>NC_091833.1:81100816-83500816 GCF_037783145.1 Equus przewalskii | reverse complement strand
GAAAATGTGGGAATTGAAAAAGAAAGTGATGTGAAATATCTTACCGAGTGGTAATGTGAATTTACTAGGGGATGTGTTCTGGGACTGCCAGGAAGTGTTAATTGTCCATTGAGATCTGTGGTCATGAATTCACAAGAAACTAAGCAGACGAGTAACTTGACTTTTCTCCTGTAATGTTAAGCTGCTCTGATTACAGGCATAGAAAAAGGACATAGTTGGATGCAGTCACACTTGAAGTTGTACCAGTTGCTTATGATAGGGAGAGAACAGAAAGTAATTGAACAGAGGAATGCCGTATAGTGGACCTTGGAGTCTCATCTATGAGAGGATGAAAAGGAGGAGGCAGGAGTCTAATTGATAGTGACAAAAAGTAGTACGTTCAGTGGATTAGAGGTAGTGATCTTAAAGGATTGTTGCAAAGAAGTCTAGAATCTAGAGCATTGGTTCTCATTAGGGGGTAGTTTTGCCTCACAGGAAACATTTGGCAATGTCTGGAGACATTTTTTGTTGTCACAAATTGGGGTTGGGTGCTACTGGCGTCTTGTGGGTAGATGAGATTCCATGGATGCTGTTACACATCCTACAATGCACACAGCAGCCCCTCACACAAAGAATTCTCCAGCCCAAAATGTCATTAGTGCTGAGCTGAGAAACTGATCCAGAAGGAGTTTGAAGGGTAAGAGCCAGTATTCAGGGAATGGGTTTTGAAATCAGGATTTCAGAGACAGTCCGATTATTGGTGATGACAAAGGTCAGTCATGCACATGTGTTTTCAATCCTTTGGCTTGCTTTTTCACTGAGAACAATAGTCATAACATGCCTTATAGTTACCTGTATGCCATCCATTATATTGTTTATTTTCTCCACACAGCAACCTTAAGATTTAGGCACGGTATGAATAATCACTTCATTTATAAGATGAGGAACTTGAAGCTCAAAAAAATATTTATTGGTCAAAGTCATACACTCCATGCAGAGTCACGATTGTTACCCAGATATTTAGAGCTGTGTACTTTCAATACCATAAGCAGAATGCTTTTCCAATTTAATCCAAGAACAATAAAATCACCTAACTGGACATCCATCAGTATACTGTATGCTTTGTGCTTCCCTTTAGTATGTTCTTCAAACAAATTGATAACTGTTAGAATTCTTTCTTTTTTGTGATCATAAAGCTCAGTCACCAGGACAGAAAAGTAGAGTCTTAACTTGAAATGTTTATTTTTTTCACATATATATTTTTAGATTTCTGCTAAACTTGGAACAAATGTTGAAAGTGTTCTTCAGGCGGTCATCGAAAGAATACCCCCGTAAGTATTTTGCTATTTTTATACTATTTGTTTATCTTTAATAGTAGAAAGACCATAAATTTGATTGTTATTTTAGTTCAGTAGCTATGGCAAATATACACTTGTGGTCAGTGAGAATAAATTTTTTATTTATTTTTAGTAATGAAGGTGAATAAAGTAGAGAAAAACAAAAGACAAAGATGGTAGGGGATTTCTTCTTAAAAATCATCGTAAGAAAGAGACTTGACTGCATTGGCAATTATTGTTCTTTGCTTTAATACTGAACAAATATATTTCATGTTTCATCAGTAATTTTATAGTGGTCATTTATTTAAAACTCAAGGTTGAATTTGAACTGATATACAAATAGGCATCATACCTTATTTTATAGAAAGGTCCTCTTTTGGCTGTCAGTTACCAAGCTTTCTCAAGTGCTAGGGTAAGTTAAGTATAATATTTGAGTTAAAAAATAGGCATTTTATTAATTTTTTAATTTGTTCTGAGTGTATATATTTTTTACTTATTTTTAATAGTCCTAAAGTGCATCGAAAAAATCCCTTGAGAGCTTTGGTATTTGACTCCACCTTTGACCAGTATAGGGGTGTGATAGCCAATGTAGCGCTGTTTGATGGAGTGGTTTCCAAAGGAGATAAAGTTGTATCTGCACATACTCAAAAGACATATGATGTTAATGAAGTGGGAATCCTGAATCCTAATGAGCAGCAAACTCATAAACTGTAAGTAATCTGCATTAGTAGTTAAAATACACTTGTATGGGTTTCTCTGCCTTTCTCAAGTCAGTATGCTTAGAATGATGCCAATTTAGCAACTTCGAAAAAAACCCATAACCTGGTTATTTAATGCCTCTATAGTGAATGCTCTTTCAGAAGGAATCTCATGTATAGAGGACAGTAGAAATTTGATATTTTTTTTTATTCCTTTTGACTAGTCCTAACTAATTTTATGATCTGATGCAGATTGGGTCCTATACTTAATGTATTTGATGAGACAATAAAAGAGACAGTTCCTTCACTCATATCCATATCCCTACTGGATATCAATGTTGACCTTTAATTCTTCTATAATTAGAGTTTTCAACATAAAAGTAGTGAAGAAAATTTGATAATTCTTTAGTGTGGAATTCACACTAAAGGTGGTAAAACTGTAACTAAAATTCATGGCATGCGGGGTAGGCAAGGTAGTATGCATTCCAAAAGCTGAGTTCTGAGTTCACTTATAAAACAAGTATTTATTGTGTGCCTAATCCATCAATACTCCAGGTACTGATGAGATAAATCGCCTGTAGGTACATAGCTGGAGCTTATTAAGGTTTTTGTTTTCTTATCTGTAGAAATTGAGATATTGAACCAGGTGACTATATAAGTCACACTTGATAGTTTAATGTTGTTTTTATGTTTTAAACTTGCTCTGTTTTGCTCATTACATTTTTTATTTAATTGTGAGTCAGTCTGTTTTATTTTAATTTTACTCAAATATTTGTAAAGTCTGTCTATTCTGCCACATATATCATATATTGACCATTACTGCATCTTCAGTTAAGATTCTTGTACCTTATCCTAAATGTAAATTATTTGTTATAATGTAGGAAATTTGCTTTAAAAAAATTAAAACTCTGAAATCTTGGGATTTGCTCTTTTCCTATAAGAGGAACATCAAAATAGATGTCAGATTTGTTGAGAGTTCATTTTTCTACTTGGTTAAAAATTTATCTTTTTTAAAGCACATTTGTAACAATTCACTAATAAAATAGTCATTACAAGAAGTATTTTGTGTTTCTGTACTTATCAGTTTCTCTGTGTTTACATTATATTTTAGAAGCTATTGTGTAAAATGCAAAGGGGGGCAGAGCCATGAAGAAGGCCTTGGGCTTGTGTTGTAGAGGCCCTTGATAAAAAGGATTGTAAAGCATGGTATGTTCTGCTGACAGTCCTTAGAGTTGAGCATTGATATGTAGCACTTACTTTCAGTCTGGTGAGGTTTTATTTGGAAAGGGTGATCATTTCCTGGAAAGGTCGAACTGATTGTGAGTGTGCACTTGAAACGTTAAAGCAGTAAATATTTCCATATGATAATTTTATTTAGATATGCAGGACAGGTGGGCTATCTGATTGCTGGGATGAAAGATGTCACTGAAGCACAAATAGGAGACACATTATATTTACATAAACAACCAGTGGAGCCCTTGCCTGGGTTTAAATCAGCGAAACCAATGGTATTTGCAGGTGAGGAGCTCACAAATTCAGAGGATGAGGGCCAATTGATTGTGTAAATTAAAATATAAATTACTGGAAATAGTTATTTTAAATAAGAGCTAATTCCAGAATACTGTTTGTTTTTTTGTGTGCTATTTAATATCAGTATGCTGAAATTTTATGTGGGAGATCATTTCCTACATTTTTTTAAGACATTTAAGTAATAAGCTATTAAGAAACAAGCTCCTTGATACATAGAAGAGCATAGTAATATGCACTTCCTTCGTGTTTCCCTAGAGAGTAGGTCATTATATTTGAAATAGTTTTCTAAATAAGATGGTTTTATTACCAGTTATCAGTGGACATTTACTGAGTGCCTTCCTCTTTGCTGGTCTTTCTTTAATATTGTACTAGTGTAGACATGGCAGAGAATAGTGTCACCTCACGTGTGTGTAACTTCACAGCCTTTTTCTTCTGTGTGGTATTACAGACATTTGAAAGAGGAACACCTAATTGAAGGTCATCCAGTTTTTCTGTGCTGAGTATCCAGCCAGTCCTCATTTTTCTCCCTTTAGTATCTCTCATTGGGAATTATGAACTTGGTTTACCCTCCAGTTTAGGCAAAGTCATTCATTTGGATTTTGGAAGACTTGAGAAGAAAGAGAATCTGATGAGTCAGTAACTTCTTAGTTTTTGTCAGTGAATTGAAAAAAGCAGAATTTATATTTGATTTTAATGGATAATCTGCTCTAGAGAATTAAGAATTCAGTGTAGTTTTCATTTCTACTGTTGTTTATCTACTGATAGAGTTTCATTTGTGGATGTGGAATGTCTTGCACTTTTGTTTCTTGAACTAAACACAATGTATTTTTCCTAATAGACCTAATTCCCATGCCTCTTTTTGTTTTCTCTGTATTTTTGCAAAAGCATAAAAATGTCACTTGGGGTCTGAAGCTAGATTCACACTTAAATTTATTAAGGCTATGAAACTTGCAAGATACTTTGAAGCCAGTGTAACTTAATATTCATAGCCTTTTAAGCAAGCCAGTATTTTGGTCAGTGAAATATAGGAAAGTAATTTAAAAGCTAGATGATTAATTTTGAACTGGGCATCATTATATATTAACTTAGTTCTGTAGGCAACTTTTCACATGTGATAATTGGAAATCATTGTGTCCCCAGGAATGTACCCTGTAGATCAATCTGAGTATAATAATCTGAAGAGTGCTGTAGACAAACTGACTTTAAATGATTCCAGTGTGACAGTTCGTCGGGATAGTAGCCTTGCCCTAGGTGCTGGCTGGAGGTAAGATTCAGTTGCGTAGTAGGGTCCCATTTTTATTGAAAAATAAAGTTTAAATGATTTATTGCTCTTGAACATTTCTGAAGATAAATTCATATTAGTATAACGTGAACTAAAACAATTAATGTCTGTCTGTTTCACACTATAGATTCATATTTTATGGGTAAGTTTTATAGTGATTTTAAATAGAATCCAAATGGAAGAATTGTATCTTTCTCAGTGAAATTATGCTAGCATTTAATTATGATGTGAATGCTCAAAGACTTTCAATTCCACCTCTCCCCTACAAAGTAACAATATATTTATCAAAGAAAATAGAGCCCATGGGACATAAATATTTTGGAGTTTGGCTTTTTCTCCCCCAGGTTGGGATTTCTTGGACTTCTGCATATGGAAGTTTTCAACCAGCGACTAGAGCAGGAATATAATGCTTCTGTTATCTTGACAACCCCTACTGTTCCATATAAAGCTGTTCTTTCATCAGCAAAATTGATAAAGGTACTGTTGTGAACCAGCATACAAGGGAAAAATAAATGTGTGTGTACATGTATGCAAAATGCAAGAGAAACTTTTTAGTATACAAGTAGCTGACTGGCTACTAAAACTAAATATGTCTTGATTAGTCATAGTAAAAGTTGAATTACCTTATGAATAATGATGGAGAAGCTACTTGAGAACTAATTTATGCAATATTTTTCTGAACCAGGTAAAATCTCCACATTATCAATACTTGTCTGTTACTGAGGGTAAAAAATAGAGTTAGTACTGAAAATACTGTTCTACATCCAGCAGAGAGATGAAGAATATAGTTTTGGTTATAAATAATTTATCTTATGAAAAGTAAAGCTTTCATTCCTACATGGCTGTAGGAGATTTCAGATTTCAAGTTAATGATAGAGACCATATTCCCTCTAAGTGGCAGTCTATTCATTTTAAACAAGTATTAACTTTGGGACTGTAAATATTTTCCAACAAAATTAATTTAGGAAACTAATTATAATCCCTTATAAGGGGCAGATTAAAATGTATTCTTAGGTCATACTATTTTTAAATGGTACATGAAATGGGTTTAGTAAACGTCAATAACCAGAATACATTACTTATTAATAAATGTTAAATGATTATAATTGGAGAGTTTTCTTAATCAAAAGCATGTTAAGATAGTATTCTAACCTTTCAGAATTCTTTTGTTTTTATTCCAACAAATTTAGTAACAATAAATTCTAGCATGTACTATAAATTAAAGGAAATTTAAAAACATGGTAATAATTAAGACTTCTTTTTAACTATTGGTGTCTTTTCATATTTTTAGGAATATAGAGAAAAGGAAATTACAATCATCAATCCTGCACAATTCCCTGATAAGTCAAAAGTAACAGAATATTTGGAGCCAGTTGTTTTGGGCACCATTATCACACCAGATGAATATACTGGAAAAATAATGATGCTTTGCCAGGTATAAATATAATACAATTTAATACAAAAGTAAGTTTTAGTTCTCTCAAACAGTGCTTCCCAGCTCAGGTTTTGAAAGATTTCTCTCTGCAGAGCACATTGAATTTAATAAGAAATTTTCATAAAGATCTATACATATGGAGAGAGAAAGAGATCTATATCTATACCTGTAGATGTAGACACACATACTTTTAAAAATTATTTTGATTTTAAATAAGAAAAATAGAGCCAGAATTTTTGATCATCTGTGTTAGTTTACTGCATTGATATTTTAGCCCAAAGGAAAGAAATTGGATGCTTATTTATCCTGAATAGCTAAAGTGTAATTTGTTTTAGCCTTTTTGAGTAGCTGAAGTTCAATATAGTTTGAAAGGTAATTATAATACTTCAGAGACCTTTGATTGAAGGATATTCCCCGTTGTGCTTTAGGTTTTGCCACACTGTAATAATGATTTAATCCACAAATCAGATATAATCATATTCCTCAAAAAACACCTATTTGAAATACTCTGACACACACTGGAAAGAACCCTCAAATGATGACTAATAGACTTGAATTTTAATTCTGTTACCACAAGCTAGATTATTACTTTGCTCAATCATTTAGTTTCCCTGGACCTAATTTCTTTATTTGTAAAACAAGAAATTACAACTTTGACTTTATCTGTAGTTAAATTTAATTTATTGTTAAATGAAAAACTGTATAATTAAAAAAGATAACATTATTAGATAAAGACAAAAGATTAAAAGCTTTGGTAGCAAGTATTCTGTAATTGAACTACGAAATGGTTCTCTCTGTATTAGGAATTGCTCGCAAGTTTTTACTAGACCATTAAAGAAATATTCCTTCGTTTTGCCCAGTCTTTATTAGAATTTGTAAGGAAATTTTAAAGTTTAATATCTGTATTCATTTTTAAATCATTATTTGACTAGATTATCATTAAACATATTTTTCTTTCCTTTTTAGGCTCGAAGGGCAGTTGAGAAGGATATGATGTTTATTGATCAAAATAGAGTTATGCTTAAATATCTCTTCCCTTTGAATGAAATTGTGGTGGATTTTTATGATTCACTGAAATCCCTGTCTTCTGGATATGCTAGGTAAAAATTTAATGGGAAACTCGGATACCTGGACAATATTTTTGAAATATTGACCATCAAGAGTGCACTAATAACTTCACTTATTTAACAATCTCAGCTCTCTTGAAGATAGTTGAGAATCACACTCTAAGGCTAGGAGGCTTGGAGCAACATTACAAGTTTTACAGAGTGCTTGCAATTTGCTTATGGGAGAATGAGTTCCTTTGATTCATCAAACTCTTACCCTCTTAATGAAAAAATTTTAGTGCCCTCTTCACAAAAAGAGTTGTATTCCTCCTGTCTGTTGATTAAGAATTAGACATAATTTCAAAAAGCTACTCTGACCTCAGTGGCACTTTTAAAATGTATTCATATGTTATGTAATCCTGGGAGCATCTGTATACCTTTGAAAAATAGAAGTACATACTTTGTATGTAAAAAATGCTTAGTTGTGCCCCTTATGTTTGAACACTTTAATAACTCGGTCTTGCCAGGAATAAGTGGTCCACATCATGAAAACTATTGTCTTATCCCATAGGAGTACATGGAGGAACAGCCTAATAAAAGTGAAGGAAGAGTTAATATTAAATAACAAATAAGGAACTTGGTGCATAGATTTGGGGATTATTTTTTCTTGGTGTAAATGACTTGATACCCTTAGTATCCTAAAGTCTATTACTGGATGGCATATAATAGAGTATAAAGGAAATATAAAACATACTGAGGAAGTAAAGGGAAGAATGAACATTCATGTCTGTAGAACGCACACATACATGCACACATGTATGTGCACAGGTGTTTAAACTGAACATTCAAAGAAAAATTCCAATGTTTAAAGAATATGCTACAGTATCTGGAAGATTATTAGCTTTATGAAATTAACTTTTCAGTGAAGAGGGCATAAATCTTTTTCTTTTCTTTTTTTTCTTTTAAAAGATTGGCACCTGAGCTAACATCTGTTGTCAATCTTTTTTTCCTTCTTCTTCTCCTGAAAGTCCCCCAGTACCTAGTTGTATCTTCTAGTTCTGCTCTGTGGGATGCCACCTCAGCGTGGCCTGATGAGCAGCGCTAGGTCCGCACCCAGGATCCGAACCAGCGAACCCCGGGCTACCGAAGCAGAACACACGAACTCAACCACTCAGCCATGGGGCCTGCCTCTGTAACTCTTGATACCAAGGAATTTTACATTTGTTTCTTTTGAGAATTTATTTTTTCTGCTTTGTCACTCATTTTTTCCTTCTGTGTCTTCTTTCAGAAAAAGTGGCAATGGAATTTAAAGTAAAATGAATTGAGGCAGCTTGTTGTTAAACAGTTACTATAGACAAAAGAATGATTACTAAGCTGAATGTTTATGAACATTTTTAACAAAAGTCTGTCGATTGTAGTTTGCTTTTGGGTACCACTTTCTCTGTTAAGTGGTCCTGAAGTCTTTTCGCTTGGAAACTTTGATATATTTCAAATTAAATGAGAGAACATGGTTTACTTTGAACTATGTAAAAATAAAATAATTCCAGCTTCCAAAATTAAGGTTCTTTTGTTCTTACGTTCAAGATGGATGTTTTTCATATGCAGTCAATTCCTAACAAAACTTCATCGTAGTCCATGGCCTTCTAACCTAGGCCGTAGATCTTTCATGGATTGAGATCAGGAACAATTTCCCTGATCCTAAATGGCAAGAATCTCCTGCAGCTGGGTCGGAAGGGGGATTCCTGTGTTATATAAAGACTGTAGTGAGGCTGCTTCTGTTACTTAACCAATAGAGCTGTTTGCCCTCAATCCCCCAGTAGCCTTTTGGAGTTCTGAAGGTCTTCCCTGCATTTGAAGTACCCTTGAATGCTCGTGTTTTGAATAGAGGTTAGGTTTCCGTTGGGCTGGCTTGGAAACACAAAATTTTGGAGCGGAAAACATACTAAAGCTGTAAACAAGGTGAAAGTCTAGGGACTATGTTTTAGCTCTCTTTGTATTCTGCATAATACTTAATACGATGTCTTTCAGATAGTAAGTGCTTAATGATGTTTGTTGAAGAAAGAATGGATTTTAGCAACTTTAGGCAGTAATCTGGTTTTAGAGAGCATTGGTATCACTTCGTGACCTTCCTGCTGAAAACCTTTAGAAACCAAACGTATCTGCAACTCTAGGCACCAGTTTGTTTTAAAATTAAGACAATAGGAATACACATGTTCTTGTCCATAATCGAGAAGACATGTAAGCATAACTGAAATTTCCTTTCTCATTAGACTTTAGGTTTGTAAATTAAACTCTCGTTAAACATGTCTGTTTTAATTTCATTGTAAGCTTTGATCATATTGTTACTAGTAATAGCTGACACTAGGTGTTTGTATGTGCTAGACTAGGATCTCTATTTACTAGGCACAGGTCAAGTGCTTTACATGCATGAACTCATTTTATCCTCAAAAAAGCACTGTGAAGGTTCAAACTGAAGAGCTATATATGAAATCCAAAAATCTCACTTATTAATGGCTGTTTATCAATGCCATAGCATTTATTTAGCTGGTAATAAAAAACTGAATAGAAACCCAACTCATGAATCTGAGAATGAGTAGTTAGTATATACTACTTTATGCGGTCAGCCAGCTGCTGGGAGGGGACAGTAGGAAGGTGACATTTGCCTTCAGTGATCCGTTTTTGTAGACGGTGTACTAGTTTCTTTTCCTTCCTTCTATAGAGCATGTTCCAGTTGCTTTTGCCTCTCATTTCATAAATATAAAAAGATGAGGAAGTTGCTTTCTTACTGTGGTCACTTAGATCCATTCACCTGAAATGTACATGGACTGTTTTGATGGAAATAAAATAGGGGGGTATAGAACCGGGTAGCAAAGATTTGCAAAGAAAGAAAAATGTAATCTCTTGGGAAGTATAATGTTTATCTAACACTTGGACATTTTTCCTGTTCAGTTTTGATTACGAAGATGCTGGCTACCAGACTGCAGACCTTGTAAAAATGGATATTCTACTGAACGGAAATCTTGTAGAGGAGCTAGTAACTGTCGTACACAAGTAAGTTGAATAGAAACTAATCATGGAGTATGAAAGGAATGACTTTTGACATGTTTTTATTTAACTATTGGTTGCTCATTTTTATTTGACAGCTACATTTTGAAAACTTTTAAAGGTAATTGATTAAATTTCCCTTTACTAGTTTTTCCTTCCATTCTTTTTCCATGCTTCTGTTTCCAAACTATAAAAATATGAAAGGAGAATAGAATTATGATAGCCAGAAAGAATAATGTCATGGAAAGGAATGTTGCCCTTAAAATGTTGCCCTTGCTTATACAGGTAAGACAAAAGAAAATGGGTTTTAAACTTTATGTGAGATCTAGAATTGAGAAAATGTTTTTTATCTTCATAAAAAAATTTATAATAATGAAAAATGAAATACCCTACATGTTCAAGAAATAGCAGATTGGTTAAAATAAATTATGGAGCACCTGGATAATAATCTATTATTTTAAACCATTAAAACTGTACTGTAGAGTAATATTTGGTGACTTAAAAAATGTTTGTTAACACCATGTCGTCCCAGACAAGGGAAACAATAGAAAGAATAAACAAATGGGACTTCATCGGACTAAAGAGCTTCTTCAAGGCAAGGGAAAACAGGATTGAAACAAAAAAACAACCCACTAACTGGGAAAAAATATTTACAAGTCATATATCTGACAAAGGGTTAATCTCCATAATATGTAAAGGACTCACACAACTCAACAACAAAAAATCAAACAGCCTGATCAAAGAATGGGCAGGGGACATGAACAGTCATTTCTTCAAAGAAGGTATATGGATGGCCACTAGGCACATGAAGAGATCCTTATCATCAGTGATCATCAGAGAAATGCAGATCAAAACTACACTAAGATATCACCTTACACCCATTAGAATGGCAAAAATAACACAAACAAAAAGTAACAAATGTTGGCGAGGTTGTGGAGAAAAAGGAACCCTCATACACTGCTGGTGGGAATGCAAGCTGGTGCAGCCACTATGGAAAACAGTATGGAGATTTCCCAAAAAATTAAAAATAGAAATACCGTATGACCCAGCCATCCAACTACTGGGTATCTATCCAAAGAACTTGAAATCAGCAATTCCAAAAGTCCCGTGCACCCCTATGTTCATTGCAGCATTATTTACAATAGCCAAGACATGGAAGCAACATAAGTGCCCATCAACTGATGATTGGATAAAGAAGATATAGTATATATATACAATGGAATACTAAGCCAGAAAAAAGGATAAAATCACCCCTTCACAACAACATGGGTGGATCTTGAGGGAATTATGTTAAGTGAAATAAGCCAGATAGAGGAAGACAATCTATGTATGACTCCACTCATATGTGGAAGTTAAACATGTAGACGAAGAAAACAGATTAGTGGTTACCAGGGGAAAGGGGGGTAGGGGGTGGGCACAAAGGGTGAAGTGGTGTACCCACAACACGACTGACAAACAATAATGTACAACTGAAATTTCACAAGGTTGTAAACTATGATAATCTTAATAAAAAGTAAAAAAAAAATCTATTAAATAAAAAGGTAGAATATATCATATACACTATGATCCAAACTGTAAAAAACATATAAATATGTATGCAGGAAAATAACTAGAAGGATATATGTTTAACATAAACATTCTAAAATGTTTAATAGTTGGTTTTATATGGCTGAGGGGAAGGGCATCAAGAATGGGTTTTCTGGGACTGGCCTGGTGGCACAGCAATTAAGTTCACGTTCTGCTTCTCGGTGGCCCAGGGTTCACCAGTTCGGATCCCAGGTGTGGACATGGCACTGCATGGCACGCCATGCTGTGGTAGGTGTCCCATATAAAAAGTAGAGGAAGATGGGCATGTATGTTAGCTCAGGGCCAGCCTTCCTCAGAGAAAAGAGGATTGGCAGTAGTTAGCTCAGGGCTAATCTTCCTCAAAAAAAAAAAAATAAATAAAGGAATGGTTTTTCTTTTCTAATGTTTTTTTGTTCTAGATTTTCTATAATAGACCATGTTATTTTTGCAATCAGAAAAGTCATACATGATTCAGAGTAAGTGATATTGATGATAAATGTGTTCCATTTGAACCTCCTTAAGAAATCACCTTTATATTGATTATGCATATGGACTAGAAAGCTACTTTAAACATTCTTATTTATGATATGTAAATACTTGGATTTTGTCTGTCTCAGAGATAAAGCACACTCTGTTGGCAAAGCCATATGTGAACGTCTGAAGGATTCTCTTCCTAGGCAGCTATTTGAGATAGCAGTTCAAGCTGCTGTCGGAAGTAAAATCATTGCAAGAGAAACGTGAGTTGAAATTCATTCTTGTTCCTGGGTTGGTTTTAGAAATGATATACCTATAAAATGAAAGAATACTGAAAAATATAACTTAACATTGGCCTAAGCTTTATTCCTACTTGTAGAAACACTAATCTGACTCTTAATTCCATTAATTTAATTGATTGTTACTTTGAATTATGTAACACTTTTGGGTGATATTATTTATGGTTATTAATATAATGTATATGGTTTTGAGGAATTGCTTTTTTTCCACCCATTTATTGAATGGCTGTACTGAATTTCCTGGGTAAGGAATTTCTGTAAAGTTTTTATGGTTTTATACCTTCAAGTAGATTATAAGCTAATAGGAACTGAAACAAAAGGTTTTGGAGATATTCTTCCAAAAGACAAAATTAAACTGATTTTTACTTAAAGCATTTAATATCACTTTCTCAGGGCTAGTGAGGTTGTAAATCAGAAAGGTGAGAGAGTAATGCTATTATCATGTTAGGCTTTGCATTCTAGATTAGGGACCTCACGTGATATAGCAGACTTGGAACATAGGCTAATTTGTGTAGGAAATGGGTCCTTTTCCTAAAATGTATAAATCAGAACATCGAATAAGCTGCTCTGTAACTAATAATATGTGTAGGAAGTATCCTGCAGCATTTCCCATTTCCTTTCCTTGATGAGCTTAAAACTTCTGGGAAATCAGAAGTATCTCCTCAGTTGGAAATTGCTGTTCAATTCTAGGTTAACCCAAACCTAATGTATCTGTAGCAGTGAAATACAACAATCATTTTCATAAAGTCTTGAGATAAAGTTTATGCCTAGATTTGCAATGAATTTCATTTCTTAATACTGTCTTGCTTTAGTTAGTAATTTTGTGTTTCATGAATACGTCTTCTTAAGGACTACATAATAATGGAGCTATTTTTGAATTTCTGATCGTCCACATTTCTCTGAAACATGAATGAAATAGATTAGTTTATACCTGTTTGGATGGATATATTAAAATTATTTACCCTGAATTCAGTTTACCCTGAAATGGGTTTTATAAAAGTAGTATATTCTTTATATTCCTAGATACTCTTGACCCACACTCGGAGGAGTTAGTAATAAGATAACAACCATCTTTAATTTTTTTGGAAGTAGTAGTGGTAGTATTTTTAGGTTGAGCCAGAAATGACCTTATATAATTGAACAGCAATCAAGGTCACACCATGCTTGAGTTTGGCCTAATCAAGACTACCCACAAGACTTAAGCCTTGACCTTTTTTTTATTCTTAATAAAATTTATGTTGATATTCCTGTTGAATCGATTTTCTATTTTATCTCAAATACTTTCAAATACAAGAGCATTTGAGCTAGTTATTTGCTTATGGCGGTTTTACACAGGTATGACACGATCATTTAAATCTTTAGTAAAGGGGAGATTGTGAAAATAAAGTACTTTTGAATAGTATATTGAACTTATGTACTGATATGAAATTTCCTCTTTTACAGTGTGAAAGCTTATAGGAAAAATGTTTTGGCAAAATGTGTACGTATCTACCTATATTCTACTTTTTAATGATATATCTATTTTATGAGTTTAAAATCAAAAGGGGGTATAAGTATCTTGGTTTCTATTGTTGGTGTTTATAATGTCCTTTCATATCCAAATTTTCTTTTTAAATAGGTAAATTTTAGCTTGACTATGATAGCGTATTCATTTTGATCCCAGTCTTAAATATTTTTCCATCTTATAAAAATTCCTTTATATGTAAGTAATACCTAAGAAAGTATTTTATATAAGTTATGGCCAGGATAACATGTTTTGTTGATCGAATTTATAAGGAAAGATTTTGAAGACCATGGCTTTGTCTTACAGTGGGAAAAGGGTGGGAATTGAAATCCACCTCTCCTGTGTTGCTTTGCCAAGTTTGCTGGTGTCATCTATTAACAAACGTAATATTCTTAACTGTTATTATATTAAGTGATAAGTGGTGTCTCTCAGTCCTTAGCATAGGGACTGGAACATTTATGCCCATGTGAGTTTCAGTATAGACTACAGCTATATAATCCAAAATTTCAAGCCTTGAATCAATAAGGAGATTGATAATTCTTCCTTGACATGCACAATGTAGTACTAGGTTTCCTTGGAGATGTTCATTTCCATACGAAAAAATAAGTAAAGCCTTTATCATTCTTTCAGAAGGTAGAAAAACTAGGATCTGCTAGGAAGGGGATTAGAGAGGTAACTTTGGAGATGTCTACCTCCATGGATAATAAGTGTAAAGTGGTTGTAGTTGTGTTGATGTATTATGTAATTGTATGATTATGTTTCTGTGGAGTGATTTGGTCTTCCAATTTTTAAAAATATGTTTCAGTATGGCGGTGATATTACCCGAAAGATGAAACTTTTGAGGAGACAAGCAGAAGGAAAGAAAAAACTCAGAAAAGTTGGCAACGTTGAAGTTCCAAAAGATGCTTTTATAAAAGTTCTGAAAAAACAATCTGATAAATAATTGGTGGGCAAATATAAGGAATTTTCATAAATTAAAAACTGTGTATCCTTTTTCTTAGTAGTTTGTTTTTTAGTATAATATATAATTTATAATATTATTTATAACATGAATGAAAATTATAAAATTTGCTTGTTACTTTCAGGGTTTTCAGGTTTACATAACCTATTGGCTTTTCTTTGAAAGGAAGTAGTGGATGGATGAGAGCTTGGTTCTGAGGCCCTATTTCCTGTTTCAAATTTCTGTTCCACTACTTACTAGCAAGGTGAGCTTGGCCAAATTACTTACACTCTCTATTTACTATTTAGTAAAATCAGGATTATACTATTACTTATCTCCACAGGTTGTTGTGAAATTAAATGAGATATGTTTAAAATATTCAGAAGAGTGCATGACACATAATAAGTGCTCACTGAATTTTAACTATTTTGTTTTCATGCATATTTTTCTTACCAACACAGGCCCCATACTTAAGATTCTGCCTAGTTCAAGCCCAAAATAAAAGTATTTTCAAAATCACCTTAAGTATCAATCTGTTAGCTGAATTTAGATGATATATATGAATGTTATTTAATAAAAGTCAGATAACATACTCTATAATGTGCTCTAGTTTTTAATAAAATTTTTACAAATGTTAGTTTGAAACCAGACAGTTTATATCTACATCTAAATTAAAATCATGGTGGGGGCTGTCCTATTTCTGATAATTAAAATGCATTTGTGCAAAGTGATAGGTATTTGGTATTAGCAGAAGCTGTTATTAATGACAGTTCAGTAATTATTGTCTAGATTTCATAATTAAGGAGACTGTACTTTAGAGTAGTTAAGTAACTTTCCTGAGGTCACAAAGCCAGTAAAATGGCTGTCTTACTCCAAAGCATGTTTACTCAGTGAACAAACCAGAGGGCAGACTGTTTTACAGTAAGCTTTATATTTTATAATTTAGCCATTGATTTTTGTCCGCTATCTTGAATGAACCGAATGAAGTAAATGTCTTTTAGGGATAAGACTATCAATGATGAATTTTATACTAAGGTTATTATGAGATGATTTTAATTATAAATTAAGATAGTGGGAACTGACTTAAAATTGTTTATAGAGGTTAAATAACCTTAGTCCTAGTTTTATAAATTAATCTTAAGTAACCTGTTAGTCCTAGTTATATAAATTAATCAGTTCAGATATCTTCCCTACCTCTTCTAGCTCTAATAGAACAGATGAAATGTGAGACTCCACACAATAGTATTTTGGAAAATGGCAGTATATTTGAAACTAGAAAAACATTTTAATATAATTTCTAAAACAAAATATTCTGTTCTACCATTATTGCCAGGGGAAAGTTACAAGTTGGTACCTGGCACACAGTATGCACTATATGTCTACACTATGTGTCTACTATTTAATATTTGTGCTTAATTAGTATGCTTGCAGTATGGACCCAATTAAATTTCTTCCTTTAACCTCTGACTTTTCAGGAAACAGTTTCTTTAGTAATCTAACAGTACAGAAAAGTATTTTTCCAATATTTAAGCGTAAGCATAAGTTCTCTCCCTGGCCACTCTCCCCAACAGGTGATTTTCATGATTTAGAGTTGTATATCTCCTAATATATCCCCTAGAGGACCTTTCATTACTAAAATTTTTGCGAACTTTTAAAATAATGTCAACTGTAAGATTAGCATAGTCACTGTTGAGTTTAATATGTGACAGCCAGTGTGCTGAGTGCAAGTCATTCCCTCATTCAAGCTACACAACAACTGAGGTATAGGTGCTGTTACCATCCCATTCTATAGGGGAAGCAGCTCAGACTTATGTATTGCCCAGTGTCAGTTACTGACAGAGCTGGGATACATGCTGGCTTCTCTCTCCAAACCCCAATTCCTAGCTACCACGCTTTATTGCCTCTTGTGGAAATGCCTTCAATAGGCTTCTTAGTTCTTTCCCTAACAGCAGTTTAGCTCCTGACTTAGGGAGCTAAAGTGGCCAGAAATCAGTTTGCTGAGGAGCTTGAGTACATGGACCTAAACTAGCCTCTCAACATGAAGGGCAGTTATGGAAAGATCTTTAGACACTGTTTCAGCTAGCACATTTAAAGCACAGAAATAACTGGTGAACCATGCACTGCAACAGGTATCTTTAGTTTTTTCACTATGATACTATATGACCCTTCTAAGGTAGTAAAGTTAGTTTGCAGTAACTAATACTTTATTACCAGGAGTGTGACTGGAAAATGATACTGATTCATTCACTAGTCATTTAAAAACCATTTATAACGCTTAAGGCTATTAAAACTTCATTAACTGGAATTAAAGCAGCATATTTTATCTAATGGTTTTATTTATTTTTATTTATTTGCTATTTAAATATTTTAAGGAACTTAACCATAAATACATTTCAATCACATAGGCAGTTAAGCAGGTATATAAGTAATGCTTCTACCAGGTGGGCTTGTAAGATGCAAAACATGCGGACTAAAGAGAACATTTTTTATTCCCCAAGGAGCAAGACTAAGAAATTATAGACAGAGATACTGTCTTTTGACTTAAATCTCCTAATTGTATGATGGCAACAGACAAACAGTAAATGCAGGCTCACAGCTACTATTAATTGTTGGACTCTCTCAGATGCATGTATTCAGTTTCACTTCTAGAAATAAAATTTAGATAACATTTGTTATTATAAACTTTATTTGAATTAAAGATAGAAAACAATATACTTTTATTTGCAGTTTAATGATGCAAGTTATGACAATCTAAAATAGTTTATAGTAATTCCTTTTGTATGTACACTTCATCATATTATCCTTTTAGACATATATGTAAGAAATAAAGCTAATTTATGAAGTTTAACAATAATCAGAAAATTTTCTTCAAAAGAATTTCCTTAAGAGTGTTGCTAGGTATAAAGCTCATAACTGCCAAAATATTTATATGAAAAGCATGAACCCAAGTCATTAAATAAGAGCACATTTGTAAAAAAGTGCTATAGAAGAAGGTGCACAAAAATCATGCACTTAGACATACCTTCCAAAAGGACATAAACTGTACTTTTAGGCACTGTCATCTCTAGATTTTGTTTACCAACAATACATAGCAGGACTTTTGATGTCCAGATGCTATTGCAGGAAGATGACTAAGGCAACCACGTGCAGAAAGCTTGTGTATAATGCCCCCAAAATACAAAGGTAGCGTTCCAAAAGTAAAGGTTTGCCGTGATAGTTGTTTGATACCTGAAAGGCTTGGAGTGTGATTAAAAAATAAAAATGTACTTGATGTACAGAATCTCCACCTTTAAAATTACTTTTAAAATGTTTAAACAGGCAGACATTTCATTTCTGTGCTGTTTTATAGAATGTCTAGGTGGTTTATATACTTAATAAACAGCCAGTTAATTGTGAGAGCTAACTACTTCTCCTAAACCCTAGTATAAAATGGACATATCCTAAATATGGAATGTTTAACATATAGATATTGGACTTGAAAAATGATGCTCTTCAAAAACTCCCCATGTTTTATATCATATTGCATAGCTGAAAGTTCATATACTACTTATAAAAGTGTTCTGTTCAGTCAAGCAGAATTTTGCTCCAATCTCCTTCATTTTCCTTCTTTCATACTGTATAGTGGATCCACAAGTTTATTGTGCACATGCATTAAACCTTAAAGGAAAAAAGCACAGTTCTAATTGTATTTTTAGTTTTGAACTATTTCTCATTTACTTTAGAAAACACAAGATTTTATGAGATACAGTAAGTACATTTGTTCCCATCTGATACAAAATAGGTTTATTGAAAAAATGCAAAATGTTTCAGAATGTTTAGTTTTAACTACCTAGCAAATACCAATTTACAATTATTTATGACTCTGTAGATGGAGAATGTGGACAGGTTCTTTGGGAGTAACTGGAAGGAGCAGTTTTTGTCTTCAGAGCTTCAGAATGACAAGATGACAGATGTGAATGCTGGCTTAGTTACGACATTTGAATTGTATCCAAAAGCCTGCTGAGTCTGATCCTCTGGCACTTCCTCCACCAGACTCCAGCAAGGGGCTCAGAAGTGTTACACTAGCATAGCTTTAATGCTCCAATATGTTACCCTAGCCATTCACCTGGCAAATTATTTTCCATTGTGACTTGTGTATTTACAATAGGGGTTGATGACAATCCACACTGAGGGAGGTTTATGACAACAATACAGAAGATAACCTATATTAGTAATTTCTAAGTAGACAAATTTCATCTCATAATTGGTATACTAGTAAATTGTTCTTACTTATTAAAGCTTCTTGGAAAATATCTTCCAGTTACTCATATGTCTTAAGGCATACGTACTATGTTTCCTTGAGGGAAAAAAAGATTGTCCCAATTAATAAATTAAAGATTTTTTATTCTGGAGGTTAAAGAAATGAGTTAAATTTTTCAGGTTGTTAAGAACGTGGAGGCTGGGCTGGGGAAAGGGACTCAAACTGTTTCTCTCTGGAAATGTGCTTACTGGATTGGGGGCACAGGGTACTTGTTAATAAGCAGATGTTCCTTGTCTGGAAGGCTGCAAAAGCACTCTAGAATCCAAACTGTGAGGAGGACCATTTTTAAGAGATAAGCAAAGAAGGAGACATGCAAAGAGCACTGAAGAGTTGATGTAGTAGGAGAAAAACCGAAGTGTAAGAGCCTTAAAAGGAGAGGAGAGAGTAACATAGACTAGTGCCAACTGAAAGAGAAAATGCTCAAGTGCCTACTTCAGCGTCTAATCAGCACCTCAGACTTAACAAGGTCCAGACCCATTGTTTCCCTTCCAAAGCATTTCTTTGACAATCTTGGTATATGGTGTTTATCCTTCAATAAACTGCTAAAGCCAGACAACTAAAATTCACTGATTTTTTTTCTTTCCTTTAATTCAGCAGCAAGACCAGTTGGCAGGACTTTCAAAATATATCCCAAACTAGCCACAGTTCTTTATCTCCATGGTACCACCCCAGGTGAAGCCACTGTCATCTCTAATCTGACTACTTCCAACTCAACACTCCACCACTCACTCATTTCCCCATCCCATAATACAATTCCTGCATAGCAGGCAACATAGTATTTTTAAAAACAGAAACTGGATTATACCATTTCCCCACTGAAAATTCCCGAATTGCTCTGGTCACTTAGAACATAATGTAGATTTTATTCTGTCGTCTTTGTTTACCCTTCAGACCTCATGTTCTCTCTCTTCCCTATTATGCTGTACTCAACTCTGGGTCTGTTGCTGTTACTTCAGAAAGGCTACGCTTGGCTCCAGGGCAGGGTCTTCATGCTTCCTCTCTCATTCAGCCTGGAATGCTCCTCTCCCTGAGCAAAGCAAGACTGCCTCTTTTGTTTATTAGGCCTCAGCCCAAAAGTTGCCTTAAAATGAATTGTAATTTCACTTTCTTTAGGGCAATTTTCACTCTTAGAAAATGTTTTTGTACCATGTCTCCAACTATAAACTATGGGCCAGGACCTTATATTCACTGTTCTAAGTTCTGCTCTATAAAGGTCATGGCACATGGTGGAAGCACAATAAATAGTTTAAAAAGTGTGAAGGTTCAGTGAGACAATGGTATCTAGAAACTTTTTTTTTCCTTTGAGGAAGGTTAGCCCCTGAGCTAACATCTGCCGCTGATCCTCCTCTTTTTTGCTGAGGAAGACTGGCCCTGAGCTAACATCTGTGCCCATCTTCCTTTACTTTATACGTGGGACGCCTGCTACAGCATGGCTTGACAAGCAGTGCGTAGCTCCACACCCAGGATCTGAACTGGCAAACCCCAGGCTGCCAAAGCAGAACGTGCAAATTGAACCTGCTGAAGCAGAACGTGCGAATTTAACTACTGCGCCACCAGGCCAGCCCCCTAGAAGCTTCTTTTAATTTATAAATTCACAAAGTATATTGATAATAAAGAGGTAGTAGAAAAGGAGAGGATGGAGACAGAGAAGATTCTGTAGTTCAAGGTCCTTAAGTTAGGACAGAAAAGGATCAAGGGCATTGGCAGAATGGCTAGACCTGAAAGGAAAGGATGCTTGAAGATTAGGATAAATTTGGAAATCTTAGACGTAGGTTATGCAGGGACATAAATTACGCCTTCCATGCAGCTGGAGGGAAAGAACGATCAAAAGGTCAAAATGAGTAATGGGAAAAGTGTGAAAACAGCAAAACTTGGAACAAGAACTAACCAAGGATATAAAAGGATTTATTTTCTTTCTTTCTTTTGTGAGGAAGATTGGCCCTGAGCTAACATCTGTTGTCAATCTTCCTCTTTTTGTTTGATGAAGACTGTCATTGAGCTAACATCTGTGGCAATCTTCCTGTTTTTTTGTATGTGGGACACTGCCAAAGCATGGCCTGACGAGTGGTGTGTAGGTCCGTGCCCAGGCTCTGAACTTGTGAACCCTGGGCCGCCAAAGCAAAGCATGCAAATTTAACCACTACGCCACTGGGAGGGCCCCTAAAAGGATTTTTGTATAAAAAGTACTAAAGTAAGTATAAAGGCACTTGATTAGTTCCTCCTCCACCTCAGGTATATGGCAGCCACTTAGCTATCCAGCTTTATAAAATGGAGTAATCTCAGCTCAAAAATCCAAAACAGCAGTGTACTCAACATATTGCATAACAGTCTTATAATGATGTTTGGGTTAGATATGTCTTAGATAATGTAATCTCTAATACTTCAATGTTTCTACAGTGATAGTTCCTATAAAGTTGTACAACCCCCACCCCGTGCTTCCCAGCACTTTGAAGACAAAAAAGCATATAATAAAAATCCATAAATGTGAGTACAAACCAGTGGAGTATTTCATTCATTAGACTGTTATATAAAGCTGTCCCTGAAGCTGGCTTTGAAATATACTGACTTACTGGCATTTGTTCTTTGCTCAAAAAAATGTTAATATGTAAGAATATTTTTCTCAGAGTAATGCCCTCCCTCCCAAACGCCATACCCTTTGGTGCTATAAAGGCTGCTGCAGTTAATTTTACACCCTCATAGGAAAGAGATGTGCTCTTGGATGTTCAAATACAAGAGTTCTGAGGGAAGGCAGAGCAGAACTAATCCACAAGCATTCTGTCAATGAACATTCTGTGTTCTTCATGGGGGCTGGTATTAAACCACACTAGCCCTGTGGCCTTGGCTTACATTCTAATATTGGGATTTTCAAGGTTAAAAAAAAATCCAAGGTACCATTGTTATTAAAAAAGTTAAACACACCATATTTAAACATAACAAAAGAGTTAAACTTGGAATGCAGGGGAAAACAGAGCGATGAATACTGAACCATTTCTGACTTCCAGACTGACGACAATTAGAAGCTGTCCACCTGATAGAAATCAAGTAAAGCATCAACTCTTAACCTGGAGTCCTAGGATATAACAGAGTTAGAGAAGGTTCAGAGAGTCCTTGAATCCTGAACTAATATACAGACTTACGTGTACGCACACGTGTGTGTGCGTGTGCACACATTCTCAAAGTGGTCCATGACCCAAAAAAGGTGAAGAGCCACTGACACATGAGCCCTGGTTTGCTTTTTGGCTCTTAAACTATACATTCCCTTTGTTTTTAAAGTACACTCTAGCCCCATTTTATTCATACATTTTGTTCTGTATTCTATTAACAGGAACTTTTTCTGCTACTATGTTAGCTCATCCTTACATCTGTGCTGTTGCTTGAGCCATTTCCTTTCAATTTAAATGCCACCTGTCTTGCAGAGCCCACCATCCCATCAGATTAAAGTTTTCTTCAACTATTTATAAATCTCCCCCTTATTTAATATCTATTCGACTTAAGAGTGTGATTTACATAATTTAGCACTTAAACGGAAATGTTTTCAGTCGTGTTCATCCATCCTTCTACCTGCCCAACAACCCTCACAACTGATCCAAGTGCCTCCAATGTACCAGGCACACTTTTAGACTGAAATAATTTAGTGAACAAAACTAAAGTCTCTACCTCCGTGGAACTCTTATTTTAATACAATATATTACATCTTATTGTATCAAATCACTTAATGAGTCAGCTTTTTATGAAGAATGCCAACTACTTTCAGGCAGGGATACTTACTGTGACTAACATCATATGAGACAATGTAGCTGAAGGTACTTTAACTCATGTTCTTGGCTGATGACACTAACTGGAAAATATGCATTTACCAAAAATATCCATTAAAGACTAATTTTTTGGGGCTGGTCCTGTGGCTGAGTAGTTAAGTTTGTGTGCTCAGCTTCGATGGCCCAGGGTTTCGCCGGTTCAGAGCCTGGGCACGGACCTAGCACCGCTCATCAAGACATGCCGAGGCGGCGTCCCACATAGCAGAAGTGGAAGGACCTACAACTAGAATACACAACTATGTACTGGGGGGCTTTGGGGAGAAGAAAAAAAAAAAAAGACTGGCAAGAGATGTTAGCTCAGAGTCAATCTTTTAAAAAAAAAAAAAATTTATAGTACAAAAGAAATATTTGCTAAGGGAAAAGATTTACCAGATGATATCTCCAAACAGAACCAATCCTATCTAAACAGGATCTAAGTGAAAAGTTTAATCCATTTTCAACAACCAGTACCTAAAGAGCTGTAAACTGGAGACTGGAGAGACCCAAGGGTGGGGGGGGCAACAAAGATAATGGCCATTCCAGCCAGGTGGTTTACAATATGTTATCGTCTTCTAGAGGACCTCTTTTAGAGGATCATTCTACTTGACAGAATTCATCTGTCATTTGCTTATAGCTTTGATCGTGGAAAGAATATATGAGAGCTTTAAAATACAACTTAGAAGATTGGGATAAAAATTCAACTCATTTATAAAGTTTTTTTAACTGTACATTGACTATACCTTTAATACATAAGATAAGGCTGCTTCCAAACTATAAATTTTGAAAATTTTATTACTTGCTTTTTGGATAATCAAGAATTTACTATGACTTAAGATAAAAATTGACAACTTTCTACACAACAATTTGATAAAAATAAGTAACTTCTACTTAAATCATAAACAGAAATAAGTAAGTTATTCTAATAAGTATTGATAAAAATGCAGACTTATGGACATACTACCAAAAGAAGAAAAGTTAAATATAGACCATTAATGTCCTTTTTATGGTTTTGGCTCAATCTGAACTCATTTAACCTCTGTCAGGCTATCGGAGTACAGTCTAAAAAGGATGAAACAGAAAAAAAAATGTTCATGATGATGGTATCTTGAAAATATATATCTCAAGGACATAAAACAAGTTTTACTTTAAAAAAGCGAAAACAAAAAACTAGAACTAATAATATTAAACTGTGTTTCCCAGTGATTTACTTTTATCTTTCAAAAGGTATATACTGAAATAAACTTCCATTTACTAATAATTCTTACTGTTTTAGATGTAGTTAACCTAGATTTTCTTCAGGAGCTCATTAATTAGAATCCTTTAAGATTCCTGTTGGCACTTTTTAGTGATGGCAGAAGAAAAGGTAGTGATGTGAATGGAATTTGAAGAATTACAGATGATAACTACAGGATTCATATCCTCCAGTACATCTTGAAGTGATATAATAACTCAATGAGGATGTGGCAAATGTATAAAATTACATTTATAATATGTTTAAATTTCTGAATACTCAATTATTCTACCCTATAACAAAAATACCTTACTATAAAATGAGGTCCATATATGGCCCAGAACAAAATCTCAGTTCCATTTTTCTCCATATTGAAGGAGGCATCCTGACAGGCTGATATCCTGAACCTCTTCAGAAATACATACTCTCCAAAGTGGAAAATATAGTGTCCTCAAAAAGGCAATGCAGCGAGTCTTTTATGAATAGTCTGCACTTCAAAATGTTTCAGAAGAGCTTAGAGAACTAAATACATATAATCATCTACTTCCTTTCTATTTTATATTTTCTTTAACATATGTCCTAACCTTTTTGGAAGCAATTATTATGGTATGAAGAAAACAGAAATATGGTTCAGATCATAAATCACAGCCAGTGTTTACTCTTCTTCTATAAGGCAGTAAAACAGTGGACAGAAGCCCAGACTCCAGACAAGCCTAGTTTGACTTAGCAGCTCTGCTCACATATAAGCTGTGTGGCGTTGGTTGGGTAAGGGAGTTAACATCTCTATGAAAGCCTGTTAACTCATCTATAAATGGGATTATAAGAGTAGCTACTTTAAAGAACTGTGAAAATTAAGTAAATCAGTAAGTATAATGTATTTAGAATAGCGCCTGGTCATAAAAGTATTGGTTATTATTAAATATCTTATTAAAATCAACTCCACTACAATGTAAAAATTTTCTGTTAGAAACCAAATTGACAAAATCAGACAAGTAGAGAGGTTTATCTGGGGATCGCTGGTACTAGAAAATGGCAATGTTAAATGAATCTCTCGTAAAACTGCCATTAAAATATGTGGATATGAGGATTCCTTCTGTTAACTTTTTTAAGGAAACTAATATTTTTTATGAAATCTGAAGGACTCTATGGAAATATATGTGTAGAACACCATCAAAGAGCTCTGTCTTATTCACAACTCATCACTAAGATAGTCTCTGCTTCTATCTGTCAAATTACTAAGAGGCTAACAATTTTTCAGTTTAATTTGATATATTTTGGCTTGGTAGAAAACTGGTAATTTAACTGATAAAAACATAAACGACTGGAAATAATCTAAGTATTTAACAATTAGCAAATGTTTGAGTAAATTATGATATGTCTACTTGACTATTATATAGCCATTAAAAATGCTTTTGAAGAATAGTAAGAAAGGAAAATGCTTACAACATATAAGTGAAAATACAAAACTATATACACATGATCAAAATTTTGTATTAAAAATTAGACTATTTTTGCTGTTTGCCAAACTTCAATCATTTGTGTATCACCTTCAAGATTTCTACCATAATCACACATTTACATGAACTATAACTTACTGGTTTCCTTTAAACTAATTTTTTTTTTTTTTTAGGAAGGTTAGCCCTGAGCTAACATCTGCCGCCAATCCTCCTCTTTTTTGCTGAGGAAGACTGGCCCTAAACTAACATCTGTGCCCATCTTCCTCTACTTTATATGTGGGACACCTGCCACAGCATGGCTCAACAAACGGTGCGTAGGTCTGCACCTGGGATCTGAACGGTGAACCCCAGGCCACCAAAGCGGAACATGTGAACTTAACCACTCTGCCACTGGGCTGGCCCCGACTGATAATTTTTAAGTTTATATACTACAGTTCATGAATATGAGATGCTGAACACTGTATCACACACCATTATTTTATGTACCACAAGAAAAAATGCTACCAGGGCTGGCCCAGTGGTGTAGTGGTTAAGTTCGCATGTTCTGCTTCTGCGACCCGGGGTTTGCAGGTTTGGATCCCAGGCGCAGACATAGCACCACTTGTCAAGCCACACTGTGGTGGCATCTCACATAAAAAAAAATAGAGGAAGACTAGAATAGATGTTAGTTCAGTGACAATTTTCCTAAAGCAAAAAGAGGAAGATTGGCAACAGATGTTAGCTCAGGGCCAATCTTCGTCACACAGACACACACACACAAAAATGCTACCAGATAAGCTATGACACCAATTTTAAACAAGTCCCAATTTCAGATAAATGTGAATAAAGATATGTCTTAGAAGCAATAAAATATGGTAACATCTTTAAACTTGTCAAAGCATTAATATCCATGAAATACAGGTTTGACTGGTTCAGTATGTTTTTTCTAATACATGTTAAACTCCTAGTTACTAGACCAAAAAGATTAAAATATATATTGATTCATGTAATATCAGTAGTACACATACTGCATACTTTGTGAATTAATGACCTACATATTTGACTACATAATGTTTTCATATCTGCTGTATGAACACAGGTGTTTTATAAAGAGTACCCCATTGGACAGCTTGTTTATGTGTGTGTATTTATATGTGGAGTTGACTCTTAAGCAGGGAATGGGTTCTAAACTGAGTGTAGTCACACTTTCCTTGAAAGTGTCTTAAATCACCCATTACATCAAGCAGAAGTGGTTTTATATATATAACCTGGTACGGTAAGGTTTAAGAATTATTGAACTAGGTTGCAGGAAGAAGCAAAAGGAAATACATATGCAGAAGTCTGGGCAATCAAACTCTTGATTACTTACAGAGTTTATTCTACACTGTTTTTGACATTTAGGCATTATAACTTTAAATATGGGAATAATTTGTTTGAAATTGTTAAGATTAAATGAGATAGTGAGTGACCCATCTTATCCTCTGATTAGGTTCTAAACATAGCTTGGAGATGGGGGTGAGACAGGTAAACAATGAAAAGAAAATCATAAGACATATTCATTTCGTTTTGGGTTATTTAATCTTGTATATTCAATATGAAAGTAAAATATTTTATTAAATTTTGGATTTCAAGAAAAATCTTGTTCACTGAAAATATGGATTGAAGAGATTCTCTTCAAGAAAAAAAACAGGAAACTACTCTGAAAACTACTATTATCTGAGATGAGACATTTCTATTCCCTTGAAAGAACTGGCAACTGTCTCAGCACATGCCAGTTTTCAATAGGCCACAGGGCAGCATAACTCCACAGTTATATTAAGTTTTAAAATTGTCATCTACAATAGAACATTCTCACAGTCTGCTTTTGAAATTTCAGTGCTCACCTTTAAAGTATTTCACAGTTTTAACTCTTAATTCTAAAGTAGCATCTTCATCACACACAAAAATAGTTCGAGGATGCTGCTGGAAAGCTGAAACAGTCCACATGTGGTTGACTCCTTCTTCTATTGCTTTGTAGAGAGCAAATGCCTTGTGTGCACCTGTTATGAGGATCATTACCTGAAAAGTTATGAACATTACTTGTTAATTCTTAAAACATGGTCCAAATGGCTAAGAAGCTCTCTTTTTTTTCTTTTTTAAAAACAAGGTCTCTGGCACCAGTATTCTCCTGGAGGTCAAATAAAAATTAACAGCTCCATATTTCTTCACAGTTCAAGGTATTTATTTCTACTCTTTAAGGTAACAGGCAAGCACCAAGTTTCTCTCTTCTGGTTTAACAAAGTAAAATAGTATCTTGTTATGGAGTATTACTGAATATAGAATAGTGCCTATGATTATTAACATATTAAATAATGATGTACCGAAGAGACCTGGGAGAATGAAGAAAAAGAAACAGAAGGGCTGTTTTTCAAAATCAGAATTACATGTCAACAAAGAATTTTATACAACCAGGAATGATACACCAAATTGCTCTAGTCCAGATAAGCAATAGATATTACTTTGGAAAAGCAAAAGACTGTAAAATAATGCATATTTAAAGAGTAATCTACAAAAAGAAACTTTAAGACTGTTTCACTGAATATGTGCTAATCTACAGTTGTCCTGGAACAAAAACTAGATTTTAAAGAAGGAGTCAGGGTCTACTTAAATGCCATTAAGCACACGTGACTCAGGATATCCTTATGAACTATAGAAAATCCAAGTTCTTGGTCCAAAATCCCTAACAGCCTATGAGATAATTCAAAGAACATGTGCAAATGTGAGTAAGTATATATGTGTCAGAATGAGTCTTTATCATTTTTAGCAGTAAATCTATCCTATTTTACAAGTTAATCTAAACAGTTTATGTACTAAATATTTAAACATGATTTTTTTCTCATTACAATTGTTACAATTGTTAACTAAAAAATGAATGTTAAGGTGGTTGTAATTCTAAAATATTTATAACAATATAAAAATTCTGAATTGCATATTTTATAACCAGACTTTCTTAAAGAGGGAGGAAATTAAAGATTAATGAACCAGATATTACTGTATATCTTTTATTAAGATTCACTACTTGTTTTCCATTTTGACATCTTGATTCATATCAAAGCCCATGGATGCATTAGAATATATATGAATTTCTACGCATGTTTTTATTGATACTTCTTGTTCTAAAGTATGAGGATCTATCAGTGAAGAATTTAATATGCCATCACATATAACTAAAAGCATCTGATGTTTAAAACAAAAATTAATCATGTTTGATATAGTAAGGTAAGCACAACACTGATTAATGGATTTGGTAATTAGTTTCCCTTGCTGGACATTATAGCAATTTTATTTTTAAGACTGATCCATGTGTTACAGAGGAGTTTTTAAAAAAAACAAAAAACATTCAGGTTGTTTGCTTTATCCTGTCTTCTAATCCAGAATCTTTGGAGTTAGAACCCAGGAATCAGGTCCCTTGAGTGATTATTATGCAATCTGGCAGAAGTTCTTGGACAAGCACTTGTAAAGTCTCTATAAAACTACTTTAACACACACTGAATCAAATGAAAATATGTGGTGATTGCTGCATGATGGATATGTTCTGAAGTTTAATTTATTTAAGGAGTTTTAACATACGATTTGGTGGTTTCAAAGTTAAACACTGAACTTAGTTAGCACTTTCCTTAAATTATCTCATTTAACTCTTTAAAACAACACTATGAGATAAATACTATTCTTATTCACATTTTACAGATAAGAAAACCGAGATACTCTGTAACTTGCCCAAGGTCTTGGTAAGGCTATGCTACAAACAAGAGACCTGATTCCAGGGTCCACATCCTTCACTATATTATATTGTCTCTTGAGAGACAGAAACTGTTAAAAGGTCCACCAATTAGACAGTATGAGCTAAGTCTTTCATTACTGAAGCAAATATTATAAAAGGTAATGGGAGAGGTGGCAACAAATTTTAACATCAAACATATACTAAGAAAAAAAAATGACAAGACAATCAAACACTTATTGTTGAGAAACAGAAATACATGGTGAGGCTAGCATTAGCATTATGAAGGGAGTGGAAGGAAAGGAGGCTAGTAGAAGTTGGGGGTGGGATGAAGAATTAGTGTGTGTGCATGCCTAAGACATGTACAACCTCTGAGAATTAAGAAGAAATATCTGGAAAAGCAGAAATTGAAAAAAAATTGCTCTCAGAATATGTGGTTACTTCTAATCTACCTGTTCCACCATTCTCAAGGAGAGTATTTCTCATATGGAAAAGTTTTAGAGTAGCTCCTATGTGAAACCAAGTCTTAAGGATAAGCAAAAAAGCTCCACATGGGGGCATTTCAGACAGTTATGGAGTGGTCAATAAAAAGCTAGAAATTTGGTAAGGCTGGAGTATAGGGAATTAAAAAGAAATAGCTGTAAACTGGTTGAAATCTGAAATGCAGAGCCTTTTTATGACAAACAGAGGCTAGGCCTCATCTTGTGATGGAATAATAGGGAATCAGACTCTTAATTAGATAGATGAATAATAACTGAACTGTTTTTGAAAAAAAAAATTCAGGCTATAACATAGAGAATAGATAGGTAAAGAATGGAGATAGCCATGATTTAGATGGATTTGCAATAATCTTTGAAAAAACTGATAGAGACTTTAAGGCAGTTGTGATGCAGAGCTGGATCCTTATTTATCTCTAAGTTATCCGTGAAATGGTCAGGATTTGGTGACTGATTAGACATGGAGAAGCAGCAGCTAAGAATGGCACACGTCAGTTTAGAAATAAGATTGCTCTGAAATATTTTTTTCAACTTACTATGAAATTTCAGTCCTTGAAAGGTCTTTTTTAATATACCAATGACTTTTAGAAGAAAAACTACATTTTGAATGACAGTTCTATTTGTATGTTCAAGTTAGAGGTATTTATGTTAAAATCAATTACTTATTCCTCATACCTTGTCTGTACTCCTTCCTCTGAACCTCTCCCATCCTGATGCCAAAAAGGAATGGAGTTTTGGGTTTCCATATAATTTAACCACTTATAATCATAAGCTGACTATAATTTGTTCTGTTATTCTCAGGAAAGGAAATCACAGCCCAATTAAAAATTTAAAAATGAGGCAGGGTCTACTGTTCAGAGGTCTTGCCTTCTTAAATATATCAGTTACACTAGATCCAGCCCTAGTTGGCTTCTTTTTCTGCTGGAAACCAACTGGGCTATCCTCCTACAGTCAAGAAGCATATTAGATTATCCTGAGTCTCCAAAAGCAGTTTAGTGTTAGCTAGCACTGCATCTTTGTCCCAATAGTCCTTTCATAAGACTGTTACACTTAAAAACAGACCATATGATCAGTATGATTTTAGGACCTCAAATTGTGAAGCAGGAACAGGCAAGAGAAGTAGTACCCTAAAAGGGGTGGTGGCTAATTCTTCCTTTACAGCTCCAAAAGACTTAATTTAGTTGAGTTCTAAACATGGCAGTGAGACTGACAGAACTTACTGAAAGCTAGACAATTTATATTGAAAACAGGATGCAACCAAAATATCACTTATTTGGTGCCATAATTCCTCCAAAATCTATAGACATCAAAGGGAAAACATCAAAGAACATTTAATTCTTACTTCTCTAGCATCCATCACTGTTCCCACACCAACTGTTAGAGCCATAGTTGGCACCTTTGATAAATCTCCATCAAAATATTTAGCATTTGCCAAAATGGTGTCCATTGCTAGTGTCTTTAATCTTGTCCTTGATACTAAACTGGATCCTGGCTCATTGAAAGCGATATGACCATCTGGACCGATTCCTTTCAAAAGAAATATACATACACACACATATACACATGAAATAAATAAGGTTGCTCACATAAGTAAGGTTTCTCAAAGTTCAACATGTTTTTAAGTGCAAAGAAATAGTCATAAACACACTTACCTTGTTTTATTTGATAGCTGAGTTTCTAATGCTGCATTAAAATATTTGTTCCTGTATTTGATTCAACAAGTATTTCAATTTTTTCCATAAGCTTAGCAATGAACTTGCATGATTCTAATAGCAGTAGAATTAAGTATCACCTTATATTAGAATAACACTTTACAGTTTATAAAGCATTTTCACATACATCATCTCAACAACAGATCTATTTAACAATCTTGTGAGATAGTCAGATTAGGCATATCTATTTCTTTCATCTCCCCCACCTGTTTTTAAGCTCAAAAGAAAACTCTGATGCTCAGGGATAACATGTGATTTGTTTTGTCACATATTGTTTGAGGTAACAGTTTAGTAAACATGGAGACAAGACTCAAATCTAAATCTTCTGATTCCTAACTCAGTGGTCTTTATATTAACACTTTAACTTCCTTGGTTCTAGTTTAGATGGCTCATTTAACTACTGGACCTCCCTATAGTATAGTATCCTTACTTATAAAAATGTTTAGATTGGGGCCAGCCCCGTGGCCAAGTGGTTAAGTTTGCACGCTCCACTTCAGTGGTCCAGGGCTTTGCCGGTTTGGATCCTGGGCACTCATCAAGCCATGCTGAGGCGGCGTCCCACAAAGCAGAACCAGAAGAACCTACAACTAGAATACACAACTCTGTACTGGGGGGCCTTGGGGAGGAGAAGAAAAAAAAAGATTGGCAACAGATGTTAGCTCAGGTGCCAATCTAAAAAACAAAAATGCTTAATGGAAGAATTTAAAAAAAAATTCTTCCATTTAAAAAAAAATGTCTAGGGGCTGGCCCCGTGGCTGAGTTGTTGAGTTCGCGCGCTCCGCTGCAGGCGGCCCAGTGTTTCGTTGGTTCGAGTCCTGGGCGCGGACATGGCACTGCTCGTCAGACCACGCTGAGGCAGCGTCCCACATGCCACAACTAGAAGAACCCACAACGAAGAATACACAACTATGTACCGGGGGGCTTTGGGGAGAAAAAGGAAAAAATAAAATCTTTAAAAAAAAATGTCTAGATTGGACAAGAATAGTATCTAAGGCAGTAGTTTTCTTCAAACCTTTTTGACTGTAACCTACTGTAAGAAATACATTTGAGACTGCAATCTAGTACACACATACACACAAATATAATAAAAACAAGAATTGCATGACACAATACTTACCCTTACTAGTAGCCATACAAACTACTTTTGATTACATTCCATTTCATTAACAAAACAAACAGAAGGGAACTGCTAGAGGTGACTGACTATACTGATTTTATGACCTAATAATGGGTGACAACCACAATTTGAAAACACTGTTTTAAGGAGCCCTCCTGCCAGCTCTAATATTCTAGGATTGCCTTTAAAATATAGATCAGAATATGACATTCCATACTTGAAGGAAATTGGAGGTAAATCTTCATAAAATCAAGAATCTTTCCATGGCATAAATAAATCAAGTTTTATATACATATACCTTACCAGCTAGTCAGATTTCTGGCAACTTCAATCAAAAAATAAACCCACAAGTTCGCTGAGGCAAGATATCTGTTACATTTATATCCTGCACATTTACTTTAATGATAGATAAGTGTATTTTACTGACTCAACATACAATCCTAACAAATTGTTCCCAGGCTACAACAAAGTAAAATGTAACAGAGTAACCTGATTTTGAAGGAAGAAAGAAATGAAAACCTTCAGCAGCAGATATAAACTACCAAAGCACAACAATCTAGGAATTTTTAATGCAGAGACATAAAGCCAGACCTACATGTGGTTAATATGTATGGATTGTTTCCACTATTAAGTATGTTTCTGCTTGGAACTATAAGTTTTAAATTATAGATATGCATTTCTTTCTATATTTGTAAAACTGTTATGTTTCTCTGAAGTACACATCTGACCAAATATTTATATTTCTCTATGTATGTATAAAGAGGAAAGGATGGAACCAGGAAAATAAAAGTTCCAGAAAAAATAGTAAGTCCGCAAACATCAACACTAGTGGCTCTTTTGATTTGGGTCGTCTAAAAGTGTACAGCAAAGCCAAAATTATCAGCAATTGTTCATGATGGAGAGGGATCAATACATTCTCCTACTGACCATGAATATCTATCAAATATTGAGCTTCCTCATATAAAATTTATTTTAAAAAATGTTCAGCATGTTTTACAAAGCTTTATAAAACTTTCTTAAAAATAATTATGAAATCTAAAAATCATGGCTAATTCTTATTCAATCTTTAAGTCTAAACTAAGATATCAGCATCTTTATGAAACATCTCTAAAACCTCAGAGTCTGGATTATATATCTTTCCTGTGTTCCTATAGTTCTGTGGGGTAGAATGCAAACTTCATGAGAGTAAGAACTTTGTCTTCTTCACTACCACATCCTTACCATTTAGAATAACACGATATATAGGAGGCCCTCAATAAATAACGGCTGAATAAAGGCATGGATAACTGCTAATCTTAGGTATGCTCAGTATAGTTTCTTCTTCCTTCCCCTACCCTACTCTGCTCCCCCACAACAGGCACTAGAACAATCATAACACCTTATCTCTCTTTTAGGGAGAATAATTGTGGTCTAGGGATAAGTACTTGTCCCAAGCTGAAACAATCAGAATTTCTCTCCAGAAATTCTCAAACTTGACCAGGGATACAGAAAGAAAGAAGGCATCTAGAGCAGAGACATTTGATGGTTAGCATGCAGGAGAGGGTCGATGAGTTCTTGCTTTGGAGATCTGAGGCTCCCCGATTCTTTTTCTTCTGAAGACTTGGTTGTTTCAACTCTTCTATCAATTCTGTGAGTTACCCCAGAATCACTGCAAGTAATTCACTTTTGGTCCCATTAGTAGATTACTGTTACTTGCAAACCAAAGAATCTAGTCATGTAACCAAAAGAGTGGGTTAAAGTTTTCCCCATTGCCTTACTTTTACTTTTGAAAAACAAATTATCTTAAGATAATTGTAAAGTTAATAACGCCTTTGGAGTCTACTTACAAAACTCCATGCTTGTGTAACTGGGGTGAGTCACGAATTGCATGATACACCTTACTCCTTCTCTCAACACTTTTACCATCAGAGGAAGACTGAGAATGTTTAAGAGTATATATATATCCTCCTTTCTCTTTTCTACCGAGGGAAGGGAACTCCTGCTCCATTTCCCAGGAGTGAGCAATCGTGGATTAATATTCTTGAGCTCTTCTTGTCCTACTATTTCCAATTCAGAGGGGAGAAATAGGAAACCCCATTCTGGCCTCAAGCCCAACCTGCAATCTCTAATCCAACTTTACCTTTAATAAAGCTGATATTTTGATCCCATTTGGCTCAGTTCTTAGTGTTTTTATTAACCAAACCCTGGAACAAAAGAAGGGTAAGTGGTAAGACCCAGATACCAAGCCTCATCTTGAAAATCCAATGATAACAAACCGAGATCAACAAAGGCAAAGAATCAGTGAGATTCTTTCATGAGTACACATCCAATAACAGGATATCCCCACAAGGAAACAGTTCAAGGAAAAGGCAATAAGCTAACCTTTCTCTCCCTATACACAGAGGAATTATGTCCTTTGGATAACATAAAATGTCAGACCCTGGATCATCACATGACTACAGTGAAGATGTTAATGGAAGAGGCAAGGAAAGTCTCTTAAATTTTTTGTGGACGGAGAACTACAGAAAGCTCAAGACAAAAATTTGTAAAACACCAAGTTCTTTTTAGTAGTGAGAGTCAGTGATAAACATAAATAATTATAATTTATGCTCCATCTATTTCAAAGGGAGAACTAAGGTGGCTTATAGTGAGGAAATGTACCAAAAAACTTCAGGTAAAAAGTAATGAGAAGTGACTTAACGCTATGGCGAAAGAAGAAAGTTCTACTAGAAATCTTTGATAAGGGAGATTCAGCCTTAAACACTACATTAAGCTATAAATGCTTTCTGGAAAGCAGGAAAAACGACAAAATGGAGTTAAAGAGTTCTTATCAGTACCCCCCGCCCCCCCAACTGAATTCTACTTGCTGGCATGGAGTCCCCAAGGGATTTGTCACATGGCTCCTTATGTTAGGTCAATAAATTAACCGGAAAAAAAAGTCCTCAAATGAAGAGGTAAAAAAGGCATTTTTCATGCAGCCATTTTTAATAACAAACCTCTAATAACTACCATGCCTTTCTGTATACCAGTAAATGAATGAAAATATTTCTTGATATAACTAAGATAAATAGTTTAGGTATATTATATTATAGTACAGTCATGTGCCACATAATGACGTTTCAGTTGACAACAGACCATATATATGACAGTGTCCATAAGATTGGTACCATATAGCCTAGGTGTGTAGTAGGCTACACCATGTAGGTTTATATAAGCACACTCTATGATGTTCTCATAATGACAAAATGGTCTAACAATACATTTCTCAGAACATGTCCCTGTCGTTAAGTGATACATGACTGTAATTCTACTTGATTTTGGTATAAAGTTTAGAAAGTTTAAAGAATGCATGGGTAGTACACTCTTTAAATGTTCTCAAATATCTATTGCCCTTTGCCTTGATTTTGGCAGGCGCAAATGGTAATTATCTCAGAATTGAGTGATATGGACAAAAATGGAGTGCAAATGTTTTCCAGGAATACTGAAGTAATATTAGCAAATTTTATTTAAAACATAGATAACTTTCTATCTTAAAAAGCAAAATAGCCTAACTTGTATTCTTGTTCAGATAAAAACCATCCCATCTACACAACAAAGTAATTGATACTGATTCTGCCAGGGAGAGATAGAAATTTCCTCAAAGAGAAAATTTCAGTCTCACTGGATACCCTTAGAGGTAATTCAGTTAAAAAAGCAGAAATTTCAAGGATCTAAGGAACAATTATTTCAGCATCTACAGTTCAGAAATAAGGAGAAGACTGAAGTAACACTTAATGGAGTACGAACTACATACCACCCACTGTACAAGGCATTTTATACAGGTTGTAATGCAATTAATTTTCACAAATTTTGGAATGATTAATATTAAACCTATTTTATAAATTATACTGAACTTGAATGAATTTCCCAGGGTCATATAGATAGTAAGTGGCCAAAACAGGATGCAAATTTATCTCTGACTCTAAAACCCAATTTTTCCCAGGGGCAACCAACTACCTCAACCATACCTGGCCACCTCTACCATAAATTAACCTCAGTACAGCAATACTGAAGATTGAAATTCATGTAATTTTGAGCAGTCTTCTAAGAAATTAATTATAAGATATATCCAGAAAACTTAATTTAGAGCTTTAGTATGTTTAGTTGAATACTAAAGAATCTGGCAAATACAAATTTTGGCTTCAGTTTAGTTGATATTATACTATTCTGATGGTAATTAATTAGCTGTTTTGGATGCTTCATACTGATGTCAGAAAACCATGTTGTCATTATAAAGGAAGAAACTCTTCCTCCTATTTTAAATGGTAGATTATGTACACACATATATATGTATATATATTATAAATTTCACGTGTAATTTAGTCAAATACTTATACACTTTGGAGCTTATTAAGACAATTATACAACTTAATTCATATTAACTAAAGGCTGATGATAAATAAAGTCTTATACAATTAAGCAATTTAACTGTTCAGTACGGAAATGCTAAAATCCACCTGTTCCACATGCAAACTCTGAGAGAGTTAACCCTGTAATTGGGTAAGAAGGCTGGGTTAGAGTTTTAAAGAAACAGTAAAAGGATAAGAATATCATTTAGGAAAAGAAATACATCACTCTTTTTCTAAGATATGCTAAACTGTCAATTCTAAAGAGGCAATTAGAAGAGTTTAGCAGGGATTTGGACCTGTTTCTCAAAACATAATTTAAACAATTCCAACTTGCAACCTTAAGATTATATTTTGATGAAAATATAGTAAAGTATAAATCAGTAGCTCAATAAATTGGTATTACAGATAGTCATGGGTGTTCTTTACATACTGATAAGATTTGTTTTTTTTATTTAAAGCATTTAATTCAAATATTAACAAATGATTAATGACAAAATGTTTTACATACCTCCAACAAAAAGATCAATTCCTCCAGCTTCCTTTATTTTCTTTTCAAATGCATCACATTCTGCTTGTAAATCTGCAGCATTCCCATCAAGGATATGAGCATTATTAGGATCTATATCAATATGCTTAAAAAAGTTATTCCACATATATGAATGGTAGCTTTCAGGATGATTTCTAGGAAGTCCTAAATATAAAGTTAATAAATAAAAATGTAAGTATTTTCAGAAATAAACCTGAAGTTTACTTTTCTAAGACTTAAATGTTATTTAAAATATATAACCTTTCTATACCACATTCAAATTAAAAGCATTTTTATGTGGAATATATGCTTATTATATGCCAGGCATTACTTTAACCACTGTATATGCATGTATTAACTCAATTAATTTGTACAACCTCTATGGAAATACTAGTATCATCCTATTTTATAGGTGAACAAAAGCACAGAAAAGTTAAGTAACTTTCCCAAGGTCACAGAGCTCACAGAGGGGCTGAAATTCAAATACAGAAGCCTGGTTCATGTGCAATTTAATCACTATACTCCACTTCTCACACAAATTTTAACCAATGGAATTGATTTATATGTTAAGCTCAACATAAATTAATTAGCCACACGACTGAAATGTTAGCCCATGTTCCTCCTCTATTCTTCATACACGCATGCAAAGAATATTGAATCATAACAGTTTTTTGGCTATAACTTAGACTACAAATAAAAATGTATTCCTATATTTAAATTTTAACACAGAGTTTAGACGCATCACAGATCTTTCCAGTTAAGTAAGTTAACAATAAATTATAAAAGCTTAATGGCTAGAAATACAGTAATGAGCCACGTAGTGACATTTTGGTCAACGATGGACAGTATATACAATGGCGGGCCTATAAGATTAGTACCATATGGCCCAGATGTGTAGTAGGCTATACCTTCTAGGTTTAAGTACACTCTATGATGTTTGCACAATGACAAATCACCTGAGAACAACAAATTTCTCAGAATGTATCCCTGTTGTGAAGCAAAGCATGACTGTATAAATAGCCTTATATTTGAAAAGTCTTTATTTTACTAATTACTTTTACATACATTTTACTTAATTTATCTCCACAACAACACTGGTTTTAACTTCGCCTTTAAGGAAAAAAAGAGAGGCCAGCCCAGTGGCGCAGGGGTTAAATTCACATGTTCTGCTTTAGCAGCCCGGGGTTTGCTGGTTCAGATCCCGGATGCGGACCTACGCACCGCTTATCAAGCCATGCTGTGGCAGGCGTCCCACATATAAAATGGAGAAAGATGGGCACGGATATTAGCTCAGGGCCAGTCTTCCCCAGCAAAAAGAGGAGGATTGGTGGCAGATGTTAGCTCAGGGCTAATCTTCCTCAAAAAAGAAAAAAAAAAGAGAATGAGAAATGTAAATGGACTGGCTCAAAGTTACATGACTGGTAAGTGGCAGTGCCCAAGATGAATGCAGGTATTCTGATTTCTGATTTCCAGTTCCATATTCCTTCCACTATAGATTCTTTTTTATATAAACTCTCAACCTCATCACAAGGCAGTATACTACAGAAATATATTCATATTATATTTGAAACATAAATTCAAATAATATTAATTTTCTCAACATATATTCATTTTATTTAAAATATAAAATATAACATATCCAAATAATATAGCTTACCTACATATTCATCCATGTTAAAGGTCTTCACGTATTTAAAAGAAAGGTCTCCATTCTTGTGATATTCTATTAGTTTTTTATAACATCCTAAAGGTGTACTCCCTAAAACAGATAAAGATTCAATTTTCTAACATAACTTGAAAATCTATTCTTAAAAAAGTTTATATTATCTTTATCTCTTCTTACATAATGATATTCTACGTTTCTAATGTATTAGGCAAACAATTCTTAATTCAAATACATATTCAATTAACAAATCTAATTTGAATTAGTCTCTTTACAAGGTACCCTGAAATTTTAGTAAACTAGAATTGTTGAATAAAACTGGAAATCAGTCATTAGAAATTAGTTTTTCTTGAGTTGTTGAGTATTTGGAATTAATGTTGAATATTCCAAGATTGCAAACTTCTAGAGAGCACATCTGAATTAAAAGAAAAATAAACATCCCAACTTTTGAGAAAAATCTTTATTATTTAGAGAAGGATTTGTAAAATAAATGATACATAAATAGGTCAAGTGTTGACTATTTAATGAAATCAAAAGGGAAACTAGAGCTAGATTTAAATATTGCCCCTACTTTCAAAATAGACTCTGAAACTGTCAAGGATTAAGTGAGGAACCTTAGCCTTTAAGTTTTTAACTAGAGCTCCTGTTTCTCACTTTGTGTTAGCTTCAGCATGTATCAGCTAAAATGTATAAAGTAAAATGACTTTAGGAAATGGGATGTTGGCTTTGCATACTTCATCTGAGTTCTTGATTTTATTGTTTTATAAATGTGATTCGCATACATGTTTTATAAAATTAAGATCTGTTTGAGAGCACTTCATGATATGGCACAATAAAGACAAACGAATTTAGCCACTTGAAGATGGCCTCCTTTTGTTTTCTAAACTTGCTATATTTTTTTTATTTTAACTACAAACTGGAAGGCTAGATTGACTGTATTCTTACAAAAAGTGACCAGGTCCTCCCAATCCTAATTGAAGTAGTGATTCCTAATCTACCCACCATTACAAAATGACACAAAACACCTGCGCAAAAAATTTCCACTTAAGCACCAGTCAGAAGTATGACAGAACTCAGTCTCTGGCAAAAAAAAAATACAAAGGAAATTCTAGAGTAGTAAAAGATGACTCTCAATTGAAATGACAGAATTATAGAAGTTGCTAAAAATAATAAATATCACATAGGTTCAGAAAACAGAAGTCTAAGAGATTTTCTCAAAGTTAAGCACACATATTGTTTTAAATTGCAATTAATAATTCAAAATTTATATGGTCAAATTTTACAATTCCTTCTCAAAAAACTACAGCCTACTAACATGAAACCAGGCTAAAAGATGGATAAATATGCTTTTCCTTCTTTCTGCCCAGAAGCATAAACAAATCTTCTGTGTCTATTAGTGTCCAGAGAATAGTTATAGGACTCCCTCCTAATTTAAGGATATATGCATAAAAACAGTGAGAAGTTGTCACAATGGTGATAACAAAAAACACATTCATTTTCTACATTTTAATCAAGGTGGCTGAAGAAAAGAAAACAATGAAAGATACAGTACAGGGTGACACGGTTAAAGTAACTTCATTTTAATATTTGCTTTGCAATACTCATTTACTAATATTTACCAAGTGCTTACTATGATTCAGATAAAACAAAGATTAAGACGTTTCTATCCCAGAAGAACTCACAAGATAGGAACAGGCAAGTACAAAATAACCACAATACAAGGAAAAATATTATAAATGACTTATAAGAAGTCTGGAGAACAGCAGTGAATCAAAGAAGAAAAGATTGTAGTCTTCCTTGTCTGAGGAAGGACCAAAGATGTCATTTCAATTGAGTCTTGAAGAAGGGGTGGAATTCCAACAGTCAAAGATGGGGTAAGTTGTAGTTGAGAATAGAAAAAAGACAGGGGAGGAGGTTCAGAGATGACATTTGTATGCCTATGTTCTAGATGCTATGCTGGTGTTTTTATACATTAGATCATGTAAATCTCACGACCTTGGAAAATTGGTATTATCTTTCCCATTTTGAAGATGGAAGAACTGGGTCAAAAAGATTAAGGAATTTGCCACATATCACATGGCAGTGAAGCCAGATTTTTGAGAGATTTTTGAGAGATTCTGTCCAGAGCTCATAGTTTTCATATACACTAGCAACACGAGTAAGAGTGAAGCCAGCCAGTTCAGGCCTATTCTTTGAACCAGCAGCAGTGTAATCTGCCTATCATGATTCAGTGTCTATCATAGTGAGAATAAGTAAGGGAGGCAGGTCAGGCCCTCAGTGTGCAGGCCTGTAAAAGTCAAGCTTGTTAAGATCACTTTAATAAATATATACTGATATACATTCCCCAGAAACTGTACTCGGTGGAGGGATAATTACAATACAGCATATTGAGTGCAATTACAGAAATGTATGTTCAAATTTCAAAAGCTTGGGAGGGCGAGGCATGATTAACACTGTCAGTAGTCAATGAGGGAGAAAAGTGGAAAACATCAACAAAGGTTTTTTGGAGATACACCCTTGGCAGGTGTATTACTAGGCAGTTATACTATCCAAAATAAAACAAAAGTTGAGGATCTAAATACACAAAAACATATTTAGCACTGCTGACATTTATGACTCTAATGCCTTTCTGCCCTCACACTCAAATTACTGTTTATTTCTACAGCATAATTAAGACAGAGTGATTAAGGCAGCTAGTCTGAGTGTAGCCACATAGGAGAACCTTAACTTTATATAGTATGTACAGTATACAAGGGACTTGTACAAAGGCTATCTTATTTGAACCTCAAAACAGCACTGTAAACTATTATTATCCTTAACTTTCTTAAAGGTAAGGAAACCACAGATTAGAAATACAGAATAAATGCCTTGAAGTCACCAAGAAAGGAGCAGCTCTGATTCCAGGCCCAATAGTCCTTCCTGCAGAAGTCAACCTTATCTAATAAAGTGCCATGAGATCAATGACACTATTTGGTTATTTTTGAAGAAAAACCTTAACAGAGAACTACATTCAATAAAATACGTAATTAATACTTATGTTTGTTCTGTCATGAAGACATACATGTCTTCAATTCTTACTTACAATACTTCTAAGATAGAAAATAAACCTAGTAAAGGGCTAATAAGATAGAATATGAGGCAGGTGAGGTGAAACTAAGTGGCAACAGTACACACTTTAGGTACCTCTTACTGATTAATAAGAAGGCTAATCTACCAAGAAATTATATGAATAGTGAAAGCAACATCTCTAAAAACAAACAAAAGACTAGTAGAAAAAGGTACAAAAGATACTATGACCACTTAAGTTGGGATATTTCCTTTTGCACTTTGGAGTGGTATGTAAGATAGAATTTTAACATAGTAACAAAATGTAGGATACTGGATATATCAAGAAAACAGTAACAGAATGTAGATACTTAGAAGCATATGTGTATATATACACATATATATACATTTCTGGCTTTATATACTACTATTTCGATCAGCAATATGGCAAGAAATAAATACGAAATATTTTACTAAGGGAAACACTTCACTGCTACAACATTCCGTATCTAAAATGGAAAAATATGGTGTATTACCTGTTGGTAAACCCAGTGTAAAATATCTGTCCTGTCCAGGTTTGAACTGAATGATGCGATTACAGATGTATTTGGCTGCCCATTCACTAGCCAAGTCATAGTTATCAAGAATTACAAGCCTCATTATGGGGATGTGCAGCTTCCAGGACCAGAAGTTCAAACCTGAGAAAATTTCATTGTAGAGCACTTTAAGCAATTTACAGACAAACAGGTATAACGCACTGATGATTTTAAAACGACTTTACTTAAGAAAGATACGCACGTATACAAATACAATCTGTACTTTTAAAATAGTAGTAATAGCTGTTCTCCTTTGAACAGACCTTGGGTTCTAGGCAGTGGGCTAGATTATTTAAGCACATATATTAATCCTTACAATAATCTTCTCAAGTAAATATAGTGCCCAGTTTTAGATCAGGAGGGGACTCACAGTGTGACTGAGGTCACAAAGTTAATTAATGACAAAGCCAGAATTCATATCAAGGTAAACTTACTAAAGACACCATACTGCACTCTCTCCAGGGATACTGTATAAAACAACATAAAACAAAACTAAAGGCAAACAAAATAGTACTCATTTCCTGACTGGGAGTTAATGGTAGCAACGATTACTCAGCAACTTTTGGGTTACTTACTAAAATACAGAACTCTCCCTATAAATAATGTAATAACCCAACCTCCCTTTCAAACAATGTTAAATAATGTTTTTATAAAAATGATACCCACTTTTAAAAAGTTTCAATCAATACAGAAAGGTACAAAGAAGTTTAAAGAAAAATCGTCCCAAATCCTATCACTCAGAAATAATTCCCATTATTCTTAGGTATAGATCATTCCAGTTATCTATCTAATGCATACATATAAGCAGGATGTATAGAAATAATTTTGAACAATGGGATCATATTAAACATGCTATTTTAAATAAAAAGCATAACATTTAATTCTTCCTGCATTCAACAGAAGAAAAAGTGAACTAGAAAAACCGCTGATCTCTGGGGAAAAAAACTTTCTTCACAAAAAGCAATTTTAGTTCCTAAAAGAGTACTCTAAGGTTAAGAAAAACATTCTACAGACATTTAAAAATCAGAGTCATTTAAAAACATTATATGATTCCATTTTAGAAAATGCAGTTTGAACTAGTACCATGAAAGATGTGAAAATTTCATTCCTACACTTCCTCACACCCTGATTTCTGTAATATTCATTATTTTTATATTGTCAAGATTTATAACATTTACATTATTTAATAACCATAATTCCTAGATTTTAATTCTTAGTTTATACTTAAATGAATCCATCACCCACACCAATTCTTTTACAATGGTTTCAGCAGTCCCAAATTCTGGACCCACATGCTTTACATACAGTAATACGTCAAATTTGTTAAATTAATGGGAGTAGTAGGTCTTATTACAGTGAATATATGGGCTCTAAATGAATATAATCTAAATGAATGGAAATCCAGATGGAATCTAAATTCTTAAGAATACAGTGATTTAGAATTCTGGCATAAGATAACAACATAAAATTATGATCACCATGATTTGGAATTCTGGCACAGTAACAAGAAATAAATAGCATTTACAGACAATAATTTACACAGTGAGTCATAAATTCAGTCCAACAAATGGACTTGGCCTCCATTTAAATTCATTAATAATCCAATGCCAGAAACAATTTCAAAGTTACACCAAAGAATCAGAACATTTCCTGGCTGTTATGACCATCAAGAGATATTCTTCTAAGAAGAAGATTCAGCAAGCTGATTACTGATAAAAATTTTTTAAAAAAACCCAACTGTAATTAGGCAAGGAGGAGAAAGGGCATTAGAGCTTTCCAAGCGTCTTCTGTGTTGTGGGCATGCTCTCTCTTTTCTCAGTTTAACACACTTCTGAAGACCTATTAAATGTCAAGCACCTAAGGTGGGTTCTGCAGACAGAAAATGATTAAGATTAAGGACCCTACTTAAAGGGCTTAGAATCACTTAACGGTCTCTGCAGTAGAAATTACCAGCCTCATTTTTCAGACAAGGAAAATGACAACTCAGAAGTTTCTTGTTGAAGTTACAAAACTATCATGTGGTGGAGGGTCTATTTGACTGAAAGATACATGCTCCAAATACGTCTTGTAAGAACCACTTAGGATGCTTGCTAAAGATAGAGATTTCCGGGCCCCTCTCCCTGAACATAGTGTTTCAAAAGATCTGAAATGGGGTCCAGGGAATCTGCACTTTTACAAATATCACAGGTGATTATTACAATCAGGATAAATTGGGAAAAGAGTACCATACATGGTGACTTTATTGCAAAGAGCAAGTATGTCCCTCAGACCAGTTACCAATAAGTTCTGCTTGTTTTTTTAAACTCTCTGGAGAGCTCCGAGTTCACTTCCAAAAGTCCCAAATGTAAGGTTAAAGCAGAATGTTTTTACCACATGTATTCAGATTTAAAAAGTGTGTTCCTGTCAATCCCCGGAGATCCAACCTGCCGTGGCCCAGGGCAATGCTCTGGCATCACGACCAGAAAGCCCTCAAAAGATGACACAGCAGCACCCCTTCCCTGATCCTCCTCTGGTGCTGATTCATTTTGGATGCGCCTAACTTGGAGAAAAGGCTGCCGAATACAGGTCTCAGAACTCTGAGAGCTGAATGGGAACTTCTACACGGCTGAGGTTCCAGTTAGGCTAGAATCTATACTAGAATCGAGAATCTAGATTTCCCGAATCCCCGCTCCGAGCTGTCCCCTCCGCCTCGCTACACCTGACCTCAGAAGCGCTCTGAAGCTCCGACCCGGCGGGGGCGCGCAGGGCCGGGAGGCCGCATCCTCGGCAGTGCGAGCAGCAGAGACGCCTGTGGTCCCTGCCCGGGAGGCGAGGGCTGCAAACCCACCGCACCGCGGCTGCTGGGCCCAGGCACTTGGCAAACTAGAACGAACGCAAATGAGTACGACTGTTCCAAATTCTTAACGACTGTCGGGAGAAAGCCACCGCAGAACAGGGAAAGGGGAAGTCCCCTCCCGGAGGCCTAATTCCGAAGAGGACGACCAGCCAAGTTTGAGAGGGGCCCCGCGCAACCGCGCCTCGGGGCTCCCAAGACCTCGGTCCGTCCCGGGCCCCGCGTCCCCAAACAGGCAATAAGCCCACCCGAGGGGGCAATGACTAGCCGGGTCCCCGCCCCACTCCCCTTCTTGGTCCCCACCCCCGGACTCACGGGCGGAAGACCGGCTCCCCCGGCGCTGGAACAGCTGGCACAATCCACACCAGTAACCCCAGACCGACCCGGCCGGGGAGCGAAGCGCACAGCCCAAAGACCCGGATGCAAACCGCGGCGCCGGAGGCACGGCAGCGCGGCCTGCAGGTGCTGCGCATGCGCGTCCGTCGGACTCCCTAGGGATGAGCCGCGTAGAGGTCGGTCCGAGTTGCGTGCGGCAGGACCGATCTCCGACGTGGGAATATCCAGTTTCCAGGCCGTCATCTTGCTGCAACTCTTTTTCTTCGTCACTTAGAGGTTGAGTTGTCCATTGTTTGGGTTTATGAAATTTAGCATGAAGGACTGCAATGCTCACACATAAGCATTACTTTAGTTGTACTGGCGATGTGCATTCATCTCTCTCTCTGTCTCTACCCCTGCCGGTTTGCAAGCACAATGACATCAATAAGCTCATCAAAGTTAAGTTTTTTACTTGCTGCAGAAAGGCAAAGTGTATACTATGGGAAACCTTGGAGCGGCTCAGTAAGAGTAAACCAAAAGAAGATTTTAATGCGAGATGGACTTGTGCTGAATGATTCTAAGAAAGGGGTAGAGGAAGCAGAATCACAGATCTTTGCTCAGGACGGAGAAGGAAGGAAACAGGGCTGGGAAAGTTATTGTTTAAGAAAGCAGCAATGACTCAAAAGAAGGGTTGAATGGCCTCACTGTGTCCGGTTAGAACACTGTTTAGAGTTCCCTTAGGAACAGTACAATCTGAATGCCACTATGGGCTGACGGGCAGACTCAAGGCCCTGTTTCCTTGGACACTAGAAAATTAATACAAATGTAACATGTAGTTTCCCCAAACACCTTATCTGAAGTTCTCCACCTGAGTTGTAAATCCAGCCTGCTTCTCTGGGTCAAGTGGTCCCCCTTGCTTGCATTCTTTGGGCAACAGTAGGAGGTTCTATTCTCAATGATATGACTTCAAACAGCAAAGTTTCTCATAAACCGATCTTAGAGGACAAGGTTTCTTGGCACTTTAGCCTTGAGTTAGTTTACAAAGGCAGTTTTTAACACCTTCCCAGTATTGCAATTTATCATCTAACGAAAACCTATCGTTCATCTACTGTGGTCACAAAGACCTGCAAGTAAGAAAAAGAGCTTTTCAGAGAATATTATTGGAGCGTAGAGGGATATTTGTGAAACATGTTCTTTCTCAATGGTTTTACTACTTCTTCGTGAGTTTCTGACACTAGAAAAATAAGTTCTGCCCCTGCTGTAAGTGCTGACTGTGGTTAACTCCGCTTTGATTACACTATATCCTGTTCTGTCATCTTTCTCTCTCTCAAGTTGGTATTTCTCACCTCCTGCAATCCATATGCCGTGCTTTTTCTACCAAGATTAAAGCAAGAAGTTACTGCTATCAAAAGGAAGATATTTAATACTAAACAGAAAAATTGTTTTTGACAAGGGCAGGGACATGTAAGCCAAGTCATTCATTTGTCCATTCAGTAAATATTTAAGAGAGCCTGTTATGTGCCAGACACAAACCTGAGTAAAGCAGACAGGGGTCCCTGCCCTCAGTTAACTAAGAGTCTTGTGAGGATGCAGACATCACCCAGTAAATCCTGATAAGGCAAAGTTGTCTCAGTCATGAGACTCTAATTGAAATATTCCTTTATGTTTGGGCATGACTTGAGCATAGAAAGGACCAGTGTCTTGTCCTCCAAATAAAGCCCTAAGGAATGGCAATATTCACAGAAAGTTCCCCTGCGCCAAGGTTTTGGATGACGAGTTGGTAGGCAAGTTTTAACAGGCTGTCACCCAGGGAAGGTGACAGATTTACAGAGGCATAGGAGCAGTGCAGTAGAGGTGGCTATGTAGGTGACAGAAAAATATGCCTGATGACAGCCCTGATCTACTACAGGTTACTGAGAGAAGCATCAGACAGCAGTCATACCCTGTGATCCTGAGTAGCTGACATAGAGCTGAAGTTAGCTGACAGAGAGCCTGAGGTAGTGTTTCAGTCAACATGTATCAAACTGTAGGGGAGGAAGACATTTCCTCTTCCCAAATGTGGGTTCGTCTGGCCGGAGAACGAATTAAATTCACATGAAACAGAATAGCAAGAGAAAATTAAACAAAGCTTTATGAGGAACCATGGCCTGGGGACTTTCTTCCCGAAGGAAGAAAGGGCACTGAAGAAGTGGGGTACACGGAGTGGTTATATACCCCCAAACAGGGTGTTTCACGTATGATTGAAATGTCCCTTTTACAACAGTCAGGAGGCTGCTCTGTCAGCACAGCGCTTAATGGAGGCAGATAGGTCTGCTGTCTCAGTGAACGCTGCGGGGTGGCAGGTGTGTTGCCTCGGGCTGGGGGGGGTCACAGATGAGCGCTGCAATCAGTTCCCAGCCCAAAGAAAGATGCCCAATCCTCAAGGAGATGCCAATGTTGGGAGGGGGAGGGAAGTCAGCTACAGGAGGCCACCAGACAAGCACAATAAAATGCAGATTTAAGTCCTTGCCTTTGGTATTGATTAAGAGTTTCTAGAGAGAAGGTCACCTCCCCTCCTCTTCCTGGTACAGAGAGGGAGGCACCACTTACAGATAGAGATTTACCTTACAAATGTAAATGTGTCCTAACAAAGGGCAAGTCCCATTCCTCAGAGCCTCCTTCTCTGTCCCAGTCTATCAAAAGCAATCAGCCTCAAACAATCCCGATTCCAAAGAGACATATCCTGGGGTAGCCAATTCCAGGTCCCCACAATACAAACAGAGGCCAACAGACAAAAGATGTTTCAGCAGATGCCAATGGGGATATATCCTGAAGACCAAAAACACAGGAAGAGATAGCTCTTCACTGCAGTGGGTGTCAGAGATGAGAAAATGACCCTAGCACAGATGCCTCTGCTGAGATGGAGACTACAGTAGCCTCCCTGCCTTAGATGCCATTGTAGGGGATCAGAATTGGCCACCTCAAGATGTATCTCTTTGCCTCGATTATTTTTGAGAACAAAAGACACTGAAAGAAACTTTGACCTCCCCCTCAACTGCCTAAAAGAATTTAAGATAAAAGGTCTGTCCCCAGAATAGGCTGTCACCATCACCCTAGCTCTGGGTATCAGTAGATTGTGAGGGTCCTTGCTAAGCCCACTCTTATCAAAGTTCTGTTTATCAAACATTTGCTTTTCCATCTCCATGTGAATTGCCTTCCTCCCCTTTGAAGTCCCAAACCATACCCCCAACACCCTCCTTTGTCTTTAGCTCGGGATAGTATTTAAGGGGACAGCCTCCACCATTTTGGTGAGTTATTCAGCTTTCCTGGGTTTCTTCCATGTATACATGTTATAAAGCTTTATTTGATTTTCTCCTGTTAATTCTGTCTCATGTCAATTTAATTTGTAGTCAGCCAGAAGGACCTAGAGTGATAGAGGAAATCTTCTTCCTTTCCTGCACCATCCTGAGTTGAAGGTGAGGAAGACGGATATTCAGAAATGACAGAATTTACACTTGGAATGTGTAAAAATACACTAAAACAATTAAGTGAACCTGAAAATAACTGATTTAAGTTTCCTGCTCTCATGAGAATGGAGCTTGAGGGAAAGATTTAAGTAAAAATTATATTAAAGATGAATATTATATAGGTTTATTACAGAAAAATAAGAAATAGCACATTGGAATCATGGCCTCTGAAATTTCTATATACTACACAATGTTTTAGAGTGATATACCGTGATCAGATTAGTATGTAACACAAAAATTGCCCTGTATGCCTGTAAAGAACAGATTGAATTTGGGTCAGGAGTAGATCAGGGTAAGCTGGATTTTACCAGAAAGGGAATACAGAAGAGGACCCTCTAAGCCCAGGAAATAGCTTGCACAAAGGTATGCAGGCAGGAAAGTAAAAGGTGTACCTATTGAATTCTGAATGACTCATGGCTAAGAGTGGGATATGTTTCAAAAACTAGCAGAAATTGTCTGGAAAGACAGATCCAGGTGAAATGAAGTAACTTGTAGGCTATGCATAGAAATTAGACTTTATCTTGTAGGCTACAGAGAGCCACTTAAGCTTTATGAATGCAATAAGAGACTAACAGATGATATTTTAGGAAGAAGGAGGTAGAATGGGTGAGGATTGTATTATAGGAGCAAAAATCCCGACACAGAAAGACTCTAGGCTCATTTTGTATTTTCCCTGCTCCAGCCCTAGTATCAGGCATTTCATTTTTGGCTGATTTTTTTTTTTTTTTTTACCAAGAATGGATGTTAGGTTTTACCTAACACTTGCCCTGCATCTAATTAAATGATGGTATGGTGCTCCATGTTAGTCTGTTGGTGAATTACAGGGGTTCATTTTCAAATGTTAAATACACCTTGCATTGCTGAGGTAAACCTGACTCAGGCATGGTTTTTCTTGATCATGGTCATGGTCTTTCAGCCAGCAGCAAGTAATCATTTTTTGACAAGTGCCCTAGGCAAGAGTTCTGAGTTGGACAAAATAAAGACAAGCCTTTTAATGGTTTCTTTGAGGGTTCTTTTATCTTAAATAGAGAGGCTAAATAATGGTTGTTCTTCAGGATTGAGGGTTTGAAAGTGCCCCAGCCTGGTTTTGCTCCCTACAGTACTGGGAATGTAAGCTTTTCTTTGGTCTGATGGGTTTTTTCCAAGACTACCATTGATCTGGGAGCAGGAGATAGAACTAGGGGTAAGTGAAAACACCACAAAACTCACTGTTCTTAATGTTATTCAGCCAATTATCATGAATCACCCCTCCCCAGGTTGTTGAAAGCCTTTCATTAATCTCTAGAGTTCTTAAAAAGTTGATTTTGATCATTTGCCAGTTTTCTCCTTGCTTTTACGGAGGGGCAGATTTTTTGGATGTCCTTATCGTATGATTTTTGCTGATGTCCTCAATTAATTACTTTTTGAGAGCTTTGGTAGTTTGTCTTTCAAGGAATTTATAAATTTCTGTTGCAGAAATTATTGGCATAATGTTGTTTATAATTACTCTTGTTATCTGTGCAATCCATAGTGATTTCACCTCTAATTTCTGATATTGGTAATTTGTATCTTCATTTTTTTTCTCCTTAATCACTGGTTAGATGTTTATCAATTTAACTGATCTTCTCAAAGAAACAAATTTGGGATTAATTGAGTTTTGCATTGCTTTCTGTTTTTTATTTCTTTGATTTCTATTGGGATCTTTATTTCCCTAGGTCTGCTTACTTTGGGTTGAATTTTCACTTCTTTTTTCTAGTTTCTTAGAGTGGAAACTGGGCCTATAGTTATTTTCTCTTATAGACTCATAGTGCTGTATTTGTCCCTCTTAGAACTGCTTTGGTGGCATCCTACAAATTTTGATATCTTGTCTTTTTATTTTCATTCAGCAGAAGATTCTAATTTCTTTTTTGATCAATGGGTTATTTAGAAGTGTGTTCTTACTTTTGAAATATTTGAGTATTTTCCAGATATCTTTCTGTTTGTGATTTCTATTTTGCTTCCTTTGTGGTCAGAAAACATCCTTTATTTGACTTGATTCTTTTTAAATATATTAAGACTTGTTCGTGGTCCAGATTTGGGATATATTCATGTGTACTTAAAAAAAAAAAAGCGTGAATTCTGCTGTTTTTGGGTGGATTATTCTGTGACTATCAATTAGGTAAAGTTGGTTGATAGTGTTCAAGTCTCCTATATCCTTACTGATTTTAGTCTACTTATTCTATCAATTAATGAGACTAGTATTAAAATCACAGACAATTATTGTAGATTTATCTATGTTTTGTTGCCATTTTATCAGTGTTTCATTCATGTCTCCTGATGCTGTGTTATTAGGTACATAAACATTTAGGTTTGTTATGTACTCTTGATGAATTGACCACTTTATCATTATGAAAGGATCTTCTTTATCCATAGTAATATTCTTTGCTCTGAAATCTTAATATCACCATTCCAACTTTCTTTTGATTAGTGTTCACATGGTACATATTTTCCGTTCTTTTACTTTTAACCTATCCTTGTCTTTATGTTTAAAGTTGCTTTCTTTTTTTAAAACAAATTTATTGAGATATAATTAATATACAAAACTGCACATATTTAATGTATGCAATTTGATGAGTTTGGGCATGTGCATACACCATCATCGCAATCAAGGAAAAAACATCACCATCAACTCGAAAGGTTTCCTTCTGTCTCTCCCTTTTTTTGTGTGGTAAGGAGAGTTAACATGAGATCTACCCTCCTAACTTTTTTAAGTGCACGGTACAGTATTGCTAACATAATAGGCACTATGTTATACAGGACAGGAGATCTCTAGGACCTATTTATCTTGCATAACTGAAATTTTATATACACTGAACAACAAATTCTCATTTTCCCCTGTCCCCAGCCCCTGGCAACCAACAGTCTATTCTCTGCTTATATGAGTTTGGCTATTTTAGATACCTCCCATAAATGGAATCATGCAGGATTTCTCTTTCTGTGACTGGCTTATCTCACTTAGCATAAAGACCTCCAGGCTCATCCATCTTGTTGCAAATGGCAGAATTCCTTGCTTTTTTTGTATGTATGTGAAGAAGATTGGCCCTGAGTTAACATCTGTTGCCAATCTTCCTCCTTTTGCTTGGGGAAGATGGTCCTTGAGCCAACATCTGTGCCAATCTTCCTCTATTTTCTGTATGGGACGCCATCATAGCATGGCTTGATGAGCAGTGTGTGGGTCCACCCCTGGGATCCAAACCTGCAAACCCTGGGCTGCCGAAGAAGAATGTGTGAACTTAACCACTACAACACCAGGCCGGCTCCTGAGAATTCCCTTCATTATACAGCTCAATGATAGTCTGTCTATGTATATCACATTTTTTTATTCCATTCATCTGTTGTTGGACGTTTAGGTTGTTTCCATATTTTGGGTATTGTGAATAGAGCTGCAAAGAACTTGGGAGTGCAGATATTTCTTCAGGATCCTAACTTCAGTTCTTTTGCATATATACCCAGAAGGGAGATTGCTGGATCATATAGTAGTTCTATTTTAATATTTTCAGGAATCTCCATACTGTTTTCCATAGTGGCTGCATCATTTTACATTCACACCAGTAGTGTCCAAAGGTTCCAATTTCTCTACATCCTCACTAACATTTGTTTTTTGTTTTTTATTCTTTGGGGTAATAACCATCCTACCTGGTGTGAGGTGATATCTCGTCATGATTTTAACTTGTATTTCCTTCATGATTAGTAACGTTGAGCACGTTTTCGTGTTGGCCACTTCAATGTCTTCTCTGGAAAAATGTCTACTCAAGTCTTTTGCCTATTATTTAATTGAGTTATTTGTTATTTTGCTATTGAATTGTAGGAGTTTCTTATATATTTTAGATATTAGGCCTTTATCAGATATATGGTTCGCAAATATTTTCCACCATTCTGTAGATTGCCTTTTCATTATGTTGATTATTTCCTTTCCTGTGTGGAAGTTTTTGGTTTGATGTAGTCCCACTTGTTTATTTTTTGCTTTTGCTGCCTGTGCTTTTGGTCTTATATGCAAGAAATCATTGCCAAACCAATGTCAAGAAGCTTCTCTCCTATGTTTTCTTCTAGGAGTTTTACAATTTCAAGTCTGTGTTTAAGTCTTCAATCTATTTGAAGGTGATTTTTTGTGTCCTCTTTCATTATTTTGCATATAGATATCCAGTTTTCCCAACGCCATTTGTTGAAGAGACTATCCTTTCCCCATTTGTATTCTTAGCTCCCTTGTCAAAGAGCAGTTGACCATGTACACGTGGGTTTATTTCTGGGCTTTCTATTCTGTTCTATAGGCCTATTTGCCTATTTTTATGCCAATTCCATGCTGTTTTAATTGCTATAGTTTTGTATTATATTTTGAAATTGGGAAATGTGATACCTCCACCTTTGTTGCTCTTTCTCAAGATTGCTTTGGCTAGATGGGGTCTTTTGTGGTTTCACATGAATTTTAGGGATTTATTTTCTATTTCTGTAAAAAATCCTATTGGGATTTTGATGAGGATAACATTGAATCTGTAGATTTTAACAATATTAAGTCTTCCAGTCCATTAACATAGGCTGTCTTTCCATTTATTTGTGTCTTAATTTTTTCCTTGAGTGTTTTGTAGTTTTTGATTATATGTCTTCCACTTGCTTGGGTAAGTTTATTCCTTAGTATTTTATTCTTTTTGATACTATTGTGAATGGGATCGTTTTCTTTATTTCCTATTTGGATAGTTCTTTGTTAGTGCAGAGAAATGCAACTGATTTTTATATGTTCATTTTATATCCTGCAACTTTACTGAATTCATTTATTGGTGCTACAAGTTTGTGACATCTTTAGGATTTTCTGCATTTAAGATCAGGTTATCTGCAAACAGATAATTCTATTCTTCTTTTACAATTTGGATGTCTTTTATTTCTTTTTCTTGCCTAATTGCTCCTGCTAGAACTTTTAGTATTATGTTGAATAGAAGTGGTGAAAGTAGACATCTTTGCCTTGATTCTGATCTTAAAAAAAAGAGCTTTCAGTTTTTCGTTGTTGAATATGACATTAGCTTTGGGCTTATCATATATGGTCTTTATTATATTGAGATAAATTCTTTCTATACCTGGTTTGTTGAGAGGTTTTAGCATGAAATGGTGTTGAATTTTGTCAAATTCTTTTTCTTATCTATTGTGATGATCATATGATTTTTATCCTTTATTCTGTTAATTTGGTATATTACGCTATTTTTGTTTTTTATTTTGGGGGAAGATTAGCCCTGAGCTAACGTCTGCAACCAATCCTCCTTTTGCTGAGGATGCTTGGCCCTGAGCTAACATCCATGCCCATCTTCCTCTACTTTATATGTGGGATGCCTGCCACACTATGTATTGATAAGCAGTATGTAGGTCAGTGCCTGGGATCCAAACTGGTGAACCCCGGGCTGCTGAAGTGGAGCATACAAACTTAACTCCTGTGCCTCTGGTTTATTACGTCATTGATTGGCATATTTGGCACCATCCTTGAATCACAGGGATAAATTCCACTTGGTTATGGTGTATGATCTTTTGAATGTGCTGTTGAATTTGGTTTACTAGTATTTTTTCTAGTATTTTTGCATCTGTCCTCATTAGGGATATTGGCCTGTAGTTTTCTATTCTCTATTTTGTTTATTTCTGCTTTAATCTTTATTATTTCCTTCCTTCTGCTATGTTTGGACTTGGTTTATTCTTCTTTTTCTAGTTTCTTGAGGTTTAAAGTTAGGTTCTTTGGTTGAGATCTTTCTTCTTTTCTAATATAGGCATTTATTGTTATAAAGTTCCTTCCAGGAATGATTTTATTTCATCTCATAAGTTTTGATAGGTTATGTTTTCATTTTCATTTGTCTCAAGATAATTTTTGATTTCTTTTTATTTCTTCTTTGACATTTTCGTTGTTCAGGAGCGTATTGTTTAATTTTCACGTATTTGTGAATTTTTCAATTTTCCTTCTGCTGTGATTTCTAGTTTCATTCCATTGTGGTTGGAAAGATACTTGATAGGATTTCAATCTTAGATTTTTTAAGGCATGTTTTGTGACCTAACAATACAGGATATTTTACACCTCAGATATTTTAGTTTTCATCTCTAAAAATTTAATTGGAGGATTTTTATACTGTTTATGCTTCTACTTAACATCTTCAATCTTTCCATTTTCCTGTGCCTGTTGGCCATCTGTATATCTTCTTTGGAAAAATATCTGTTTAGATCTTTTGCCAATTTTTTAATTGACTTGTTACATTTTTTGTTGTTGAGATCTATGAATTCTTTATATATTTTGGATATTAACCCCATATCAGATACATGGTTTGCAAATAAATTCTCCGAGTTGTTAGGTTGTCTTTTTATTTTGCTGATTGTTTCCTTTGCTATGCAGAAGCTTGTTAGTTTGATGTAGTCCCATTTTTTTACTTTTTCTATTGTTTCCCTTTCCCAGTCAGACATGGTACTTGAAAATATGTTGCTAACACCGATGTCAAAGAGCATACTGCCTATGTTTTCTTCTAGAAATTTAATGGGTCCAGGTCTTAAATTCAAATCTTTTAATCCATTTTGAGTTAATGTTTGCGTATGGGGTAAGATGGTGGTCTAGTTTCATTCTTTTGTATATGGCTGTCCGGTTTTCCCGACAATATTTACTGAAGAGACTTTCCCTTCTCCATTGTATGTTTCGGCTTCCTTGTTGAAAACTAGCTATTCATGGATATGTGGGTGTTTTTCTGGGCTCTCAATTCTGTTCCATTGATCTGTGCGTCTGTTTTTGTGCTAGTAACATGCTGTTTTGGTTTCCAAAGCTTTGTAGTATATTTTGAAATCAGGGAGTGTGATAGCTCCAGCTTTGTTCTTTCTTTTCAGGATTCCTTTGTCTATTTGGGGTCTTTTGTTGTTCCATATAAATTTTAGGATTCTTGGTTCTGTTTCTGTGAAAAATGTTGGAACTTTGGTAGGGATTGTGTTGAATCTGTACTTTGCTTTAGGAAGTATGGACATTTTAATTATGTTAATTCTTCCAATCCTCCAATTTTTTTCAACAATGTTTTATAGTTTTCAGTGTGCAGATCTTACACCTCTTTGGTTAAGTTTATTCCTAGATATTTTATTCTTTTTGTTGCAATTGTAAATTGTATTCTTAATTTCTCTTTCTGCTACTTCGTTGATAGTGTTTAGAAACACAATTGATTTTTGTATGTTGATTTTGTATCGTGCAACTTGGCCATATTCATTTACTATTTCTAAAAGTTTTTTAGTGTATTCTCTCAAGTTTTCTGTATATAAAATCATGTCATCTGTAAATAGTGACGGTTTCACTTCTTCCTTTCCAATTTGGATCCCTTTTATTTCTTTTTCTTTCCTGATTGCTCTAGCTAAGACTTCCAATAACATGTTAAATAAGAGAGGTGAAAGTGGGCATCCTTGTCTGGTTCCTGTTCTTAGAGGGATAGCTTCAATTTTTCTCCATCAAGAATACTATTACCTGTGGGTTTGTCATATATGGCCTTTATTATGTTCAGGTACTTTCCTTCCATACCTATTTTATTCAGAGTTTTTATCATAAATGCGTGCTGTATCTTGTCAAATGCTTTCTCTCCATCTATTAAGATGATCATGTGATTTTTATTCTTCATTTTGTTAATGTGATGTATCACATTGATTCATTTGTGAATGTTGAACCATCCCTGCATCCCTGGAATAAATCCCACTTGATCATGGTGTATGATCTTTTTAATGTATTGTTGTATTCTATTTGCTAGTATTTTGTTAAGGATTTTTGCATCAATGTTCATCAGTGATATTGGCCTGTAATTTTCTTTTTTTGTGTTGTCCTTGTCTGGTTGTTGTATCAGGGTAAGGTTGGCTTCATAGAATGAATTATGAAGCCTCTCCTCCTCTTCAGGTTTTTGGAAGAGTTTGAGAAGGATAGGTATTATGTCTTCTTTGAATGTTTGGTAGAATTCACCAGGGAAGCCGTCTGGTCCTGGACTTTTATTTTTTGGGAGGTTTTTGATTACTGTGTCAATCTTCTTACTGGTAATTGGTTTATTCAAATTCTGTATTTCATCTTGATTCAGTTTTGAAAGGTTGTATCATTTGGAAGAATTTATCCATTTCTTCTAGATTATCCAATTTATTAGAGTAGAGCCTTTCATAGTATTCTCATAATCTTTTGTATTTCTGAGATGTCAGTTGTAATTTCTCCTCTTTCATTTCTGATTTTATTTATTTGAGCTTTCTCTCTTTTTTTCTTGGTGGGTTTAGCTAGAGGTTTGTCAATTTTGTTTATCTTTTCAAAGAAACAGCTCTCAGTTTCATTGATTTTTTCTATTGTTTTTTAGTCTCTATTTCATTTATTTGTGCTCTGATTTTTATTATTTCCTTCCTTCATACTGATTTGGGGCTTTGTTTGTTCTTTTTCCAGTTCCTTTAGGTGGCTGTTAGATTGTTTATTTGGGATTTTTCTTGTTTGTTGAGGTAGGCCTGTATTGCTATAAACTTCTCTCTTAGAACCTTTTTTGCTGTATCCCATAGATTTTGGCATGTCATATTTTCATTTTTTCCATCTCCAGGTATTTTTTGATTTCTCCTCTGATTTCTTAATTGACCCAATAATTGTTCAGTAGCATTTTGTTTAATCTCCACATATCTGTGGCTTTTCTGATTTTCTTCTTGTAGTTGATTTTTAGTTTCATATCTTTGTGGTCAGAAAAGATGCTTGGTATTATTTCGATATTCTTAAATTCAGTAAGACTTGTTTTGTGGCCTAATATGTGATCAATCATGGAGAATGTTCCATGTGCATTTGAAAAGAACGTGTATTCTGTGGTTTTTGGATGGACTGTTCAATATATATCTACTAAATCCATGTGGTCTAATGTGTCGTTTAAGGCCAATGTTTCCTTATTGATCTTCTGTTTTATTGATCTATCCATCGATGTAAGTGGAGTGTTAAAGTCCCCTACTATTATTGTGTTACTATCTATTTCTCCATAGATATTCTCCATTTATGTCTGTTAATAATTGCTTTATATATTTAGGTGCTTCTATATTGGGTGTATAGATATTTACAAGTGTTATAGCCTCTTGTTGGATTGTTCCCTTTATCATTATGTAGTGCCCTTCTTTGTCTCTTGTTACAGTTTTTGTTTTAAAGTCTATTTTGTCTGATATAAGTATTGCTACCCAGCTTTCTTTTCTTTACCATTTGTGTGTGGTTTCTTTTCCCATCCCTGCTCTTTCGCTTTGTAAGTGTTTTAGGTCTGAAGTGTGTTTCTTGTATGCAGCATATATATGAGTCTTTTTTTTTTTTTAATCCAATTGGCCACCCTATGTCCTTTGATTAGAGCATTTAGTTCATTGATATTTGAAGTAGCTATTGATAAATATGCACTTCTTGCCATTTTGTTACTTTTTTTCTGGGTGTTTTAGTAGTTCTTCATTGTTCCTTTCTTCTTCTCTTCCTCTCTTCCCTTGTGGTCTGATGGCTTTCTTTAATATTATGTTTGGGTTCCTTTCTCTTAATTATTTGTGTATTTATTATAGATTTCTGGCTTGTGATTACCATGAAATTCATATATAATAATCTAATTATATTCCAATCTATATTGAGTTGATTGTCTCTTTAGTTTGACCTGTTTTTAAAAGCTCTACTCTTTTACTCCTCTCCTCCCACATTTTATGTTTTTTGATATCATATCTAATCTCTTATTATGTATGTGTGTCTCCATTACCCTCTTATCTTTGAAACAAGTAATTTTAGTACTTTTGTCTTTTGACCTTCATATTATCTTCATAGGTGCTTGATCTGCTACCTTTGCTGTATTTATGCCTTTACCAGTGATTTTATTGACTTTGTGGGGAATAATTTTATTATTCTTCTTTGTGTTCTTCTCTTTCCAACTAAAATAAATCCCATTAGCAATTCTCGTAAAACTGGTTTCTTGGTGATAAACTCGTTAGTTTTTGCTTTTCTGGGAAACTCTTTATCTCTCCTTCCATTCTGAATGATAACCTTTCCAGGTAGAGTATTCTTGCCTGTAGGTTTTTTCCTTTCAGTGCTTTAAATATATCATGCCACTCCCTTCTAGCCTGTCAGGTTTCTGCTAATAAGTCAGCTGATAACCCTATGGGGTTTCCTTTGTATGTAACTTGTAGCTTTTAGGATTCTCTCATTATCTTTAATTTTGGACAATTTTAATAATAATGTTTTTTGGTGTGGGCCTCTTTGGGTTCATCTTGTTTGGTGCTCTCTGTGCTTCCTGTACTTGGATGTCTGTTTCCTTCCTTAGGTTGGGAAAGTTTTTAACTATTATTTCTTCAAATAGATTCTCTGCCCTTTTGTCTCTCTCTTCACCTTCTGAGACACCTATAATGTGAATGTTAGCATGCTTGATGTTGTCCCATAGTTCCCTTAGACTATTCTTATTCTTCTTAATTCTTTTTTCTTTTATCTGTTCAGCTTGGTTGATTTCCTCTAGGCTTTTTTCTAGCTTGCTGATCTGTTCTTCTATATCATCTACTCTGCTATTGAGTCCCTTTAGTGAATTTTTCATTTCCAGTATTGTATTCTTCATTTCGAATAGGTTCTTTTTTATATTTTCCAAGTCTTTGTTGATGTTCCCACTGTGTTCATCCATTCTTCTCCCAAGATCAATGAGCATCCTTATGACTTTTTGCTTGAACTCTTTGTTAGGTAGTTTGTTTATTTCTGTTTCATTTAGTTCTTTTTGGGGGGTTTTGTCCTGTTTCCTTGCTTGGAATGTATTCCTGTGCCTCCTTAGTTTGCCTCTTTCTCTGTGCTTATATCTATGTATTAAATAAGTCAGCTATATCTCCTGATCCTGGAGAAGTGGCCTTAGGTAGGAGACATAAGGGCCTTTTGAGGCTCAGCAGTGTGCTTACCTCTCATCACCAGTTCCAAGTGTTCCAGGAGTGACCCCTGTGTGGGCTAAATGTGCCCTTTTGTTGCAAGTTTGCTCTTGCTGAAGGTGCCCAGGGAGTCTAGACTGTCCCCCTGACCAGCTGATTGTAGTGCTCAGCTGCCTCTGGCTGTGATGGACCCTTCAGTCAGTTTATCATGTTTAGGGAGTTGCAGCACAGTTAGCTGAAAGGTGTAATAGCACATTTCTGTTGCAATTTTTCTGTTAAGTGAGTAGGCCCCCAGTTTGTCTGGTTGCGAGGTTCAGGGGCTTACAATTGCTCTAGGCCTCTGGCCTGCAAGGCTGTTGTCAGCTCTCTCAGGATTGCAACAAGTGGGGCTGACCCCAGGCATGGGAGCACCCAGTTTTTTCAGGCTTTGGAAGGCAGGACTGATCCACTTGTGCTTGTTTGAGAAGGACAGGTCTTCTGCCACTGATAAGCCCCACAGCCTACAGGTCCACACCCACCATCAGCACAGTCTGGACCCATGCACACTTACTGACCCCCTGGAGCATACCCAGTTGCCCCACTGCAGAGGCCGCACACACTCCACCAACACACCACACTCTGCACCCATTCCTGATGCATGACCTGCCCCAGAGACAGACCCACTTGCCTGCCTGCAGAGGTTCCAGGCACCCAGTCTATGCAGGTCCAAAAGTTTCCCAAGGGCTTGCTGTTGGGTGGGGCCAGTCCCTAGGGTGGGCTGCCTGCCTTGGCTGAGCTGGTTTAAATGGTTTAAATCTGCACTCTAGTGGACAGGCAGGCCCTGGGATAACAGGCCAGGGGAAGAACTCCAAAGGCATCTTCCAATGTCTCTGTCAGTACGCCCGTACTAGGTCACAATAATGGCTGCTGCCAATGTCTCAGTCACTGGAGAGTTCTCACTTCCTGGAGAGGTCTCACTTCTCACCACGATGCACCCAGACCCTATCTGGTGAGTCTCTTCTCACCAAAGGACTGTGTACTTTTCTTTCTGGTGATTTTAGGTTGTTTGCCAAAATGGGTGAATTTGTGCATGGGCCCTTTAAGAGCTGGCTTTTTTCCAGTTATGTCCAATAGCTTGTCTAGGGGTTAACAGCCAGCGAAGCCAGATATTCTGCAACTCGTCTCAGTTGTTCTGAATCTAAAGGATGCTTATAGTGGCAACGCTCTCCACTCCTCCAGGAAAGTCTGTGTACCTTAGGATTGCTCCTGGCCAGTCAGCTGTGAAACTCCATGGCTTGCAAAACTGGCCTTTTTCTCTCCAGACAGGAATTTCTGTCTCTTCTGCCTCAGTCAGGAATGCATCTTGTTGCAGGGCTTCTTTTTATCCAGTTTTCAGTTCTCTATCAGGGGTAATTTTTCCAAAAATAGTTGTAATTTGGTTGTGTTCATCAGAGGAGGTGAGTTCAGAATCCACCTATGCCACCATCATTGACACCCTATACTTTCAAGCTTTTTAAAGTAAGAGTAGAGCAGGGATTTTTCTAGAGTTAATTCTTCTTACTACTAAAGCAAGAACTTTCTTAGTATTATAGCCTTACCTCATGAATTGTGATATTTTCTATTCTAGTTGTGGGAACAGTAACTGTGTCCATCCCTATGTATGCCTCAGACACTGTTCCCTCTAATCCTTTGAGGTGGTTCTCTCCTCATCCTCAGGTAGTTTCCTCACATGCTTGTACAGATCAGTACTCAACTGAATAATCCATGGGAACACTGTTCAGATCTTTAGAGTTCTCTATTTGTAGATTTTCTTTCTCTGTGGTACTCTGCCTTGCAAACTCTAGCTACCTTGGCTTCACTGGGCTTCCAACTCTGTCCCCTGAACACAGAGAGACCATGGGTCTCCACCTGAGTTCCCTTTCCCTATGCTGTAGTCTAGAAATTTTCTCTAGGTATTGAGCTGGGACAATTTCAGGGCTCACTTTTTTGTTTCCTATTGCTAAGGGATCACTGTCCTTCATTGCCTAATGTTCAGCGTCTTGAGAGCTTTTCTTTCATATATTTTGTCCAGTTTTTTAGTTAAGTCAGGAGGATGAATCAGATCCTTCTGACTCCCTCTCGACTGGATTTAAAGAAGGGTGGATCTTTGACATACAATTTAATGAAATCTTATTACCCAAATTCTGTCTAATGCTGAGAAGTGAGTTGCTGTGGCTACTGAAAAAGCAATACATTTTCTCCTCCCAGTTGTTTTAACCTATTTGCTTCCATAAAGTGACTATTAAACTTTCAGAGACTTTGTCATTAAAAAGCCACTATCAGGAATTACTTATAGCCATGTCAAACAGAAGACCTCATAGAAAAAAATGTTACGTTCATGGAATCAAATTCAAATTTCTCAGAAAATAAAAATAAAAAGATTTTATTTGAAAGTTTTATACAAATTAAAATTTAATATATTTTTAATACTTTCCATATTATTTTTATTATCTGAATTATGTAAATGAAGAAATTAATATATTTTCCACTAATCTGACCTAGATACCTTCAAAACTACTCTAGTTTACTTGAAGGTGCTGTATATATATGATCTTTTCCTGTGTGTCCCATTACATGAAAATGTTTGTAAGCCCTCACATGAAAAATGAGTCTGAATCTTGAAGGACCCATTGCTATAAGTAGCAACTCTAGAGATGGGATTGGCATGAGAGGGCTCATGAGTGTTGGTAGTGGATACCCAGAAAGTTTGTGTGTGCATATATGTGTGTTTTAGTTTTCTTTGTTCAGAGTGTATAGTAAAAGAAAAAATAAGGTCATATTTGATTCAGAAAGGAGATAATTACATAGCATTTATTAGTGGAAATCTTATGGCATACTGATTGCAAAAAATGGCTTGTATTCTTTATCTCTCCTTATATCCATCCCCTTTCTAATGTGACTGGGCTTGGTGGTAGCTTATTTCACATCATTGTTGTAGCAATTGCTAACTAATACATTTATGTTGTAATGCATTGGAGAAAGGAGGTAATCATGTGTGGATCCCTCCAGTCTCAAATATGATGATAAAATTCTCACAGATGTTGGATATATCTGCTGAGATGGGTTTCATGACTCCCAAGCAAAGGTGTTGCCTCACCTTTTGCATTATGTGGGGGTAAATGGTTTGTCACATCAGGTTCCTTGGCTCATGACTTAAGCCTCCATATACAAGGTAAACAATTCAAGATGCCTTCAAATTTGATAAGCTTTCATTCATGATTTTAGTGAAATATTTGAATATACAATAAGATGAGTTGAAAGCATTCCTAGGGGAAAATGGAAAAGGCTCATATCATCCATTTCTTAAGGAAAATATAGTACACAGTCTGAGAGGGCAAATGGGAGCGTTTATATTTTTAATGTAAATGGGGTTTTGAATCGGTCATTTGATTGTAAAGAGGGACTGGCGAACTTGATTTGAAGCTACATTTGCCTAGCAGATTTATTATTTTAAATTAGATTTTAGGTTTATGTGGGGTTTCATCACTTGGGGGAGGGGTTAAAGTCACCACTCATAGGACTAGCCTTAACCAGATATTCCCCTGCCCCCAAACACTGAAGTAGAATGAGAAAACACTCTTACAGTAAGGATAAGAAAAATGGGCTATTGATTAAATAGCAAATGCACAGGGGTCTTCATACTTAGGAATGAAGGGGTAGTCTCCTGATACAGAAATATGATGATTCCTCTGTTGTGGGTGAAACAATGGTCTTTGTGTAATCAAAAGCTAGAATAGATGATTATTGATTTAAATGTTTCATTAAAATCAAATTCCCCCAAATATGCCTACCGTGGTTTACATCTTATCATATTTGCATTCATTACAGGAAGGTGCATTCTGGGCCATATAATATGTCATCTATATGCAGCCATTGCAATTGAGTTGCTGTCCCTTTAAATTAAAACAAGAACTTCTGTTTTTGAAAGCCACAAAACCAGGCAGTAAAATTTGAGAAATTTATATCAGCACTGAGATTTTCAGATTTCTTTAGATAAGAATCATAAAAGTGCAGATGGTAAGAAGTATAAGATTTAGGGAATTTCCATTTTAATAACATAGACTAAAGCACTGTCTCTTGTCTGTAATTTAATAAAGAAAGTTTTTCTGGGATCATAAACTATGAAATTATAGCCTCAGAGGCTTCTCATTGACAACACTAAGATTAAATAAGAGCTTTAGAATTAAACTTCACAGTGTATTGTATTCAAGATTGTATCTTTGTAAAAATAGCTATAAAACTAAATCAATGTATTATGAAATTTTTACCACTAGAAGTTAAGGAAAAAGTTTAGGGGGAAAGTGAATCAATAATTTAAGATTGTAGACTGAAGAAATTAGTGACAATATTTCTTTTTTAACTGATAGAACTATTTATACCATATAATGAAATGCTTTATCTTCATCCAGAGATTTTCCAATGGAATTTAAACTTCTATAACAATTAAATTAAGTCCTAAATAATCTCCATGAAGGTAGGTATCTTGTAGGTCTTGTCCACAGCTGTATCCTCAGCACCTAGCATAGAACCTGGCACATAGTGGGTGCTCAGTGTTCTTTGTATTTCAATTTAAAATGGGAGCTGCTATCCTATGCTTATACACAAGAGGGCGTTATTGACCCTGATGTGGGACTGGCTGTGTTGATAGTACTGCATTTTTTTATAAGCTGTGGGTTTTGTTTTTTCCAATCGTTCTTTATGGATAGCAGGTCACTCTGGCTGACCTACTACAGTTTAGCAGTAACAGACAATAAAGACTATTAAAAAGCCTTTAAACTAAAATTTACTACAGTATAAAACTTAGTATCCACTTTCATTTAGAATATTTAAAAGGTTTACCTGAGAATTGAAAAAGCAAAATGCCAATTCCAGTGACGTAAAACTTTAGGATCTTTTTCTTTAATAGCAGCTCTTCCTCATGAACTGGGACTCTGTCTCAGATCACTGACACAGGAATTGTGCTTTTATTTGGATAGCATATTCCTTAATTTTCATTTTCCCCCATTTTTGTGAGTAGTGAATTGAAGCAAATTAGTGTAAGAAAATTAACTTCAATAAAGAAAATGTATTCTTCTGAATATAAAATAGTCATAATAAGCAAGGGGTAGAATTTTAGAAGTGGTCCCCAATATTTTATATTTGAGGCTCTACTGACCACTCTAGACACTTGGTAGGTGGCTGTGCTGGTTCCACAAAGAACCAAGGCACAGACACTTCTGACAATTGTATATTATAATTGTATGGCTGTTACAGATCACTCTTACTCCCTGTCTTCTATCTCTCTCCCCATGAGCTCACATTGCCTTCATTAAAAAATAAACAGCATAACAAATATACCAAAAAAATCATTTCTGTATTACCATTATTATTCCCTATATATATTTTTTTCCTTACCAATGGCCTCTATGACGTATTTGTTGCTAAAATTGATAGCCACTCTTCTTCCTAATCTTCTTAATCATCTTCTTAATTGATTTCTTGGAAGCATTTAGTACCGTTGACCTCTCTTCCATCTTAAAATATTTCTCTCTCCTGCTTTCCATATTACTTCCATGGACTTTCCTTTTCAGTCTCTTAAATGGGCTTCTCTTTCCAAGATTCTCTTTAACTCTTCTCTAATAACTTTACATGCTATCTTGGAACAAACACTTACTTTGTGACTTCAGTTATAGTGTCCCAAACGTGTAACTTTAGCTTAGATCTCAATCTTGAGCTCTAGACCCCTGTGAAACTGAGCTCTGAGCTTTCTGGCTAGAAATTCAGATATGTTTAAAGAGATCTCATCGCTTCCTACTCCAAACCTGTTCCTGTTTCATTTCTTAGTTCAGTGAATGGCAATACTATCTGGACAATGGCACAAACCAGGTGTGTAAGCACTTATTTTGACTTCTTCTTTCTCAGCCTCCACATCTAATCGAATACTCTGGCAGATGCTACTGGTTGTCTCTCCAACAGCCAACCCCGACTTTCTCTTCACTGCTATTAGAAACTACCTCCCATTATGGAAGCTGAAAGGACCAGATTTCTCAACTTTCCTTGCATTTAAGGCATGGGAATTTGGCCAATCCTGGTTAATGGGACATGGGGGGAAACTGTTTATAGGCTTCTGGGAAAGATCTTTCTCTCTGATTAGAAAACAAAGAGAAACCTGTGGGATGGCTTCTCCCTTTCCTTCCTGTTATGAACATTGCTGTTTGAGGATGTGACGCTCAAGGCTGCTGCTTGAGACCATGAAAGAGAGAACAAATGTGGGGAGAAGTCAACACAGAGTTCTGATAGTTGTAGGAACTGTGCCTATCTCCATTCTTCCTATATAAGAAAATGACTCCAAATTATTCTTTTTACAGTTGGAATTATTCTAACTTGAAGCTGTGATACAACTTCAAGGCCAATTGATTTTAGCTCCTGATTATCTCTTGAATCTGCCTCCTTCTTTCAATCCCCTTTGTTAATGCCTTATTTTGGTCCTTATCATTTCTTGCATGGATGACTGCATGCCTGACCTCTTCCACTCTACTTCTTTTCTAGTCCAACTTTCTCTCTGGTATCAGACAGATTTTAATTTCAAACATCAAATCAGGTCATGCCTCTGCCCTTGTTACGGAATTTTCAATGGTTCCTCTTAAACAATTGTTACTGCTAAGTGGTCAAATAGTCCCTAATCAACAACTATTTTAGCTGCTAGGTAGGCTTCCAATATTTCCATAAATGTGGTTGGAAAGGAAACAATGAGCTTAAGTAGATTAGACAGTTTACAACTCTTGAGTCATCAGACAGCATGAGCTTCATGATTGTATTTGTTCCCCTTGCTCTCCCCTCATCGCATGGAGGTGACACAGAGTGGGTCCTTGTGGACATTGCACATATTGGGTTGATATCACAGCTGAGGAATGTGGAGCTTAGGAAATCCAATCTTATAAGGGGGTTGCAAGCTGCAAGCCAGTCTGTCTAATCTTTGCTTCCAAGGGAGACATTATCTTTGTTATCTTGATCAAGAAATAAATCTGCCTTTCAACCTAGAGGGAGACACAGTCTCTAATTTCTAAGAATGTTTGCTGTGTAAATATCATTTAAAGTATAATCTGAGTCATGTAGAAATGCAATGGAGAATTGCTCCCAACAGTTAGGAGCTAGGTAGTTTTGGGAATCAAACAGATCTGGAATTAAATTTATATGTTAATGGCTTCCAAATCTATTTCTCCAGCCCAGATTCTTTCCCCTAAACTCCAGTCTGATATATCCAATTTTCTATTTGACAAGTAAACTTGAAGTCTAATAACATATCAAATTTACCATGTCTAAATCTAAGCTCCTGATATTTCCCATCAAATCTCTTCCTCTCAAATATTAATGGCAATTTATCTTTCTGGTTGCTCAGGCTTCAAATCTTGCTATCATTTTTGACTCCTCTCTTTCTCTTACACCCCCATCCAACCCATCTGTGTCCTGTTGGTTCTGCTTTCAAATATATTGAGAATCCAACAACTTGCCACTCCCCTACTGTTATCACCCTGTACAAGGCTCTATCTTCTCTTGTCTGGATTAGTGAAGACATGTTCTAAGCACTCTCCCTGCCTCCTCTCTTCAGATTGTTCTCAGCATAGCAACCAAAGTAATCCTGTTACAATATGTCCTCTTAGGACCAAAACCCCATTTTCCTATCAGGAAAAGCCAAAGACCTGACCATGAACTACAAGGTCCTGCATGATCTTCCCCCGTTCACCATTACCATCCAGAGTCATCTTCCTTTCTCCAACTTAGCTTCAGCCACACCAACTTTCCATCAGAACCTTTCTACTTCCTATGTATTCTCCCTTAAATGCTTTCCCCTTAGATGTCTGCATGTCCAACTCCCTCACTACCTTTAAGCAATTACTCAAGTGTTGCCTTCTCTTATATATTCACTGCCAACTTGACAAATACACTTGGATGTCTAACAAGCATGTCAAACTTAACAAGTTCCACGTGAGGACTTCCTTGACCGTCTTATTTAAAGTCTCAATCTCCAACCCCCTTCTATTTCCTTCCATGTTTTGATTATTTTTGTGGGCATTTATCACTATCTACCATAATATATAAATACTTGTTATCTTGTTTGTCTTCTGTTTCTATGTCTAGAAGGTAAGTTTCTTGAAGGTAGCTATTTTTGTCTGTTGTCTTTATTACTGTAACCCCAGCACCTGGAACAATGCCTCACACAAGGTAGTCGCTCAATAATTATGTGTTAAATGAATAAAGAAATGGATGAGCCTTGCTTTATCCTTTATTTTTCTCAGGCCTTAGAAGTTAGTTAACCTTCCAAGCCTTGTCTTTCTCATCAGTAAAAAATGAAAAACAATAGCACTACCACATCAGGCTATTGTGAGGGTTAAATTATATAACGTGCATAAAACACCTGGTATACATGTGCCTGGCATGCACTAGGCACTCTGATTCCCTAGGGATGGAGATAACTCACCATCCTCCTTCGAGTTTGTGCTAGCCATCGATTCTCATAGCATTCTGTGTCTTATATTGTATATTAATTGTTGAGCTATTGTCTAATTCTTGTTTGTGTGCCTAGCTTGATGTTTGGCCTATAGTGAGAACTGAGGGAAAAAAAGGGGGTTGGCCGGTTACAAGTTGCTTTAAATACGTTATCTCATTTGATTCTCAGCACTAACTCATGTGGGGAATGGGCTGGGTAAAATCAGCTCTCTTTTACATGTGAAAAAATTGAGATTTAGAGGGATTCACAGTATATTGCCAAATCTTATGTGGTGATGAGTTTTTTTGTTGTTTACATAAAAAAGTGTCTTGCATTTTCTAAAAGGTATTGAAATAAAAGCATTTTTGGAAAGGAGCAATCTATAAACCCATGAACGTTAATTTTTCTCCAGGTTCCAATTGTATTTGACCTTTGCAGGCATTTAAACACATTTTTAATATCTTGGAGAAACTGTGTTAGAAGTGAGATATCACCTTTATTCTCCTCATTCTCTTATGCTTCATTTAGATACCTGTTATTGGAAGGTCAAACAAAGAATGCCAAATTTTCTTAAATAGTCCGTTCTTAGAGAAGAGATCAAGTCACAACACAAACAGCAAGTTTGTCTTCTCAAAAATAGAAAAAAACTCATAAAAATTATTATGTGTTGAGGATTTAAAAATATATTTTGCTTCTAAATTGGTGTCTGAAATGACACTAATTAAAATAGCTGTAGAATCATGACTGAAATATTCCTGAAGTTTTTGGTAATATCTTCCCTAGTGATTGTTTTGACAAGGCAATTTATAGAAAATATCACTATCTTATCGAATTCTATTTATCATCTTACAAATAAAGATAGATTGGGAGTAATGACAGGTGATTAAAATAGAAAAGATATTTGATAAGGAGGGAGCAGTTTCTGGGCAACTGGGGAAGGTTTGAACAATTTTTGTGGATGTATTAGTTTCTTATTGCTGCGTAAAACATTGCCACCAATTTAATGGCTTAAAATAGCACAAATTTATTATCTTATGTTATCTGGGAGTCAGAAGCCTGAGATGGGTCTCATTGGGCTAAAATCAAGGTGTCAACAGGGCTGTATTCCTTCCTGAAGTTTCCAAGGGAGAATCCATTTTCTTGGCTTTTCTAGCTTCTAGAGTTCTCCTGGATTCCTTGGTTCATGGACCCCTTCAATCTTCAAAGCCAGCAAAGTCTTTCTCATGATACAGTCTCTCTGGTTCTGATTCTACTGCTTCCCTCTTCCACATTTGAGGGGCCCTTGTGATTACATTGAGTCCTCCTGGATAGTCCAGGATAATTTCCATATTTTAACTTCAGTTGATTGGCAACCTTAATGCCATATGCAACTGTAACTCCCCTTTGCCATGTAATGTAAATAATCACAAGTCCTGGGGATTAGGATGTGGACATCTTTGGGGCACGTTATTTTGCCTACCACAGTGGGTAAAGCAAAGATAGAGGCCTAAGATGATACAAAATGGTATAGTTATGTTTGTTTGTTTAGGTCAGGAGTGCAGGGGTGAATATATACTACACTTCAATACATGCTCACATCTCAGTTTGCTACTTATTTTAAGAAGTTCCACAATCATGCTTTTCTATAGCTGTTTGATCCATGTCAAACCCATCACTGGCAATTACCTCCCGTAACAGTACTTATTTTTTTGCTGGCTTGCCACTTCTATTTTTTAGCAAATGATTTTGCAGTTATCAATAATATATGCCAATTGATTGAATATGAACTTTTTCATATTTGGTATCTCTTTATTGCTACCTTCTGGCAGGTGGAGGACAATTTTATTCATCATACTAATTTGAGCTCATATATATTGTCCCCACCATCAGGGGAAAGGGATTATGTTTGGAACAGCAAGGGATGCAAAAATAAGCAAATGGTAGTTTTCAAACAATTTTTTAATCTACAGAACTTTTTCTTCAAATGACACATTCCATGGAAGTCTGCAGACCATTAGATGAAGCAGATAAAAATGGAACTGTTTTGTTGGCAGAAGGAGCACTCTAACCTCATTCTTCGCTTCCCACTCTTGGCAACTCCATCTCAAAAAACAGTGAATTCATGTGTCCTTAGGAAATGTGCAAGGAAGTAGAGGATATAACAAGTAAAAACTTTCACTTTTTATTTATATATTTTTTCCATCTTTATGGAGGTATAATTGCCATATAACATTGAGTAAGTTTAAGGTGTACAGTGTAATGATTTGATATATGTATATATTGCAAAACGTTTACCACAATAAGGTTAATTAACACATTCATCACCTCACGTAGTAGAATTTTTTCTTTTATAGTGAGGATATTTAAGATCTACTCTCTGAGAAACTTTCAAATGTACAACACAGTATATATATATATATGCTATATATATATATATATATACATATAGACACAATACCGTTAACTCTAGTCACCATGCTGTATGTTATATCCCCAGAACTTATCCATGTTATAACTGGAAGTTTGTACACTTTAACCACCTACACCTAATTCCCCCACCCCCATCCCCCACGCTAGCAACAGATACAAACTTTAGTAGAAGGTATAATGGAATAAATGATGAGTGAGGTATAATGTCGAATGGAAGTTCAGAAAACAGAAAAATCATAATAATCGGCTGGAATCGGTTGGTATTGGAGTCATGACTTGAAGGACAAGCAGATTTTGGAAGAATCGAGATAATGAGCAAGCAGTACAGGCAAAGAGCACAGAGGTGAGCTAGAGCAAAGAAACAAAGGAGGACAGGGTATGTTTGTGGACAGCACATAGATCACTTGGACACCAACACTGGCTAAATTTAAGAGAAGCCTGAGAAATAGGGGTCAAGACATGAATTGGGGGAGGCTGTGGAAAGCCTTGAATATTAGGGTGAAACAACTGAGTTTATTTTATTTGCTTATGGAAATTTGCACTTAACATGAGAGTCAGGAATTAGAAGCAGGTTGGATTAAAAAAGTGAACCTCGGGGCTGGCCCCGTGGCCGAGTGGTTACGTTTGTGCGCTCTGCTGCCGCAGCCCAGGGTTTCACAGTTCGGATCTTGGGCATGGACATGGCATGGCTCGTCAGGCCACGTTGAGGCGGCATCCCACATGTCACAACTGGAAGGACATGCAACTAAGATATACAACTATGTACCGGGGGGTATTTGGGGAGATAAAGCAGAAAGAAAAAAAAGTGAACTTCATTTATAAAACCAGTTGATAGTCTGATAATCTCCTCTGACCTAAGCAAACAATACTCTTTAATCAACTGTGACAACTACTTTGACTTCCTTTCTGTCATACAGTAGCATGTCCTAGTTCGTGACAATGAAGGCCCTCAGTCATATCCCCTGACCCCAAAGACTTTGTCTCTCACACCGCTAATCAGCCCTGCTTTTTTCTGTAGTATAGCATGCATGAGATGTTCTTATTCCTGGAAGGGCCTTTAACTTGATTTAAACATAGCCGAGCTCAGCGAATATAAAGCCTATTTTTATAGCATCCCTGACAATGGTTTGATTTCAGTGAATTCCCACAAGAAGTTTCATTTGGCAGATGCGAGTGGACTTTACATGGCTTCAGACCTCAAAGGAAATCCTGGCTTATTTTCACACATTCTGTCAGAGTTTGCTATAAAAGTTCAGCAGTTTTTGCTGTTACATCATGCAACATATAGTTTTCAATAATAAATGTTTAAAAAATTGAGTTTTATGGTGGCTATTTTACATAGTTCTTGAAGTTGTTATTGCCATGTTATTTGTGTAAATTTATCTTTTGGACCACTAGAAATATGCATGGAAACCTTTATTCACTTTCTGAGGAAAACCAGTGAGGGGCCATAGTGACCCCATTTCTGTAAATGGTGTCATCTTCCACTCAGTTCCTTTGGTAAGAAACCAAGGAGTCATTATTGAAGTCATCTTTTCCTCCTTCCCATCAATTAGATTTCAAAAAATGGTGACAATTATCTACTCCTTTCTGTCCCCACACCATTTACAATGTGACTTTTCAGCTCCTTCCATCAAGAGATGGATCTGTTTCCCTTCTCCTTGAATCTGAGTGGGTCTTGTGACATTATATATATAATATCGATAACATATATATTTTTGTTCAAATATTTACGCATTAAACTTAAAAAGTTTTTTTTTCTAGTATCAAATATAATAACCATATTTGTAAATTTGTAATTCCAAGGTCATCCCAGTTTCTTTTTATCATTAGCCCAATAAATCTTTTTTTAGCCTAACAACTTTATTGGGATATAATTCACATACTATAAAATTCAACCATTCAAAATGTACAATTCAGTAATTTTTAGGATATTCACAGAGTTGTGCAGCTATCATTACAATAAATTTTATAACATTTTCATCACCCCTAAAAGAAACCCTGTACCCATTAGCAGTCATTGCCCATAGCTGTCCAACCCCTTGACCCTAGGTAATCACTAATCTATCTTTTGTCTTTATAGATTGTCTTGTTCTGGACATTTCATATAAATGAAATCAAACAACATGTGGTCTTTTGTGTCTGGCTTCTTTCACTTGCCATACTGTTTTCAAGGTTTATCTATTTGTAGCATTTCATTATTTTTTATTGCCAAATAATATTCCATTCTATATTTATCTGTTTATCAGATGATAGACATTTGAGTGTTTCCACTTTTTGACTATTATCAATAATGCTGCTATGAACATTCACCTGCAGGTTTTTGCATGGACATATACATTTATTTCTCTTTGGTTTATACCTAGAAGTAGAATTACTGGGACATAAGCTAACTCTATGTTTAACTATTTGAGGAGCTGCCAAGTTGTTTTCTAAAGTGGCTGCATCATTTTTCATTCCCACTAGCAGTGAATGAGGATTCCACACTCTCCACATCCTCACCAACGCATGTTATTATCTGTCTTTTTGATTATGGCCATCCTAGTGTGTATGATGTGGTATTTCATTATGGCTTTGATTTGCATTTGGCTTAAGGCTAATGATTTTGGCATCTTTTCATGTTCTTATTGGCCATCTTTATATCATTTTTGGAGAAATGCCTTGTAACTTATTTTGATCAATAGGTGATGGTGCTATTTCCAAGCCTAGGCATCAAGCAACCTCGTGCACTTCTACTGTTCTTGTCTAGACTTCCGTTCTGCTGCCGTGAGAACAGCCCTGAGGTAGTCTACTGAGGGACAAAAGACCACACAGAGCAGAGCTGAATCAATTGATTCATCTCAGACATGTGAGAGAGCCCAGCCAAGATCAGCAGAACTATCTTACAGTTGACCCATCTGTTCACTTGGACACGTGAGCAAGGCCCTTCTAAACCTTCCTGGTCCCAGCTAATATATAAATTTATGATTGAAAAAAATACGTGTTATTTTAAGTCACTAAATTTTGGAGTGGTTAATTATGCATAGAAAGCTAACTGATACACTCTCCTTCATTTAATCATTCTTTGAGTATTATAGCTTCTACTTCCTTAATGTAATTTCTCTACATTTTATTTTCTCCTTCTTTACTGTCTTCTATGTCAATTTTAATCCTGTCTCATCTCTGCTACTAGAATACTTATATTATTCTTCTACTTAAAGTCCTTCAACAGCTCATCATTTTCAGTGTAATAAAGCACCCACTGCTGAAGAGAGTCAGCCTGATGGCTAAGAACCCAATTTGTTCTATCACACTTCCTGGCTCCTCCACTTTCTGGCTGTGTGACCTTGGTAAATTACTAAACCACTCTGCTTCAGTTTCCTTATGCTGAAAATGGAATAAAAATACTACCAAACTGATAGCTTTTTGTGAGACTCAAATGAGTTTATGCAAATAGAGTCCAGAATAGAACTTGGCACATCATAATTACTCAAATATATGTACTCCAAATTGTACTTCTTAGTGTAAAATGTAACCTTCCTGAACTGGGGCTCTTTTATTCTCTTCCTAAAGTCATATCTCACTATGACTTTTTTTTTTTTTTTTTTTGATAAAGAAGATTGTTGCTGAGCTAACATCTGTTGCCAATCTTCCTCTTTTTTGCTTGAGGAAGATTGTTGCTGAGCTAACATCTGTGCCAATCTTCCTCTACTATGTTTGTGGGATGCTGCCATGGCATGGCTTGACAAGCAGTGTGTAGGTTCACACCTGGCATCTGAACCTGCAAATCCAGGGCTGCCAAAGTAGAGTGTGTGAACCTAACTACTGTGCCACCAGGCCAGCCCCTCACTATGACTTCTTCACAACCCAAGCCAAGGCCCTCAGTTCTTCCAGTATGTACCATGTTATTTAAAGCCTTCATATTTTTATTCATGTTGCTTCAATGTTTCAAATGCCTGGTCCCTGTCTTTCTTTTCTCCAGCATCTAGTACCCCTCTCTGTCCATATGGCTACTTCTCTTTCAGTGCTTCTCTCAAAAAGTATCATCTTAATGAAGTCTTTTCTAGACTCCACTGATACAATCAGTCATGCTCTGAGTTAGGCCCTCGTAGTATCCTGTCCATACTTCTTGCCTGGCATTTGTTGGCTTATGCATCCCAGACTGTTGGTTCCTTTTGGGAAGAAACTGTGTCCTATTTGTTCTTGTTTCTCTATCATCTAGAACAATGCCTGACACATAGTCTGAGCTTCATAAATGCTGATTATAAATTTAGGACATTATAAAGACAAAGAGGAAGTAATTGAGAAGAAATGAATTGGGCTCTGATTTTCTTTCCCAAATGCTAAAGCTACAGTTGCTCTTGGAGTGATTGCAGATAACTGTAGGCAAGGAGGCCACTGGCGTGGGGCTGATTGTAGGCAAGAGGGTAGAGGTAGGGCACATGTGGGTAACATTACAGATCCATGTGGGTCTTGAAAAACTTGGGAGCTGATAATATAATTAAAACCTTAAGAGGAAGTTGAAGTCCAGGAGCGTGGCATCACCAAGGACTTGTAGAAATTGCCTAGTTTTGTCAGAATAGAAAGGTTCCTACCACTTTAGCCACTATGAATGAACACAAAGAGAATTTAAAAATTGGGATCTTTGACAGTGAGAATTTTCAAGTTGCATATGCTATTTGCCGACTTCATACTTGCTATACATTTTTTGTTAATATTTTCTCTTCATATAAACTTAATGTTCTTAATGCTAGAAGGAGGGATGGAATGCATATGATCACATATGCTATAGGACATAATGTCAGGAAAGTTGGATCAGAAATATTATGTGAAGTTGATTTTTCATACATTATTGACCAAAGTTTGTGATTTCCTATGATTAAAAAATGCAGTCCAGTAGAATCATTGTTTGCAAACCAAACATCATGTAACGCCCCAATGGAGAAAGGTGAAACTCCATATCAAGTATATAATAACTCCCCATAGCTCCTCCCCCAGCAACTGGAAACCATAGTTCTACTTTCTGTCTCTGTGATTTTGATTACTATAAGTACCTCATCAAAGTAGAATCATGCAGTATTTGTCTTCCTGTGATTGGCTTATTTGACTTAGCTTAATGTCCTTAAGTTTCACCCATGTTGTAGCATATGCCAGAATTTCCTTCCTTTTTAAGGCTGAATCATATTCCATAGTATGTATATAACACATTCTGCTTATCCATTCCTCCATTGCTGGACACTTGGATTGCTTCCACATTTTAGCTATTGTGAATAATGCAGCTATGAACATGGGTATGCAAATATCTCTTCCAGACTTTGGTTTCAATTCTTTTGCTTAGATACACAGAAGTGGAATTGCTGGTTCATATGGCAATTCTATTTTTAACTTTTTTGGGAAACTGCCAGACTGTTTTCCACAGTGGCTATATCACTTTACATTCCTGCCAACAGTGCACATGGGTTCCAATTTCTCCGCATCTTCGTCAACACTTGTTATTTTCTGTTTTTTTGATAGTAGCCATCCTAATGGATGGGAAGTGGTGTCTCATTGTGGTATATATGAGGTGGAATTTCATTGTAATTTTGATTTGCCTTGACCTAATGATTAGTGATGTTGAGCATATTTTCATGTACTTATGGGCCATTTGTACCTCTTTGGAGAAATATGTATTGAAGTCTGTTGCCCATTTTTGAATTGGGTTGTTTGTTTTTTATTTTTGAGTTTTAGTAGTTCTCTATCTATTCTGGATATTAATCCCTTATCATATGTATGGTTTAAAATATTTTCTCCTATTCTATGGGTTGTCTTTTTATTCCATTGATAGTGTTGTTTGATGCACAAAATTTAAAAATTTTCATGAAGTCCAATTTGTCTATTTTTTCTTTTGTTGACTGTGCTTTTGGCATTATATCCAAGAAATGATTGCCAAATCCAATGCCATGAATCTTTTGCCCTATGTTTTCTAAGAGTTTTTATAGTTTGAGATCATATATGTAGGTCCATTTTGAGTTACTTTTTGTATATGGTGTTAGGTAAGGGGCCAATTTATTCTTTTGCATGTGGATATCCAGTTTACCCAGCACCATTTGTTGAAAACACTATCCTTTCTCCACTGAATGGTCTTGCCCTTTTGTTGAAACCCATTTGACTATCTATGCAAGGGTTTATTTCTGGGAACTCTGTTCCATTGGTCTATCTGTCTGTCTTTATGCCAGTACCACACTGTTTTGATTGTGGTAGCTTTGTAATAAGTTTTGAAATAAGATCTTGAAGTGTGAGTCCTCCAGCTTTGTTCGATGTGTCTTACACATTTTTGTGACACCCTGATCCATGGGAGCATTTAATGGATACTTCAAAATGCTTGTGGACTTAATGATGGAACTGCTACTATTATGTAATGTGGAATATGCTGGGATACTTGCTCCCATCTTGCCAAACCTAGAGTAATTTTCACAGAACTATTTTCAATAAGAAAATATCAAGCATATTTTTTATAATATAAATTATTCTGTAGCTACTTACTGGAAGCTGCTATTCTGGTGGAGAATGAGTTGATTTATTTTCGTACTGTTTTGCCCTCTTTTGTATTCACTAAAATTCAGGTGACTGGTATTACAGAAAGAAAATCTCTTTCAGTTTAGTCATGGGTTCTGAGCATAAAGTTTTTCAAATGCTGGAAAATTGATCTGGCACAATTTCTTATCCATAACAAAGTAGCATGATCTCTTTATTACAGTTTTCACTTAACATTATGATATGGACTAAAAGCCTAGGGAAATATGATAGGGGATGTTAAGGTTATAGTTAACAATGCCATGATATAAAGAAAGATAAAGTTACTAGAATCCAAAGAAGTAAATATCAGAAGTGATGTACATTATAAGTCATCTTAGTGAAAAAAGTCTGGTGCTAGAGATTCTGGTTTTGTTAAACTATAATTTCTGTTTGTTTTTAGATTAATGAGCAGAACATTATCATTTTTTCATTTTTCTGGTTAAAGCTTTAGAATTTCAGAATCTATGGCATCTGGAAGTTCATCGTGTTAGCTAAGGTAAAGTTTGGTTGCTATAATAAAGAGAACTGACAATAGTTTAGTGGCTTAAAGAAAATAAAAGTTTGGGCCAGCCCCATGGTATAGTAATTAAGTTTGCACACTCTGCTTTGGTGGCCTAGGGTTTGCGCGTTTGGATCCTAGGTGTGGACTTACATACTGCTCATCAAGCCATGCTGTGGCAGTGTCCCACATACAAAAAGTAGAAGAAGATTGGCACAGATGTTTGCTCAAGGCCCAATCTTCCTCACAAAAAAAAAAGAAAAGAAAATTTTTTTTTTCCTCATCTTACAATCTGAGGTGAACGTTCTAGGTTGCATACAGCTCTGCTCCAGGCAATCCTTCAGAGACTCAGCTTCCTTCTACCTTGTTTCTGAGTGATTCTCTAGGACATTTTCTTCACCACTTGAGTGAGCTAAGTTGAGACACTTCCTTATTCCAGTTTGTAGAAAGAGAACTTGAATACAGGAGCTTAGCACAACGTTTTATAAGCCAGGCCTGGAAGTGGGAAGTGTCACTTCTGTGACATTCCTTTGGTGAGAAGTCAGTCACTAAGCCACACCTGTTTGCAGGGGCCACTGGGAAATAAAGTTATGGTGAGGCAGTCATATTGGCTATAGCTCTCTTACTGTGCAGAAAAGGAGAAATAGATTTTGGGTAATTAGCAGTGTGCTCCATTATCACCTAGACCAAAAAGCTCTCTGTTTACTAATGAGGGAACGGAGGCTAGAGAGACAGTCTCATTTACCACCTATGTGATCTTGGACACATAGCCTCTGCCACTTATCACCCATCTGATCTTGAATACCTAACCTCTACCACTTACCACTGATGTGACTTTGAACACATAATTTCTACTAGTTACCATCCATCTGCCCTTGAACAACTAACCTCTTATCATTTATCACCTATGTGACTTTGGACATATAATCTCTATCACTCACCATCTATGTGACTTGGACTTGTGCCTCTACCACATAACACCTTTGTGACCCTCAGCTCATAACTTCTACCACTTAACACCTTTGTGACCTTGGCATATAACCTTACTAAGCATATTTTTATCATCTTTACCTCATTGGATTGTATTAGCCAAGATGATTAATATAAAGCCATTAGAGCAATAACTAGCACATAAAGCTCAATAAATGTAAGTTGCTGTTGCTGCTATTACCATCATTGCTACTCATGTTATGCTACTTGGCTATCTAGTTAACAGAAAACTATATGAACATTATAATTAATCATTCATTGATCATATGGAGGAAATTTTCAGGGCTTCCAGGTTACTAATCTGGATTTTAGTAATTGCTAAGCATAGAAATACTCTTGACTAAAAAGTTATAGTCAATATAATGTCACCTTAACAAGAATTTAATATCCATTCTTTAATAGTATATAGTAGTTATAGTCTCAGATTAAATGGAAGAGTACCACATTTGTATATTCTGGTTCTATTTGCCAATTATAAAATTCAATGGCTTGTTTATTTCCCTGTAGGGGAAATTTGAACATCAGAAGTGGGATAATTTATTCTGAATATATTCTTAGAGTTAAATCAGCTATTAATGTGTTATTCATCTTTTTGTTATGCTAACATCCCAGGGAAATTAAGTGACCCTAATGATTATTAGCTCAATGAATAAACCATTTAGTTGGGAACATAAATCGAAAAACTAAAAACCCCAAGTAGCAGATTGTGATTTTCCAAAATGAAATTCTATTAATTTCTAAATAGATCCTCACATACAAATAAACTGTCCTTTCCCAAATGCAGCCAAATAACTTGGACAGTTGAAGTGTCCCCATGAACTAAACAGAGTAAGCAAATTATTGTCAAAGGCAGAATAGTTTTCCTATTTCTTACAGATTTCACAGCAAAAATTTTAAACATTCAGCTTTAATTGATGCCATAGCTTGCCTTTTGCTTTTCTGTAAATCAGTTTATGTTTATATTACCAATAGTTGCCTTTCAAAATGCGTTGATACCTCAGTTACCCTAAATGAGAGTTTATACTTGCTATTGACCCCATACACAATGTGATTTTCAGACTATCTGTAAATGTGCATTTTTTGATGTATATTTTAAATCCTAGCAATGATTCAAAGAAATTTTCATAGAATACAGAAGATCCTTGATATTTGTAATCATGCATTCACATGCATGCAAGCATGCATGTGCACATACACACACACACACAAAGGATTTAGTGACTTTGATTCATCACATATGTGATAAAGATCTCTCTGTATTCTGTTGAAAATGTACCTGAAAAGGAAATGAAATGTTATTACTGGTGATGGAAATAATAAGAAAGTAAAGAAGTCTTACAAAATGACTTCTTAGAAAGTAGAAGTTTGGGCTAAATTAAGACCAGGCAGTCAAATTCAGTGGTGGCTTGGCTGTGTGTCATGAGCAAGTCCACTATAGGTTGTTTATAGAAATGTGAAAATATGAATCATGAAATTATTTAAGCGAGTTCTCCAGGGAGAATTAATTTTTGTAGTTTTATGAGTGGAAAAATTTAGAGCTGTTTTACAAATTCAATAAGAGTGTGAAAAGACACTAAACTTTTACATTTAGTTATGATATATTATGAAAGGAATTGTATGTGTTATAATATTTAAGAATTTTGGAAGTCTTCATAGCCTCAGCCTGTATCCTCTGAAATAGCAATATTTATTTGGCAAAGAAATAATCATTTCACTCACTATTGGTCTCTCACTCACTAAACACGTACAAGTCAATTGGCTTGCCTAGATGTATGGATTGTGTTATGTCTGGATTTTGCTGAAGTAGCACTAACATTAAAATGTACTTTAAGGTCAGCAATTTTTTAAAACTCTAGTTTATGTCCATAGGTTACAGCTTTTAAATCATTTTTAAAGTTAATTAGTTTTTAGAATATAGTGAAAGTGAAAAAAGTATCACTACAATTAGAATTAAATGATGGTATTTAATAGCACAAAATTAGACAATAACTTCCTACTTCTCATTAGAGATATTTCATAGAAATGCAGGATGGTATTTAATAGGACAAAATTAGACAATAACTTTCCACTTCTCATTAGAGATATTTCATAGAAATTCAGGAGAGAATCATCCAGTCTCTCTCCTTTTTATTTTAAAGGTATGTTTACTGGACACTAGTATTCTACTATAGTCAAAACGTTGTCCTGAGCAGCATCTCTTTATTTTAATTCTTCAGTGTGCAGATACTGACACATTTTGCCACTGGGCGTCGCTATTTACCTATATTTTGAAAAACCAGTTGCTTAAAGGTGAGGTGATGTAACTGGCTAACTTGCAGTGTGTGGTTTACAGTTTAAAGAAGAGTTGCTGCAGGAAAAGCCTAAATTTAGACAGAGATTCCTAGAGACTAAAATACCGTCCTTGGAAAATTAAGTGATTCCACAGAGCCAATGATTTTTCTAGAGATTTTAGTTATCTCTACTAAAGAGCAATTATGTTAAAAATAGCCATGGACATATTTTAGGAGAATTAAAAATGCTATACTAATTTGAGGCAGGTTATGGTCTGGAAGCTTTCCAAGGCCCCGGAGAATGATGGAGGAGATGGTGCAGGGAAATGGATGGAACATGCCCGAGGACTCAGGAAGGAGAGCTAGGTTCCTCTCTTGCTCTGGGACCTAACACTGGCTAGAGACGTGATCCAGTCTCTCACTCCCAGCTTTTCCCTTTGTAAAATGAAGGTGGAAGCCTCATGATTTCAGTAGTTCCTTCTGGTCCTGTCTTTCAAGAGCACTTGTCGGTATCTATCAGATTTTAGTTTTCAGATGAAAGAGAATGAAACCATTTTTCCTCTTTCATCTCCATGATAAACAAATACCAAGGCAGGAACAACAAAAGTACTATTTTTACTGTTGCACCTAACATTGATGACAGCAGAATGAAGTGACTATTGACCAGAAGTTTTTCTTTTGCAGTGATGTGAAGCGCAAGGCGAAACCAGCACTCTGGAAAGTTTACATGTTTTAGGTCAGGTTAACATGCTTTTCATCAGTTTGGCTTAATGAACTTTTTTTTCAATTATTCAATTGGTGCTGATTGATCCAAAAGAGTAAAGATTCCTGGCCCAGGAGCTGCTGGTCTCTTTTTCTTTTCCAACTTTTGACCAAGAAAGATTTACTCTCAGATGAGCCCTTTACCATCCATCTTCAGGCTTGGTGCTGTTTCAGTCTTCAGCACTAGTGCTAAGCCAGGTGTCCCTGATCTTGTGCCTCAGATGTGTCGATGATAAAAATTAACTAGTGTTTGTAGTACACTCGACAAAGAGTTTCACTCATTTTATCTTCATAACAACCCTGTGAAATAAAGCAAGTCATGTTACCAACCTCTTTTTGGAACTCAGGAAATTAAGATCTAGCAAGAATAAATGATTTATCCAAGTGATTTGCTTAGTTTGTAAGCTAACCACTACTTGAGCCCAGATCTTCAATTTCCAAATTTCCTATTCCTTTCTCTTTCTGAAGACCCAGGTTCTCTTTTATACTAAAGTTCACCTAGTTCTGTTCTGGCATGTTTTTTTGTGTTTGAGACTTTGGACCAGTAGACTGTCTTAATATGCCATCTATTATTGGATGAATTGTGTGCCCCCAAAATTCTATGTTGAAGTGCTAATCCTGTGGTACTTCAGAATATGACTATATTTAGAGATAGGATCTTTAAAAATGTGGTTAGGTTAAATGAGGCTGTTAGGGTGGGCTCTAACTCAATTTGTAGTCATTGTTATGTGCCGTCAAGTTGGTTCTGACTCCTGGCACCCATATGAATGGGTGATATCCACACGTCCTGTCCTCAACAGCCCTACTCAGCTTCCATAGACTCATGCCTATGGCTTCCTTTATGGAATCACTCCATCTCATATTTGTCTTCCTCTTTTCCTTCTGCCTTCTATTTTTCCCAGCATTGTTGTCTTTTCCAAAGAATCATGCCTCCTCATGGTGTGCCCAAAGTAGGACTGTCTCAATTTTATCATTTTTGCCTCCAACAATAGTGCAGGCTTAATTTACTCTAGGACTCACTTGTTCATCTTTCTGGCAGCCCAGGGGATCTGTAGAGCTCTCCTTCAACACCATATTCCAGTTGAATCAGTTTTTTTCCTGTCAGCCTTCTCCACTGTCCAGCTTTCACACCTGTACATATAATTGGGAATACGAGGGTGTGGATAATCTTGTAGTCTTTAGTGACACTTCTTTACACTTGATGATCTTTCCTAATTCTTTCGTTGCTGCCCTTCTAAGTCTCAGTCTTCTCTTGATTTCTTGGCTGCAGTCTCCATTAAACTAATGTCTGAACCAAGGTAAACAAAATCTTTAACAATTTCAATGTCTTCATTGTCTGTGTTAAAGTTATGTAGTTCTTTTGTAGTCATGGTTTCTGTCTTCTTGATGTTCAAATGCAGTCCTGCTTTGGCACTTTCTTCTTTCACTTTTGTCAGATGTCATTTCAAGTCATTGCTGCTTTCTGCCAGTAAGATGGTATCATCTGCCTGTCTTAAATTGTTGATATTTCTTCCGACAATTTTCACTCCTCCTTCATCAATTTGACTGATGTCTTTGTAGGAAGAGGAAATTTGGACATACATAGAGAGACAGTGTGTTCATGCACAGAAGAAAGGTCATGTGAGGACAAAGCCAGAAAGTAACCATTTGCAAGTCAAAGAGAGAGGCCTGAGAAGAAACCAAACTTTGATCTTGGACTTCCAGCCTCCAGAACTGTGAGAAAATTAACTTCTGTTGTTTAAGCCACCCAGTCTGTGGTGTTTTGTTATAGGAGCCCTAGCTGACTAAAACACCATCCATCCATCCATCCCTCTGCAAATAATAACTTATCTAACATGTCAAGTGCTGGGTTGATCTTTGGGATACAGGGAGAAAAGAGATAGTGCTTGTCCTTAAGACCCTAGCATTATGTGCTTACAGTGCTGATCTAGGGGGAGAGGGAGGCAAACAGCTACTACTATATGGTGTGCTGAGCTTTGACAGGGGATGCATAGAGATTCATGGGAGTACAGAGAAGGAGGCTTTGTCTGAGCCTGAGTTAAAATGAGGTAGAGGTAGAGGTGGAGGTAGGGAGCCCAGAGAAGGTAACTTGAAGGATAGTGGAAGTTAGGTACCCTCTCACTCTACAAACCATTTCATAGGATCTATTCATGGTCCTGAACTCCATCTAGGTGATGACCAGTTACCTGCTAAGACATTCTTGATGTGAAATATGTGCTTGGGTTTTCATAATTGTTAGCCTCTGGATTTTCTTTTCCCTTACTCTGTCAGCAGACCTAAAATAACTCGAATACCTACTGTTTGCTGGAACTACCTACACCTTCCTTTCTGTCAGAGTCCCTTTGGAAAACATGTCTCAGCACATGCAACTAGTTCTTGCTATATCTTGTGAAAACTTGTAATTCTATGTTCTAGACATGTAATAATTTCTCCTATCCAGTAGAAGTTAACCAGGCCATTGTAGACCTTATTCTAAGTTCTAACAGTATCTGCATGGAATAATACGCAGATGATATACATATGTATAGCAGTTCAGATCCAGGGCATAGGCTTCCTACCAAATATCCCTTGTTTATGGGCATCACCATCAGTTTTTGCAGCTCATCTTTATCTATTGTCTTTAGAGAATTAGAGAGAAATATGACATCATCAGTCCGGATACACTGCAGGATACAGAGAAAATATTGTCTACTGTGAAATAATTGTATTATGTCCATAAATAGTGTAGGGCTTGAGAGAAGACAGTATCATGGAACTTTTGGTTCTATACCTGGATCTACTACCTGGCTATTAATTATCTGAGTATGCTTCAGCAAGTTATAACCTCTTCTTGATTACCTATAAAGTAAGAGATTAGAGTAGACAGTCATTAGGGACTCTTCTGATTTCTTCACCATATTATTTTCTCTCCCAAGGTTATTTTCCCATAAGTTCAAAAGCAGTCACTCTGTCTTTGTCAGCAGTACTTATTAATTGTCTACTATGTTTCCAATAGTAATCTTTAATAAATCCTTTATTTTAAAAATTTTCACTCAGCCTTTCAACTACATGTTCTAAAGACACTGTTGTTGTAACAAACTTATTTTAAGTTCCTGATTTCATATGGCCTTTTCTCATCATGCTCTTAGCCATGCACATTTTATATAAATCTCTAAGTGGTTCTAGTTTTAGTAATGGTAGGGATCTAATATCAGACTAACTTTCTTACAGTTAGCAATTATAAACTCTAGATAAGATATAAAATAAAACAACTGTTGTAAGACTCTGGAGAGCAATCCAAAGCAAGTAAGCCTGGAAATTATTTGACCCTTGAAATAAAAGAAACCCCCTAGATGAGTTCAGAATGTTTTTCCTGAGGGCACATCCCAGTCCATGTGGTTCAGGGGAGCTAAAACTCAAGTAGAAAGCCACAATTTTAAAAGCTTAAGTGGTTAAGGTCAGAGATCAGGATTGCTAGAACAGCTAGAAATGGAGGAGGGAAATACTGGAAAGGTGGAAGTCACAGAAGGGAAACCCTAAATCTGTGTATGACCTTATTTCATATCTTTGGATAAACCTGAACTATGCACACGCAGGGCGGATTCCAAGGAATGTAGAGGAAAACGACAATTTGTAGGCTTAAGATGCTAAACAAAAAATTGAATTGCTGCTTTCCATGTGGGTGATAGGAATTGACATTTAAATCTTTCCAAATGACAAGGGCTTTTAATTGAACCCCCAGAAGGGCTATGGCTTAGGAATAATGATTATTTCTTCAGGACTAAGCATTCTTCCTAAGACTACGGCTAAACTGAAACAAACCCTCCCCAGCAAAAGTATAAAACCAAACCTCCACAAATTCAAGATACATAGTAAGTAATTTAGGTATCTGCTAACCAAAAATCAGCACTCTTTAGAGAAAGATTCCAGATCTCAGAGTTTTGTTATGTACAATCTACAATGCACAGTATGTAAATGAATGTTACCACACACGTGAAAAACAGGAAAGTGTGGCCCATAATGAAAAGCGAAAGTAGACAGTAGAAACATTCCTTAAGATGATTCAACTGTTAGAAATAGAAGACAAGGACTTTAAATCAACTATTATAGATATGGTCAAGGATGTAAAGGAAAAATGATGCTGAACAGATGAAGAATCTCAGCAAAGAAATGGATGTTATAAAAAAGAAAAAATGGAAATTCTGCTTAAAAGTATAATATTCGAAATGCAGAATTTGCTGATGGGTTTAATAGCAGATAGAAGATGGTAAATGAAAAGGTTAGTTTGTGAACTTGAAGACCAATTGATAGAAATTATGTAGTCTGAAGAAGAGAGAGAAAAATAATTTTTTAAAAATGCATAGAACCTCAGTATATTATAGGACATATCAAGCTGACTACATATCAAGCTGTAACTGAATTTACAAAGAATAAAGAGATGAAAGGGAGGAGAAAAATATTTAAAGAAATGATGGCTAAATTTCCCCAAATTTGCTGAAAAACATCAATCCACAGAAACATAAAGCTGGATAGAAGCCAGCAACATAAAGACAACTCTAGGCACTTCATAGTCAGATTACTGAGAACCAAAGGTAAAGAAAGAAATCTGGAAAGAAGTTGGGGGTAGGAGAGAGAGAAATTTCATAAAAGGGAACAATGATACAAATTATGACTGACTTCTCCTGAGAAACAATGGAGGCCTGAAGACAGTGAAATGGCAACTTTGAAGTACTCAGAGCGGGGGAAAAAGGGTCAATCCAGCATTTTATACCAACTATTATATACCAAAATAAAGGCAAAATAGACTTTTACAGATATACAAATGCTGAAATAATTCAATTTCAGAAGAACTGGAACACAATAAATTCTAATGGAAATTCTTCAGGATGGAACGAGATTATACCAGATATAAACCTGAATGTGCAGGCAACAATAAAGAGCTTCAAAAATGGTAAAACGAGGGTAAATAGAAAGGACTAAATTTTTTTCTCAATTTTTAAAATGATAACTGTCTGTTTAATGGAATTTGTACCCTTGGATTGTGGGACTATCCCATATATACATAGAAAATATATGACAACAATAGCAAAAAGGACATGGAGGGAGATAAATGAAATTATATTCTTGCAAAGTTCTTATATTTCATGTAAAGTGGTATAATATTAACTCTTCTGAATGTTATAAAAAGTGAATTTTGTAATCTCTAGAGTAACCACCAAAGAATAAAACCAAAAGTTAGACCTAAAAATCCACTGAAGGTATTAAAATAAATTACTAAATATATTTGAATAATTTGAAAGAAGACTTGAAAACAAGAGAAACGGAGGAACAAAAACATCAAATAAAAAATGTTAAATCTAAGTACAAGTATATTAGTTATTACATTCAACAAAAATAGACTAGAAACACAGATTAAGAAGCAGAGATTGACCTAATGGATAGAAAAAGCAATTCCCAAAAATATGCTATTTATAAGAGATTCACTTAAAGTAGAAAAACCCAATAGGTTGAAAATAGAAGGATAGAAAAAGATAAACCAGGCAAATAGTAACCCATAGGAAAGCTAAGGTGACTATATTAATATCAAACAAGATATATTTCAAGACAAATAGTATTATCTGAGATAAAGAGGGTCATTTCATCATTTCATAATGATAAAAGGGTCAATTAATGAATAAGGCATAACTATTATAAGTATATATACACCTGATAATAAAGCTTGAAAACACATGTATCAAAAATAAAAACGAACAGAACTAATGGGAGAAATTGACATACAAACATCGTTGGAGATTTTAACACTGCTCTATCAGTAATTGATAGAATACTTAGATATAAATCAGTAAAAATATACAAGATTTTAACCTTTACCTCATTGATATTTAGAGCCTTCATCCAACAATTGTGGAATATATATTCTTTACAAGGGCACATGGAACATTCCCCAAATAAGCCATATTCAGGGCATAAAATATGCCTCAATATGTTTCAGAAGATTGGTATATTATGAAGAATGTTCTATCTCATAACAGAAGTAAATTAAAAATGCATAATTATCTATAAAAACCTTACATATTTGGAGATTAAACAATATACTTACAAATAAATGACTCGAGAAATAGCAAAATATTGTAAGTAAATAAAACACAAAATATAAAAATTTGTAGGAGGCAGTGCTTAAAGGGAAATTTTTAGCTTTAAATGTTTATATTAGCTGTCAGTGATAGGTTTCCATCCTAAGAAGCTAGAAAAATATAAGCAAGTTAAAACCAAAGAAAGGAGGTAATACAGAGCAAATATATATTTTTTAAAAAAATGGAAAAACAAACAGAAAATTAACCAAGTCGACTTGATTCTTTAAAAGCTTATATGGGCCAGCCCCATGATGTAGTGGTTAAGTTCAGCGCACTCTGCTTCAGCAGCCAGAGTTTGTGGGTTTGGATCCTGGGCGTGTACTATTCCACTCGTCAGCCATGCCATGGTGGCAACCCACATATAAAGTGGAGGAATATTGGCACAGATGTTAGCCCAGGACTAATCTTCCTCAGCAAAAAAATATGAAATAAAACCAAACAAAATAAAATTGATACAGTCTAGCAAGATTGATCAAGAAAAAGAGGTTAAAAATTAACATTATCAGGAATGAAAGAATGATTATCACTATAGATTCTATAGACGTCAAAAGGATAATGACAGCATATTATAAACAACAACCATTCTCGATGAAGTAGACCTGACACAAGATGAATTAGAAGATTATTTAGGTAGGACTGAGGAACAGAGGGAATAGATTATTCGGTAATGGTGCCTCATTTGGCTATCCATATGGAAAAAAATTGAATTTGACTTCCTTCTTACACCATACACAAAAATTAATTCTAGGTGTATTGTAGATTTAAGTTTGAATGGTAATCTAATAAAACTTCTGGAATAAATAAAGTTAGAGCTTCAAACTTCAGCATGAGTTGCTGCTGAGCTGTAGCCCCATCTGCAAGAGCCTGGTGTGCTTGGTCTGGAGGCAGAGGTTTAGCTTAATTAGAGTGACTAGGAGAAGTAGTTAGATTTTTTTGAATGTGGCCACTCAAAAAATGGTGCTTGTAGTCTTTCTTATTTTTAGGAGGAACTAGAGAATTTTTACACTGTTATAGAACACACAAAACAGTGACTTATGTTTCATAGTCTCTTACAGATGATTTATGAACTTCAACTGTTAATATTTAGGACACTCACCTAACACATTTTCCTCACATGGAGCACAGCATCACTGTGATGGAAATGGAGTGGGGGAGGGCTATGTTATACATCCAGAAGCTGTGCTTATGCCTTAAATTGTGCCTGGTAAACTGTCTCCACTGTGAATATTTGAATCAGAAGTCTACACCTACCGTCTATTTCTGGGGAGGCCCTCCAGTTAAGAATTCATAGTTAAAGTCTGAAGGAGCCTTTGAGAAAATCTTTCAATTCTGTCTCTGTTGCGCAGAGGTTAGGTGGAGGTAGCAGGACTCTTGAGAATACTATTGGCAGTCCCCATGTGCCTCTCTGTTGCTTTCTATTGTTTTTCTTCCCCCAAGCTGCTTAATTTGTCTTCCATTGCATGGCCTTTCCTTCTCAAACAAATCATCTTTCTAACTCAGTTTTGCTGGAAAATAATAAATGTCACTTTATAAACCTAAGGGGATGACAGCAGTCTGGATACAAAATACCTAATCCTTTAGTAAAATCTGTTTGCACCACTAATTGCCCGGATTTAAGGATACTTTATGTTGCTTTCTCTGCATATCAATGAAATAGTTTTTATCCTCTCTCCATTCCTACTTCCTTTTTTTCTCCTTCAAACAACAAATATTTATTGAGAGCCAGTTATTTTCTAAGTAATGAGAATACAGAAGTGAACAAAATAAAGTCCTTCATTCTAATGGAAGGATATGATTAATAAACATTAAAATATAATATATCACATAATGATATATATTGTTGTTGGAGGAGGTCATCCAGATGACATGATGGATGGTTAACCTGGGAGCTGGACCAGGGCAGTTGGAGGTTCCTTAGCCCCTCCCCTGTCCCTTGGAACATACATTCTGCCCACTGTTGCTGTACTGGGAGCCACTTCAAGGATGCAGTCGTGAGAGAGACATGGTATACGTGGCTAAACCCTGTTGAGGCCTCTATATGAATTCTTAAGATTCTGGCAGCAGATGTGGAGAGCTGCTCGTCTTGTGGCGGCCAAAGACAAGACTCTATGTAAGCTTCCTTCTTATTAAAACTGTCACCTCCCAATCTGGAGTGGTGTGCCTCTTTCTGTGGTCTCTCCCTGCCCTCTGTGTGTGGGGGCCAGTTTCTCATTTCACTCGCGGAGCTCCAGAGGTTGTGAACCAACAATCGGCAAGCCAGCGAGGAGACGGAAGAAATAGGTCTTAGGAAAGAGGCATCCGCGGGGGGAATCCTTGGTTAGACACCAATGTCTAAGTAGGGAGGGCTAGCCTGTAGGTTAGATGCTTGTGGACCACTGTATGAGTATGGGGATACCCCGAAAACGCTGGCTGATTTAGTACATTTATTTGAGGAATTGCGCATCCTGCACTGCGGCAAAGAAGGGAAATGAATGGCTGCGCCAGTGGGCTGGCCTCCATGTGGGTAGTTAGGCTGGCTACCCATGCCTAACTAGAGGCTGAATCTCTAGTTAGGGAGTTGGAAGAAGAGCTGAGGTTAGAGAAGGAAGTATGGTGTCCACTCCTTTGCTCGCTGCGGGGCTGGCAGACAAGGTGGGAGAGCAGGGTAGTAAATTGGAGACCTTAGCATACCGATTTGCAAAGCTAGGAGGGCGCAAGCTGCCAGCGATTAAGATCGGAGTGCTTGTGACAAAGCCTGATTGGGACACTAAGTGGAATCCCTGGGAAAGAGAGGAGAGTGAAAAAGAGAAGGTGGTGGGGTTTGTCAGTGAAGATGAACCGCTCCACGTCATCTGACACCTGATAAACAGAGGAAAGCAAAAGCACAGCAACAATAACCCCGGTCAGGGGGGCAGCCCCCAGTTCCGGAGACGTTCATGATGAGAGGATATACTCTCGCTGAGTTTATTGATTTAGTTGCCAAGTTCTAGCAAAGGCCCAGGGAAAGCGTCCAGACATGGTCAGTATAGCCATGGGATACAGGAGGTGATGGCATTTATCCGACCATGCAGAAGGCAAAAAAGTGAGCGACATCACCATACATCCTACCCTCCAGCAGTACCTGCATGGTGCTTGCCGGATTCAAGGTACTCACTCCCTTTTGGATTGGATTATTCTTGTCTGCAGGGAGGCATGGCCCAATGTGGGGATCTCTTTGAGCTTGTCGGACCCTGGAAATCCTTAGAGGAGGTAAAACAAATCCTTAGGGAGTTAGGAATGAGATAGGTCATCCAAATCCCTGTGTTTGAAGGCCCTGATTAGCCACATTCACTGGAGGAGTGAAAGCCAAGGTCCTCCAGTACGGGCTGCTGACATCCAAGCTGAGCTCAGTTGTGGGACAAGACATTTATGACGTTGTGCAGTCAATTGCTGATCCGAGGGAAAGACAAATCCTGGGAACAGGTAAGAGCTGTGGGAAAGACCTGTCACAGAGAGGGAACTGCAGAAGCCAAAAGGCTATTCCAGTCAGCCTGAAAGGGTCTGGAAAAGTAACCCAGAAGAAAATGTGGTTTGACCTTCCTGCTGCCAGGACTCCACCTGAAAAGACAGACTGGCAACCCCATGTTGTGTTGATTAACCTATGGAAAGCCTTAAAATCTGAACAACAGTTCAGACCTGCCCCTACTATCCCTGTGTCCCATGTTCGGCAGCAGAGGCCTCAGGGATACTGTCCTATTTGGGATGGATGCTTCCCACACCCTGGGTATAAGATGCAGGCCAAGATCGCCTCCAGGTGAGGGCCATTGGGAGCAAAGGATTATAGATAATGGATCTGGAATTTTACTCTAAGTAAAATGTGAAGCCAAGGGAAGATTTTATTGTGTGCCGAAAGATCGTTTAGATAGACGTGTGCTAAATTTTTTGAAATTCCTAAAATTGCTTAAGAGTTCTAGTTCCAATTCTGCTGGGCTTTATATTCAAAAGTGGAAAAAATTAAACTTTTATGTATTAAACAAATATAGATAAACAGTATTCTGGGGAGGTGTGTGATTTCCCAGAACTAAATGATATTAACATCTTAAATTCATAAATAATAGCAATGTAATTCTATTCCAGCTGTTCTGAACTATGAGTGGAAGCACTTGGGGCCCTGTCAATTACTGCCAGGAGTTAGGGTGAAACTTGAAAATTATTTCTTAATATTCCTTCTCATAATAAGCATTGTGTACTTAAGCATTACCAAACACTGTCAAAATAAATATGATGTTTTTGATTCTGAACTTACAAAACCTTAAATCTTTGCTCTGCCGCATGATTACTTTGTGACCTTGAGCAAATTCCACCAGTCTTTGAGTCTCAGTTTCCTTATTCCTAGCATGGGCATAATAGTCTCCAGTTCATGGATAATGTATCTTAAGCACACACCCCAGTTTTTACCACATTGTAGGCATTTAAAAATAACTGTAGCTATAATTACTATATTGTTTTTTTGTCTTTCCAGTATTATTACATATTGAACAGACTAACATAGGTTACAATGTTTGCATTCTGTTCACTAAAGCGTACTTATTAATGTTTATTAATATACTCAATTTGTTGATATTCTAAGATCTAAAAATAATATGTACAGGAATAAAACAAAGAAACAAATCTCATAAATGCAAATAATTTAGACAGATAAGAAATACATTCTTTTATACAATTCAATTAACATGAAATTTTAATTTCAGACTACCCAGTCTCTGCTCAGTATTGTCAGGACTTATTTTTTGTTCAAATATTTTTGTTCAAAAAATGTTTAGCTATGCCTTATTTGTCCTTGACTCACCCTAGCATCTTGCCCATAATAAATGTTCAATAAATGCTTGCCAAAGAAAGTGTGTGTGTGTGTGTGTGTGTGTGTGTGTGTGTGAGAGAGAGAGAGAGAGAGGTAATTTAAAAAGTAAAGCATCTTCATTAAATTAGGAGTCTTGTGCATTGCTGATAGGAATGTAAAATGGTGCAGTTACTATGGAAAACAAAATGGCAGTTCCTCAAAAAGTTAAATATAGAATTACTACATGATCCAGCAATTCTACTTCCATGTATGTACCCAAAAGAATTGAAAGCAAGGATCAAATCAGATGTATTTACATCGAAGTTCACAGCAACATTGTTCACAATAGCCAAAAGGTGTAAACAACCCAAATGTCCATCATCAAATAGATGGATTTAAAAAGCGTAGTATATACATACAATGAAATACGATTCAGCCTTTAAAAAGAATGGAATTCTGATACATGCCACAACATAGAAGAACCTGGAAAACATTATGCAATTTGAAATAAGCCAGATATAAAAAACAAATATAGTATTATCCCATTTATACGAGGTACCCAGAATAGGCAAATTCATTAGAGGCAGAAAGTCTAACAGAGGTTTCCAGAGGCTGGGGGAAAGGGATATTGAGGAGTTACTGTTTAATGAGCACAGAACACAAAGGTCTGGAAATGGATGGTGGGGATGGTTGCACAGCATTGTGAGTATACTTAATCCCACTGAACTGTATGCTTAAACTAGTTAAAATGTAAATTTAATGTTTATATATTTTACCTCAATTAAAAAATAAAAATATAGTCTGTTCATAATTTTAAAAAGCGAAGTAACTCCAAAAGTAAATTGGTTAAATATTGCCCTGATAAATACACTTATTTATTTAGTGATGTGTGTTGGATTATCCATTCATTTACTGAAAGTTTACTATACATTATAGTTGTTTTCCCAACTAATTTCCTAGAGCATTGTGTACCAGCCATGCAGTGTGGGGAGAGGGGGATGGGGTGTTCATATTTCCATACGCTCCAGAGTTGTTTTAGCCTATCATGGTAATTTAGTGCCTCTTGCCACAGAAATTGCTTCAGAGATAGGTAGTTGCCCAAGTATAAGACAATATATTAAGGGTTATAATATTAATGTCTACAAAAGGAGCATGGCTGTAGAATAACTATCTCAACTACTGAAGGCTTCCATTTTCCAAAAAAAGGAGAGTTGAGTGTGTCATGGACCTTTTACAGCCTAGCATCACAAAATAAAACCAACTTATACTAAAAGCTATATTCCAAGTAAATTAACTGACATGTTATGAAAGATGAAAGATTCACCAGTCCTCAGAAAAGGTGTCAGTAATTTGGTATTTTTGAAGAGTTTAAAAATAACTCAAGAGCTACTAGAAAAACCACTGGCAAACAGAAGGAGAAGCATGTGAAACTATAAAAAATTACGTGTATTTTCTTTCTCTTTAATATGCTAAATGCAGAATAGTGCTGGGTATATTCCTAGGTTCATTTAACCTAAACTCTGTAATTCTGGCCAAGAACATTCAGAACAGATAGTGTCCACCTCCTGCCAGCCCCTCTTAGTTAAAGCAAGAGAATTTCTAAAACAAACAGAGGCAATTTTTTCCCAGTCTGAAACTATATCACCTTCGGTAGAGGTGGAAAGGGCCTTTGACCACAAAGAATACAATAGCTGAAGTTATTTTGGTTCTGTTTCTCTGCTCAGTAAGTGCAGGCTTACCTTCTTTCTCCTCCCTTCCTCCCTTTTCCCATTATCTGTTCTTCAAAAGAGAAGAGCAAACATATAGTAAGGTAAAATAAAGTAAACTAAAAATGATGGGGACAAATAATTGAGTCAGATATACTCAAAGAAACTGTGTTAAATTCTGGTTTTGATGTTTTATTTATACAAGTGTACACTTCGTTTTAGTTTGGCTTTTGTAAAGGGGGGGATTATTTCGTATCCAAACAGAAGTACTGAACTGGAGTTTAGGAGGTAAAATTGCTTTCTTTAGATACATGGAAAGGAGACTATATTGGAAGGGCTACCAAACAGGAATCTTAATGTTCCAAATCTTAAGTTTTCAAAGCATTCGGCAACTATCAGCCTAAATGTTTAACTGTGGAGAATAAATTACCAAAAATTGTTAGATGTTTTTCTAAACAGTGCTTTGGTATGTCAGAGAAATGGCATTCGAGGGGAGACAAATGGTTGAAGCTTTTAAAAGAACGAATAGAAGAATGACTGGAAACAAAATCTGGGAAAAGTGTTGAGATGTGGGAACTACCATTTGATAGGGATTTTGGAGAAATGTGGTTTCTCACTGCTCTTCACTCGAATTCTGAGCAACTGTTTTGTGCTTTTTAGTTTAAATACTGGTGTGTAGATAAGGAAAGTCCAAGTTTCTATATTTAGAAACCTAATGGAATGGCTAGAGGAATTATTCCTCTGTGGAGGTAGAAACCAAAGGAGGAATATGTAGGCATTGAGTAGAAAAATTTCTGTTCCTTCAGAAGATGATCTAAAATTACTCTTAAAATGATCCCTTGCAGCCCTGCAGCAAATGTGTGGGTGTGTGATGGGAGGGGCAGGAGACCTGAGGTTCCATTGAGGATCTCCTGGTCAATGTCATTCATGGTGGCTCAAAGCTCTGGGTAAATGACTTGCTCTGCCTTGTTTGTAACTCCTCTCCCACCGTATTTTCATTTATATGTATTTATTATGCAAAGAAAATTGTAATAAGGGCAACAATTGTGAAAGAATATATTCACTCAAAAATCCATCTCTTAAATCATTTTTTGACGTTTTATTTGTTGTTGTTGTTGTTCCTTTAAGGTATTTATTGTTCACATGCACCCATGTCATTTTTAAGTAGTTGAATCACTACACAGGTACAATTTTGAATTCAGTCTTTTCACTCCTAAATTTTTTTTTTTTGCTCAAGAAAGATTAGCCCAATAAACTAATTCACAATGAATTGTAAATATAGGTTAATAGCTTAATGCACATTCCCAAATCTGGTAAATCAGAATTTTCCAGAAAGATATTATAATTTTCTATTTCTTTTTTATGTCAGTTATTTCAGAGAACTTAAAGAGAATCACTCAGCAAAATTTGAGACCTTGAAATAGTCTAGATTAGCCTCTCTCTGCCTTTCATCTCTGTCTCTCTCTCTGGACTTGCTACCTCTCTTTTCTATGCCTTCTGTATATCTCTGCTCTTCCTCAGCTGCCTGTATGTGGCCCATTTAAGGTGAGGGGAGGCAGAGTCTATACATAAAGCTGACAAGTGATTTCCATATTTGGTAGAACTAAACAATACAACTCCACTTAGGCTCCATGATCACTCCATAAAAAGTAGAGTCCTATGCCCACCTGCTAACACCACTTTTCGCTCTTCATCTGCTTATAGCTTGCTGCTTCCTGACACAGCCACATGATATGTTTAACTTTTAGATGCACTACTAACCAACACAGTCTCTCTGTGTCCCCCTGTTCCATTATCTCCTGAGGGAGACAAATTTGATTAGCAAAGTTTATCATTTTGCCTGGCCATGAGTCACATACAAACTGATGGATTGGCTACCTTGGTGTCAGGTGCTCACTCCTGGTCCAATTCCAATGGCAGGAACTGTGGATTTATAGAGAGTGAGCCATGGTCACTTAGGCATAATGTAGAGAAGTCCTCTTAGCAAAGGGACTGGGCAGACATGCTATTAAATGATTCAATTTCTTTCGTGAAATCTCAATTCATCTTAACCACAAAATGAGGTAAGAAGGATATCTTTTTTTTTTCCCCTGAGCTAACATCTGTTGCCAATTGTCCTCATTTTGCTGGAGGAAGATTCACTCTGAGCTAACATCTGTGCCAATCTCTCCCTTATTTTGTATGTTAGTTGCTGCCACAGAATGGTCACTGACGAGTGGTGTAGGTCTGCACCTGGGAACCAAACCTGGGCTGCCAAAGTGGAGTGCACTAAACATAATCACTAGGCCATAAGGCCTGCCTTGAGATATCATTTTTTAAATTTAATAGATGACAATAAATTGCTTCCACTCTTTCTTTCCTCCCTGCCTTCCTTCCTTCTTTCTTTTGTACAAATGTATACACACACACACAGTATTTAGAGTTGCAGTTAATGATTCTAATTTTTTGGAATTAGCCATGGATTAATCCACAGTTGTGGTCTATGGTGTTTACTCAGCTCTTTGGAGGGAAGTTCAGTCTTAATTTTCTTTTTTTTAAATTTGTCTTCCCCTTCCCTATCAGGAAATAATATAGGATAGCACAATAGAAAGACCATTTGGAGACTAGCAACTTAGATCCCCTGACTACCATAACTTGCTAAATGTCTTTCAGAAGTCATCCAGTTTTCTCTCTCTTTCTCTCTGTGTATGCATACATTTATACTTATAAATATATAATAATGTTTATAAATATATTTATATTTAACATAAAAGGAAAATTTGAAAACTCAAAGCATGTGTTTATAAAACTGTCAGTTTCTCAAATATGGGTGACAAACATGTGTCCAAACTTTTGAGTAGCAATACAAAAATAAATAAATAATCACTTAGGTACTTTACAATGTCTAGAAAATTAAGGATTTCAGGCTCCAAAGGAGAATTACATTTCTTTTTAATAGATGAAGGAGCTATTCCTTCCATGGCTCCTCATGGAGAGGGCACTACACAAATATAATAAAAAATATTCTTAACTATATCCCAAAAGTAATGACAGAAGTAGTAGTTTCTGTAATGATTAAGGGAATGGGCTCTGAAAATTGTGTTCAAGTTTTCATGCTATTATATACAAGCTGAATGACCTTGAGCAAATTACCCAAACTCTTTGTGGCTCAGCTTCCTCATTGTTAAAATAGGGAAAACAGGGGCTGGCCCCATGGCCAAGTGGCTAAGTTTGTGCACTCTGCTTCGGTGGCCCAGGGTTTCACAGGTTCAGATCCTGGGCATGGACATGGCACCTCTCATCAGGCCATGCTGAGGCAGCATCCCACATACCACAACCAGTAGTACTCATAACTGCAATCTACAACTATTTACCGGGGGACTTTGGGGAGAAGAAGAAGAAGAAGAAAAAAATGAGAGAGATTGGCAACAGATGTAAGCTCAGGTGCCAATCTTAAAAAAAAAATAGGGAAAACAGTGTCTAACTCAAGTGTTTTCTTGTGAGGATTATGTGAAATCTTATGCACATGATTCTTAAGAAAGTGCCTGCCACATAATCAACTCATAATAATAAGCTATCATTATTACTGAAATACAGCTTATTATTTTTAAAAAATTATATCAAAATACGATAATAGCCTAATGTCAAATTGCGTTTCTCCCACAATAAAGTTTTGAGCAAGCTAAACATCTCAGAGTTCTGTGATGATCAGACTCAATCCGAGGAGGTACTTTAAAGTAGATAAATGAATGGACCACTTGTTCTTCAGACAATCATCCATAAATACTTTCGTTCACCTTAGTTTGTGATAGCTATTGATCAGCAGTGATTTTGTGGTTATACTCTGACAAGTACTTGGAGTACAGCTTTTCTGAGTTGTTGATTAAATGCAAAAGTTGGGTTTTGAAAGGGCTAAAAGAAGATTTCAAGTTGAGGAGCTCGATAAAGACACATGTCTTAATAGAAATCTCTGCATGGAGATGGGCAGAGGCTACCTGTGAAGAAGAACAACATTCTAGTTCAAATATAATTTTGGGTTTGACCGAGCAACTAGAAGTGTGCAACTGATGCTCATGCATTTTACCCAGAGAGCAGAGGCACAATGATTTCACCTTGGAATGTTTTGAAAGCAAGTATAAAAAATTGTTCACCTCAGCCATAAATAAAAGCTCAGTGAAATACTCATAGAATATTTAACCTTGAGCAATATGCCTTTCTTGTATGTTCTCCAAATGTATGCCAAAGTGACCGAATGGATTTAATATACTGTATAGCTTTATTGATTAAGAGCCACTTAAGAGTTACAGAGTATGCACCCAAAATAATCATTTTGGTTATAGAATATTTTTTGGTACAATTTATGTTTAAAATTACTCTGGTGGCTATCTGTAGACTAAATTGTTGGAAGGCAATGGTGAAATCAGGAAGATAAATTAGGAGGCTGTGGCAGGAATATAGCTGAGACTTTATGGCTCAAGGTGAGTCAGTTCAAGGACTCGTGAAAGCCCCTGATAGGGAACCCACAAGATTCATCCCCAGTCCTGATGTTCATATGTTCAGGTTCAGCTAACTTCCTCAAGGAATATGGGAAATGAAAGTTTAAAGGTCATTAAACTGATCTTTTATAGTTTAGCAGTGAATGTGTGCCTTGACAGAGGCAATGCACGTTTTAAAACAAACCACACACAGCTTGCCAGGAAACTGAACTGGGGTCAGAAAGAAGAGTTTTCAGTGATATGGCCCAGGTGACAGTCCCTTTGCAGTTGACACAGATAAGGATGGACAAACTACCATTCTTGGCGCCAATTCTTTTCTTTGAATGCTGGAGATTTACAGGTCCACAAAACTATGAAAGTGAATAGATAATTCCTCTGAAGTCGACGTCTTTTGTTGGAAAATAATATCAGAAAAAAATTCCACCAGGGTTCTTACTTTTGGTTGTCCAACTAGCCAAGAAAAGAAACTAGTCAGAAAAGAAACCATAGTCTTTGAAGGTTACCTTTCAGGGAATCTTCTATACTAACATTTGGAAAATTCTGAGTCAATATATTTACATTGCCCACCTGGCAATATTAAGAGATATTACTAATACAGAGCACTCTCTAAAGGCAGATGAGGTCATCTGTACCAGAATATTAATTTTAAATTCAGAAGTTTATCAAAACTGTGAAGAGTCTGAGATTTTATCCTTCTTGCAAGCTAACTAGTTAGCCTGTCACAGTTTCAGGGATGGTGGCAGAAGATATGAGACTCCTGGTCAGAGACAAAGGATTTTACTGCTCTTTGTATAGCAGATAGGATGAGTTTCACATTTGCATCTGACCCCCTGGCCGTTCACCCCCAAGTCCCACAGGAGCAATTTTAAGGTGGGTCAGGTAGGTGCTGTGTGTGCAATGTGTTTGCATCACAGCTGAGGAACCCCAAGCTTGGGAAACCCCAATCTTTTGTGAGATAGCTGCAGGCAAACCTGCCCAATCTTTGCTTGGAAGGTAGACATTATCTTTATTATACTGAGCAGCAAATAAATCTGCCCTCTGCTTTGGAAAGAAACAATATATCTATCTTCCATGGCTGTTTGCTATCCAACCATCATTCAAAAGATAGTCCAGAAAAAGATCTTTCAGTAACTCTGCTCACAACACATACAGAAACATGAGAGACCCAGAGAGAATTTGTCCCAACATTGTTTATAAAAAAAGCCATACAAATGGTGTTCAAATATAATTTTAACTGTGGTAAATTTGTCATCATTGCAAAAAAATTATCATTGCCAAAAATTTATAGCCATCAATACCTTGTAACACACCTATATCCCATTTAAGTACCTGGGTTGAGACACTATTTTGCATTTGTTGGAGTTAGCCTAAATTGGGCTCTCCCATCTTGATCAACAAAGAACAGACAGATGTTCTTTTCTGGGTCTTCAAAGCAGTGGAACAAGTCCAATTGCCTTTGTGAGGATTCCATTCTGTCCCTTCCATCTAATTCTATTCTGTCCCTTCCATCTACTTCTACTTAGTTTTTACTATATATAGCTAGATTAAAGTCCTGTAGCCTGTGGGGAACAGTGATGGGGCTATAAATAAAAGGAACATGGTGTTTTTTCATTCCCACTATATATGATATTGAGACCATTTATGAGACCTTTGGAAATAATATCAGAAAAGCAAAACAGCATGTCCTGAGAAGCAACAATTTTTCTGAATTATGTCCCATATTCTTTTCACTGAACTTGGAAAAGACACTGCAACCATTTATGAGTTAATGATAAATACTGTTAGCAAAGATATCTGTATCTATAATTTTCTTACTGTGAATCTCAGTGTTGTAGCTAATCATCCATGTTTTTTGGAATTAATCAAGCATTAAACTTTAGCTCCACGGTGGCTTTTGATGTTTACTCAGCTATTTGGAGATATGTCTAGTCTTGCTAGTCTTTCTGCTGACTGGTTAGCACTGGATTAAGTGAACTGTAATTATTCCTTCCTCTTATTTCACCTTCCTGTCCATCTGACCTGACCATTAAGGTAATGCCACACTTTTTAGATTTTTGCTGTAGAGCAACTCAAATTAAAATTAAATTTCTGTAAAGTAATGAAACATAAGCGGATTAAGAAATGTAGTTACTCCATTTTTTTAGGGCTAACTTGCAAGCTTTGGAAACTTATGATAATGGAAGTCCCTTTAAAAAGAAATTGCTGTCAAATTAGGATTGGGTGAGTGAAATGCAAATCACTAGGAAAAAAAGGAAGGAGAAACGTTTAAAAAGAATTCGTACTTATGTTGTTTACAACTGACTCTAAGTTGTCCTTTAGTTTTAAAGAAGCCTGTACTGGAAACCACAAATCTCATATTTTGTTTGTGGTTTGTTCATAAGGAAGGCGCTGAACTCCAGTCAGGAGACCTGTATCCGGACTGGGCTTTGGTCACGTATCAAAAGACTGGGGAAAGAATGTGTGTCTATCTATCTTTTTTTAATTCTCCATTTTAACCAATATTTTCAAGTGACACAGCTTGATGATAGAAGGTAGGGGGACTTCCTTCTCCCCACGTGGCAGTTGGTGGCAGAGGTACGCTTTGCCCCTTCAGAGGCTTTTGCATGTGTATATTCTGAGTTAGTCTGTGCTGATTTAAAATGTGATCTTTTGAAGACAATTTATTTACCCCTGAATTTCCCAGGAGAGAGCCTTCTCACTCTAAGCTCATCAAACTAGGTATGTAGCTTTGTTTTTGTTGTCATTGTTTTGTTTTCCTTTTTCACTTAGAATTGAAGTATGAGCATTTAATCATATCATTATCTTAGAAAATATGATTTTTGGATTGCATGGCATTTCATCAAATATAGTCCCTTTTAAATTTACTTTAGCACCCAAATTTTGGACGTTTAGGTTACTACAAATTTTTAATTTTAACAATTTAAAATTAACAGATCCATTATCATCGTCCTTTGTGCTTATCGTCCAATTATTCCTTTGGATAAGTTACTAAAGGTGGAATTGCTATATCGAAGGGTGTGAATCATTCTAAGGCTCTTGATGTATGTAGCCAAATTACTTAATAGAGCTTGCTCAAATTTAAATTTTCTCCAGCCAGCTTATTGCATCTTATTGAACAGTAAATATTAACATTTTTATAGTCTTTGTCAAATTGTTAGGCAGGAATGGTGTTATACTACTTTAATGTATGTTTGGTTCCAAGGAGAACATCTACCCCTTAGGTTGAGTGATCATTTGTCATTCTCCTCTTGTGAATTGCCTGATACAATTATGGGTTGTCATATTTACTACAAATACTTTCCCCACTTTGTTGCTTTTTAATTTTATGGTGTTTGAAAGTGCACAACACACCAACACAAGTAGAAGTACAGAAATTTCAATGTTACTATTTAAATTCCAGATTTAAAAAAATCAGAAAACCTTAAAATTATTAAAGGATTTGCTTGTAAGTAACAATGAGTAAATCAGTCAATCCCCAAATTACCTAGTTAGAGTTTCTGAGTTTTAAAGCCTGTCATAAAAAAAGTGAAGAAAATGTTGACAAATTATGACTTTGCTATAGCAAGATACTTCTTTTGCAGTGCGAACTATAGTTACTCTCTTGAAAAATAAACTAAAAGTAGTAAATTTACTTTTCTTTGTCATTTCATCATCCAAGAAAACCCTAACCATCCAAATTGTAGTTGTATTATTGATATGGGGTTGGACATCTTTAGTTGTCTGTGTGACTTTCTGAAAGATAAAAGTCTCTTCAGGGCAGGACATACTAAAAACGTGTTTCAAAAAAAAAAAAAAAGGGCTTGCTGCATTTAATACAAGACTAAATGAAGTGTGACATGTATTTGCCAATTAGATCTAAAAGTAAATCTCAGCAGAAAGTAGTCACTTTCATCACAGGAAAAACTAGTGAGACAGAAATAGACACGCAGTGTTACACAAAGTAACTCGTATGTGTTATGTGATACTGTAAAGGCTTGGGACATTTTTAAAGCATCAACCATGCAAATTTCCTTGATAAAAAAAGACAGAGGAAGAAATCTAGAAAAGGAGAAATCACTGAGAGTTACTAAAATTTTAACAGAGTAGAAACTTTAAAAAAGAGAATTTTTTAACAGAAGGTATTTTTCCTATACTCACACGGAAGCATAGAAGAAGTTACAGGGAGTCATTTTGATTTTCAAATGTGGAAGCGTTTTCTAAAACTGTTTTCTAACGACTTTTTGAAGGTTTAGCTTTCCTCTTATCTGGTCTGCCCCCATCCTTTGCTGCGGCGCTGCCCTTGCGTTCTCTTTCCCTGCACACATGTGTTATATGCGAATGCTTGAGCTTTGGCTGAAGGGGAGTTCACTGTCATCTCTTATCTCTCGTCCCCATGTCTTGCTCTGCCTTTACTCCTCTTCCTGTAGTTTGGTGTGAAACAGCTGTCACAAACTGTCCTGGTTAAGGCTTGAGAGCTTCTGAGGCAGGTACAGAACAAAAGTGTGAAAAAATAGAGGGACAGCTACCTGTTTTTAATGGAAGTCCACTCATTTGCATATGAAATAACCAAATTAGATTCCAGGAAGAAGGAGAGCAAAAGGTCAATCCATAACTAAAGAACTGGCATTTAGAAAATTGATCATTGGGTGAATTGGCTCCGTGGTTAAAATTGAGGTATAACTTACATAAGGCGAAATACACAGATCTTAAATATACATGGGTAAGTTTTGACAAATGTTAACAGATATGTATCTGACACGCTGATAACAATATAGAATATTTTCCTCAGCCCAGAAAGTTACTTCACATCTGCTTCTAGTCAATCAGTAACTTCTATTCTGGCTGTCATTGCCCTAAATTAGTTTTCATATAAATAAATCTTCAGGTACGAATTATTTTTGTATCTATTTCTTTTGTTTAACATAAAATTTTGATATTTATTAAGTTACTGTGTATAGTTTGTCTCTTTTTACTACTAAGTAGTACTCCTTTGTATCAATATCCCAAATTGGTTTGGTTGCAACCAAGTTAATTTTATGATTAACTTTACAAATAATAATAATAAAAAAGACATTGGGAAAAAAGCCTGGAATTTTGATAGAGAGGGCACTGAATCTATAGGTGAATTTGGAAAATGTTGCCATCTTAACAATATTGTGTCTTCTGATCCACGGGCATGGAAAATCTTCCCATTTATTTAGATGTTCTTTTATTTCTTTCAACAATGTGTTTTGTACTTATCAATCAACATCTTGTACTTCTTTTATAAAATTTACTTCTAAGTATTTTATTCTTTTTGATGCTATTATAAATAGTATTATTTTATTAATTTCATTCTCAGGTTGCTTATTGCTGGTGTCTATAAATACAGTTGATGTTAATATATTGATCTTGTGTCCTGTAATCTTGCTGAACTCATTTAGTAGTTCTAATAGTTTCTTTGATGGATTCCTCAGCATTTTCTATATATGAGAGTATTATCTATTTTATTTCTTCTTTTCAAATCTGGACGCCTTTTTTATCTCTTTTTCTTCCCTAATTTGTCTGGCAAGAACCTGGGGTACAACGTTTAATAGAAGCATTGAGAGTGGACTTACTTGTCTTATTCCTAATCCTATTTGGAGTGATTTCAGACTTTCACCGTTAAATATGATGTTAGCTATGTATTTTTCATAGATATCCTTTATCAGGTTGAGGAAGTTTCTTTCTCTTCCCAGTTTTTTGAGTATTTTTTATCCTTCCTTAATTCATTATTGTGCTTTAACATTAGAGACTCATTTACTCTTATATCTGAATTTTAATCCATTATTGTAGACAGGGAGTTGTGTGCCACCTTAATACCACTTCAAGGCAGGACTTGTTGCCCAGCTGTGGGCAGTGCAGTCAGCCAAGCACTTTCATATCGCAGTTCCTTCAGAATTGGGCTCAGTTCCTAGGTATCTGCATTTGATGGCTAAGAAAGGCAGGTATACAAATGTCCTTTTTGTCCAAATGTGAGAAACTATGACAGGCAATTTTTGCTCCATAGCTCTTTGTTGTGTTGGCCAAGGCCTTGTTGGATGTTTCATGTTTTTACTTTGCTTTCTGTCTAGTCCTTTTTCCTCCCCATCCCTTCCCAAGTGTTGATCCCTAATAACCATCTTGAACCTCCAACTACATCCCAGAGTCTATTTTCAAGGAATTGAACTTCTAAAAGTTGGGATTGGGAGTGTTCTAAGAAAGCAGGTGATAAGATGGGGCTTTGGAGCCTGACCCTCATAGCCTGACTGGCAGTGAGGTTCTCATCACCGGTTATAGGTGGAAGTACAATTGATTAAATTTCAACTAGTGATCAATTGGGAGGGTGTGCCAATGGAAGGAAATGTATGAGGAGTTTGAGATGTATGGAGAAAATAATGGCTATAAAGATAACGGGATTGGATGGTTTTTGCTAAATTCCACTGGTGCTCCTCAGAAAGACAATAAAGATATGAGAGAAAATAATAGGCAATAGAAAGCTAGATGTGAAGTCAAAGGACCTCTTTTGTTGTATACAAAGAAGTTCTCAACTCTTCCAGACAGAGAGTGAAGAAAGTAGAGGACCAAGGGCTAAACTTCAAAGATGATTAAAAATCCAACCAAGTCAAGTCTATTATGTCAAGATTAGGACCCTGATTAGGAAAACCTAGGGCCCTGACAAAAAGGATGGAGAGATCTGGGTGGATTCTCCTCAAGGTTTTGTTTCCTCAGACTCTTCTGAGGCTGGAGGTGGGGTCCACTTCTTCCTTTAGGACTCTGCCTGCTATAAGACTGTGCACAAGGAAACATTTTCCCCTCAGAACCTTCTCTCATCTCTCCTCCTGGCCATTCCTTTCAGAACTGTAACTAGGGGTAAGTGATAGCATATCTCTAGCAGATACATGCTGGATCTGATAAGGGAAGAGAGTCTACCAAAAAGGAGAAGTAAAACTTAGGGCATGTGTTGGCAGGAGCTGGGGGAGTCTGCATGGGAGTGGATAAAGAAGAATTTATCTATTTTGGAGTGCTTTCCCAAAATACAAGATTTAACACTGGCAATGCTCTCAGGGTATGGTGACAAGTTGCTATTAGGATGGCTCCTAGAAGTATGAAAAAAGTGATGGCCCATTCTGTGTGAAGTTGAAATGCCAGAATTGCCATAGCAGATGGTGGAGGAAGAGATCAAAAGACTCAGGGAAGTGGAATACTGGAATGGATCTGCTATGTATGGCCAGAAAACTCTCCAAATGTTTATGTTCCATGGGAAAGCTCAAAAAACACACCATTTACTAAGGCCATAAAGAATGTGCTGGTGAGTGGATCAGCATCCCTAAAAATGTTCAGTGGTGGTTCTCCTCTGTAGCTAAGGCTTAATGTAGGAGAAAGCATTAAAAACTAGGCTCCGTCATGACCATGAGGATAAGAGGGCAGGCGGAGGCTCTTAACCACTGGAAGTCAGAGAGTCTCAATTATTGCAGTCAATGGAGGGGCAGCCCAGGGAGCTTGACACACAAAGAATCCATTACCTGAATATATAATTGGGATTGACATTCTTGGCAGTTGACACTCTCATGTATTGGGTCTTTGGTATGCAGAATCATGGCCAAATGAAATGCCCCTCCCCAGCCAAGTTAGCAAATTAAAAGCAATAGCACATTACAGGAGATGGAGCATGGATAGAGGAAGTTAAAGCTACTGTTAAGGTTCTAAAAGATGAAGGAGTGGTGGTCCTCCTATTAATTCACCAGTCTGGCCACTGCAGAAACTAGATAGATCCTGTGGAATGACTGTGTATTACTACAAGCTCAAGTAAATAGTAGCTCTGATCTCAGCCACCATGCTAGAGATAGTATCTTTTCTAGAGCAGATTAACATAGTTTAGCTACACGGGTATGGTCTGGGGATGTATTGATTCTCCTGCTCTCTGTCATAAGGTAGTGTGAAGAAGTCTGGACCATTTTGGATATCCTGAAAAATGTTACATTGATTCATTGCATCAGTATTATGTTGATCTGGCTGGATGGGCAAGAAGGGGCTAGGTCTGCTGTAGGCCTGGTAAGACGAATTTGCTCCAGAGGGAAGGATAAAACCCTGAGAAGATTCTGGGACTAGTCACTTGAGTAAAATTTTAGAGGTTCAGTGGTCAAGGGCCTCCAGTACATCCTCATCCAAAGTGAAAGGTAAATTATTACATGCTGCTTCTTCTACCATGAATGAGAAAGCACAATGTCTGGTGGGCCTCTTTGTGTTCTGGAGGCAGCATATTGCACACGTAGGGATACTACTCAGCTGATACACTGAAAGACAAAAAGTTTGTTAGCTTTGAGTATGGCCAGAGCAGTAAAGGGCTCTGAGGAAGTCAAGGCTGTGGTAGAAGCATCCCTGCCTTTTGGACTCTGCAGTCTGTTAGAACCTATGTGTTGGAGATATCGGTGATAAGCAAGGTAGCATGTTGATTTTGTGGCCAGTACCAGTGGTAGAATCACAATGTAGACCCCTTGTGTTCTGGAAAAAGACCGTAACATTTGCATCAGGGAATTATATACCTTTTGAAAAATAACTCTAGGTAAGCTACTAGGCCTGACCATGGGACTCAAGTGACCATACAGACAAACTAATTATCATGAAATGAGTCCTGTTAGTCCCACCAAATCACAAAGTCAGGTAGTACCAACAATAACCCATTATAAGATGGAAGAGTTACACCCAGGATTGAGCACAGATTCTGAAGACAGAAAAATCTGCCTAAACAGGGAGTGCAGGCTCTGACACTACCCACCAGTAGTAGTACCAGGGCTTCTCTCCCTTCCTATGGCTGTATGGGTGAGCCTGTGTAAAATCAACTGATCTATTTGGGTGACTCTTGGTTCTTTCTTGCCCTGTTGTGACTATAAGTTGACAGTTAAAGCAACCTCAGCCTGAGAAGGGCATAGAGACCATAGTTCAGGGACCTCAGGGATGTGTGTGCTTTATGCCATCAAGTAAGCCACTGCCATCAACTGAATTGTGTCTTCCCAAAATCCATAGGTTGAGACCCTAGCCCCCAGGATATTGGTGCTTATAGACAGGGCCTTTTTTGGGAGACATTTAGGTTTAGATGAGGTCATGAGGACGGGTTCATGATGGGATTAGTGCCCTTATAAGAAAAGGAAGAGGGGGTGGCTCCATGGCCTAGTGGTTAAGTTTGGCATGCTCCACTTTGGCAGTCTGGGTTTGGTTCCTGGGTACAGACCTACTCATCGGCAGCCATGTTGTGGTGACAACCCACGTATGAAATAGAGGAAGATTGGCACAGGTGTTAGCTCAGGGTGAATCTTCTCCAGCAAAAGAAAAAAAAAAAGAAGAAGAAGAAGAGGAAGAGGACATAGCAAGGACATAGGACATAGCAAGGACAAGGACGTAGCAAGAAGATGGCCATTTGCAAGCCAGAAAGAGAGCCCTTATCACAAACTGAATTGGCCACAACTTGATCTTGCACTTCCCAGTCTCAGAACTCTGAGAAATAAATGTCTTTTGTTTAGCATATGGTATTTTGTTATAGCAGCCCAAGCTGACTAAGACAGCCATTGAGGTCAGCAGAGTTGGTCGCTGTCCCCTTATCATTTATGAAGTCAGTTTGAGTAGTCCAGGGGTGGATATTGGTGATGTAGAGATGCCTCACGCAGATATCCTTTCAAAGAGTAACTTGCTACTCAGCTGCAGGCATTATACTCAGCAGACGGCCTTCAGCTCTCAGCTCCTTCAGGACCTGCCTCAGATGCTCAGAGTTGTTCTACCCCAGGTCAAACCTTTCCAGGGAAGCCCACAACTGGTTACTGAATAAGTGAGGTGTCTAAGGCCTGACCATTTTGGCCTGACCTAGAACACTCTGATAGCCAATATTCCCTCTAGAGTTCCTCACCAGGTTGGACAAGACTTTTTGAGGCCTGAATTGTAGTTAAAATTCTTCCCAAGTCTGGTCCTGCTTCCTATATCTTTCACTGATCCACGGATTTTTGTAACGTAGTTTTAATCAAATTGTTTTTATTGAAAGGGACGCTGCAAAAAATAAACTTCCTTGTGGCCCTGCACACCCTAGATCAGTGACTAGGCAATATAACCCAGTCCAGTCAATTTCTTAGCTAGTCTTACTCTACACTCAAAATTCTGCTAGAGAATGCTGGCATCTGATTTCTTCTCCCATATTGATGACCCACTACTGCCCACTTGGTTTTGTGGTAACATTCACTCTTATTTTCTAGAAATTGGAAGCCTATGTAATAAAAAAAAAATCTTAGAAATAAAGGGATGGTTCTGATTGTAACCAGTTTTGACAGTTGATATATTCCTTTTGTGTACTCAGAAAGATGCCAGTCAGCTTTCCTGCTTCTGGAAACACCTTACAATACTTTATTGGCAAGCATTTAGAACACCTGCACATAAACTATAGGTGAAATACAGGATAGAGCCTTCTGTATTAATTTTGCAGGTAGCAATTAGTTGTAGTTGTGTTTGTTCTTATAAAACCACTGAACAACGGCTCAGAGTCAGCTCAGTTTTGATGGAGGAGATTGATTTCTTGGCAATATTTTCAATTCTTCTACCCCGTGCTGATAGCAGCTGGGTCAGAAACATACTCAGCATTGCTTTCGTGCTTGACAGTTATAGTTGTGACCATGTTAATTACCATCCTGTCTAATAGCACAATGGGGACCCTGTATAGTACTGAGAGTGATTATAGTCTTGCCTTCTGCAGGAAGGCTTTATTGGAAACCACGTGCAATTTGTAATTAAAGTTCCAGTCATCCTTGGTAAATATATCTTTTCTTTAGGATAAAATTCTATTTCACTTTCATTTTGATTAAATATTTTGCAAGTTAGGTATATCTTGGGATGGGATCCTAAAGGTTTCATGTTCTGTGGCCTGTGGCAATTAGGAATGAGGAAATAACAAAACCATAGTATGCCTTATTCCTACAAAACTTTTAAATATATGAAATAAAATATCTTTAATTGCAAAAATTTAGTATTTGTATTTTTATATTTCAAATATATTTTATTCAGGGCTACACAAAACAAAAATGTACAACTCAATGAATTATTATAAAGTGCAAAATGAAAAACCAGGAAATCATGTCCACTACTAGTTACTAAGCCCTGGATCAACATCCCTGCCCCAAAGTAAGCACTCTTAGACTTTCATCATATATACTTTCTTTTCTTGGTAGTTTTTTTCATTGAAGCACAAATCTCTAATCATTATACTGTAGTTTTACCTGTTGTAGAACTTATAAATCAAACTATACAATAAATCTCATTTTTTCTGGCTTCTTTTGCTCAATGTTCTGTTTGTGAGACTCACTCCTGTTGTTGATGTAGATGTGGTGGCTCATTTTTGTTGATGTATAGTATTCTGTTGCTTGAGTATTCCACAGTTTGTTATCCATTTTAATGTTGATAAATATTTGGGCTTTTTCCAGTTTGACGTATTTATAAATTATGAGCTTATGTGTAGATGTTTTCTGCTCCACATGTGCGCACTTGTTCCTAGGATATATACCTTGCAGTGGAATTCCTATTATAGTGTGTGCATATGTTTAGCTTTAGCAGCTAATTCCAAACTCTTTCCAAAGTGGTTGTCCCTGTTAATTATCTCACCAGTAATGTATGGAAGTTTCTGTGGCTCTACATCTTTGCCAGCACTTGGTTGTAAATCTTAATTTTAGGCATTCGGGGGTTTCTAGTAGTATCTCTTTGTGATTTTAATTCGCATTTCCCTGATTTTTTCTAAGATTGAAAATATTTTCATATGTTTATTGGCCACTAGGATGTCTTCTTTATGAAGTACCTATTCTACACTTGTTTATTTTCCCTTTGGATTGGCTAGCTTTTTCTTATTGATTTGTAGGAGTTCTTTATATATTCAGATAAATGCGTTGTATCTTTTTCTGTGCATTGGTTTACCTTTCACTCTCTTGATGATATCTTTGGAAGAATATAAGTTCTTAATTTTAGGTAGTCCAATTTTTAAATCTTTTTATTTATGTTTAGTGCTTTTTGTGTCCTGTTTAAAAAAACTTTTCCTACCCCAAGGTCATGAAGATATTCTCTTATACTACATTTTTAAAATTTATAGTTTTGTCTTATAGATTTATTTCTACACTAAGTTTTGATATTTATATATGATGTGAGGTGGGGGTACATTTTGTTTCTTTCTCATATTTTATCCAATTATTTCAGGGCTATTTATTGAAAAGACTGCCTTTCCCACATTGTCTACAGTGTTACCTTTATTATAAATTAGATGTCCGTATATGTATGGATGCCTTTCTGGGCTCTTTTTAAATCAATTCTAGTTGTCTGTTTATATATTCTGGCATTAATATCACATTGTCTTAATTAATGTTGCTTTAAAATAAATCTTTATATCAAGAGTTAAACCAAATCTTTCCCCTTCTTCTATCTTAAATAGTATCTTGAGTATCTTGAGTAAGACCACTGCATTCAATTTTAATTTTAGGATAATTTATAAAGCTACATGCACATACACCCACTCTGCTGTAATTGTATTCATTCTTTAGAAGTTTGAAGAGAATTGATGTCTTCATAATATCAAGTCTTCCCACGAATAAACATGTCGTATCCCTACATTTGTCTAGGTCTTTAATTTCTCAATAATGTTTTATTGTTTTCTATGTAGAAGTCTTACACACCTGTTATTAGATTTCCTATATTTCATAATTTTGATGCTATTGTAAATGGTATGTTCTTTTACATTTTTATTTTCTAATAATTTATTAAATTATTATTAATGTGTTAAAGAAATACATTACATTATTGCATGTTGGTTTTGTAATCAATAACTTTCCTAAGATAATTTATCAATTCTGAATATAGCTTATAGAAACTCAATAGATTATTCGATGTTAACCTTGTAATTAATAGCTTTCCTCAAATAATCTATCAATTCTAAAAATGTATGTGTAGATTGTTTTATATTTTCTATGCATACTGTCAGATTATGGGATAGTACGGGATAGTGGTTAAGAATATAAATGCTGGAACTGAGCTGTCTGGGTACGAACACCAGTTCTGCCACTTTTTGAGCAGGTCTTTTGACAGGCTAAACTTTTCCAGATTGCTGTCTTACCTGTAAAAATGCTATGATAATACAATCGATCTCAAAGGGATGTTGTGAGGTTTAATTAGGTGGTAAGCTGGGAGAGCTTCCTGAGTAAACTAACAAGGAAAGCAAGAATATGTATATATATTTAAATAAACATTTTTATAGTAGTTTTAGATTCACAGAAAAATTACAAAGATAATCAAAGAATTCTCATATAGTCCACATCCAGTTTCCCCTGTTATTAATATATCAATATATTTTTCTGTTCCAGGATTCTATCCAAGATATCACATAACCTTTAGTTGTCATGTCTCTTGAGCCTTCTCTGGAGTGTGACAGTTTCTCAGACTTTTCTTACTTTTGATGACCTTGCCAGTTTTGAGGAGTGCTGGTCAGGTATATTGTAGGATGTCCCTCAGTTTGAGTTAGGCTGATCTCTTTTTCATGCTTAGACTGGGGTTATGGGGTTTGGGGAGGAAGACCAGAGAGGTAAAATGCCATTCTCATCACATCACGTCATATCAAGGGGATATGCTATCAACATGTTTATCATGGTTAACGTTAATCTGGATCACCTGGCTGGATAGTGTTTGTCAGGTCTCTCCAGTGTTATTTTCTCCTTCTTTCCATACTATATTCATTGAAAGAAAGTCACTATGTGCAGCCTACACTTCAGGAGTTGGGAGTTATTCTCCACCCCCTTGAGGGCACAGCATCTACATAAATTATTTGAAATTCTTCTGCATGGGAGATTTGTTTCTTCTTCCCCATTTATTCATTCAATCATTTATTTATATCAGTATGAACTAAGAGACAGAGATATTTATTTTATACTTTGAGTTATAATGCAATACCAGTTTATTCTGTTGTTCAAATTGTTCTAGCTTTGGCCATGGGGAGCTCTTTAGTCAACTCCTGTGTCTCTTTGATATGCGTACCACCATCAGTGTAGGTTTTTTCTTCTTTTTGAGTCCTCATATAAAATATGAAAAATTTAAAGTGCCTCTAGTGGAGAAGAAAAATAAAACAATAAGCTCTGAAGAAATCCTAAAGGGACAAGGCTTTATGTTTTGCAGAAAGGAAAAGTGACGGAACACTTAATTGCCTTAAAGTATATGAGGTATTATAGCTTAGTTGTTACAACTAGTACTACTAATCACAGTTCAAAGGGAAACGGACAAGAGTTTAGGAAATTTTTTTTAAATATGTAGCTGTGAGATTCTAGAATTGCCAAGGCAATGTTTCTCTGATTGTTACACTAAAAAAGAAGATAAAAAAGAAGAAGAGGTTTTAGAGTAACTGTAGAAGGAATTAAGTTTTAGCAGGTACTTGCACTATATTCCTGGCACATGGCATATGTTACATCATTTGAACAATAGCCATCTTTCTCAGATTTTCTCTGCTCAAAGACTTGGGAATAAACTCAACAGTCTCTTGTTCTCATACTACCCTGTGATTCTGTGAACCATCAAAAGCCAATCCAGGGGCCAGCCCAGTGGCCGAATGGTTAAGCTCCCATGCTCCATTTCTGCAGCCGGGGATTTCACCGGTTCGGATCCTGGGCGCGGACATGGCTCCACTCATCAGGCCATGGTTGAGGCAGCATCCCACATAGCACAACCAGAGGCACTTACAACCAGAATATACAACTTTGTACTGAGGGGCTTTGGGGAGAAGAAGAAGAAGAAAAGAAAAAAAAAGGATTGGTAACAGATGTTAGCTCAGGTGCTAATCTTTAGAAAAAAAAAAAAGCCAATGGAAGAATTTCAGGAAGCAAGAAACATTAGTTATTTTTATAGAGAGAAGTCAAATTATATCCAAATTCCATAGGAATAACTTTCTTGCTACTTTGCTACTCCTCTTTGTGAATTTCTAATAATAAGCAGTGAGGTACATAGAAAAGGATGTAGAGCACAGCTTGTTCCAAATGTATCAATAGTGAAGTGTCCTTTTCTTTTCAGTCACCAAGAGCACACCACTGACTTCTATAAAATATCCTGCTGTTGCTGATAAACATGATTCACAGTGAAGAGAGTGGTTCCGTGGACCTTTGACTCATGTGTGATGCATGCTGCTTGGAGACTCCAGCTGGGGCCAATCTATTCTCTCCGGTGTGCCCCTGACCTTGGACTAACATCTGTATTTGGTTCAAGTAATAAGATTTTCCCGTGGAATCACACATTTGTTTGCCCCTGGGATTTAGGAGATCTCAGGGACTAGTTCTGCTATTACCAGTCAAGGCAGAGATCCTTGCTTTTCCTGTCTCCCTTGCTCTCCTGATGATTTAATAATCCCAGTCTCTTCCTTCTGACTTGGAACCCAGAATAAACAGAGGTTTTGGGGCTTCTGAAATATCTTCAAAAAGCCCCAGACATGTATGTTTTCTGTATGGATTCTTAACCCATATTGAGAGAGAGAACTACCTTCATGCATTTTAATGTGTTAAACACAATTTCTATGATGTTGTCATATTAGTTTCCTAGGATTCCCTTAACAAGTTACCACTCAATTAGATGGCTTAAAGTAACAGAAAATTATTCTCTCAGTTATGGAGTCTGGAAGTCTGAAATCGTGGTGTTGACAGAGCCGTGTTCTCTATGAAGGTTTGTAGGGAAAAATTGTTTGTTACTTCCTCTTGCCATCTGGTGGCTCCCAGCAGTCTTTGGCATTCCTTGGCTTGTAGCTGCATCATTTCAATCTTTTCTCTGTCTTTACATGGCTTTCTTTTCTGTGTGTCTCTATGTGTATCTCTGTGTGTCCTCTCCTCTTCTTATAAGGTCACCAGTCATTGGATTTAGGGCCCACACTAATCCAATATGACCTTGTCTCACCTTAGCTAATTACATCTGCAAAGACCTTGTTTCTAAATAAGGTCAAATTCTGAGGTTTTGGGTGGACATGAATTTTTGAGTACACTATTCAATCTACTGTACTTGGCTATTTAATTTCTCAATTCAAAGCAAATTAGGAATACAATCAGGGGCAGATGAATGAGACTTCTGAGATTGGACATGGAAAGCAATGGGAAATGCTGGCTGACAACCAGAAAAGGAGGGGAAAGGTTGAAAACTCTAAAATGCACTTAGGGTGCTTTGTGTACATTACATCAGAGCCCCTAAATGTATATACATAATTATTCTATCAAGAACATGTCTATGTAGAGGTATTGTTCTCTTACTAATTCTTAGAGATCATTTTATAAATATTAATTTAATTCTGCATAATGAAACAGTTTTCTATAAAGAAAATATTCCTAACAAATCTTAGATTTTATTATCAATCTCATTTTCCCATTTAAAATTTAACCTCCTTAAGAAAAAAAGATGATGGATGTATTATTTCCAACATCAACCTGCATGATTTCTCAGTAGGATCAAGAATTTATGGAGCATTTCCTAATTAATTGGGGGATGCCATATCATAATAAAGAGTGTAAACTCTGGTAACAAACTGTCTAGATTTGAACCATGTCTTTAACCTTACTAGCTGTGCCTTAGTTTACTCAACAGTAAAATGGAAAATATAGTAGTACATATATCATAATGTTGTTATAAAACGTTGTTAGGATTAATGAGTGTACGGATGTATGTCAATGCCTCTCTCTCTATATGTATGTATGTATGTGTATATGTAGGTATGTATATAATATTTACGTATTATATATTACATTTATACAATTACTGTATGGTTGTGTACAATTCTCATTCTAAGTGTTTTATTTTATCATGTCATATAATCTTCACAACTAAGTTTTAAGTTATCATTTTTATCATCTCCATTCTACAAATGAGAAAAAAATGGTATTACCTCTCAAACCGGTAAGTAATCTGCTGAAGCTCACACAGTACAGTAGTTAGGATACTAACCTAGGCAGTCTAGTCTCAAAGCCCATGCCCTTAATTCTTATATAATACTGCCTCACTATTTTATAGGTAATTAATAAATACCTGTTGATTAATTAGGTCTATGCCCTAATTCCTGCTGGTTTTACTTGTTCATAAACCTCTCAAATTTATGCTCCTCTTTAGCGGCTATATGTCACTATGTTATTTATTGCTGCACTACTAATTACCCTAAATTCTAGTGGCTTAAAACAATAATTATTTATGATCTCTCGTCACTTCTGTGAGTTAGGAATTTGGAACAGTCTGGCTGGGCAGGTCCTGTTTCAGGCCCATTAGGAGACTGCAGTAAGATGTTGGCTGCGTGGCAGTCACCCGAAACCTTGACTGGACCTGGAGGATGCATTCCAAGGTGGTGCAGTCCCAATGCCGGCAAGTTGGGGCTGTTTTGTATTTCCTCTTCTTCTCCCCAAAGCCCCCATACGTAGTTGTATATTCTAGTTGTAGATCCCTCTGGCTCTGCCATGTGGGACACCACCTCAGCATGGTCTGATGAGCGGTGCCATGTCTGCACCCAGGATCCGAACCCGCGGAACCCTGGCACTGAAGTGGAGCGTGCGAACTTAACCACTTGGCCACAGGCTGGCCCCTGGTGCTGACTGTTGAAGGGAGCTCTAGGTTCCTCTTCTCTTGGGGCTGCCAGGGCTACTGTTTTGTTTCGGAGTAAACAATCTAAGAGATCAGTGCAGAAATTCCAGTGACTTTTATGGCCTTGGCTTGGCAGTCATAAGTCATCTTCACTTCTGCTGTGTTCTTCTGGTCTCAGAGACCAGCCTTGTTCAACAGACAGGAGACTATACAAAGGCACGAGGTTTATTAAAGGCTATTTTGGAGGCTGGCTGCCACAGCCATGTATGCACAGCAAGTTTCTGTCTTCAGCCTCTGTTTCAGTAGTATCCGCGCTTCCTCTGGAGCGATGCCTCTTCTACTTTCCACAGTAACCTACCCTTGAACTCACCTGTGCTTAGGTTTGTAAAAGTAGGAAGGTGACCTACCCAAGGACAATCAGGTGTCACTCCCAGAAATTTTATTCCCACATGGAAAAATATAGATTCAAAAGATTGTCTGTCTAAATCATCCAATGAGTACATAGGAGGATTGTTTATAAAATTTTGCTGCTTCTCTAGTTCCTGCTCTGGCTGTTCACTTCTTCCAGAACTTTCCATCTTCTTAAGGAAATTAGAGTTGGTGTTTTTCTTCATCACCAGGAAGTCCTAATTGATATATCTACTGTCAATAAGTACCGCACCTCCACGGATAAAATACACAGTACGTGTTATGTGAATAAAAAAATCAGGAAGCCTTTTTTTTTATCGTTGTAGTTTCTTGGTCTCTCAGACAATAGGATCATTTTGCTGAGGGAGATATGGGTCCCTGAGATGGACTTTGGAGCCCTATACTAGAGATATCTTCTGTCTCTTCTTTTTTCAGATTGTGCCATTACAGATTCAGTACCAAAAGTCTACATTCCTTACAAATCTGGACTTATTATTAATAGGGATCCTGTTCATAGAGAATTTGTTAATTTAGTTAACATTTTACACTTGATTTAGTCCCATATATGTAAAAGTCAAAATATATCTCAATCTTATATACTATTATATATTATATATTATTACTATTATATATATTATATGCTGTTATTTCATTAAATACACTGAAAAAAATCAAAGCCTTTTGTAAATTTATGACTGTCTCATATGCTGAAAGATTCCTAAATTCTAATGTATGCAAAAATTTTCCTTTGTTAAAAAGAAATTCTTTAGTTTAAATCCGTTTCAAATGATCTGGTCTTCTTGATTTCATTATTATAAACCATGAGCACCAACTTCTAAAATATACTTTCTCAGCTGAAAGTATATCTTATTAGTTTAGTCTTCAAAGCTAATAGAAATAGACATTGTGTTCCAATCTTTTTACAACCTGAAAAACAAGCTTAGGGGAAGAAGGGATACAATTATGTGTGGGAATGTAAAAGCAAGGATAATAGTTTCTGGCACATTGTTAACGAAAAGCGTGTGTGTGGGTGTTCAAGACATTGTCAGCTGAGAAGCAAATAGAAGAATATTCATGTAAGGTGCTTCCTAAACATTTTCCTATCAAATTAATGTGTTGAGGTCTTTTCTTGAAATGATTAATTGGTATTTAAATCTGATATTCCATGTAAATGAATCACATGTAACATGATGAATCAGGGGCTAACAAGACAAAGGCTATTGGACCGTATTTCATTTGAAGATGGGATTTCCGTACATTCTAAGCATAAAAAACAGCTGCCTCCTCTCATTTGCTTGCATTCTGAGTTTTGCCATAGGTATTGATAAGTCACCAGAAACACCCTTGCCCACACAGGTACACAGATGAACTTTTAGAGGGAACACCAACTTCCTTTTGCACCCAGGTAGGTGCTTGGCTGTTTCACATGTGTCAAGACCATGTTCTGACTATTGGGAGGGTTTGCATATGGGCAGGTTTGCGTAAATATCTGCGGCCATGCATACATGTGCATACTTGTCTGCTTGTTTTATTATCTATATGGGCCTTGTATGTATCGTGTTTATGTGTCTTCTTACATGTTCTCCTTGTTAACTTACTTATCTATGTCATTCCATGCTTGCTAGTTACTACTTCCTCACACCTCTAGTATTTTCTTTCTCTTTCTTTCACCTCATCACCCAAATACAGGGTTCACATAACCCTTTTCAATCACATAAGCCCTTCTTAGATTAAATGACTATTTGAGAATTGAGCCCCCTTTTTCTCCTTCCTTTCTTTCTAAATTGGTCCCCTATACTTCACAGAAATTTATTCACTATTGTTGGTTAACAATATTTAGGACACACATTTTCCTTATTTGGGAGAGGAGAAGAGCAAAGAGAAATAATTGATATTCTATGGAAGGGAAATGTAGGTCAAAGAGATATATGGGTGACATCTTTTGGCATAGTGATTTAAAAAGTTACATAGGAGCAATATATTCATTTATTCACCCAGCATTTACTGATTTTCTTCTGTGTTCAAGGTTGTTTTCTGGGCAATATATAACAATGATAATGGTATTCAACTCTTCATATTTTGCTGAAGGTTGTACTAAAAGAGAAATATCCAAGTAAGTGATTTATTTGTCCAATAGAAGGATATCTCTCAAAAAGTCGTTCTGGCAGAAAGAGCACTGGATTTGTAGACAGAATATCTACACAGAAACTCAGCCTACCAAATACTGGCTTCTCGACACCGTAGCCAGAATCTTTACTTTAGAATGCAAATCTAGTCATATATCCTTGTCCTTTCATGGCTTCTCATTGTCCTTAGGATGAAGACAGCAGTCTTGAACATGACCTACAGATCCAGCAGTCTGGCTCTGCCCAGTTCTCTAATCTCTTCTTCCAGTACTGCTCTTCTTGTGTTGTTTGCTCCAGCACTGCAGCCACAGTTCATTTACTAGACAGTGCTCTGTCTCTCAGGACCATCGCCCAGGCTATTCTCCTTTCTAAAGCACCTCTCCTTCCCTTGCCTTTTTAATTTCCATTCATGCCACTGAAAACAGATTAGTTTATTTAGGTTTCATGAAACCATGTTGCTTTCCTTTGGATCACTTATCTCCATTTTTAATATTATATTTATTTGTGTGATTAGCTTTGGCCATTCCCACTTGACTGTCTGTCTCCTTGTACCTATCACAGCTTCTGATATCCACATTTTTTTGAAAAATTGAATGATTGGAGGAAATTATTTAACTGATCAGAAACAAAATTTCACCAATTACAGAATGGGGATAATAACTTACTTGGTAGATTAACTGAGAGAATGTGCATAAAAGCTTTGCAGAGTGCTATGAAATATAGGGTAAGATAATAATCATAGTAATAACCAAGAGGTATTGTTATTCTAATTAATTTTGTCAATAGAGAAGAATTGGTCAGTGATGAGGATGTGAAGATAACTTTAAGAGAAGTCATCTCTTCATGCAGAAAGGAAGCATTAAGAGGAAAGCCTATCTCTCTCTCTCTCTATATATATCTCTATCTCTATCTCATCTTTATCATCTCTATCTCTACCTGAAGATAGTTTAGAAGGAAATTTTTTAAAAATGAAAGTTTTTCCTTCCTCTGTCCTCACATCTAGCTGCAATCTGCAGTTGTAAACACTTTAAAGAGTTTTTGCTTTCAATTCATGTTTAGTTATCACTGGCTCTCTAAAATGGTTTTATTTCTATTTCTTAATTTATTGACTTTAGACAGTATCTACTGAGTTTAGATCATCACACTGACTCCTACCTTTCCCCTTTCTAGTACCCAATTATTATTGTTTATATTGTTTATGATTTTTATATTATATATGACTTTAAATAATATACTTCAACAAATATATCTCGACTCATGTAATTTACGAGTACTTGTTGACCTCACTTTACAAATCATAAAGAAATATACATTTCCATTTTCTTTAATTCTTCTTGTCCTTTCCATTTCCTAAATTCTGTCAGCCTTTCTATTGTTTGATTTGACAATTTATGTTGTGCTTCATTTTTTTCAAGTTTTATGTTATTGTCTGTTTTCATTAAAGGTTGATTTTAAAAATTAAAAACAAATCAACCTCATAAAATATTAACATTATGTAAATGTGATGAATATTATGCATAAACAATATTAAAAACATACCAATGTTATATCAGTCAAAGGACTGTACTGGGACCCATTGAAAAGGGGATGTAATCCTACGTAATTGAAACTGTACCAAACAAAAGAGCACATTCCAAGTTCTTCACGCTCAAAGTCCTGTTATATTTTGGAGTGTTCAGTATGTAGTCTATGGGTTTCTTATACAGCTTTTGTTCTCCAAAGAGTTTCTAATTCTATTTCTTTGTTATTACTGGCAGCAAAACACCCTATAAATTTAATCACATTGGTGAAATCATTCAAGATCCTAATATACAGATTATTGAATGAAATCCATCTTCTGTTTAAGGAAACTTTTTATAGAACCCTCTGACTTCCTGTTTTCATCTGAACTGATTGCACAGAGATTGCATTGCATAATTCCAATAAATCCAAGTGTGCTTTTCTTTTTGGTTTCCTTATTTGCTTTTCAGGAATACAAACTCAAGTTTTTTGAAGGATACCTGCAAACAGGTAATCATTTTTTTTTTTTTTTTTTTTTTTTTTAAAGATTTTATTTTTTCCTTTTTCTCCCCAAAGCCCCCTGGTACATAGTTGTGCATTCTTCGTTGTGGGTTCTTCTAGTTGTGGCATGTGGGATGCTGCCTCAGCGTGGTCTGATGAGCAGTGCCATGTCCGCGCCCAGGATTCGAACTAACGAAACACTGGGCCGCCTGCAGCGGAGCGCGCGAACGTAACCACTTGGCCACGGGGCCAGCCCCCAGGTAATCATTCTTAATCTTGAAGGTCTGAAAATACTTTTAATTTCTCTTCAGATTTGATTGCTATTTTCACTGGGTATAGAATTTCACTTTCAAGCTAACTTCCCCTCAAATTCCAAAAGCGTGGTTCAATTGTCTCCTAGTCTTCAGTTTGGCTAATGAGAAGCTTGATACCAGTCAGATTCTTTTCCCTGCGTTGGTATCTAGATTTATTTTCTAAAGATTTTAAGCCTATTCTTTTTATTTTGGGGTTGGAACTCTGTTAGGATATGCATCTGTATGGATTAATTTTTCACTCATATTTTTGGCACAAAGTAGGATCTTTCGTTTCGGACATTATACTTTCCTTAGTTCAGGAAATACTTATTTTTAAAAATTTCTCCTCTTCTTATTTTCTTCATGTTTTCTTCCTAAAGAAATTCTATTTATGAATTTTTCTTAGATATTATCCTTCCTGTATTGATTCTCCTTGTCTCCTCACTTGAACAATTAATATCATTTTTGTCTTTTGCTTTATAATTATTCATTAATTTATTAACATATCAGTAAATATTTATTGACTACCTCCTATGGAAATATTGAGCTCTCGGCTCTGTGAATACAATAGGAAGCTGTCAAAAACCCCTGCCTTTATGTTATTCTAATACAGTTTAGATGTTTTGAGAGATTTCCTCAGCTCTATCTTAGGGAACAGTAATATTGTCTTCATCTATGTTTATATTATTTTTTTCTTCTACTAAAATTTTAAATTTTGGTTATCATATTTCTAATATATAAAAAATATTTTTCTTGTCTTCTATTTTTTTCTTTATTATGGCTTCCTCTACTCTCATGGTTTCAATACCTTTTTGATTAGCACCAAGATTGCTAATTATATGTTTCTTACAAAATTTTTAATTTCAGAGATGTGGTGTAAAAATTTTACAGTTATATATGGAAAAATCAGACATGGTTATGGATGAAAGTGAAGAGCGCCTAACCAGATAGCTATACTGTCTATAAGTTGGTGTGCAAGCTGAAGCTCTGTGGATGCCACATGCTGTAGGAGAGAAAGGAAGGGTAATTAGTATTTCTCTCTTTCTTCCTCACTCTCTCCATCAACAGAACCTACACATACCAGGTTTCTCATTATCTTTCTCTGGGGTAGCGTTGTTCTTAAATGCCCAGCACACTCTTCCTCTCTAAGCCATTATTCATATTCAAAGGCATGACTGGAATACTTTGGGGCAAATCTATCATCCAGATGGGTCTAGTCCTCATCAGTGGCTCTACCTTAGCCAAGTCTCCTCCAGAATCACAATATGAGTCTGGTTATTAATAGTAATCTGGAAGCCAGTGGAATAGCAATCTACAAACTGGATAATATGCTTTTTTGATTGTGGAAACGGCAAAATGGACATTTTTGTGAACCACAGCCCCATGGTACAGAACACAGAAAGAGTTGCATTTCATCTCCTCATTTCATGTATTTTTCATGGTGAGGGTCATGTTACACCATCTGGTTGGCTGGATCTGCAAACCTCTGGTTCAGAAAGCTGTTTATCATGAGCTTTCTAAGCAGAGATGATTGGGGGAACTAGATAACAAGAATAGCATTTAATATTGGTCTGAAATTCTGGCAGATCTACACTCAAGTCATTTTCAAATATGAGTGAAGCAGTTATGGAGTACTATTTGTCTAATAAGAATGTTAAAATAGGGTAGGTTGTGTACTCAGTACTGAGGATACATATATATATATGTGTGTGTGTGTGTATCTACATATATATATACTCAGTCATGCACTGTATAACAATGTTTTGGTCAACGATGGACTGCATATATGATGATGGTCCCATAAGATTAGTACCATATAGCCTTGGTGTGTAGCAGGCTATACTATCTAGGTTTGTATAAGTGCACACTATGATGTTCACACAAGGACAAAATTGCCTAATGATGCATTTCTTAGAACATACCCCTACTGTCAAGCGATACATGACTCTCTCTCTCTCTCCATATATCTCAATTTCTATGAGGAATGCATAATCTCAGTGACCCAGGGTGGCGTGGGTGGTGAGGATGGAGCTATAGGGACATGCAATTTAGTTACTGCTGCAGCGTCTAAGAAAATGGACAATGTGAACTTGGACTTCTTACTTTGTTCAACAGACTTTCCATAAGCAGGAGGCAAACCTAGAATCTGTTTTACCAACAAAAATGTGGAAAACCAAGGTTTTTTAAGGACCTCTGAACTCATTGGCCAACTTGTGAATTCTGTCCAAGACTAAGTCAGTGTCTTTCCTGCCAATGGTACATTGCCCTTGGGTATAGTTTTTTGCAGAGTTTTCCTTGCCAATGATGTGATGCACAGGCGGAAGAGCCAGTGGTAAGTATCAGTACAAAATTCATCAATAAATATGTGTTTCAGGTCTACAAACACTGTTTGGAGACATGTTGCCTATCACCTATCTCACTGAGGGTGGTAAAGGAGTCACCTCCCCAAAGCTTCAGTGGTCTTGTTACTTGACTGGATGACATATTCCAGTCAATTGCCTGTCTGGGCACCAGGCTGGCTAATGTGGTAGAGATGAATGTACATATGTAGCTATGGGTTAGGAGCTGAAGCTACCTGGAATAGACACAGAGTCCTGGTTACATGCCAACAAGCTAAGGTTTGAGGTAAGTACTTCACTCAGAATTTCTTTGAAATTTTATTGTTTTATCCTCCAAATGATATCTTTTGATTTAGAATGTGTTATCATGTTTGCTCATGCTGGAATTTCTTTTTCAGCTTGAGGAGGTCCCGAAGTCCTCTCTAGTGATACTTAGTTGTTTGTTCACGTTTCTGAATTGTGATTAGATTGGTTAGCATAGGTAGGTGGTATACAGACTTCTTTGAGTTTAATGTAAGTTCTGAAATAGAAAGGGGGAGACAACACATTAAATGATGCAGAATATCTTAAATATAATAGCCTTATTTAGAAAATGGTTAAATATAAATAAAGGTGCTATATAGTTTTTGAATAATGACACTGTTGTCACCATCACTGTAACTGACCAATATTTCCTTCTCTATAAAGCTTTGAATTCACTACATATTGATAAACTCTAATAGAGAGAAAGATATATTGGTTTGAATATTCATTTAGATTAGATAGAATCTGTCATAGGAAGATTTATAGCCTAGTGGATCTGATTATCTTTCAGTAACTTTGGAAAATGAATCAACTTGTCAAACTTGGCATCAATTTAGCACCAAGAGCAAATATTAAATAATGAAGATGGTTTATTACAAAAATCCTATGAGTAATCATTTTTCTTCTTTTTACAAGGATTTTCAGACATACTTAGGGTAGCAAAGGAGGAAAATAAATGTGAACAGTTTAATAGAAATTCTTTTTTTTTTTTTGAGGAAGATTAGCCCTGAGCTAACATCTTCTGCCAATCCCCTCTTTTTTGCTGAGAAAGACTGGCCCTGAGTTAACATCCATGTCCATCTTCCTCTACTTTATATGTGGGACGCCTACCACAGCATGTCTTGCCAAGCGGTGCCATGTCCGCACCTGGGATCTGAACCTGCGAACCCTTGGCCACTGAAGCAGAATGTGCAAACTTAACCGCTGCACCACTGGCCCAGCCCCTGGAAATTGTTTCCCCATTGCCACAAGAGATGTGTTCCATTTATAGCCCTTTAAGTGCTGGCTTTAAAATAATGTATTGCCATATTTTATTTGCTTCTTCGTATACTCAGGGATAAAATAACACTATCAAAGCAGTAAAATACTACACATGAGATATTGATAGAAACAGGAGTGTAATAGAAAAATATAACTCACTTTTCCTATTTATATGGGAATATTGGAAAACAAAGAAAACAGAAGGGATAAATTAAAAAAATGTACCAATTAAATTTTCTCTCTCTCTCTTTTTTTTTGGTAAGGAAGATTGGCCCTGAGCTAACATCTGTTGCCAATATTCCTCTATTTTGTATGCGGTACACTGCCACAGCATGTCTTGATGAGCAGTGCTTAGGTCTGTGCCCAGGATCCAAACCTGCGAGCTCTGGGACGCCAAAGTGGAGCACACAAACTTAACCACCACATCACTGGGCTGGCTCATAGTTCCTCTTTTTAAAGGCTGTGTTTTCTTTGTATTTCTTCACTCCTCTCCATAGCATGACACTTCCAGAAGATAGTATTAAAACATGAGCCAATATGACTACTGCAGACATGGAACTAATTCTGTAGAGGTCACAAGGGTGGTTCTCCAAAGTCATTGTTTCTCATTTCATTTAATATGCAAACAGCTTCTATGATTTTGCCCTCTCATAACTTCTCTTCAGTGGTTTCCAAGATGATTTTGTTGCACACGTCATTATCAAAGAACAGAAAAAAAAGATTTCAATTGTTTATGATAGAGGATTTAACTATATATCTGTCTTATACTGTAGCCTCTTCTATATCTTTCTATATGTTTTATAATAGTTTACATCAATGTGAGATTTCAGTCATACATTATTTATTAACTGTCACCACATAAGTGCTCCCCTTCACCCCCTGTGCCCACCCCCCACCCCCCTTCCCCTGGTAACCACTGAACTATTTTCTTTGTCCATGTGTTTGTTCATATTCCACATATGAGTGAAATCATCTGGTGTTTGTCTTTCTCAGTCTGGCTTATTTCACTTAGCATAATTCTCTCTAGGTCCATCCATGTCACTGCAAATAGGATGAATTTGTCTTTTTTAATGGCTAAGTAGTATTCCATTGTGTATATATACCACATCTTCTTTATCCAATCATCAGTCAATGGGCACTTGGATTGTTTCGATGTCTTGGCTGTTGTGGATAGTGCTGCAATGAACATAGGGGTGCATATGTTAATTTGGATTGTTGATTTCAAGTTGTTTGGGTAGATACCCAGGAGTGGGATAGCTGGGTAGTATGGTAGTTCTATTTTTAGTTTTTTGAGGAATCTACATACAGTTTTCCATAGTCGTTGCACCAGTTTGCCTTTCCACCAGCAGTGTATGAGGGTTCCCTTCTCTCCACACCCTCTCCAACATTTGTTATTTTTAGTCTTAGTGATTATAGCCATTTTAACAAGCATGAGGTGGTGTCTTAGTGTAGTTTTGATTTGCATTTCCTTGATGATTAGTGATGTTGAACATCTTTTTATGTGTTTATTGGCCATCTGTATATCTTCTTTGGAAAAATGTCTGTTCATATCCTCTGCCCATTTTTTGATTGGGCTGTTTGTTTTTTTATTGTTCAGTTGTGTGAATTTCTTATATATTATGGAGATTAACCCCTTGTCAGATAGAAGATTTGCAAATATTTTGTCCCAATTGGTGGGTTGTCTCTTTGTTTTGATTCTACTTTCTTTTGCTTTGCAGAAGATCTTTAGTCTGATGTACTCCCACTTGTTTATTTTTTCTTTTGTTTCCCTCGTCTGAGAAGACATGGTATTTGAAAAGATCCTTGTGAGTTCAATCTCAAAGAGTGTACTACCTAAATTATCTTCCAGGAGTTTTATGGTTTCAGGACTTATCTTCAAGTCTTTTATCCATTTTTTGACTGCATTTTTGTGTGTGGTGTGAGATAATGGTCTACCTTCATTCTTTTGTATGTGGCTGTTCAGTTTTCCCAACACCATTTATTGAAGAGACTATCTTTGCTCCATTGTATGTTCTTGGCACCTTTGTCAAAGATTGGCTGTCTGTAGATGTGTGGTTTTATTTCTGGGCTTTCAGTTCTGTTCCATGATCTGTGTGCCTGGTTTTGTACCAGTACCATGCCATTTTGATCACTATGGCTTTGTAGGACATTTTGAAGTTAGGGATTGTAATGTCTCCAGCTTTGTTCTTTTTTCTCAGGATTGCCTTAGCAATTCAGTATCTTTGGTTGCCCCATATGAATTTTAGGATTCTTTGTTCTGTTTCCATGAATAATGTCATTGGGATTCTGATTGGGATTGCATTGAATCTGCAGATTGTTTTGGATAGTATGGACATTTTATCTATGTTTATTCTTCCAATCCATGTGCATGAAATCTCTTTTCATCTCTTTATGTCATTATCACTTTCTTTTAGTAATGTCTGATAGTTTTCATTGTGTAAGTCCTTCACCTCCTTGGTGAAATTTATTCCTAGCTGCTTTATTCTTTTAGTTGCAATTGTAAATGGAATTGTATTCTTAAGTTCTCTTTCTGTAAGTTTGTTATTAAAGTATAGAAAAGCAACTGGTTTTTGTAAGTTGATTTTGTACTCTGCAACTTTACTGTAGTTGTTAATTATTTCTATTAGTTGCCTGATGGATTCTTTGGGGTTTCCTATATATAAGATCATGTCATCTGCAAACAGAAAGAGTTTCACTTCTTCATTCCCTGTTTGGATTCCTTTTATTCCTTTCTCTTGCCTAATTGCTCTGGCCAAAACCTCCAGTATTATGTCGAAAGAGTGGTGATAGTGGGCATCCTTTTCTTGTTCCTATTCTCAGGGGGATGGCATTCAGTTTTTCCTCACTGAGTATGATGTAGGCTGTGGGTTTGTTATATATGGCCTTTATTATGTTGAGGTAATTTCCTTCTATCCCCATTTTGTTCAGGGTTTTAATCATAAATGGCTGTTGGATCTTGTCAAATGCTTTCTCTGTATCTACTGAGATGATCATGTGGTTTTTATTCCTCAACTTGTTGATGTGGTATATCATGTTGATTAATTTGCAGATGTTGGACCATCCCTATGTCCCTGGTATAAATCCCACTTGATCATGATGTATGATCCTTTTGATGTTTTGCTGAATTTGGGTTGCCAAAATTTTGTTGAGGATTTTTGTATCTGTGTTCATCAGCGACATTGGCCTGTAGTTTTCCTTTTTTGTGTTGTCCTTGTCAGGCTTTGGTATCAGAGTGATGTTGCCCTCGTAGAATGTGTTAGGAAGTTTTCCATCTTCCCTAATTTTTTGGAATAGCTTGAGCAGGATAGGTATTAAATCCTCTCTGAAAGTTTGGTAAAATTCCCCAGGGAAGCTGTCTGGTCCAGGGTTTTTATTCTTTAGGATGCTTTTGATTACTGTTTCAATCTCTTTTCTTGGGATTGGTCTATCCAGATTATCTGTTTCTTCTTGATTCAGCTTTGGGAGGTTGTAAGAGTCTAAGAATTTATCCATTTCCTCTAGATTATCCATTTTGTTGGCATGTAGTTTTTGGTGGTATCTCATAATCCACTGTATTTCTGTGGTGTCCATTGTTATTTCTCCTCTTTCATTTCTAATTTTGTTTGTCTGAGCTTTCTGACTTTTTTCTTTATAAGTCTGTGTAGGGGTTTGTCAATTTTATTTATCTTCTCAAAGAATCAGCTCTTTGTTTCATTGATCCTTTCTACTGCCTTTTATTTCTACTGCATTTATTTCTGCTGTGATTTTTATTATTTCTCTCCTTCTGCTGACTGTGGGCTTTGTTTGTTCTTCTTTTTCTAATTCAGTTAGGTGTAATTTGAGATTGCTTATTTGGGATTTTTCTTGTTTCTTAAGGCGTGCCTCTATTGTGATGAATTTCCCTCTTAATACAGCTTTTGCTGCATCCCATATGAGTTGGTATGGTATGTTCTCATTTTCATTTGTCTCCAGATATTTTTTGATTTCTCCTTTAATTTCTTTGATGATCCATTGTGTGTTCAATAGCATGTTTAGTCTCTACATCTTTGTCCCTTTCTCAGCTTTTTTTCTTATAATTAATTTCTAACTTTATAGCATTGTGATCAAAAAAGATGCTTGTTATTATTTCAATTTTATGAAATTTACTGAAGCTTGCCTTGTTTCCCAACATATGGTCTATCCTTGAGAATGTTCCATGCGCACTTGAGAAGAATGCGTATTCTGTTGTTTTTGGATGGAGTGTTCTATATAAGTCTATTAAGTCCAACTGGTTTATCTTTTCATTTAATTCCACTGTTTCCTTGTTGATCTTTTGTCTGGATGATCTAGTCATTGACGTGAGTGGAGTGTTGAGGTCCCCTACTATTATCGTGTTATTATTAATATCTTCTTTTAGGTTTGTTAATAGTTGCTTTATGAACTTTAGTGCTCCTGTGTTGGGTGCATAGATATTTATGTGTTATTTCTTCTCGATGGTGTGTCCCTTTGATCATTATATACTGCTCCTCTTTGTCTCTCTTTACCTGCCTTATCTTGAGTCTACTTTGTCTGATATAAGTATTGTGACTCCTGCTTTATTTTGTTTGCCATTAGCTTGGAGTATAGTCTTCCATCTCTTCACTCTGAGCCTGTGTTTGTCATTGGAGCTGAGATATGTTCCCTGGAGGCAGCATATTGTTGGGTCTTGTTCTTTAATCCATCTTGTCACTGTGTGTCTTTTTATTGGAGAATTCAACCATTTATGTTTAGGGTGATTATTGATGTGAGGGCTTAATGCTGTCATTTTATAACTTGTTTTCCAGTTTTCCTGCATTTCCTTTGTTTCTCGTCCTGTGTGTTTTGGTCTACCCATTGAATTATGTCATTTCTCATGATGTGTTTCTTTATTTTCTACTTGTTTATTATTTGTGTCTCTGTTCTGCTTTTTTGTTTAGTGGTTACCCTGAGGTTTGTATTCAGAATCTCGTGTATAAGATAGTCCATTTTCTGATGGCCTGTTATTTCCTTAGTCTGAACTGATTCAGTCCCTTTCCTCTTCCCCTCCTAAGTTGTTTTTCTCACATCTTATTCCATCTTGTGTTGTGAGTTTGTGGTTAAAATGACAGGATTATCTTTGTTTATGGGTGTTTTCCTTCCCTTTAGCTTGATGCTATACTTGAGTATTTTCTATCCTATCCTGATTCTGTCTACCTATTTATCTCATTACTTGATGTTTTGCGAACCTTTTTTCCCTTTTTTTTTTCCAGTTATGAGGGCCTTCTTGAGGATTTCTTGTTGGCGGGGGCAGGGGGGGTCTCATGGCTATGAAGTTCCTTAGCTTTTGTTTGTCTGAGAAAGTATTTATTTATCCCTCATATCTGAAGGATATTTTTGCTGGATAGAATATTCTTGGCTGACAATTTTTGTCTTTCAAAGATTTGAATATGTCATTCCATTCTCTCCTGGCTTGTAAGTTTTCTGTGGAGAAATCTGCTGAAAGCCTAATAGGGGTTCCTTTGTAGGTTATTTTCTTCTTCTTCGCTGCCCTTAGTATTCTTTCTTTGTCATTCATTTTTTCTAGTTTTACTACTATATGCCTTGCAGTGGATCTCTTTACACTGACATATCTAGGAGATCTGGAAGCCTCTTCCACATGGATTTCCCTCTCTTTCCCTAGGTTTGGGATATTCTCTGCTGTTATTTCTTTGAACATGCTTTCTGCTCCCTTCTCCTTCTCTTCTCCTTCTGGAATACCTGTAATTCTTATGTTGCATTTCCTAGTTGAGTCGGATATTTCTCAGAGACTTTATTCATTTCTTTTTAGTCTTAGTTCTCTCTTTTCCTCTGTCTGGAGCATTTCAACATGTCTATCTTTGATTATGCTGATACACTCCTCTATGATGTCCACTCAAGAGTTCAGGGAATCTGTATTTTGTTTTATCTCTTCCATTGTGTCTTTCATCTGTAATATTCCTGACTGATTCTTCTTTATAGTTTCAATCTCCTTTGTGAAGTAGCTCCTGAACTCGTTGAATTGTTTCTCAACATTCTCTTTTACCTCATTGAGTTTTTTGATGATAGCTATTTTGAATTCATTATCATTTATATTACATATTTCTGTGTCCTTAGGACTGAATTCTGGGTACTTGTCATTTTCTCTTTAGTCTGGAGATTTGATATAGTATTTGATGTTGCTAGAGGAGGTAAGTTGGATCTTATGTGTCCTGATATTATTTGGTTGCAGTTACCGCCTACTGCCACAGGTTGAGGGTCAAGAACTGCATATTCTCAGCCCTTTGCCTTCAGCTGAGATCCCAGGCAGTGGAGTGGGCATGGGGTGAGTGGAGGGAGGGGCGCTTTCTCCTGCATGCTCTCTGGGCTTTCTGGCTCTGCCCTTGCTATCTGCTCTCCTCGGGTGTTGGCTTGATGAGGTTACCCTCTGCAAAAGCTCTTGCCCCTGTAGAGGTCTTTCCCCTAGGCTGAGCAGGCCCTCAGGGGTCCTTGATGTTCCCGTGAACAACTGTCCCCTCCCTCATTCCTTCCCTCTCAGAGCTTCACACGGTCACCAATTGCTGTCTTTAGGGGAGGGAGCAAAGTTCTCTCTTACCCCATTCCAGCTCCTCCCAGGGGGGCTCCAGCCTCTCTGCCCTCCATTGTATGGCTGCGTGTCTCTCCAAGGTTTTTGGTTTGTGTTAGGATATCCTCTGTTGAAGGATGGATGCCCCTTTTTGTTGTATGTTGGAGGGGAGAGAATCCTGGGTAAGTTCACTCTGCCGTGATGCTGAAGTCTAATTGTTATGCTAATATTTTTAACTTTTTATCTTCCAATATTGTTTAAAGTAAAAGAACATACTTTGTGTAATTTACCTTAAACATTTCTTTTTCATTGGGTGGTGATAGGTAAATATAGGTGATTGTGATAGGTTATCTATTTTGTTGTTTCAGAATTCTTTCCTTAAATTGTCATAAGATCAAATCATCTTTGCCAAGATGCCCTGTGATTGCTTAGCTTGACCCCAGTAATTGGAGACAGAGATGCCTCTGTGACTCTTGGTGCCATTCCAGATATGTATGATGAAAATGTTTATTTTTCTTTATGTTTGCTAGTGGTTCTAAACTACGGACTGACTCAAGAATAAGCCATAAACACTGGCATGTCTTCTTACATGTATACTTCAAGAAAATGATTGTCAGGTTTTCTATGACAATGACCCATGGCTCTGTCCCAGAGGACAACTTACTCACTTGTAATGAGGGTTCTGGTACTGAAGAGACAAAGCCTCATTCAAGGAAGCCAGAATTATTCCTTTCCCAAAGTCCAGTCCAATGAAGTCTCTGTGATACCTTGACTTTCATGAAATAAGTCCCAAATGAACCATGTACTTTTCTCTCTAGATATGTGTATACCAAATACTCCAGGGTGGAGGGAGAGGAAATATTTCTATTCTCTGGCAGACAAATGTTTTACTGAAAGTAGTTATAGTCCATTCAAAAAAAAAAAAATGGTTCCACTATGAAAGCATTAAATACCCAATATAAAGAGTCTGTCTGTGTGTCTCTCTTTTTCTATTTGTTTTTGAGAGAGTGAGTTGATATTTTTATGAAAGCAATAATTTCTTTGGAGCTTTCTTTAGTGATAAAAATCAGTACTTCTTTCCTGAAACCTTTGGACTTAAATCTTCAGTTCCATATTTTGTCTAGCTGTATTCTGTTGCTGTCACCAGAATCATTATAGTTGCTTCACATTTGAGTAATGACCCCAAAGTCTGTTTAACGTTGCCCTATAATGTGAAGTTGTATAATGTGTTCTAATAATCATTATTATTCTAGGTCAGCAGAATTTGGCTTCTATGAAATGTTTGTTGCTCTCATGATTGGCAATAGTATATCTGCTCATACATTTATTACTGCAGTGCTGCTCTTAGCTCTTAGTTTGCTCTACCCTTAGAGTTTGCAATACATTGCAATAAATCAAAGATTGTGCACATAAAACTCCTTGTAAGAACTCCATTAATTAAAACCTATTGAGGAAAACATGGTGCTAAGGGGCAACAAGTGCATCATAATACTACATTTCATTGGTTTTTCACATATTAAGATCCCTGAAATTAGTTTTCATGTTACAATCAATGGCATCTCAGATTTGATAAAAAATGGGATCATCTACCAACCTTCTTATGACCTCAAGCATCCTGCATCCAAAATTCTAAGACTGAATTGGGCTAGATGTTTTAGAGAATGAATTCTATAAAAAGTCTTCATTTCTGAAATGAAACATCACTGCATTATGGAGATTCTGTGTAGACGTTGGAGAAATTCCAAGAGCAGTCATACTCTAATCAATAGGATATAAATTAGACCCTGAGTTATAACAATGTCTATTTTTCAAGATCCAACCAGGCAAGGATAATTAGAATGGGATGGCCAAAATTAAAAGAAAAATAAACTGCACAAAAACACAACTGGCACAGTATTGCAGTTCACTGACAGATGTTTGGAAAAGTAGGAAATAGCTTCCATTCAAATGGGCAAGTTTCAAAGTAGAGCGCTCTGAATCAAAAAAGAGAGACAATGACCAAAACAATCTAATTTTTTGACCAGTATGAAAACTTAATAAGGAAAGAGATCTAGCCATCTGAAACTTACACACAAGCTCATTTTATGTTGAAACTATTTGATCAAAATAAATCCTAATAAAAAGCCTATTAAAAGGATGGTATTCAAGCCCTCTGGCTCTTTTCATTGGCTGACCTTACAGTCCACTGTTGGTTGCACAATGATGGAGAGCCAGTGAGCACAGGCTCTTTGTGTCCTGCCAGCATTTTGAAGTGGATGAGCTAAATCTGTCCAGCCCTCAGCACACAACATTCTGCAGAGTTAGCATCAACAATGGCTACCACTGATGACACCCCATAAACCATGCTCCACACATCATTCAAGACAGACCATTTTTAAAAAGAGAGATATATCTTAGCCTTGACAGGCTTGATAAATCGAATCCAGATTTCAAAGCCAAGAGTACATTCACTGAAACCATATGAGGCTGAGAGTTGGTTCAGAGAAGTCACATAGTAGAATTAAACTTGTTTTCACATGTCATAGGTATGCTCTACTTGGTTGAAATTTAAAAATATTTTAATTAATGTATGTACCCAAATTATAAAGGGAATAAAACTGAAAATTTAAGCAGCCCATAGAGACTGAGATTAGAGTTCCCTATTTATTATTTGGGACCAAACCAGATAAATTAAATGATTCCAACCTTGAAGGTAAAAAATAACTAGAAATCTCTCCCACTGAATTCTAATTCCTACTGAAAAACAACTGCGATTAATACTTGGAAGGGACTGTGGTGAAATGGAAATGGCCAGATCTCCCTCAAGGCAGAACTTGTTCCAGCTGTCAGCAGACAGCCTCCGACTCTTAGCTCTTTTGATGTTTGCCTAAGCTGTGGAGAGCTGCCTCACCCAACCGAAGGGATAGCCTTCCTAAGGCGGTCCACATCAAATGACTAACCATGGTGTAGTACAGGGGCCTGGCCATTTTGGTCCACTTGGCAATGAGCCATAGATGCTCCAGAGTTCTGCACGGGGTCAGCTGAGACTTTGTTGGGACTGCATTGCTCTTCAACTGCTCGCTGTGCCCAATCCTGCTTCCTTCCTCTTCCACATATTCTAATAGTCATCCTCCGTCCCAACCTCTTTCTCTGTGTCTGCTTCTGGAAAACCAGCTTGCAACAGGGAGCCTACAAAAATGATCTCTGCAAGAAAAATGTCAAATCTTAGATACTCTCTGAATGTCACGACAAACAGTTCAGCCTGCAGAGGGCTTTGATGGGGTAAAAAAAACCTTTGGTATTTACTCCTGCTTGCCCCAGGAACCAACTTTTGCGCTACTTTGCAAGAGAGAGTTGCATGTAATTTCCTTCTTTTCTAGATACTTGCCTATGAAACAATTATTGGGAATTTTCTGTTTTTTCTTTTTTTTTTGGTGTGAGTACTATTTAAAAAATCTAGATGAAAAATAATTTACCTCTGGGGGAAAGAACTCCAAAGGAGAGAAATGTGCATGTAAATTGTTGTAGAATGACTCCTGGGCTGACTTACTTTTAACAGTTTATTTCAACACTCTCTAATCCACCCGCTTAATTCCACTGAATTAAGCAATCTTAAAATCACCCACCGGAAAGGTAAAGAGGCTTATTTATGTTTTTAAAAAAGGAAAAGTAAGGGTACTATTAATCCATCCCTGAGCCTCCCACTCTTGGCAGCAAGGGAGGTAGTTCTCACTATGGGAAGCTTCTTCCTGCAGACATTTGCAGCTGGCAATGATTGGGATGTGACTTGATTGCATAGGGCCCCTGTGTGCTGTGCTTTGTTCTCATTCTCAGGGTCAAAAGATTTGGAAGTGGGTCTCCAGGCCTCATCCAAATGTACATTATAGCAATCTATTCTCTGTTGGGGTTCTTTCAGCTAATGGCACTTCCCCTTCCTTCACGTTTCCAGACCCCAACACCTGTCTATCAGGTACAAAACTTCCTGTAAATAGTTCCTGTCCTCCAAGGCTAATTATCAGAAATGCAGATTAAGATTCATCCCTTATCGATTCAGTTACTTTTAAGTCCTGATCAGAGGACCTGAATATATCAATATGATTTCTCCATTTTCCTTGAAGAAAACCAAACACAAAAACCTGTAAAGATATTACCATACTTGCTCTACCATTTTGTCCTAAACCTGAAGATTATATCATCACAAAAGAGAACGTAACTAAATAGCCAGTGAATTAGCCCTTCCCACACTCCATTATACATAGTCTCTCAGCTACCCACCTGTGCTTTCCGAAGAGCAAGGAAAAGAGATCGCTGAGGTAAAGAACCATCAAATTCCACGGAGCAAGGTGAGTTGAGATTTGATGGAAGAAAATGACCCGTACTTGAAGCTTAGGGCAAGATGCCTAGAGAATAAGATCCTTTTGTCCAGTTATTGTTTTCCTTAGTCTTTTTGATATAACTTTCTTAGTTTTCCAATTTTGCCTGAGAACTAAATGATTTTTTAAAAATTTTTTTATCATTCTCCTGCTCAGTCTTTTATTGTCAGTCAACTTTTGGGCATAGGATGGCAGTTAATTGCTCTGCTTTTTTTGCTTCATTTTTCCACTGAAACAGTCCCTTTTCACTCCTACCATGCCATGAAACAGGGGTATATTACTTTAGTATTTTGTATAGTATTTGTAAGTCTGTTCCATAAAATAAGAAAGAGTTTGGTTGGCTATGTGATTATGGAAGGAAACTTAATCTTTCCCAGGATTTGATCAGGAAAAGCAACTACTGTAGGGAGTTTGAGAAGGAACGAGTTTAATACAGAGAAGAAGCTGCTTAAAAAATTATTGGAAAAGCTGGAGGAGGAAAGGTCAGGGAAGGCCATCACTAACTCTCAGGTTCTCAGATGGTTTTCATGAATCAGAAGTTACCCCGGTTATCTGGCTCAGAAAATTCAGAAAACCAACCATGATAGGCACAGCTGTATGTCACATCAAGGCAGGTGATTCGTGGGAGAACACCTGTAAGCTTCAATTTCTCATCGCTAAAGCCCACATGTCTGACCAAATAGAAAAAGGATAATAGCCTGTGTCTTTCCAACAAGTGCCTCTCACTGGTGAAACCTAAATAGGAACCACACTAAAAAGGTTTCTGGTGTGAAAGATGACATGAGTGGAGCCATATTAAAATAGAGCCAGATCAGGTACTTCAGAGGACTTGGCTTGCACATCTTGTTTTCTTTATCTTCCAAACTGGACCACTCCACCAGCATTCCAAGAAGTCAGTAAGGACAAGAATATCCTGTTTGTAAGGACTGATGAAATTGGACTTTGCTGATGACTGAATCGCTAACCAATCTATGAAGTACAAACCTAGCCTTGCCTCATCTAGCACCAATGAACTCTTCTTTAACACAACTTATCTCATCTTCCTCCTTTTTCCCCATAAAAACCCTGAGCCCTCTCCTGTAATCAGGACACTATTTGGGTTTCTCCCTGAATCTGTGCTCCCCAAATTGCAATTTCTTTGATCCCAAAATAAACACCTCTTTGCCTCTCATTTTGGCTCTTTATATTTAGGCTAACACTAGTAAGTGTAGCTCATAGGATTCTTGGTTCCTTAAGCTTTTGATTTCCCTCGTAATATATGAAATGACTAAGTGTATTCCTGTCCTCTGATAGCTAAGAAAAAAAAATAAATTTACCTCATGTTACTCATACAGTGGCCAAATCACAGTCCATGGGAGCAGCCTTAACTACCTTCATTTTAAATAAAAATACACAATCACTCCTAATTAAACCTTTCCGAATACTATGGGTATGAGTGCCTTTGTTCAAAGGCAGGCTTGGATCAACAGCAGGGATGATTTCCATGACTCTATTCAAGGTTTGATTATTCTAATTTGAGAGCAAATAGTTTTTTTCTAGTTTCTCAACAATAATAGCTTTTGTAAGATTTTTATTCTCTTTTTGGAATAAGTTAAATTTAGTGTCACTCAGTAGTCTTTAACTTTCCTTTTTTCTTCAATCTTCTCTGATTTATCAGTTATTTAAAGAATACAAATACGATCTGGGGTTAGAAGTTGATGTCAGATTCTGACTAACTCATCCAGGATCTATCTGCCTCTTTTCTGTCCTCTTCCTACCACTTTTCTCTTTCTCAGTATCAAATCCCACCTAAATGATTGGCCATGCCTCATGCTCTAGGATGATAAGTGGGTGACCATAAGTAGGTGATATTTAAGCAGCCAAAGCCCAATATTTAGGGGCGCAATACTAATTAATATTAAGATGTCTTTTTTGCTAGACCATCCATGATATTGCTTATGGTTTTAGTTAATGGGCTCTAGGATGGTTTAGGCATGGCTTTGTTGGTTTGGGTTTTATTCTGGGAAGGGGGAGGCAGGGAGAGCCTGTCTTTCCTATTCCTCTGATGTCCTCAGGCCTCTTGCCCACTGACTGCTGACATACCCACCTCTTTATTTGAAGAGTCATTAAGCTGCTTGAATTTGTGATTTTTACCAGTTGTGTTCAACCACTAAGGTAATAATAGAAGAAGAATGTGATTGGTTTGATACAAGTTTAGAGATATTGCTAAATGGGCACAACCAGGACTAGGAGGTGAGACGGTTAAGAATGCTGATGAGACAGGGATTGAAATAGTGAATTCTGAAATTGAATTGGATTTGGAAGGAAATATGGCTAACAGGACTTAGAGATTAGGAGAAAATGGATGTATCAGTCAAATTCTAGTAGGAAATAGTATTCTTAAAAGAGGTAAGTGTTTATGTACTAATATTTTGGCAATAATAAAGCATGGTAAAGCTTTATTGAGAAATCATAAAGCATGGTAAAACTCCCCAGTACTATCAACAGCAGGGAGCTGTTACCTCCCCTAGACCCAAAAGGCTACAGAAGGAAGGAGGTGGGAGAAGGAGAGGGATAGAGAAAGAGAGGAGAAGGAGAGTTTTGCTTTTGAAGACGGCCGTTGAAAATAGAATGTGCCCTTTGGTAGTGAAAGGAGACAAGAGAATAAATTCCTCAGCCTCACTGTCCTCTTACCCTCTGATATCATGTTCGAGACTTATTGCCTGAACCCATCCAAAAACCAGAGTTGTAAGGGATATTGGTTGAAACAGTGTATGAATGAGTCTCCTGGGACAGAGACGAGGTTGCAGAAGAGCAGACTGTAGATTGTTTGGAGTACAGAATATCTAGTACAAGGAAGGAGTCAATTGATATGAGATTTTTTTTAGTGTAAAGATGTGTGAAAGTTATGGTATTTATTTTTTTAAATAGAGATAATGGATTTTAAGCATTTGGTGGTGAAGCAGTTTTAGAGAGTGACAGGTTCTAGTTTGCAGTCGAGTGAGTGCGTTGATGAAGTGGAGGAGGAATGAAGGTCATTAGGCTTTGTTTGAAGGTAGAGTGAACTATCCTAGTTTTCTTGGGATTGAGAGTTTTCCAGGGATGTAGGATTTTCAGTGCTAAATCCAGGAGATTCCTGGAAAACTGGGACAGCGTCAGACAAATTGTGACAGTTGGTCAAGTTTATTGAGGGATAAGTAAATACTGACAAGAATGCCACGCAGAGGGAAGACATTAGCCAAGGTATAGAATAGTAGAGCGTAGAGAATTTTTATAAGAATAATGGTATGCACTTTGGCTGGAATCTGGGTAAATTTAATAGGAAGAGTAAACAAAGGGAAAAGTATTATCACTAGTTTGTGGAAGAACAGGGAGCTTGAACTTTATGCTATATAACCAGGATTTTGGTTTTCGAGTATTGGTGTTGAATCTAACTGATCAGTTTATATGTGACACAGAGATAATACACAGGGATAGCTCCTGTGTATACCTTCCATATGGCAGTACCAACTTTTTTCTTTTCTCTTGATTGTGATTTCGTCATTCTTATAAACAATTCAAGCTATCTGAAGTCTTTACATAAAATCTGTTAGTGTATGTTTTTAGGAAGACAAAATCTGTTAGTGTATGCTTTTAGGTTTCTGTGGTTATAATTATCTAAGAAACTCAAGTTTCAAAAATAGCTTTTTTTTTCAGTCTTGAGAGGAACCAGTTATCAGTAGGACTAAAAGCATTAAAATTAAATATCTCCCCTCATATTCAAGCTTGAAAATCCCAGGTAGGAAATTAATGCCAGATAATTCCAAGCATTTTTTTAAATTTGGAAAAACACAAAAATTTTAAAGATCTGTCTTTTGAAGCAATCAACTCAAATTAAAAATGGGAATGGCTGTTATAAAATAATTTGTTTTACTATTTTGAATATAATTTTAAGTTATAAACTATTTCAAATGATCTAAAATGCTTCACTACGAATCATTGTTTTAAGAACCTATATTATATCAATCTTGATATTTAATAGTATTTTTGTTCATGGGATTAGTCAGGTGACTAAAATATTTAAAGAATCCCAGTCACACCAGAAATTACCACTTTTATATGTCCAGTGTTGAAACAAGAGATAATTTTTGGAATTGGTGATAGTGTTCTAGGGTTCTAAGGGGATGTCCATAAGACTTATAAGTCCTCAGATAGGCAAGCATAGCCCTGTTACAGTGGCTGCTCGTGCCCAAGAATTCTAACCAAAGTTGCAATGCTGGGAGCAGCTGTAGGACTACTTCTCAGGTTTATTTGTCTTCGGAGAAGCTCAAAGGAAGAGAAGGTGTCATGTCAGATTAAATAAAATATAATGGCCACAAAGCAGAATTCCAACATTAATATCTGAAATTGATATAATTTGGTTTATTGGAAAGGCATATGTTAATTAAGTTCTCTCCACCTAGAATTTGTCCTAAAAAGTAATCTGGAGAAAAATATTTGTTAATTGTATAATACTCTGTACATTATGAGCTCTTGATCAATGTATTTTTTTTTTTAAAGATTTTATTTTTTTTCCTTTTTCTCCCCAAAGCCCCCCAGTACATAGTTGTACATTCTTCGTTGTGGGTCCTTCTAGTTGTGCCATGTGGGATGCTGCCTCAGCGTGGTTTGATGAGCAGTGCCATGTCTGCACCCAGGATTCGAACCAACGAAACACTGGGCCGCCTGCAGCGGAGCGTGCGGACTTAACCACTCGGCCACGGGGCCAGCCCCTTGATCAATGTATTTTTAAATGTTAACTTTGAATGTCTATTTGCTGTCTTTATGCTCATCACTTTAGCTGGTTCCTCATTGTAGCAGAACTACCTGAGCAATATAACGCAATATTAATCAGTCACGTATTGATAAAAGCACAACCAGGCCAACTTGGACCAAGAGATTCTAGCCTGCAGGAGGCAACTGTGAAGCTGCTCAGCAGGCAAGGGGTACATATTCTCTGGTGCCTTCCTCAAAAGTGGCTGAGATGGTTATAAAAAGGAAAGACTAACCCAGAGGGTATGCAAGACCTTTTGGCAAGTAGATTTTGTCCTCCTCGACTATCCCATCTCTCCACTCAAAGGGATTATTCAAGGTCAACGTTTGCTAAGCCATGGGAGAAAATGTTCTGTTATATACTTTCCTCAGGGCATTGCCTGCCTCATTTGATTATATTTACATTTTCATAACTAAGAGAGATCCTAAAATTTTTTCTTACATGGTAGCAAAAATCTGTCCAGAAAAGGCTTGCCTTTTTACCTGCCATCATAGAAGTTCTTGGCAACTGTCGTATAGTTGTAAAGTTCCCTGTGGCAAGGTCGAGTTAGAAATCAACTTGCTTTGATTTTTGTGCTGGAAAGTAAAAGTTTTTTCTTTTCCCTTTTGTTTTGTTACCATTTCTTCTATGCCAGCAGTTTCACATTGCACCTAATACTACACAAGATATATATATCTGTTATTAAAATGTGTGAATCAATGTTTACTTAGAATTTTCTGGAAACCACAATTCTATTCTCTTTCTATAGTTTGACTATTTCAGATACCTCAGTTAAATGGAATCCTGCATTATATGTCCTTCTGTAACTGGCTTATTTCACTTAGAATAATGTCCTCAAGGTTCATGCACGTTGTTGCATACTGCAGGATTCCCTTCTTTTTTAAAGCTGAATAATATTCCATTGTTGTATATGCCACACTTTCTTTATCCATTCATCTATTGATGGACATTTAGGTTGTTTCCACATCTTGGCTTTTGTGAATAGTGCTGTAACAAAAGTCAGAGTGCTTCAGGATCCTGCTTTCAATTCTTTTGGATATATACCCAGAAGAGAGATTGCTGGATCAGATGGTAGTTCTATTTTTAATTTTATGAGGAACCTCCTCATTGTTTTCCATAGAAGCTGAACCATTTTGCATTTTCACCAACAGTGTCCTAGGGTTCCAATTTGTCCACATCCTAGCTAACATTTCTTAACTTTTGTTGGTTTTTTTTTTTTTTGAGGAAGATTAGCCCTGAGCTAACATCTGCCACCAATCTTCCTCTTTTTGCTGAGGAAGACTGGCCCTGAGCTAACATCTGTGCCCATCTTCCTCCACTTTATATGTGGGACGCCTACCACAGCATGGCTTGGCAAGCAGTGCCAAGTCCGCACCCAGGATCTGAACCAGCGAACCCCAGGCCTCCGAAGCAGAATGTGTGCACTTAATGACTGTGCCCCTGCGCTGGCCCCCTAACTTTTGTTTTTTTTTTTATAATAGCCCTCCTAACTGGTGTGAGGTGATGTCTCATTTTTGTTTTGATTTGTATTTCCCAATAATTAGTGACATGGGCATCTTTTTATATGCCATTGGCTGTTTGTATGTCTTTGGTTAAATAAATGTTGGCTGACAGTGGGGAACTGGTAACTTGAAGGGCAGTGTGGTAGCTGGCAATTGCCTAGTGTTTGGGGCCTTTCAGGTTGCTCCCAACATACTCACCTTGGTTTTTCAACAATGCTATCTGCCCTTAATACCATTTTCTGACCTGCCCAGTCTTGAAAGTTTAAGAAACGAGATCCTTATTTGAGCATATGTGTTAGTCCTATTTAACACTAGTTAAACTTGAGTATGTGTGCAATTGATGTGTATGTCTGTGTGCCTACGCTTTAGGTATCCTATTTTAAATGCCTTAAGTTCTACAAAACCCATAGCTTATGTTCAAAATAATAAAGGTCTCTAGTCTTACACTTGACCCTTCTATTACTTCTAAATATCCCTTTTTTTTCTGTGTTATATACTACAAAGATTAGTTGCACAAAAAGTGACAATGATAGCAATGTGATACCCTTTTAATTATACCTTTAATCTGTATATATCCATTTCTACTGACTGCAGAAACCCAAAAAACAAAAAATCAGAAAGTCTATGTTCCAGAATACTTTTTTGTAGTCAAGATATGTTGTCTTATGTATTGATGCTAATAATATTAAATTACAAGGTGCATTTTTTTTCATCTTCAACTGGGGATCTTTCCTATTGCATTTCCATAAAAATTAAAAGAAATTCTTAAAAAACAGATTAGTGTGTGGGTTGAAAATTGCTTGTTTTTTTTTTTATAAGTGAATGCTATTTTCAGTATATGTAGAGCAGTTTTCATAAAAATGATTAAAAATGAACCTCCTCTGGTGTGTCCTCATTATGTGATACTTCGAAATATCTACCTGATTAGAGAGCTTCTTATCCTTGAGAGGCAAACTGACCTGACCCATTAACTACAGGATGCTTTTCGTGGTCATTGATATTCTCATTTCTAGTAGCATGTTAAGAGCAGTGGCTCCGAATCTAGAGTGCATGGGTTTGAATTCAACTCTACTACTTCTTGGTTCAAGGCTAAGAACTGATTGACATACATCAGGATGGTTCTCTTTCTGTTCTGATTGTTAGCACCCCTTTTTTATATTATATATTTTGAATATCACCTCTGAACAGCTGTATGATCTTGAATAAGTTACTTAACTCATCTGCGCCTCAGTTTCTTCAAATGAGGGATGAAATTGATATCTATCTCATTGGGTTGTTGTGAGAATTAAATTTATAAATATCTATAGACTGTTTAAAAAGTTCCTGTCACTAGAGTAAGTGCTTAATACATGCTACGTGTCATTTTCTTAATCTCCCTCTAGCTCCTTCTGATTTGTCTCTCTCTCTTGCTTTCTCTATGTTCTTCCTGAAAGTACGTTACAGAATGTAAATGTAAAGAAAAAACGGGAGAGAGAAGCAAAAGTGAAAGTTGAGATACTAGCTAGGAGCTTATTTCAATTATTCATGCAGTGACAAAGAAAAGCTTTATCTAAGTAAAGTGTGAGGATGGAAAGCAAGGGCTCATGATAAGAGCTGACATTGATCGAGCATTTACAGTGTGCTGGGCACTGTTTTAAGTGGTTTCTTAAATTTATTCTGCCACAGATTTTGTTCTAGGTACATCTGTCAACTATTAAGGACACTGGAGTTTACTGAGGTAAAATAATTTCACATTTATTAATCAGTGGCAGATTTGGAATTTTCATCAAGGTGTTTGAGAATCCCACACCTGTGGCCTTCACTGCTATACACTGTTTCTCTCCAGGGCAAATATGTATCCAAGTATTTGACCTGAAGGAATCAAGAAAGGCCAATCAATATGGCTTGAGCTATTTGAAAAAGCTGTCAGAGATTACATTTTAACTTTTTGTCTTACTGTTTCAATAGCCAGAATGAAGGCTTTCATCAGAAGCAGCTTCCTTTTTGATCTCAAAAAACCATAGAAGTCTTATCAACAACAGAACACCCAGACAGAAATAAAGGAGGATTCATTAGCCCTATCTCTGTAGATGGGCTCAACCACCAGCTACCTGGAGTTGTCTCTTACTATTTTATCTAGTAAATAGGAAAACTGCTCTTCAAAAATAACCCTTTTCCCATAACTCTTTTTCAACCTTTCTGCTTCCTGGTCAGTAGTATCTGAGGAAATTAAATTAAGCCTACCAGCTTTTGCTCTAAAGGAGAAGCAATGACAGATACCTTTTATAAACAATCCTCTTCTTTGCACAAAAGAAATGTCACATCTTAACAAAATGTATAGCAACTCTTACTATTTATTTCTCTGAATTTGCACATTAGTCAAATCAATCAGGGAATTCACACCCCAGGGGCTGAGGATAAACTTGAATTTTGGTTGATCTAATTCTTCTTGATTACAGATATTGGAAAGAGAATTAGTTTGGCAAGTAAATATCTCTAAATAGATTTCTATTTTATGAGCACCATATAACATATTATACTCAAAGGTTTAAGAGGAAAACCCAAAACATTTTTATACCTGCAAGCACAGACATTACACATGTATAAAAATATAAAGGTTCATATATGCAGCTTTGTTAAATTGTGTTTGTGAATTTTGGATAAATTCAACAATCTGTAACATTTTATAAAATGTCAAGTTCTTATAAGGGAATTTTCTTTAATTATCAACTCTTTCCAATGCAATGCATGTTTCTCTTTTCCCTATAGATTTGGTAAGTTTCTCCCCATGCTCAATATAGAAGATTCACTTTTAAAAGTATCCATAGTTCAGTCATTTCTGATAAATAAACAATATTTTATATTTTTATATTATATAAGCTATAATATATTATTATAAGATTATATTAATTATGAATATAATTGATTATATTAATATTAATAATTTTAACAATATAAGCTTTTATAAGATTTTATATTCTATAACTTTTATTCCATAAATATGTATCAAAGGCCAAATATGTGCACTCTTCTACTCACTGTAAAGAAAGCAATGAGGAAAACAAAGTCTCTGTGCCATTGGATGTTGCATTCTGGTGGAGAAAGACAGGCAATAAATAGGCAAACAAATATGTCATGGTGCTAAGTGCTATGACAAACAATGAAGTCAGACAAGGGTAATAGCTATCAGGCTTCTATTATACACTGGGGATCTGTGGTTAAAAAAGTCTTCCCTGAGAAAATTCTTCACCTATCCATGAAAGAACAAGCATTGTTGTCTAAGACACCACTCTTCTCAAAAGAAGACATTTCACAAAGGAGGCAACAGAAAGTAAACCAACACCTAATCATTAATGGAGCTTGGACACAAGGCCCATGTCTACCGAGATCAGTAGAGGTCTATTTTTGCCTAGGTACAAGTTCCAAGTGGACCATTTTACACAAGGCCAAAATACTTCATAGGATTTACAATTCCAATTGCGTTAAAAAAACCAAACCAAAGTGTCTAAGGAAACAGAATGAATAGGAAGAGTAAGCTTGCCACTGATAGCTAGAGCAAAAGCCAAACAGCTCAGGAGCTTTGGTAAGGGATAGTTGTTTCCCACAGTTGTGGAAAAAAGAAAGTGCAAAATGAATAGAAATATAGCAGAGGGCACTTGTGTTGGTGTGCTTGTTTCTTCTTCTTCAGCTGCATTGGAGTATTCGACAATTGCTTAGATCTTTAATTCCATTTGAAAAATCTATCTCTAGAAAACAGTTCCTAAGCACTGTCTTCAGAGGTGATTACACAAGCATTTCTGAAATGTTGAACTAAGTCCCTCCAAAAACCCACACTTCCATAAAAGCAATGAAAACAGTGGCAAAAATTTCCAAAATCGACTATTTCAGAACTCTCTCTGGAAATTAAGCAAATACTTGTAACAATCTGAGGAAACATGTATTTTTAAAAAATGGATGAATCTTAGTAAGAATGGTGAACTTTTTAGCATTTTAACTTGCTCTATCCCCGTCTTCTTCTCCCCGGGTCCTCAGTAGCCTTGAAAACAGCAATTTTACAACCACAATAACTGTGAAAACCAGGAGCCTGCAAGCCACTGGAAGAGGCAGACAGTTTTTGGAGATCCCCACAAGTCCCATTCTCAGAGATTTATCATTCTTTGGCAGCACTCTGGAAAAACACCAGTCACAGGGCTTGCCTTTATTTGATCTAATGCAGCACTCACTTATTGAGAAAAGATCTGTCCTCAGGAGGGTTTGTTTAAAAAAATCAGTGATATTGTTTAACATTGCAGTTGCCAGAGCTGTGATAACAAGATTGGGTATAACAAGAGACTGGCAAAAAATCTCAAAACAAAAATCTGGGGAATTAGAGGTACATAGGAGGCTCAGAAAGTTTTGGCATATTTCTGGGGGGTCTAGTAAGTTGTTCTCATGCATAGAGCTGTGTGCATGCTTAGGAAATATTTAATTGGGCCCAAATCGTTCATCACTAGATCACCTTGAGACTGTATGCAAGTGGGAAGTAAAGATTCCGGTAGATTTGTAAAATACTGAAAGGTTAAAGGCATCCTCTAATACACAGATCCCGAGAACAAAGACTGAGAGACTTATTGGTTTGAGGCATTTAAAGAAATCCCTGTCAATCATTAGCAGACCATTAAGCAAACCAAGCAGAGACTTCAGTGGTCACACACAACAAAGAATACAGACTTTACGGAATTAACTTAGGAAAGTCACTAAACAAGCAAAAAGAAACAGCAGCAGCAGCAGCGATAACAACAACAACAAACAGCAGTAACAACAAATCCTAAGCAGGAGGAGGAATCTGATTTCTAGAGCTGCCACATTATCTTACTTAAAATGTCCAATTTTCAACAAAATTTACAAGGACCCACAAAGGAACAGGAAAGTATGGCCAATATACAGGAAAAACTCCAAAGCAGTCAGTATAAACTCTCCTTGAGGTAGCCCAGATGTTGGACTTACAAGACAAAGATTTTAGATCAACTGTTATAAATATGTTTTAAAAGAGAATCATCTCTAAAAATTAAAGGAAAATGCATCACTAAATAAAGATATCAAAAAACTGATAGAAGTTTTTAAAGAACCAAATAGAAGTTTGGAAGTTGAAAAGTACAATAGTGGAAGTGGACATTTCTCTAGAGGAGAACAGAATCAGTTTGAGCAGGTAGAAGTAAGAATCATCCAACTTGAGAAGAGGTCAATTGAGATTATCTAGGCTGAGGGTCAAGATACAAAAAAGAATGAAAAAAAGTGAACAGAGCCTTGGGGACCTCTGTGACATCACCTGGCACACCAACATGGATATTATTGTTGTCCCAGAAGGAGAGGAGAGAGAAAAAGGGGCAGAAAGAATATTTAAAGAAATAGTGGCTGAAATTTCCAAAACTAAATGAAAAACATTAAAGTATGCATCCAAGTAGCTCAATGAGATCTAGGTAGAATAAACTCAAAGAGATACACACCTAATCAGGTTATAATCAAACTGTTGAAAGCCAAAGCCGAAGAGAGAATCTTGAAAGGACACCCGTATATCCAAATGCAAAAGAAGGAATTTGACCCTTACCTCGTATTATATACAAATATTAACTAAAAATGGATTGTAGACTTAAATGTAAGAGCTGAAAACCTAAAAATCTTACAAGAAAACATAGGATAACATAGGAGTAAATCTTCATGATCCTGGTGAGGAAATTGTTTATCTGTCACCAAAAACACTAGCAATTGAAGAAAATATGGGTAAAATGGGCTTCATCCAAAGTAAAAAAAAATGTGCTTCAAAGGTTACCATCAAGAAAGTGAAAAGACAAGCTACAAAATGGGAGAAAATATTTGTGAATTATATGTCTGATAAGGATTTGTATCCAGAATACATTAAAAAAAATCTTATAACTCAACCATAAAAAGACAATTCAATTAACATATGGGCAATGGCTTTTGAATGGGCGTTTACCCAAATAATACATGTAGATGGCCAATAGGCACATGAAAAGATGTTCAATATCATTATTTACTAGGTAAATAATCAAAACCAAAATCAGAGGCCTCTTCACACCCACCAGAATGGCTAAAAGACAGATAAAAAAAGTGTTGGCCAGGATGTGGAAAAGTTGGTACTCTCATTCAATGCTGGTGGGATTGTAAAATGTTCAGCTACTTTGGAAAACAGTTTGGTAGTTACTCAAACGTTAAATATAGAGTTATCCTGTGATACAGCAATTTTAATTTTTACATATATATATATATATATATATATCTCCAAGAGAATTGAAAATATATGCCCATACCAAACTTGTATGTGAATGTTCATAGCAGAATTATTCATATTAGCCTAAATATGGAAGCAACGCAAAAGTCCATCAACAGAAGAATGGATAAACAAATGTGGTATATCTATACAATGCAATGTTATTAGGCAAGAAATAGGAATGGAATACTGATACACACTACATCACGGCTGAACTTTGAAACATTATGCTAAGTGAAAGAAGCCAGTCACAAAAGGCCACATATTATATGACTCCATTTATAGAAAATGTCCAGCATAGGAAAATCTGTAGGGACGAAGAGCAGATTAGTGGCTCTCTAGGGCCAGGGAATTGGGGTGGGTTTTGATGGGGAGCAACTGCTAATGGGCATGAATTTTCATTTGGGTGCAAGATTTTGGTTGACTATTAAAATGTCTTAAAATTAGAGAATAGCAGTGTTTACACAGCTCTGTGAATAGACTAAAAACCGATGAATTGTACAGTTTAAAAAGGCAAATTTTATGGTATGTAAATTATGTCAATAAAGCTGTTATTGAAAAAAATGATGTTTACAACATTTATCAATATTAAATTCATCTGGACTTGTAAAAGCAACCAAAAGGTATTAATTTAGAATGAACTGAAGTATCAATATATCAGTATAATTAGTCTTTGTCTTAACTGATCTTCCGGCCTCATTGTACTTGTTCATCTGTCTCTTCCTGCACCTCGAAGCGCTCTATGGACCGTGGTGATCACTCTGCTGGATTAGTTATCTCCTGTGTTAGTGTTGGCAAAACGATTACTGGACGATTTTAGTCCATGTCTAATACACATACTTCCTCACCTGCATTTCTATTACCTTGACTGTTTGTTTCTGTTCACTAATACCCAGATCCTGTGATTAAGAACATTTACTCTATTCCAATGTACACTTGCCAGAATTGCTTGTTTGTAGTCATATGAAATGCTCTTGTCTCTCTATAGTGCATTGGTGGGAAAAATTATATAGGTACTCCTGTATTTTAATAAGAAAATAACAACTATGTTTGAATGCTTCCTGAAAAAGTTTTATCGTGATAGGAGTTTATGTTTACTCATTTTGTTGTGTCATTTTACATGGCACATTCCCACCTCATTTTCCTTTGTTATTTTCTTATCAACTGTAGCAAGTCCATTAATGAGTATATTAGTTCTACAGGGAAACAGAACCAATAGGAGATATATATAATATATTATATATATATTATATATATGAGGAGATTTGTATAGGAATTGGCTCATGTGGTTATGGAGGCTGAGGATTCCCACAATCTGCTGTCTGTAACCTGGAGAACCAGAAAGCCAGTGATATAATTCAGTCCGAGTCAGAAGGGCCAGTAGTATAAGTTCTATAGTCCAAAGCAAGAGAACCAGGAGCTCTGATGTCTGACGGCAGAAGATGGACATCCTAGCTCAAGAAGAGAGAGAGAATTCACCTTTCCTCTGCCTTTTTGTTCAATTCAAGCCCTCGGCAGATTGAGTAAGGCTTGCCCGTGTTGGTGAGGGTGGATCTTCTTTACTTAGTCCACTGATGCAAACGCTAATTTCTTCCAGAAATGCTTTCTTGGATGCACCCAGAAATAATGTTTTACCAGCTGCCTGGGCATCCCTTAGTCCAGTCAAGTTGATATATAATATTAACTATCACAATAGGTGATTGTTACACAAAATGGACAAAATAATTATATCTCTAATGTAGGACTGAAACAGAGATATTGTTACTGGAAGTAGATAGGCAAGTATGTGTGCATTCTCTACTTTACATATATCTCATAGTGTAGTATTATGTTGCTATTAGACGTCTTTAAACTTTTTTGTGTTTCTGTTGAATATAGGGCATGGCAAATGCAACAGATGACTCGAGATTGGGCTCAAAGAAATTTACAGATGCAGGGCTGGTAATGCATGGGTCTCTCTTGAGTGAGGTGGGGCTATACACTCCATAGGTTTTGCTCTAGAAGAAAACCTGGTTTCCGTGCTACTTCTCATATTGGAGGAGGTTTGGAAGAGGGCAAGGATCATCCTAACTGGAATACTTTGAATTTGGTAATCTTGGTTTTGGCCTTGCAGGCATGAAAACTTACTGTGCTCTGATGTCTCTTTGCTTATCAGCACTGAGCTTAGCTGGAGGCCTTGCCACTCCCTACCTCTCAGCCCAGAGAGCTGATTCCTAGGCTCCCTGGGGAATTACTGCTGGGGTCATCCAGGGAACCAATTGTTTTTCACTTTCTCTGTCTTGCATACTATCTTGAAGGTTATCTAAAGTCCCCTCCTAAAATTTGTCAGCATTTTGTATAGACTTAGTCTCCAAATTTGTTTCCCAAATGTTTTATCCCAACATGAGGTTACTAATGCACTGAGTATCGGCGAATAAGAGTTATATAATTCTGGCTTTGCCTGAATTTCAAAACTTGAGTCAAATAATTTCTATGAGATTCATTTAATCACTAGTAAGATGCGGAAGTAAAACAAGATTAAGGTGGTCTGTCATCTTTTATAAATCTGTGATTTGGTAACAACAACCAGTATTGGATACATTTACTAAAGGAAATAACTCAATTTCTATGTGTCTACACAGCATCTCTTTACAACTTTTTCTTTGAAAATATCTCTCTTTATTCCAGACTTCTATTTACGTTATCATCCCTGTCTTTCAGAAACTGTAAGGTAACAAAGTAAGAGATTGGTATCTCTTGGTTTGGAAGATAATACGTTAAATTTCTCATGCTATATTTTAAATTCACTAAATCCAAATGTCTTTACCATAATTGCATCTCCAAAGTTCTCAGCACTGCTGTCGTACAGTCTTTTCTCTCTTAATGGATATAAAATTGGCTACCAGAAAAAAACCCACTTTGTAACACTTTATATATACCGAGACCAAATCAAATGTCATTTGTGTAGCTATCACCAGTAAGATGATCATATAGTATAGTTAGCACCATATCATGTGAGTTCTGCCTGCTCTTAGGAAACAAACTTCTTAATGCACCTAATAAATGACTAAAAATCACCTCATTTTAGATGACATCAGTAAAACGACCATGTCTATTTTTCTTCCTTTAGCATCTGTTTATTGGACTTAAGTGAATCATTGAGTACTATAAGACGTTTATTCTTCATCAATAAACATAAAATGAACTAGGCAATAGGAGTGTCTTTTAAGTACAAATTAGTTTATACCATAGAAACAATTCTTTTCAGAATAAGTATGAAGTACTGATAACATTTCAATAAAAAATTTCTCAAGATATTTTTTTCAATCATAGTGTATTTTTACAGGGGCCCAGGATGAACCATACTTATTTCAAAGAGTTTGCCATTATTTTAACTTAGGGAAATGCAAATCAATGTAAAAGAGATTTCTGAATCTGAGTTTAACTGTGTGTGAAATTCTTTTTAGAAATAAGTGGTGTTGGCAGCTCCTTTAGCCTCAGAGTGGGAACTTTAGAACTGAAGTTTCCCTTCTTCAGGGCAAGTGAGAGTAGAAACATCCTTACACTGAGTCTCTGCTGAGAATATCTGTAAAATGTTACAAAGGCATGAGATGAAAAAATTTAATGGGTAAACTGTAATTCTAAATGGACAACTATAGATTTTTCTAGGCCTGGGTTTCTCAACTTCAGCACTTCTGACATTTGGGGCCAGACAATTCTTTGCTGTGGGGGGCTGTCTTGTGCATTGTAGAATGTTTAGGAGCACTCTACTCACTAGATGACAGCACCTTTGTAGTTGTGACAACCAAACATGTCTCCAGACAGGATCAAAGCTGTCCTGAAGGGCAAGATTGCTCCTCCTTCCTCTGCTCCATTGAAAATCACTGCTTTAGGCAAAGTGATGATATAACATGTTTTCTCTGATTTGGGTGCTGCTGCATGGTTCTGATAGGGGCTCTATTGTGGAAAAAAACACTTGGGATGAATTGTGAGTTCTTTAAATATTTTGGATGTTAACCCCTTGTCAAATATATGATTTGCAAATATTTTCTCCCAGCGATGACCGATAGTCTGGTGTGCATAGAGGGATGGTCAGGCTTATTGGTATTTCTGTACAGGTCCCAGGGAGCTGGGGTTGGTCCTTGATAGCTGTAAAGAGTTCTACAGTCTCTTTATCTAGGTTTTCTGAAGTGTATACTATCACTTCTAGAAAGTTGGATTATGGTCCCTCCATTGGCAATTTCTGAAAAGGCCGTTAGGTTTCCATTATTTATCTCTTCAAAGCTCCACAGAAGTCACTAACACTCCCTTCAAAGTCCTTCCAGCTTCTGCCTGCTTCCTGGATACTCTCCCCTCTTCAAAGCTACTCCCCCATTTTCTTTTGTTTTTGTCACAGAGGCACTCCATTTCAAGATAACAAAATGTTTGGTTATCTACTGTTACATAACAAATTACTCCAAAACTTAGTGGCTTAAAACAATAATAAACTTTCGGAATCTCACACAATAGTGATAGTTAGAAATTAGGAACTACTTAGCTGAATGGTTCTAACTTGGTACTTTTTGTGAGGTTGCAGTCAAGACATCAGCCAGGACTACAGTCTTACGAACCTTTGGCTGGAACCAGAGGATCCATTTCCGAGATAGCTCTCCTAAAGCGGTGAGCAGGACTCTTCAGTCCCTTGCTGGCTGTTGGCAGGAGGCTTTACATGAACTTCCATGAGGCTGCTTGGGAATCCTCACGACATGGCAGCTGGCTTCCCCCAGAGTGGATGATCCAAGAAGCAGTAAGGTAGAAGCTATAAATAGTCTTTTATGACTTAATCTTAGAAGTCACACTTGTTATTTCTGCTGTAATCAATTGATTACAAAGTCGGCCCCCTTCAGCGTGAGAGAGGACTACACAAGGATGAAATACCAGGAGGCAGGCATCATTGGGGACCATCTTGCTAGCTGGCTACCACAATCTCTGAGTTTGTCTCTGTTGTTTGGTTTTCTCTTGATTATCAGTCACACTTTCTCCCTTTTTGTATGTCTAGTAATATTCAATTGGGTGATGGCCTCTGTGTTTAAAGAGACATTGTGTTGATGTTCCAAATGACATTATCTTTTACCTGAAAGGCAGATAGGGTGAGGGGCTCATTACCTCAATCTAGTTATGGAGTGGGTTGGATCAGGGCTTGATTGCAGTTTTGTTAAGACTCTACCTATCTTTGAATTTTCTTTCCTCTGATGTGTCCTGTCTAGGCTTTTTATTGAGAACCTGGTGAGTCACCATGTCCTCCATGAAAGATAGCAAATATACCGTGGGGAAAGTCTAATTCCATGCTTAGGGTTCCTAGCATTTCCAAATTATTACACAAGTGCTGCATGACTGTCAAAAGCTTTTCTGATTTCTCTTTCCCCCAGTACAGTACCTCTTTGTGGGCTGAGCCATCCTCAGCTTGCACCCAGAATTGGCAAATGTCCCCACAGAATGGGGTTGCTTGGAAACCCTGCTACAGAGGAAAATGTCCGGTAACAGATGCTCCCTCACAGAGGCTCTCCTCTTTCTGATATTATGACATTTCAATTCATTGTTCCTCTTTTCTACAGCTCTCATGAATGTTTTGGCATATATACAAGTAGTTGCAGTGGGAGCACAGTCTGTCAAGGAACTAATATTGTTATAGCCTAGTTGGAACTAGAAGTCTCTACGGTTCATTATTTGGGAGAAGAAAAGAGAATGGGGGTTATATTTTTATGTCTATAAAAAAATTCGCTGGTTTTCTCATCTGTATAATCCAACAAGTAGGATTGCTGTACATGTATGCTTGTGCTAGTATGGTGTGTGTGTGTGTTTGTTTTTTCCACTCTTTCCCACTTTGGAAAGCAAAATCTTAGATTTCTTTGCTAATGTTGTTTACAGCCCTTATCAATAACTCTAAGGCCTGACACCCTGCAAGGATCTTCTGTAGCCCTTGCAGAAGTTCCCTTTTTAGGCTTGTACATCATAAGGATCATATGGCCCTGTGACATGAGATTTATGTGCTCTGCTCCTTCTTTTAGCTCTAATGATGGCATGTGTAAAATTATGGTGCTCGATTATAATGAGAGCAAACTGACTAGTATGGAGCAAATATTGAACAACTTTTCCAGTGTGAGCATCCTGCAAGTTAGGCAGCATCACAATCACAAACAGGATACTTTATTCTCACCATGTCTGCAGATGTGTTTAGGACATACTTTTTAAAATTTGATTGTCTTCTTACTAAATTTATCCTTGAAAACTAAATTTATTTACTAGGGCTCAAATGATGAAATTGGTCTTCGAAATTAGTGGTATACACTTGTCATTACTCCCAACAAATTCCAGCAGTTATTCTAATTAGAAGTCTCCTAAGGCTCTTGGGTTGACATTTGAGGTTAAGTAGCTGTATTTAATTAGAAATTAGAAATTTATAAATCCAAATGGGTCACTAAGGCCAAACCATAAGAATGGAGTATTGCTCATTAATTGCACACAATGAAATATGTGTTGTACATTCTAAGATGTGCAATTGCTATTCTTTCAAGGGAATCACAGAATCAAAGAACTGGAACAGATTTCAGGGATAACCTAAGAAGAATTCTATTCACTAGAAGTCACCTACTTGTTCTGCCACTGTAAGCCCTGTGAGATCCTGATGGTTGGTGTGCCTCTTTTCATTTGTGCCCTCACACCTTTCTCCCCACCATTGTCACTATCTTCAACTGTATCAACTCTGTTAAACTAAAATCAGTCCCTTCTTCCCTTCCCTTCCTTTTCTCTCTTCTACCATGTTTTGTGGGAACTCATATTTAAATCACCAAATTTCTTTCTTTTCCTGATATACTTCCTCTACTTCTTGATGTTAACTGAATCCTAGCATTTCTCTTGAGACAATTTACGCTTACAGTTCTCTTTAAGGCTTGGTTTTTATCTTTTTATTTACATTAATACTAGACTTCTCAGGTCCTTCACATTTCTTGTTCCTTCTGCTGAGGACCCTCTTCTGCTTGCTAAGATCTAGGAGGACCAAAATCATATGGCTGTCTACCTCTGAGGAGTGGACACCTTAGATAGACATCTGCCATAGTGCTGGGAATAGTGTGTATAGTAGGCCCTCATATTTGTTGAATTAACTGGTAAGTGAGTGAGTGAGTTAATAATAAACTAATTAAAAAATGTGGCCCATATTTACTGTTTATATTTTTCCACTTTCTTTCTCTCTACAAACTTTTTAATATTGCCTGTCCCTTCCAGGGGAATGATTGTCTCAAAAGGTTGAAAATGACCTTTAGACCATCAAATTTCTGAATCCCACAGTCCCTTTTTATAATTCATCCTACTAATTTCTCTTTCTCTTCACCTTGTTTTACCATTGCATCCTTTAAAGGAAAAGAATGCTTCCATTAACTCTTACCTTTTTTTTTCATTGTTGGAACAAAGTGATTCCTAAAACTCTTTTGATAGAGTTTTATGCTTTACTTTGGTAAGTTAACATTATGTTAGCTTGTGGTAATTATAGTTTTATATCTATTCTTATTTTCCCTGTTAGATTATGGATTCCTTGTGGTTATTAATAATGGCTAATATTTACAGACCAGTGAGAGGCATTATTCTAAGTGCTATGTAAATAATAACTTAGTCTTCATAACTCCATAAATAAGGTATATTATTATCATTATTTCCACTTTACAGAGGAGGAAACTCAACCAAGAGAGATTGAGTAAGTGCCCAAGGTCATGTAGCTAGTAAACAGCAGAACCAGGAGTAGAACACACACAGTTTGGCTCAATAGTCTGTGTGATTACCCGCTACTATACATCGGCCTTTCACAACATGGCCTGTGTTTTGTTTCTTTTTATATGCTCAACTACTAGCTCAGTGCATAAGATATAGTCTGTATGTAATAAATTTTGGGGGGATGAAATTATATTGAATTATATGTGTCAATCCGTTTATTTTACTTCTTTGAGTGTCACATAAAATTATACTGTAGAATCAGAATTAAAAGTAAGATCTCTTATCACCTTCTTCAGAGCTCTTTCCACTGTCTCTAGAACATTATAGAAGCACAAGGTATTATTGTATTATCAATAACCTTTACTTGATGTGAGCCTATTGACAAATCTTTGATACATTATACTTCAATACACCTTTTCATAATTCCAATTTTAATTCTAATCACATATGTCTCCAAGTTAAATTGGGTTAAGGTTTGATTTCTGGTTGCAGCTCTGTCACTAATTAGCTGAGTGACCTGAACAAGTCTCTTGACCTTTCAAAGTCTAGTATACTAAGCATACAAATTAGATCAAAATGATCTTTAAATTTCTTCCAGCTAAAATTCTTATTTTTTTATCTTGTGTCCTTAGCAACCTAATACTGATTCCTTAATGGAATAATTCATTTAACAAACATTTATTGAAGCCTACTAGGTACAAGAGATTGTATACCATCTTCAAAGAGAGGAAGATAAAAGTACATATCCTTTTGTATTATCAGGCTGCATGTTTTTCTCAGAATATTCCTTGATATTCATTTGAAAAAAATAGAGCCCAGTTTTCTTTTCTGCAGCCCACGGAGATATCTGTGATTTTAGATCCCCCTGGGGTTTAGATATTTCTGACTTTAATTATTTTTCCAAATAGATTCATCCCTTTGTCTAATTCAACATTTTTTTTCTGATAAGAATCATTTTAGTAAGTGTTCTGTATATACAATTGTCTTAATAGTATATCCAATTTGGTGTCATCTAGGGAATCATATAACTTTATATTTAAAAAGGAGCTGCAGGTGTTGTAGGGAGAGAAGCCCAGTAGGAATGGGCCCAAAGAGCATGTCTGCAGAGCTGGGGTATCTGCAATGCAATGAGTTCCAGTAATTGCCATTACAGTGAGGGCTCTGTCAGTAATATTACTACTTAAGTAGTAATATTAAGTAGCAATATAAACTGCTATTTATTGAATATATAATTATATGCCAGCTGGTGTTCTAAGTACTTTATAAATATTACTGCATTTAATTCTCACAAGTCTGTAAGGTGGATTTTGTTATCATTCTGATTTTTCTTATGAAGAGTGTTAAGCAGCTTCCCTAAGGTCATATAGCTAGCAGCAAGAAATAGAGCAGGAATTTTTATCCCAGTATGACTAACTTCAATCTGCTATTAGCCTTTATTGTAACTACTGAGTACCATTTTAACTCTTAATTATATATTATTCACTAATTCTCTCCATATAAATCTTGTTTTCTTTCACTGACTAAAGTAGACCCTCTATTTAAACCAGCTTTGTGAATCTACATTCCATTTATTATTTAAGATATGTATAATTTTATATGTGAAATCTAAAAGTTTTTAAAGAACCATATTAAAATATATATGTCAAAGTCAATGTTATTTCATTCCAAAATTTAACTTGGGTGTCTAAGTACTTATATATGGGAAATACAGCCATTTCTCAAAATGGTTTTGGAACAAATTTTCCCTTGGGAACACTTTTTTGGTATTCATTTTCCTGTTTAGGCACAGAAAGATAAATGCTCTCATTTATGCACAGATAATTACAGTATTCACATAACCTTTAGAAGTCTTTATTATTATTTTCTTTCCCTTCAGAGTTTCTGTATTTACTGAATTTTATATCAGCCTAAGCACAGGGAATTCTTCCAGCTTGCACTTAAACTAATTTTTGAGAGAAAGCTGCATAATTTATACCTTATATTGCATAGTATTTATGAAGCTGCATTTATTAAAGCTTTGCAGAAAAACGTGTTCAGGGCTTGGCATTTTTTCCTGGTTTGGATCGATTATTCAGTGCTGATTTATGGCATCTTCCCTCTTCACATCTCTGGGTATTTCTCCACTAGTAACGAGGAAAATCATGTAAGTACAACATTTATTGTAGAAATATGATTTCTCAGCCTCTCTTTTATATAACAAGTTTAGGGATCTCTTTTTTTCCTCTTAACATATTATTTATTAGAACAATTTGTAGCTTTTCTATGTCTTCTTTCTGTGTTCTGTCAATTAATATGCAAAACAGAATAATTCCTTCCTATTACCTACTCCAGGATGTTCAAAGAGTCAGTATAGAGCAGTGTGTAGAGATGGGCTATGGAGTCAAAATACCTGATTTAAATCCTACTTTTACATTTCAAAATTGTATGACCTTCATGTTAACTAACTTCCCTGATCCTCAGTTTTCTCATCTGTAAAGTGGGACTAATGCAAATAAGAGCTAACATTAATTGAGCACTTTTGTATGTGAAGCATTATTTTTAAAGCTTTATATTCATTAACATACTCACAACGATGCTATGTGGAAGTGCAATTATCATCTCCATTTTACAGAGAACTAAATTAAGGCACAGAGAGGTTAAGTAGTTTGCTGAAATTCTCATGGGATTGCTGAGAGGATTAAAAACTTGTCAAATAACTAACAGAGTGCTGAACAAACAGAAGACACTGAAGAAAGGTATTTTCTCAAGCAGTCAGCGAGAGCTCTTGCTCACATATTTATGTTCCTTTAATAATAAATCAAAGGAGTATAGGCTGTTCTCTGGTCTCTACATGAGGTTAAACCTCTACATAGGTTAAAGCTTCTGGAAATTTGACGGAGACCAGTCATCTCATTTTATACATGAAGAAGTAGAGACTTTGTCAGGTTACATGACTTGGTTAAGGTTTCAGAGAAAATAGGTTGCAGTTCAAAGACTAGAACCCAGATTTTCTGTCTTACCCATGGAAAGCGCTCATAAGCCTGATGAGATAGCTCCTCACATTGCTATCAACTTGTTATTGGCAATTCATTTTTTAGTTAGAAATATCCAGGGTCAAAGAGATATGCTTGTCATGTCCTTCTACTTTCCAGGAAATAGTGAAGACACATTACCTTGGTACCAGAGTTACAAACTTTTGGCAAGAAAGAAAAGTGATTTATATTTTTACTTGGTTCCCAATAACCACAATTTATGTTTGGATAAAAGAATGTAAAATACTTTCTTTCGTTGCCTTTCTCTATTGGGAGAGTGTGGAAGGTCTATTTCATTAATCTTTCGTATTGTCTTATTAATAAATCAACATTTTTATTTAGTACTTTCTCTCTGTAGGGCACTATGTAGGAAACCTAAATGTCAGATAATGGCTGTCAAGTAAAGGGTCAGACAAAGCAGATAACGATTAATATATTATGTGCAAAGTTTTCTAAAGGTAAGAGAAATCTAGGATTCATTTTATTGGTTGTGATTTGCTTTATGGTTTTGAAGTGAAGATGGCAATAGCACTTCAAAACTAAAAAGAAAACGAACTCCAGAAATTTAGGCTTGTGAGGAGCATTCCTATACACTCAAGTCCAAAGTTATTACCCAACCTTTGGATGTCACCAAACTGTCCCAGAAATGGTGAATGTCATGGTTAACCTGACAACCGGTCTTTGTGTGTATGGTATGTCCTCAGAATTCTCCGAGTCCCAAAGGCAACTGAATTGATGGATTTATTTTAACCTTTCACATAAACACAAGCTTACATTGAATTGGAACTTTTTCTTTCCCTTTATGTTCTTTTCGATTCTCTGGTTGAGAGTGATCTTTCTCTTTATTGTTACTTTCTCAGTATGCCCAGATGTAGATATTCATAGTCTAAATCAGATCGTCAGAGGTGCTATAAGAGAGGGAGTTTCTAAGTGAGATTAAATTAATTCAGTCAAAATTGATTCTTACTCCACTACAATATATAAAAACCAAGTTGCCTGGACTTTGAGGATTTTTATACTACTTTTATCTGACTCTTTCCCCTGGCATTTAAAAATCTAACAATTTTATCTAATACAAAAACATTCATTTAGTTTTTTGTGGATATTATAATTGAATAGATATTTGTCAAATATGTGGGCAAAATGACATAATCTTGGTGGTTAAGTATTCGAGCTCTTAGGAGGCCCCATCTCCAAATACAGCCCTGTATTTGGAGAGGGTTAGAGCTTCAACATATGCATTTGGGGAGACACAAACATTCAGTCCATAAAAGTTATGAAAGCTAAAAAAAAAAAAATGAAAAACTGTTCCATATTAAAAGAAGTTAAAGAAACATGATAACTAAATGTAATATGTGCTCCTAGATACGATATTATCTAAGCAATTGGAAAAACTTAAGTAAGGCCTAAAGAATAAATATTAATACTGAATCAATGTTAATTTCCTGGTTTTGATAATTTCATTGTAGTTATAAAAGAGAATGTCTTTGTTTTCAGGTAATGAACCTTGAAGTATTTACTTGTAAAGGGGCATCACGTATGCAACTTACTCTCAAATGGTTCATATATGTATATATGTGGCTTGCACATACACAGAGGAAAGGCCATGGGATGACACAGGGAGATGGTGGCCATCTGCAATCCAGGAAGAGAGCCCTCACTAGAAACCAACCCTGCTTGACCTTGATCACAGACTTTTAGCCTCCAGAACTGTGAGGAAATAAATTTTTGTTGTTTAAGCCACCAGTCTATGGTATTTTGTTATGGCAGCCAGAGCTGACTAATGTGATGACCTTGACATTTTTTAGTAACGCAGACCAGTTAAAGTGCTTAGTCTTAGATTTAACATCCACCAAATCTACGATCAGCTAAGAGGCTACTGCAATTATACAGGCAATACATGATGGTGGATTGGTCTAAGATGCTGGCAATGACATGGGGAGATGGCTCATATTCAGGATGTTTTTGATATTAAAGCCAACAGCTTTCCTAATGCATTGATTATGAGGCATGAGGGAAAGACAGGACACCTAGTTTAAGCAAACGTAATAAAGATCATACCTCCAAATGGGTATCAGATCTACGATCGTTTATATATTTTAACAAAGCCATTTCTATTTTGAAATAATTTTCAGTCCTGGTGGCATAATATTTTTTACAGATGTCCTATGTAAGTTTATTGAATGAAAGATGGTTGGTTGGGTGAATAAATAACTTTATTCATAGCAAATCTCTATTTCAGAGTAAATTTCACTTTAGGAATAATCCAAAAGCCATAGGGAAAATAATTTAGATGACCACTTTAAGCAATAACATTTGCAACCAAAAAGATAAGTAATGACTCCGGTTTCTTTGCTTGTTCTTAACCTGATTTTGAAAGCACTTCCAAGGGAGAATTTTCAAAAAAGCTTTTAAGCAATAATAGCACCATTAGCAAAAGTGGCTATATGTTAATGATTGTTTTTCTCTGGTGTGGTAATTAGAGAAATACCTATACCTAACCTATACCTATATTATCTACGTTTATATACATGTACCTCCATATGTATGACTATTATGAAGAGGCCTTTCTTTTTCATCTGATAATAGCTGCTGCATTGTTTACTAATTTCCTTTAGACTCATGAATCTGGAAAGAATTTAGAAGTCATCTACTCAAACATTCTAATCTAGTACATAAAGAAACTGATTTTTTTTTCCCAAATAGAACATTAACTAGGATTCCATTTAGGTTAAGAACCCAGGTTTCCTCTCTCCTGGTGGAGTGCTCTTTCTAATCTATTAGAATGAAAGTTAGGATACTATTAAAAGAAGGAAAATTATTCCTAGTGTTGTAACTTAGTTTAAGAGTTTGAGGTACACTAACTTCTGCTTCAGATATTTTGAGAAATCCCTGGTCAGCATCGTAACTCCAAAGGGTCCGCAAAAGGTCAAGAGTTACAAAAGATAATCCATTGCTGTAAAGCCAGTGACCTCAATCAATGTCACAGTAGACACGATGTTAAGACAGTTAGGTGAATTGCAATAAATTATGAGCTAACACAGGGCTTTTCTCACCAAAAATAACTCCCTTTGTAATTAGGGGATACTAGGGCTCTGAAAAATACTCAGGGATATTCTCAGTCTGGAGATGGGCAAGAGAATGTGGAGATAAAAACATTTCTTAAGCATCTACTGTTTGGCAGTCACTTTTTATACATCATTATTATTGAACACTCACAATTCTAAATTTGTTGAAATTCTGGCTCCAAGAGAATTTTTAAATAAAAATTCTGAGTTAAATATGCATTATTTTAAAGTTAAATACTCATTATTATTTTCTTACTTTCACATCAAATACTGAAGTATGCTAAATGATTGATAAGTTATTAGAAACATAATCTGAACATTTTTGTAATGAAATCTCTCTATTAGAAATAAACTGATGATGAGTTAAAAGAAAGTATTACATCTTTTGTATCTCTATAAATGAAAATAATTAATCGGCATCGTTATTCAACAATTATTTATCAAGTGTTTGCTCTGGGCCCAAAATTGGCACATGATCTGACTATTCAGAACAAAATCAGATTGTCTTAGGTCAGGCTGCCATAACAAAATACCATAGATTCAGTGGCTTAAATAACAGACATTTTTTTCTCACAGTTCTGGAGGCTGGGAAGTCCAGAATCAAGGTTCTGGCCAATTTGGTTCCCAGTAAGAACTTTCTTCCCAGCTTGTAGGCTGTCACCTTCTTGCAGCGTCCTCACACAGCTGAAAGCAAGTGCTCTGGTCTCTCTTCCTCTTTTTATGAGGACACTAATTCCATCATGGGGGTCCCACCCTCATGACCTCTGAACCTAATTACCTTCCATTTGCTCCACCTTCAGTTACCATCACATTGGAGATTAGGGCTTCAACATTCGAATTTGGAGGGGGGACACAAACATTCAGTTCGTAACATATATCAATGCGTTTTCTTCTGAGATGGAGCTTACAGTCTAGTGGGAAAAGTGTAAATAAAAATTCTTGTGACCAGTGTTACAAAGTGGCAGAATAAGGTCCGTAAGAGAGAAAGACGGGGAGAAGCAACTTTAGGACAGTTTTCAGGAAAGCCCACCCCAAGAAAATGATTTTTGAGATCCCAAGGGTCCTGAGCTAGCCTTGCAGAGGGAGCTTGGCAGAGAGCTGCCCAGACAGAAGGAATTTCACTTGCCAAGGCCTTGAGGAGGGAGAGATTATGTCTGGGAAACGGAAAGAAAGTTTTCTGTCTAGGGCATAGAGAAAGAGGGATGCAAGACACTGGAGTCAGAGCCCAGGTGTGTAGGATGTCTCAGGCCACGTCAAATGTGAGTAGATGTGACCAATTTTGTATTTTCAAAGGTCACTCTGCTTGCTTTGACAGCCACTAGAAAACTTAAACGGACAAACAAACAACGAACAATTAAAATGCTGGCTGAGGAAAAGAAATACAATTTGCTAATTTGTCTCATTTTATTTAAAATAGGCTTTGTCGTGTTTTATTTGACAAACATGGAAAAGATTTTAATGATAGCCAAATATCTTGGAACAATTGTTTGGTAAGAAGCCACCTAAGAGGCCACATGACTAATTAATGGTAGCCTCTACATGGAGCTTAAGCCATATCTTCAAATCTGCTTTCCTTAGTGCATTGTCATCTTCAGAGTTGAGAGGAAAAACATTAAAAAAAAATGGAAACTGGGCCTCTGAAAATGTGGACCCTCTGGGCTCAGTTTCCAGTAGAGTTTTTTGGTTTATGTTATTGACTCTGTTGGTGGTGTTCTCTCTGAGTCCTAGCAAGCCACTCTAGACTGGCAGGAGGAAGGCAGGAGAACGTGATGTTTTCTCACACAATTAGGCACTGGCTTAAATCTCAGGCAAAAGGCAGCCTGGGGCTCAGCGCTGAGGCACCATCTGTTCTTCTGATTTTGGAAATGATTTAAAGGATTTGAAATATTCCATTTCCTCATGTGTAGAAAGCCAAGCCGACAGTTTTTTTTAACCAGTGACCAATATATTCCTTGAAGACATATAGTTTCAGCTTAAAGTCAAGACAGGGAAACAATTCAATAAGGTTAATTCTGTGAGGAAAGAAAATGTTATTTCATAATGAAAATATACTTGCAAAGATGTTATCATATTTTTCTATCTCCTCTGTTGAATATATCCGCCTAGTTGAAGGAACGGACTTTTCTCTTTCTGAAAGTTTAAGTATCCATCATATTTGAAGAGAAGACACGACTGCTTCAAATGCAGTATTTTGTTTGTACAAAACATTTCTTCTGAAAGGTTAATAAAGGCATGTTTTGGATCTATCAGAATGATGGATGTATATGCTTTCTACAGTGAAAACATTCTCTGAAGAATAAAATCTTGTCAGCTCTACTGTAAATTTGAGTATGGGAAATTTGCAATGAATTTGAAAAATGCAAGCCTAACCATGTTATTTTATCTTTTCCCTAACTTATCTGGAAATTGAGGCAACGTGAAAGAAATATACTTACATTTAAAAATAACTGTATCTCAATTGAATTTGTATAATTTGAGATTTAACCAGTGAATATGGACAGAACAGATAGATGTTTTTAATAGGAAGGGTTGAAGTATTGCTTGAAGGCCTCGTTCCTTAGATCTGTTGCATACAGTACTTTATTGTGGGGGAAAGAAAAAAGGTTGACATTTTTATTTCCTCCGTGCAAAAAAAAAGAATACAAAATGCACGTGGTTTAATTTAAAATGTTTAAAAGACTTGACTCCAATAAGTTAATTCTTATTAATTTTTAATCACTTTCTTTTGTTCTGCAAAACGGGAAAATAATTTGCATTTTAATGCACATCATATTCCTTAAACACAACATACTTTAAACCAATAATGCACAGAGGGATAGATGTTTATTTCTTCTGAGGACCCAGAAATAAGACAGCTTAAAGGTGTTTAAACAAGCACTGACTAGTCAGGTTTAAATATGCTTCCTTCCACAGTGTTCTTTCTATTGTAAATGAAATGGTAAACATATTCAGTTTACAAATGCTTATTAAGCAGCTACTATGTGCCATGAATCGTGCTCAACACTAAACATAAAAAAGATGGCTATGACTATAGCACTTGCTTCATGGAATTTTTAGTCTTATTTGGAATAAAAATACTTAAAATTTCAAGTAAGTAACTGTTCCTGATTTAAAAAAAAATCAGTTTTCCTATCATTATGAATTATCTTGTTATATGCTATATTTTTTCCTTTTTTACAGCTTTATTGAAGTATAATTGAAACATAATAAACTATATATAAAGTGTACAAATATGTTAAGTTTTGATTTATGTGTGTACTGTGAACATGGCCTCCGTCATTAAAAGTCTCCTTGTCTTTTTGTGGTCCCTCCCTCTTGCTAATTCCTTCGCACTCTCCATTCCCAGGCAACTACTGATATTTCTGTTACTATGTTCTAGTTTATACTTCTTGGAATTTTATACAATTCTAGGTTGTATTCTTTTTTATATGGTTTCTTTCATTCAACATAATTATTTTGAGACTCATCCATTTTGTTGCAAATAGTTCATTTGGTTTTTTTGCTATGAGCATTCCAGTGTATGGATATACTACAATTTGCTCATCCATTCATCTGTGGATGGGCATTTGTGTTGCTTCCAGCTTTTAATGATGATTATGAACAAAGCTGCTATGAACATCTGTGTACCATGTTTATGTCTATGTACAGGAATCTTGGTGTGGACATATGATCTCATTTTCTTGGGTGCATAGCTTAACATAGAATGACTGGTTGATATGGCAGCTGTACATAGACATTTTTAAGAAATTGCCAAACTTTCCAGAGTTGTTGACCATTTCCCATTACCATGAGCAGTATATGAGAATTCTAGTTGCTCCAAATTTTTCACCAACACTTGGTATGGCCACTCTCTTTAAATATTAGACATCTGAGGGGTTGAAGTGGTATCTCATTGAGGTTTTAATTTGCATACCCTTTTTGAAAAATAATGTTGGGCATTTTCCATGTGCTTATTTCCATGTTGCCATCCATATATTTTCTAATTCAAATTTCTTGCCCAATTTTAAAAATTTTGTTTGTTCTTATTGAGCTTTGAAAATTCTTTACATATTCTGGGTATAAATTCTCTATTAGATATGTGATTTGCAAATAATTTCTTCTAGTCTTTGGCCTTTATGTTTATTCTCTTAGCATCTTTTAAAGACCAGAAGCTATTAATTCTGATGACCAATTTATCAATTGTTTTTCTCTGTGGAAAGTGTTTGCCTAATCCAATGTCAAAAAATATCTTCTCTTATGTTTTCTTCTGGAAGTTTTATAGTTTTAGTGTTTGCTGTTGGGCCTATGATCTATTTGGGTTAATTTTTGTGTACAGTGTAACCTATAGATTGAAATAATTCTTCTTCTTTTTTTTGAATATAGATATGTGTCATTTGTTGATAGGACTATCTCTCTCCACAGAACTACCTTTGCATCTCTTTCAAAAATAAATCTATTGTGGACTCTATATTCTATTTCATTGAACTCTTTGTATGGATACCAATACTGCACTGATTTGATTACTGTAGCTTTTTATAGTACTTGATATCAGATACTGTAGTCCAAATTACCTTTAGGAACTTATTTTTTTACTAAGACTTTATTTTCTTTGAGCAGTTTTAAATTCACAGCAAAATTAAGGGGAAGATACAAAGAGTTCCCAAACACCCTCTGCCCCCACACATGCACAGCCTCCTCCATTATCAAATTCCCCACCAGAGTGGGACATTTGTTACAATGATGTACCCAGATTGACATGTCATAATCACCTAAAGTCCATAGTTTACATTAGGCTTCACTCTTGGTGTTTCACATTCTATAAGTTTGTGTAAATGTATAATAACATGTATCCATCATTATGGTACCATACAGAGTATTTTCACTGCCCTTAAAATCCCCTGTGCTCAGCCTGTTCATCCCTCCCTGCACCCAACCTCTGGCAGCCACTGATCATTTTACTGGCTCCATAGTTTTGCCTTCTCCAGAGTGTCATACAGTTGGAATCATACCGTATGTAGCCTTTTTAGATTGACTTCTTTCACTTAGCGATATGTATTTAAGTTTCCTCCATGTCTTTTCATGGCTTAATAGCTCTTTTTTTTTTAGTGCTGAATAATGTTCTGTATTTATTTATGCATTCACCTATTGAAGGGCATCTTGGTTGCTTCTAATTTTGGTAATTGCCAATAAAGCTACTGTAAACATGGGTGTGCAAGTTCTTGTGTAAACAGAAGTTTTCAACTCCTTTGGGTAAATACTAAGGAGTGCTGTTACTGGCTTGTATGGTAAGGGAATGTTTAGTTTTGTAAGAAACCTCCAAACTGTCTTCCAAGGTGGCTGTAGCACTTTGCATTCCTACTAGCAATGAATTAGCATTTCTCCACATCATTGTCAGCATTTGGTGGTGTCAGTGTTTTGGATCTGGGCTATTCTAATAGGTATGTAGTGGAATCTCATGGTTTTAATTTGCAATTCCCTAATGACATATGATGTGAAGCATCTTTTCACATGCTTGTATGCCAGCTGTATATCTTCTTTGGTGAAATATCTGTTAAGGTCTTTGGCTCCTGTTTAAATTAGGTTGTTTGTTTTCTTACTGCTGAGTTTTAAGAATTCTTTGTACAGTTCTGATAACAGTCCTTTAACGGATGTGTCTTTTGCAAACATTTTCTCCCAGTATGTGGCTTGCCTTCTCCTTCCCTTGACATCATCTTTTGCAGAGCAAAAGATTTTTATTTTAATGAAGTTCAGTTTATCAATTATTTCTTTCATGATTTGTGCCTTTGGCGTTGTATCTGAAAAGTCATTGCCATACTTAAGGTCATCTAGGTTTTCTTCTATGTTATCCTCTAGGAATTTTACAGTTTCCTGTTTTACATTTAGGTCTAGTTTTGTGAAGGATGTAAGATCTGTATCTAGATTCTTTTTTTTCCTTTTTTTGCATGTGACTGTCTAGTTGTTCCAGCACCACTGTTGAAAACACTATCTTTGCAGCATTGTATTGCCTTTGTTCCTTCATCAAAGATCAGTTGACTGCATTTATGTGGGTCTGTTTCTGGGCTCTCTTTTCTGTTTCATCCATCTATTTGTCTATTCTTTTGCCAGTACTACACTGTCTTGATTACTGTAGCATTATAGCAAGTCTTGAAGTTGGATAGTATCAGTCCTCCAAATTTGTTAGATTTTTCATAGATGCCCTTCACCAGGTGAGAATTACTTTTTTTATTCATAGTTAATAAGAGTTTTTGTTTGTTTGTTTTAAAGAAGGAATAGATGTTGCATTTTGTCAAATGTTTTTCTTGCATCTATTGAGATAATCATAGGGTTTTCTTTTTCATTCTGTTAATAGGATGAATTATATTGATTGATTTTCAAATATTAAACCAGTCTTATATTCCTAGACTAAACCCTATTGGGTCATGATATATTATACTTTTTTACATTTTTTTGTATTTAATTGGATAAAATTTGCTAAGAATTTTTGCATCGATTTTTATGAGAGTTAGTGGACTGTAGTTTTTTTTGTCCTGCAATGTTTTTGTCTAGATTTGCCGTTATGGTAATTCTGGCTTCATAGAATTAATTATATAGTGTTTCCTTGCTGCAGGAGATCACAGCAGCATTCTTGCTAGGCTTTAAGCCTAAGGAAAAATAAATTCCAAATGGGTGACTGGGGGGCTATGTGATCTGCTGACTCTCATAATTATTATACCAGATTGCTTGTGCTTTGGACTCTCAGGCCGGAGGGGAATATGTTATGGGGCATAAAGGCAAGGGGCTTAGGAACCAGCCCTTGCAGGAACAGAATGCTGCCTGCATACCTTGCTGATTGTCCTTAAGATACTCCCCAAGGGAATGACCTGGGATGGGCTGGTGTGCTTTGGGGGATGAAGAATAGAACCTTTGGACTCTGGCCTGCATGTCCCTGCAGGCATGAGTTTCTGCTATTGTAATTGCTTGCGATTCTTTACCCACAAATAACTGTGTGGCGATCCGAGGGACCTCACCTCAGTCCTTGAGGCTGATGGTCCCCTGTCCCATTGAATAATATAGATTGTGTTCTGTCTATTAATTCCATCCGCCCCTTCGGCTGGCTGCCTACCTGGTCTCAGCAGCATTTCCTCTTCTTTTAGTTGCTAAGAGTTTGTACAGAATTGCAATTACTTCTTCCTTAGATGTTTGGGAAAATGGTAAAGCCATGTGCACCTTGAGTTTTCTTTGTGGGAGGGTTTATAATTGTAAATTTAATTTTAAAAATAGATATAGGGCTTTCAATCTGTATATTTACCCAGCTCCCAGTGTTCTTCACTCCTCTGGGTTCATCTAGATTTTTATCTTATACCATTGTTCTTCAGAACTCCTTTAATATTTCTTGTAATACAGGCTTGCTGGCGATAGCCTCCCTCAGCTTTTATGTCTGAAAAGCCTTTATTTCACCTTTGTTTTTAAATGATATAGAATTCTACGTTGACAGGCTTTTTTTTCCCATTATTTTAAAGTGTTGCTTCTCTATTTTATGGCTGTTAATCTTATTTTGTACCTTTCTTTTTTCTCTGTCTTCTTTTAAGATTTTATCTTTATCATTGGGTTTGAACAGTTTGATTATGATGTGCCTTGGTTTAGTTTTTTTTCACATCTCTTGTACTTGGGCTTTGTGGAACATTTTCAAGCTTTGGGTCTATAGTTTTCTTCAAACTTGGAAAATTTTTGGCATTAGTTTCTTCAAATAATTTTTTGTCACCTACTCTCTTTCAGAAGCTCAAATTACATGAGTATTGGGCCATTTGAAGTTGTCCCACAGCTCTTTTAATTTTTAGTAAGCCTCTGCCTCTGGACTGTGAACTTCACAAGTGTTTCTTAGTTTTTTTCTCCTCCCTCCTCTTTAGGTGGGACAGGATGGCTGGAGTGGGCTGGAGTTGGGTATTTCCCTTCCTTCAGGTCAGTTAGGCTCTAATAATATCCACCTGGTTAGGCTCTGTTAACTAGTTTCTCTTGAGGGCAGGCCTTATTAAGAAGAGTGCTCTGGGATGTTTAAAAATGGTTCCTTTTCCTCTCTCCATTCTAGACGTCTGATGAGATTTTTGTCAGCTATTTACTGTGAGAACCTGGACGAGCTCCTGGAGGTAAAACTCAACAAAAATGGGTGAATGTTTTACATTATTGAGTGCTGGATATTTTTGTATTCTATAAATATTCTTGAGCTTTATTCTAGGATACAGTTAATTTACTTGGAAATAATTTGATTCCTCTTGAGTCTTGTTTTTGAGCTTAGTTAGGTGGCCTGTGTTGCATTACTCTAGAGCTAATTTTGCCACATAGTAAGAGCTTTTCTGAGTAGTCTATTTGATGTTGCTTGCATTCTGAGGTTTTCCAGTAAGCTTGTGGGAACAGGAAATATTCTGGTACTACTGGAGATTATTTGCTCTAATGCCTTTTCTGGCCTCAGGTGATTTCCTCACATGCCTGAGTTAATGATTACTTGGCTGAGGTCTCTAGGGGACCCTCCATAAATCTCTGGAGCTCTCTATGTAGTTCTAGCTACTGTGGACTTTCTTGTCTTCCAGCTCTATCTGCTCACCTCAGGGAGACTGCTAAGCTCTGCCTGATTTCCCTTTTCCTCACCACATCCTGTGAACTTTTTCAGAAATGACTCTCCCTAGTCGCCTGATGTACAATATCTGAGAACTTTTGTTTCATACATTCCCTGCCCCACCGTGGTTTTTTCAGTAGTTTTAAGTGAGAGGGAAAATCTGATCCCTGTTACTCAAGCTTGGCCAGAAGAAAAATTTCCTCATTTTTAATTTTGTTTTTAAGAGTTGTCTTTATCGAGTGGTTATGATTTATGTGCATGGGGGTTTATGTAAATCAGTGGCATTAAAAATATAAATTATGTAAATTTAAGGTAAGATAATTTAAGAATTTTAATTAATGCTTTCTTCATGTTTAAATTTTACATAATGCAAATAAATTCTCCCAAAAAAGAACTAACAAACTTTAGGAATTGTATATTTTCAAAACTAGACAGGCCACATGGATTGTAAAATATGTTCATGCTATTGACACATTTTGGCGCCATCTTTTGTTTAACTTAGTTGAAATATTTTGGGTTTGAATTTTGCAAAGTATTTAGTAATGAGTCCTGTATATAAAATGTTATCTTCTTGTTTATATAAGTTTATCTCTTGAAAGGGAGGCATTATTTTTATCACATAAGTGTAAAAGCTGAGCATTTGACATTTACTTAACTTTGTGTAGCTGAGAGAATCAGAACAAGTAAGGAGACTGAAGAATTACAGAGTTCAGAGAGTAAATGCTTTCTGCTAGTCCACCTTGATTCAATAGTTCCTCTAAATTCTCAGCTAAATTAGTGAATTAACAATGCAAATGTAATGAGCTTAATGTATTTGCAAAAGAGTTGAAGAAGCCATATAATTTATGCTAGCTCCCTGTTTTGTTCCAGGAGGCTATAAGTTTTTCTGTGTCTTGATGCTTATTAAGCCCCTCTAAAGGGGAGGGACCTCCCATTTTACTTCCCCAAAAGGGATCAGTCTCTTTCTCTCTAATCTTCTTGCTTTCCTCAAAAGTAGGAGTGACCCTGTGACTAACAGTATTTGGAAAAGAGAGTCTGAGCTTGGGCCTGAGTTGCTCCACCCTTTCCTGGTTCTATCCCTTTCCCTTTCCCTCCCATCTCTTACTTTTGTTCTGTTTTGCCTCTTGTTCTTGCTTCCTGTGGAGAATCTGGGTCAGAGTACTATTCAGGCCCTTTCCAGACTGCCAAACTCTCACTTATCCTCTTTCTTCTACCTCCTCTCTTGGATTCTTGGGCTCTTTGTATTTGGTGTCTTAAAGGGAAGTCACCAGGATCCTCCAGTGACTGACTGGTAAGGCTTCAGTTGCAATTCTTGGGGAATTCCTTTGGGCTTTGGTTCCCAACCACATATTCCATCCAGCTTTGCCAGCAATAGATCTGATGTTTTAAAGTTTATGTCTTAAAGGTGAAAGGGATATGATAGATCATCTGCTTCACAAACCACAACAGCTGTCTTCAAATAATACATTTATTTCCTAAGAGTGAGAAAGAAATTTAAGTAATCATGTATTTATTGACCAGGCCCCATATATTTAGCAAATATGCACTGGTACAGCTATACTGGCTGTTAAATGTTGAAATACTTTCACAATTTATTAAGATCTAGTTCCCCAAGTTCCTAAGTACTCACCCACTGTCCCAGCACCCATAACCCCTCCTTCAGGGCCATCCTGACCTCCCCCAATATAACAACTAAATGGTAAATAGCTGGCATTGCAGGATACTGCCATGACTCTATTTAAACACTACGGCTGGCGTCCATTTTGATTGTCGGACCAGATGCAAATTAGCTGTTGATCATTACTCCTGCCTAACATATTAAAAGGAAGGCAAACTTAAAGAAAAAAAAATGCAGCATACTGTAAAATACACTAGAGAAGATAAAAACAATTTTTATTTAATAAAATTGATATATCACAATTTTTCAAAGTTTTTATGTGAAAGCTGCATTAAGTGAATCTTTTCTTCTCTATTGGTTCCTATAAAAACAATATGAGATTTAATACAAAAGAGGAAAAATAAGCTGTTTACTCAAAACCTGCCTTTTTGACAAAAAGATTTGAAGTGGCTTACGGGAAATGTATAAAATGAAATATAAATTTTAATAGCAACCGAAGTGGAATGAAACTCAAAATATAGATTTATTGGCTTTCTGGACTATGCACTTGCTTAAGGTAGGCAATAAATTTTGTTCTAAGACTCTCAGCAATCAAAGTTTAAAGAAATCCAACAACAGAAGAAGTACAAAAAAATTTGTTAAATACTTTTATATTTGAATGAATGATGACTTTTTTTAGCTTAAAATCAATAGATGAAATCGTGATGGAAAAATGGCAGGTTTACTACATGTCATTTTAAATTTATGTTATATGAAAAATAAAAATATAATCTCTTTAAAAGAACATAACAGGCTCAGAGAAATATTTCTAGAATATATGACAGTGTTTTTTTGAGGATTTCCAAAAGCTGCTTAAGAACTCAGGATTGTCCTTAGTAGGTTTGTAAGTCTTTCAAATATTTCTAATGTCTGACAAAACAGACTTACAAACCTTCTAAGTGACCCAGTTAGTTTTCGCCAGTTCCCCACCCCATTCTGGAGCTTTGTCCTAGGATGCATTCTTTTGGTAAAGTTCTACTTTACACAGAAATCACAGGTTAGTTGTTTGACTTCCAAGTATTTTTCATTGCTCAGATATCCTTGTTACCCTACCTGTAGCCATAAATAATTGAACAGCTGACTTAAGCCAATGAGCCTTTTCCAGAAGGACTTTGAAACTGAATCCAGGTGATTCCAATCAGTCTGGCGTTACTCTTGACAGGAGAAAATGTGCTGGGGGCTATTAGTGATGATCACTTTCTGTCATGAGTGCTATAAAGCAGATAAAACTCATTTTCAGAGTGGGAAAAGAGTGAAGCAGATCAGTGGAGGGGAGAGTGAGAGAAAGATGATTTGTGATTTTCCTGTGGCTTTTCAATGATTGATTGCATGCTCTTCTCTGACCTCAGCTGAAACAGTGCCCCTCGCTTCCCTGAGAAACATTTGTATCTCTACGATAGGCGTCCCTCTCTGTTAAAGTTAGCTGTCAGACGGTTTCCATGAAAACATGGATCTTTTGGAAATTTTGATGTGTATCCTTGCCTAAATCATGCCTGAGATTACAACCTCCCCTCTGTGCCTTGATTTCTAGTTGTTCCTCAAGAGTTTGCATCTGACACTCTATTACCTGTCCCAACACCTCGCTCAGGTGTGCATGGCTTGTGTCAGCCTGAATGCCCCTCTTTCTGACTTCTCCATGTTACTTTTAGGTTCTCCTCGCTTCCATAATTCCCCACACTCCCATCTGACACACAATGAAGTGAATTAAAAAATTTTGAGGTTTCTGGTAAAGACAGCCCTAGAAATTTTTTTTCAAATATTTTTACATGACAATACGACTTAAAACTTCAAAGTTAAATTTAAATATCCATTATTTTATTGCATCTGTATGCCATTTTGCTGTATTTTAATTCTGACGACACTAGATTATTCTAGTCCACTAATTTGAAATTAATCATTTTATGAAAATATGCCTTAGTTGAAAGTCCCTTTATGTAATAAGAATTCCAATTTATTCTTGTAGGGTTCCAGCATCTGCTGGGCTCATTAGAACACAAAATGAGAAATCAGCAGAACGTTTTGAAGAATGATGACTAATTCATAATTCCTTAAAAAGATCGTGAACAGAAATAATGCATTGCTTTTATAATATAAATTCTTATTTTTATATAGTACAGTAGGGATTATAAGGGAAAATACTGTCATTCTGCATAGTGCAGTAAGGTGTTATTATCTTGTTGGAAGAATTCTGCACACATTGTTTTAGAGATTTAATGACGAGGAGGAATTTTCTTATTCAAGCCTCTACCACTGTTAGAAAAAAGTGAAGTTTGTCTTCAATCTGCAGTCCTTTAAGAGTCCTTTGTTCAATAATTTATCATTTTGATTACTATAGTTAAGACGGCTGAGAACCTTTTAAATGCTGCACATATTTGAAAAATTTTTGGAGTCAATTTCTTAGGCAAATATAAAATAACACAGCATCATTGCTACTTGTTATAATTGATGCAAAACAGTGTTCAAAAAGGGACCAATGAGAAAAAAGTACATTTGTCATTAACATACATTTAAATTCTTTGCACTCAAGATAAATTTGTGAAAGACTACCCCTTCCCAACCACTTCTCCTTAAAAACCCTAGTGCCCAAGCTGAGGAGACCCCTACCTGGGAGGCACCTGTACTGTTGGGCATGTAGGAACATAAGAAAACCAAACCAAACCACATCACATCCTGTCATTTAAACAAACACGTTAGCCTTATTAAAAGCCAATGGTATCCAGGAAAACTGATCATATGTTGAGAAAAAACTTCTTGTGGCGCTGGAATGATGTTTGATTGCTTTCAGCTGTTTGTTCTCTAATCCAAAGCCAGAGAGCTGCTTCCTCCCTCAGGGAAAACAACTCCACAGCAGCTCATTTTACACCAAAACGATTAACTGAACTTAATTGGGCATAGCATTTAATAAAAAAGAGCCTCCTTTGGGAAAAACAATTTTTTGTGTGTCTGCAATTGCATGGACTAAAATTGCTATGATTTGTGTATGTGTAAGTATTTTAGAAACAACTTTATAAAAGACTCTAGAAACCAACATAACTTCTACATGGTGTTTGTCAAATTGTTGACTATTAGAAAATGATGTGAATTTCTCTTTTTACACTTTTATGTGAGACTTCATCATCTCCTGATCAATGATGTATCAAATTCCACAGGACCGGAATAAAGATAAATTTTGTTTGAAGAGTCTTCCTCTTTGAAGTATCTCATATGGACTCCTCTGTGGGACATGTATTTCCAACTTTATTGTCTATGATACAAGGGCGATTCCTCTCTTATATCTGAAAAATGACTTAAAAACTTAAAAAGAAATTGATGAAGTAAAGTACCCTTACAGATTGTGATACAATTTACTGTTGTTCTCTCAGAATATTCTCTTGCTTGTCCATTAAATTTTAAAATATGACATTCTGCCCCAGGGTTATGGTATTCATCCTCTTTGACATAGACAAACATGTTTACCACTATGTTGTACAGAAATTTCAGTTTATGCATCATCTGTACGTATTGTACTTTAGTTTAATAATATAAATGAAATAACTTTGAATTCTTAAAATGCCCTAAAGAAATAATAAGTTCTGAGGAAAAAATGAGACTTAAAAAAAGATAAAATTAGTCTTCTGAGTGTCAACGAAGGGATAATGTACATACATGAGAATATATGAAAAATACACTTATTTGTCATTATTTATCGTTTTTAAAACTCAATTTGAGTGGACTGGAAAAGAGAAGGTTTTTTATTCTGATTCTCTTTTTGTGGTAAATTTAATAGCTCATAAAATTTTGGAAATGTTATTTCAGGACACATTGGCATAAATATTTCTAAAATTCTTGCCTTCAAGTAAGAACTAAAACGTTTCTCAGAGGAAATGTATTTCTGTCACAGATAAGAGCATTCTAAAATAATCTGTTTTAAAGTAAATATAAAATATAGAATGTTTGGTCTCTGCTGCTTTGTATTCAAATATAAATTCCAGTGCCCTGAAGTTATTGAGACTCGCCAACTCCAGCAGTCAAAAGTCTCCACTTAGGCCTCTGTTCCTCTAGCCATAGTAAAAACCGAAGCCTGAGTTCTGAAAGAGATCGTGTGCATAATGCTATAGAGTCCCTCCATCTCATCCTTAAATATATCTAGGTCGAGTGAGTCAATTGACGTGCCCACCATCAAATTCACAAAAGCCAGGAAATAATTATCAATAGCTAACAAATAATTTGTTTTCAATTGGCCTTTCTGCTGCTTCTGATTTTTGTGTTGAACTGTGATTATGACAATCATCTATGGAGTGCCTGTCTGGGTTCAAATTCCAACTTGGCTCCCTACAAATTATGTGATCTTGAGCAAGTACTTAACCACTCTCTGCCTCAGTTTCCTTATGCTTAAAGTGGGGATATGACAGTATTTACTTCCTAAGATTGTCATGAAGGTTAAATGATTTAAAATCATTTTGAAAAGTGCCTAGAATGAAAATAGTACATTAAACTGGATAAGCCCAATACAAATGAATAATTGTCCTCTACCTTTCATATGATGACAAAGCCCCATTAAAGTCTTCATTTGTGCTCCTGTTATTCTTTTATACAAATATGCAAAGCAATTTTACTTTTAATTGCCAGAATGTGAAATCAATCCAGATGTTCTTCAATGGATAAATGACCCATAATCCATGGCACACACAGACCATGGAGTACTACTCAACAACAAAAAGGAACAAAGTGTTGATACACACTGCAACTCAGATGTCTCTCTAGGGAATATTCTGAGTGAAATAAACTGCTTCCAAAGATTAAATACTGTGTTATTCCATTTATGTAACACTTTTGAAATGAGGAAATTGCTAGAAGTTAGAGATGGGGGCTGAGTGGGAGGAGGTGGACGTGGTTATAAAAGGGAAACATGATGGATTCTTGTAGTGAGAGAACTCTCCGGTATCTTGACTGTGGTGGTAGATACACAAGCCTACAATTGTGATAATATTGTCTAGAAGTAAATACACCCCGCCCACACACAGACATACACATGCACAGATGAGTACAGGTAAAACTAGGGAAATCGGAATAAGATGTGTGAATCGTATCTATTCAATATTCTTGTATTTTGCAAAATGTTGTTATATTATACTGCATAAGGTGACTGTGGCATTTCTATATTACTTCTTACAACTATGTGAACTGCATTACAACTGCATTTGAATCTACAACCATCTCCATGATACTTTCACTTAACAAAAATAGCAGAGGAAGAAGGAGCCTGCTTGGGATCTGAAAATTAATATTAATAATCTATGTGTAGGAGATAGATAGAAGTAGACTACTATATAGAATAAAATATATAAAATAGAGTAGAATAAAATAGAACATGAATAAAATCATAGAATCCAAAAGACATCTGAGAGACCATCTCATCCGGTAACCAGTCCAAGATGAAGGTTTTCTTATTCTGTGGCAAAATGGGAAATATAATGGCCATTGTGGCAGTGGCAGTAGTGGTGGTGTGTGTCTGTGAGAGAGACGTTGCCACAAATGTATGAATTGTCCTATTGTGGGAAGAAACTGTTCTTTATTCTGAGATCATGCCCTTTCTAACTTTTGATGCTATAATCTTCTTTCTTTTACAAAGTAATAGTTATAGTAGTTGTTTTTGTAATGTCCTTTCTTGACAAAATAAAAAGTTGATAAACTTAAAAAGAAAACAAACCTGTGTATCAAGATACCCCCTACACTCACCCACCCCCCAAAAAGGACCAGGAAAAACAGAGAAAAGTAACACCAATCAGAAAAAAAAAAATAGCACTTGAGTGGAAAAGAGAAGTGATACTGAATATAAAAAGATAAAAAGTAATCTACAAGGGCAAAAGAGAGACAGGAAAGGTGGGGAGACAAAGGGGAAAAAGCATGAGATGGCAGAGCCAGAAATGAAATGGTGAGAAGGAAAAAGAGGAAGAAATGAAGAGTGCAACAAAGGAATTTCCACACTGATCACATGCACAGAATTCCTCTTTAGAAGGAGTCATGTTTTGAGACTGGCTTCTGCTCTGGGAGGTTGCACTGCATGTACATATTGAGTCTCTTCAGCAGAAACTTTCTGATGTTTGTAGTCATTCTATGTTTTAAAAATTGCCTACATTATTTGAACTCAAATATTTCCTTTCCTTATGAATTTCCACAGTATATTTAGGATTGGATTCTAGCTGAAAGATTAAACCATGTTCACAAATTCATGGGATTTATCTTCTCATTGAGTTCTTTTGAGTACGGAGAACATTCTGGCAAATTTTCCACATTCATTATTTTTATATGGTTTCTCACCATCACTGCTTCTCAGATAATTGCTTAAATCTAAATTATTATGAAAGATTTTAATATGAGGCATGTTAATGAAATCACCTGGGGAGAAAGCTGACTGAAATTCTCACCGTTTTCCACAAGCTCATCCTTCCCCCAGACTCTCACGAGTAAGAGCTTTCCTTTGGGTGAATGTCCTTCCCTCTGAATGTCTCCTTCTCCATCTGGTCTTTATGACCCCCAAACCACTCCACAGTAACATGACCAAGACTCTTTCCTCTTGTCTTTTTATTTTCAAACCATATGCTGGGTAATCATTAAAATTGCCCTATTCGAGATTGCTTCTTTTATTTGGAGTACCTTTGCAAAATCTACACACTGCCCATCAAGCTACAGTTCCTCATCCAGTGCCTCCACGTTTCCCTGGGTGGAGCCTGAGAACTCATGGCAGCTAGGTGAACTCAAACAAGAAAATGCCGCAGAGCTCAGCCTCCTGTGATGGCATGCACCCAGACACACACACATGCACACCAGTTGCTTGTTTTTTAATCTCCATTCATACAGGATAGTTTAAGTATTATAAAAAGTGATAGAGCTCAGTTTTTCCTCTTAGTAGTAGAATGTCATGGATTTAGTACCAAGTATGCTTTCTGAATACAGTAGATATTTTGGAAGTAGACTGTACACTCAAAATATAGATATTGTCAGTGATAATGGATGGCCATGAAGAAATATTTAGATGGATGCCTGCAGTATTAAAATTGCCAAATCAGGTTTCTTCAATTAAGAAAAATAAGATTTCCAAATGACTATATTGAGAAAGAGTTTGTACTCAGAATATCTGTTTGTTACAAAATTACCAGAGAGTCAGTCTGTCAATCTTTATACCAAAGTGATACAAACTTGGTTTGTCCCCTCATATAGTATATTCAACTTTTTCATGAGTTAATCCCAAAATGAACTCTTGCTGTTTTGCAGTTAAAGAAGTAGCTAATTTTACACTTAAGTGTTACTTAAAATATTTTTGTAAAGATTCTATATATTGTGTATTATTACACATCAATTCAGTTGACATCAGATTTAGTAAACTAGTTGTCCTGATTATTCTCTTTGATCTATCAAACCCTTATAGTATTTTTGATCCATACAGTGCTTAGCTTCTTTCTTACTTGCTTGCATTTGTCCACGCGCTTCAGCTAAAGATCACCAGGACTGCATGTGTAGTGGAACAAGTAGAGTTTATTGCTCTTGTAATGAGAGAGACTGCACACCATGGGGTACTGAGTAGCATCTCTAACAGGGTGGTAGAGAGGACTTATTGTAGGGTTTGGGCTCATGGTAGATGATTTTGGGGAGAGTTTAAAGAAGCTAGACTTTGCCCTGATTGGATGCTATAGGAAGTGTGGGTAATTCTATGATTTGGGTTTTTTTCTTTCTTTCTTTCTTTCTGGTTGTTTTGGTGAGGAAGATTGACCCTGAGGTAAGATCTGTTGCCAATCTTCCTCTTTTTGCTAGAGGAAGATTGTTGCTAAGGTAACATCTGTGCCAACCTTTCTCTGTTTTGTATGTGGGACGCTGCCACAGCATGGCTTGATGAGCAGTGTGTAGGTTCACGCCCAGGATCCTAACCCACAAACCCTGGACTGCAAAAGTGGAATATGTGAACCTAACTACTATGCCACTAGGCCAGCCCCCATGATTTGGCATTTTAATATATCTTATCTAGAAGGAGAGAATACCAGAGCTAGGCTAAAGCTGCAATTGATAAAGAAGCAGCAGTTACTCATATGAGCCAGGATAGTGGGTTATTGGGTTATTTTTGTGGTTTGAACAATGTTCTTATTCAGATGTGTATAGGGATTGGTTTTGTTTTTTGTCTTGATCCATCATGACCACAGAGTGATCTTGTCAGATGTTGATGTTTTGTATAGGAGATCACCAAGACCTAGCCGTAAGTGCCAGGTAACCTCCTAGCAACACCAGGGTTCAGCTAATAGTCCCAGGCCAGCACGAAATGTTAAAGTCAGCTTTTCTTTTTCTCACACTTATTTCCTGCATCTTCCTTCCATTTCTAAAAGATAAGGATGCCTATTTTCAAGACTAGGTTGTTCTCTGCTCAGATATCATCTTGCCCATGCCGTAAGGAAGATTTCAACAGAAGTAATGAAGCTATTTTGGGCTCTACTTAAGTGGCAGAGGCCTCTTTTCAATGTTGCTCTATGTAATCATTCTTTCTCATAGTGACACAGGGTTCATCACTTGTCTGGGCCTCCTTTTTTCATCCTGCAGGGCTTTATCTGTGAAACAGAATCAACTAGCGATAATCCATAGTACCTTTCAACGTAGAATATTTTCTCTTCAACTTACCTCTAGTTGATATGTAGAATCTGTATAATTTAAGAATTTGATTTGGTGATACTGGATATGTTTAAGGAACCCAAAAGCCAAGGTTAAGAGGTGACTGTCACAAGATCCTGAGAGCTCACTAAAGGCAAGCCAAGAGGAGATCTCACAGGGCAAGACTTGAGCGAAGGATAAAGTTCACTTGGCAAGATGAGGGGATTTATTTTCTCTTTTGTAGCTTGCTTTGCTCTGAATGTCTCTTCCAGAGTAGATTCAGTTCTCTTGGAGCTGTGAGCACCATGGCATTAATAAAATCATCCAAGCTTTTGTAAGTCAAACTGTGGTTTGATTTCTTTTATGTTAAGTTATCCTTGGACTCCTAAAAGCTCCTTCAACTATTAAGGATCTCCAGGCCTCAGTAGCAGAGGGAACTTTTCCCTCTCTTCTCACTGTCTTCTTGTGCCTCAAAAAGCATTTTGGTATCACCTGAGAATAACATAGGATTATATACCATTTAAATAGTTATAGAGTAAAGCTTCCTACCTTTCTTTTAATGCTGAGCAGTGCTTCTGTGGCCTTTCTATGTATGCAACAAGCATTCTTATATCATCTTTTCTCTGTCATTGGAAAAACTATAATGTTATAGATCAAAAGCGTGAACTCTGGAGCCAGACTGAGTTCAAATCTTGGCTCTACAAATCGTGGTTGTGTGACCTTGGGCAACTTACTCAATCTCTCTGTGCTTCTGCTTTCTCATCTGTAATATTAGGTAATAATATTAATAATTAATAATAACCCTCTATTGGGTTACTGTGAGAATTAAATAAATTTTTATATATTTATAAAGCATTTAAGACAGTTCCCAGCTCAGAGTAAGCCTTCAATAAATTCTAGCTATTGTTTCCCTCTTAAAAATATCTATTTGATTACCAGTTAAATAACTTTGTCAGTTATCTTTTGCCTCATTAGAAATCATACCAAACTTAGTGGTATAAAACCGCAATAATCATTTATTATTATTATTATTTCTTACTGTTCTGAGGACTGACTGGGCTTAGCTATTTGGTTTTGTCAAGCTTTCTTATAAGGTTGCTGTTGGATGTTGGCTGGAGTTATCTCAAAGGCTTCTCCTCTCGTAATTTGGCTAGTAGCTGGGATCTCAGCAGAGCTATTGTCTAGAACACCTACTTGTGGTCTCTGGCTGCAGCCTGGGATTCTCAGAGTATAGTGGCTGGGTTTCAAGGGCAAGCTTCCCAAGAGTAGGAGCTGGAGGAAGCTGTTTCTTGTTTTCTAATTTAATCTTGCCTTAGAAGCAAGTTAAGACCAGCCCATATTCAAAGAGAGTGGAATTCAACTTCATCGCTTGATGGGAAGAGAGTCAAGGGATATGTGGACATGTTTTAAAACCATCACACCGACTGTAAGTAATTAAAGCAAAAAAAAAAAGTGAAAAATAGAAATTTATTATAGATCTCTCAAAATTCTTCTCAACTCTTTCAGAATATTTGGATTTCAATAAATGGGCCAGCACTTCTTTAACACATGCCCCACCCCACCCCAAATAACTGGGAGATAAAAGGACTACAGCATATTGATCTAATAGTCTAGTTTTCATAATGGCTTATTTTGATTTGTATATGATTAAAATTCACTGGAGAACTACAATATGAAATGCTATATCTCTGAAATAATTACTTTGAGTGTCTATTATCTTGAACTGCCATGATGGTTAAATTTTATGAGTCAACTTAGCTAGGCTCTGGTGTCTAGTTGTTTGGTCAAACTAACTAAATACTAATCTAGATTTTCCTGTGAAGGTACATATTTGTAGATGTGATTGAAATCTATATTTAATAAACTGAGTAAAGGAGACTACTGTTGATAATGTACATGGGCCTCATCTAATCAGTTGAAAGTCTTAAGAGCAAAAACTGAGTTTTCTCAGAGCAGGAATTCTACCTCAAGACTGTAATATAGAAAGGCTGCCTGAGTTTCCAGCCTGCTGGTCTCCCATACAAATTTCAAACTTCCGGGCTTCCCACAATTGTGTGAGTCAATTATTTAATATACATTTACATGTATCCTATTGGTTCTATTTCTTTGAAGAACTCTGACTGATACAACTGCTATTTAGTGCTTTGTAACTGTGATTTTTATATCTTTAAGTACGTGATAGGAACTTTGAGTGCAGGGAATGTTATATTCTTCAGAACTACTCTCTATGAATACTTATTGAATGAATCAATGGAAATTTGGTGACACTTTCCCCATAAGTTATAATGCTCTTTATTTCATTAGTCTTCACTGATGGTTAAAGGACCTGAGGGTCAGATTAGTTTTTCTAAATCAACACAAAGTCATTTATATGTTAATTTAAAATTCAGACTTTATCTGTATTTTGAGTAAGACTAGATATAGGAGCTAGGTTAATGATGACTGGGTTGACTCTGAAAAGTGAAACTGAAATATTTGAAAATGCAAGCAGACTTCTCATTTTCTGCCCTAATCTACTGCATTTATTAATGTGTGTGCTACTGAGAAGTATACGCCTCCTAATTTACATGTATGACCAGGGCCAGAAAGTCACAGTGTAACTGTGCACAGTTGATATTTTTGAACCGGCCACTACCTGCAAATAGGATTTGGTTATCATTGTATTGAGTTGATTTTTATTTATTTTCCACTAATTTATATGCATCTTCCCAACTTAAATCTTTTTGGCTGTTTCATGCATCCAATTTTAATGTGAATTTAAAAAGTGATAGTTGTTTGAAGTACAAGAATCTAAAATGTCAGGACATAAGATGGCAGAAATTTAATTTGATTCTATGTTAAATCTTATTAGCATATGTAAGTGAGACTGGACAAATCATGACACACACCTTCTCTGCATTCTTTTTATTCACGCTCCCAATATCTATGGTGAGTGTTCCCTATACCTTTTACCCTTTATCTAATCTCCTAGTAGAATTTCCTTATGCAAAAAGAACTACTTTATTCAAAATTTTAAAACAAAGTTAAATGTTACTATTGAAAGCTGAGTTTCTAAGAGGCTGACCATCAGGAATATATGGAATTCTTACAGCTTCTATCACAGTGACTCCTGAGTTTTCCAGATTCTGTTGTTTCTGAACCACCCCAGGTTACTTCATTCATCTACTTCTTCAGCTTTTGCAAGGTAAGAGCTGCATTTGTGTGTAGGCTCTCTTCGTAGGACCAGATCTAAGCCCAATCTATTGCCCAATCTGTGCTCTCTGCCCAGGTCACATTCCCTCTTGTTTTTTTTCCCTTTTTGTCTGATTACTTATCCTTCAGAATATGACATCATTTTACACACATACACACACTCTTAGGCTGGGTTCAGAGTCCTTGCTCTGTGATCCTATGGCACTTTGTACTTCCCTTAGCTTAGCTCTTAGCACACTATACAGATGCTGTACACACTTGTCTCTTCCCCATCTGAAAGCTCCGTGTCCACAATGCTGATTAAATCATTGATGCCTGGCAAAGAGCCTGGTACAGTGTAGACACTAATAAACAAATAAATCAACATCAGTGATTTTTACAAGCCATTTTCATTCAGGATGGAGAAAATGCTTCTTTCAGGCAAAAATGTTTAGTGACCAAAAGCTAGTGAAGAAATATTTGGAGTTTTTGGAAGGCTTAATGAGATATTTGACCAATTGCTAATTCCTATTGTTTTGTCAAGCCTTATTCTTTTTATAACCTGAATTAAATGTTTTGTTTTTCTATATTAACCAAAAGAGAATGTAAGCAATGAATCTATATAGTATACGCTTGTTAAGAAATGTAAAAAAACAAAATGAAGCACCCATGCCATCTTTATACTGTGAATTGTGGCATTGAATTTTGTTTGGTGTTTTTTGTATATGTTTGCATTTTCAAAAAATCATCTGGTCTATATTAAGTGATGAAAAGAATATTATTTTAGGATATAAACCAAATATAAAATTATATACATATATATCAATATGCTTATATTTTTAATCAATATATATTTGTATATATATTTTTGTGTGTATATACAATAGTATATACATAAAATAGTACATATTTCATAGGGTCATTATGAGGATTAAATATAAAATACTTTGAACAGTGCTTGGAACATAAAAATACTGTATGCATTTTATTATGATTATCCATGATTTATAAATATTTTTGGGTTGAGGCAAATATTCTTTCTCTTTTAAATCTTACAGGAAATAAGAGGTAAAATATTTTCTGGTTATCAAAGCTAATAGGTTATAATGAGAATTTATGTTTTGGGAGTTGATAGACCAAAAGTGGCATCCATGTCGGGTCAAGCTGAAAAGATTATGCATCAGGGCTTGCAATCAAAAAGCTGTCACCCCTTCCATCCCTTTCTTTGTCTGGACAGAGAAAAGTTTTCTTTCTGGGGTCACACTCAAGTGGGGGCTTTACTTCTAGTGGCAATCTTTTGTGAGTTTATCCAAGTTCCAAAATTGCAGCTATGCAGCTCCTGGAACTTAAAGGTTTTTTGAAATTTTCATGTAAACTTTTTTTTCTAGAAAGCTCACTCCAGTTTTATTTCTCTTGATGTATATCTTTGCTTTCTCTCTCAAGAAGTTGGAGTAAACCAGGAATTCCAGATATATTATTACTTCAACAGGTGTCTCTATACACACTCTACACATTCATTTCTACAATATTCATTAGCATGCTTTTTCTGCTTTATTTCGCTTAATGGAGTGTTAGCTCAAAAAACTAAAGACAATGAATGGTCACTATATACAAATTTTATTTAAATGGAATAAATGTGTTTAAATTCTTTACTTTTATTTTAGGAACTTAAAGGTACATTTTATAAAAATTGTCCATCTTCCTTCTTATTCTTTCTTCTTTGGAAAAAAAATTGTATTCAAAGTATCTCTTTTGTATTTTTTATTACTCTCTCTTTTCTCAATTTTTATATTTTTAAAACACAGCTGGACTTATCCTACAATTGTAAGTTGTACGGTGATTTACAGTTTTTAAACCTCTTTTGGGCTTTAATCCCTACAAAGACCATAAGAGATCATGATGTCAGGGAATAACGCCCCCTGCCCCTTTTTCTAAAATAGGGTTAAAACTGTTTACTGACCTGACAGTGTTAAGCTTCCTAATGTATATTTCACAGTGATTCAGTCTTAGATCGTCAGTCTCTCAAATATATCCATTGCATCATGTTATGTCCAGTGCTGAAAAGGGCTTAATATAGAGAGATGACATTGATCTAAAAGTAAAAATGTACAAAAAGGGATTTAAAGACATAATTTTAGTAATTACCCTTGTCCTACATTACTTCTTTGTGTTAACAAGAGGAAGCAGGGTAAGAAGACTGAGCTTCTCCCAAGTTGCCTTCATGAGTTCTGCAAACTCATTAACATTAATGACAGTCAAAATAGGAAAAGAGGCCTACTTCTCCCATGTAGTGAAGATGGAGGAAAAGGAGAAAGGACTTTTGAATCTGCCTATTTACCCAGTGTTCCCATGCTGGTACCTTGGCAGGACACTGTATCGCAAGTGCAAGTGTTTTCCTTCTTGGTGAGTGTGGTTAGAGGTGACCATGGCCCCTTTCGCCCACTGATTTATTTCTGTTTGCCCTCTCCTCCACCCCCACCCCTCTTCTGCTGCACAGAAGAATCCGTTGATCCTCACTGGTCCCTAAGGATTAGCACCTAGATGATAATGACTTTTCTTATTTTCTTACAAGATGTACTCAGCAAAGTAGAGTTCTCTTAGATCAATTGCTTTATATTGCTTCAGAAAACAAATTTTAGAAAAACAAACGAACCAGGTCATTTTTGTCGTTAGTTAATGATAAGCAGCTCAAAATTTTCTGAGGCATTTATTCAAAAGCAAATTAGATTTAGAATACTTCTGTTATATTAATTTTAATTATACAAGCAACACATTAATTGCATTACCTTTGTTAATAACTAAAGCATCCCAGATAAAAATCTAAGTCCCCTACATCATGATTGCAATCTTGGCCCCCTTCATATTTCTCCAGAAGTAACTACAGAAATAGCTTCTCATGTGTATCCTTCTAGTGTCCTTCCCTCATATTTGAATTGCATGAATATACATAACTATGGAAAATACAAAGAATTGTTTTGTTTTTGATATAAAAATACATTATTCTGAAATTCACTTGTGCTCCTCACACTTGAAAATATCTTTTGAAGATCTCTTTATGGCAGGACATAAAGATCTACCTCATTCCTTTTATCTGTTTTACTGTATTCCAGAATATGATATCCTCTTCTCTATTAACTGTCATTTAGTTTATTTTCCCTTTTTGCTGTTAAAAATCAAGCCACAATAAGCATCCGTGAACATGACTTCTTAACTTCAAGTGCCAGTGTCTTTCAATAATATATATGGAGAATTGGAAAATGAAGATGATAGGGTACACATAGTCTCAACTGTAATAGATATTGCTAAATTTCCCCATAAAGTTACTATCACAAATAATATTCCATGAGCAGTGCCCATTTTCGACAGTCTCATTAACATTTGGTGTAAACTTCCAATTTTTGCCACTTGGGTAAATGAAAAATGGTTTCATGTTAACTCTTCCTTCTTTTTCCAGGGTGGGATAATCATAATAAAAACCTCTAAAAATGATGTCATGTGGTGCATTAAGCAAGAAGCAAGTTGACATTAAATTTTTTCTTTATTTCTAATTCATTACATCACACACTGAGATGCCTTTGCTCAGACACTGCTTTAAGACTCTTGCTTTAGGGCAGAAGTCCCTCTCTCATCGCAGTAGGACTGTTAATTGGTTTTTGAATCTGATTACTGATACAAAGTGGATCGACGGTAAAAGCACTGAGCAATTTATTTCATTTTCACAGTCCACTGCCAAGAAAAACAGCTGATAAGTTCCCATGAAACCAAGAGATCGTCCATCCTCCTAAAAAGCAAGCAAAAAAAGAAAAAAAATCCTAAGCAGATGTAACTGACAACTCATTAAAGAAGCCTTTCCTTATAGGTTTGGGATTATGGGAAGAGTTGGAGCATCATCAGGTTCCTGCTGCCCCTTGCATTGTATGCAGCTATCTGCTTTCACTTAGGATAAAAGCTAGAGGTGAGCTTTGGGGCCTGTCAAGGCCTGGGCTTGAACAATCAAATTAAGTTATTTTTAGCACTCAGGATGCATCCACAGCTTCAGTGGCAGTGCTGTGTGGGTGATAAGGAGGCCCAGAGGCCCAGAGATTCAGGCTTTTGAGCAAGAATAAAAAGGGAATCCCTTATCTCAATAGAGGGGAAAAAGATGCTGAGCTCTTCATGATCCACAGCAGCGCCAAAGCAGAGGAGAGGTGGACTCTCTCGTGCATTCAGTGAGGAACAATGTAGTCATATGTTGTGATACTTATCATAGGTAAAAGAAAGACACATTTTATAAAGGTAAGTGTGTTTCATTGAATGAATGAATGCATGCATCAAAGAATGAGTGAACGTGGCGGCATAGTTTAATTATTAAACCATACTGAAATTGACACCACAGTAGTAGATAAGCTTTATGTTATATACCCTATCCCCCTTATAGCTTTGTGCAAGGATTTAATCTCTTTAATTTTTTGTTTACTTATGTATAAAATGGAGTTACTTATATATTTTTTTTTAAAGATTTATTTATTTATTTTTTTATTTTTTCCTTTTTCTCCCCAAAGCCCCCCTGTACATAGTTGTGTATTCTTCGTTGTGGGCTCCTCTAGTTGTGGCATGTGGGATGCTGCCTCAGCGTGGTCTGATGAGCAGTGCCATGTCCGCGCCCAGGATTCGAACTAACGAAACACTGGGCCGCCTGCAGCGGAGTGCGCGAACTTAACCACTCGGCCACGGGGCCAGCCCCTGGAGTTACTTATATTTTATTGACAAATTCATAGGGCTTTGAGAGTCAGAAGAGAGCATATAAATGTCATATTGAGTAACATCTAAAGTACAGTTATAGAATCATTCATTTATTAATCTATTCAACAAATAGTTAAGTATATATTATGTTCCAGAAATATACACACCCACACACATCATAATATATGTAGTCAATTTGGATAAATGCTGGGGAGGAATGTGGGCTATTAGCTATTATGAGAACCTGTAGCAAGGATCCTTATCTGAGAGGATAGATTCAGGCTAACGAAAGAGAATGATAATTAAAGTAATTGCAGAAGGGTGAGGTCAAATTACTAAAGCCAAGATGGTGGGGTTTAAGGGGCAGAGGCAAGCAGCACTTCCTGTAGAAAAAAGAGCATGCACCATGCCTTAGACAAAAAATTATTGTCTAGGAAGTCCGTTGAGCTTTTCTGTAGTTATTTTTATGGTAATTTCCAACTCTTGTATAATGTACATACAATTCAGGGTATTTGCTTTAAAAGCCTTCATTTTAGGAAAAAAATATTAAAATGGCTAATTCTTACTTGAATTATTATGTTCCAATGGCTGGTAGAAGGTTTCTAATATCCTTAACTCACATCCTATTGTTACTTAGGAGTTTCATGCATATATGTACATTTGTTCTATTTCTTTCAGGTTTTTTTTGGTGAGGAAAATTGGCCCTGAGCTAACACCTGTTGCTAATCTTCTTTTTGCTTGAGGAAGAGCATCCCTAAGCTAACATCCATGCCAATCTTCTGTTTTGTATGTGGGATGCCTCCACAGCATGGCTTGATGAGCGGTGTTTAGGTCAGCACCCAGGATCCAAACCCATGTGCCCCGGGCTGCCAAAGTAGAGAGTGTAAACTTAACCACTACACCACCGGGCTGGCCCTGTTCTGTTTCTTTAAAACTAAAGGCAAAACACCCTTTAGCACTTCCAGCCTATATAATGGCTATATCTACAGCAGCCTTAATTAGTCCCTTTCTCAAATGAAAACTTATATGAGGTATAATTCTATAGGTATATTGAGTTAGTAATTCTAGTTGTACAGTCAAGCATCACTTCATGACAGGGATGTGGTCTGAGAAATTCATTGTTAGGTGATTTCGTAATTGTGTGAACATCATAGAGTGTACTTACGCAAACCTGGATGGTATAGCCTACTACATACCTAGGCTATATGGTCTAATTTTATTGGACCACTGTTGTATATAACGTATGTTGTCAACTGAAACATTGTTAAACAATGCATGACTGTATTCCTTTAACTAGTATGTTACATAACATTTGGTTTTTAGATGATACTCATCTAAAATTAACATTTATTTTTTCTGGCTGTAAAAATGATATAGAAGGGCCACCTCATGGCCTAGTGGTTAAGTTCAGCATGCTCCACCTTGGTGGCCTGGGTTCAGTTCCCAGGTGCGGACCTATATCAGTCATTGGCAGCCATGCTGTGGAGGTGACCCACATATAAAATAGAGGAAGATTGGCACAGATGGCAGTTCAGGGCAAATCTTTTTCAAGCAAAAAGAGGCAGATTGGCAATGGATACTAGCTCAGGAACTCAGAGTGAATCTTCCTCAGCAAAAAAAAAAAAGATAGATGGATAGGTAGATATGTAGATAGATACTGTAGTCTCCCCTTACCCACAGTTTCACTTTCCATGGTTTCAGTTATGTGGTCAACTGTGGTCTGAAAATATTAAATGGAAAATTCCAGAAATAAAAACATCATGCATTTTAAAGTGCATGCCCTTCTGAGTAGTGTGATGAAATCTCACATTATCCCACTCTGTCCTACCTGGGATATAAATCATCTCTTTCTCCAGCATATCCACACTGTATACACTCCCTGCCTGTTAGTCACTTAGTAGCCCTCTTGGTTATCAGATCGAAAGTCGCAGTAACACAGTGCTTGTGTTCAAGTAACCTTTATTTTACTTAATAATGGTGCCAAAGCACAAGAGTAGAGATGCTGAGATATGCCAAAGAGAAGCTGTAAAGCTTCCTTTAAGTGAAAAGGTGAAAGTTCTCGACTTAATAAGAAAAAAAATCCTATCCTGTGCTTACTAAAATCTATGGTAACTTTTATTACAGTATATTGTTATAATTCTATTTTATTATTAGTTATTGTAGTTAATCTCTTACTGTGCCTAATTTATAAATTAAACTTTATCTTAGGTATGTATTATAGTAAAACATAGTATATATAGGGTTTGGTACTATGCATGGTTTCAGGCATCCAGTGGCAGTCTTGGAACATATTCTCCACAAATAAGGGGGAACTACTGTACTATAGATATAGAAAACTGATATCAGAAAAGTATAACATATTATATACAACTTACATGATGCTACCACCCAGAGGCAGACATTGCTAACATTTTGGAGCATACATTTATAATCTTAGTTATTTTTTGTCATAAGCATATATGTGTACCTCGACAAAATTGAAATAACTTGGAATATGCAGAAATGTATCCAACTCTTTCTAATATCTATGGTATTTATCTTATTAATAAATATTCCTTAGAACTGTTTGAATATCTGCAAAATGTTCAACAAAGTTTATCTAAAAACAAAACTTACTTAATTTACCTATTGCTGAATATTTAAGTAGTTTCAACTTCTTACTAATTTAAATAATGCTATCATAAATCTCTATCTATATGAATGTTTGTGTATATATCCAGTTTATTCCTGACAGTTAATTCCCAGGAATTTAATTGCTAGATTAAAAATAACAAGCGCTCAATATGTGTTGCCAAATTGCCCTCCAGAAATAGTGTACAAATTTATGTTTTTGTCAGTAGTTTTTGTGTGTTCACATATTCAACAATAGTAGGTAGTCACCTATTTTTAAATTCTCTGCCACATGATAGTCTTCAACATGTATACTTTCCTTAAATTTAAATTTTCTGGGATAAAAGACTGAATTTTAATTAATTTTTGACATGAAAAAGCTGTACATAATTAATGTGTAAAATTTTGTGAATTTGGAAGTAAGTATAGTCAGCCCTGGTGGTCTAGTGGTTTAGATCGGGCACTCTCACCATGATAGCCTGGCTTCATTTCTGGGTCAGAGAACCACACCACCCATCTGTCGGTTGTCATACTGTGCCGGTTGCATGTTGCTGTGATGCTGAAAGCTATGCCAACGGTATTTCAAATACCAGCAGAGTCACCCATGGTGGACAGGTTTCAGCAGAGCTTCCAGACTAAGATAGACTAGGGAGAAGGACCTAGCCATCCATTTCAGAAAAAAATTAGTGATGAAAACACTTTGTCTGATACTGCGCTAGAAGATGAGAGGATGGTGCAAAAAGACCAGGCAGAGTTCTTCTCTGCTGTACACGGGGTTGCTAAGAGTCAGAACTGATTTGATGGCACTAACAACAAACAGTCTGCCCCCAGTATCTGTGGGTTCTGCCTATGCAGATTCAACCAGCCACGGATCAAAAGTCCTATAATTGTTGCGTTTGTACTGAACATGTACTGACTTCTTTTTCTTATCATTATTCCCCAAACAATGCAGTATAACACAGAATTTACATTATGTTAGGTATTATCAGTGACCTAGAGATGATTTAAAATATATGAGAGGAGGTGCATAGGTTATATGCAAATACTACACCCTTTTATATAAGGGACTTGAACATCCTTGGATTTTGGTATGGGGGGTCATGTCCTGGAACCAATCCCCCATGGATACTGAGGGATGACTATATAGATGGGGGAAGCTATCACAACAACTTATGCCATCAACTTATCTATTGCCTGCGAAAGTTTCCTCTCAGCTTATTATTATTTTTTGTGATAAGAATACGTAACGTAAGTTCTACCCTCTTGTCAAATTTTTAAGTATGCAATACATTATTGCTGACTATAGGCACTATGCTGTACAGTAGATCTCTCAGACTTCTTCATCTTGTATAAACAAAACTTTGTACCTTTTGTCTAATATCTCCTCGTTTACCTCTCCCTCCAGCCCCTGGCAGCCGCCATTCCATTCTCTGCTTCTGTAAGTCTCACTATTTTAGATTCTTCATATAATGATATCTGTCCTCCTGTGTCTTGCTTATTTCACTTGTATAACGTCCTCCAGATTCATCCATGTTGTCACAAATGGCAGAATTTCCATCTTTTTGTGGCTGAATAATATTTCTATTGTTGTAGATACCAATTTTCTTTATCCATTCATCTGTTGATAGACGTTTAGATTGTTTCCATATCTTGACCATTGTGAATTGTGCTGCAGTGAACATGGGAGTGCTAATATCTCTTTGAGATTCTGATTTCAATTCTTTTGGATAAATAATATAAATTATTATATTATAATAATTATATATTTATCATTATTATATATTATTATATTATAATTATAAAAATTATAAATAATTTTTTGGATAAATTCTTTTGGATAAAAAAGTGAGGTTGCTAGATCATATGGTGGTTCTATTTTTAGTTTTTTGAGGAACTGCATAATATTGTCCATAGTGGCTGGACCAATTTACATTCCCACCAGCAGTACACAACAGTTTCCTTTTTTCCCCATCCTATCCAACATTTGCTACTTATTGATTTATTTTTAATAATATCCATCCTAACAGGTATAATGTCTCATGTTTTGATTTACATTTCCCTGATGATTAGTTATGTTGAGTACCTTTTCATATGTCTGTTTGGTATTTGTATGATTTCTTTGGAGAAATTTCTGTTCAGTTCCTTTGCCCATTTTTTTAAATTGGGTTATTTTTGCTATTGAGTTTAAGTTGTTCCTTATATATTTTGGATGTTGCCCTATTATCGGATACATGGTTTGTAAATATTTTCTCTCATTCTGTAGGTTGTTTTTTCATTTTGTTGATTGTTTCCTTTGCTGTGGAGAAGCTTTTTAGTTTGACATAATCCCACTTTTTTGCTTTTACTTTTGGTGCCTGTGCTTTTTGATGTTATATCCAAGAAATCATTGCCAAAGCCAATGTCAAGAAGCTTTTTTCTTCTAGAAATCTTATGATTTCAGGCCTTACATTTAAACCTTTAATCCATTTTGAGTTGATTTTGGGGTATGATGTGAAATATCAAGTTTTCCCAGCACCGTTCATTGGAGACACTCTCCTTTTCTCATTGTGTATTCTTGGCTCCCTTGTCAAAGATTACTTTGCTGCATGTGGGTTTATTTCTGGGCTCTCTATTCAGTCCATTGGTCTCTGTGCCTGTTTTTATTGGAGTATTATGCTATTTTGATTACTGTAGCCTTGTAATACATTTTGAAATCAGAAAGTGTGATGCCACCAGCTTTGTTCTTTTGCAAGATTGCTTTGGTCATGCAGTGTCTTGTAGTTCCACATGAATTTTAGGATTATTTTTTCTGTTTCTTTCAAGAATATCATTGGGATTTTGATGGGATATCATTGAATCTGTAGATCACTTTGGGCAATATGGACATGTTAATAATATGAATTCTTCCAACTAATGAACTTGGATGTCTTTTTATTTGTGAAGAAAGACTGACTTTTTCCCTGCATTTACTTTTGCTTGTATATGTCCTTTTGTGACCTGTTCGTGTTATTTTCCCATTTTTCTTTCTGCTATTCATAGTATTCTTATCGACTTATGAGTCCTGTAGAGATGGAAGCTTTTAACAATTTTGTGTGTAGTATTTGCAGAAAATAGTATTCCTACTTATTGTTTTGTGGTGTTATCAACTTGGGAAAGGAAGAAATATTTGATAAATGGTGCTAATAAATTATTTTGCAGGAAGAATGAGAGGAGAAGAGACTTGAGGTGGGTGTTAAACATTTGTGCATTCAAAAAAGTCCACTTTAGGTGGATTGAAAAGGCAAGTATAAGAGAAAAAACTCATGAAATAATTAAGAGGAAATCATAGGATAATATCTCTGATCTAAAATTGATGAAGGCCTTTTTAAGCATAAAGACCTGAAAGAAATTTGTAGAGGAAAAAATTAAGGTAGGGCTGCATTAGCAAAAATTAGAACCTATAGGAGTAATATTCTTTAAAAAGATTTTGAAGAGGAAATGACTTATTTTAAATGTAAAGTCATAATAATAATGAATGGAACCAAACAATATAAAGATACTATCTAGCTCTTTTTCACAATTGATAATACTTTAACTAATCTCATATTCTAAAATACAGAACCATTTTATAGTATGATTCAAGTGTAATTGGAATTTCATATATAATAATGATAATCTTTTCGAAGTAAATTTGTTTGTATTTTGGTGATGTTTTATTAAAGGAAGATATTGCCTTTTTAATTGGTATGAGTTTACTTTCAGAGAGCCCTTCCTCTGTTTAGCATCTCTTGAACTGAAGCCCAGGTGGAAGTGCCTACTGTGGAGCCCATGCTAATGTCACCCATGCCCTGAGGACTGATGACCGCCATCCCAATCTCTTTCTTAGGCCACAGGCTGGTGTTTCTAATTGTATATTAGAACACCATTCTGGGATGTCAGACTGTAAATTAATACATCCCAAACCTAAGGGATCATTCTCTGCCTCCAACCTGCTCCTCCTTAAATAACACCTCTCAGTTAATGATATCGTTGATCACCTTGATTCCTGTTCTTGCTGTCATTCTGCACTCCCCCTTATCTGCCGTTGCACAGATCTAATTATCTCCCAATAATTATTTGTCATTCCACTTTAGAAATCTAATTTTCTTTTTTTCCTCCCTTTTTTTAATGGTATTTCACTAGGTTTGGCCCCTCTCATTGATCACCTCACTCTTCTAAGAACTTGCTAATTTGTCTTGTTATCTCTTCTCTTCCTCCCACTCTGAAACCTAGTTAGATGCTCAAAAAATATCTGTGAGGAAACCCTCCTTGTATGTTCTGGAATATTCACAACTATGAAAAGAACTTTAAGAAAATATGCTCTTTATACATCTCATTCAAACCTCTCTCCATATTCACTCACACTTTTTTTTTTTAATCTTGGAAATTGCAAGTGTTTCCCTAAGCAGAAGTAGTTTTGCCAAGTAAGATACTGAGATAAATTAAAGGAATGACTGGGTGCTTGCCAATGATTGTGGGCGAAGAAGGACAGGAAGAGGAGAACCTGAGAGGAGAGTTAATTAGTATTCACTCCTTCCTTCCACCTCCTGCCCAGCTTTCTCTCATCTCCTCCCTCCTCTTATTGGTCTTACTCTTAACTTTTTAGACCAAGGAGCATGGTTGCCTTTACTGTAGAGTACACTGGCAAGGGAGGCAAAAAATAAGATGAAATTTAACCAAACGTGGGTCAACTGCTGCAATGAACCCCTGAAAGCGAGAAAATCTTTTTAATTCCTTGTGAGTTGTGTCTCTTTCTCTAGATTTGCCGTAATGAAGCACTGCCCAGATACAACTTCCCTTAAAGAAGTTACCTTCCCTCAAAGTAAGGAACTGTAGTATTGTCCAGGACATTGAGATTACAGTGATTTTTGATGTTGATTGTTGAGTAATACTGGATTCATCATGTAGTAAAATGTTGGGACAGATGTCTAATAAAAGCTAATGAAATTAGTGAACTTATCACCTTAAAGGGAACAAAATGCTTAGCAGTCCATCCATCATGATTTTGCAGTGAAATTATCAGCAGAATAAAGAAGGCAGTATACATTTAAATATAGTAAGCCTTTCAGATTGTATATTTTCTTTTTTTAGTTGAAGTATAATTGAGATAGAACCTTATATCAGTTTCAGTTGTACAGCACAATTATTTGGCATTTGTATACATTGTGAAATGATCATCACATTAAGTCTTTTTACCATCTGTTACCATACAAAGTAACTACATTTTTTTCTTATGATGGGAATTTTTAAGATTTGCATTCTTAGCAACTGTCAAACTTGCAATACGATATTATTGACCATAGTCCCTGTGCTGTACATTACATCCCCATGACTTATTTATTTTATAATTGGAAGTTTGTACCTCTTAATCCCCTTCATCTATTTTGCATACCCCCATCATCCCTTCCCTCTGGCAACCACCTATCCTTATCTCCATATCTATGAGTTTTGTTTTGTTTTTTATATTCCAGATATAAGTGAAATCTTAAGGTATTTTTCTTTCTTTGTCTCACTTATTTCGCTTTGCATAATACTTCTGAGGTCCATCCATGTTGTTGCAAATAGTAAGATTTTATTTCTTTTATGGCTGAGTAGTATTACATTGTATACATATATCACATCTTCTTTATTTATTTATCCATCAATGGACATTTAGGTTGTTTCCGTATCTTGGCTTTTGTAAGTAATGCTGCAACAAACTTAGTGTATATGTATTTTCAAACTAGCATTTTCATTTTCTTCAGATAAATACCCATAAGTGGAATTGCTGGATCATATGGTAGTTCTATTTTTAATTTTTAGAAGAAATTCCATACTGTTTTCCATAGTGGCTGTACCAATTTACATTCCCACAAACAAGCGTTCCCTTTTCTCCATATCCTCGCCAAGACTTATTTCTTGTCCTTTTGATAATAGCCATTCAGAGAGGTGTGAGGTGATATTGTGTTTTCGATTTGCATTTCCCTGATGATGGTGATGTTGAGCATCTTTTCATGTGCCTGTTGCCCATCTGTGTGTCTTCTTTGGAAAAACATCTATTCAGATCCTCTGCCCATTTTTTAATTAGATAGTTTTTTTGTTATTGAGTTGCATGAGTTCTTTATATATTTTGGATATTAACCCCTTAGTGGATATACGATTTGCAAATATCCTCTCTCATTTGGTAGTTTGCCTTTTTATTTTGCTGGTGGTTTCCCATCAAACTGAAAACTGTGCAGAAGCTTTTTAGTTTGATGTAGTCTCATTTGTTTATTTTTGCTTTTGTTGCTATTACTTCTGGAGTCAGATTCAAGAAGATATTGCTAAGACCACTGTCAAGGAGCTTACCAGCTATGTTTTCTTCCAGGAGTCTTATGTTTTCTGGTCTTATATTCAAGTCTTTAATCCACTTTGAGTTAATTTTTATGTATGATGTAAGATAGTGGTCCAGTTTCATTCTTTTGCATGTGGCTGTCCAGTTTTCCCAACACTATTCAAGAGACTGTCCTTTCATCGTTGTATATTTTTGCCTCCTTTGTTGTAAATTAATTGACCATATATGTGTGGGTCTATTTCTAGGCTCTCTATCCTGGTTCATTCATCTATGTGTCTGTTTTCATGCCAATACCATATGGTCTCGATTACTATAGCTTTGTAGTACACAGTCATGCATCACTTAATGATGGGGATACATTCTGAGAAGTGCATGATTAGGCAATGTCATCACTGTATGACCATCGTAGAGTGTGCTGAAGGGGAACAAATTTGCCATCCCAAAATATATCTCTTTAACATAAGTATTATTTTAGACCAGTTATTTTTAAGAAACAAAAGACTCAGTTTTTCTTGTTATATCCCCCTTAACTGCCTAAAAGAATTCAGGTAAAAAACCTATCTCAGGAAGCAAACTAGCAACTTAGCATGACTCATACTAGGTGGTAGATAGGGAGGAACCTGGAAAAGCCTGCTCATTGTGCTCCCCTCGCTGTTCTTCTGTTTCTGTGTGGCCAAATGAACACTAGTTTTCCAAATGTTTGCTCCTTTCTACCTACCTGTGAATTGCCTTCTTTCTTTCCCTTTAAGTCCCTAACTCTCCTCACCTCCAACATCTTTTGTCTTTTACTGTGGACGGCATTTAAGGTGAAAGCTTAGTCCATTTTGTCCAGTTACTCAGTTTTCCTAGGTTTCCCCCAGGTATACATGTTATTAAGCTTTTGTTTGTTTTCCTTCCGCTAATCTGTCTCATGTCAATTTAATTCTTAGTCCAGTCAGAAGAAACCAGAAGGATAGAAGAAAATTTCTTCCTTCCCTACAGTGTTTACACAAACCTTGATGGTATAGCCTACTACACACCTAGGCTGTGGACTAATCTTATGGGACCACCATCATATATGGGGTCTGTCAGTGACCAAAATGTCATTACATAATCCATGACTATAGTTTGAAATCAAGAAGAAGTGATGCCTCCAGCTTTGTTCCTTCTCAAGATTGCTTTAGCTATTTGGGATCTTTTGTGGTTTCATACAAATTTTAGGATTATTTGTTCAAAATACAAAAGTACCATTGGAAATTTGATAGGGCTTACATTGAATCTTTACATTGCTTTGGGTAATATGAACATTTAACAATACTAATTCTTCCAATCCATGAGTATAGAATAGCTTTCCTATTATTTAAGTATCCTTTTGTGTATTTCCTAAATATCTATTTGTGTCTTCTTCAATTTCTCTCATCCATGTCTTATAGTTTTCAGTGTACAAGTCTTTCACTTCCTTCAATTTGTTCCTAGGCATTTTATTTTTTTTGATGCAATTCTCAAGGCGATTTTTTTCTTAATTTCTCTTTCTGATAGTTTGCTGTTAGTGTATAAAAGTGCAACAGATTTTTGTATATTGATTTTGTATCCTAAAACTTTACTGAATTTGTTTATTAGTTCTAACAGTTGTTTGGTGGCATCTTTAGGATTTTCTATGCATAAAAACATGTTGCCCACAAATAGTGACAGTTTTACTTCTTCTGTAATTTGGTACCTTTATTTCTTTTTCCCACCTAATTGCTCTGGCTAGGACTTCCAGTACTATGTTGCATAAAAACGATGAGAGTGAGCATCCTTGTCTTGTTCCTGATCTTAAAGGAGAAGCTTTAAGCTTTTCACCATTGGGTATGATGTTAGCTGTGGGCTTGTCATATAGGGCCTTTATTATGTTATGTTACATTCCATCTATACCTACTTTGTTGAGAGTTTTTATCATAAATCAATGCTAATTTTGTCAAATGCTTTTTCTGTGTCTATTGAGATGATCATATGATTTTTATCCTTCATTTCATTAATGTGTACCACATTGATTGATTTGCTGATATTGAACCATCCTGGCATCTCTGGATTAAATCCCATTTGATTGTGGTGTATGACCCTTTTAATGTGTTGTTGAATTCAGTTTGCTAGTATTTTGTTGAGGATTTTTGCATTTATGTTCATTAGGGATATTGGCCTGTAATTTTCTCTTTTTGTGTTATCCTCATCTGGTTCTTATTTTTTTCCCCAAGTAATTTTATTGAGATCATGATGGTTTATAACATTGTGAAATTTTGAGTGTACATTATTGTTTATCAGTTTCTGAATACATGTCATTTTGCTCACTCCTAGTAGTCTAATTTTTATCCATCACCAAACATAAAGGCCATATATGACAAATCCACAGCCAACATCATACTTAATGGTGAAAAACTGGAGGCCATCCCTCTGAGAACAAGAATAAGACAATGGTGCCTACTCTTACCACTCCTGTTCAACTTAGTACTGGAGGTTCTGGCCAGAGCAATTAGGCAAGAAAAAGAAGTAAAAGGAATCCAAATTGGAAAGGAGGAGGTGAAAATTTCACTATTTGCAAATGACATAATTCTATAGATATAAAACCCTAAATAATCCACAAGAAAACTATTAGAAATATAGTCAACAACTACAGCAAAGTTGCAGGGTACAAAATCAATTTTAAAAAGTCAGTTGCATTTCTATACACTAACAATGAATAGCAGAAAGAGAAACCAAGAATACAATCCCATCAAAAAGAATAAAATATTTAGGAATAAACTTAACCAAAGAGGTGAAAGACCTATACACTGAAAACTATGACATTATTGAAAGAAATTGAAGAAGACATAAAGAAATGGAAAAATATTCCACATTCATGGGTTGGAAGAATAAACATAATTAAAATATCCATACGACTCAAAGCAATCTACAGATTCACTGCAATCCTAATCAGAATCCCAATGACATTCTTCACAGAAACAGAACACAGAACCCAAAAATTTATATGGAACAACAAAAGACCCCAAATAGCCAAAGCAATCACAAGAAAAAAAGAACAAAGCTAGTGGTATCACAATCCCTGACTTCAAAACCTATTACAAAGCTATGGTAATCAAAACAGCATGGTACTGGCACAAAAACAGACAAACAGATCAGTGGAACAGAATCGAAAGCCCAGAAATAAAACCACACATCTATGGACAGTCAATCTTTGACACAGGAGCCAAGAACATACAACGGAGAAAAGAAAGTCTCTTCAATAAATGGTGTTGAGAAAACTGGACAGCCACATGCTAAGGAATGAAAGTAGAACATTATCTTGCACTGTACACAAAAATTAACTCAAAATGAATTAAAGATTTCAATGTAAGACCCAAAACCATAAAACTCCTAGAAGAAAATATAGGCAGTACACTCTTTTACATTGGTCTTACCAATGTCTTTTCAAATACTATGTCTACTCAGGCAAGGGAAACAAAGAAAAAGTTAACAAATGGGACTACATCAGACTAAAAAGCTTCTGCAAAGCGAAGGAAACCATGAACAAAATGAAAGGACAACCCACCAACTTGGAGAAAATATTTGTAAATCATTTATCAGACAAGCGATTGATCTCCAAAGTGTATAAAGAATGCATACAATTCAACAACAACAACGAAAACAACCCAATCAAAAAATGGGCAGAGGAGATGAACAGATGTTTTTCCAAAGAAGATATACAGATGGCCAACAGACACATGAAACGATGTTCAACATCACTAATTATTAGGGAAATTCAAATCAAAACTACAATGAGATATCACCTTCCACCAGTCAGAATGGCTATAATTACCAAGACAAAAAACAACAAAAGTTGGAGAGGATGTGGTGAAAAGGGAACACTCAAACACTGCTGGTGGGAATGCAACCTGATACAGCCACTATGGAGAACAGTATGGAAATTTCTCAAAAAATTGAAAATGGAAATACCCTGTCTAGTTTTGATATCAGGATAATGCTAGCCTCATAAAATGAGTTTGGAAGCATTCCCTTCTCTTCAGTTTTTTGGAAGAGTTTGAGAAAGATGGGTATTAAATCTTCTTTGAATGTTGGTAGAATTCACTAGTGAAGCTGTCTGGTCCTAGATTTTGTTCGTTGACAGTTTTTTGATTACTGATTCAGTCTCCTTACTAGTAATCTGCCTATTCAGATTTTCTATTTCTTCATGATTCAGCCTTGGAAGAGTATATGTTTCTAGGAATCTTTTCATTTCTTCTATGTTGTCCAGTTTGTTGGTGTATATTTTCTTAATTATAAAATTTTTGATTTATAAATATATCAAATTCTTCATACACTAAATAAGCAACTTGATAGTTTGTCATATTCATGTAATTAAAGTGAAATGACCAACAATTCTCTTCATTACTCTACACTTGAGATTTTTCTCTATAAAATAGGAGGTAATGCTCAGTTTGATATAAATTTATTTTGGTAATAATAAAATTATTAACTATCTTGTATGAGTTTCTGTGGAACTTTTTATGAGATCAAAAGTCTAGTCTTCCCTATGTACATATTTATTTGATAAAAAAAGAAAATGACATTTTCCTTCAGAACAAAACGTAGAATTAATAAAAAGTGATATAATTTAAGCATTTTTGCTTAGGCTGTTCAAAAGTATATTTCTTTGGGGTAGCCACACTGTGGAATTTTAAGAAACTTATGGCACTCTCTCTGTAAAGTATTTTAAAGGAAAGAGGGCCCCCTTGCCTCTCCCTAATAACTGATCTTTGGTGTGTTCTTAGAAAAATGGAGCTTAAGCTTTTCTTACTTTTGTTCTTTGAGTCTCATATGCTTATCATGATTGTACCAGAGTTTAATTTCCTGAGTCTTATAATAAAACAAAAAAGTGAAGAGAAGCCAAAAACCATACAGAAGGAAAAATAATCTTCCATCTCCTTTTTTATACATTCAGAATTACGGGTATTAATTCTGAAGACTGATGGAAAATTCTATATAAGAAGGTATTTAGATAGAAAAATTTAAGACTATGGATAATAACTACTTATTGAGAACCCTCTATGTGCCCAGCACCATGCTAAATACTTTACAGACAACAGCTCATTTAATCCTTACCACAGCTCTTTCCAATGCATTATTAAAGAAAAATGGTAATCTGGCACATACTAAAACAAATGAACCATACATTTAAATGATTTCTTTAACTACACTTAAAGGAGTTGTTGAATGCCTCTATGATTAGATGTCAAGGCTAGAAGAATAGTCTGCAATGGTCCCCTGATTCTTGAGAAGAAATGATCACAAAGAAAAAACAAAGTTGTCAGTTGAATTTAGGCAAATATATTTCAGAATAGGCAAGGAACAAAAGCAAATCTGGACAAAAACAATAAATGATTCTTTTCAACTCCCACCCTTGACTTTGCCTACTCTGCCATTCCACACTACCTCCCAGTGCTGCATCTTCTCTCCCCACAGTAGAACTCCTCTCAGATAACTCCATCCTCTGCTTCCCTCTTCACATTATCTTCATCAAGCATGTCTGGTCTGTATCCTATTCTATTAGAGTACTTTCATCTACCATTAGCTATGACAGTGAACTAATTGGACAAACTAGTTCTTACTTTTGTGTTAATAAGAAACAGTGGCTTATAAGATATTCCTCGCAGGTAACAGGTAATATTGTCATTGAACTCCTCTTGTAATGAAATGCCAAAGTATTTCTAGGAACTGACAAAGGGTGACAGGAGAGCAATTTAGGGACAGAGTAAAAAGGGCATTTAGTTCCCTTCAGAGTATACTCACTTACAAATTGTTCATTTAATAAATTTTCTTTCCTTCATTCAACAAATACAGCACCTGTCCTATGCAAGTCCAGTTTTAGGTGGTGGGGATACAATGGTGAATAAGACAGTATAGCCCTCAAGCAGGCCTCATCTACATCTGTTACATATTTCTAGGGTCTGCAAAGTCCTCAGAGGTGAATAAGTTATAGACTCCCTGCTCAAGGAGTTTGCAGACTCAGAATCCACAACTAAGACTTTTCTTTTTTGAGGAAAATTAGCCCTGAGCCTACATCCATGCCCATTTTCCTCTACTTTATATGTGGGATGCCTACCACAGCATGGCTTGTCAAGCAGAGCATAGGTCCGTACCTGGGATCCGAATCGATGAACCCACAGCCACCGAGGCAGAACAAGTGAACTTAACTGCTGTGCCACTGGGTCGGCCCCTCACAACTAAGCTATTTTGATGATGCTTTTTCTTCTTTATCTATTTATAAAGTTGGTCATATATAGGATAAGCACTGAGCTTTACTTGCTCTTTAACAAAGTCTGCTGAAGACTGCTGAAGGACAACACCCAACAGCAGTGCTTTAGGGAACTGTCTTCTCTGCTCACTCTGTTAGGAATCTAAATTAGGCTTCACAAACTCAAATATATGCGTGGGCCAAATAGGCAAAATAAAAAAAAAATCGGTGATGTCAACTGAGTATAAGACAAGATGGGTTGTTGGAGACTGTGTTAAGTGGAAAAATATGTATGTTACTTAATGGCATTCAAATACAAAACTTAAGAATACAGTACCAGCCAACTAAAGTACTACCCATGGACCCAGAATAATTCAATTTCCATGTCATGACATTTTTATCTCTGATTGGTAGGATTGACTGTGATGTTCAAAAGATGGAAGACCTTTAACAATTCTATGAATTCTTGTTATATTTCTAGTTCCATTGGGATGGATAACTACAAATTAGCTTAAGTAATGTTATATTAATCTATTAAAAACTACTTATTTCATGCCTTCAATGTCCTGGACTCTGTTCTAGGTGCTTGGGATACATATGTGGCAAGCTAGATGAAAACCTCTGTCTTGATGGGTTTACATTCTAGCAAGATAAAGAAACAAATAACAGGGATAATTTTAAAAAGTACTATGACAAAAGAGAAAAGGGGGGCAGTTTAATGGCAAGTAGGAGATACTTGTAGTGGTTATAATTTTTAATAGGAGATCAAGAAGAACATATTGAAAAAGTGGATTTGAGCCAGTTCTTTAGAGTCATGATGGAGTTACCATGAAGATAGTTGGGATGTACATTCCAGGCTGAGGGAAGAGCCACTTGAAAAGATAATTTGTGATTGTCTGAGGCCTGTTCAAGTGACATTAAGGAGGCCAGTGGCTGGTGAAGTGAATGAGGGGTAGAGTAAAAGGCCAAGGGTTTTATAAACCATTTTAAAGTCTTGCTTTTCTCTCAGTGAAATGGGAGTTGTTACATGGCTTTGCTCGGAGAAAATGATCTAAGTTATGTTTCATGAGGATTATTCCAGCTACAGTGTTGAGGATAAACTCTATGTGAACAAAGGAGGAAATGTGGAGATAAATTTGGAGGCTATTTTAATAATCCAGGCAAAAGATGATAGCTTATAAAATATCCCTCCCAGGTGATATGTAACATTCTCACTGAACTCGTCTGGTGATAAGGTGTCAAAGTATTTCCAGGAAAGGACAAATGGCTCAGATCATTGTGGTACCTGGGATTTATAATTGTTGAGAAATTTGACAAATCTACTAGGGTGGTAAATGACAGCAACACTGAATTATCACATGATGACATGTGATTAAAAGTCTTGTAGTATTAGGGAAGAGGGATCAAGAATGTTCTGAAAGCAGGAATGAGGACTAAGGAAGACAAGTATGTTGTCTTCAGACCCACTAGCACAAAGGCTGTGTGTGAAGGGGCTGGGAATGGCCACGGCAGAGAGCTATGGGAAGACAGTCCTCAGGAAGGAACTAGACTTCAATTTCAAAAAGAAAATAGACTATTAAGAGAGGGGTTGGAGAATGAAGATAGAGGATTTTGCTGATGATGAACAATGTATCTCAGAGGGTGTAGTGAAAGTTTTTAGGAATTGAGTAGGGATAGGAGAAAGATACAGCAGAGGCAGGGTAAATATATAATTTATCTTCCACACAGGACATTTCTGAAAGTGTGAGGGGGGGACCATTGATGCAAATGCCATTACACAGCAAGCACAAATAGGAACCAGCTCAGGCCCACCTGGACTCATGGTAGAGGTGATGGCCCTAATTGCCTCCTGAGGATTAGAGTGGGAGAGATGAGGGGTGCCCTGGAATCTGTCTTGAAGTGACAGCCTTGAAGAGGGATAAAGGGCCTCATGAGATTAGTCTTGCTGAAGTCAAGCAGATAGCGGCAGAGCTGGAGTGTAGAGAGGGAAGTCGCATATTTGAGCTAAGACCTAAATGACAAGCAGAAGCAGCCTTATTTCAATGTAGAAGAATAGAAAAAGAGTTCCAATAGAGGGAACAGCAGGGGGAAAAGCTTGGCATCTTTGTGGAATATAAAGGCCTGGAGTATAATGAACACTGGAGATTAGGGGAGTAAAGCAGACAGTGGCTGGATGTAGCATCTTTTAGGCTAAGCCTCTATTTATCCAAGTTATGAATAATCATGTAAACTAAGAATCTTTTGAGAATAAAAGGTGGTTCTATTGTTGATTATGCTATGACAAGAACGTAAACCTGGCCTGTTGAAGGCACACTGGGATGTAAGGTCATCTAAATTTTGAGGCTGGTGAGAAGTGACTCTAAATTGCTGAGGTTAGACTATCTTTCTTATATTATCCACCTGGTGGCAGTATAGGACAAGACAGGATATTTTTTGCCTATCTGACCTGATATTGACCTTTTCAGGAAGTCTGTGTGTGTGTTTCCAAAACCTTCTGCGATTTGTTAATTGTGTTCATGGAATGCATCCATGCTTTTTTATTCTGCGGTAACATTTATAGACACTGTAAAAAACCGGAATACCCACCCTAATGGACAAATAGTCTTTTATTCAAAACAGATACAAACATTTTCCAAAATACTAGTCATACTTCCTTAAAAGGAAAGCCTTGTTGCTTTATGACAAGATTATGAACAAAGTGTATACATTTAGAAATCAGTTATGGACTAAGAGCTGACTGTTCTTTGGGTTGTCGCTGAGTCAGCCTAACATAGCAAATTTAAGCTGATCAGAGAGTCAAGACTTCTAAGTCATCATGTCTTTTTAATTCCAACTTAAAAATTTAATGTCAGATTTTCCTCAAATGGAAGTGTCTCGACTCTGTTATTGGTTGTGAGATAAGCCAGCCTGGGAATCAGAGCCAGCAAGGGCCTCTTGATGGGAGATGCAGATGGGTCAATTGTCATCACCGAGGAAGTCAGGGACAGCCAGGCAGACAGGTGGCTTTCTTGGCAGGTTAGTGGAACATGGCAGGAGAAGCATTTGGCAGCAGGTAACAGATAAAGCTCCAGGAAATTTGTCTATGTCTGGGAAACTTGGTAGTAGAGAAGGGTCTTAATCACATGAACAGAGATTTAGTCCTTGGATAAGGAAGAAGAACAGCTATTTTTAATCACATCTCCCCAATTGCCATGCTCAAGGGCAAGAGTTATTGGAATACTGACCAATTCCCTCTAATCGTCCCTAGGAGAGTCTCAGAACGGCCTTTATGGAGTTGGATGTGAATTCTGAACAGATGGATGGAGGGTAGGACCAGACAAATATTGACAGACCATTACACTATGGCACTAAGAACTTCTGCTTAAATAGCTGTGGGCTTTGCTCTGGTGTGTTAACCTCCAAAACCACTAGAACTCCCTTTTGTAGTGCAACGATGATAGGATTCATTCTCTTTTTCGGGTATCATGCATTATAAGGACCAAAATACTAGATGGGATCCCCACGTTTTCAACTAGGGCACTTAACTGACAATGGGAGATTGACTAAGGGGCTCGGAAAATAGGATTTCTAGAGGCCTAGGGTTGAGCAGACCCAGAGTCACCAAACCTGGTTTTGTTTTGGTGAGGAAGATTGGCTCTGAGCTAACATCTGTTGCCAATATCCTTCTTTTTGCTTGAGGAAGATTGTTCTGGAGCTAACATCCCTGCCAATCTTTCTCCAATTTGTATATGGGGCACTGCCAAAGTGTGGTTTGATGAGCAGTGTGTAGGTCTGCGCCCAGGATCTGAACCCACGAACCCTGGGCAGCCAAAGTGATGCACATGAACCCAACCACTACACCACTGGGCTGGTCCCTCTAAACTCAGTTTTTACTTCTTTAAATTTATCTCCATATTACTGAGCTAAGAGAAAAATAAAGATATGTTTCTGTAATATATTTGTCGTCATCACATACACAGAAATCTCTGTGAAAACCTGGCAAAATGTTAACAAACATGAAAGTAACTTTAATGAAATTTAGCCCTTTTACTGGATTTTCCTTTGGCTTGCCTTTTCCTCTTGGCACTGGGCAGGTAGGCAGGAAAACGCTCACAGCTGTGTTGATCGTTGTTATTAATAGCAAATCCTGCCTTAATCCTTAGCTAGAAACAATCCACTCCCTTTCCAGAAGCTCAGTAGTTAATTTTATCTTTCATTTACTGCCTAAGAGTTTTGTCATTATGATGATTGTAATTATTATTAGCTACAAAAATAATCAGGATACTTAAAAATGCAAAAGAGATTTTGGGAAGGAAGAGAAGATAAAAATAGTACATCTCAAACATATTATAAGAGACAAAGTTCATTTTTTCTCTTGCAGACTCAGATATATTTGTGAAGTTTTTTCCATTTTCACTCTCAGGTAAACAGCAATGCTGGTTGTACAAATTCATCTTTAGTGTGATTTTTGAAAAAACAGGAAGATAACAAGTGTTGTTCCGTGTTGGCTTCGGCTTGACCTGTGATGGGAGCCTGTTATAAATTATACAGAAGTTTTAGAAAATGTTCATTCCAGTTACATAATATGACCATTTATTAAAGTCATATGGTGCTTTCTTCTAGGAAGATCAAAGTGGTGTTTACAGAATGATCATGAAGTGAATGCTGACTCCTTTCACGCCGTGACGAGTGTGATGACTAAACAGGGGAGAAGACACTGAGTGCTGGGAGGTAAGAGAGATGTGGAAAAGCACTGAACAACAGGAGTGAAAAAAGTACTTTTTAAAAGGTGCTATAGAGCATCTTTTAGTCATCTTTGTATGTTTGAAAAGCTGTACTTCTGTGTGATACTGAAAGAGGTAATTGCGTATTAGGGTATTGAATCATGACACTACAGTTAAAAGCTGTTCACTTTTTAAGTAGCAATCCTGACAGGGGCAAAAATCACATGATAGGTGCACAGCAGTAGCTTTTAATGCTGAGAAAAATAACAACAAAAGGTGTCAAGAAGGAGTCATCCATTTGCCTTAGTGCCTCACCTCAGGGCTAACCCATCTTTATGATAACAAGGCTAATAATTGATCTGTCCCTTCAAAGAAAACTTAAAACTATGCTTAAATAAGCTGAATTGAATGATGCAGACTTGGGAATTCTATGGCCATTTTCATATTGGCTGCTTCTTGTGTTAGCTTTGGAATTCACAAATTACTAGCTTTATCTCTACGAACTGCTTTTTCTGGCACTTAAAATGTGCATAATGTGGGTGGTTGTGAACACTTTATTTGCTTAACAGCTGGCCCCAGAATTAATTCGGGAGGACACTTTTTTTTTTAGAACAGTAGTAGCCCACTGGTTACCTGCAAACCTTATGGAGCCTATAGACATAATGACCTGAATGATATGTATTAAAATAAGCCAATAATTTAAATTTAGGAGATTTTACATAAACTTCAGACTCCTATATTCCTTGAAAGGCCAGATCGGTGTGCACACATATCAAACACTTTTTGTAGCTAAATATTACAGCTGTCCCCCTTAGACCCAGCATGCCCTTTGCAGTTTGCCACGGTCCCATCAGTTTCTGTTAGCTTCCCAACACTGAAGCAGGGTGTCAGTTGCCATGTTTCCTTGGACTTGCATTGCTTTTTACTGACATCCAGTTTACTTTAGTCATTCATATTATCTTCTCTTCTTGATGAGTATTTGTATTTTTACCTTCTCTTATTTTAGAAAAATGCATTTATAGAAGATAATAGATATCTTGAAGGCAGGAGCCTTCAAGCAATCAAAGCAAATTGATGTAGCAGTTCATTTGAGACAGAAAACAAAAAGAATTTGATTTCTGCTTCTAAGACAGAAGAAGAGAGACGAAAAGGAATGGCGGGAGCGGGTGGGGGGGGTGGATAATTATAAAATATTTTGTAGCACTAGCAGTACAACATGGGGTGGTGTGGCCCAAGGAACTTCCCTGATATTAGAGAAGCCATAGGTCATTTCAACAGGAGGGTCATCTAATCATCAAGTTCTAGTTTATGTTAGCCTGTATAGGATGGGTGGATGGTCCGTTAACTGAGCATCTTCTTTTGAAGCATAAAGCTAGAAATCAGAGGAAACACCAATATTGTTAGCCACCCCAGAAATTCAAAGAAAGCAGGGAGAGGCCTTGTGGCTTGTACAGGGTTTAGAAGGGAGTTTCAGGGAGATTTTATTTAGGTTACAGGTTGCTGGCAGATCCCTTTTGACATGTTTTACATTATGATCCCCCTTTGGATTATAAAGACCTCTGTATAACCTTAGAGTTTGAGAGCCCTGAGAAGAGGAAATAGTAAAGAACTCGATTCTTTAAAAATATTCATTAAAAATGAGCCAAGTTGTATTAATCTTACTTTTTTCTTTGAGAGAAGATTAGGGAAATGTGGCAGATACAATGCATCTGGACACCAGCTTTTGACAAGGATTCATGATATTGTGTAATAGGCTGGAAAGTATACTTAGTAATCATTTAAAAACTGTTGAGTTACTCTCAGCTGATGTTCACTGGTTAAATATTGAGTCAATGGTATCCAAAGGTAGATAGCTATAAAATTGTGAAGTTTCTGGAGCAACAAGAATCTGTTGAATTGAAATTTGTTGTTAACTTATTTGATGGAAAGATAAAAATAACTCATCAAATTTGTAGATGACTTGAGGCTGAAGATGAAGTTGAAGTCTACTGTATGAGAGCTTGATTCAAATGTCTCTGTAGATTAAAGTACAAGTTAAACATAGGAGCTTCCTTAGTCAGAAAAAATTTCATAACGTCCTAAACTTGCCAGTGTGGCTTCATAGCAACATAGATGAAAGAATGTTTACATATCCTGTAGAAAAATAAGCTCACTATGAGTTACTAGTTTTATGTGATTGCCAAAATGGCTTTGTTAGTCTCAGAATCTATCAAAAGAAACATAGCATCTATAATAGGTATGAAGAATTGATTTCATCTCACATGTCAACTCTGATTAGTGATAGGTCCTGCCTAGCATGCAGTGTTGAGGGGGAATCTGAGACTGTATCTAAGCTTGGCAGGAGAGCATTGCTATCAATCAGTGATACCTGTCGTGACCACAGCATGGAGAGGTGGCACTTTTATGTGCCTACTGTCCTTGGTGGAGAATGAGGGAGATGATGGACAAGCCTTGCTTTGCTCTGTAATGGTTATACAGCATTTGGAACCTTTATTTTTGTGACAGCTTCCACTCTTAAAAATGTTTGTTTCTCAATGTATATGTATATTAAATCATCATGTTGTAGATCCTAAATATATGCAATTTTTATTTGTCAGTTATACCTCAATTGGCTGAAAAATATAGTTTGAGTCCTTGTCATTCTTAGACAGGAGTGAGTGGAAGAGGGAAATGAGACCTGGGAATCGGAGATGGTGCCTTTCCTTTTAAAACATCCCCCCCCACACACTTTTTTTTGCTTCTGGACGTGTGTCACTTGGTACATTTTACTTTTTTATCAGGTTCATTGCTACATCCTGCCTCTCCTTTTTTGATTTTGTCTGCTGTAGTCTTTTGCTTTGACCTCAAATCTTCTATTCTGGTAATTTTTCTCTTGTATACAGATGGAAGATTTTCCGTCCTTGTCCCCAAAGCAGTGGTTCTTAACCCAGGGTGATTATGACCTGTGGAAGATGTTATTTTTGGTTATCACAACTGAGGAGTTGCTACTGATACCTAGGGGCTAGAGGCTAGGGATGCTGCTAAATATCCTGAAATGCACAGAGGCCTTAACAGCAAAGAATTATCCAGCCCCGAATGTCAATTGGGCCAAAGTTGATAAAACTTGCCCTAAAGGACCGATCCTGCTTTCTCAGTCAAAAACAGGCTGGCTCCAGTAGGTCACTGTTCCTCTTCCTGTGGGTTCTGTCTAGTTTAAAAGCTCAGATGAGCTGGCACAAATTGTCTTCTTATTAATATCTACTACCCTTCTGACATGACAGACCTTCGATTATTTAAACAGTTCTATTATGAGAGACAGTAGGATGTAAAAGAAAGACTCTGAACCTGACGGTCTTAGTTCAAATCCAAATGCCTCCACTCATTAGATGTATATCTTAGTTTCTGTTTTTGTAAAAGAAAAATCATCATCATAATAAAGTAATAGATAATAGTAATTACAATACTTATCACATAGGGTTGTTTTAAGAATTAAGTGGGAGAATATGCATATGTGTGTGTACATATGTGTGTACCTAGCCAAACGACAATGGTAACCTTGACTGCATTGAGAGGCATAGCATCATTAACAGGGATGAAAAATAGATTTGATTTAGAGCAGTTATGTACTATATAAGTAGTAATATTCTTTATCCTGATGTTCTTCTTTTTCTAGACTAAATCATTTCACTTATTTCAACTCTCTAGTAAAGAACATGGTTTGTGGCAACTCTCACTGGGTCCTTAATTTCAGGTCACTCAATAGGTTGTCAGTGTCTTCCTGACACGGAAAAAAATCAAGATTCTGCATTGGGTTCTAAAGTTAATCTGTTAGAACCATTTATTTATTAAACTGTTCAAATATTTTTGCTTTTTTTAAGGAGAAAGACCTTAAGGCTTTTCTCTTATTTTAAAGGAATTCACACAATTTCCTATAATTGATTGAATTAATCATGATATTAGTAAGGTCATAATTGATGGGTTAATATTTACAAGCTTAGTGAATACAATCAACTTCCTGTGACAGAGAATATTTACAACTTGAAAAAAAGCAATTTTCTATAACAAAATTTTAACAAATGCAGTTTCTTACTACAGAAATTAACAGTCTCAAGGATATAAGTCCATAATTTTTAGAGACATCATAGACTTTTGCCCTTTTTAGTTAAATTAGAAACTTAACTTTGCGTTGATAATATCCATAATATGAATAGATTTAATGTAAATATAATGGTAATTGATAGGTAAATATTCACTAACTTTATTCTTATTAATCTAAAGGAAAGCTAATGTTTAAATATGTGCTTTGCATTTTCAAAATCACTTGTGTCAACAGCTTGTTAAAGTTTTTCATTAAAATATTTCTTATTAAAAATTGAAGGGCTAGCCTGGTGGCATAGTGGGTAGATTTACATGCTCCACTTCAGTGACCCAGGGGTTTGGATCAAGCCATGCTGTGACGACATCCCACACATAAAACAGAGGAATATTGGCACAGATGTTAGCTCAGGGCCAGTCTTCCTCACCAAAAGAAAACAAAAAGGAATTGAGACTTGTGGCCTCTTATTTAAATTTACTTTTAGTTAAGATTCAATAAAAAGTATTAAAGCTTGTAATAATTTTTGCATTCCACAAATGTAAGGCCAAACCAACATATTATACTATTGAATTAAAGGCAACATTTCCAAATTTTGACGTAAATATCACTCTTAAGTCATCCTTCTTATCTTGTACTTTTACATTTGGTTACAGAAAATGCTACATTTAGTAATACTACTGGGGTATATTTTGTATTATAACTAAATTTTCTTTGTGTCAATTGAAGCATACACAGTGAGTGGTAAAGATGTAGACACAGGAGCCAGACAGCCTGGATTCTAGCTGTCTTACCTTCAGCAAGTTACTGAACACCTCTTTGACTCTGTTTCCTGATATGTAGGTTGGTGATACTAATAGTGACTTTCTATTAGGATTTTTGTCTTGATTAAATGCATTCATATATTTAAAAGCACTTAGAACTCTGACTGGCTAAGTGGCTAGTAAGTCTTAATTATACACAATTTCAGAATATTATATTTCCTGCAAACTCAGAAAAAAATCTGTAACTGTTTCATGCAACTACAACCTTCCCCCCGTTTTTAAATCGAGATAGATACCAGCATTTTTCAAAAGAGAAGGAAGAGGAAATTATGGAAAACTTTGTTTTACTCATTTGCAGTCTCAAAACACTAGACAAGAATGCATTTATGAGTTAGTGATTGAAAACCATGGCTTTCAACTGTTACCAAATATTCAGGATTGAGGAGAACAATAATATTGACTAGGTAAAAAGAATGACTTTTAAGTCTGACTACACCATTCTCCTGACCTTGAGATGCACAAAATCATTGTAACAAAATGTTTAAATTTAATTCGAACTCGGAATAGTACTATAGCTGCATGGCTAAAAATTACTAAATCCTTTAAGATCACCTACATTATGCTGAGGTTGAGGTCTCCTAGGATTTCCATGACCAATAAATGTGTACTTTTTCTAGCTTAGTATTTCTGTGTAAGCTAAACACTGAACTAACTTTTTTCTTATTCATCCTATAGCAAATGGTGAGACAGTTCTAATAACAGAGTAATAATGCTGGGCATTATTAATGGAGATTTTACTTCTTAGCACTGCGTACTTTGTATAGTTGTTTCATAAATAATTGTTGAATTGAAGTTTAACAAAAAGTCTTATGATTTTTAAGAACTTTCAAATGAAATATATATTTCCATATGTGTTTAGTTTCTCCTTTACATGCAAGGAGATATCCTTTAAGTATCCTGTGACTGAAGAGTCTTGGGTTGAGTTCCCTTAAGGCAGAGCCTGAGACAGGGATTTGGTGCATGAGATTTACTGAGCTGTGCTCTTCAGGAAAGGCCTGTAAGGGAAGAAGTAAAGCAAGATAGAGGAGGGAAAGACTACAAGAAGATGTAGCCTCATGTCAAGTGCCATTTCTGAAGCATAAACTGCCCCTACAAAGTTGTTTCCCCTTGAGGCAAGATGGCCAGCCATTTGTCAATTGTATCACTCAGACACTGGCTATAAGTCACCTTGGGAGTGGCAGGGAGGCACAGTCTCCCTGCTGTGGCTGCTTTGGGGGCAATCTCTTGAGAAGTGAGCAGCTCTCTTCCATTAGCATCCAACAATCACAGCAGCAAGGGTATGGGTGCATCACCCAGTAAAGCATCTATGCTAAAAGAACAAATTAGTCTTTGCAGTATTTTCACACCAGCTAGCCTTCTGCAGCCAAAGCTGTGATTTAAATATCAACAATGAGTTGCTTCAAGTGATCAAACATTTTATGAAGTATTCAAGCAAATACGTATTAAAATTGACTTAATTGTTAAAGATAATATTAGGAATTGTTTTTAATATGCTTTTCCTTTCTAGAGCAGTTTGTTTTAGAGATGCTGTTGACATAGGAGGAAAATACATTATGAAACAGAAGGTACTCATCTTGGAAGTATTGTCTTCAAGAATATTTCGAAGAATGGGAAGAAGGGAGTGATGACATTAAAACTCAGTGATAGAACTAATGGAACAAATTAGTATTGTCCCTTGAATATTTATTTATTTAAGGTTCTTAAAGTGATTTTAAAGCCAGTCATAGTGGAGGAGTTTAAAGATTCTGAGAAACAGAAGAAATCCTGTGTGTAATGTACATATTTTGGGTTTATCAGAAGTTGAACTCTGTGAAGATTTATAAACTAATTTATTTGGCAGGTATTGAAGCTGAATCAGATAGAACTCTTCCTGTAAAATATTTCTTTTCATACTGCCAAGTTCAATCATCTGTTTTTTGAGAATATAAATGTACAACCACAATAATGGAAGAGAGAAAGTGAAAAGTTTTGTTGAGAAGTAGAAGATTTATTTTCAGCTAGTACTTGTGCTACAAATCTCCTGGGTTTAGGTTTTAAGTGTAGAAATATAAGTGATGGTTGGGCTGCTACTGCTTTTGAATACATTACAGAGCAAACACTATCCTTGGAAACTGATGTTATTGGAAAGTCGATTTTAGATAGTAAATGACATTAATAAATGCCTTTCAATCTTATACTTTAGAGTCTTCAAAATGCAGATATATATATATAGAGAGTCATGTATTTCTTAACTATGGAATTACATTCTGAGAACTGCGTCCTTAGGTGATTTCATCATTGTTCAAACAGCATAGAGTATACACAAACCTGGATGGTATAGCCTATTCCACACCTAGGCTATATGGTACTAGTCTTATGGGACCACCGTTGTATATCAGTCTGCGATCGGCCAAAATGTGCATGACTGGGTATAAATTATATATTTATATATATGCATATAAAATATAGTTATACATATATATATTATATGTATATATATATAGTCCAATTTGATCTTTATAGCAATCCTGGTGAAGTGGACATATTAAAGTATTTTCATATACCTCTTGGAAATGAGGAATATCTTTGAGACTCAGTTATAAGTAACCCATGTCTTGTAGAAAAGTAAAGTGAGAGAACTTGGTTTCCCCCATGATTACTGATTGCTCTATGCAGACTGTTTTGGTCAAACCACACACTAGATTCATGTCCTGTATCCTTGCCTCTCATATTCTTCTATCTCTGCACCATTTATTTCTATCTCCACACTGCTTTCAGAATTTTCTTCTTAAAACCCACTGTCTTCCTTAAAGTCTTCCATGCTTCCCCGTTACCCATGGAATGAAGTCTAAATTCCTTATGAGGATAGTCATCACCCTCAGAATTGGGCTTTAACTTGCCTACTCTTTTTTACACACTTGATAAGCCATCCTGAACTAGTCAAAAAGCCACTCAGTCATCTTCAATACCTTTAATAGATTAAAATATGTATCTGTTTCTATTAAGTTGTATTACATCCTCTGACCTACTCACTATTTTTCAAGCTGTGCATATCCTAGGGTATCATTCCTCTCCTACCCATGACTAATAGGACCTGATACACACATATCACCCAATACAGGCCAATACAGTATCTTGACAGAAAGCAGTTCCACGCTGTAGAGAGGAGTCAGAAAACTTTCATGTTGAGTCACAGCAAGACAAGTTGGTAGAATTCAGTCAACGGAAGAAAAAAAAGCAAAATGGACTAGCTCAGGGAAAGCAATTCTAGTAAATCCTTATGTAGCACTTACTATAGGCCTGGCACTATCTAAGCCCCTTTCATACGTTGACATCATTTAATCCTCACAACTTTATTTCACTATTTTTAAGACGAAGAAACTGAAGCAGAAGGAAGGTAAATGACTTACCTCAGGTCACACAGCTAAGGAGTGGGTAAGCTGGAATCTGAACCCAGGAACCCTGGCTGCTCTGGAGCGATTGATACCCAGGATATGGTGAAGAAAGCCACTATTCCAATTTCCAGTTCCAGTTCCCTTCACACCCAGATGTGCTTTGTTTCTTATCTTGGATTTTGTGCGGGTGTATGTTATATGATACAGCCTCCTTTTGTTGACCTAATTTAAATACACTTACATTTGTTTCATCAAAAATAGCCTTAATGAGACCTGCCAAATTTTACTTAAAAAAAAAGTTCTAATGTACCCTCTAATTGGAATGCCTTTTCCACCATATTTATCTGTTGAAATTGTACTAATACTTCATGATCTAGCTCAAGTACTGCTTATTTGTGGCTTTTCTGAATTCCAGCTCCAAATTAGCATTGTTTTTCCTCCTCTTTGTTCTTAGTGCACTTCTCAGTCTATTCAAGGACTTGAGAATTTCTAGTTTTGATATTGTAAGTTCTGTACATATTTTCCATAATATTACTTTGAACCATATGAAATTGTCAACCTTCAAGTATTTTCAATTTAGGAAAATGGCAATTTCATGTGGTTCAATTTAATATATTGGAAGGAAACTGATTGACCCAGAGGTAGCTTAATGATCTTTTCACCCTGAATATCTGGTAGATAGTAAGGTCTCAATAAATTTTGATGGAATTAACTATTTCTGAGGAATAAAATCTTAGTAACTTGGCAGAATTTTCCCCAAATATTCTCCTGGGGATAATAAAGTGTTCAGTAGAAGAAATCCACCATTCTCCCTGTTTTCTACTTCTGACATTGTGTCCATTTCCCCTACCCCCCCCAAAAAAAACCCCTAAAAGTAGTTATTCAGTGTTCTGTGTGTGGATAACCAAAACTGGAGACTTTAATTTGTCTGCACAAGATAAAACAAGTTCACATTTACTAAAAGTACATTTATAAGGATTTTTGAACTGTTGTTTTCTAGTAGTGTCCTGGTAAATGGGTCAGATTATTACAAATAAACAAGGTCCCAGTCTCTGAAGTTTATGGAATAGTAAGGGACCGCATATAAGTGCAGTTCTTGGAAAGGTCAGAAGAATGGCACTTATCATGGGAGATTTCACAAAGAAGTGGCTGAGTAGGAGTTAGTCAGAACTGGAAGGAATATGGGGTGTTGTCTTGCATAATATTATAGGCAGAGTGAATAAAGAGCTTATGAAAGCTTGGGAGAGTTGCAAATAGAACCATGTAGATAGAATATATGGGATGCAGGGTGAGTTGGGGGAAATGACAAAGAGGAGTCACTTGAACATTTTATGTAGGGTATTAACATTGCCAGATTTGTGCTTTCTAAAGGTAAAAAAGAAATGAGAATGTAGAAACTGCTGAGTTAAATGAACTGACCACTCTGACTATATTGCAAAGGAGGATGAAAAGAGAGCTAGGGAGACCAGGTAGGTGATTACTGCTATGATCTGAGCAAGGGCGATGAGGATCTTGAATAAAGATGTGGTCACTGAAACCATTTGGAAAGTGGATTCAAATAATATAGGAAAGTAGAATTGATAGGAATTGGAGATCACTCAGAGTCTGGGAGTAATCCCATTTTTTGTTTTCTGCCAATTATATCTAAGTAATTTTTTTATTTAAAATAGGCATGGATCATTTTGAGGTCAACTTAGTTGTGAATGATCCTTGCAACAAAGTCTTCTGTGAACTGAATACTTTATTCAAAATATGTATACGTAGCCCAGAATAAATTGTTGCTTCTCCGGAGGCACTCTTGAATGAAGTTTTATATAAATTAAACATTTCGTGATGATGAGCAAAACACACATCAAATTAAAACATGCAACAATATTAATTAAACAGAGGAAAGTTGTAAATTGGTGTTGGCATGCATCTTCACTTTCATTTATTTTTATGAAACTGCATTATTAATGTTTCTTTTAAAAATGAATGATGAAATAGCATTTTGTCATTAAAATATGTGTGTCAAGCCTGCTGTCGTCAAAGAAGGTGATTATGCCACTGTTATCAGAAACAAGCTGAGCCTGGAAGAGGCTTGTTTTGTCAGCTTCATGTTTTGTTTTGTTTGTTTTTTTGAATTAGCAGTATGTAATACTCAGAAAAAGGTGTTTTGTATTTATATTTTTTGGCCTTTCATTTGGTTGAAGTTGAATAGCTTTTCTTAAAGAATTAAAAACTTAATTTCTTTACAACCATTAAAGGATATTTGTCTTAAAAAATCAAAATGTGTGTTGTAATGTTGTACAAAAGAGTTTCCAGTCAGAATGTGTATATTATAAATCATTGGAAAAAAATTTCATTAAAGTATAAAATCATAAATCTCATACAAATGTAAAATAAATGTGTCAAGTTCATTAATGAGAGAATTAATAAATTCAGAGGAAAATTTAAAGAACACACACATATGTAGGCAATCAGGAATGTTAAATGCATTTACAAATAGGTGTAAAACTGGTTGATATATAGATATAAGTATAGATATAGATACACATGGAAATAATCTACTGCCATCCACTGGGCACAATTCATTTGCATTACTATCAGTTTTCTATAACTTAGAGTTTTAAAATAGCTCAAAGATGATAAAGGTAGGTTTCACCCATTTCAAAGTCTTTCACAATTTTTCTTGACATTGGAAAAGATCACGACAGGAATAAAAATCTTAGAAACACACGATCAGAGAGACTTCTTCACAACAGCTTTCAACAAATCTCCTTTTCCTTGCTGAGATGTCTGTAGTACATCTTAAGTCCACGTCCAATTTTTAGTAGGAGAATAAACATTTTTGACAAAAGAAACAGTGTGATAAACTATATATTAAGAATTTAGCATGTACCAGTTGCTGAGTGATTGCTTATTGGTGCTATAACAGTAACAGTAAATATAAAGAAACAATATTGTGCCTGCCTTCATGGACCTTAAATTCTAGAAGGCAATACAGACAAGTGGCCAGGCAGTCATCTTACTGTGGTAAAACCAGGGTGATGGAGCAGTGAGGAGCAGTGAGGTATCTTAGAGAAAATAAACTTAGGCAGACGTCTGAAAAATGAGTGGGAATGACGCTGGATATTGAGATAAAGGCGGTTAGAAGCATTGCAGAAGGAGGGCACATGCGGTGGATAGGCCCGGGTGTGAGAGAGCACCAAGATTTCAAAGTGCTTACAGAACTTCAACATCTCGCGCTCACTTAATGCTCATAAAGCACCTTGCTGTTTGGCACACACGTATTGCAAAGGGTAGAGAGAAATTTCAAATGTCACTTGCCATTTTTCTTTGTCTGAAATTTTCTTTTTATTTAACTTATAAATTACTGTCATTTTTATAATTTATCCTGAAATGATGAAACAACTTAGGGAAAATAATCCAAACTTTTAAAGTTTAGGACTAGTTAAATTCATTTTAGTTTTCCATACTGGCCTATCCTTATCATTACAGTCTGTTCTCCTCAGTTCTTTCACAAATCCCTTAAATGCTCTACCCATGAGCAATAACTCCTTTTTTAAATAGAGAGAGCTTCCTTTTCTTCTGAGAAAAGGCTATTTTTGTATCCCTGTGTGTTTTACAAAAGAAGCAGGGTAAAAGAGTTCATTTATTCGCATAGTTCACAATGCAATAAGAAAATAACAAGTTCAGGTTAATGTTGGGAGAAGAGTAAACGTAGAAGTTACAATTTTAACAATAGAAGTAGCGTGAAATAATAAACCTCCACTTTTCACAGTAGAGAGGTAGGTGCATTCAAGTTCACACACTATGTTTGTATGAAATCTCTAAGGCCATTTAAAAACATTTTGTCTTAGGGCTTTCAAACTACTTTGAAACACTTGATTATATGTTTGTTCAGATGATAGAAGATTAAAAATCTGAGATTATTAAGCAGGTAAATAGTAAATGGATCAGCAGATAGGTTAAAGTATGGAAAAGAGTGAAAAAAATCCACTATTACAGCATAATGCAGTAAATAATGGCTGCAATAATGTTCCTAAATCAAGAAAAGAGTAATTGTTTTCAGTATCCACTATTTAAAGAAAATATGTCATGCATTTTATATTTTTAAGGTCAAAATTGTTAATTAGAAAATTAGCTAAAACTTAATTCTTTTTGTATCTGTCTTGGTAATTACATTGGTGATACCTCTTAATTCCCTAATGGTGGCCAGTCATATGTGATAGAACATGCCTCTTGCTATTAATAGCGTAAAAAGGCTTAATATATTAGCAAAGTTGGAGAGTAGAGTGTTTGGGTGAAAGGGTGAAGGATCATTAGGAGAAACACAGGACAATATTCTGGTAAACAGAGCAAATAAGGAGAAACATGGGATGTCTAGCAAAAGTAATTAAAGGGTTTCCCCACCCCTCATGCAGCTTCGGAAAGGGTTTGTTGCTGTGGTTGGAAGAAGATCCAAATAAACCGCCAGCATTTACTGAAGCGACTTAACCCTTCTGGCAAGTGGCCACCTCAGCAGATTGCTTTATAAGTGTGCAGGAGATTGCTTTGTATCAGAAAGGCAGTGATGTCTTGAAGAAGACAAAAGTAAGTGTGTTGGAGATCCACAGTAGTATGGTCAAATGGGGAGTCCACAGGACTAAGCGAGGCACAAGTGTTAACTAAAGGTGGGTGATGGGGCTGTAGGCACTGACTGCCACCAGTCTACCCTTTAGATGTTTAGAAATGTTATGTCATATCTTTTATCAAATTTAAAATAAATATGTGTGAAAAGTGACAGTCGGGCATTTCAGATAGTCCCATGAGAGCTAAGAAAAGGGAATATGCCTCCATCACTCTCTGGCAGCTGTCACCGTGATTTATTTTCTTCACAGCCCTCTTTATTCCCTGGTAAGATGAGGTAAGCAAAATAATAGCCCCCAAAGATGTCCACCTCCTAATCCTCAGGATCTGAACATGCTATCTCACATAGCAAAAGGGACTTTACAGATGTGATTAAGTTAAGGACCTTAAAATGGGGAGATTATTTTGGATTATCTGGGTAAACCCAATCTAATCCCATGGGTCCTTAAAGGCAGAGAGAATCTTTCCTCATTGTAGTCAAAGGGAGATACGACTACAGAAAGAAGATCAGGGACGTGCAACATTGTTGGCTTTTAAGATGAAGGAAAGGGGTCATGTGGGATGTTTGTAGCAGCAAGAAAAGACAAGAAAACTGATTCCTAGAGCTTCCAGAATGCAGCCAACACCCTAATCTCAGCCCAGTGAGACCTGTGTTGAAATTCTAACTTAAAGAATTATAAGATAATAAATTGTCTTGTTTTAAGCCACTAAGTTTGTGGTAATTTGATGCAGCAGCCATAGAAATGAATACTTTTGGTATCTATTTTTCTCATTCTCTCTCTCCCTGTTTCCCATATATATACACCAGAATGTAAACCTAAAAAGTGGATGAAATACCCTTTTCTGCAGTGCTCCATCCCTAGGATATTGTGAAATGTAGCAGGTGTGCAGTAAATGTGTATTGAATGAATAGATGATTGAATGTGAAAACTATTTGAAAAGAATTTATGAAAATTTTTTTCCAATAAATGTGTTAAAATAACAATATCAAATGATGCATTCTTATGATAATTTTGAAGCACTTTTGTCTACATTATTTTATTTGAGCTTCAAGAACACTTCTTATATCATGTTTTACAAATGTGGAAATAGATATTCACAAACACTAAGAAACATACCGCATTCTAATTATTTATCAAGACTAACAGCAAACTAACATTTCAAAAGCAACTTAAAAGTGTAGGAACTAAATAAGTACCATGTAATTTGATAAAGTTAAGAAACCAAGAGCGGGATTTCACACGAGGAGGAGAGCTGACATCCCAGAGACGCTTCACAAAGTGGTAGCAACTTGGAGTTGTTTCTGCAGTCCAGAGTGTTGGCCTTGCCTTCACAAATCTAGACAAGGCAGGCAGTTCTTGTATTTGGAAGCAGTCAGGCTCTTAAGAGACAAGCCTCATTCATTCATTCAACATTGGTGAGTGCTTGCGATGTGCTAGGTACTAGGGATACAGCAAGATACAAAGTAGACATAAATTCTAACCCTCATGAAAACAGCATTGCAGTAGAGGAGATAGACAATAAACAATAAATAGTGAAAATATGATGTATATTATATGGTAATTAGACCTGGGGAGAAATATGACACGGCGAGTTGAGTGGGGAGAGAGTATGTATGGTGTTTCCTTTTTATAAGGAGGGTGTCTAGAGAAATCTTCAATGAGCAGGTGAAATTGGAACAAGACTTAAGAGAGCTATCATTTGGAGAAATCAGGAAAGTGAGCCATGACACTTGGGGAAAAGTATTCCAGGGAGTGGGAACAGTAAATGCAAAGCCTTGAGGGAGAGTGAGTCTGGTGTATTTGAGGACGTGCAAGACCATTGTTTATTTATAGTACTTAAAATTAATTAATTTTAGTGTAAAATGTAACATAAAAACGTTGAACTTTATTGAAGACCTTTAAACCAGACAGTGTAGCATGACCTAAAGAAGTATTTTCCAATTTAATATATCAAAATGCTTCGTTTTTCCAGCTGGATCTGAGTCTATTGTTTAATTACCAAGTTTCCAACTGGCAGGTCAGATTTCTCCACATTTCTTGGTATTCTGGGATGGTTGGACCAAAAGCAGTATTTCATTAAGTGACCTACCAACAGAAAGGCCATTTATTGACATCTGTCGTAGGATTTCTTTGTCATTAATAATGAAGAGACTTTTAAGAGTATGGCCTGAGTGTTCTACATATGCCCATAATCTTTTGAGGTCTGATATCTGAAGGAGGTGAAATCATCATTGCTTCAAGTCTTTGTTTTGAGAGATAATGATCCAAGTCAAATGAGTATGCTGTGAATGAAGAGAACACGCCATCATTTTCTTATTTTTTGATCTGAATTACTCAATTCTATTACAAAAAGCAATAATTTCATTTCAACACAAAATGTGAAGTTAAGTGAGAAAAACAATCCAGATTTTCCACAATAATTAGTTCACATGAGCTCTTTAAATTCTGTAATTATCATAGCTCTTCATTCTCAACAAGGTTCTGCCTTAGAAATCTTGGCTTTGCTGATGTGCATGGAGTGGTCAAACACCAACATGAGAGATGCTTCACTGGGGTCAGAGAAGACGTATTTTGAATTATTGAGTATTTGAATGAAATGACAACTATATAACTTGTAATGGAGGATATAACTTTTCAGCGCCTATACATACCACTGTTTTTGGGTTTTATTTTTGAGGAAGATTAGCCCTGAGCTAACTACTGCCAATCCTCCTCTTTTTGCTGAAGAAGGCTGGCCCTGAGCTAACATCCATGCCCATCTTCCTCTACTTTATACGTGGGACACCTACCACAACATGGCTTTTGCCAAGCAGTGCCATGTCCGCACCCAGGATCCGAACTGACGAACCCCAGGCTGCTGAGAAGCGGAACATGTGCATTTAACTGCTGGGCCACTGGGCCAGCACCCTATACATACCACTTTTGCCTAGAAGAATGGCTCACTCATGGACAGGTGTTTTAGGCATGGAATCAGATCAATGGCAGACAGTATGTCAAAAGAAATATTTCATCCTAGCTATAGTAAGGACAAATGTATTTTCTGTGCCCCAAATGTGTATCCTACTTATTCATTCATTTGATGAATATTTACTGAGCATGTACGTAATACCAGGCACTGTTTTTTGGGCTAAGGATATGGAAGTGAAGAAAGCAGACAGAAGTCCCTACCCTCATGAAGCTTATACTCCAGTGGGAGAAGAAAGATACTCAGTGACAATTTTTTAAAAATAGGTTTTGATTTTTCAAATTAATTCTTTCACTTTAGCTTGTTTGTTGAATTCTTTTCTATAGTGTCTCTGACTTGGACAGTGCTGGATAGATAAATATTTTTCTGCTTGGTTCCCTCTTTTATAGTTTCTATGAAGACGATTGTGTTTTGGTTTGGCCAAGTTTTTTACACTCCATTTATTTATGTTATGGCTTCAGCTATGTCGATACACATATATGTCCATGCTTATGTGTTCCTACATTTTCCCCAATTACCCATTTGCTGACTGCTTTCTTAAGGTGTATTTCTAAAATGTCTGCTCTCATCTACTACACTGAAAATATCCTTTTAAAACTGAAAACAGAATCTATAGGCATTGTTAAAACTTCAAAATACAGAGTGCATAAGATAGAAAATAAAATCTACTCCCCATTCCCTCATCTTCTCTCACCTGGATCTCTGCTAGTGTCTCTTCTCAGAAGTTTGGCACGTATCTTTCCATGTAACTTCCTCTGAACACACCTTGCTTTTTTTCCCCCAAAACAAAAATCCTATGTTACATTTTTATTTTTTCTTTTTCCACAGTTTAGCCATTACTTGACTTTTTTTGGAATATAGGAATGTCCCCATTTATTAATACATGTTCATGTCTATATTCATATGTGAATGCCTGTCTTCCCCCTTCTCTCTCTCTTCTATTATAAATACTAAAGAAGGAAGAAATAATTCTCAATCTAAAAACTTTATGATTCCCCAGTAGTAATTTTCTGGGGAATTGATTTTTAAATATATACAGCTTCTCTAGATCAGGTTATTTTAGCTAAATGGTGCCTGCCTTGAGTTTTATTTTTATTATCTTTAATTTGTTAAAATATACTTTTTGAATGTCTAGATGCTTGTTAAAATTAACTTCACGTGGACTGTATGTAGTCACCAAATTATTTCAGTAGATTTCAAATTGCAAATAACTCTTCAGTATCAGGAGCTAAATGAAGCTGGCATAGATTCTTAAATAAAGGCCTCAGAAATGTAAGCACTGAGAACTATTTGGCCATGGTACAGATGTTCTGATCATTATAGGAATTGTGTCTTTAATTACATTTGTACTCTTGTGCCAGTTCAAAAACTTCGTTTTTCACATAAAACCCAATTATATAGTCAAAATGATGTTCATGCTTCAATGAGTTCAAATTCAAGAAGAAAAGTGTTATAGTATTAATGCAAGCTTTTTATTCAAATACAGTTGTTACTACACTGCATTAGAGAAACTGTCTGTTATTGCCAATATTGAAATGTACAGATGACCACAATAAATGGGAGGGAGAGCTATAGAGTCTTTATTCCAAAATTAGATAATTTAAGGGTACAGAATACTAATGTTTTTAACTGGATGATAAAAATATCTCTATGGAGTCAGAGTTTATTCTGCAACAATAAAATACTATTCAAACCATGTGGAAATTAACTTAAAATTTAAAGCTAAGTTTTGAATATGTTGACATTTTATTCTTTTTCCATCCATTTATCAATATCTGTTTAAGATACGAGGCATGCTATTTTACCATCTTGAATTTGTACTTTAGGTAACAGAAATTCTCCTCAGGTTTGAATCATTTCCACTTTCAATTCAAATAGCCTAAGGATTTTGGAGAAGATCAAATAAATTGAAAAGCAAGTAACATTTTTATTGCTCTGATCCAGAATTAATGCTATGAAAAGTAGAGTAGATGGAAAAATTATAGTATCTATTTAATGTAATTTGAATGAAAAGGCTGAAGATATTGTCCATAATGAAGTTATCAATAATGTCCACCAAACTTACACAACACAGCTCTGTATACAGTTATGCCCCAAAACTTCAAGGAAGAATGAAAACTTGATATTTTCAATATTAAACTCAAATTCTTCTTTGGACTGTGGACTAAAGAATGTAGAAATTCTGATTGTTTTGCAGTGGTGAATTTTATTAAAAATATTATAATTCTGTAATGTCAAAATCTTGGGCCTTTTTGTTTACGTGGTTTCCCTGTGAGTAGATTTTCCAGGGAAGTAAAAAGAAAAATGATAGAAATAATTTGCAAAAATGAAATATTTTGGTGTCTTTTAAAACTTTTGAAAAAATCATTATTCAGTTATGCTGGTAAGTCCAGTTTTATTAGGTTAGTACTTTGCCTTTTTTATTCTTTTGAGGAATTTAGAATGCAATGATCTAGGATCCAGTTATAGAACCTCTTTGAGCCAATTTACTAAGGTTTCCTTGTGCTCCAGTTCATTTAAGTGTATTAATAATATATATTAATATATTAAGGTAACCATTGACATAAGCTTGAAGAGCCTGAAGGAAGATCTTACTTATATGTAACATTTTCTTAGGGCAACCTAGGCAAAACTCCCATTTCTCTAAAACTGGCTAGTAAAGTCCACATGGAAATCAAAGTGAGATAAATCTGAGAAAAATAAGTTGCTGATTTTAACTCTTGAATGTAACTCCAGTAATTCAAAGAGGATACTTCAAGCCATCTCCATTTCCAGGAATGACAAAATATTTTCCAATCACCTCCCTCCACCACTCCAATTCTATTATCTACTGCCCTGCAATGAACATAACATTTTTCTTACTTTTAAAATATATTCTCTATATTTGAGGTTGGAGTTGGGGAACATTAACATGAGGACATTTACTCTAATTCTCTAATGTTGGTGATCATAGTCCTAATTCCACCCACTTCAAAAAAGGAAATAAGGGTATGAATAAATGACTTGGTATTGTTACTGACTGTATCTGTAGTTCTTTTGTGTGTTGAAAGTGTAGGGGTCTGGAATTGGCCACCCCAACATATGTCTCTTTGGCATGAGGATTATTTGAGGCTGATTGCTTTTGATAAAATGGGACAGGGAAGGAGGCTCTGAAAAGTAGAATTTACTTACCCTTTGTAAGAGACATTTACATTGTAAAGGAACTCTCCATCTGTAAAGATATCTCTAGAAACTCTTAATCAATGGGGAAGGCAAGGACTTAAATCTGCATTTTATTGTGCTTGTCTGGTGACCTCCTGTAACTGACTTCCCTCCTCCTCCCAACGTTGGCATTTCCTTCAGGATTAAGCATCTTTCCTCAGGCTAGGAACTGATTGCTGCCCTCACCTGTGACCACCCAGCTTGCCTCCCGCTATGCCCACTGAGATAGCAGACCCACTACCTGCTGTGTCCATCAAGCGCTGTGCAATCTTGTGACTATTGTGGGAGGGACATTTCAATCATATGTGAAACATCCTGTTTGGGGGTATATAAGCACTCTGTGTACCCCACTTCTTCGGTGCCCTTTCTTCCTTCGGGAAGAAAGGCCCCGGGCCATGGTTCCTCATAAAGCTTTGTTTAATTTTCTCTTGCTATTCTATCTCATGCGAATTTAATTCTTTCTCCAGCCAGATGAACCCACATTGGATAGAGGAAATGTCTTCTTCCCTTACAAAAGTGAGATTTCTAAATTGCATTTGGGTTGTTTCTCCCTGTTAGGATCAGGCTAACTTTCTTGAGCAGAGAGAGGCACAGTCCAGAGACAAGTAATCGAACGATTAGAAACCTGTGTGTCAGGGCAATGCAAGGCTGGCATCCTCAGCCGGCTGCAGTTCTCTAACCTCTGATTTTCCATTCTCTGCTTAAACCACATGCAGTTTCCCCCGGATTTTGGAAATTTTCTGTGTTATTGGTACTGCTGCCTTTCCTAGCTTTGAAGCCCTTGAAAAGAACAAGATCAATTGGTTTGCAGAATTTTAAGAAACGTTATTGACCTTCAGATGCTGGCTGATGTCATGGGAATGTCAATTGCAAGGCAACGTCTCAAACTTAAAGTAGTAATTTTACATTGATTAAATCCTTATCCACTTTATACAACACCTTCTCATTTAACTCCTTCCAAATACCACATCAACCTCAACGGGCATAGAATTATCATAGAAGAAAATGAAGCCAGCCTGCAAATGTAGCCTGCTTCACTTCCCCACCACCTCGCCTGTTCTTTAGAGATATGTGTCCTTAGTGCTTCCTTTCTTTTTGGTTCATGACAAATAATGACATCAGTGTCAATCTATTAATGCTGGAATACTTCACAGATAGTTCTAATTATTTCTAGACATATATGTCTTCCCCAATGTCCAGACTATGATGTCTTTATTCCTCATATCAAATTAGAAAAAGATGTCACCTATGTGACCAAAAGAAGTAGTTTATGCATGAATGTGCCTAGCCACAGATGTTGAAATATAGCATATGAGGGAATGAGGACAAATATTTATGTATTAAAATAAAATTCAGGCTATGGCTGTTTTTAGGCATTAGCAGACTGCTTAGCTCTGTTGAAGTAGTTGGTACTTACTATATTGCAATTCAATACTGTTTGGGTCCCTTATTTTAAATGCACTCCAGTCTTTTGCTATTGCTACTACTACTTTTATAGCTCACTGGCCATCCATACATGTAGCTACAAAATGATACTTTGGCAAAAATTTCTGCATATTCACCCAAATCCACGTTCTTCTCTTCTCTTTGGGGACACAGGTAGATAATATTTCTCAATCTCATTTACTGTTAAGTGTGGCCATGTGACTGGCTTCTAGCTAAAAGATTATGAGTAGAAGAGATGTGTGCATTTCCAGCTCAAGCCCTTTATGAAAGTAATGTGCCTCTCCTTACTCACTTCCTCTTCACTGGCTAAAGGCAAATGATGTTGGGGCTCTCGGGAATGACAGACTTCATAAAGAGAAGGAGCCTAGGTCCCTAAACCAGCAAGTAAAAAGAATCTAATGTTGACCAGGAATACCTCTTTGGATTGTGAATGTGAGTAAAAATTAAACTCCCATTGTGATTGAGTCACTATACATTTTGGAGCCTATTTGTCACAGCAGTTAGCTTCCTCTAATAGATATCAACTTGGAAAATTTTATTATCTGGACATTTTCATTAATACTAAACTAAAAGAGTAAAGCCACTAAAGTTGTGAATGTCATGAGTATTGTTGCAACCATAAGAAAAGCCATAGACATAAGATTTATGAATTGGTTTAAATGCTAAAAACATAAATTAAAACTCCTACTGCCTGTTAGAGTTACTAGGCAAATATTTTTTAATTTTATAAAAGTCTTAGCTCTCCCCAGAGCCTACTTTCTAAACTAATCCTGAGTATTGGATTCCAAGACTATACCCATCCCTGCAGGCCTATTCATGACTTGGCCCATCTGTTATTGCAAGTCTGTTTTTGATTTCCGGGACTTCTTAGTAACTATAGATAGGTACTTTGTAGGTTTCAGCCCATCCTGTATGATGTGGCAGATGCTCCCTTTGCTGTTCTTTACTATTTCTTTGGCTTTGGTCTCAAATATCCTGTGCACAGTTAACTTTCCTCTGCCCTGAGTGATTTATCTTTGTTAATTACATGCAATAACCAATTCGAAGGATGATTCCCATTTTGGCTGAGCTAGCATTTTTTACTCAGAGCTCTCATTGAGTGATCTAGGACATGGCTTCTCTAGGCATCATGTGGTCTCAGTGATGTTTGTTCACTTTACATAGACTCTTCAGGACTGTGTCAGATAGCTTCTTACTACTTTAAAACTAGGGCTCCCATTTCCCGCCTGAGTGGTGCTTCTAGCTCTTAGATCATCTGCAGATTTGGTGCAATTTGACATACCTGAGATCAGTTAATGACAGACTTTTCAGTTACTTGTCCCACCCACTTCTTCAATTTCTGTTCATTGTTGAGTCGTGTTGCAATGATTAGAGAGGAGCAGCGGCTGTAAAGTAATGGAAAGAAGCCTAGACTGGAATTTAGGCAACTTGGGTTCAGTTCAGATCTATTACCTATCAACTATGTATATTCTTGAGATTTCATTATCTCAGCTAAAAATTAGGAATAAAAATACTTCTTACTGCAAGTTAAATAAGAACTTAACTTGGGTTTCTTAACTTGGGTTGCTGCAAAGACTAAATAAAATCGTGTACCTGGAAGCGCTTAACAAATGTTATACATATACGTTATTTTATTTATATAGTATGTGTCAGTATAATGTTTCCAAAGTCCCTCAGCGTCATTAGAGTATATACTATTTTAAACACATGATAACAATGAGATCACGTGTTGCTTAACGAAGGGGATACATTCTGAGAAATGCGTCCCTTATGCGTCCTTAGGAGATTTCATTGTTGTACAAACATCATAGAGTGTACTTACACAAACCTAGATGGTATAACCTACTACACACCTAGGCCATATGGTACTTATCTTATGGGACCACCGTTGTAAGTGTGGTCTCTTGTTGACCGAAATGTCATTATGCGATGCATGACTGTATATAAGAAGTTCACAAAATGTAAGTGGAAGTTGTCTGTCATATTTTGTGGAGTATTTTTCTCTCTACATAATCAAATGATTGCTCTGGCTTTCCTTTTTCACAGATATTCCAAATAAACAAAGATGTAATATAAAGGACATCGAGCAGATGGGGATCTTTGGGATGAATCCTGGATGCCCAGTGAATTTCAGCAGTAGAAAAACAATCCCTGAAGTCTACTGGGCCTTAGACACATCCGTCTGCCTGAGTCATAGCCTCTTGATGTACAGAATATTGTTTTGGAAGGACAACTTTGTAGCTGAGCAGCAAGGCCTCCTGTCTTGGGATATGAGCTGAGACACTTTGGAAGATTTCTACCACAACCGAGAGCATAGGCAGGTGCTATTAACTCAATCCAGCAGGAGCCATGAATAAGTTTCATACTTTGAAACCTTTTTGTGAACTGAATTTTCCAAAGATTCTGCTTCACGTTATGCTCCATTTCTTTTAGCTGCTCCTTTTTCTTTTTCCCTTGCCTTAGCAATGCTGAGGATTTTTGCCAATGATGCATTTTATTTGGGAATAAAAAAGATAACACACAGGCTCTTTAGATGAGTTAAAAATGAGATATCCTATTTTCCACAAATAGCGATGGAATCCCTTTGCCACTCTGTATTGTAAGATATTTTGTAGGTTTAACATTGTGCACCAATTATCTAACCTGGGCCCATAGCATAGTTCCTGACACATCGAAGCCATTTAATATGTAATTTTAAATGAATGATAATAATATACAGTATTAGTTCAGAATTATTGCTTGCAATTTTTTCTACACACGCCTAAAAGAGATAAAGAAAATTATCATGTCTTCTAAATTTTTCTTCAGATAAAGGATCTATTTTTCATATATATAGATAATTTTGTGAAGATTTCCATTGAAAAAGATGTCCATTCCCTGAAAGATAGAATAGATTTTCAAATAGTAGCTTCAGTGTGGTTGTCAATAATATGTGCCTCCAATAAATAGTTAAAAATTGACCTGCTTATTTGAGGCAGATAAATATTTGCCTAAAACTTTAATCTTAAATAAAATAGAAGAGATCCATTGAAAAAACTAAAGGGTAGCTATTTTGGTTGCCTGACGGCCGTCTGTCTGCAGACTAGACTTTTAAAAACAATGTTTGTCATTCAGAAGATAGTTCTTTTATGACGTGATTTTTTTGGAAATAATTCCTAAAATTGTTTCACTTTTAAAATTTCATTGGAGAAATGGTACAAATGGATTTCTTCTATGGAAGATTTCCTTAATATCTTGTCTTAGCTTGGGCTGCTAAAACAAAATATTACAGATTGAGTATCTTAAAACAACAGAAATTTATTTCTCACAGTTCTGGAGGCTGGGATGTCCAAGATCAAGGTGCTAGCCAATTTGGTTTCTGGTGAGGGCCATTTTCCGAGTTTGAGGACAGCTGTCCTCTTGCTGTATCTTCACATGATAGGGGAAAAGAAAGAGATGGACAATGGGGGTGGTGGCAGTGAGGGATTTCTGGTGACTCTTCTTATAAAGGCACTAATCCCATCACAGAGACTCCATCTCATGCCCTCATCTAAGGCTAATTATCTCCCGAGGGCCCTAACTCCTAATACCATCACACTGGGGATCAGGGCTTCAACATATGAATTTGGGGGGAGACACACTCAGTCCATAGCATACCCCAAGGGAACCTGTGCAATCGCTTTACTGAAGGAGAAACGGCCACATCATGGTTAATCGTTAAGTGCTCAGATATAATAAAGCAAGTTTCAGAAGAGCTTCTAAGGGTTGCTCATTGAGAAACTTGATTAAGATTATCTAATGGTTTACAATTAAGAATCAGGGCCAGGGTAAACACTTCTCAAATCTTACAATGTAAAGTCAACACAAAATGACATTAATGTAATTATCTGTAATGGTCCTTGACTTAAGTAAATGAAGTGGAAAAAATAATAATTCTTTCACTTTTACTGTATTTACTCTTATTACTTTCTATTTATGGCTAATGATACTGGTTGTCCATTTAAGGTATTCGTTTAAACAACTCCTTTTGAAATATAAATTATTCTAGAAAAAGAAGTCATTTGATTTAAAACATATTAAATAAGTTCTTAGATATGACAAAATCCTAAAGGTGGTACATTAGAAAACAAAGTATAGGAAAACTGGATTATCATAATTTTTAAGTATTGCTTCTATAAACGCCCCTACCAATTCCTTTCGTGACCTTTTGCAACAGACAACAATTCTTATGGACAATAGCTCTTATTTTATTGATTCAACATTTTATTTGTTGCACTTTGAGCTAATTTCATCTTGCAGTTTTCCATCATGTTTACCACTACCCAATTACATACACTGAGCCATTTTACCCACTACTGGGATTATAGCAAAATATATAAAACTAACTCTACAACCTGGTTGGGTTGGTAAGACATATCTGCAAGAGAGGCTGATTACCATGAATTTCCCTTTACCGAGTTGCAGGATGCTAGAAAGATGATAATCTTAGTGTTACATGCAATATGTACAATAAATTGTCTTAGCAATTGCCTAAAAGTTATAAGGGGAATATGATCACATGCATATAATCTTCTAAATATGTTTCCTTTGGCCTGAAATTCTGATCTTTAAAGTCATTCATAAAAAGCATACTATCTTATATAAGTTAAAGTCTTACAAGAAATAGCAGGTAGCTCAAACAATTGTTCATATCAGTTTCTCAAAGAGGGAAAAGATGCTTGTCCAGATATAGAAAGTAAGAGAGCGAACATTGAAAGAGGAAGTGTCAAACTTGAGGGAGAAAAGCACAGTTGCTTTTTTTTTTTTTGTAACTCAGTGGCATTTCTGTCTTCCTAATTGTCTCTTTCCCTGGTGGTATTTTCAAACTTCTCAAAAGATGGCTTCAAGAAACTTATTTTAATTTTAATTCTTTAATTCTTTTTAAGAAAAAGAACGTTGCAGGGCCAGCTCCATGGCCTAGTGGTTAAGTTCGGCGCCTTGTTTCAGTGGCCCGGGTTAGGTTCTCAGGAGTGGACCTACACTAATCGTTGGCGGCCATGCTGTGGTGGCTATGCACATACAAAACAGAGGAAGATTGGCACCGATGTTAGCTCAGGGCGAATCTCTCTCAGCAGAAAAAAAAAAGAATGTCCTATACATTTTTGAGGAAAAGAGAAGGCCTCACCAGACCAAATATAGGATCAAATATAGGCTATCAAGTTGTCTCAATTCAAAACAGGTTGATAATCAAAGGTTTTTGATATTGTATACTAAGAGAAAATAATCTTTAGCCATAGATTAATGTTATAATACAATTTGTTTCTATTGTTCAACTAGATAGCAATTTTTACTGATATTCTACATACTTTAAAAAAAGATTTTATATCCTGGGATAAATATTGCTGAATATTTTTTTCTGATGCCTCATTTCCAAACAGCTATATTTAAAAAAAATGTATAGATGTTAAAAAAAAATACCTTAGTCTAATGATGGTGTAATGCTGTATAACCACCCAACAATATAACAACAAATAGTTCTACGTCAGTGTGATCAAAAATCACATTTCACTTGGTACAGAGGTCAGAAACCAAAGTAAAGAGGCACTATCCTGTTATAGAGAAAAAGAAAATCAGTGCCTTTCAAAATATGAATCACTAAAGTAAATGGGTTATGATTGCCCCAGGAATACACACACACACGCACACACACACACACATGCACACAGAGCACTGAATCTATCACTTTTCCAAGAAGGAATGGAAATGACAAAATAAGACTAGCCTAATGTAAGGAAAATAAAATAGCTTATCTTTGTCACTTGCACCCCATTTAAGAACTGTCTGCTCTTTGGTGTGGGTTCTGTTATTACTTTGAAAGCTTGTTTTATCTTGTGTAGAAGGACACAACGTTTGGATCTTCCATCATGATCTTGCTGGCACCCTGCTTTAAGCACAGTTTCTTTGAGAGTTCTTCAAAAAGAGGTCAGATGATTAATCTGACTTTGCTTCACTGGGAACACTCATTAGCAGAGTAGGAGGACCAGAACACTTCTGTTTTATTCTCTTGGCATCATTGTTATTCATACTAGAGGTGATGCGAACTGTTCATCTACAAGAGTCTGCGTGGCAGCCATTTTGGTCACAGAGATGCATCTCTGTAAAAGAAACAGGAATCTGAACTTTTCCCTTTTTTTTTTTAAAGATTTTATTTTTTCCTTTTTCTCCCCAAAGCCCCGCCCCCCCCAGTACATAGTTGTATATTCTTCATTGTGGGTCCTTCTAGTTGTGGTATGTGGGACGCTGCCTCAGCGTGGTTTGATGAGCAGTGCCATGTCCGTGCCCAGGATTCGAACCAACAAAACACTGGGCCGCCTGCAGCGGAGCGTGCGGACTTAACCACTCGGCCACGGGGCCAGCCCCAGAACTTTTCCCTTCTTATTAATAAAAAATAATCTGTTTATTTTCTACTGGGCTATACAATTTTGTGGGTGACTAAAAGCAGATATGATCAGCTTAGTCCTTAGAATAGTGTCCTATTTTCTCAGCAATGACATCTAGATAATGATTATGAAATATTAAGGTCTTTTGAGGTCCTGAAAGTTTATTGCTAAAAATAACAATTTGTAGATTGGCCAGCATATGTTTAGTTAGTGTTTGTGTTGAACATTGACTGTTAGACATATCAGACTATTCTCTCTATATTCGCATTCCTTATAGCACAGACATGCACAAAATGAATGGATGTACATACAGACTCTCAGAGGAGACAGGACATACATCCCCTGACACACACCAAAGCCTCCTACCCATCTACAAAGACGTACCTCATCTTTATAGTAAGTCTTTTGTTCTTGTGTACAGCCTTGCCATTTCCTCCCCTCAAATATTTAGCCCTAGCCCCCCATTGATTGTGTCCCCTGCCTCTCTTGAGAACATTAAATTCAGCAACATACCACTGCAGGCATCTCTCCTTCAGCATTCCTGAGTTGGCCTTCCAATTTCTAATTTGGTATTTTTGAGGCATCCCATGTCGTTATTTCACAGCTCAGATTTATGGAGGAGGGTTATTCCCCAGTCTCTCCTTATACCCAGACACCTCTCTGCTTGACCAGATTGTGTTATTTTCTTTAAAGGAGGACATGTCAGTTTGGTTAGTTCAAGTTCATAACAATTGACACGCCACACTGATGTGGATACTGTGCCTGAGTGGGAGATCCCATTGTCTCATTGCTCACTTTTACTTGGTGTGGTTGAATGAGTCAAGAAACTCAGAATGGGCTCTCTCTTTCACTTCCTTCTTCTAAGCAAGTAAATAAGTGATTAGAGGGGGCCAGAGCCTAGTGTAATGATGAAGATGTCTTGATGGTGATGATAACGACGATCATCATCATGACAAGGGAGAAATTGACCAAGAGATGCAGAAACTGATGGAGATATTTTGCCTAAAGAGTCTTTAAGATCTAGAAATTCAAATCAGTATTTCCTTGATGTTGTTAAAGCGAATATGCATTCTTTTTCCTTTTCCTACTGAACTTACAAGCTGAGTTTGAACACCTAATATTGGATACAGTTAAACATTTGTTTATTATTGCCAGTGCTCCAGAGTATGTAGCTACAGTGCTGACTAGCAGAAGTAACAGTAAGAGTACTTGGAAAAGAAAAGCTAGACTTAAAAAGAGAGGAAATGTCTTCCTGTAGCTTTGGAGACAGTTGGGGCCTCAGCAACTGACAGTATTAAAAAAGGCTAGAGTAGAAGAGATAATTCTTGGATGCCCTGTGGTTGCTAATTGACATGGTCATGAACATCCAGGAAATACACTGCAGGATGATTGGGACAATTTTGGCAGAAATGTCTTGCTTAATACTGGAAATCCTGCACTAGCAGGTGGGCAGTGAGGGAAAAGAGCCAGAAAGTATATTTTTCTAAATTTGACCCTTTTTCAAACCCTTGTCTTGCTTGGCCATGTAAAAATGGGTTGTACATGTCGGGAAATCACTTCTAAACTCCCATTGAATTACATGAGCCTCCAATCACTACAAAGAAATACTAATAATAGAAATTGCCTGTTTAATTAAGGAATCACTTATGAGCACATGTGTATACAGTACTGTGCTAGGTGCCTGGGACAATTGGAAAGATCCAATGCTTTTAGGGAGAAAATGGCAAGCAAACATGAACATTTTATATAATGAGCAGCAATTCATTTTTTGGAAAAATAAATATTTAGGATATATTTTCCCAGAGAAGGAAAAAATACAAGTGATTTGGCAATGTGTTTTAAAAAGTGGCATTAGAGATAGAATGCTTGATAAATAATTTAAAAGATAAATAGGATTTGGATGAGAAGAGAGAAAAACAATAGCCCAGGTGCAAATTTTAAACTCTAGAATGTAAGCTCCACAAAGTTTTTTTTTTTGTTTTGTTCAGCACTGTATTCTCAGAACCCAGAACATGTCTGGCACATAACAGATATTTAGCAAATGTTTGTTAAATGGATGAATGCTGAATTGTTAAAACACTTTAAAACAATTGCATTCCTTTTTGTGATAACATTTGAAATAATCTAATTAGAAGTTTTTCTCTTTGGACTTATACTTGGCAGTGAATGTGGCTAAGGTTGGCTAATTTCTATCTCTTATCAATTAAATCTTTCATGGGTTTTTACTCAAATGCAGTCATTAATGAGCAGCTGCCCAGAGCAATGATAATGATGATGATAATACATTGCCCTTACAGCGGCTCCCTTATCCATGGAAACCTAAGTGCTTCACCGACAGTAATTATCATAGCTCTTATGGGAGGTAGGAAAGAATAATTAACACCATTTATAGATGAAAATGGAAATAGATAGCAAGCTTTGAAAACCATTAGTGACCAATATCTGATAACTGTTCAAACCATGAGTTTGTTTGTCTCCTTGGGGGATAGTAGTGAGTTGACAAAGGAAGATAAATTTTGAAGTTTATCAATGTACTCCTTGAGACCTAATCTGAAATTTTGTACAAATTCATGGGTGCTAACAGGTTAAGGAAAGTATACATCTCTTGGAAATCTTCTCCATAAGTTTCCTGGGCTCATACAAATTTAGGAATGTAATAATTATTCAGTTCTCAAGTTGAAATGATTGCATTATCTCATGCTTGGTTCCCTGTTCTCAAAGCTCATCTGCTTTTTTCTCTTCACTTGAAAAATAGCCCCACCCCAGACACTAAGATCAATCTTGTTATTTGTCAGGTGAGTTACATTGATTCACCATTAAGATGTGCTTACTTCTGAGTTTAATTTGATCTTGTTTTCCACTTCTAGTGATGAAAACTCTCCATTGAAGTGTCTGTATGCATGTGTGTGACAGAGAGTGTGTGTGCGTGTATGTGTGTTTGGGGGAAACACCAAGGATTTGTTTCCCTCTTCTTCTGTTAATGGTACACTTGAATCAGAATATTTCTGACATAAGTGACTGAAAATCAAACCCAAATGAATATAAGCAAAAAGAAATTTATTGGTTCTTTTTATTAAAAACTTCGGGGGTAGAACTGGCTTCAAGTATGGTCTCCTTGAGCTCAAACAATGTCATCAAGATCCAGTTTTTCTTCCTCTCTTGCTCAACTTTCATCAGTGCATTGGCTTTACTCTTGGGCTACGTGTGGTAGCGAGATGATATCAGCAGCTTCAGTTAAAGGTTCAAGTTCAGTAGTGGAGAGAATTGCAAGAATCCTTAAGCCTCATCAGAAGTTCCATTGTACCCTTTTGGCTCTGATTGTGTGACTTGTTTATCATGATCAAATCTTCTTGTCCATGGAATGCTATCCAATACACTAGTTTGGAAAAATTAGACTCATTCTTGATGTGGAGTTGTAGTAAATCCTCACTCAAACCGTAATGCTAGTTGTAACACTATAATTTTTACCTCCCTCCTAACCTTTGGGGAATTATTCCTTCACCCAATGCAGCTATATGATTGGTGGAGCTGCCAATCATAGTATTCCACAGTAGTAGTATTTCTAACGCAACACCCCCAGCGTAGGATATATGATCTAGAGGGTGGATATTAATGCTGATCCTCCCATATAAAGTGATTGGTCCAATGCCCAATGCCAGTTAAATCAGTGTCTGCTCCTGAGATGGATACATATAATGAAAGTAGAAAGTTGTCTTAGACAAGAGGCAGATACTTAGAGATAATCTAAGGTGAGGTTTGAGAAATTGTATTTGTACAGATATCTGCTGGTTTTAGGCGCTGAAATTACTGGAACTTCCTTGGTTTCTGCAGTATTTCCATTGATTCTGTGACTTACCCTAGTATCACTCCAAAACTCTTTTTTGTTGTTTGTCTAAACGAATTATATTTATGTTTCTATCACTAACAATAAAAAGAGTCATTGGTAACACTCGCTTGTTCTTGAGACTTCTCTTTCTTCCTTCTTCCAGTAAGGAGGCCCTTGTCTTACTTCCTTACGTCTGAGTACCTCCTTTGAAAGATTGCCTAGTAAAGAGACCTTTTATATTTTTACTGTGACCTATTTTCAGACTTACAAAAATGTCTGTAATAGTACAAAGGATTTCTTTATAGCCTGATCACCCAAATACTAAATGTTGCTTCATCCTTTCCTTTCTCTATATATACATTATTTTTGTACAGATTGAAACTAAGTTGCATACACAATTCCCCTTGACCCCTAAATCTTCAGGGTGTTCTTGATAAAACAAACAAACAAACAGGTATGTCATCTTGCATAATTGCAGTAAATAAAAATCAGAAAATTAAAATAGACAATCGCATCTAAGCTACTGTCCTTATTCAGATTTTACCAGCTGTCTCAGTTATGGTCTTTATAGCAAAAGAATATGCTGGATCATACATTGCTTCCATCAGTCATATCTATTTAATGTCCTTTAATCTGGTACAATTCTTTTGTCTTCCTTTTCTTTCCAAACATTGGCACTTTTGAAGATACAGGCCAGGTATTTTGTACCATATCATATGATGCTGTTGTACCTCAATGCTGATGGGAACTTTGATCCCTTGGTTAAAGTGGAATCTGCTAGTGCCTTCGCAATAAAATTTGCCAATTTTATTTCTTTGTAATTAATACATGTTGTAGGGAGGTACTTTAAAATCCTTTGACTTCTGTTGGGGATCAGGGCAGGCCACCCCAAAGTATGCCATTTTGGCATATTGATTATTTTGAATTAAATTTACTTAAGAAATGGCTAGTGCAAGAAAGACACTCTGACCTGACAGTAGGAAATAAATTCTCCCACGTGAAATGTACCGTCCCTGTACCAGGAGGTAGAGAGATATCGTATCACCAGAATTAGAGAATTCAGGGCCAAGAATTCTGTATAAACAGAGTTCGTGACTTCCTCACTAATTTACTACCTCAAACCCAAATTTCTTTGTCCTGTAAACTCTTCACAAATTTATTGTTTCTTTGTCTAAAAGATGTGAAAGCTATGTGCTTTGGTCACTTCTCTGGCTCTTATATCTTTGGGGCCCACATTAGTACAAAATTAGTTTTCTCCTGTTAATCTCTCTTTTATTACAGGGGGTGTCTCAGCCAAGGACCTAGAAAGGTAGAGGGAAAATTATTTTTCCTCCTCTACACTCATACTTTCACCCACTCAGTTTTGCATCCCTAGGTCTTTATAAATTGTGCCCCTTCTTTACCCTCACCAATTTCCTCTATGAGTGATCATCTACTTTCTCCCACTTTGCAGTCCCCACCACCACCCGCCCAAACACACAACATATGTCCTGTTTCTAGTGCCCATTCTTCAACTAGAGCCTTGCCATTCACTGTTAGAATGTGCTGACTGCTCTTTGCCTGACGTCGTCTTAGGCTCCTTGTCATCATCCTAGGCACCTTCACATCTTAGATACCTTGTTAGCCACCTTGTTGCTCATCTGCTGGATTTGTCATTTGGGATCTGTTAAGACTAGTCTGTATTTCTGCCTATTTGTTATCTATGGCTTTATCTTCCAAATAATTGACTCTGCTTAACTAATTGGATGAACTATCTGTAGCTAGCTCCCCCTCCAATTTGTGTGTGTATTTGTGTGTGAATGTGTGTTTTGTTTTTACTTTTAGATTTTCCAGATCTCTTTGCTGTCCTAGTCTAACTAGCCCTCAATATCTTTCTCAGATAATAGAGAAATAAATATCTGTCCCTGGCTGCTCAATAGCTGCTAAATTAATAAACATGCAAAATATTGTGGAGCAATTCTATTGTCTGGCAGTAATGATGATAGTATTCCCAGTAGGCAACCTTTGTATTGTACCATTTTGAACTTTAGAATTTTACCATAAAGTTGTGAAATCTAATCTATATGGTTATATAAATTACATGCACAGAGGAATGAGTGACATTCAATCCTGAAATTCTCATAAAGAAAATTGACCAACTGAAGCAATGGGGGAATCAAAGTTTGTCCTGATTACATTATCAGTTTTTCTGTTAAATTCAGCACAAGGTCGGAAACACTGGGATGGTGGAGGAGGAGCGGGAAACACCCTCCTTCTACTAACCCAAGGAGGAAAGTAGAACATCGAAACCAGAGGAGGCTTTCTGTTGCCATCATAGCAAGGAAGTACAAAACAGTTCACTTGGGATATTTTCTCTAAGAATTTAGTAACATTTCTTAAGCTTTGTGAGTTCCTTGATGTTTATTATTTTTGTTATCTATTTCCTTGTGACAAATAGTAATAAAACTCTAGCAACAAGTATGGCCCTCTGTAAACCAGCAGAAAAGGGAGAGCTAAAGAAAGGGGCTCCTATTCTAAAGAGCGATACCAATGTCAGGAGGAAATAACAGATTATGTCCCTAGTGCCTGAGAAAAGGCAGATGAAGACAGTGTAGACAGAGATTGTCTGGTCTGAGAAGCAGTCCCTGGTTTACCCATAAACGGCCCACAAGGGCTTCCTGGCACTGACCGCTAAGATTATTTCAAACTCACAGAATTCTGGCTCTTTATTCATGTTCGTACTTCAGTCACAACATTATCATAGACTCTAGATTCTATGTATCTGCCTTTTGGGGAGTTTTATAGGCAATTTTCATATTAATTGTCCTAGCATCAGTGAAAAAGATAAATGGTATGTTTTTATTTGCATAGGGTTATTATGACTGCAAAACTGAAGAGTTCTGAATAACACTTTTCACTCTGTAAGCCCCGTGAGGACAAGTGCCTCTATTATTTCCTACAGTATTCCAGCCATAGTGCTATTACATAGCATGTAGCCAATAAGTATATAGTTACTCACTACAAGAGGCTTGCATGAATACAGAACTTGCTGGCTGCAGATTACAGCATTTTGCCTTTTTTTTCCTCCTCTCTAGTAAGGAGCTTAATAAATAATATGTTTAACTTTGTGAGAAGACATACAAGAGCTTAGAGAAACCTGACATATTAATTATTACAAACTGCTGAAGGAACTAGTTTAGATAGGTTATAAACCAAGCCAAACCAGATCTGTTTATTCTAAACTGTAGAATACAACTATGTGTTGAAGAAATGATCAGGATAGCCAGAGCGTATCAGGGTAGGCTGTAAATTAGTAGAGTTTGGAGGCTGACTTCTTGCCTTTAATTCAATGCCCTGTTTTCTATAAGGTCATAGAGGAAAAATATGCCAAATTCCGGACCAAATGAATGATACTCAGCTCTATTCCTTTCCCTTCTTGTCATAGAGTCTGCTCCCAAACTTAATAGAGAGCAACCTCATCCAGATTTATACTTTTAATTAATGCAAATTCCAGCCTTAACTTAAAGTTGCTGTATTATCAATATTGGTAACATCCAGCCTAGAGAAAAATGTGAAGAGTCTTCATGATTGACTCTGCCTTGGCTGGGCAGGGTTCAGAGATAAGACCGTGTGGGTTACATTAGCTCTCTCTGTTCTCACCTCCAGGGTTTGATCTCAGTGCTCCTGTTTAGCAAACCTCAATCACAGGTTTGTAAAACTATTGTTGCATTTTAATCCTTCTCAAATTCTAATTAAGTTATGGTCTTAATGAAAAGTACTTATGTTTACTGACAGACCTATGATTAATGCGAGCCACAAAGCAATTAGCTGTAGAGAGACAAAAATATGGTTAATATCATTGTCATACTGGTCCTAAGCAGAATTAACATTATCTTTGAAATATGGACCCTTCTACACAGATTGTTGACATGGTTGTCATAGAAACTCCCTGTTTTGTCATTACTGCAGTCCCCAGACATCTGTTCCTGGTTCAAACACTCATTGACATGTGCATTCATTTGGTCAGATAAGATATTTTATCTCAGGCACCTCTATCATCCGTGAGTATGTTGGCTTCCTTTAAATAATGAATCACCAATTAAAAATTAGTAACCACAGATGTGTCAGCATTTAGAGTTTTGATTGACGACTGCTGATAGCATCACTGAGATGTAATTGTGGCTACTGTTATAAGGATTTTATAGTCAACTGTAAATTATTTGCCATACAGTATAAAATCCTGGGCTTCAAGAAATATCAGTAGTTTTTCTTTTTTTTTTTTTTACCTAAGTGGAAAAATTCTTAGAATTCTTTCTAAGTGTTTTTATTGACAGGCTTGAATATAGCCCAAAAGAGATTGATGTTGGAAAAATTCATGACATTTCAAATTAATAATGAATTAATAATAGAAAGCTCTGGTCGCAGAGACTTAGTAAAGATATTCAATTTCCCCCATTATTCATCTGCTTAAATTTCCTAACTGCTTCAGCCACTGCTAGGAATAGATGCCATTAGCCTTCACATTGGCATTTTGAGAAGAATAATTCTTAATTTTGCAGGACTTTATTTAGCATTTTAGGAAGTTTATCATCCCTTACCTCCAAACAGTAAATGCCAGTATTAACTCCCTGCTCCAGTCATAGTAGCAACAAATATGAGCCCACACATTTCCAAATGTCCCTGTGGAGAGTGAGGTAGAGCGGGAGAGGTTGGGAAGCATTGAAAAGGTCTTAGCAGAGATGTCTTTTCTAGTTCTGTCATTTCTTATCTTGTTACATTTAAATTTGTCAGGTGTGAGTTTCCTATTAATTGCAGACTGTAAAGTGGCAATTGCTTCAAGCTGTCAAGAATATCAAGAAAAGAAAAAAAAGCAAAGTTAAAATGATTTGGTACCTAAAAAGAAACTGATAAAGGGAAGGGAAATGACTAGAATACTAAATACTAAATAGAGTAGTATAGAATAGAATAATTAAGGATTTGCATTTCTCTCTGCAGAAAGCTGCAAATAATATAGGAGTGGATTAAGTATTAGAAAGAAATATAAGACAAATAGATGGCAGGACTGAGAGTCTGTTATATGGAAGGAATTCACAGCAGTTGTAGAAAAGACAAGCCATGGGCCGGGAGGAAATATGTTGTGATTTTTATACCAAAGAATCTTGGATCAGTAGATCTTTTAGGGAAGATACCTGGTGGAGGCATGCCTCATATTTTTCCTGCAATTTCAAAATTCACGCAATGAAAGAAACTACACTCCTTGAGTCTAGTGAATAGCAGAAAAGTATTTTTCTTTTGTCTATGAAAACTGGCATATTTCATTGATTTACAATTTTCTGCTGCTGAATGTTCAGTAAAGAATTGCCACTAATTTACTATAATTACTATAAAATATTTGTTGCAACAATTATTGTCTTGGTGCACAATAAATAATAATTGATTAAAATAAGCCCAGGGGAGGCTAGAAATATGAAAGACCTTAGAGACAGTCTAACATAATTTTCTCTGTATAGGAGAGGAAATTAACGTTGAAAGATATTATTCAAAATAGCCTCTCAGCTACTTATCTGCAGTAGCTTGCTGAAGAATTCAGGAGATATATTTGGAATCAAAATATAGACTTGGGAGCCATCAGATTCCTGTGTAATTAAAATGCAGCTATTTCTTAGGATGTGCTTAGAAATGATGCTGGAGTAGGCAGCTTTGGAATCCAGAGGCCTGAGCTTGGTAGATATCAATCTGGGAGACTATCAAGAACTTTTCCTTAGCCACTGAGCATCAGTTAATAACGGCAAGAGAGAAGAGATGGAAGAAAGCTGGTTAGGGTAGGAGAACAAGTGCTATCCTGTGTTAATATTGAAGATTATGACATTTCAGTAGCACCAATCTGAATGACTCTGGTTTTTCATTGCTGTGTTTATTACTTGAGAGTAGCCAGAGAAATGATGAATTCTTTGATTTCAAGACAAATTTTGATGGAAATAAGCTGGTGCTAGAAGCATAAGCTAGAAGGAGAGGGTGTTTTGATCAGAGTGAAATCTTTTTTAATTCAAGATTTCAGAAGCAGAGGTGTTGGGTGATCACATAGTCCAGGATGTGGACATCAGAATGGACAGGGGGAATGGAATGTGCAGGAAATAACTGGAATTTTGGAAAATTAGAAAATGAACGTTCAAAAGTCAGATAACTTTGTCACCACGTCATTAAGTTTATTGAGGATGATGGTAGATGTTGGAATAAAAAGAAAGACGGTATGCAAGGAGCCGAGGTCAATGATGAGTAAATCAGGTTGATAGGAAGCTACATTGATGCAGAGGAGGAATGGCAGAGGATAAAGCAGTGATTGTCCAAAATGAACTCTGTAAAGTGAATGACTATCTTGAAGTTCCTGTGCTTTGGGTCACTGAAGAAAGTGGAGTATGGGAGACTGTGAGAGGAGTGCTCCTCATAGGGTTTTGTAAGAGAAGTAGTGTTTTGTCTGCCAGCAATCCGTCAGGAAAACAGAAGCCTCTAGGTATTTCAAAGAAGGGATTAAATACAAAGAATTAGAGGCTTACAAAACCAAGGAAGCTGCTCTGTTCATTCAGGAAATTACTATAGAAAAAAACTGAGGAAACCTCTGCTAATAATCTTAGCAGCCTGCAGACCTGAAGTAGGAAATTAACAGGAGGAAGCACTGATTCACTGGATATGTCTCATATCCACAAGTAGGCCAAATGCCGATTTACTACTGCTCTTCTTCTAGCTTCCCAATCTTGTACAAATGACTCTTGTTAGTGGCCTCTAAACCAGAACACTGGTGGTACATGCGTCTGGAAATAATTTTCCCAACCTCTATCCCTCATGATACATGGCGGTTGGCTGCTTAGCAGGTAGGAATAGTACTGAATGTGAACAGGTAATATCAAGCAGACATATGTTCAAGTAAGATGAGTTAAGACGGGGAGGTAGAAAAGACGTTAGTTAACGGGTTAAGTAGAGATTTATTTGTTATTGTGAGACAAGGACTAAAGAGGTCAGAGGAAAAAGTTTTGAAAGAGAGAGGGACAGTGGGAAATTGCATCAAAACCAAGAAAGCACAGAGCAGTGTGACTCTGAAACTTTATGGGACCAGAAAAAGACTAGAGGGGATCATTTTTTGGTGGTTAATTAAATATCATAGTGAAATGAGGCATAGTAGGACTAGCTGACTTCAAATTTCCTTAAAAAGAAAAGGTTTCACTTTCTTTTTTTTTTTCCTGATGAAAAGGAAAACTTAGATCTTCTGGATGAAATTGGCAACATGGATTGTTTACGTATCTATGGAAATTCTAACCTGGCATACAGACAATGAAATAGCGACTTTCTAGGATCCTAATTATGTGTTAGAAACAGTGGCAACCACTGATAAATGAAATGGCAACACTCTTCTAATGGAAATGGAAGTTGACTTTAAAGGCCTGTCATATTTTACTTCAAAAGTCTGTAAAATGTTTAACAAAATATGTGAATATCAGAGAGAAGGATATAGTGTGGTGCATGAATTAAATTGTGTTATTTTTCCAATTATTTATGAGTTCTTTTATAAGATTATGCTTCCTACTCCATTAACCTGGTTTTGGCAAAAAGAAAAGAAATTGAGTGGATGTGTGCTACTTAGGAACCAAAGTTTAATATGCATCATGTATTTCCACTATCCCTCTTTTTCCTGTCACCAGCCCAGCATGTCCCAGATAGGGACTGCTCTCTAACCTGAGTCCCTGAAAGAAGACATGAGGAGAGCAGCAGCTGACCAGTGATAAGCCGACGTGAGAAGACAATCCACCTTTGTTTTTTACCTACTGAGATTTTGAGGTTGTCTGTAATTGCATCAATACTTACTCGAACCATAAACATTCTATTCCGCAAATGCATTGGCCATGGAAATCTTTACTTGTTCATTTATTTTTAATCTCAGAGAATCTAGTGGGACATGTTTCATTGAAAACATGGGGAAATACTGGCTACTGGCTTAAAGTTATTAACTGTGTTTTCTCTTAAAATATATATTTTTAAGAAAAAAAAGAAATTGGTCCCTAAATTTTTGATCTTCAAAATGCAGTAAATGAAATTATCTTAGTTACGTTTCTAGACAAACTCTCTAGTAGCTTAACAAGTTGTATGTCATTACTACCACACAGTAACATTAATAGTATTTAAAATGTTTTTTGGATTGTTTTGTAACTTTGCTTGGTTTTTGTTACACGTGTGACCTTAAATTGGTTGTTTGTGGATTTCCTTGTTGACTTTGGTGTGATAAAATCACAGTTAGGGAAAAACAGAAGATCAAATCTCTCACTCCAGCCCCTCTCAATTTGAGTCATGGATGAAGATTTCCATTGTTAGGCTCAGATGTGAGCTAACTCTGACTGGGAGAGGTAAAGATATGCAAGTAACAGGAGTGTGCTGGTAAATGTTTAACAACAGGCTCTTTCGGGGAAAAAAAAAAAGAAAGCCCTGATTTGTAACATTACCAAATTTTCAAGGCATAAATACTCTTGCCATAGCCAATTTCAAGCTACTGTCTTAGTCACTGACCTGGAGTTGGGAAGAGATGTGCACACTTACTGGCTCTCCTGACTGTTCAAGCCAGCTTCCCCACACCCTGGTAAAGAGCCTGAGCCTTCTAACTGAGGTCTGGATTTCATGGCGGTGTTGTTGAGATGGTATTTATACAGTAAGCCTTGGATACCCTCAAGTATTAAGTGTTACATCTCATATTTTTTTCATACCACTTTTGCCAAATAAAAATGAGACAGCTTCTGTTCTGTTGCTTCTTTATACTGTTTTGGTTTGGCTTCAAGTCCAGAGTCCTGTGGCAAATCACAACCCCGTCTTCTAGAAACCCGACAGTGCTTGCTTTTGAAGCCCTCTTCCCTCTGGAGCTGAATTCTCTACTTCCTACCTTCAACCACTCATCCGTCTTTCTGTAAATAGATCATCTGCCTAAGATATAGATTCTTCTTCGCACCATGTCTTCAAGAATTGGTTCTTTCCACTCCTCATTCGATCCTACCATTCCCTCCCTCCTGAATTTAACTTTTACAGTCATTGACACCTGTCCACATCAGCTTTTATTTGCCCATCTGAACATTTCATCAGCCTGCCCCGTTATCTTGTTGTAATGATACTACGTATTTTCATTATCTTCGGTGACTGAGATCAAAGTGTGCCTCACCCTAAGCTCCTGAATTATAACAATAACTGTTGTGGGTAAATGTAACATAGATGCTTTAGACCATTTGATTAATACTTTTTATTAATGTATTCAAAAGACTCAAGGCAATTAAAATCTCATGTTTATCAAATTTTTATGTAGTTGAATTTCTGAGATACAGTATCATCATAAATGTAAAAACAATGCTATTTGAAAGGTATTTTGTGTAAATTCTTGGTTTGGAAAACGATGGGAAAGAAAAAATAATGATATACATAATATAGGAGGTAAAAATATGAGTAAGTTCTCTCAAGATTATGTAATCTGTTATTTTCAATTCTTGTCCAGTTAATATTAAAACTTTTCATTAAAATAAGATAGCAAACAGGAGACGTACTTGCAGCTATGCCTTTTAGACGACAGCAAACCTTAAGAATTCAGAGTAGCAATGCATTATACAGTGATACTTTCAAAAGAAGTTAGCAGGAAAGTGTTACTAAAAACTTGCAGCATCCCAAACGCACCATTAGAGAGTGTGACTTGAGTAATGAAAATGGGAAATGTGTTATTTGAACAGGTGTTGCAGCCTATTTGGAGAGGTGTACCCACTCACTTACGTATATACTTATCTTCAAATGGCCAGACTGACCCTGCTTGACATGAAGAAAATCCTTTTTAAGAGAGACACACCTAAATTCAAAATAGTTTCTGCTGTGCCCTCGCTCATGCTTGCATTACATTAAAGTGAGCCTACTGGAATAAACAAATGAAAAACCCATGAGTCATTAAGTTCTTGAAAGATTTTGAGTGTTCAATCAAATATTATATGGTATGGAATCCAAACATGGTATCATTTAGTAACAACTTTTAAAGTCTTTAATGAAAAAAGACGTTACATAAAATAAAGCAATATATTGATTGAAAAGAAAAATTTCTCAGTTAACTCACCTCTTCCTTGGTTTTTGGTAATGAGAAAGCAATCTTAAAGGAAATGTGGGAGCTTGGAGAAAAAAACATCTATTAAAAACAAAACATGACAAAACAACCAGGAGTAAGAGGCAAGGAGAGTGTTGTATCCACTGATATTATTATTTCTGTGAATGGTAAACACAACACTTTCTAGCACTCAAGAGCTGTTTTCTTACCTGAGATGTGTAAAGAACAAAAAAGAAGAAATGCAGAAGTGAAAATACAGCATCTGCACATTATTTCCTCCAAAATAGGGCCAAGTGGGAATATGAGAAATGTTTTTAATACTAAAAGTGACTCATATAATGTTTCCTTACAAGTGACTTAGTGACGCATTTTATTTCTTACCCACCTTGTTCTTATGCAATATTTATTCAGGAAGCATTTGTTAAGCACTTAAACATTTTGCCAGACATTATAAACGATTATAGATACACAATTATTTAGAAACAATTCTGCCCTCAAGTAATTTAAAATTAGAAGGAAAGATGTTGAGAGAATAGGTATATGTGATACAGAGAGATGAGTCCCTTAATAAGACTAAGTAGGGGAAAGACACGGGAACAGTTCATAGCAGGAATGGTGAGCCCAGTCTTGGAGGAATCAACAAAGGCTACCTTGGGTAAATGCTTCTAGTAACGTGCATATGTGAGTTTCTCTGTAAAATATGTTACTAGAAATGAAACTCAAAAGTATTTGGGTATCTAATTTTGAATACCTTCTCAATTAATCTTTGAAGGTTTTGCACCAGTTTATGTGACCTCTAAATGTTTTACACCCTCACTAAATTTGTATACTATCAAGAATTTGAGCTCTGATATTCTGATGCTTTTATCTTTCCATATCTTTTATTTTGAGCAAGATAAGATAACTCTTCATAGAGTTATAAACCATCCATATATCTGTATATTTTTACTGATATATCTGTATATTTTTACTGAATTGCTTTGGCCTTAGTGACTTGGAAACTTTCATTATATATTTAGGAAACTTTTTTTTATCATATCTGTTGTAAAATTATCCTGCAGGTTGTTTGTCTTTTGACTTAATAGCAATTTTTTCTGAACAGAAGTATTGTATTTTTATGTATGTAGTTTTCTATGTTAAGGGATTATTTCTCTATTCCAGGAATTGATATTAGGATTAAATGTTTTGTATTATATTTTATATTAATGGGAATTATATTATGCATTCTTTTCTGCAAAAAGCTCCCCTTCTTCAACCCACTTAACTTATATACTTACTTAAGTATATGCAAAATTTACTTATATATACTTAGGTATAAAATATACTTACTTAAGTATAATGCAAAATTTGGAATATCTATAACCTTAGCTTAATCTGTCTAAACACTGCAGACATTTCTCTCATATGTATTTACAATAATTTATGTAACGAATCCCTTATTATTGTGCATATAACTTTGGCATCTACAGAGATGAATGTAAGGCTTTCACTTTTTGACAAATATTACAAACTCTGTTAATGGATTTTTAATAGTGAACTATTTACCTCCCTATTTTATGTACTTCTAGTTTCATTGCTCATATTTTATTTCAGATTCTTAATATATCTTTTATTTATTTGCTTATTTGAATACTCTTCATGAAACTAGATTGATTATTTTTTAGTGCGTAATCTTTGTCAGGTTGAGGTCAGTATTATGCTGATCTCACTAGATCGGTGGACTTACTTTTCTTTACGGTCTGCATCAATTTAGAGAGAATTATTATTTTATCTTCTTGAAAGTTAGAGGGAACTATGTAGCTATCTCTGGGCCTAGAGCTTGCTTAAGGGGCAGTAACTTGATATTCTCAAATTTTCAAATTTCTAGATTCTCTAGAATAGAATTTGAGAGTTTCTATTTGATGTCAGATAAGCTATGGTAATTTATATTAGCTAGAAAATAATAATTTCATATTAATATTCAAATTTATTTCATAATGTTGGTTAATTTAAGATTTTTAAAATTGATTTGTATCTGGGATTTTTCCCTACTTATTTATGTATTTTAGCTTTTTTCTTGTTTAGTTTTTCTGATGCTCACTTATTCTATTTTAATTTTACTTATTTTGTTGATTTTTCTCATAAAAATCAGCTCTTGGATTTATTTACTTTTTTGTACTTTAAAATTAATTTCTTCTTTTTCCTTCACCAATTCTTATATTTTCCTTGGCTTATATATTTTAGATATATTTTTCCTAAATTTTGAATTGGTTACTTAACTCATTTATTTTTATTCTTCATAAATTAGCTATTTAAATCCCTTTTCCTCTGATTACAAATTTAGTTATTTGCCACAAATGTAGTTAGACTTTGAAAAATATTTTATTCTCTAGATATTTTGTAAATTTTTGCCAATGCTTTGAGCAATATTTGCTTCAGAGTATTTTTGAATGGTTCATTATTACTATATTTTTGTACTTAGTATTCATTGCAGTTTATAATTTATAAGTTTTTATGCTTTCATTTTTGGTGCATAAAGCTTTATGACATATTTTTTGTGACATATATTCTTTACAATTATAACTTGGCCTTAAAAATATCTATTTACTGCTATTGAATGTGAATTAAGTCTTATTTGGTAATCAAACCATGGTTCTCATTTCAGACTCTTTTGGATCACTTGTATATAATATATCCCTGCGTTTTGTCTTGAGCCATTTTTAGAGGGTTTTTTTTGTTTACTAAGATAATTTTTTCACTTGATATGTCAGAAAAGTTTCTACTTATGCCTATAATTTTTTTCTTATACTTTCTCTTTTTATTGTGCCTTTAAAAAGATTGGTCCCTCTATTTTGGTTCTACTTGAGTTGTTATGGGTGCATGTGTTTATTTATTTTTTATAATGTGAAGCTTTATAATGTGCTTTCTTCAAGTGGTTACATCATAGCTATTTATCAGTAATCTTTAAGCTTTTTTGATCATATGCCATTACATATACCATTATTAGTAAGAAAAAACTCCACAACACAGTCCTAATGTGTAAAAAATTGTTTTAATGCTTTTTATATGTAAAATTCTCAATATTTATGTTAAATAAATGAAAAATAAATTTATATCATATTCCAGATACAAACAACTACAGATTGAAGTGGTAATATTTTATTTCAATACTCCAAGAAATCTTTGTACATATTTCCTATGGTATGGAGAATACTGGATCTTAATGTAGTCATTTTAGACATTATCTATTGATTTCACACTCCAGAAGAAGTTTAATGTGTATGCTTTCATTTCCTTTCACCTTCCTTAACCTTAACCATCTCATTATATTATTATTATTTATTATTATTTAATCTTTACCATCTGATTATATTATTTCTAGCTCTTCTGTTGGTAACTTTTATACCTTAAATGAAATACTTAGGCTTCTTTTACTGAACTTATTACTTTTAAATAGTTTTCAATAAATTCCTACTCCTCATTCTGAAAAATGGAATAATCAGTTTATAGCAGAAGCTATTCTAACAGATCTCTACTTATATGACTTGTTTTAAGCATTGTAGTCTGTTCTCTCTATAAAACATAACTGATGGATGTCCACTATGTGTGAAAAACTTATTTCTAGGTGACCCCTATGTATCTTGCTCTAGTAGATTGTATTTTCCAAAGATGGATGAAACAATATCTTTCATCCCACATGCCCTTCAACAATCTGACCTTGCCAACCTGCCATCTATGCCCTCTCCGCTTGGACCTGGGCAAACTTAATGTGTTACCCTTAATCAATAGAATGCAATGGAAATAATGTTGTGTTACATCGAAGACTAGATTACACAAGGCTGTGGAGCTTCAGCTTCTTATTTTGAGACATTTTTTGGGTGACAATCAGCAGCCATGGAAGAAGTGTAATCATTGTGCTAGGAAGACTACATCTAAATCTAAGATATCCATAAATTTTCTTTTGCCTTTATTTTTGGGAGCCCCCCCCAACCCCGGTTTTCTTCTTACTACATAACCAGCTCACCGTTGAAGTTCTTCTGTTGTTATATAATTTCTTTGTTGATATCTTGCAGCTATGCCTTAAGTTCTTATTTTTTATAGATATCATGTTTTCTTCCATGTCATGGTTTAGTTAAAAAAATATTAGTCACAATTTTGACTAGTTACATACAAACTTTTTCTCATGTGCTCCCTAGCTACCTTTGGTGTGTGATTTTTCTCTTCTTCTTTTTAGTATTGTAATTTTACATAGATATTTCTAAGTTACTACTTATATTTGGATTGAGATCATTCTGGGATTAGATAATTTATTCATCCATAAATAATGTAAGGTATGCCTGCGGAGTGAGCAGTTATTGCAGGCAGCTTGATCTTCTTTCTGTGATCTGTGGAAACTTTCTTATCAACACTTCTTTGTCCTTTGGACTTGATTCGGCTTCCTGTGAGTTGAAAGTCCTGCTGATTCAGAATGAAGGCTTGTAGGTTTTTGTTTTTCAGGTTTTTTTTTCTTTCTTCTTCTCCCTCCTAATACATCCTTTTCTTCAGATGACAAAAATTGGTAGGTGCAAAGCTTCTTGTGACTTAGAATTTTCCCTCTTTTCTTACATGAAGATAACCTGTTAGCAAAGATGGGTATAACTAATTTCCAAATTCAGTGATATTTCTGCCATGCGATGGTATTAAGTCTAGTTCAGGGAATATGATATTGTGATTTATAATAAGAAATATATATTTGGTCTTCATCCTCATTTCTGGCACCGAGCTCCTAAAACTCTTGGAATTTCCTAAGTGGTAAAAGCCATAGATGTGTCTTTTATTATATTAATGAGGTGAATTTTGGACCACACCTAGGGAGTGATTAGAAGGTTGGAACTTTCAGTCCCATTCCCCAGACTACCAGGGAGAGGAGAAGAGCTGGAGGTTGAATCAATTGCCAATGGCCAATGATTTAATCAACCATGCCTATGTAATGAAGCCTCCATAAAACCTCCAAAGGATAGGGTTCAGAGAGCTTCTGGGTTGATGAACACGAGGAGATGCTGGGGGAGTGGCACTCCTAGAGATTAACGTGAAAGTTCTGTGCTCTCTCCCCATACCTTGCCCTGTGCATCTCTTCCATCTGGCTGTTCCTGAATTATATCCTTTTATAATAAACTGGTGATTTAGTAAGTAAAATGTTTCTCCGAGTTCTGTGAGCCATTCTAGCAAATTAATCAAACCAAAAGAGGAGGTTGTGGGAACCTCTGATCTATAGTCAGTCGATCAGAAATACAGGTAACAACCCGGGTTTGCAATGGGAGTCTGAAGTGAGGATGAGGGGCAGACTTGTAGAATTAAACCCTTAACCTGTGGAATCTGATGCTATCTCCAGGTAGATAGTGTCAGAGTTGAGTTGAATTGTAGGATACCCAGCTGACATCCAGAACATTGCTTATTGTTGGTATGGGGGAACCCCTCTCCCACATACACACATTGAAATTGGGTTCACGATCACCAAAGAAGGAGACTTCTGGAGACAGCCCCTGCTTTTTATTCATGAGGTCCTTTTTGTAACCTTGTAGGAAGGAAGAAAATAATGACCATCCACTTGGGGTACAGTGACAGTTTACCTGAGACATTCTTTGATATAAAACTGAGTAATTATAGAGATGTCTCAAGCTTTTCCTGTGGCACACCTGTGAAGAGATGTGGTTTTCTACATCTAATATTTTATTTATGTCCTTTTTTAAGGATATAATTTTATTATTAGCCTGTTAACCTTCCCTTATTAATTTCAAATTCCAGATAAAATAAATTTAGGCAGCGCCTTATTGGGTAGCTTCACTTACTGTAGAAAAATCTTACCCTGAAAACTTTGTCTAGAAGAATGCAAGAGTTCTAGACTTTATCAGTTTAAATTTTTATGAGCTTTACTATCTTTGGCAGTTATTATTCATAGTGTATGATTTGAGATTTTATTTAATTCACTGGTTTCATTGAATATTTTTTCCACTTTGTTGATTTTGGTGGGAGTCTAGGTAGAAGATAAAATTAAAATTGATGGAGTCTCACAACATTTATTTTGAAGCCACCCAAGATTTTCATGTTAAAGAAGTTCTCTCTGATAATTGATTATTGAGGTAGAGAAAGAGGATAATGAAGGCTGGAAAGCTAGTCTGAAGGCTTTTAATAAGAGGAAGTGTTGACTAATATAATGGCATTGGTAATAAAGAGGATAAAAATAATTTGAGACACGTTAAAGAAGTAGAACTGGAAGAATTGCATGGTTCTTTTCACACTGGGCTTGAGGGTAACAACAGAATCAAGCATAAAAATTAGTTTGGTGTAGAGACACTAGATTAATTTTCTCCTATATCCTGGATTAAGGAAATTAGAATGAAAGTGATTATGTTGTAAGAGATGATGAGTTTATTGTTGAAAAGGGTGAGTTTCAATGTCTCTAAACATCAAACTGGTTATTTTTACCCCCAGACAACATTTGTCAATGTCTGGAGACATTTTTTGTCACAACTGGGGCTCAGTGCTAGTGGCATCTAGTGAGTAGGGGCCAGGGATGCTGCTAAAAATCCTATAATATACAGGAAATCCCCTTAACAAAGAATTATCTAGCCCAAAATATCAATAAGGTTGAGGTTGAGAAACTGTGATATAGGTGGAAATGTCCAAGAAGAAGGCAGTTCAGTATTCAGTTCTGGAGTTCAGTGGAGAGACCAATTTTGGAGCCACAATTTTGGAAGCGATCTCCAGTTGGTCACAATTCTTTATTTGTCCTTACTAGATACATAGGTAGACTTCATTTCTCAGCTTGCCTTCTGTTAGGTGAGCCTTCGTGACTTACTTCTAACTAATGAAATGGAGCAGGAGAATGGGGAGAAGGAGAATTTGAGACCAAGCATGGAAGCCACAGTCTTTTATAACCTAATTTGGGAATGGTATACCATCACTCTGCCATATGCCATGGGCAGACCAAGCCTGGTGCATTGTGGGTGGGGGCTAGTTAAGAGTAGATCCACCTCAGATTTTAGAGATTGGCTATCACGGAGGTTTATCTTTTATAGCAGGTAGTGCCACCCTTGTCAATATCAATAATTCTATTTTTCTTTCAATAAGAATCAGTAGTGGTTCTTGCACTGGGAGAGTTTGACTTGGAGGTGAATGAAAGTCTAATGAAAAACTGACAAAAATTGTCACAAATAATAAGTGTTTTAAGTATCTGCTAAGGAGTGAATTATGTCCCTTCCAAATTCATATGTTGAAACTGTAACCCTCAATTTGACTGTATTTGGAGATAGGGCCTTTATGGAAGTAACTAAGGTTGGATGAGATGATAAGTGTGGGGCCTTGACCCGATAGGATTAGTGTTCTTATAAGCAGAGACAACAGAAATGTTGTTCTCTTTCTGCCATGTGTGGACACAGCAAGAAGGTGGCCACGGCATGTACAAACCAAGAAGAGAGCTCTTACCAGAACCAATCATGGTAGCATCTTGATTTCAGACTTCTAGCCTCCAGAACAGTGAGGAAATAAATTTGTTGTTTAAGCCACGCAGTCTATGGTATTTTGTTACGGCAGCCCCAGCTGACTAATACAGTATCCATTTGTGGAAGGTCCATCCAATGCTATACCAGAGTAACAGAGATATATCCTGACAAGAGTCATTGTCATGCAGGAGAAAAGCTAGGTTTTTGGTGTGAAAGTAACCAGATTAGGCTCAAGAAGAAGTTGTTCGTGCTAAGCCCTGTGACCAGCAAATCAAAACTTAAGTAAGTTTCTATGTTCAGCTCTCAGGAAAGGAAGGCCTAGATCAACCAATCAGTGCTTGCCTGCTCAGCACAAGCTCCCTAACCCAGCTCCCAGACTTCCCTTTACTCCATATAAGGAAAGTAACCCAGCTTTAACCAATCAACAAATGCCCAGTATAATTTCCCGTTCCTGCTCACTTTGGTCTATAACATTTCATCAAATATGTATCAAGTGTTTGTACAGCTTGTGTAGCTCTTTAGAGCTCCTTTCTATCTGCGAGATCGGATGCTGCTTGATTCATGAGTCATTGAATAAAAGCCTACTAGATGAGTAAATTTTAGAAAGTTTCTTATAACATAGGAAAATCGCTACTAGGAATGTCCCACGGACAGACTGTTGAGAAACCTTAGAGTTAGATCTAGAAGGAAGGGGTAGAACCTAGAAATGGAGCCTAAGTCAAATCTACAGTGCCTGAATGGAAGGTGATGGAATTCAAGAAACAAGAGCCCCAAAAGCAAGGAGCAAGAAAAACTAGAAAGTAGAATAGCCTCGTGGTTAAAGATGGGCTTTGATTTCTGACAGATACTGGTTTGAATTTCATCTTCACTAGTAACTGTAACTTTGAGTGAATTTACTTGATTTGAGTTTTCCCACCCCTAAAATTAGGATATTAAAATACACTTCATGAGATTGTTTTAAGATATAAACTACCATGCATATAAAATACCAAGTACAGCGTCATTACAGAAGAGCATTTTATACATATTTGATGAAGTGTTTAACAAATTATTTGAGTTTATGGTTTAAAGTAAACTGAATATTATAGATTCCTCTAGATTCTTTAATAGTCCTTATTTCCAGTAAGGAATTATGTTGCATAATCACAATACATAATTTTTTATATCTTTCTTTTATTTTTAATGGAGAAGGTGAAGAATATGAATGAAATATTGACAAATTAATCTTTTGAAATTTTAAGTATTGAAGTTTTGTTGCAGTCAAGTTTAATGATGGAATATTGATTTTTCAAGTCCAAATGTATACAGCATGATAGAAAATAATAACTAATATGGAGTTCATAAATAACTTCATACAAATAATCTCATTAAATGTTCATCACTGCTTTTTTGATAGACATTTGGTATTATGTTCCTCTTTATTTATAAAGAAATAGAAGCTTAGAATGATTGTCAAAGATAATAATCAGTCACTGGCAAAGAAAGAATTCAAGTGCAAGACTTCTGACTATCTAAAAAATAAGGATATAATATCCTTATATATATATATTCTTATATATATATCCTTATATATCCTTATATATATATCCTTTTTATATACATAATAATAATATAATTCTATTGTAAGCATTAGAACAGAGAGAACCTGCAGAATGGCAAAACACCAAGTAGAGTGCCTACCACACATTAAATGGGAAAATCAACCATCCCTCCCACCTGCTTTTAGTCCCCACATATCAAATGCTTTCTATCACACCATGATTCTTAAGCTGGTGTCCAGAATCTGCATTATAAAAGAGGTTAGCAAAAACCTGAATAGAATCTGCTTAAATAAGAGATTATAGGTTTTAGATATCAACCTATTGCCTGAATCACAATCAAATTAGACGTTGCATGATAGATCCCGACCCCAGTTCTCCTTAAAGAATTTCATTATTGACCTGGACAGAGAGTATACTCATTAAGTTTGCAGCTGACAGATGTTAAAAGTGAGGGTTAAAAGGAAAGTGATGTATGACAGAGAGATTTGAACTACAAAGTGAAAGGAATAATTTGGAGAAGAAATCAGGGCAAAGTGAATAATTTGCTTAAATATCCACATGACAAATATTTATTGAGTATTTACTATGTGCACTGGGAATTCAGCAATGAGAAAGCAATACAAAATGCAACACAATGTCCCTGCTTTCATAGAGCTTATGTTCTAACAATAAAAGGTCTTTAACAAACATATATGGTATATCAGATGACTGAGTGCTTTGAAAAAAAAATAAGGGAGAGAAAGGGAGATATGGGCATCTGGGGATTGATTTTTATCTAGGATGGTCAAGGAAAGGCCTCATTGCCAAGTAATGTTACTCAGTCATTTACTGAATTTTTTAATTGATTCCATAATATTTACTCTGAGCATACACTGAACAGTCTCTGATGGTTTAATAAGTAGTTGTGGTCATGTTTGCAAGAGATAATTCAGTTTGGCAATGATTCTTAACATTTTTGGCAACTAATTTACCTTTGAGAATCTTTTTTCCCTGTGAGGAAGATTGGCCCGCCAGTCTTCCTCTATTTTATATGTGGGACACTGCCACAGCATGGCTTCATGAGTGCTGTGTAGATCTGTACCTGGGACCTGAACTCGTGAACCCCAGGCCACTGAAGTGGAGCATATGAACTTAACCACTATGCCACTGGGCCAGCCCTGAGCATCTTTTAAATGCTATGAATGCTCTCCCAAGAAAATGCCTACGTGTACATATACATAGCATTGTCAACTTTAAGGATTCCTTGAAACTAAAACTTGAGGTTAAGAGGTTCTTATTGGGGTTGAAATTATAACCTAGCTAAAAGCTGGCAACATGGAGCCATTCCTCAATTTCAAGTGAATCATAAGTAGTCTTGTATTTAGGATGCACAAAATTACTGTATATAATTATGGCATTCTGTACTTAAGAGGAGAAAAGAACCATGAGCATGGTTAAATGTTTGTAAATAGCATCTATGAGGACTCTTTACGTTGGGAGAAAAGAAGTTAGAAAAAAGAAACCCACCATTCTTGAAGTGAACAAATTATTATTTTGTAGTAGATTTACTTCCTATGAAATGTATCATAATTTTTATGTAATTATAGTATGAAGTGGTAAGTGTAGATATAAAAAACATATTTAGAAAGCTAACTTTTTCTAATTTCTTCTCTTTTTTCCCTCTACTTTGCTTCAAGCCTCCCTTGCTGGGTTCAAACTATTCACAAACCAACTCTGATGGTAGTGTCCAGTGCATTTTGTTGTTGTTTTTTATAGAATCATAAACTTTCAAATCCAGATGTAACATCGCATGATCACATTGTCTAAGTATTTTATAACTATTTTATTATTGAGACAAAAGATAGTGACTTGCCTAAGTTCACACATCCAGTTATATTATTAAATAATATCTAACATATAATACAAAGGTAATATGAGCCAGGGGCTGAGGAAGCTAGGCGCTAAGGCAATACTCACTTGAAGTTTTGGAAACTGAGCCAGAAAGATGGCACACTATTTGCCCAGGATTACAGGATTAGTAAGGAGCGGAGTTGGGATTTAAGGCCAGGATTCCTGACTTCACAGCCCACCCAGGACTGCGTGTCACTCAAGTCTTCTGGCTCCGGTCATCTGCAATTTACACAACTCTAGACTGCCTCCATCTCAAACTCCCAGCCTCCTCTTCTTTTATAGCTCTAAACCTTGGTTCCCTAAATACAGCTGCCAGGGACAGGTGGAAGACTGTTGAGAAAAGAACAGGCAGCAACGTTCTTGTTTAGCCTCTTTTTACAACTATTTTTTTTCTACAGATTGGAGTATTTTTCTCAATTATGCATACTTATTCATTCTGCCAAAAAATTCTTTTAAGGCTGTTAAAGCTGTAGTCAATTTTCTCAGTTTGATGTTCCAAAGGAACCTGCTGTGTCTTTTTTATTATGTGCAAAAATAGGCATGGTAGGATCCACCAGCTGCTAAAGTCATTGGGTAGCTTAAAAACTTTCTATTTGTTTTCTCCATTGTTATATTTTCATAGTTTCAGAATTTGAGCAGCATTTAATTTCTCTCTGTTTTACATTTTTCTTTAGAGAAAGAGCGCACTGGTATTTGTTTGTAGATGTTGGAGGAATACTCTCAAATAGAGAAATTATTCTTCAAATATCCACGACCACTGAATACTAAATAGTACTGCAGTATACTGGGGGACAAAAAACCCCAAACCAACCAAACAACAAAAAATCCTGCAAACCAAAAGTTCAGGAGTCTCAGAAGAATATGACAGTTATTCTTGTAAACTGAAACGTAAAGACATTTTACTATATCCTCTCTGGAGAGAATTCTTATAGTATTTACCAAAGACCCTAAATGTATTCACATCTTTTGACTCAGCAATTACACACCTTAAAAATACATACAAAATTATATAATGTTGTATTTTTTTGTTAAAGGAAACAATCAGAGCCTAAATGTTCAACAGTAAGGTATTCATTTAATGAATTGTGATACCATCACACAAGAAAGTCTTTTTTTTTTTTAAAGATTTTACTTTTTTCCTTTTTCTCCCCAAAGCCCCCGGGTACATAGTTGTATATTCTCAGTTGTGGGTCCTTCTAGTTGTGGCATGTGGGATGCCGCCTCAGCGTGGCTCGATGAGCAATGCCATGTCTGCACCCAGGATTCGAACCGACGAAACTCTGGGCCGCCTGCAGCAGAGTGTGTGGACTTAACCACTCAGCCACGGGGCTGGCCCCAAGAAAGTCTTACAGAACCATTATAATGCTGTTTTAAATACTAGTGTTTATTGATATTTACTTATTAATATGGGAAGTCTGATAATTTGTGGTTAAGCCATAAAACTAAACAAAAAGTTTATGAAATAGTATGTACAACATCATCCCATATTTTCATAAGGAAAAAGACTTGAAAAAGTTACTGCCAAATAGTTTCATTTTGCACAAATGTCTTCTCTGATCACTATTTTTGCCACTTTTTGTATCTTTGAACCTAATCTACTGACTTTGTGTGTGTGTGAGGAATATTGGCCCTGAGCTAACATCTGTTGCCAATCCTCCTCTTTTTGCTTGAGGAAGATTGTTGCTGAGCTAACATCTGTACCAATCTTCCTCTGTTTTATGTTGGATGCTGCCACAGCATGGCTTGATGAGTGGTGCCAGGTCTGTGCTCAGGATCCAAACCTGCAAACCCCAGGCCACCGAGGCAGAGCGCGTGAGCGTAACCACTATGCCACTGGGCCAGCACCTCTGCTGACTTTTTGCTCACAATATTTTCTTCACGTTGGGGGAGTAAAAAGGGAATTAGAACAAATATGATCTGTCCTTGCTTTTATGATGCTTGCCAATTACCAAGGATGCAGGTGTTAAGTAAACAATCGAAAAAATAGAAGTATGAGGACTGTTAGGAAGCCAAATGACAGGATGCTTTCTGAGTACATAATAGCAATCCTTGGAAGCCTAAATTCTAGGGTTAATTTTCACAAAGGGCTTCAAGAGAGAAGACATTCACCTATCTGGAAGGAAAAGAAATATGATTGTCTACTTTGTAAACTTGAGCTTATTAGGCATTGCCTTGTTTATTGATTGGATTTGTGTAGATTGAAGTTAAGCCCCATTCATTTTTGCTCTTCTGAAGCCTGGCATGATTTTCCTCTTTTGAACTTCTCTGGTACCATTTGTCAGCTAACTCATTTGGTATCCAGAAAATATCACGTTTTTATGTGTATATCACCTTTCTTCTCAACATAATGGGAAATTCCTTCAAAGCAAAAAAGCCGTTTACCCTGACTCTTCACAGAATTTCTCATGGAACCCAATAAGTAATAGAGACTAAATGAATGACTGTTGAACAAAAAAACTCAAGGCTGGTTACAACTGAGACGTGTTCTGTACAAAGGCAAGGTAAATTTACATTGTCTCTTTAGGAAAGCATATATAATCTCTTACTCTTTTAATTCTATACTCAAAGATCTCCCAGTTAAGATAGTTTCTATACACATACCTCTAATGGGATAAAACTCAACCTTGAGGAAGCATGCTAGAGAGGATAGAATGTGATCTTTAGGATCAGACACATCTACGTTTGAATTCTAGCTCCTGAATTTCTGGCTCTGTGACCTTATACATGAATTAAAGTCAACATGGGAAAACAGCAGCAGACCTAAAATGTTGTCCGGGGATTTCGTGAAATAATCTTGGTGAGTACTTTAATTCCATTATTTCTATAACATATAATGACTGATTCTCATGGCATCTATTGTACTGTAAGTAGCATCACTTTTCCTTGGATAACGCAATAGCCTTCTAAATGACCTCCCGGCTTTCACCCTTGCCCCATTGTGTTTTATTCCTGTTATGGGCTGATTACGCTGGCTAACAATTCGTATATTGAAGTCCTAACCTCTAGTACCTCAGAACATGACTGTATTTGGAGATGGACTCTTTAAAGAGATAATTAAGTTAAAATGTGGTCATTTGAGTAGGTCTTAATCCAACCTAACTGGTATCCTTATAAAAAGGGGGGACTTGGACATGACACATGCAGAGGTAAGACGATGTGAAGACAAAAAGAGGAGATGGCCATTTACAAGAGAAGGAGAGAGACCTCAAAAGAAACCAACTCTGAAGACACCTTGATCTTGGACTTCTAGCCTCCAGAATGGTGCAAATATAAATTTTTGTTTTTTTAAGCTATTCAGTCTGTGGTACTTTGTTTTGGCAGCCATAGCAAACTAGTAGAATTCTCTACTCAAGTAACAGGGACATATTTTAAAACTTTAAAATATCTAAGTCATATCATAACCTACCTGTGCCCCCTCCCTGCCCCCCAAGACACACACCACAAAGTCTTCACTTAGAGCAGAATTCTAAGGCCCACAGTAGCACAGGTAAATACACCATGAGACTCTGGGTTACTTCTCTCACCTCATTTTCTATCTCTCTTCCAGTCACTCAGTCTGATCCTGTTTTATCAGCCTTCTTATTCTTACTCAAACACACTAAATTAGTTTCTATCTTAGATATCTTTTTTTTCAATCTTAGAAATTTTTTTACTTGCCATTATTTCAGCCTGGAAGATCTTCTTCCACATATTTACATGCTCACTCTCCCATGTCATTCTGGTCTCTGTTCAAATGTCATCACCTCAGAGAGGACTTCGCTGACCACCCTACCTAAAATAGGCCATCTCCCATCACTCTCTATCCTCTTAGTTGAACTTATTTCTTTTCCTAGTACTTCTTGATGACAGATATATTATACACATATTCTCTTAAATTATTTGTGTATTTACACATTGCCTCCTTCCACTATAATATAAACCCCATGAGAGTAGGGACTCCATTTTGCTCACTCTTGTAATCCTAGTGCCTAGAAATTTTTCCAAAAGGTGTGTACCCTAGAGATACTTATATATTAATAAATTAAATATTAAATGATGCTCTTTAGTTAATAACATGGAAGGAGTTGCTGTAAATATTTCATTTAATAAGCATATAAAGAAAAAAAACGGGGTCAGCTCGGTAGCATAGTGGTTAAGTTTGTGCCCTCTGCTTTGACAGCCTGGGTTTGCCGGTTCAGATCCTGATCATGGACCTAGTACCACTCATCAAGCAATGCTGAGGCAGCGTCCCACATAGAAGAACTAGAAGGACCTACAAGTAGGATATACAACTATGTACTGGGGCTTTGGGGAGGAAAAATAAAATACAAGGAAGATTGGCAACAAATGTTAGCTCAGGGTCAATCTCCAAAAAAAAGGAGCCCCACAGTGGCCACTGTAATTTAAAAGAAAGAAAAAAAATACACGAGTCAGTGTTTTTTATTGTAATGAAGCATAATTTACAGTAGCAAAGCAGTAAAAACAAAACAAAAACATACAAAAACACCCCCAATATTACCCAAATCTAATCAATAGATCACGTTGGTTTTGTCACGTCCAACTTGTCATATCAGATTATTATTAATCACTATATGGTCAATTATAGTTATTGGGGCTGTAAGAAAATTTTATAATTCATTTGGTTTGGCCACTTCTTTACAGTCTTATACAAGTATAAAACTTGGTTCTCATTTTAGTTCGTCATTTAGTAAAACAATGATCTGGGGTAAATCTTTTAACACTATTAAACCTAACTGCTTCATCTGTAAACCATGAATGGTATTTGTCCTGCCTGTCCCATAGGGTTCTAGCAAATTTTCATTTTAATAATGCATTTATTTATTACCTGAAAAGCACTCTGTAATGATGAGTGGCAGTGTGGTCTTAGGGACAGTCCAATCAAAATTGGGAACAAAAAACATTTTCTGTCCTTAGCCTTTGCATCGCTGTGACGCAGTCCTCAGACTAGCACCAGATTTTAATCCAAAGAGTAATATAATAGGAAATTTTTGTACTATTAGATCTAAGGATATTTTACCTGATATGATAAAATATTAATCTAGTGACCCTCACCAGATAATTAGCATGGAATGTATTATTCATTGCCTTTCAAGGGTCTAAGAGGACTTGCAAATTTGATGTGAAGACAGGCACTGCACCAGCAAAGTCTAGCAGGGATGAGATCTATTGACATCTCTGGGGGCGGGGGGGGTGGTTAGAGTATACCCTGACTCTGTGCGTGGCTGGGATGTTGTGTCACAGAGAAGTGGATCACAGAGTGACAAAGTGTACCTGGCACTGGGACAAGAAAAGAGGATGACAAAAATTACTTTGACTTATTAAAATTTTTCTTAGAATGAGTGAGTTCTCTACAGTCTATTGCCTCTTGAGAAATCATTATTTTACATGGAATCTATATAATTATTAAAGGCTAATGGTGGCTGGTATTCGAAATGGAAAAATATCAGTCTACAAGATTATATTTTATTTCCGAGATTTATTTGTAGCTTTTCCTTTGATTAGATGTATTTAAATGTAAAAGTAGCCTTTTAACACAATTTAAAATTGTGAAACAAAATGTGAAATTCAAGCATATGTATCAAGTTTTAAACATAGATTAGTGATGACAATAATTCAGAGAGATATTTTAAATAAAATAAATTAAAAACCACCACTACTAGTTTTTGGATTAGAATTATAAATAGTGTTAGAGTGATGAAAATGTATATTTTTCTCTTTTGTGCATTTAAATCCATGTTTAATCTTTAGCTCACCTATACATGTATATGCACATTTGAATATATGCCACAGTATACCATTTATGAAGAATGCAAATAATATTTGAGGAAAGATACCATTCATTTAACAATCTTATGGGCTTCAGTTTCAAAAAGGCTTGAATTATAGAACAGAATTGTAGTGATGCAGAACAGGTCAGTGGTTGGGAAGAGGTAATATGAGAACATGTGGCACTATGTGGTGATAGAGAAGTTTTGTATCCTATTGTGGTGATGATTGCATAAATCTACACTTCATAGAACTAGAGTACATGCACGCACTCACATATAAGACTGCACGTAAAAACCTTGACATCTGAGTAAGGTCTGAACCTGAATTAATGGTATTGTGCTTGTAGCCGCCCCTGACGCAGGAAGGGGTAATAATCACTGGAAAAGGCTTGCCAACAAACTGTGACCCAGAGGTGAGAAGGCCGGTCAGCCAATGACGGGTAAGATCTCCAGGGCAGGGCAACCTAAGACAGGCGTGGTTGCCTGGGGGCACAGATGGAGACAGGATATCGATATTGGGAACAGGAGGGGTCATTGCCTAGGAGACCTCAAATAAAAATATATGACCACAGCAATAACATGATAATATCAAAACAGAGGCCGAGGGAGGGCTCCTTGAGAAATCACTAAGAATTCTTGGCATTCGCTAATTACTTCATCCAGAACACCTGTGTATGTTTAACAGCTGTAAGCTATGTATATATTGAAATGCTGGTTATAATAAATTCAGAGTGGCCATCAGCCCTCTCCGCGTCTATCCTGATGTGTATGTTGGTTGCGAAACTGACAGTGCTGATGTCAGTTTCCTGGTTTTGACAATGCATTATGGTTATATGAGTAAGAAATGATTATTGAGCAAAGATGGGTGAAGATAACATGGTTATCCTTTTTACTATTTTTGCAACTTATGAGTCAAATTATTTCAAAATAAAAAGTATTTTAAAAAATAAGTCCTGAAATCAAACTGTTGCTTTCCCTGTTAGTTGTATAAATTTGGGCATATTATTATTTAACATCTTGTCTAGACCTGTTTCCTCATCAGGAAAATTGGGAGAATAGTATGATTCCTATCTTATAGTATTGTTATGATTAAATCATATAATTTGTAAGTGCCCAACACTGTGTATAACATAAAGTTGATGCTCAAACATTGAGTCCTCTGCTTTTTTCTGTGGCTATTGGGTTTTAAGGTCTCAAATGAAAACTTGTTCAAAAGGAGGAATACAAAATGGATGGCTTTCTCTCAGAGCATCATCTGAACAAGAAGGACGTTCTCTCTGCCTTGAAAAGGTCTCAGTCCTCAAATTATTTAGCTTCTTCTTGAGTCCTTATGAACCAATAACTTTACAAATTGCTGCATCAATGGTAGGAAATTAATTGTCATTGAGGTTTTTACGCATTTCTAGTCTTTAGATGCTGGGACCTAAAGTTTATTGGCTCAGTTGCTTTTTTTCCTTTATACATTTAGTAATACTCATTTTAAGCATTTCTTCAGTAAGCAGTTGTTAACTAATGTACATTTATTACTTTTGTTTTCCAATCACATTGCTTGCAGTCCATGAGTACTCAGCATATTGGCCTTTCCAAATATTTGAAGGTAAGATAATCAAAATCAAAACTAAGAAATCCTGTACTATGAAGTCCTATCTCTCTAACTAGATTGCACATTTCTTGAGGGTAGAGACTGTATTTTCTTTTCTAGAGAAGAAAGCAAAAGTAACAGAAGTCTAAAAGAGTTGGGCCCAGTTGGATTCAATGGTGAGTAGAGAGGGGAAGTTGTCAACATCTGTGAGATTCTAGTTAAAAGAACATGATTGTGGAAAGAAGTTCCCAGAAAGCCCATTGTATTAGGGCCAACTGAGGAGATTAGGAATCTTCATTGTGAAAGGATGAAAATGGAAAGAAAATATAACGAAGAGACCAAAATGCAAAAAAGGCCTGATATGTTCATATGTAATTTGTGACCATATTTTTGTGTCATAGAGCAAGGGAATATCCTGTGAAGCTCAAAAGGTATAAACTTAGGATGCATGAAAGCATTTATCTAATTTCACAGTGTGTACTAGGGCTAAGATGTGCTTTACCATGAAAGCTGGTAAAGCATAAGATAAATTGATTCACAAATATTTTGGTAAATTATATTTTACTTCCTAAATCATAGACCTATATGTCTTATATATATATTTTTAAAAGGATTATTACATGAAGCATATAATACAGTTGACTTCAAATAACAAGAGTTAAATAATGTATATGGGCAAATAAATTAATGAACTTGAAAACTCATTTGACACGTGTTCACTGAGTGGCCTCTATTGAGTGTCCCATACCATTCCAGGAGCCTAAAATTCAGCAGTGAACATATCCTTGACTCGAATCCTTGTGCTCATGGAGCTTATATTCTAGTTAATAGAGAAAACAATAAACAAAGCTAATACATAAAATATTTAGCCTATTAAATGATGGGAAGTTCTGTGGTAAAAAATAAAGGAAGAGGGATGGGGCTAATGGAGATTTCATTTTAAACAGAGTATCCAGGAAAAGTTGCACTGAAGTAATATTTGCACAAAGATCTGAAGCAGGTGAAGGAATAATCTAGGCAAACCTCTGGGGGAGGGATTTTCTGGGCATTTCAAAAACAACAAAAAGGCCAATATGAGTGAAACAGAGGAATGAAGAGATGTGGGTGTGAGTAGCAGATGAAGAGAGAGGAAAAGGAGGTGGGTCATTTGGAGGAGCAGTGCTTCTCAAATTTTAGTTTGCATGTAAATCACCTATGTGTTACATTAAAGTAATTAAAATGATTCAGGAGGTCTAGAGAGTTTGCATTTCTTAAAGCTCCCAGGTGATGTTGATGCTACTGGTCTGTGGTTCACAGTTTGAATAGCAAAAGATGATTGGAGCTTGTGTGCCATGTAAGGATTTTGGATTTACTTTGAGTGTTGTGGGTTGAATTGTGACACCCTCCGCACACAAAAAAATACATGCTTAAGTGCTAACTCCCAGTGCCTGTGAATATGACCTTCTTTGGAAATAGGATCTTTGCAAATATAATCAAGTTAAGCTAAGGTCATAGCAGGTTGAAGTAACGCATTAATCCAATGACTAGTTGACTAGTGTCCTTATAAGAAAAGGGAAATTTGGACAAAGAGACACAAGCAGAGAAGACCAAGTGAAGATGGAGGCAGAGATTAGAGCAATATATCTACTAGTCAGGGAACTCTAAGGACTGCCAACCACCACCAGAAACTAGGAATAGACAAGGAATGATCCTGCCGCAGAGCCTTCAGAGAGAGGATGGCCCTGCTGATACCTTGATTTCAGACTTCTAGCCTCTAGAACTATGAGAGAATAAGTTTCTGTTGTTTCAAGCCACCCAGTTTGCAGCAATTTGTTACAGCAGCCTTAGGAAACTAATACATAGAGTGAGGTGGACAATTAAGTCATGGGGGGGGTGTTTAAGAAGAAGAGTGGCTTGATTTGACTTATATTCTAAAAGAATCATTCTGTCTGCAGACTTGAGAATAGACTGAAGAAGGGGGCAGCACAGAAGTAGGGAGACTGGTTAGGCAACTATCGCGTAAACCTAACTGGATAGTGGAGGTGACAGTGGTTTGAGTGAGGGGACAGTGGTTTGAATTTGATGCCTCATTGTGGAAGCGTAACGTCACTTGGATTTGTATGAATGATATTTAAAAACATCATCCCAGCCTGGGAACGTGGAACTTTCATTATTTAGTACTTTTGACAAATGTCAGTCACTCAAACATGGACCATTTGTTCACCAGGCTTGACAAAGAAGCAGGAGTCATGTTGCATGTATGAAATATCACCTACTGTTTACTTCGATCACATATATTTTCTGTTTTTATCTTAAGAAGATACTTTCACCTCAGAAAGCATGTTACTATCAAGAATTATTTATGGATGTAGTGATTTAATAATTCTTTTCATTAACGTTTTAAGAAAAATCCTATCCTTCCATGGGAATGGGAGATAGGCTGGGGGGATCTGCAGATGTCTAGCACTGCCTGTGGCTGGGAAAGTAGATTTGCCTACAGTAGTAGGAAATCTATTGTTAGTGCAAAGATCCCTAATAGCTCTTTTAAAAAATGAAGTTGGCATTTATATCTCCATCTCTGCTGAATCTTTGCCAATCTCTCCCTTGGTTCAAAACTCTGACAGGGTGTAGGAGCATGTTCATCAATCACTCAAGCCCCAATATGAGCACAGGAGGGAGAAAACCCACTTTTATTGAAGTGGTCAATTAATTCTCCATGAAAAAGCTGTAGCTACAGTCCTGGTTTTCTTGTCCATTGCCAAGAAAACAATGGTCTCATCTGACCCCATTTAATTAGGCCGGATTGAACAGCAGAAATCCTACTTGTGCATTTTTCTAGGCATGGGGAATGGCTGGCTGTTCTAGCTAGTGGGTTTCAAATTTTCTCTTCTGAGGAATGTGCTTTTTATGGCAAATGACTAGATAGTTGTCATCTTAAGATGTTAAATCAGTTTAAACCCATGCTAGTTCTAATTGTTTTTATTTATACTTTGGAGTATTTCTAAGGCTGAAAAAATGGTCTTACCACCATTGACTCTACCTGTGATCATCAAGGTAACAGGTAGCATTCTTGCACTACAAAATATACACTTAAGTGGGTTAGTGTGTATATATATATATATCTTTTATAATCTCATATAACCTATATGAAAACTGGAGTATGCATTTAAATTCAACATTTGCAGAGTGTCTTTTATAGAGTGTTTGCTGAATCCACACATAGTAGTGAGATTTACTCATTTTACACCAGCAAATTAGATGTGGTCAATCCCCAACTGTGTTTGCTCTGACAGTGCATTGATACTGTACCTATTCTGATTGTATTTCACATATTGTCATCCATAGCTGATGCCACATTACCTTATTGATGATAACTTAGCAGTTGTGTTTCCTAAACCTCTTACAATCAACTCAGTCATGAGATCGCTTTATTCATTTTAAAAGTTTTTGTTAACATTAGCTCCTTCTGAGACTACGTTTTGTTCAAATAAGATTCTGTCTCATCCTATGCCAATTATCAAGATTCTCTACATTTAATTATTTCTCTACAGAGATTTAAATCAACATAGTTCCTATCTTCTAATTAAGTGCATCTCAAAAGTATGGTCCCTGGATCAACAGCATCAGTATTACCTGGTTTTGTTAGAAACTAAGATTCTCACATCTTACCACAGACCTACTTTATCTGAGGTGAGCCTCAGGAATTTGTGTTTTTACAAGCCCTCCAGGTGATTCTGATGCATGCTACAGTTAGAGAACCACTGTTGTAGTTGGTTAAACAATCAAAGAAATAGCATAGGCATGGATGTGTATACGTCCTATGAAACTTAATATTTTCTGATTTTCTAAAGAGAGCTCACTGAGAAGCAGGTCTATCTTAAGTCCCATTAATAAATTCTGTTATTGAATATTAAAAATGATTTGCTTGTATGAAGTTGCTATTGTCATTCTATTCCATGGTGTGTGTCTCCTCTGAGGACAAACTCGAGCAAGTCACAAATATACTACGAAATGATCTAACAGATAAAGAAATAAATGTAATGATTAGGGAACTTTTCTCTGTCTTTTACTTAAAAATACATATTTCAAAACATCTATGAAAAACAGAAAACAAATGGTTTAAACATTCAATTAGTTCTGATATTAAATAAGAACATATGGCCGAAATTATAACCATGAACTAAATTCTAAGCCTATTGGGACTTTTTTCCTTTTCTCTTCTGCACCTGCATAATGGACATGACCCTTAGCAGCTCTATCAATAATCGAAATAATGAGCCCTTCCAGTGAATTTCACCCTTCAGAGTCATTTAATCTAATCACCAATTTGCTCATAAAGGCTCTGGAAAATTGGTAGGTATTACTGACTGCTTCTTGCTGGGGTTTGTTGCCCTCTGATTGCATGTGTGATACTCAGAGAATTACAGTCACTCCTCAGAAGGTCATTTAGTACTTTGAAGCCCATAGTTTAAAAGAAGATTTTGTTTCCGCTAAAGAAAGACTGAGGCAGGAGACGAATTAAAAGTAAACTGTTAAATTTAAATGCATTTGAGAACCTTATCGCAGAGGAAGAACGGGGTCACCCCGCCAGTGGGCTGCAAAGGTGGGACTGATGACCAGCACTGTCTGCCCCTCCCCCGAGCTGCCAGCTTGCGGTCATGCTTACACTGTCTGGTAAAAATCTCCTCCAGGGGGTCTGGCTTCAACTGCTTCTGCTCAATTATGGCCTCCTGTGCCATATGATCTCTCCACGGCCCCCTGGAATAATCAAAACCTTTCAATCTTACCTCACACTGTGAATAACTGAGTATCATATGGTGGTAGTAATTGGGAAAAATGACTCAAACTCTTCCAAAATTTGCAAAGTTTTCATTGTCAGTTTGGGGACCTCTGCCCTTTAAGTGTTTTGGAGTACTTTTTAAAACAACTACTCTCTCTGACTATTGAGCTGTGACAAGTTTTCTACTTTTTAATATTTTTTCTTTTTTGGTAAGGCAGCCTTGGAAGAGAAAGAAGAATGAAGAAAAGATCAAACTGAGAAAACCCTAGACTGAATATGATTAAGTTTTTATTAGTTCAAAAACTTCAATGTTTTCTAACTACAAAAGTGCAATTTCAGGTTCTCTGTAAAATATCTGGAGAATAGGAGCTCAATTTAGAAATTAAGATATGTTATAGGAAAAACAAATTTTACGTATTTCTGGTATTCTTCAGATTGTATCTGACATCCGTACCCAACGTATTTGTTTTCAAACTTATTGTTCTTCTATTTGTACAAAGGATTATCATCAATATGATGGCCAGCTTTTTTCCTAATCTATAAAGAATCAGATAAGAAATGGACTTAATCATCATTAAAAGATATTCATTAGGCCATAATTAATAACCCAAAAATACTAATTATCCAGATGATTTATTACCAGAACTGGATACCAAAGATATTTTCAGCTTAAGTTGAAGGGTTTCTTGAAAGTTTGAGAAATTTTTTTTCAAGCTATAATATCTTTTGGGGGTTTAAAAAATTTTATTCTTAGCATCTGGAGATTGTTCTGTGTTGATTTTTGTCTCTTTCAGGTGTGCTATTCTATGAATTAGAATTTCTCCATTCTCAATTGAGTGCAAAAACGTTTTTGGCTCCCAATAAGTAACAGCCTTGAAAAATAAAGACTAATGAGATACAGTACTCATTCTTAGGGAACTGTGAAAGTTACTTGAAAACGTATAGGAGACATTCCACGAGACCATTCCATTTTTAAAGCTTCAGCTCAAGCCTCACTACCCACATGAATGTTTCTCTGATTCTGAGAGGGTGTTTTGTCGTTACCAATGTGGTAGCAATTACTGCATCTGAGCGTTGAAAATTATATACCTTAATCTGCATCACCAGCCTTCTGTGAGCCTTTCAGGGCAGGATCTGGGTCTGATTTTTTTTTTTTTTTAACCACAAGTAGTGGTAGATTTTTGGCTTTCCAGAAAAATGTGTTAAAAACATGTTTGTAATCATGATCTTAAATGTACACATAATAAAGCCAAAATTTCACACGTTGCACAGATAGACATTGCCTATGATGTGGGAAGGTAGTATGTTAAAAAGCTATCATACACTCAGAAATTTCCAGAATTTAAAGTATTTTGGAGATGACTTATTTCAATTTTCCCAGATTCCCCAGATAAAGAAATAGAGGTTTAGAGGGTTTACATGACTTTACCTAGGATGCGAAGTTAGTTGGTGGCATGTTTTGTGTCCTCTATAAACTTTTGAGTAATGGAAAGTTAATTATACCATACAAATGATTAGATAATATTATTAGATAATTAAACATTATTGGGTAATTAAAACTTCATTAATAAATTTTACTTAAAAACAATACATTGTTCCACTTAGCACAATCGTTCCTTTCTTAAGTATGCCTCTTTTCTACAGGTAGAATCATATTTTTGCTTTGGCTTTAGATTTAACAATGTTGTTTTAGACAATGGCTTCTCACATATAAAAATGGGAGTGAGTGAGTGTGTGTTTGTGTGTGTCTGACTCTGTACTCTGGATAACCTCTTAGAAAATGCCTGGGACCTAGTTTGTAACATCACAAAATAATCAATGCTATATACTATGTAGGAAACAGTATTACGTACATCAGAGCCATGTGAATCCAAGCGAGTGGACAAAGAGTGTTATCATTGCAAAGCTACTGCACAGCAGGATGGCTTTTGCAAGGATATGGATGACACGGTCTTTTTCTTCCCCTATGAACAAAGAGCTTGTCACCTCCTCAGCACATCCATTCTCCCCTGCATGGGGTTGTATGGCCCATGCTGACTTTCAAACCTTAACCGACAAAAAAACTCTTTAGAAATACCTTTGATTATGATTATTCTTGAGAGAAGTTTGAAAGCTGAATTTAACAGTGAGTCGCAGTCATTGTATATGAGATATACTTTGTCTTGGAAAAAGACTATATGCCTAAATCACATTGGCTATTTTTTGTCTTTCTGCTCTTACTCGATCATCACGTGTTCAATATTCATTTTCTATTAATATTTTCTACTTAGGGTTTTGAGAGTGCATTTTCAGCAGCTTTCCAAATCTGAAGTGAGCATCTTAAATGCATTTACTCACTTCTTCACTCAATTTTCTTTTAGGTCCAACCAGATGCCGGATATTGTCATTTCCCTGATATATATATGAAGCCTTGTAGCTGTTTAATAAAGTTTGAGCTGCTTTGAATATTATTATTAAAAGTCTTCAAATGGTTAAGCTTTTCTTTTCTTCCTTAATTGTTTTTTGTTTTTTTGTTTGGCAAGACTACTTCATAGATAGCATTATGAACTTCCATCAAGGGGCACATAATGCCAGATTGTTCTCTTTTAGTGATGTTAGCAGCCACAGATGATCATTGCCTTCATTCATTAATTCATCAGGCACTGCAAAATCTATTCTAATTATATAGTTCTCTCTTCATTTATCAGTTGGATTATTTTTATAAACAGAAACTTGTCCTCATCAAATTTTGATTACCTTAGGTACATTTTTATTGGGGGAAAGGCTGGATAAATGCTTTGTTTTTTCCCCTTTATTTTCCAATTCCCACAGTTGTGATTGGTTCCCTAGCATCTTTTAAAGTTGACCACTGAGTTTATTTGTTTTTTTTAAATTACATCATCAGCTCATGGAATTAAATATATTTACTGATTCTTAAGTGGTTCTATCTGGCCCAGCGGGTGCCTATTAAATGGATTCTTTACCAGACCCTAGAAGTCCTTGATGGCTTCCTTAATTTCTGTATGATGAGACATGCCAGACTAATTTTATACATATATTGATCCAGATCAAGAATCTGCCATTTCTCCAAGGTAATCTGGTTTCTTTTAGTGAGAAGTTGTACTTAGTGATGAAAACCTGGATATTAGACGTGCTAATTGTTACTGAGTGGTCATTATTTCTAGGCATTTTCAATAAACACACATATATGATACCTCTGTCTGTCTGTCTGTCTCTCTATATATAAATACATCAAGAAATTATACTCATATTTATAATTCAGATTTAGGACAACAGGATTTTTATTTAACCTTATTCATCTTAAAATTGTATCTTCTTTCTCCTAAGACAAAAAAACTGGTTTTAGTATCGCCAACAAAATTTCTCATTAGCTTTATCCCACCCCACACCAACAACAGTCTCAGAGTACCATACCAATACTGCCACCAAGTATATAATTACTAAAAATATTTTATTTTTCTTGTTCTTTTAGTTCCTACTAAAGGATATATCCCACTGAGGATATATAAACAAATTACCATGGTTTAAGAAGATTTGGAATAGTATTTCTCTTTGTACTTTATGCCACCAACTATTTATATAGGTTCATTTGTTTCACATTACTTTCAGTTTTCAGGAGCTGCTCCTAAAAATTTTATTTTATTTTATATTTAGGTGAAATATGTATATTAGTCTTTACATAAAATTTGTAGAACAAGGTTTATTCCAAGAAATCTAGTTTCTATCTTCCCATTCCCTCCACCTCATTTTTTCCTCTCATCATATGTAAACATTTAAAAAAATTTATTGCTTAATCATCTGTATTTTTTAACACTAGCACTGGGCACATATATTGCTATCCTCCCTTTCTGAGATAAATAATAGCACATTGTATACAACTGCATTTTGCTTTTTTCTTTAATGATATATCCTAGAGATCATCTCATAGTATATTTAAAAGAATTCCTCATTTTGTTTTTAGCTACATGATACTGCATTGTATAGATATTCCATAGTTTATTCAACTAGTCCCCTGTGATGGAAATTCAAATTATTTCCTTTTTTTTCTTGTTACTTATAGAATGATGGGGCCAAAAATCCTTGAATAGACTAGACTCTCATGTAGCCTCTAGATCTAATTATCAAATTACTGGAGCATCAGGTGAATGAGGCACCTGTTAAACAATATTCAAGAATATAATCAGTAAAATCTACGTTGTGGGAAACGTCACAGGACAAATGACCTGAATTCTTCAACCACAAAGACAAAAACGAAAGTCAAAAATAAGATGGAGATACAGATTAGAAGAGAATTAAGAGAGATTTTAGCAGTTCTAATGTATGGACCTTATTTTGGATACCAATTAAAACAAACTATCACAGAAGGCAATTGTGGACTGCATTTGATGATGCTAAGGAATTACTTTTAGTGATTTTAGGTGTAATTATTTTTAATTATTTTAGGTACAATAATAGTATTATGGTTATTTTATAGATCTTAAAGATACATGCTGAATACTTACTGATGAAATGATATATCTGAGATTTGTTTCAAAACAATCTTGGGAGGGTGGAGGTTGGAGCCAATATGGATGCACCAAGATTAGCCTTGTGTTGACAAATTTTGATGCTGGCTGATGAGTTTACAGTGGTCCACTATACTACTTTCTCTTATTTTGTATATCTTTAAATTATATAAAATATAATTCTATAAAATGTTATATAAATTATATAACATTATACAAATTATATAAAATGTTATATATAAAATGTTAAATTATATATAAATGTTATATTTATAACATTTTATATTATATAAAATATATGAATTAAATAAAATGTTAAAAGCCATGTAGCTTTGATTGATCAGATATTGCCTTTCAGGACAGGGTTGTCTTATAATATGTATATAGTGTAATTGTCTCTAAGGATTCTGAAAATCTAAATTCAACAAGATTATTGGCTTTTATTATTCTTTTTTTGAGGAAGATTAGCCCTAAGCTAACATCTGGCACCAATCCTCCTCTTTTTGCTAAGGAAGACTGGCCCTGAGCTAACATCTGTGCCCATCTTCCTCTACTTTATATGTGGGACTCCTGCCACAGTAGGGCTTGGCAAGCAGTGAGTAGGTCTGCACTGGGGATCCAAAGCAGCAAACCCTGGGCTGCAGAAGTGGAACATGCAAACCTAACCACTCCGCCACTGGGCTGGCCCCCCAAATTGTTAGATTTATAACGTAAGAATTTGGCTTATTGTATCTCTTACATGCAGGAACTGGTCTATTTTAACTTCTTGATATTATAGTGAATAAAGTATTGTCTGGGATGCTTATAGTATGTAAAATGGAAAGGAAAAGTTAATGAATCGAGATTATGGAAATAGGAAAAATGATAAATTCCAAAATACAATATTCATATATTTCTTTCCTATTTCATCATGATTTATCCTTCCACTGGAAAAAAAAAACAGATTATGTGTTGTGAAAGTCTTACGTCTTGTTCAAATTCTATGAGCCATAATGAGACTTTGAAGTTGCAGCTGGGCAGATCAATTCAACTGTAGTAGCCATACTAAAAGGATGACAGAGAAGTTGAATGAAAACATATGAAGAGAAGGGGGAAAACATAGCACATAGTGATGTAATTTAGTCAGTCAATGACTTCCAAAGAACCTACTCTGGAAGGTTGGATGATGGATGATGTGGCACAAATATTTAAGTAGATGCAATACTAGTATTTGAGAGGCTGGGCATTTCCTAGTTACAGAGGATTTTATCAGAACGTCATAGCGCAGAGGCCGGTAATGGGAGGGAGAAGTGTCTACAATTTGGAAACTGAAAAAAAATTTTTTTGTCTGTTTCTCCAGATCATACAGTTTCTTTTAGTGGTAATTATAGATAGTTTACTATTTAATATAAGATCATTTACATTTTGAAATTCCACCTATCTCCAAACGAAAAGGAGAGAGGCAGGAAGTCAGAAATTGTCCAGTGCCTGGACTGAACTCCAAGATCCACAGCTGTAGGGAACGTGTCTGCTTTTACACACCTTTATATCCTCAACATCTGGCCTAGAATCTGGGTTACGGCAGATCTGCAGCAAATGCTGTTGTCTAAGTGAATGTGTGCATGCTGAATAGGATGAGAAGGGAGACAAAGTAAAGGAAACAATAAATAAAAAACAAATAAATAGATACAAGCATTAATTACCTGACCAGCCCATTTTTGTTGATGTAGGCCCCATAGCATAAATGCTCATGAATATTCTCAGAATGGTTTGCCACCTTGTGACCTTGATTTCAAAGTTCTTTAACTCTCCCTTCCATGGCAGAAGACCCAATGAGTGAAACACTGCTTGAACCACATTTGCTGTTTATCAACCTCCACAGAGACTTCTACCTGCAAATTTAGCTTAACCATTTACTCATCCATTCATCCTGTCTAAATTTTTTTTTCTATTTAGAAGCTGACTTTAAAAATTTTATAGTTATATATTAATATAAAGATATACAATTGTTCAAAGATGATATTTAAACCTTTTTCTTTACTCTTCTTGGATAGAAGTCTTTCCTTGATTCAGGTGAGAAAATAAATACAGAATAATCCTTTAATATTTTGGACAATACAAGTATAGAAAGACTTTCTATGTAAAGTCAGTCTAGAAATGTTCAGAAGTGGCTTAGTTAATAAGAACAGCACATCTAGAACCTTAAATCAGGTTTCACCACTGCACGTGAAGCCCTACAAGCATACAGAGCCTATAAATACGTAATGAGAAAGCATCTTCTTATCTTTTGAGAAATATGTTGTAAAGTAAAAACTAACAAAAACCGGTAAATTCCAGAGGCTGAAGTTATACCTATTGAAGTTACACCTGTTGAAGGAGGAGAGGGAGGTAGCAGTTTCATATTCAATATCAATACTATCTTCATATATTAATTATTCGTTCTACAAATACTTACAGGCATATACTGTGTGGCAGGTCATTTTCCAGTTGCTGGAGGTACAGTGGTGAATGAAAAAAAACAAGGCCCTTGCTGTGATTTTAATGTGACTCTAATTTTGGAATGTTGGATACATAGGATGGAGATAGACAATGAACAAATTATAAAGAAATGCAGTAACTTCAGATAACCACAAGGGTATGATTCAAATAGAGTGGAATAAACAACAGAGACCAATTGGGGGTGGATATTGGGAATTGTTTTCAGCAGAGTGTTCAAGAAGGATGTCTCTGAGACATTTCTTTTAGCTGGAGTCTAATGAGACAAGGAGCTCCCCATTTACAGATGTAGGGAGGAAGGTGTTCAATAGAAAGAAAGAGAGTGAGGCTGGGCAAATGCTGTTCTGGCCCAGAGCTTACACACTTCTTTCCTCTGTCCGTGAGTAACTCAAGATTGGAGAGTAGACAGGGCTCCAGCATGAAGAGTCTTTTAAGATATGGTGAAGAGTCTTATTTTAAAAATTCAAGGGGATGTCACGGAAGAGTTTTAAGACAAAGAGTGATGTGAGCTACTCTTTATATTTCAGAGCCATTCAGCCTGCTATATAGAGAGTGGGTTGAATGGATCCAGTAAAAAGAGGAAAATGAGCCCGGAGACCATTCTATTCACCAGGTGAGAGAGCATAGTAGCTTAGAGTGAAATAGACATCTTCTGCCTATATTTTGGAGATACAGCAAAAGGTACCTGTAAATTGACTTGAGTTGGGGTGGGGGTTGTGGATTGAGGCAGTGACTGTATTGGACCAATCAGTTGTCAGACTAACTTTATAGTCAACATTATAGTAGCATCTCTCATTACGGAAAAATGCATTTATCTTCAATAAGAAAGGCAAGATGGGAATGTGACTGGCTCTCTTGAAGCTAAACTGGGCACTAGTGTTCCACTCCAAAGGAATGTCAGTTAAGCATTTTTGTTTACGTTTCTACTCTATAAGACCCTGGTCTAGAAGCTGCAAATAGAAGACCAGTTAATAGTTGTCAATACTTTCGGTGTGACAGAAGCTGTTTTAAGTTCTTTATCTGTTAATTCATGTAATAGTCACCATAAGCCTTAGACATACGTAACATTATTATTACCCCTATTTTACCTATGAAGGAACTGAAATGCAGAAAATTTCAGCGAACTTCCCAAATCCCTCAGCCGTAGTGGTGGAGCCAGAACTTAACATAGGCAGTTTGTCCCTCAAACATCACACAATATTGCCTCTTACAGAACAAGATTAAGAATATCCCACATTTACGTTATGTTTCAAGACTTTTCTATGTGTATTAACTCAGATTTTCCATTTTATTCTCATCTAATCCTATTAGTAGCCAAAACATCTCTCTCTGCGTGGGATTTCATTTGGCAAGCTAATGTTTCTTGATGTCCTACTCTGTAATGAATGCTATAAGTGCCAGGCATACGGTGTTGCAACCCTCAAAAAACTGATGTTCTACGCCTGGATTTCTTCTAGTTAGTTATAAGGAGTTAGCAAGGTATAATATCCTCAGATTTCCCTTTACTCAACTATAAAATACAAGACATATTAAATGTTGTTAGTGACTGATTTATACATGGAAATTGATTTTTAACAAGACTAAGTTCTTTGTTCAAGCAAAGTAGCCATATACAACAGGAAAAACAAAAATCAGTAACTTTTCTCATTAACAGCAACAAGCAAATTAGAAAAAGTAATGATAATAATAAGAGTAATACTTAAGGAGTTCTTTCACATTAGTGTCAGAAACTCTCAAGTACTCAGCAAACTTGGAGCCTAGAAATCCTAGAAATTTTAGTGTACCAATATGGAGAAAGTTTTCAAAAGTTAGTAAAGGGCATTCAAAAATGTGTGCATAAATGGAAATCTTTACTGTGTTTACCAAAGAGAAAACTCAACATTGTCAAGATCAAGATGTTGGTTCTCCCTAAATTCATCTATGTTTTAGTCTCAGTTAAGATTGTTACGAGATTCAGCAAACAGTTTAAAAAATTCATATCGAAACATAAGACTGGCAATGAAAAATTTTTAAATGAATGAGTAAGAGTGACTTTTTCTACCAGAGAGCAATATATCATAAAGCTGTGGAATTCATAGTGTAGAATATTCATGCATGAATGAACAAGTGGCTTACTAGGATAGAAAGTCCAGAAATAGATGTATGTGTCTATGTAAATGTTGTGTGTGTATATATATTTATATAGTTTTTCATATTTTATTCATAATTTTATTCATATTTTCATAATTTATTCATTGACCTCAGGTAGGTAATATATATATAAATAAAAACCAATGAAAAATACCAAAACCAATGAGGAAAAACATTTCAATAAATGTCAAGAAGGCTATCATTATAACATAAAAGTTCATTATAATATAAAACTAAATTCGTACCTCATACTATATCTAAATATACCTAAAATTTAAATAAATCTGAAGCTTAAACATAAGGAAGCAAACAACAAAAGATAATTAGGGAAATACAGATTAAAAGAGGGATGCCCTTAATCTTAGAAAAATTTAAACAGCTAATAAAAACAATTGTGTATAGACTTGTGGGAAAAGAGCTACTGACACATAAAGAAGGAGTGTGAACTGAGTTAGGCATTTTAGCAGGTACTTTCCCATTATTATTTGAAACAAAAATTAGATTGACCTCAGGTAGGTAATTTCCTTTCTAAATATATATCCTTGACAAACAAAGCAGAGGAGGAAAAAAGAAGCTGTAGAGAGACACTTTTATTGCAACATTAATTGTAATACTGAAATATTAGATATGACCTAAAAGTCTTTTTGTAGGAAATGGCTAAATGATACTTCTATTCCTACATTGGAATTCTACAAAGAACTTGAAAGAACAGGACTAGATCTATAGGCATTAATGTGGCTACTTCTTTAACATATATTTTGAGATAAAAAACACACAAACAAAAAAAACTTGTAAATACTAATTATAGGACAATATAATTTAAGTAAAAAGTGAGCATATAAAGCACGCTTTCTATTTACAGTGGTTTGGTAAGCCAAAACATGTTAAAGGTCCAATGATGAAATACAGTCGAGAACAATGACCTATGTAATTGTGGTCCAGGGGGAATTTCCTTAGATGTCAGAACTAGGGGGAGAGCCACACGAACTGACAGGGCTACTTCGAGCCTGTTCTATTGAATGCAGCAAATACTCATTTTCTGTGCTCCTTCAATCAGTGAATCATCTCTTCCAAGAGTTTCCACTGAAAACCAAATTTCAAACTTTTGGGATAATTCTACTTCTTCAGGAGTATTTCCATCAGACGGATCCTGGAGTGTGTCAGAAAACTATATTTACCTGCTCCCTTGTATCCTTGATGTTTGCGTGTGTCTTTGCATATTTGTTTTCTGATTTATGGCAAATTGAAGTGAAAGTAATCTAAACCTAGTGTCATCTTTTCCAATTTTTAATCTCTCTTCTTTTATCTGTTGGGCAGATATAACAAAATACTATAGACTGGGTAGCTTATAAACGACAACAATTATTTCTCACAGTTCTGGGGGCTGGGAAGTCCAAGATCAAGCCACCAGCAGTAATGGTGTTTCAACATACGGATTTTGAGGGGACAAATATTCAGTCTATGGTAATAACTGGATCACTTTTGTGATATGGCCTGCCTCACATTTATTTTTAAATATTTTAAAAGGTTTAGAAAGATGAACACCAAAATCATAACCAATTCAAAACAAAATATTCCTCTGGTAATAGGGGATGAGTGGAAGAGGAGGGTGGAAATCAAAGTGATATTGGACAAAAGGTCTTTGATTTCTTATATTATGCTATATTATGTTAACCGTTTATTTTGAAGTAATTATGAATTAACAGGAAGTTGCAAAGCTAGTACAGAGAGGTCCCATGTTCCCTCTCCCAGTTTCTCGCAATGGTTCTGTGACATTATATGCTAACTCTAGCATAGTATCAAACCTAGGAATTTTACACTGTTACCATGTGTGTCTTTAATTCTATGTCGTTTTATTGCACGGGTAATTCATGTAACTAGTACCATGTTTTACTGTATTTGTAAAAAATTAGAAAGCATGTATTTATGTTACTTTATTTAATTTTAAAAGGATGATGAAGGGCTGGCCCCATGGCAGAGTGGGTAAGTTCACACGCTCCACTTCGGCGGCCCAGGGTTTCGCTAGTTAGGATCCTGGGCAGGGACATGGCACCGCTCGTCAGGCCATTCTGAGGTGCATCCCACATGCCACAACTAGAAGGACCCACAACTAAAATACACAACTACGTACTGGGGGGATTTTGGGAGAAAAAGCAGAAAAAAAAGATGATGAAAATCACTATAATCTCACAATTCAGTCATTCATTCAATAAACATTAATGGTTACCTAGCTTCAACTGTTTGAATGTATCATAATTTAACCAATTCTCTATTCCTAATCATCACCAATTTATTAAATATTATACACAGAAGTAAGATAAACACTAATGTACACGTATAGTTGCACACTATTCCCATTGTTTTTTTCTGCAAGCATAATTGTTGAATCAAATCATATGTAAATATTGAAGATATTTCCAGATTGCCTTCCAGAAATGTTCTATCAATTTAAACTCACAGTAGGAGACTGAGAGTCAATATTTTGTTGCAACCACAAGATCATGAAAACTTTATGTATTTTCAAATGTTTCAGCACTTAGCAGTGTCCAGCACATAAGGGACATTCCAAAAATATTTATTTAAGAAATAAGTACAGGAAATAAGTTAACAATTTTAAATGGAAAAAAGTAACGTCTCTTGAATGCATTTTTCCTCTAACTTGTGACAAAAGTCAGAAGAGTTTTTATTATGATTCGAAAAAGTTTTTTTATTTCTTCTGTGAATTTTCTTATCATGTCCTTTGCTCATTAAAAAAAAAAAACCCTGTACTTTTTTCCCTTGATTCTTGATATCAATTTTATGTTAAACATTTTTCTTGTCTCTTATAGAATTTGCTAATCTTTCTTCCCAGTTTTCACTTCACTTCAAATTTTGTCTGAGATATCATTGACATAAGATGACTTTCATTTTTGTGTAATCAAAATCTAATCCTTCCTGATATTGATTCTTGCTTTATTGATTAGTAAGTCCCTCCCAATATGAAATAAGTCTTCACCTGATACAAGCTAACATTTACAATTAACATTTTATTGAACATTTGATTGTACGTCATAATGTAGAGCTCAAACTATTTTTCCCAATTAGTTGGTCTCATATACAAATACTATTTGTTGAATAAAATTTTCTTCCTCCTCTAATTTGAAGAATAATCCTTGGAAAATGCTAAATTATACCTCATAAAGGAGCTATACCTGAGTTTTTTGTTTTCTTGCATTTTTTCCTTAGCAGTCTCAACTTGTTTTAATAATTGTAGCGTGATAAGATATTTTGATATTTGGCAGTGATATCCACACACTTAATCTTATTTTGGAAAATTGCTATTCCAGTTAACTTTACAAACATTGTATGAAACTCAACAAAACAACGTCTTCATGTTATTTGTGATTTCTCATTCTTCTTTGTAATTAAATCCCAATAAATACATTTTCAAATTTAGCATATTCTTTTGATAAATTCTGGGTAAAACTGTATTGAAAACACAGACATTGAACCAACAATTACTTCCTTACCTCTCCTTTTCCCAAAGAACTAAGAGATTCTAAGGGAAAAGGCAACTGGGAATTGGAGAGGCAGAACAGGAAGATATTTATTTATGAGAAACTTTGAGAAGTTTCTTCCAATTGAGAAGGCACAGTCCTACTCATGTGAAATAGTAACAAACCCAGGATTTAACGGGAGAAGCCCCCAGCCTAAGTGCCCTTCCTTGGACAGAAGTTTAGGAAAGAGGAGCAAACAAGGACTGAAATACCATCTCTGTGTTAAAGACACATAAACATTAGACCCATTAAGTCTGAACCCAGGCTTCTATATCCACTGCTTGCTCAACACGTCATCTTGAATGTTTAATTGTCACCTTGATTCCTGACTTGGAAGATGCTACCCGCCTCCACTTCTTAAGCTACTCATTGCTGCATCTCCCCTGTTTCATAAATGACTTTATCACCAACCCCACAGTTGCTCAGAATAAATACCTGGAGGTTATCAGTTATCCTTTATTCCTTTCTTTCCCTTATACCCACAATGTCTTAGTCAAGTTGGGATGCTATAACAGAATAATGTAGGCTAGGTGGCTTAAACAACAAACATTTATTTCTTATGATTCTAGAGGCTGGGAAGTCTAAGATCAAAACACCAGCAGATTTAATGTTTGGTAAAGACCCTCTTCCTGGTTTCCAGATGGTCACCTCGCTGTACCCTCACATGGAGAAAAGAGAGTGAGTTAGCTCTCTGGTTTCTCCTTCTAAGGTCACTAACCCCATTCACGACAGTTCTACCCTTACAATTTAATTACTCCTCAAAGGCTCCACTTCCAAATACCATCACACTGGAGATCAGATTTCGACATATGAATTTTGGGGGAAACCAACATTCAGTCCTTAGCACACAGTTAAACTGTCATCAAGTTCTTTGAGCTATGTCTTAGTAGTTTATATCAAATTTGCCTTTCCTCCCCATTTCCATCACTACTTCCTTAATCTGCGCCACCAACTCCTTATCCCTGAATTATTGCAGTCAACCTCTCTGCTTCCATCCTTGTCCTACTACAATTCTCCACTCAACAGTCTGACTTACCTTTTTATAATACAGGTAAGAACATATTATTCCCCTGTCAAGTCCCTGCAGTAATTTTCCCTCACATTTATCCGTGGCCATCCTATTGGCCCTTGTGCATCTCTTATACCATGCCCCATCCACCTCATGCTCTCCACTTCAGTCCAGTTGTATTTGTTGCTGCTCCTCTAATAAGCTTCTTCCCGTTTAGGGATGTTGCATTTGCTATTTCCTCTGCCTTTTCCCTGAGTACTCTAGGTGTTCACATCATTCAGACCTTCTCAGAAGTCATTTCCCAAGGAAAGTCTTTCCTAAGCCATTTATTGTATTACGTCCATTTGAGCTATCCACTCACTCAGCAAAGCCTTGTTTATTCTGTTTAATATATCTAGTCCACTTATCTAGTCACTGTCTCCTTACTCTGTTTAATTTTTTTCTTCAGTGCACTTAATTTCTACATGTGGTTATAATATATATTTAGTTTTTTCTTTTTTGTTATGTTTTCTGTTTTAGATTGTAACTTCTGTAAGGCAGGGATCTTGGTCTGTCTCATTCATCAAGTGTCTGGCACAGAGTAAACATACAGAAATATTTGTTAAGTAAATTAACAGGCATAAGAATTAAGGTTGTTACACTTGTTTTTGGCATGGTGTGTTACCTAAGTTTTTATATGAAAGAGGAAGAATCCTGTGGAAAAGTAGAGTTTCACCAAGAGCAATAAGTGAATAGATTTTGTTGTATCTAGTGGGATATTTTTTAGGTAGTTTGCAGCCACTTTTGCGTATGGTTAACGTACTGCTTGTCAGAATGGCTTCCAAGAATACTGCATGTGCTCATTGTTATAACTTACTAGCGCATTGACTGAAGGTGAAGGAACGGAGGTCCTATTGTGATGTGAACATGTTTTATGACACTTGGTACCAGAAGAATGTGTGTAGTGGGGAGACACAAATTTGAAATTTTTGAAGTCAGAAGCTATTTTGTCAAAAATTCTTCCAGTCATTAGATGTGCAAAATCATGAGTGTGTCAATTGGTTCTTATTGACACCTGAGCAAAACAGATGTTCCTTCCTGTCTGGAGAATATAAGTAAAGAGAAAATGTAGAGTGCACAATTATGGATGAATTATACTTTTTTCTTTTTTGATTAGAATCAAAAGAAATAAAATTGATCAGAATTCTTGGGTTCATAGGGCAAAAACGCATAGTAGTACTATAAACAAATAGTATGTTTATGCATGACCTCGACTGTTTTATGCACCACAGATTACAGTCTCGGATCATCTTTTGGAGTACCTCACACCTCTTTTGTATAATTTCAGGCAAAATAACAGCAAAATTCCTATTGACACAGAGAAACAGCCAGAAAAAAACAAATTTTTCAGTGACAAAATTTTATGTATTAATCAATAAATCAACATAAGTAATGCCCATAAGTGATCACACATTTATGTAGCTCAATATGCAACGGCAGCAATTTTAAATTGTGTCAAGATTACTCTTGCATGTGCTTTAAATTCAGAATAATTTTGTATATACTTTAAGAATGATTGAATGATTGATTTGGGGCTGGCCCAGTGGCACATCAGTTAAGTGCACACATTCCACTTCGGTGGCCTGGGGTTTGCTGGTTCAGATCCTGGGTGCAGACATGGCACCGCTTGGCAAAGCCATGCCGTGGTAGGCATCCCACATATAAAGTAGAGGAAGATGGGCATGGGTGTTAACTCAGGGCCAGTCTTCCTCAGCAAAAAGAGGAGGATTGGCAGCAGTTAACTCAGGGCTAATCTTCCTCAAAAAAAAAGTAACCCCCTCCCCAAAAAAACCAAAAGAATGATTGATTATACAAAAATCATCCTGATGGAAGCCAAAAACATATACCTCTCCTGCCGCCTAAAAAAGATGTGTGCAGAAATTCAAAATGTCAAAAACTCTCTAATTATTTCAGCATGGAAACTAAAAGCCATCATGGTCAAAAAATACAAAAATATGGGGAAGAATCAGAATTTCTAAGAAAATGCAGATTATTAAAATGACAACAGAATTGACAAAGAGAATTAAGAGAGGCAGTCATCAAAGACAAGAGACAAATGTTGGCAAGATCTGGAGAAAAGAAAACACTGTTGAACTTTTGGTGGGAATGTAAATTGACTTAGCCACTAAGGAAATCAGTATGGAGATTCTTCAAAAAAATAAAAATAGAGTGACCATATGGTCCAGCAATCCCACTTCGGGGTATATATCCAAATGAAATAAAATATCTCAAGGAGATATCTGCACTGCCAAGTTCATTGGAGCATTAGCCACAATAACCAAGAACTGGAAACAACCTAAGTGTCTGCCAATGAATGAATAGTTAAAGAAGACGTGGAATATATGTATAATGGAAAGCCAGGAGGAAGGACATCCTGCTGTTTGTGACAATATGGATAGACCTTGAGGGTCTTGTGTTAAGTGAAATGTTAGAGAAAGACAAATAATGTATGATCTCACTTGTATGTGGACTCTAAAAAAGCAAAACTCATAGAAACAGAAACTAGAGTGGTGGTTGCCAGGGGCAGGGGGATGGGAGAAATGGGGAGATGTTGGTCAAAGAGTACAAACTTCCAGCTATAAGATGAATAAGTTCTGAGGACCTAATGTACAGCATGGTGATTATAGTTATTAATACTGTATTATGTACTTAAAAGTTGCTAAGAGAGTAGATCTTAAATGTCCTCACCACAAGAAAGAAATGGCAATTATGTAACCACGCATGGTAATTAAGTGATGCAGATGTTAGCTAACACTATGGTGATAATCATTTTGCAATATATAAGTACATGAAATCAACACATTAGCACCTTCAACTTACACAATGTTATCAAATATATCTCAGTAAAACTGGGGGAGAAAAGAGAAAATTATGAGAATGAAGATACACTAAAACAGGGATAGGGGGAGGAAACCAGAAAGGAGATGGCAGTAGTGATAAAGAAAAACAATCTGTATGGTCAAAACAGAGCACAAAGAAGAGCAATAGCTTTGCTTGCCTAAATTTGTTGACTTTGATAAGTACAATGGTCTTCAATAAGTACCGTAATGAGAAGCAACTTTATTCAATATTGTTTAATGAGTAATGGCTTGTTTATTCACAATCATAGTCCTAGAAATATTTATACAGAATCAAAGAGAAAATATAATTTAAAAAAAGATTATTCTCAAACAGATATTTTGTAAAAATATGGAAAATTTCAAACTCTTACGTGGTCCTCGCTAGCCTATTCCAACTCTAAAACTTGCTTATCTTTTTGGTTATCAGCTGTTTATAAAGAAGACAGACGATATAAACATTAAATTGACCTTCAGACTGGATGAATACATTTAGAATCCTTAAAAGTCACGAAGACAGTGGTTAAAGAAAACTGTTGTTTATTTGGATTTTGAAAATCAAATGAAAATTCATGACAGCAGTATCTTGAAGATAGAAGACAGAACATTCAGTTCGATTTGGAAGTGATAGAAGGAGGAGTAGTGTTTATTAAGTTTCTAAGTGAACGAGGTTTACCCTTCAGAGGTGAGGATGCAAAAAGGCATTCTTCAAGAAATGGAAATGATATGAAAATGATTGAAATTGATCAATATTTTGCACAAATACTTTTTAAAAAATTTCAGTGAAAAAAAATGATTTATTTATCCAAAAGAGTTTATGACCAATGAAACAAAATAATTGGAAAGCATGGACAAAATGAAGTGGTAAGTCTAACAAATAAATCAGATACTAAACATTGCTCTAGTATTGTAGTTTCTATGTTGGAAGCAACAAACACTAATTAGTTGATAATTATTGTGCACTACTATTACAATGCAAAACCCTCTCAGTGATTTTTAACTTTCTTGCCAACTGAAAATTATCTATCAGCGATTTTTTTCAACAAATGAAATCTCTTTGGAATCACTGTCAAATGTCCTTTAGCAACATTTGTGGTCAGTCATTTGACAGAAAGGTGATCACAAAGGGTTGCATACACTCTTTCTGAACATTAACAAGTAGGCAGCACAGGTATAAATCACTCTTATTCCTTTATTCTCATCAGAGAAAAAAGTTGCATTCACGGTCCCTGAGGTTATTGCTGATTTTTGGTATTTACAATAGCAATAGGTTTTCTTTGTGTTCCAAGAGTTGTTCGTACATATCAACTCCTTTGAAGACAATAAGTATAATGAGATGATCTGCCTGTTGTAAAACTGCGCAAGTCTTGGAACATTGCTATGACGACGCTTTAAAGACTCTAAAATATATTTTCAAATACACGGAAGAGAAGCCTCTACAGAAATAAAATGCAAACAATTTATTAACAAATTTGATAAAGCTCATTTTAAACTACAAGTTACAAAGACATTTTTAGAACATTTGGGGAAAAAATGAGCAATTATAGGCTTCTGATTTGGATGTATATAAAAGGCACCTACTTTTGTATCTTTACATTTATTCAGTAAAAAATTTCAGGGAAATTAAGCAAAAAAGTCAAATCTAAAAAAATTATAAAATGAAGTGATGTAATTGTTAGGAATTATTCTGATATAAGAAACAAACTGTAACAAATTCTCATATAATACCAAAGGTAGCAATTTACTAAGAGAAGAGATAAACTTTTATAGCAGTAATGAATAAGATGCTTTCTTATTTGTTTATGCATTTAAATATAGTGAATGAATCACACACATTAGAAGAAACATTAGAAAAATTTAAATTTCTTGCTATTTTGATTGCATTAGTTGCTGTATAAGAAAACTTGAAATGCTGAGAAACAGTATATCTATATATTAAAACATTTATGATTTTTTCTCAAATATGACGGCAATCCAATAATTCTTAATAAAAATACCAATTACAAGTTGTGAAGCTAAAAGAAACTATTTTAAATTATTAATAATAAAAAAATGTCATTCAACCATACTGTTCTTCCTAAAGCAAATTGTAACAAAATTATTGATTTATAAAGAGATAATAAAAAAGAATGTGTCCAAATATTTAGGATAAAAAGTTATTATTGGCAGATAGGCAGTTAATTAATAAAATCAGTAGATGATTTTCTGGTTTTTTGTGATACTTGTGCTGTAGCCAATTTCTAAAAATTGTGATTTGCAGTGATTTCTTTTCTCTAGACAAATATTCATATCCATGCCTAATCTTATGTTCAAAATCTTATATTTTTCTTAGAGAGATCACACTAAATAGTATAAGCTTCGGGCACTATAAAGCTGTTACCTGGTTGTAATTTCAATGCTTACAATTCAAGAACTCGAATTGCTGCTCACAACTTTTGCTTCCTGTAATCATGAAGTAACTTGTTACAGGCAAAGTAGGGAAACTATCTATTGGCTATGGAACAGGATAGAATCCCTGAGAGAACAAAGACACATGAGGGGAACCACAGAAACTTCCAGGTTCTCTGCCTAGAAGCACTTTCTGGACTATGGCATGGGGAAGTGGAGCCCAGTGTATAACAGTCTCACTGAGCTCAGGTGGTGACAATTAAAGGTTGAGGCTGCAGAGGTGGTTGTAATAGGAAAGGGAATCAAAGAAGAGGGCCAAATGTTCAAGCTATGCATTCATAGAGTAAGACTCTCTGAAGGTTGGCATAAGACAGCAGAGAATTGGGAAACTTTGAACCAAGTAGAAATTCCACTGGTCCTAAATTTCAAGGAGACGTAAGAATTCCAAAATAATTTGAGAGGAGAGATTTCACTAAACTCTCAGCACATTCAATTGACATGGCAGAAAAACCATTCCCAAGGAAGAAGAATAATCTAGGCTTTAGAATTTGGGTTTCTTTAGATTCACACTCAAAGAAAATCTTTTTAAAAAGCCTCAAAAGGACAAGATGACTTGTCATTAAATTTGCTTCTTGTCAAAATAAAATGCAATACTATTCACAATCATCAATGTAGTATCCATAATGCTCAGCATCCAAAATTGAAGAAGCAGAAAAATGTGACCTGCTAACAGGAAAAGAGTCACTAACACCCATTTAAAGAATACAGATATGATAGAATTAGCAATTAAATCTTTAATTTAGTAATTATAAATTTGTTTAAGCATTTGTAAACAAGGTAAAAATATTAAGGAAAAAGATGGAGAATATTAATAGAGAGATGGAAATGGTAGGAAAGACTCAAATGAAATTCTAGAACTGAGAAATAAGATATCTGAAAATAATCACTGCACAGGATGTAAAAACTGGTATTGCAGAAGAAAAGACTAGTAAACTTGTAGATAAGAAAATAGAGACCACATAAATTAAAGCACAAGAGATAAGAGGCTGAAAAACTAAACATATAATCAGAGACCTGCAGAAAAATGTCAAACAATTAAATATGTATATAATTAGAGACCCAGAAGAAGAAGCAAGAGATATTACGTCATGAAAACTCATTGAAAAAATAATTACAGAAATTTTTCAAATTTGGTGAAAGATAATCAATCTCCCTGATCCAAGAAGCTCAGCGAATCTATAGGAAGACAAAAACAACAAAAATTTTCAAATAGGCATATTATATACAAACACCTGAAAATCAAAGACAAAGAAAACATCTTACAAGCAGGCAGAGGAAGAATAGACACATAACACAGACAGGAAAAAAGGTAGGGACAAAAGCTGGTTTTTATTAAGAAAAATGTAATCCAGAGGGCAATGGAAGTGCATCACTAAAGTGCAGAAAGAAAAAAGAAAGAAACTGTCAACCTAAAATTCTATATTCAGCTAAGCTATTCTTCAGAAATTATGAAATAATGACATTTTAGGAAGAATTTGTCACTAGCAGATTAATGATATAAGAAGTAGTAAAAGAGGTTCTTCAAGCCAAGGAAAGATGACACTATATAAATTCTAAGGTATACCCAAAGGAAAATATGGAATCAGAAACTATAAATGTGAGGTAAAATATTTTCTTGTGTTTTAGAAATTTTTACAAAAGATATTTGATGGCTTAAAGTAAATTAATAATATTTTGAAGTTCATAATATATGTAGACATAAAATGAATGCTTAAATTAGCACAAAATATAAAAGAGTGGTAAATAGAACATATACCCCTGTAAGGTTATTAAACTGTATGTAAAGTGGTATAATATTAATTCACGGTAGACATCCTTGACATTTTTGAGCCTCACGAGGCCCTAAAGGTGTAGCCTTGAGTTCCCCTATCAGCTGGACCACTTGCACCCTACTGGTCTTCAACCCAACATGTTTCATTTCTCTGCCTGCCCACAAAATTATTCAAACAAGCCAATCACATCCTCCTGCAGGAGGAAAGGGTCATTCAAACTTTTGTTGCTACAAAGCCTGCCTCCCACAGCCCGTGCTGGTTTACTCTGATCCTGAGTGCAAGACCATGTAGCTCTGTGTGTCTTGTAGTGTTCACCTCCCCTGAGGCTGTGAGTATATGTGACTGAAAAGTTCTTGCCAATCTTGTATGTTCACTATTGGGTATCACGTGTTTGGCCGTCTTGTACTATTTATGGCAAGGGAGAACCTCCCATAATGGAGTAAGTGGAGAGTGGTGAGAAATAGTGGCAATAAAATGCTATGGTAAAAAATATTTGATTAATGCAAAGAAGACAGGGAAAGAAGAAAAAAAGAATATATCAGACAAATTAGAAGCATACAGAAAGATAGTAGAGCTAAATGCATCAAATCAATAATTACAGTAAATATAAATAGATTAAATCTTTGATTTAAAGATATAGAATGTTGGATTTGACTAAAAGCACAAAAGAATTACATACCCCTTATAAGAGATGCATTTTGATAAAATGTCACTGATAGGTTAAAAGTAAAAGGAATAAAAAAACTAGAAAAAACATTAACCACAAGAAACTGGAGTGGACGTATGAATAATATCAAACAAAGTAGACTGTAAGAGAAACTATATTATTAGAGATAAATAGGGACATTACATTATGATAAAAGAATCAATGCATCAAAGACACAACAATCTTAAATACATATGCATTTAATAACGTGGCTTCAAAATAATGAGTCAAAAATGACAGAATCAAAAAGAGTAAAAGACAAATTCAGAATCATTTATGGAAATTTTAATATTCTTCATTTAGTATTTGAAAGAAAAAAAAATAGCCAAAAAAAAAATCAGTAAAGATATAGAAGATCTGAACAATACTGTCAACCAACTCAATTGACACTTAGAAAACAGTCCTAGAACTGCAGAACTGACTTTTTTTCTTAGTGTACACAGAACATTCACCATAGTGGATGCTATGCTGGGTCATAAAATGCCTCAGTAAATTTCAAAAGATTGTAATATTAAAGAAAATGTTCTATGACCACAATTGAATTAAATTAAACATCTAGAGCAAAAAGATATCTAGAAAATCTCCAAATATTTGGAAATTTTTTAAGAAAATACTTCTAAATAACCAGTGGGACAAAGATGACATCACAAGTCAAAGTAATAATATTTTGGACTAGCTGATAATGAAAGCACATCAAAATTTGTGGCAAACAGATCAAAAAAGTGCTTATGAAGAAATTTATATCTTTAAATGTTGTATGATAAACAAACAAGGTTTTAAAATCAATGGTCTAAGCTTCTACCTTAAGAAGTTAGAGAAGGAAGAAATTAAAAACTAACTTAGTAGAATGAAGAAAATAAAGATAAAAGTAGAGATCAATGAACTAGAAAAGAAACAATAGAGAAAGTCAATGAAATTTTAAATAATTTCTCTGTAAACATCAATAAAATTGATAAACTCCTACTTAAATGATAAGAATATACAAAAGATAAACATCAGAAATGAAAAAGGGAGCAAAGCTGAGATCCTAAAGTTAAAAAATACTCAATAAGGGTTATCATGAAAAACCTATGCTGATAAATTTGAGAATCCAGATGAAATGAACAAACACAAAATTGACACAAGAAGAAATGAAAAATTAGAATAGCTTCATGTTTGTAAAAGTAATCATACTTGTAATTAAAATCTTCCCCCCAAAAGCCTTCAGGCCCAGATGGATTCCCTGGTGAATTCTATTAAACATTTAAGGAAGAAAAAGACCAAAAAACCTCAAACCCTACATTGCATCATACCAAAAATTAATTCAAAATAAATCATACATATCTAAGCATAAAAGCTCTAATTATAAAGCTTCTAGGAAAAAGTGGGAAAATATCTTGCTGACCTTGGGGTAGGCAAATATTTTTTAGGAATCAAGAATCACAAACAACAAATAATATTATCAATTAGATTTCATCAAAATATTTCATCAAAGGTGCCATTAAAAATGAAGAGGTAAGCAACTGACTAAAGGAAAATATTTACAATGCAAATATCTGACAAATGATTTGTATTCTGAATATATAAACTACTCCTACAAATTAATAATAAAAAAGACAACCTCATATAAAAAGGGGCCAGAGACTTAAAATGACATTTCAGGAAAGAAGATGTACATAGGGCAAATAATCATATGAATAAGGGCTCATGGATAGTAGTTATTTAGGAAATGCAAATTAGAGCCACATGAGATAGTATATAGGTGGTTAAAATTAAAAAGACTGACAGCATTAGATACCGATGACAAAGTAAAACAAACAGGCATTTCATACTGTGCTGGTGGGAGTGTGAAATGGTGCAACCATTTTGAGAAAAGTTTTGGCATTTTCTTATAAAGTTAAGCATACACCTCTGCTATCGCCTAGAAATTCCATACTAGGTATTTACCTAAGAAAATTCTAAACATATATCCACAAAAAGACTTACAAATAATGTTCATAGCAATTTTATTGAAAATAGACAGAAACTAGATACAACATAAATGCCTTTCAACTGGAAAAATATATAAATCAAATGTGGTATATTTATATAATGAAATAGTACTTAAACACACAATGACATAGATACAATGCAAAAACCATAAGCTGGACACCAAAAGTAAAAACTGTATGATTCCATTTATATGAAACTTTATAACAGATCTGGTGTAAGAAATTAGAACAGTAGTAGTTTGTGCAGAGAGAGTGGAGGTTGACTGGGAACAGCATGAAGAGGGAAATTCACGGGTTGATGGAAAAATTTTTTATCTTGGTATCTATGTGGGGTATTTAGGGGTGGAAGAAATTTTTCTCTACCTTTCTAGTTTCTTCTGGCTGGCCTAAGGATTAAATTGACATGAGATGGAATAACAGGAAAAAGTCAAACAAGTTTAATAACATGTACACACGAGAAGAATCCAGGAACATTGAGTAATTCACCAAAATGGCTGAAGCCACTACCTTAAATACCATCTTGAACTAAAGACAAAAGATGTTGGGAGTGTAGTGATTTGGGACTTCAAAGGGGAGGAAGGCAATTCACATGCAGATGGAAAAGCAAATGTTTGGTAAAAAAATGTTTGCCATGCCTTGCAGAGACAATGGAACATGGAGAGGACTTTGATCAAATGGGCCTGGCTAGGTTCCTGCCTGTCTACCATAACTAGTTCATATTATCCTGTAGTTATCTATGGTGATAGCTCCTTCCTGGAACAGGCTTTCTAAAATTCTTTTACGCAGTTAGGGGAAAGGTCAAAGTTTTTCCTGAGTTTTTTGTTTTTAAAAATTATCAAGTCAAAGAGACACATTTTGGGTAGCAAATTCTGCTCCCCTACAGGTACATGGATGCAGGCACTTGTAAAATACATCAAGATATTGCACTTAAGATCTGTGCTTAAGATCTGTTTGTAAATTACATCTCATTAAAAAATGTTGCCCATTCTACAGGTCAATAATTTTCTGATTTTTGTTTTCATTTTAGTAATTCTGAAGTTAAAATCTCCACAGTTTCTGAGGATAAAATGGTTTTAATGAGGTTAAGTTTCCCTGATATTGTCTAAAATGCTACATAGGAAAAGATTATGAACTGAGAGTACATGTTGTTTTTGCTCTAAAGTGTTCTGTTGTCTGACTTATTCAAACATTTGCAATGTTTGTGTATTTAGTTGTCCATAAGGAAAATGCAATGTTCCATTTTGAGGAATGATTTTACACTGCTCTGCACTGGGACATTATCACAATTCTAAATAAACATGCTCTGTTGGCTTAATCCCCAATTCTAATACGGTGCTACACTAGAAATGATTATACAGTGTCTAAGCCTAATACTCTTTCCATCGTTTTATGGCACTTGGGCTTCATGCCTTTGGAGATGGCTTTCTGGTGTCAGACATATTTTTAGTTTTCCCAAGAAGCTCATTGCTTGAAGGACCAGCAAAAGGAAGCTATTCTAGCAATTTGGCTGAACTCATGGAAATTTCAGCCTGGTCCAGATGGTGAGACTCAGCTGTCGTGTGAAACAGGTAAAGATACCATTTAAAATGCTACTGGCAGTTTTCCTGAGCCTTGACAACAACAGGTGTTCCGTATTTCCTTTTTCTAAAATGTTCTCCAAAATTGCAAATTATATGGCATTATGTTTGTTTTGAAAATAAAGGAACCTTTTCCCACCAGAGTGATAAATGATTGTGATTACTTTAATCATCTTGTCAGAACTCTACCTCTAAATTCTATATGATTGTGGTAGGGTGCAATTTGATTTATTTTTTCACTAAGATAAGGCTATGTAAGGAATATGGAAAATGCTATTCATTATTATGATAGAGCAATCAAAAATGATAAGACCCTTGGCATGCAACGCAATGGCACGCGAGGGGCAGTTATGGACTGTATCCATGAAGTGCTCTGGTCAGGCTCAGAGGGATTTTTGTTTGTGTATGTGTGTTAACATCACAGCCAAGCACTGAGCCATGTCAATTTTGTACAATTGAATTGTATTTGTCATTTTAATCACCAAAATTACCGGCACTATTCCAGTTATCTGTCATTAAAGTGACTGAATTAGATTGACCACTCTTTATCTGATTGCTCACTAGGAAATTGATCTTCAAAGAGGGAATCCAGGCTACTGTGATAACAAATACATGACAAAGTGATACTAAACAGCTGTGAATTGGGAGCTCTTCCCAAGAGGCTTGGTTTTGCTCAGGAAACAGTCATGGGAATTTTTAAATGCCTCATGGTAATTAATAAAGTAAGAGTTTGCCACTTTCTTTTTTTTTGAGGAAGATTAGCCCTGAGCTAACATCTGCTGCCAATCTTCCTCTTTTTGCTGAGGAAGACTAGCCCTGAGCTAACATCCATGACCGCCTTCCTCTACTTTATATGTGGGACGCCTGCCACAGCATGGCTTGCCAAGTGGTGCCATGCCTGCATTGGGGATCCAAACTGGCAAACTCCGGGCCACTGAAGTGGAACATGCAAACTTAACCACTGCCCCACTGGGCTGGCCCAAGAGTGCCACTTTTATGGAATCATTGCTTAATGCAAGAAGCTAGCTAAATATTTGAATAAAAATGTGAACAATCCATTTTCAGTTCTTTTATTTTTAATTTTCCCTTTTGTTAGACTCACTAGGTTGTGGAGTTTAAATAAAAGTTCAAGAAAATATTTTCTAGACTACTGGGTAATTTTTACTTCCAACCTCAGGGAGGCCAGGAGAAAAGAAGGCAATTAGTAAAATATAGTTCAAGAGGTGCAGAAACTTAAAAGGAAGCTGTTAGGAAAAGCATTTCTCCAGGTTTGGAGGATGTACTAAAAATAAACCTTTATTTCCTGTTGATTTCTCTCAAATTTTCCCATGTTTCTCATCTACCTCTTCACTGCTGGCTTGCTGTGTACTCCAAATTACCCAGGTATATGTATTGTTTCTGTTTCTGAAAGACTCCATGTGCCGTCATTGTCTGTAAATTTTGTCTGCTGGAACAGTTGTTATTAGTCTTTCACTCTCTTCACTTCGGTTGCTCTTCCTGCATATGGATATGGATGCTTCGTTGCTGTGCTTGTATCTCTGTGGAGAAATACACTATGTCCCTCTAGTGTTGAATAACATGCATCTAGTGGCACCTGAGGGAAAGAGTACCATTCACTTGCTCATTACGCCAACAAATAATTATTGAGCCCTCCTACATGCTATGAGTTAGATTAAAATATAAAGCTCTTAAATTAAGTGACCACTATCAATTTTTCTTCAACCAGGAAGAATAACTTTCCTAGAAGTGCTTAGTTCCAGTTCAGACCAAGGCTTCATTTCAGACCTGCTCAGAGCCAGCTGTAGTTCATTTTAGTTATCCATGGTGGAAGAGCACATGCTTCGTTTGGCGTTTAAGAGGTTCTGATAGATGCCATTTCTCTTGTCCGTTTGAATACTGGAGCAGTTAAAAACATATATAAAGTGGTGGAAGGCAAATAAGGACCAAAATAGAACGTTTTTTACAGATAAAGTAGATATTAAGGTATAGCTTATATCTGCAGCTCACTGGGATGTAGGCAGGTTTACCTGCCCAGTTCAAAGGCAGCAGCAATCTCTATAAAATGTGCAGCAAGGAGGATCCAGCAGAGGAGGGCTTCTTGTGGGGAGAGAAGGGGGCAGGGATACACGTGTCCAGTTTATCAGATTAAGTTGCTTGTTGTTCCTCGGGGACAATTTTGGTGAAGGGACTGGAAATGAAGCCAGGTGGGTTAGAGGAGCTTCCACTGAAGAAAACTTGAAGAGTAGAGAAGAAACATTCCTCCCTCCAAAAGAATTTACTACAACCACTGTTCCTCTGCCTCTCAGCAGGGGAGGAGGAGCTTCCACTGAGTTGACCCACATTTTACTTCTCAGATACTAGTCTTTTCTTCCTCAGCTTCCATTTAGAGTTACACATTAGTTCTGTAAATCACTCTCTGGAAGTGGTATTTAAGCCAAGACACAAATGATGCAAAGGAGCCAGAATTGTGAGCAAGGTAGACCTATTTGGGCAGATGAAGCAGAAAGTGCAAAGGTTCCTTAGAAAGAGGCCAGTGTGCTTAGAGTTGAGAGTAGAGACAGGCAGGGCCCATCTCATTGGCCTTATACGTTAAAGTAAGAATTGGATTTTGTTCTACTTACAATATGAAGCCATGGGAAGCTCATAAACAGGAAAATGCCAAGTCTAAGGATTAATTTGCTACATTGCAAATGGAGTTTAGAAAGGACAATGGGCGTAGAGGCTGTTGTAGGAGTCTAGGTGAGCTGTGTTAATGGCTTGGACTAGGGCAGTCTCAGTAGAGAGGATAAGAAGCAATGGATTAGGGATGTATTTTAAAAGTAGAACAGCTTAGAAAGTGGATTGGATACAGGGTATGGGAGAAAGAGAGGAGTCAGAAATATACTCTAGGTTTTGGTTTAAATAACTGAGTAGATGATGCAGCTATTTACTGAGATGAGAAAGACTTGGAAGGATGATTTTTATTATTATTTTCTTTTTCCCTCAGGAAACCTAAAACTCTGTTTTTTTTGTCAGGTTCACCTTGAAATATCAATTAAATATTCAAATGGATATTGGATTGTCAGTTTGATGTATAAGTCTGGAACTCAGGGAAGAGGTTAGAGTAGGAGGTGTAAATTGGAGAGTCATCAGTAAGTGATGATACTTAAAGCCATGTGATTAAACGAGATCCCAAAGGCAGAGGTTTAGATATCCAAGGGGGTGTAGACAGCCCAGAGAAGAAGACACTGGGTATTGCAGTATCCAGCCACATGCCCTGGAGTTGAAGTAACGTATTTGTCTGAAAATTTTTGTCCCACTCTCTTTTATTAGTTTAACATCTGCATCCTCTTATGATCTTTGCTCAATTAGCATGGGAAAAGAAACTCTTATGGTAGAAAAGGAAAGTTTCTATTGACACATTTGAATCAAGGTATGTTAGAAAACTTATCCCTCACAGTTGTTGAATTGTATTTAATTCTCTTTGTGGATAATGTCCAAATCTTCAGATATTTTATGTTTATTGCATTAAATGTATCGTGTCCAAAAATCAAGAAAATTTCAAGCAATGTCAATAATTTTTAGTGCCATCCTGGGGATAAGTTTCCAAACCAGTTCCCCGGAGGAGTTAGTGATCATTCTTCCTGTTTATCAGATCAGCCAAATAATATACTCATGCCCATATTCTAAGGGAATTTCAGCAAACTGAATCCACTGTAATATGTGCATAGCGAAAATGAATATTTACCAGCTTTAGTCAGGATTAACTATATACTCCCTACTGTTTTGGGTAAAACTTAAGCCTGAATTTATTTATTTATTTATTTATTTATGCTGAAGAAGATTTGCCCTGAGCTAACATCCATGCCAATCTTCCTCTATTTTTTAGTATGTGGGCCACCAGCACAGCATAGCCACTAACAGAGTGGTGTAGGTCTGCGCCCAGGAACCGAACCTGGGCCACCAAAGCAGAGCACACTGAACTTAACCACTACGCCACCAGGGTTGGCTCTTAAGCTTGAGTTTAAATGACAGTTTGCCGTTTTTCATTCCCAAGAGAGTCTAAAATGAAAAAAAAAAAAACAATAAAAACATTGTAGTGCAACTGTTAACTAGAAAGAAAATCTGCCTTTCAACAACTGGACATATTTAGGTAGTTGTCTTGCTTTCTGTATTCATTTTCCTGAAAAATTCATTTAAAAAGTATACTGACCAGATGTTGGATTTTTTTCAGTTTGAGTGAACCTTGGTCATTGTAAAAATAGTAGGAAACATTATTCCTGGGTGGTGTGCTGTAGGGTACAAGCCACTGGCCTGGATGTCTAGGTGTCTGTTTGTGGGCCTGAAATCAGCACTAACAGAATCTGTCTTAGGGCACATTATCTAACTTCTTTAAAATTCAGTATCTCCATCCGTGAAATGTAGAGGCCTGTGGTCATTTTTCAAATACCGTGTTCATGGCATTTAACATTTTAACAAATTTCAACTTGTGAGGGCTACTATTCCTAAATCTAATACAATAAGTGAATGCATCTAGTATATTCCTGGCTACTAGTGCCAGGTATGTGCCTGATGGTTGACCAGATGCTTTCCATACAATATCTCAATGAACAATTCTCAGAAGCCTATGCTTCGAATACTATTCCATATTAAATATAAGAAAACTAAAGTTCAAAGAGTTTAAGTAGCTTACCAAATATTGTATAGCAATTAATATCTAGATTTATATAACTTCCAATTCTATATATTTTCCCTTACTAGATTTCTACTTGAAGGCCAAAGAACAAGGATAATTTTTGATGGCTATTGTTTTTTGAGACCTATTTAGGATTTATTTTATTTTGTTTTGGTAAGAACATTTAATATGAGACCTACCCTCTTAAATTTTTAAGTGCACTATACAGTATTGGTAACTATTGGCACAATGGTGTACAGCATATCTCTAGAACTTATTCATCTTTGCATAACTGAATCTTTTTTCAGACTTAAGGAACTATATAGCTATATTTTCAGACCCTTGATAATATATTTGAAATTGAAAACCTATTCTTTCTCTGAAATATCTCTGTCATTGGTTTCAATATTTCATCAAATTGAATAAAAATATGAGATTCCTAGAAGGTCCAATTAAAAATACAAATATTGTGCTTTAAAGGATTAAAATCAGTCCATTATTCTCCATTTCTTCATTTCCTGAAAAGCAGAACTGTACATGCATAAAACTACATTTTTATGAGACAAGACAAGTAAAGTTTTCATGGAGATTTTAACAGTTTCCTACTCTTGAAGTTGAACTCTGAAGACGATCAGCACAACCATCTTCCAGCACGATCCTACCAGATCAACCCAGTTAGAATCAGCGGTGGGAGCAGGCTGCAATCTGAATTTTAAACAAGCTACATCCTGCTCGTCTAATTCCTGTTTCTAGAAACTTGCATGGATCCTAAATTTTGAGTCACTGGCCTAGATCCGGTGAGGAAAGACACAGGTAGAAAAAACTTTCAAAGTCAGTGAATTAAGAGAAAATTTTGAATAAAAATTGCCTTTGAAAAATCCCTTGTATTTCCCATGAAGTGCAGTATACACAGTTTTGAATGTACTAGTCTGTAATGTTAATATACATGGAAAACTGTATCATAATAAACAGTATTTGAATCCAAAATGTTTCTTCTTTGGAACAATTCATTGCATTATCCTTTCTATTGCCTTTATCTTCATCTTAGAATTTTTTTTTCTTCTGATTCTTGTCTGAATAATTTCGTCATTTGTTTTCCTCTAGGATATGTAAGAAAACCCCACCACCCGCTTCCAGGTGACTTGAAAGATGTCATTCACTTCTCTGGGAGTAGTGGGAGAAAAGTGTTAAAACCTTCTATTCTTGTCTCCTTGAGTTTATACAACTTACATAGACTCTATTTTTAAAATAGAAATTCTTTATTTTAGATTACTTTTAGACATGTGGAAAAATTCTGAAGACACTACAAAGTTCCCATATACCCAGGACCCAGTTTCCCACATGCTTGACATTATTAATACTTGCCATTAATATGATACATTTGTCACAATTAATAAAACAATATTATAACTAAAGTCCATACTTTATTCAATTATGAAGCCCACACTTAAGGATTGGAAAATTATGCTCCACTTTCTTAAGTCAGAGTGTCTACACAAGTTATTTGGAATTCTGCATGGGAGGCTTGTCTATTCTCTCCCATTTATATATTTATTCAGACCTTTATTTATTAGTTGGTCTGTGATTCTTTTTATACTTTGGGTTATAATCAAATAGTGCTTTATATATTTTGTTGCTCAAGTTTTTACAGCTTTAGCCATTGTGAGCTCCCTCAGTTGGTTCCTGTGTTCCTTTGACATCTTTAACGTATTCCTGTCATTGTGTGTGTGTAGTGTGTATGTATGTGTGTGTATGTGTGTTTGAACACTTCCTTACTTTTTGGCACTACAAGATGCTCCACGCTCATCTTGTATAATTTCTGCTCTAGTCCTAAATTAGCCATCTTTTCAAGGAGCTCTGATTTAATGTTGATCATAAGCTCCTTTTATTTGATTGCATCTATTTCCTGTTGGCATTAGATTCTCAGTGATTATAATGACAAGCTGAAGAATAGTACAATTCACATGGTCCCCATGCCAAATAAACGTATTTTTGTGTTTTGAAAATTAAATGCTTGTATGTTTTGACCTTTTTGTATCTCAGAGACAGCCATGAAGATAGTATTAGTCAGTAGATTTACCAAATTACATAATAAGCCCTGACTTCTTAATAGTTACAGCAAAATTCTGGTCATTTAAAAAGAAATTCATTTGAAAGAATAAATCATAGGTAGGTGATGTATAACCACAGAGTCTTTTTAAGTTTATATTAAAAAAATATTTACAGATGCCCTGTGCAGATTATCGAGGTTCATATCAATTTAAATATAAGTGTGTAAGTGTGTATGCATACTTTTAAACAATACCAATGTAAAATTAGCTCTAATATTTTTGTCCGCTATAACAAAGAGGGAATTAAAATTTAGTCTTTAATAGTTTATCTTCTATTTCACATTTTGTTAGTAGCACATTTTTGTTAATATATTTGAATAGTACTAATAGAAAAGTAAGGGTATATCTTGTTAATACATTTGTATGGTAAGCCTATGATATTTGGGGATATTAGTAAGAGATAGCATTTGCATTGTACTTTACAAATTACATTACACGTCCTTATTCATTTAAGCCTCAATTTTAAAAAAATGTGAACATAAAGAATAGGACATTTCTTAAAATCCTGTTCAAGATTATCTAAACTTGGAAATTAGTATAGAAAAGATAAGGCAGATTTCGACTCAGATAGAGGAATTTTCCATTGCAGAATATTTCTGTTTTTCTTCTGTAGGAACAGAAAAGCAAAATTTATACTAAACGCATTAGAACTAGGCAATAAGTCTCTTTTGGTTTAAAATGTGTCATGATCAAGGAAAATTTTGTACTAGCCAGCACAACTTAGCTAAAGAAATGTTCTGATTATATGGGACTATATCAATGGTAATTATACCTCTATTCCGCCCACTGAATTTTTTCAGTGAGAGCAAAATTCATATATAATATTTATGTTCTAAAATGTAAAATTCAGTGCTTTTCAATATGTTCACAAAATTGTCTAATCATCTCCACTATCTAATTCCAGAACATTTCATAACCCCACAAAGAAACTGCATATCCTTTAGCAGTCACACCACATTTTCCCCTCCTCATAGCCCCTGGCAACCACTAACCTACTCTCAGTCTATGGATTTGCCTGTTCTGGGCATTTCATATAAATAGGATCATAGAGTATGTGGCCTTTTGTGTCAGGTTTCTTTCACTCAGCATAATGTTTTTAAGGTTCTTCCATGTGGTAGCATGAATCAATACTTTGTTCTTTTTCATGGTTGAATAATATTTCATTGTGTGGATATACCACATTTGTCTATTTATTCATCAGTTGATGAGCATTTGTTTTTTTCCCACTTTTTGGCTGTTATGAATAATGTTGATATGAATATTCATATACTAGTTTTTCTGTGAGCATAAGCTTTCAATTCACTTGGCCATATATCTAGGAATGGAAATCCTGGGTAATATGGTAAATTTATCTGTAATTTTTGAAGAACTGCTATCTTGCTTTTTAAAGTGGTTGTACCATGTTGCATTTTGATCAACAATATATGAGAGTTCCAATTTCTCCACATCTTCATCAACACATATTGATTTATATATATATATTTGTTTTTGTTTGTGCTGAGGAAGATTTGCCCTGAGCTAACATCTGTGCCAATCTTCTTCTATTTTGTATGTGGGTCACCACCACAGCATGGCTGACAAGTGGTGTAGGTCTGCGCTTGGGATCTGAACCCGTGAACCCTGGCCACAGAAGCAGAGTGTGCTGAACTTAACCACTAGGGGCCAGCATCCCCATATATATGTTTTTGTTATAGTCAAACTGCTGGATTTAAAGTGGTGAAATACTATGGTTTTAATTTGCATTTCTCTAATGACTAATGACATTGAATGTCTTTTCATGTACTTATTGAACATTTGTCTATCTTCTTCAGAGAAATATCTATTCAACCCTTTGTTCACTTTTTAACTGGGTTGTCTTTTTATTGTTGAGTTATAGTAGTTCTTTATGTCTTCAGATATTAGAACCTTATAAAATATATGATTTGCAAATACTTTCCCATTCTATGAGTTATCTTTTTAGTTATTATAGTCTTTTAAAACATAATTTTAAAAAATTTTGATATAAGTTCAATTTATGAATATTTTCCTTGGTTGCTTATACTTAGTTGTCATATCTGAGAAGCCATTGTCCAAGGGCTTAAAGATCTACACCTATTTTTCTTCTCAGAGTTTTGTAGTTTTAACTCTTTCATGTAGGTTTTTTATTTATTTTGACTTAACTTTAGCATATGTTGTGAGGTAGGGATAATTTACATGTGGTAATCCAGTTGTTACAGAACCATTTATTGAAAAGACTCCTTTTTCCATTGAATTGTCTTGCCACCCTTATCAAAAATCAATTATTGATAACTATATAGGTTTATTCATGGACTATAATTCAATTCCATTGATCTATAGGTCTATCCTTATGTATCACATAGTTGCGATTACTGTAGCTTTGTATTATTTTGAAATATGAGTCTGATTTCACCAAGTTTGTTCTTTTTCAAGATTGTTTTAGCTATTTTAACTTCCTTGAATTTCCATATGAATTATAGGATCACCTTGTCAATTTTTGCACTAAAAAAGGCAGCTAGGATTTTGATAGGAATTGCATTTCATCTGTAGATTGATTTCATCTCCAAGTCTTTTCATGGCTTAATAGCTCATTTCTTTTTAGTGCTGAATAATATTCCGTTGTCTGGATATACCACAATTTATTTATCCATTCACCTACTGAAGGACATGTTGGTTGCTTCCAAGCTTGGAAATTATGAATAAAGTGGCTACAGGTCTGTGTGTAGGTTTTGAATGGATGTAAGTTTTCAACTCCTTTGGGTAAATATCAAGGAACACAATTCCTGAAACATATGGCAAGAGTATGTTTAATTTTATTAAAGAAAAGCCAAACCATCTTCCAAAGTGGCTATATCATTTTGCATTCTCATCAACAATGTATAAGAGTATCTCTTGTTCTACACACTCATCCACATTTAGTGTTGTCAGTGTTCCAGATTTTGAGTATTCTAGTAGGTGTGTAGTGATATCTCATTATTGTTTTAATTTACATTTTCATGATGATATATGACATGGAGCCATTTGCCATCTGTATACCTTCTTTGGTGAGGTGTCTATTATGGCCCACTTTTTAATTGAATTGTTTCTTTTCTTATCGTTGAGTTTTGATAGATCTTTGTATATTGTTGATAATAGTCCTTTATCAGATATGTCTTTTGCAAATGTTTTCTTCCAGTCTATGGCTCATCTTCTAATCTCATGATATTGTCCTTCACAGAGTAGAAGTTTTTAATTTTAATGAAGTCCAGCTTATCAATGATTTCTTTATGGATCATGTTTTTGGTGTGATATATAAAAAGGCATCATCATACCCAAGGTAATCTAGGTTTTCTCCTATTATCTTCTGGGAATTTTAAAGTTCTGCATTTTCCTTTTAAGCCTATGATCCATTTTCAGTTAATATCTGTGAAGGGTATAATGTCTATGTCTAGGTTCATTATTTTGCATGTGGATGTTTAGTTGTTCCAGCACCATTGCTGAAGAGACTATCTTTGCTCCATTTTATTGTCTTTGCTCCTTTGTCAAAGATCAGTTGACTATATTTATTTCTAGGCTGTCTATTCTGTTCCATTATTCCATTTGTCTCTTCATTTACCAGTACCACACTGTCTTGATAATTGTAGCTTTATAGTAAGTCTTAAAATTGGGTGGTGTCAGTCCTCCAACTTTGATCTTGTCCTTTAATATTGTCTTGCTTATTCTGGTCTTTTGCCTCTCCATATAAATTTTAGAATTAATTTGTAGGTATCCATAAAATAACTGTACTGAGATTTTGATTGGGATTGCATTGATTCTGTAGATGAAGTTGGGAAGAACTAACATCCTGACAATATTGAGTCTTTCTATCCATGAACATGAAATATTTCTCCATTTATTTAGTCTTTCTTTGATTTTCTTTTTCAGAGTTTTCTTGTTTTCCTCATTTAGGTCTTGTACATATTTTGTTATATTTATACCTAAGTATTTCATTTTTGTGGGGATACTGATAGAAGTGGTTGTGTGTTTTTAATTTCAAATTCCAGTTGTTCATTGTTGGTATAAAGGAAAATGACTGATTTGTGTATATTAACCTTGTATCCTGCTTGATATAATTGCTTAGTAGTTCCAGGAGGTTATTTTAGTCAGTTCTTTTGGGTAGTTGACATAGACAATCATGTCATCTTCAAACAAAGACAGGTTTATGTCTTCCTTCTCAATCTGTAGACCTTTTATATCTTTTCCTTGATTTATTGCACTAGCAAGGACTTCCAATAATATGTTGAAAAGGAATGGTGAGAGAGGATATCCTTGCCTTGAACCTGATCTTAGTGAGAAACCTTATAATTTCTCACCATTAAGTGTGATGTTAGCTGTAGATTTTTTGTAGATAGTCTTTATGAAGTTGAAGAAGTTCCCCCATTCTTATTTCCTGAGAGATTTTATCTTGAATGAGTGTTAGATTTTGTCAAATGTTTTTTCGGCATTCATTCATAAGATCGTGTCATTATTCTTGTTTTAGTCTGTTGATGTGATGGATTACATTAATTGATTTTCCAATGTTGAACAGACCTTTCTTACCTGGGATAAATCCCACTTGGTTGTTTTATATAACTATTTTTGTACATTGTTGGAAATATTTACTTTTTTTAGTATCCGCTATATTTTCAGCCTGGCTGATAACTGTGATACGTCCATGACCAGAGTGCCTTTTTAAGACTATAAAATGAAAGCCAAATTCTATTGTTCCTTTAACTTTAGTTTTGTCCTTCTTCTGTAGTTTCATACTTCTGTGATTCCCCCGTTGTTCACTGCACCGTTCTGTCTTCTTATTTGGTTTCTTTTTCCTTACATATGGAAATGCCTGTTGGTCAGGCCTAGCACTATGCCCTGACTTGGTCCAGTAGGTCACAGTCTGCAAACAGATGCAGATGCCTATCCTGAGGCTGAGCATTGATGAAAGAGCTCCATTTCAAACTACATGGAATGTGAAGGGTTTCAAAAACTGTAGCTACATTCAAAATCGACAAAATCATTTTAGAATAATCTTTTCATATAATGAGAAGGAAACTTCTGAATTAAAGCGTTGTTATTTGGTCATAAGAATGCTGAAAAGAAAATAGATTCCTTTAAAGTGGATACAGGTAGAATTTCCTATCTAACTGGGAGAATTCATAGCTATATTTCAGAAATAGAATCCAAACACAGAAAATATGCAAATTTCATTTATATATATATATATATTTTGTTATTTGAAGAAAATAAGTACTGTATCCCATAAATTATTGGTTGATTTCAGCTTATTTCCTTCTCTAATTCTAGGAAGAGATTTCCGCTCTGAGCGTAGTGTTCAGTGAATTCATAATTGCACTGTTAGCCTCTTGGGTTCATGTTCTTGAACATGAGTCAGTGTGGACTAGAATAATCAGTGTCTGCATTAATGCTCTTCATCTCTTAATGTGATTTAAATGCATTCTGTTTATATTGGAATAAAAACATGTCACTCACTATTCAGTATGTCATTCTGAAAATGCAGCCTGGATGCTATTCATTTTCAAGTGAAAATAATTCCAGCTCTTCTTGGTACAGAGAGGCAGCTTGTCCTCTTGTAACCATGGATACCTACCGTGGGTTTAGGACTTTCACTTGTGTGCTCCATATCAGAAGAAAATAGCTCTGGGAAGATCACAGAAGTCACAGTTCAGCCCTTGGGAGGCTAGTGTTAGACAATACACACTCAGAGCATTACAGATTCACGCCCTTTAGATTGAGTTCTGATATTTGATGCTTTAGGTCAACTCTATTTAAAATTAGTACAAAACAAAAGCAAGACAAATTGAGCAATTACAGAATTATTTCAAGTAAGTAAATTTGAAAAGAGAGTTGATTTCTCTCCTAAGGCAAAGTCATTACCTACAAACCTGTAATCTCTTCCAACCAGTTTGAAATGTTTCATCTGATTCTGTAGTCTATCTGATCTTTCTTCCTTCCTTTCAGGCATCCTTCCATTCATTCACTTGATTCATTAAAAAAAATATTTTAAAATAAGATCCTTTCCATGTGTTACAAGTCACTGTATGATTTCACTCCTACTCCCTTTTCTCCTTCCTTCTGTCTTTTTACCTTGCATCTGCTTTTGTCTCTGCTTGTAGGGCTTTTTGCTCAGCTATATTCATGGCTTAACTTCCCTCTATCCCCCATCATTCTTTGTCTCACTTTCTCTGCTTTCTCTGCTCTATTTCTCAGCTCAGTTTTCTGCTGTCACAACATAAATAGATTTGTTGATTATCTGACCTCCCCAGTCCCTCTGCTCTCCCTCTAGAATGTAAGCTTCTAAGGGCAAATACCCTGTCTATTTTGCTCACTGCTTTATCTTCAGTATGCACACATATATAACAGCGTAGAAAGTTAGGGTCCTCTGAAGACTCCATGAAGTCACTATATCATTCTTGAGTGTTACTAACGGTTTTCTTTTAAGTGAGAGACAGATGAACTTTTATCATGTGTAAGCCAGCCTTATTTTAAATTACCTGTTACATTCACTTAATTCTAATCCTGATATACACTTCTCAAATAAGTCTTCTTCATTCCATTGCCATCTTTCCATCAGACAATTGTAATAGTTTTCAAGTTTGTCTCCCTGCATCCGAGTCTTTTTATACATGTTGTCAGACTGATTTTTCTTAATCTTGGCTCTGGTAGTGCTCTCAAGTCAAAAGCCTTCAATAGCTCACTTTTGCCAACATAATAAAACCATCTGCCTTCACCTGACATTTAATATTTTCCATAACATTAGATTAACCTAATTTGCACACCTTAGCTTTCTCCATGCCTTTCATTTGCCCTACATTGTAACCACAGTGAATTATGCTTTTATTGCACCTGGTAGGCCACCACCTGACAATTATTGCCATATCAATAGCCTTTTCTGACCAACTCTTGCTGTGCCCATTCTTCCCTCTGTATCGCTATATCATGTTATCTATATTTCTATTGTATTACTTATCGCATTCTACCTAATATTTTTGTTATTGATGTATATTTCTTTTGAGAGTAGCGGTTCTATTTTATTTAGTTTTGAATATCTCATAGACTTTTATACATGAGGGCTGAAGAAGTAATTATTAAATAAACAGATTGGTAGAGCAATAGATGGAGACTGGCCATGTTTCTTTTCCAGTTCCTCACTTCATTTCACATGCTGATTCCAACACTGGCAAATCTGTTCTTTTGAGGCTACTGTAAAGTCTTTGACTTGTTTCTCATTAATCACCTTGACTGTGTTCCACTGTGATTCCTGAATAATTTTCTGAGTTAAAAGAATGATGGAGTGTTCATGAAGTTTCCTTTTCTTCTCTCAGTGGAAAAGTCCATTAAACTGAAAAGAACATGTGCTAATATATGCTGTCTGCTTGCTTTTCTTGAAAGAAGAAAGAAGAAGTGAAGAGAAGAAAGGTAAAATTGAGACATGTACAGGATTTTTCAGACCATTAGGGATTCTTGGTATTTTTGATTTGTTACCTGGAAGAAAAATTTTTTTTAGTTCTATTGACTTGAAATAAGAAATATGACATTTCTTCAGCTCCCAAATCCTTTGTTTCCGTGCTTGTATAATTTATCCATATGATTTACTTGTAACCTCAATACTTACAGCAGCTTCTATAGCAATACATGACACATTACAGACAATCATAAGTATTCAGGCTCATCTGTTCTTCACAATAATCTAGTGAGGTAAGGAAGGGGGAAATTTATCTCCAAACTTACAAAAGAGAAAACTAGAGCTCTGAGAGGTTGTAATTTATCTTAAGTCACATACATACAAGTGACAAAGGACTCTGGTGTTTTGGTTTCTAGTCCAGAGTTCTCCTTTGCATTTCTACCTTTTTATTCAGGTCTGCAATGAAGCCATTCTTTCTTTCTTTCTTTTAAATTACGTTCAAAAGAAGTGGTCATATAACTAATCAGTTTAAATTAATCAAACATGTATATCAACTATATCTGTTTATACCTATAGCAATAAGTAAGTTAAATGTATTGCTTTTTTCTTCTTTTTCTATTCTAGCCCTGTCTTGCTCACCACTTTCGGTCTGCCGCTATCTATCATCCTCGTTCTCGGCACCACCATCTCTCACGTGGACCACCGCAAAAGCCACGCTTCGTATCTCCCTCTTTCTGTCCTTCCCCACTGCAGTCCATTCTCTAGGAAGCAGTGATCATTTTAAACAAGTTATTACTTAAATAGGTAATTTAAAATAATTATCTAGGCAGAGTGACCATTTTAAATAAGTCAGATCATGTAATTTAGTGTCACCAGAAAAAATCTGGAATACTCAGTTAATTTTGAATTTCGTATAAACAACACATAATATTGTAGAAATAAGTATGTACCAAATATTGTGTATAGTATACTTTTACTAAAATTATTCAGAAAATTTTTAGTATAAGTTTATCCCAAATATCACATAGGACATACTTATATTAAAAAATACGTTCATTATATCTGAAACTGATATTTTATTGCATGTCCGTCTATTTGTTTGCTAAATCTGGAGATTCTACATGAGTTCCTATTCTCTGAGAGTGAAAGCAAACTCCTTTCTCTTGTCAACAAGCTCCTACATGGGAGGCCTCCCTGAGTGTCTGACTTTGGTTCTTACTATTCTATCCTTCACGCTGCTGATTGTTTCCTAACGGGTCAGACACTTCTGCTTTAGAGCCTTTGTTCTGACTGCTTTTCCTGCCTAGAAGCTACCCAAATCACCTTATTCAATACTGCAAACTGTCCTCCCCACGTAATTCCTGATCCCCCTTACTCTCTTCTACTTGTTTTTCTGTAGCACTTGTCTCCTTCTAGCATCTATATTTATTGAGTTTATTGTGTATTGTCTGCCTTTTCTCATTCAAAAGAGAGACTCTCAAATGCAGAGATCTATGTTCACCAACTAGGGGTTGTACTTCAACCCCCTGGAGCAGTGCCTGGCTCACATAAGGCATTCAACTAATATTTGTTGACTGAATTAGTAGTGAAATGTATGGATGCAAGCGATGCCCATCGAAAAATGGAATAGCAATCTTATGCAATAGGGAGATGATAGAATATAGGTAATTATGGATCAAAAATAAAAGCTAAAACATTGTATTCTGTTTATAGCCTATTCATAGACTTATTTGTGAGAAGAAGATATGTTCTTATGTAAGATAAATACAGAACAATTTTTTTTCCATTAAATGTGATAAATATCAGTCTGGATATTGCCATTGCCTAAGTGCATCATTCTTTTGTTGTGTATTTTCTGTTGGCTTTTTAGAACTGGAGTTTTTCTGTGTGACTCTATAGATATCAGTAAAGTAACAAAAATGTTCAAATGAAAAAAAGAGAACAATGGACTTGTTTGACATTTCCACTGTAATCTCCTATTTACAAGGGTCAACATTATTTTTCTGGGCAAGCATGGCAGAACAGTCTGTACTAAATGTTGCAGCTTTCAGAAAGCCCACTCTGTGTTCAAATATATTTGTACCCAGTCAAATATTATCTTGTTCATGTTCTAGATACTAAGTCTCTGTCCTAAAGATTAGACAAGGTTCTTTTAAAAGCTTGCAGAGGAAATTAAAGTTTTTATAGTAGTGATGAGGCAGAGAGGGAAAGAAAGAATAATAACTGGTCTGTTTCTTATAGAATGAGGATAGATTGTTATGTCTCTTGGACATACAAATAGATTATACATTTACTAAAGGTCAGCAAATTATTAGGGAAAATTAACGTGTTCAGAAATAACTGCTGGTACATCCCATATGAGTTCTTTCTTGCAATTATCAGATACTGGAATATAGGCCATAACTAATATATTCTGAGTTATTACAAGTATACAAAACAGGTTGATGAAACAAGGCTGGGTGAGAAGATGGAAGAAAAGGGTTTAGGTAGAAAAATGAGTATTTTCCCTTTCTGTTTTCTAAAGTTACTGTGATATTATTTTACTTTTGTAGTTAAAATCATAATGTAATAGAAAACAAGAGCTATGGGAGAATGCGACAGTGGCTGTGGCACATGGTCATTAGAGCTCAAAGATTCGTCTGGCACAAGGCAATAATATACTCCATAGGAAGAATGCTGGACTTGCTGATCCTTCCTGAAGAAAGTAATGGCAGGCTGGCTTTAGAGACAATGGGGAAGAAAAATGACTTGTGAGCCTGACCAACCTAATAAAAGCCTTTTCTTTCACTTTTAAAAGGAACACAAATCATGCTTTCTAGATCTATGAAGTTCAAGTTATAGTGATTTTCATTTAAAATGTTTATTAAAAGACTCAGAATTACCTAAATTGGCCAAATTTAGATTAATGTAAAGAGAATGAATAACATAAGAATCTTAAATAATATAAAAGGATGGTCATGATCTAAATCTCTATATTCTCTAGACCTTTTTTTTTTCTTCCAAGAAAATTACCTGTTGTTCTTTTATCTAGGATAAAATAAACGTTGCAGTTTGATATTGTCATGAAATGTTCTTGGGGTAGCAATAATCACAATTATTTAATAGTAATCTTTTTAATCGATAAAGCGCTTTTACTTGGGAAAATCATCACTCTCAGTTACTTCTCTGGAAAAATGAAGGACTCAAACTAGACTTCTAAATTAACTTCTCTTCCTTCAAGACTACCTCTTTATATTATGGCGTTTCTTTTATTGTGTTTACAATGCAAAATCCAGCCAGGAATAGAGATTGGATTTTCAAATGATTCAAGTTGAAAAATCTTCGTGAATATTAGAAAGAAATAACGAAGTTTCAAGGAAGCAAATTACAATATACTTGAGGGATATGTCATAACCACAACTTATGTAAAAAATTAAAATATAGTTGGCAAATTAAAGGAAGACTACTTTTTTTTTAAACGAGAAAAGATGCAGAAAACTGGAAACGTATCATGTTGTTTTTAATAAAAGGATCAATTACCTATTTGGTAACAACTTCAGGGATATCTTACCCTTACTTTTACACACACACACTCACACACACACACACACACAAAGCGTTAGGCAGACATGAAGAGAAGCATAAATAGACAGAGACAAATTGGAGAGTGCAAGCTTCATGTGCTTAAATTAGCTATCCCACAATTCCAAAATAGAATGCCTTACTTCTGGTTTCAAAATAACTTTATTCTTTGCCTAAAATATTTTGAGCTCTAGCTATTCTCATAATAAGTTATAGCAGAAATGGCACTTTGGAATTGTGGGAAGGATAAGCTATTATAATCAAATGATGTGTCTTGAGTTCCAATGTAACCACCTATTGCCTTCTTGACTTTGACAAACGACTTTGTGATTATAAACCTCTATTTCTAGTTTATAAAATGGAACAATGATTCTTGCTTTATTCTAAGTAATGCAATTCCATTGGTATTGACAAGGTCAAACTAATTCTAGTAGAGCAGGAAAAGTTTAAAACTACCTAGTTAAATGGAGATATGTATGATGTGGGAGAGTGTTTGGCATTTCTTTTAAGTGTATATTTGTTTATAATGTGCATATACTACTAGCTTATTAGTTGCAGAAGACAGAAATGTTGAATTATGGAGAAATCATAATTTGCATAACATTTTGATGCTGCTTTCATTATAAATGATTATATTATTGACTATCTGAACAAAGAAAGTGAAGTAGGAATTACCAATTTATGCTTTACCTAAGTAAGTGAATAGGTCCATGTGTATCACACAGCGAAGACACTGCATGTTAAAATGTCATGAACATGGGAATGACTCTCATTCAGTGCTTGCTCCTCCAGCTTTTTTCTTTCATGCTGCTTAATTGTAAGTGAACCCAAGGCATGCTTGGTCATCATCTCCCTGCTTTTCCTTTTATAGTGTAGCTAGAAGTGTAGCCACTGCTCTGGCTGTGTGCTAGATGGTTCTACTCTCCTACACACCACTGGTATGGGTGGGCAGGTAGGGGACCCCTCCTTTTCTGTCTGTACCTCTGCTTATGTGTATTCTGGTGGAGAGGGTTATAGTTATCTTTTGCATGAACCTATTTGGGAAAAAATGTAGAAGAGAACTCTGCACTATGATTCAGTTCAGATTACCTGGATGGTCTCCGTTTGGTTTTCAAGGACACATTCAGTTAATAATAAAACGCTCCTACATTTTCCTTGGCAAAATATCTTTTGGAAACTTAGTGGGTTGAAGTTGCTATGGTTTGATGCAGATCCGGTAATCCTTTTTCTCTTTGGCCTTGTTGCCATCTCATACCATTATAATCTCACCCTGGTTCCTGTCTTTTAGTTTTTTTTACTATCTTCCTTTTTCTTTTTTTAACCTTCTTCCCACAGTTTGTTTCTTAAACCTTTTACTATCAGGACTGCTACACAGTCATAAATCTCAGATTTATACCTCTAATTTAAGGAAGGAGCTAGTGGAGTCATCAAACATTCCCAGTTTTCCTTGAACAGTCCCAGTTAGACCTATTATTCAGGAATAACTATTAGCTCCTTTTTTCACTCTAAATTTTTTCCTACTTTGTATGAAAAAATTATATAGTCTCCTAACTGTTGGAGAAAATGAAGATGATTAACATAATTCACATTGTCTTACAAATGACCAGAAATGTCATTACTCTCCTTCACACTAAGAACTCTGTGGAAACTATCTTAATAGAAAGGCAATAAAGAGTATATATGATACTTCAGTTAAACATTAAACAGAGTTTCTGGTGGAAATTTAAGTAGTAAAATAAAAGTGTAGCAAAATACAAGAGGAGATATTTTGTTACATTTGATATTTATGGATAGGAAAGTGGGTGTATATCAAACCCAAACTTGTTCCTTCCATATAAAAATACTGTTAGAACTCCAGATGATCATAAACACATTTTTTGTGGAGTCTTACCTTAGTTGAAGTTGCTATTTGTGATGTTCGATACTTTCTTGCCTCCACCTGAGATGTCCTAGGACACACCAAATGAATCATGCTTGTTAGCAAGGGTTGCACAATGATTCCTGGGAAACCTCTCACAATTATTAACATTTTATTATAACATTCTCCTTAAGCAGTATCTCTGAACAGCTACTGCTTTAGACAAGTTGTTACTCATCTTTAATTTAAGCAAGGTGTTACTTATTTTCTCTTTTCAGACAAGGGTAAGTTCTGATTATAAAAGCAGAAGCTCTATGGATATCAAAGAATAATATTATATCCAGGCAAATAGCTATATTTTATAAGTAGTACACTGGTAAACACATAAATGGTAATAGACGTGGAAATATTTTCTACAAGTAAAGGAAGGTATTATGTTATTATATTGTTATATTTATAAAACATTCATTTTCTCATCCAGAATCTGCATAATGTGAAATGGCAAATACATGAGCAACTTTTGCCCTCTACTTTTATGAGACAGGGATATATGACATTAAAAAATTGATATCAAATAATTCATAGGATCTGTTTTATTACCCTGCAGAAATCATTTGATTTCTTATCACATCTATACTTGTACTGTAAAATAAGAAGTGATATTCCAGAGGATAATGCTATAGCACTGAAATATTTTAAGTATAAAACATTACTGAGAACTTAAAATGTGTAAACTAATATAGGAGATACAATTTAATTGGAATAATCCCTGGCACATAGTAGGAACTCTACAAATGTAATGAAAAATAAAGAATTCTTTGTTAAAGGAATTTATAATCTCATAAAAGGACTTGGGAGAATAAACAATGCATTGTATGTAAAACAGAGTAAGTCCAGGGTAGAGAAATATCATCTCCTTCACCCCAGCCTCATTTACAAATTTCACCAAACATGTGATTGCGGGTGCAGTTCCTTACTCCTTTTGTTTATTGGTAGTCCCTAGGTTGGACTCTGATAACTAGCAAAAGTTTCCTTTCTTTTCTTCTACTCAGCTTAGGTCCAACTATTATTTCACTTATTCCTTCCTGTCTAAACACTGTGAAATAACTTTTCCTCTTTGTGAATTTACTCAAAACCAAAGAAACCATCCTTAATGGCTATAATTTAAACATGAATAGATTCACTTAATTTTACTACAAACCTAGTTGTTTCAACAGGAATATCATATACGGTCACGTGGCACATGACAATGTTTTGGTCAATGACAGATTGCATATACAACAGTGGTCTCATAAGATTAGTACCATTTAGCTTAGGTGTGTAGTAGGCTGTAGCATCTAGGTTTGTGTAAGTACTGTAGGGGATGAAGAAATTTTCTTCTACCCCCTAGGTTCCTCTGGCTGGTCTAAGAATTGAATTGACATGAGATAGATTAACAGAAGAAAACAAATGAAAGTTTAATAAAATGCATACATAGGAAGAACCCAGGAAAACCAAGTAACTCACCAAAATGTCCAAAGCCCTCACCTTATACCATCCTCAGCTAAAGACAAAAGATGTTGGGGGTGGGGAGAGTCAGGGGATTCAAACGGAAAGAAGGCAATTCACAGGTAGGTGAAAAGGAGAAAATGTTTGGAAAACAAGTGTTTGGCCACACAGAAACAGAAGATCACAGAGGGGAGCACAACAGACAGACTTTTCTAGGTTCTTCCCTGTCTGTCACCTAGTTCTTGTTATGCTAAAATGATAGCTCATTTCCTAAGATGGGTTTTTTAATCTGAATTCTTTTAGGCAGTTAAGGAGAAGGTAGTAAGAAAAACTTTCTTGGTCTTTTGTTTCTTAAAAATAATCAGTTCAAAATTATCTTCATGTTAGAGAGATACATTTTGGAGTGGCAAATTTTATTCCCCTTTGGTACACTCCATGATGTTCGTACAGTGATGAAATCACCAAATGATGCATTTCTCAGAATGTATCCCCGTCATTAAGCAACAATGACTGTACATCATAAAAAATAGGGTCCCAACTTGTGATCTCAGCAGAATACAGGGATTTATGGAGTCCTCTACTCCTTGGCCATTGCAACACAACAGGTTGAGCATGGTACCCTGGGGTACAGCCAAAAACAGAACAGAAGGATTATGTCGTGATGTCCAGGTGACAAGTGGAAATTTACTCCCCAACTCTCAAAAATTTGGGGTGGGAATTGGGGAGAAGTTTTTATTTTTATTTTTTGCTTAGAATTGGGAAGCTAGAACTCCAAAAGATCCCTTGCCAGTAAGTCTATCTAAGCAGGTGATACAATTATTTCACCAATTATCAGGAAGTAAGAATAAGATGGCAAAGCCAGCTACTAGCATTGTTTCTACTGTCACACTGCATGGTATCATGGACTGGTAAAGGTATTGAGATTAAAATGTAATCCAAAGGACAGAAAGATTTTTGGGAAAATGTACCCCTATTTTACATTTTATGATGAGATGTCTTCCCAATATTCCTTTAGGTTGAGTCCAACTAACTAGGGTAAAATTTAAGATGTGTATGTGATACTGAGAGATTATAATAACAAATGGCAAGCTTTTGTTGTGATTATGTCTGCGTATGCTAAGATTTTGAAACAAGCCTTGTAGCACACTGGTTTAAACCACACTGGTTTAACATCTACAGCCTATTAGTACGAGAGCCTTTCACTGATGACAAATGTGCTCCTTAAATTAATGGTTGGCTTGAAGCCTTTGCTGAGAGATCAATGACAAGCATTTACCCTATATTGGGCATATTTTTATAACGGTGCCCTTAAGGAATCTGCAACCCAGTTGGGAAGCAAAATTAACATGCACAAAACAAGGACAAAACAATTAAGGGCTGAATTTATATCATTGACTCAAATTGAGAGAACGATTCATGGAAAGAAGACAGACAATTAGCTATAGCCATCAAAGATGACTTTATAGATGACAGAAGATTTCAGTTGTCTTGAAGAACTTGAAGAAGTCTTGAAGAATAAGGAAATTTTAATAAATGGAAGATAATTAAAAAAGGTATTCAGGTGAGAATCACAGCAATTTCAACGATTGGGGCAGGAATAATGATTAAATGATGGGATAATGGTCTGGGAGCAAAAGGAAACCTGGAAAAGAATAAATGAAGGCAACTTCTGATTTCTCAAGTTGCCTTTAAGAATCACAGATGTATTTCAACAGAAATCCACAAGAAAGGCTAGTAGATACTTGAATTAAAATTTGTGATATTGTTTATAATTTTTTTCTATTATCTACTTTGAGACCCAAACCACAAGTGAGGCAGAGAAAGAAAGGAACAAGAGCACTGTCATTGGGTTAACTGTGTATGTTCAGCTCATAGCTTGGCTAGTAGTATTGGTTAAGGTTGTTGAGATAGGTTGCGATCTCACAATGAATATGAACCAACCCTACTACTACATGGCCCGTAGACTGATCAGTTCTCATCACACTCATGCACACTGTTGAAAGAATGCCTCCTTTAGGCTCTCTACTTTATCTAAGTATGCAGTTTTTCTTAAGCATAGTATCTAAAACAAGGATAAAGAAGGTCCAAATTAGAGGGTTATAAAACATTTCATCTTAGAATTCTTAAAAGCAAATGAAATCTTATTAAAGACCCAAATCTATAAAAACAGAAAAACTGTAATAGTTATGTTAGACTGAGCGGATAATCTTTGCCTAGTGCTGGGCAAGTGCTTTACACACATTTACACTTGTCTAAAATAACTGTCAGGAACCACTGTGAGGTAAATGTTATTATCCGTATTTTTTCTTTGAGGAAATTGCCTGAGATCCCAGGTCCATCCACTAAATGGCAAAGATGGATATAGATTCAAATTCATTTGATTTAAAAGCCTGCACTTTTTCAACCACTGTCTGAGTCCCTCTCCAATAATCGAGGAGGTCCTCTAGATTAAGCTAAAACTGAGAGTCAAGACATGCATGCCCTCTGTGATCGTTTCTCACAAGAGGCATTTTTGTCATCCTTGGGAGAACTCAAAGGATTATATGGAGCATAATTTGAAAATCATGAGTTTGATTATTTTGTGTTATGCAATAATATGACATTGTCTCAGATTGCTACTATTTAATTCCAAATGTTTATGCTCTTTCCTTAAATGTGATTTTGATATTGAAGGGGGAAAGAATTTGCCATCCCAAAATTTGCTTCTTTGGGATATTGATTATTTTGGGTTTATTACTTTAAGACATAGAAGATAGAAGACTCAGGAAGTTTTTCTTTTACCTCCCCTTTAACCAGCTAAGTGAGTTTAGAAAAATGGCCTGTAACAGGAACAGAGCTATCACCAGAGATATCTGCAAAGAATATGGGCTAAATGTGATGGGGAAGACTCCTCAGAACCTAGAGATCAGAGTCCTTTCCATGTCCCATCGTCTCGGCAAGGCATGGCAAGCATTTGTTTACCAAACGCCTGCTTTTCCATTTCCATGTGAATTGCTTTCCTCCCTTTCTAAGTCCCAAACCACTACTCCCAACATCCTCTTTTGTCTTTAGCTGAAGATGGTGTTTAAGGTGAGGGTTTCAGCCATTTTGGTCATTTACTCCATTTTCCTAGGACTCTCCATGTATACATGCTGTTAACTTTTGTTTGTTCTTCTCCTGTTATTCTGTCTCGTGTTTCATGTTAGACTAGCCAGAAGAACCTAGAAGGGTATAGGAAAATTTTTTCCTCCCCCACAGTATTAACAAAAAAAATACAAATCTAACCTTAATTCAGAAATAAAAAATTTTAAAAATTGCTCCAAGGATTATTACTTATTGAAATACAGATTGTTTTTATTAATCATGCTAGAATATAGTTAGTAACTGGTTTGTTAGCACTCAGAATGTATGGTCTCATTTAAATAATATTAAGGGTTTAGTTAGGTCCCTTAGACAATTGATTAAAAAGATATGATGTATGTGAAACATGTGATTTGGTACTAAAAATCTCAACATATGCCCTTTTTGTAAAGATATTTTTTTGGGAAATGGTTTCAAATAAAATTCAGGATATCCAGAAACCATCTTCTGTCTGCCTTAACCCCTCACCATCTCCACACACAAATGCATTGCTGTGGAGGGTACACATCTCCCTGCATTCACTTTCCTTGGTTTTTGCAGTGGAGTCAGGATCTCTCTCTGCTGTAACACAGTTTTCAGTGGTAAAAACCAGTGAATTTTAATAATACATTTTATGTAACCCAATATATCCAAAACATTATCATTTTGACAGGTAATTAATATTAAAATTATTAATGAGAAATTGCAATCTTTTTTACCTTAATATTTTACATTTTTTTCATAATAAGCCTTCAAATCTGACATTTGAAGACTAATAGCACATCTCAATTTGGACACTAAATTTTCAATGGTAAAGTTGTTTAGAATTTTATTTAATGGAAAAGTACGGTACACCGTTTCAGTTTTTAAATGCAAATTCAAACAAATTAAATTAAAAATTTAGATCTTGAATTGCAGTAGCCACATTGGGAGCACTAAATAACTGCAGATGGCAAGTGGCTACAACAGGCCTGTGGGCTTCGGTCTCCTGGCTTTATGTTTTCCACAAAACTTTTGCTAGGAAATCCATCTTGGGGGGATTTTTCAGGGCTTTCTAAACCGCAAGCATATAGATTTGTACATTATTGTTGTTTATATTCTGTCAAAATAACTGAAGAGGGAGTAGTAGGAAGCAGATAAATCTACATTTGAACATAATCCATTGGAGAAGGATGCATATTGGGCCATAGCTGGCTCTGCAGGCCACTCTTTAATTATAAAGCATCTTTCATTAAAGTGTGAGGACTTGAGGTGGTTCATTTAGGACATATTACAAAATAGATTATTCCAATTATTTTCCAATAAAAAAATTGAAATTTCTAACTGGGCATTTTTATGGTGTACCTGGAACATTCTTGAAAGGTTAGGCCAGGATAGAGCCCAGTCGGGACATGGTTGGTCCATGAGCATCATGAGTATATGAGACACATGACAGTCAGAAGAGCATGACACACATATGTGCACTTAAGTAGAGTAAAAATAAACTGCAAATGTAAACTTCAGCTTCCTGGAAATTTGAGCCCAAGGCTTATTGTGCACTCTGGCTATTTTTGTGGCTGATGAAGTCAACGCAAAGGATTGTAATGAGATAGCTAAAATTCTGTCTGCAGTGCAAGCGCCTATTCAATAAATGTCCAGTCCAGACAGACGAGGTGCAAAGTCAAGATGTGCCAGGTCACCAGCTTCTATAGGGACTGATGGATGTTGCCATGTGAACAGCACTCTATCAGAATAGACTTGGCTCAGGACAGTCACTGTTTCCTGTGAATAAGACACAAAACTTAGTGATACATTCTGGAGCTAACCCCACATCAGACTACTGAAGAGACCTTGCACTGCTAAATGTTTTGTTAATGGGTGTCACCATGCGTTTGATGAATTTGAGGGTATTTGAGTGCACACCTGCAGCAGATGGCCTGTGCTTTTCAGCTGCTCTTATGATTTAGCTACAAGTATTTTAAATCCCAGCTGTCAGCCCATAAGCACTGACTGTGAATGTTAAGATTCACAAGCAGCATTGCCAGTGGCAAAAACACACTTGCTGGGGTCATCCTGTTGTGGGAAATATGACTCAGCTGACCTCTTTGCTCTGGTTTCTTAAAGATGCCAGAAGAAATTGCTAAAAGAAGGCAACTTTATCCATTTCATGGTACTGCCAGAGCCATATATAGATCTTCTTTCCTCCTGAGACAATAACTTTTGTGAAATGAATCAATAGAACACTTTGTTACAGTCACTAAAGTAATTCTAAATGTAATCCTTTATATTTGCATAAGGCTTTGCAGGTCACAAAATATTTTTACATTCATCATTTCATTTTATTACTAAAATATCCTTGAGCAGTAAGCAGGGCAAAAGTGTTATTATTTCTATTTAGCAGTTGAAGAAACAGGCTCAAGTAGGTGTAAGGTAATGTTTGGCATGTGTAATTTGAGGATGTCCAAAATGGCATCTTGAATAAACTAATAGGGGAAATCAAACCGAAAGAATCCATTTGGGATCAAGAGCATATTTCTCTCATATAGATGTCTGGTGTTTATTTTTTCAGCTTGAGGCTTCTGCCCTCCTAATATAGTGCTATGAAAAAGAGCTTAAAGGAAATTCTTAGAATGAGACAGAGAAAACAACAACAATGGAAAAAGCGGATTATAGTATTTGAGGCAGACTGATAATTGCCATTGATATCTGTTCTTTTAGTAACAGAACTCTTAATTTTAAGTTGGCTCATGACCATCCTGAAAAGGACAATATTTCTCATCTTTTCTTGCACTAAGTTCTGGCAAAAGTGATGTGAGCAACTTCTCAAAAGTGTTCTTAATGGGAATGGACTAGTCAGTAAACAGAAGCCGTTCTATTTCTTCCAGACATTGAATAAATTAATAGAGAATTAAGAGCTTACTCAATAATTGGAAGAGCAAGGGAAGGAAAAGTCAGAGAAACTACCAGTGCTTTTCTTAGCTTGAAGTAAGACATTGCCTGGTTCTTAAGAGTTTGCTGGAGAGATGCTAAAATTATGAACGCTCTCTGGAAAGCTCCCACCAATTGTCTCTGTCCGTGGCAGCAAAATGAGTTGTTCACAGAGCTCACTGGGAAGCGGCTGTGAGTCACACACCTGACAACATGTCTACTAGAACTCACTCCAGAGATTATGGTCTTTCCTTTCTTCAGCCTCCAAATCTCAAGTGAACGCCTCTCCCTGGAAAACTCTAACCTTGAACCATTGGAAAAGGATTTTGGGAAAGGCACTTCCTGACTTCTCTCATCTTGCAGAGAAACCTTAGAATGAAGTTGTGGTGATAGTGATTTGTCAACAGACCATCCAACACAGCCCACCTCTTTGTTCAATTCAGCACCCATATGTGGCATTTAACGCATGTTTAACTTCCAAATAACAAAAATAACCACCACACTCTGCCTACCATAATGCAACTCTTCTTACATAAACAGGCTATGCAAAGTCCCATATGTCACTTATCCACCCTGAGATGATATTCATTGCTTTTTTAGCTCACACTCACTTTCCATTTGGTGATACTATTACTTAAGTACTGAATAACAAGATTACCTTTTATTAATACATCTAATATTCAATAGAAAGAGAATGTAAAAAGAAAAACTACCGAATCAGTTCATATATACAAATATGTACATGTCATGGCCAAAATTAAAATATACATGGCTACTATTGTCCTATAGTCACATAGCTATAGTTTACCTTTAAAACGTCTTTCTTTGACTATCTTTTCCTTTGGTGTCAGCTATCACCTCAGCTGCTCATGGGTCTTTATTGGGCAGGATCCAAATTGTATCTATTAAAATGTTTGTGGCATTTATTATTCTGAATATCTGGCATTGCCCTAGCTTTTCATTACTTTTTACAATAATATCGTGAGCTCCAGATATACCCTGGAGTCGCCCCACCCAGAACAGTAACTTCCTTATTTGCCTGTAGATTCAGTGGCATGAGGAGTCCAAAGTAACTTAGTGGACATTTCAGCTTTCAGTTCTAAGGAACTCTTGTGTAATTCCCTGGTAGAAACATTTTTCTTTTCTTTTTTTTATTGCCACCTGAGCTAACATCTGTTGCCAATCTTCTTTTGTTTCTTCTTCTCCTTCTCCCCAAAGCCCCCCGGTACAGCGTTGTAGATTCTAGTTGTGAGTGCCTCTGGTTGTGCTATGTGGGATGCTGCCTCAGCGTGGCCTGAGGAGTGGTGCTATGTCTGTGCCCAGGATCTGAACTGGAGAAACCCTGGGCCGCAGAAACAGAGTGTGCAAACTTAACCACTGGGCCATGGGGCCAGAACCCCCAAATTTTTCTTTTGAGAACTTGAATCTCTAAAACCAGCAAAGTGGTAAGGAGAAACAATTGTGTTTCTAGTCAGACGCTAAGGATACTAGCAGAGGAGCCAATTCCACTTCTAACTTTTGATTCCCAGATTCAAGATTCCTGATTAAGGGAGAAATAGCATCATATATTCATTACTGATTTTAGAGTATAAAGGTGTTATCAGCTGACACTGTCATTGAGACCTTAGTTTTCGGGAGGCAATTCCAGTTACCTAACATATTACTATGTAGGGGAGCAAAATTTGCCACCCTAAAATGTGTCTCTTTGTCATGAGGATTATTTTAGAAATTTGATTATTATTATTATTATTTTGAGGAAGATTAGCCCTGAGCTCACATCTGCCACCAATCTACCTCTTTTTGCTGAGGAAGACTGGCCCTGAGCTAACATCCTTGCCCATCTTCCTCTGTTTTATATATGGGATATTCTGTCTTATCATGGTTTGATAAGTGGTGGATAGGTCTGCACCTGGGTTCCGAACTGGCGAACCCCTGGCTGCCAAAGCAGAAGGTGTGAACTTAACCGCTGCACCTCCAGGCCAGCCCCTGGTTATTTTTAAGAAACAAGACTCAGGAAGAGCTTTTACCTCTGCCTTAACTGCCTAAAAGAATTTAGATAAAGGGCCTGTTCCAGGAAGAAGAGCCATCACCAGAGAGATCTGTAAATAATATGAGCAGCTGTGGTAGACTGGAGGGAACCCAGCAAGCCTTGTTTGATTGAAGTCCTTTCTGTGTCCCATTGTCTGTGCATGGCACGGCAAACATCTGTTTACCAAACATTTGCTTTTCCCATCTTCCTGTAAATTGTCTTCCCCTTCTCTGGAGTGTTGAAGTCCCAGACCCCCACCTCCCTTCTTTAACTCAGAACTGCATATAAACCTCAATTGCCTGAATGTCTGGGAACCTTGTCTTTGAAGTTCCCATAAATATGAAATTAAATTTGATTTTCTCCTGTTAACCTATCTCATGTCAATTTAATTCTCAGACCACCTAGAAGAATTTAGAAAAGTGGAGGGATTTCTTTCTACCTCACAATTACTTTAGCTTTTTTGGGTCACTTTCATTCCAATATAATATTAAATTGTACATCAATGCTAATTTGTTGGTATCTTTTGAAGTTTAGTTCTCCTTTGTGTTGTCAAAAAAACCCATAGGAAATATATTTTTGAATTTCTAGATTAAAACTTTGTATCAGTTTTAGGTAGACCTGTGTAATCAATGTGGTGAAGGGTAAGAGAAGAGCATTATTACTATAATTTAGAATTATTTCAAATTATACATTCCTAAGTAGTTTATTTCCCTTTCCATCCTGACAAGTTTTGGAAAAGGGCATGTAGTAGCATGCACAGTTATATATATATCAACCCCATTGAGAGAGGAACATCAGAAAAGGAAGGAGTAAAAGCAGAGGGGTGTGATATCAAAATTCTCCTGACCATTTAGATATCAATCACCACCCTCATTTAAGAGCCATGAACATAAGCATTTATTGGTCTCTCACTGAATGTTTTTATCCACACCTGTATGCCTATGATTTCAAATTTTATCTGTGTCTGCATCCACAATCCTGACCTTTCCTTTGAGATCCAGTGTTTTCATCTGCTTCCTAGGCACATATAGCCTTTGATCATTCATTTGGAAACTCCTTCATAGGTTACTGTGAAGATATTATGACTTAATACTCTAGTAAGATTTAATAATAGAGTGCTTTGCACACTACCTAGCACACAGTAAGTACTCATTAAGTGCTGGTTAAATTATTGATGCAATGCCTTCATATACCTTTATTGAAATGCCTGTGCATTCTACAAACACTTATTTAATGCATATCCAGAGTTTGCCACTCTACCCTTTTATATAGAGATAATTTACCCATCTTTTATATAGAGGTAGTTTACCCATCAATGCAATCAGTATTTGCAAAGATGTAAGCTGAAGTTAGCAATTCTTGGGTAAACACTACTGTTAAGGTGATGCTGCCTCTAAAGGATGGATGGGGATATTACATTTTTCACGTAATCATGTTTTTTCTCACTTTGTTTTCTACATAGTATATTTGCAAATCATATTTGAAATATGAGAGATCAGAACTGAGAGTATTTGAATAACATGTTCCAAGCAGAGGTCTGTTAAATAGAAATAACTATTGTTAACATTATTAGTTTTTACCGTGTGTTGGGCATCCTTCAAGTCATTTTAATATATTTTGCTCATTTTATGCTCAGATTACCCCATATGAGATAGGTAATATAGTTATTTCCACTTTAGAGATAAGGAAACTAAAGCACAAAGAGGTTATATCAATTTGCTTCTGTTGTATAACAGATTACCTCAAGACTTAGTGCCTTATAACAAAAGCCTCTTATTTAGTTCATGATTCTGTGGGTCAGCAAATTGGTCTGGGCTCAACTGGGCAGTTCTTCTGTCATGGCTGGGTTATGTTTCTGTGGTTAGATACATATCAGATAAAACATGGATCATTTAGAGGACTCTTCTTCTGGGGTTGAGTAGAATTTGGCTGGGGTGACAATGGGAACTGGGTCATTTGTCTCTCATCCTACAGTAGACCATTCTAGGCTTGTTCACATGTCAGCTCAGTAGAGAGAAAGAGTGAAAGAGAGCAAGGCCTAAATTTGGAAGCGGCACAACTCCAATTCCGCCACATTCTATTGGTTAAAGCAAGTCACAGAGCAGGCCGAGATTCAAGGGATGAGGACTTGTATCCCATACTTCATGGGAGGAGACAACAAAGTTACATTGCAATGGGATATGGATACTGGGATGAGTGCATAATTGTGACATCACTCGAACAAGAGAAAGAGAAAATCTAAGTTTATTGGGGATTCTTTAATCTATCAAACCCAGTTCTTTGAATGGCCACACATGATAATCACCCAAAGTTATAGTGAAGCAAATGTTGTCATTAGCTTTCTAAAGGTTTCTCTATCCTGAAATTCTGTATCTGTCTTCAGGTGCAGAGAGCAGTGCTGTAAATCATCTACAAGTCAGTATGAAAATCTTTGAAAGCTTTAACTTGGTGTGGATGTTCAAGGTGAGAGACAGAGGTCAAAGAACTTTACTCTGAAAATTTACTGTCTGTAATGGCTTTGAGCTAACTCTATTCTTAAATTTATTCATCTTCATATAACAGATGGAGAAAGATCACTCTGTGATTGTTACTCTAATCTATGACTGTCTTATCTTACTCTAAAATTAAATGGTTATTAAGCAACCATTTATTGAGTTCCTTTTATAAGTAAGGCACTTTGCTACAAGAATTGAGATATAAGACCAAAAAGTATGCTCTTTTGTCCTGATGCAAGACATAAACAAATATACATAATAGCGTATAAATATGTATTATAATAGACACACAAACAATGCAATCTGAGAGAGAAAGTTATCCTATCTGAGACTTAGAATTGGGCTGTTGGGAATTTGGGGAAAGATTTCTTCTTAGCAGTGAAGTTTTAAAAGATGAATTGTAATAATCAGACAATGTTGGGAGTTGGGAAGATAGAATGCAGAAATATTATAGAAACAGCAATTAAAATAGATTATTAGATTATAGTTTCAGTTATCCAGATGAGAAATGCTGAGGAAATGATACAAGAGCAATAAGAGGAAGGATGTAAAAAAGGAGGGAGATTAGAAAGCTGCAAATGAGTTAGACTTACAGGCATTAGTGACCGACTGGATGTGAGGGCCAAGAAAGAAGAAGTTGAAGATGACTTCTGGATATTTTCCTTGAGCACATATAAGTATATGGGTATATATATATAGATAGATAGATAGATAGATAGATAGATAGATAGATTTTGTACAGATATACTACATATGTACCATATAGAAAGGAGGCAAGGGTGGAGGTCTTCTGATATAAGTCAATACAGGGAATATTTATGTACAAATTTTCTCATTGCAGCATCAGAATTTTTAATAGGAATATTGCAAACATACAGATATCAATATACATAGTAATAGAGATCCAGACTAAATGAAAATAAATTCCTAAAACAGATTTGCAACCTGTACATTTTTAAAGATATCTTGTAGACACTTTCATAGGTATTTGTAGGCTATAGATTTGTAACCTATTTGACTTAATACTCTGTTGAAGCACTTCCCATACTATTAAATATTCAAAATAATGTATTTTGTAATGACCACATATCATTCTATCACATGATGCTTTCATGTTTTATTTTAATCATTTCCCTAATGCTTATTATCATTCAAAGACATGTTTAAATCTTTTACCACACTACCATATAAGTAAAGGATGACCTATTTACGGCATTTTCCCTCACCATGATCCTCTCTATGGAGGAAGATGGTCATTCATTTTCTCCGGAGTGCTTAAAGTGTGCCTGAACTCATCAACAATAAGGACACTGGCTCCATTTTCTCTGAAGCTGACAGAGATGACTTCTTTCTTGGTGGCAAGGTTTGGAGTTAGAGGAGAGAGATTATGTGACATTTAGTTTCTTCTTTCAACTTGACCTGTTATAGGAAATGGTTTCCCTCATGGGCTCTTACATATTACATTACAAAGCTAACTGGGATATTTAATTGGGAGTCCAAGAGACCTATACTGATTATCCTCATATGTGACTACAGTGTGACCTTGACCAAGTCAAATTTATCAACATGTCTACCATATATTTATTTCACTTAACTAATATACATTGCATTTCTACAAATGTACTAAAAGGGAAAATTATATTTCATGTTTTCCTTATAAAAAAGGATAGAGAAGAAGATATTGCATTACAATGAAGGTCAAGGTAACCAAGTCTAGGATAGATGTGGCCCATAAGTAAATTATAAATGTATATATGATACCTACATATTTATATGTATAAATATAATATATACAAGTTTATTTTATAGTATAATATACACATGTTTGTATATATAATGTATATATACTTACACACGTATATAAACAAGTCTATATATGATGAGAGGAAGCCAAAGTTGACCTCCATTTTTTAAAGTATTTGAATCGGATACCAGCATTTAAAGATAAGATTTCACTTAAAAATCTGGATTTTTGATTTTCTTGAAAAACTGGAAGATCTATTAATCCTATTCCTGAATCTAAACATTATAGCATTTCTGTATTCTGGAATGGCAACAGTTTAGTAGCCATGAGTGGCTAACGTGTTTCTAGCACTTGTTCAGTTGTCCTTTCTAGATGTCTTATGAACTTTCCAGTTGGTTGCAATAGGATAATTCACAATTTTTTACCCTACTTGGCTGGTTTCTGTATATATTTGATTTTTAAAATTCTGCTTTATACAAGTATTATACAAAAGAGCATTTGAAGTCAGAGAATCTATTTCTTTGGCTATCATCTTCATGGATGTAACTATAAGAAATCAAAACAATTGACTAGTTCAATTACGTCAGTCAAAAATGTTTTAGTGTAGAGAAAAGTCAGCAAAATTGATAGTCAGAGCCTGAGCAAATGTTTGAATGGATAAACTTTCTGACAAAGCAATGAGCCTAGTAATTCTATACGGATGCAGCCTATATTTTTATAGGTACAGTGGACATTACATTTTTGTTAATTCTTGCACGTCACTAAGAGTGATGATTTATGCTTGAAGTGTGCTATACTACACAGGAGACCATTTTCTCAATTTTATGTTGGGCGACATTCTTGCCTCCTATTCCATTTCAATTTCTTAGAAAATGTCATGTTTGAGCTCTTGTTCAGATGCACCATAGATCTTAAAATCGTCTATAGCCCTCAGGAAATGTGAAAGAAAAAAGGACACTAAAACAGTAACTATAGAATGCTGTGCTTATAGAGTGCACATTGATATCATAGCTGTTTTCCTTATGTGATTAATTCTCACACTCCCTACTAGGAATCTGTGATTTAATCATCTATGACCATAGGAAATGCTCTTCAATAATTATTCCAGTTACTACCTGTTTTTCAGGTTGGTCCTTCTGTTCCTGACGAAAGACCATCCATTACACAGAAGATGAGTTTGTCTGTATAATGATGACTATCTACACTGCATTGCAAAGTCAGATATGCTTACTCTTTTGTCACGGTTGAGTCAGTTTATATTCACAAGGAAAGCATCGATCTGGGAATCAAAGGTGCACGTTTGGCCTTCCTGTGTCATTACGTCAACATCAACAATTCCTTCAACCTCCAGAATAAACATGAAAATTCTAGTCAATCAAATTTTCAAAACACTGAATTTCTCCTTACATATCAGACTTTTACCCCTAAGGATTATGGTTTATAGAGCTTTTTTTTATCTAAATCCTAGTTTAAATTATATCTTTAATATATAATGGGGTATGTTCTAATGATACATAGTGTTAAGTTTATCTCAAGGTATTACATTATAATTTTATAATATTTAGCATGAAGAGTTCTCACTGACTGACATGTAAAATATATACTTTCATTTATTTAACTAATGTTTTTTTCCCTACAGCTGTCTTAATTGCTATTGAAGATTTAAAAAAAGAGACACATTTAAGCTCTTTTGTATCTTCCAATAAAATATCAGAGATTGAAGTTTAAAGACAATTGTTAAATTATCAAAATTTAGAAGCTCGATATTGGAAAAATGAAGCAAACCTCAAACACATGTTACAATTTTGTGTCATCCATCAGTCCCCGTCAGGAGTTTTTGTAGTTACTTTAGGAAAGATCTTTTGAGTACCCAAACTCTGAATATGTTATCTCTTTTGGTTCTTCTGTTTGACTAACTGACTTTTTTCTATACTATTTTTGCTAGTGTTCTATAACCCTCTTGCCAAAATCCTTTATGTTCCTTAGAGGGAACTATATTTTTCTAAAAGTTAGAAAAACTTTGTAAAAGTTGGATGTCTAGGGCTTTTCTAAAACAAAGTCTCATTTTCTGCCAGAAAGTCTGAGATGGTTGGAGATTTTCTTTCAGTGAAGTTATTTTCCCTGAATTCCATAAAAAAATGTAATTTTGAAAAATGGACCTCATGTTTTTCTATCTACTGTGTATTTTTATCTATATATTCTTGGATCAAAACATATTGCTTTGAGATGAGCTACAGATCTATTGTTCTGTGAAAGAATTCTTTAGACTCTATTCACTAGGAAAATGAAGTGTTTCAAATTACTACGGACTGGCTCTGTCATCTTTGCCTTTCTCTTTTTCTAGAAACCCTGCAGAGTACAATGGCATTAATAGAAAGGTCCTAGACTAGAATGTATATACTATAAGGTATAATATTTAAATTATTCTCTAGGAGAAATATTAACAAAGTACCTCAAGAGCATTTATTTCTGCTGCAGTAGAAGATCACTTCCATGATTCAACTGGGGATGAGAGAGACTTTAGGAAGACTTGAGAGATGTGAAGATATTGCCTTTAAGCTTTTATGGATGTGCAGGATGTAAAAAGGCTGAATTGGGAGAGAAGATTTGTAAAGAATAAGCCACAAAAAAATATATAGACACTGGCCTTTCAATTGGAAGAATGTAGACATTTTTCTTGCTAGGTCATTCTCATCTTGCTAATTATTTCATGAATGTTCAGTCTGAAAGATTGAAACACTTCTTTTAATAGTTGTCAGTTTATCTGGGACATCAAATAGCTATTTTGTCAAGACTAGAGTGTCATTAGTTGTGTGCCTCTAAATGAAAGTTCTGCATGTTAATACTCACTGTGACATGAATAGTAAGATTGCCGTTAGAGACTTTCTGAAATGAGAACAACATTCATGATTAACCTACAGAGTGTAAAAATTGGGAAATTATCTAGTAACGTCGTGAGGCTATGTTACATTGTAATTTCATTTTCATTAGCGGTGAGATTGTTGTGGAATAATGAGGGACCTTGAAGTGTAATAGGTTAGTCAGGTACAAACAAATTTCTGCACAAATTTACAACTTCCAGTCATTTAGTGACTTACAATTTTCCTCTAACTCTTGAACTAAAATTTGGAGATGGAATTTTGTTTCTTTACATGTCTTTACTACTGTTGGCATGCTATTTATAAACAAAGACGATTATAACTGATCATATATTCTTAGATCCAATCACCATCTTCTGCAGTTTCAATTGGGAAGAGATGAATTAATATTCATTGGGTGCGTCCACTTGCCAAGAGGTTTACACGTGTTCTTCCATTCAACCTTCCCTGTGGACCAGTGAGATTGTTGCTATTATCCACATTTTACAAGCAAGAACACTGAAATTAAGCAAAGTGGATATGTATAAATTTATGTTTATTTGTTTCCTTAGGACCTTTGTTTTTGAGGGCTGCACCTCACCCCCTCTTTTACCACATGGTATTGTTCAATCCTCATCCCTTCCTTCTTCACCTCAAGGAGAAGAAATCTAAGACCTACATAACCTAAAAACAACAATTAATCTACATGTAAGCGCATGATTATAGCAAGGCTGAAAAATGCTCTTTATCAAGGATTGATATAGACACTGTGGACGAGGGTGTTTTTCTCTTTCTGTGATCCCAAACCTTACAAACTGCATAATCCTGACACTCTTTGGGTATCTATCTTTCCTCACACATGAAGAGACCCCACATAAGCATAAAGCCAATACGGAGTATGAGAGAACTGAGAGATGGGAAAAAAGGACCTGATTCTGGAGCTATAATTTGAAGTATAAAAATTCTGGCCATAAAATCTAGTAGTGAGGAGTCAGATATACATGTAAGTAAGTATAATAAACACTATGCTAAAAAAAAATCTTCTTTAGAAAGAGCATTTACATTCTCATGACTAAAATTTGCTTCATTCCTCAAGCACTACAAGGTCTAATCCTTGGAACAGTTTAGGACATATCTATGACTGTTATTAACACCACTAAAATGACTTTAGTTGGTAAAAGGAAAGTGAATCCATGAAACATGTTGAGCAGAGGAGTAATCAAATTTAGCGTAAAAGTAAGAAATTAAAGAGGGAATTCTGTTGTATAGTTATGGGTAGTTTTTAAGAGGTAGGGAGCACATTATTAATTCTTACTGTATTTACTGAGTTTGCAATGTGTGAATTGTGAATATGTTTTGCTGAATTTGCAAAAGCAACATGGAAATATCAGTATAGAGATGACCCTCAGGGTAAAATCTGTATTGGCCTTGATATGTTGTGGCCATGTGTGCTGGGGCTTGGCTGTCTTCTGCTATTCTCAATCATGTTTGAGTCTTTGAGGGGCATTATTTCTCGCTTGACACACATGCTGTATGCAGCAGTCCTGTAAATAGTCACTATCCTAATGGTTTGAAAATGCTTGTCCTCTCTAAAGAGAGTAGTTTTACTTCCTAGAAATAGTTCACTCAGAGGCCAGGTGATGCCTGACGACCCTGAATCTCCCTTTTCTGAAGGAGAATAATAACAAAACTATTTTTTTCCTATTGTGAAGAGGAGAAAGTGTTCCCAGAAGGCTCTTTTGGAAAATAACTGTATAGAGGATGGCCGTACATACTGATTCCAGCAATTTATTGAGTATCCCCTCAGTACTGGGCACTAGGTTAGGAATATGTATTGTTAATCTTTCCAGAAATTTTTCAAGGTTTAAGTGATGAGGAGACTGAGGCTCCAAGAAGTTCTAAGTGACAGAAACACATATGAAAATGAAATGAGATGATGCATGTAAAAATACCTCGTGCAAACATTGCACACAGTAGATAGTGAGTTTCACCTCTTCCCTTTCCTGTTCCTTTCTTCCTCTTTGCTATATTCTGAATGTTTGCGTCCCCTCAAAATTCATATGTTGAAACCTAATGCCCAGTGTGATCGTATTAGGAGATGGGAACTTTGGCAGGTGATTAGGTCTTAAGGATGAAGCCCTCATGAATGGGATTACTGCTCTTGTAAAAGAGACCCTAGACAGCTCCCTTGCCCCTTCCAACATGTGAGGTTACAGTGATGAGACAGCCAGCAATGAAGAAGCTGAACCTCGCTAGACACGGAATCTGCCGTTGCCTTGAGCTTGGACTTCCCAGCCTCCAGAACTGTGAGAAGTAAATTTCTGTTTTTTATAAGCCACCAGTCTGTGGGATTTTATTAACGGCCTGAATGGATTAAGACACCATCCTTTTCCCCCTCCACATCATTTCCTCTTTTCTTTGCTTGCTTTGTTGAATACTGAAAGCATTTCCTATTTAGGCTTCTCTTTGTTCATTACAGTGACCTGATTTGGCAATTTGAGAAATTTTCAAGCCTTTTTCAATCCTACATTAAAACCTATGTCAACTATTTGGTGAATTTTACAGCTCCAGATACAATGATTGCTATATATTGACCTTTTTTACTAAGTACAGGAAATTCCCAGGTATTGCAGATGCAGTGGATCCTGCATTCACGTCAGAATGAGCTAAAGTCTAAAAATAGATTGCTCTGTACGTGAGATTCTTCCCTAGTGCTTTTCAACCTCTGTTTCTCAGAAACAGTTGATGCAGCTCAGAGGCAGGAAAACAACAGTAAGAATAACTCCATAATTCACAGTGGGAGGAAGTTATATTAAATTCCTAATGAGTTCTGACACGTATATTGTCATAAAGTACTACAAGTCATAGTAACATTTTTAGGAGTAACCTTGCTGAAAAGTTATATATTTCAAACTTCACGTATGTGACTATGGTTTATATATTTATAGCTCATAATTCAGGATCTATCTTTAATTTTATGCATATACACGACAGTTTCTAACACTTTTTGGAAATCATCTTTAAAATATCCTGAATTTTTCATTATATAACCTTGTTCTTTAGCCCCCCCTCCTTTTAACTAGGATGACATCTTTTGATTTAAAAGCAAAAATTTTTAAAACTGCAACTCTGAATTTGTTTTCCACAAGATTTACTGTATCAGTAGTTGTTAACGTAAAGCAATGGCTATAAGCTGCTGAACTTGAGATCTCAGATCGATTTGATGATAAAAATGCAGATTTAATCAATTGGCTGGGGGTTTAGAAAGAACTTGACTAATGGTTCTCATCTCTATACTTTCAGACCTCTCCGATGGCACAAAATGCGTTGAACTATAACTGCCCATTTGTGTGTTTGCCTTGTCTATCTGTGTTTCAACACCTAGAGGAGAGCAGGCATGCCATATTCAGTCTTGTGTTGCCCTCAGCGCCTCTTGTAATGCTGGACACGTACTCTCTGAAACCTCATGGCAGAGAAGAGTGAATATGTGGCCTAGGGGAGCTAAGGATGTGGTTCTTAGAGGTCTGTTGCTACCACAATGCTCCTGTGAAGCCTTTTGTTTTAGAAACTCGTTTGGGCTTGGATTCCTTAACATAAATGCATAAGCTGCTTATTTGAATGGAAAAAAAGGAGATTGCTTTAAATTATATGATGTCAAATAGAATTTACACACAAGAATGCGTGCATATTCACCCTGAAACGTGCAATGATGGATACCTAATCAGTGTTGAATTTAATTCAATTTAGCAACCTAGTTTCAAAAAGCCAGGAATACAGACAATTCAGCTGGAGACCAGGTAGATAGAGTTTTTAATCCTCTGCCTCCCTTCCAGTATTCTATGTTCCTTTTTGCTATTGTTTCCTCGTATCCATGTTTTCATTGCTTCCAATAGTCTTTATACAATCACCTACTGTCAGCATTTGTACCAGATTGCAGGGGAGGACTCACAGTGAATGTTATACTGGGGCTCCAAGCTCACATTGTCACTGCTAAAAGATATACAGCCCAGCTAAGGGCCTAGAGAAGGAAATAACTGTGCCAAACTGGCCTGTTATAATGACTGAGTTCTGCTTTTTGAATTACAACCAGTGTAGCATAATGGTAAGATAGTGGGCAGTGGGATCTGACAGAACCAGATCCAAATCCTGGCTCTCTCTGTGCCAATTTTATATCCTTGAGCAGAGCATTTACACTTTCTGTGACTGGTATTGTTTTGAATGTCCATATATTTGATTTTATTTATTCCTCATTGCTACTTCCTGAGGTTGTTATTTTTATCCTCACTGTACACATAAAAGGGAACATTTCTTAAGAGGTAAGAAATTGTGCTGATTTATGCATCCATGAAGTAGTGGAGGTGGAATTAAACTCCATCAGTCTAACATTAAAGCTCTTTTCATGTAGCTTGCTATCATCTAGAATGACTAACCAAGGTCTTAGGGAAAACGCTTCCAATTATTATGATGCATTTTTAATAGACTTTATTTTTTAGAAGTCTTAGATTTACAGAAAAATTGAGAAGATAATAAATAGCATTCCCATTTACCCAACATCCAGTATCCCGTTACTAATATTTTACATTAATATGGTACATTTACTGTAATTAATGAACCAATATTGATACACTGTTACTAACTAAAGTCCATAATTTGTTCAGATTTCCTAAGGTTTTACCTAATATCCTCTTTCTGTTCCAGGATCCCATCCGGGATATTTTATTGCATTTAGTTGTCATGTCTCCTTAGGCTCCTATAGGCTATAACAGTTTCTTAGACTTTCCTTGTTTCTGATCATTTTGACAGTTTTAAGAGTACTGGTGAGGTGTCTTGTAGGGTTCTCCTCCATTAGAATTTTTCGGATGTTCTTCTCATGCTCAGAGTTGGGTTGTGGGTTTTGCGGAGAAAGGTCACAAACATAAAGCGCTGTTTCCAACACATCACATGAAAGGTATATACTAGCTGCACGATTCCTGACTGTTGATGATAACCCTGGCTGAGGCAGTGTTTGTCAGATCTCTCCACTGTAAAGCTACTCTTTGCACCACCTTTCCATATTATAGTCTTTGGAAGGGTCACTATGAGCAGCCCTCGTTTATGGAGTGGGGATTTATGCTCTCCCTCATTGAGGGAGAAGGATCTACATTAATTATTTGGAATTCTTCTGCATGGGAGGCTTGTCTCTTCTCTATTTATTAATTTGTTCAATCATTTATGCACATCAGTAATGCCTCATAGATATTAATTTTATATTTGGGTTATAATATAATATGAGTTTACTTATTTTATTGCTCAAATTTTTCCAGCTTTGGCCATTGGGAGCTCTTTCATTTGGCCCTCTGTCCCTTTGACCTATCCCCACATACCACCAACAACGTTTTGTGGTGTTTGTTTTTTTTTGTTAATATGTTCTTGCATTCTGACATTACAAGATGTTCCAAACTCATCTTGTATAATTCTTGCCCTAGTCCTTGAATAAGCCATTTCTCCAAGGAGCTTCTGGTTCCATGGACAATGGTATTAGAAATCAAAACCTGTGCTCGTTACCACTGGGGTAGAACTCTCAGCTGACAAAGCACGGAAATGTTTGTGTGTACTAACCCACATGTACACACCTAGGCTGGAGGAAATGAGGATGCTCTTTTTTCTTAAAGTTTTATTTTGAACAATTTAATATTTACATATTTAAAACTTCATATTTTACAAAGAGAAAGAAATAAACTTAGAGATATGCAGCAACTTGGCCAACATCATACAGTAGTAAGCACGACAGCCTGTATTTTCTGACTTCAGAGCTTGTCCCTAACTGTTCTGCAGACTAGCTTCCAGCTTCCAATCCTCCTTTGCTTCACATGATGGGACTCACTGGGGTGAATACAGTGTTGGTACCTTCAGGAAGACAGCCAGAGCTGAGGCATTTATGTAACCAAGTACATCAGAGATGCGCAATATTTTTATCATTTCAAAGCAATATCAATGCACATCTGTTTAACTGATGAGAACAACGATCAAGAGATTACAGAGGAGTTTAATATGTTAAACTCAGCGAAGCTTCTGTTTGTTACTTACGTTCACACAAACTTTCCCTCTGACAGCTGCTATATTCTTTTAAGATGCTGAAATTGTGACTTTTGGGAGTATGAGGTTGACGGAAATACGAAAGTAATGTTCTATAGGTTAGCAGGAGCAGCCAGAAACGCTTTTTCATACATCATGAGTGAGTATCAATAAATGGTTATGCCAAAGTATTCAGGACACTTAATGCCTAGTACTTGTATGGATGTGGTAATTTTGGTTTCTTGGCTCCATGAATAAGTAAAAATTCTGAAAGAATTACTCTTGGTCATAAAAGTATATGGATTTCCAGGAGGAAATGTACACTCATAGATTGAATTGGGGAAACAATTGTTACTCTATGGTTATTAGCAATACTCTACTTGTATGGTTATATCCATGAGTACAGATGAACTCACTTGGGGTCAGGCAAAATATACTGGGTTTTTCTCAGTTCAATTCTATGTATATGAGTGTCACCATCTTTGTAGAGCTATTTCTATGTGATGTCAAACAAATGGTCAGTTCAGCTGTTGTTATTCTCTGCTTTGGCCCTAACCAGCTGTCCCTAGGAACTTCCCAAGTTACTCATGAATGTTTAACTTTTATTATCAACATTTGCATAAACTCTGAGCCACAGAGTCTTAATATAAAAATAACAGGTAGCTATTGATCCTCTATTAAGTGCAAAGCATTTTTAAGATCACTTTGCATATAACCTTTCATTTAATCTCCATGGAAGTTTTATGAAATGGGCACTATTAATTACCCTCTTTTATAAATGAAGAATGTGAAAGATGTTAAGAAACTTGCCTGAGTTCACCCATTTCATATGTAGCAAAGTTAGTATTTAAACCAAGGTGATTTGACTCTTAACTTGCACCTCTAATCACCACTCAATAGGGTGTAAATCCAGGTAAGCTGCAGTAACGAGGAATCTCAAGTGTTCAGTGGCTAAACTAGATATAATTTTATTTTTCAATCACATTACATGTTCCACGTGTTTGGCAAGGGGGTTGTGATCTGCAGAGTCTCTTGGAGATCCACGTTGACAGAAGCATCTTTATCATGAATTGTACAATCTGAAACATAAGGTCTCCTCAGTCACTGTGATAGAGGAAGAGTCTGCTAGAAACTTCTGTTCTTTTATACTTAAATCCCAAAGTGACAATCTTGTTGGCTAGAAGTAGTCAATGTCCCTGTCTAACTGCAGTGGGGTTAGGGAATATGGCAGAATGGGTATAAGCAGAATGATTAGTGTTATAGACTGAATTATGTCCCTCCAAATTTGTATGTTGAAGCCCTAACCCACAATGTGACTGCACTGGAGATACGGCCTGTAGGGAGATAACTAAGGTTAAATGAAGTCATAAGGGTGGGGCACTAATCCCACAGGGCTGGTGCCCTTATAAGAAGAGGAAGAGGCATAGGAGCCAGATGGCTATCTACAAGCCAGGAGGAGGATGCTCACCAGAAACCAAATTTGCCAGCACCTTGATCATGGGCTTCTAGCCTCCATAACTGTGAGAAGAAAATGTCTGTTGTCTAAGCTACCAGTCTGTGTTATTTTGTCATGGCAGCCCATGTAGACTAATACAGACAGCACCCCTGTCTCTGTCACAGCAATATGATATATGTTTCATGAAGAATTAAGCTGAAAAGATATGAAAAATTCTTAATTACTAAAAAAGAGTTGATGTTCAATAAATGCCAATAATTTAAGGCTTTTTATTTACCTTGTATAAGACTAAGCACTTCTAAAATTGTTGCTATTTACTTCTCAGTTGTTTTGGTCAGCATTTCATACATTTTCCATTTGAAAGGCATTCTAGTTCAAGGTTCTGGAGAAAAACAGAACCACCAGTCAAGTTGACATGTAAAATTAGCCTCATAAAGTGGAAAACATGAAACGTTTAAGAAGAAAAGGATTAATGAATTTCATAATTGTGTAGTTGTCAAACTCTAAAAGAATCTCCTTGAAGATCAGCATGAGAATGAGGAAGTATAAATATTTTAATACTGATCTCTCAACTGCATTCATAAATACACCTGAATATTTTAACATATCTTAATCTGATTATAGAATATGGAAATAAAATTCTCTATGTGCACATTTGCATATATGTCCTATGGTTACAAAATGCTATGTGACTTACATGCAATATTCATCTACCAAATTAGTATTTTCAAAATCCAGCATATATCATTTTTGTTGTAATTCATAAATACTAAGCAATAAATCACAACAGATTGTTGCAATTAAATTATCAATATAAATATCAAATAGTATCATTTTGATTCTCTGAAAGTCAGCACAGAAATGCAATTTCGTATTTGACTCTTAAAACTTTATGCACACAGTTAAATTTGGAGGTACCCTAGTTATAAGTACTTTATATGGTAAATATTCATGTGTATATTTCCTTCTTCACCCTCCCTACTTTTCCCTTCTAGGCTTAAATACAGCATGGTTGAATAATTAGATTTAAATGATATAAAAATTCTTTTGCCCAAGTGAAATTATTTCTATTTGAGCTCTCAAAGTTCGAAAAATTATTCAGAATGTTTTTATGCCAGATAAGAGTGTGTGATTATAGGTATGTTTGGAATAGTAGTGTATGGGGGAGATTTGTAAGGCTTTCTCTTCCTTATCATGCATTTTTCCTTATTGTTTAATCTAGCTTCTTTCTTCTTGACATTCTTTGTTAGCAACAATATTGGAATATCCTAGCAGACTCACTGAAGCAAGAATCAGGATGAAGAAAATAATGTAAATAAAATCACAGTTAATAAAGTATTTCACAAATATTATCCCAACAATTATGAGAAAGTCTCTATTGATTCTCAGCCTCTCAAACTTGATGGCGTTTGACTTTTTAATTATTACCAATCAAATAGGTAGAGAATAGTATGATGAAACTGAAATGCCCATCACCCAATTTTAAACACATAACCAAACACATAATCAACACATAACCAGAATAATCAACACATAACCAAATTTGTTCCATCTTTGATCCTACACTCACAATTCATCCAAGATATATTTTGAAATAATTCTAGATGTCACATGATTTCAACTGTAAATATTATAGTGTGTATCTCAAAACTTAAGGATTCTTTTAAAAATCATAAAAACAATGCCATTATCATACATACAGACAATAATCATTCATTAATATCTTCAAATACTTGGTATTCACATTTTCTAATCATCTCATTATTTTACCATGTGCTTGAAATATGTCCATATAAGGTCCATACACTGTAACTGGTTGAAATTTCTCGAAATGTCTTTTAGTCTATAGGTTTCCCACAATTCTTTTTTCCTTGCAATTATTTTTGTTGAAGAATTGATATTTGTTCTGCAGTTTCCATAGTTCTAAATTTGAGGTATATATCATTTAATATCTTTCTTTTGTATTTCTGCATATTGATTATTAGATCTAGGATCTTGATCAAAGTTTCCCTTTTTATTTCCCCAAAACTACTTTATAGGAGGTGTTGTGCATTTCCATCAAGCTGTACATAAAAACTGATTGCCTTTTTTATAATTTTATCAAACATTGATTTTGACCTTACTGTCTATTATCTTTTATTTCATTATTATACTTGTTAGGTAGTGGAGACAGACTGGTAAATGTGGTCCCTCTTACTCCAACTTGGCCCAGAGTGGAAACCTTCTTTGTATTTTGTTTGTTTGTTTTACTTGCAATATTTTAGATATTTGCTCCTGTAATTTTTAAGTGACAGATTCAATTTCAGTTATTTCCCATATGAATTATCAATACTCCCACCTGCAATTATTGTATAGTCCTTCCTTTCCCAATGACGTGCCTTGACACGAAGAGTATAAGTTGCTATAATAAAAATAGAAAGTAAACATTTTTTGCCCTAGGACCTTGGGATTCCACTGCTAAATATTTATCCATGAAAAACTCCTGGTATATGTACCAAGAGACATGTACAAGGGTTTTTATGTACGCACTCTTCCTAACACCAAAGATCTCAAATGCCAGTCTGTAGGAAACTGGATACATGCATTATGGTACATTTCCACCATGGAAATTGATATAATTGTGAAAATGAATGAACCTCAAATATATGCAATAGCATGGCCAAACCTTGGTACCATAATGTTGAATGTTTTAAATTCAAATCTTAGGAAACTATATTCAGCTTGATGCTCTTTAAGAAACTTCAAACATAAATTAACCACACACAAACACGTGCACATACCTACACACATATGACACATAAAATACAGAATAGCAATTATTTCTGGTTGTAGACAGAATGACAGGCTAGAGAAGAGTACATGAGGTACATGGGTAGATATAAATTATTTTTAAACATCTGATTACAGGATTTGTTACTAAATTCACAAGTATTCATTAGGTTCTTAAGAATACCTAAATATGTATATAAATGAATAGAATAAAATGGGCCAGGTTTGTTTCAATAATCACAGTATCTCATGAATCAAGTTTTGTGAATAATCTCACTCTATGTTCTTGTGTTCCATTAAAAAATTATTCCCCAATAAAATGATTACTCAAATAATAGTGTACATTTAAGTGTGACACATATGAAACAAATATTACTTACAGCAATTGTACTTCTGATGGTTTATGCAGAGGGAACAACTGTTTTCTGGTAGAAATAGCTGTGGACTTGGATTAGAAGACAGAATATCATTACTTTTTAGTCACAAATAAAATCATGCTCTGTTTCCTCTAATCTTAATGTATGTAATGCTAATCATTATTAACAGTGGAAGTAATTAATAATTGTGACAATAGGACAAACTTATCAGCTTGTGAGGGGATTAAATAAATCAAAATTAACAATTGTATATGTGTAATCTATTCAACATGAGATAAATGTATTATATTGACATAATTAAAAACCAAGAATGAAATCCCTAATTTACTCTCTAGTTGTATTTTTAAAACCCAGGTTTCTTCTGCCAGTAAAAGTGAAATGAGGGTGAGCACATTCACTCTAAGTAAGTAGATGGGCAGTGTGAGGAGAACTGGGAATGAGGTGTGGGGAAGAACATAGGGATGAAAGTTTGGCAACAAAACTAATGTTACCGATGGACCACTCAGTCAAAAGTACTGAGGTCTTCTTGTATGTTCTCTCAGTCCTCACAACAAATTTGTAAAACCGGTATTTTGTTTATTTTTATTAACAATTAAAATAAGAATCAAAATAATTGAGAAAAAAACTTGACAAAGCCCACATGTTTGGGATCCACCAAGCTGAGGTTTAAAGGTCACACCAGTGCATATTACACTGACCCATAACAATAATATTTCAATGTCATATTGGAAACTCTAACTCTGTTCTAGTGCTTATCAGAAAGAAATAAAACAACTTTTTGTAAGCCAACCTATGAAGTTAGAGAGCTTCTTTCATTTTACATCTCAATGCCTGTAAGTGAAAAATGCTTTCCTCCATATATTTTAAAGATTTACTTGTAACATTTATTTAATTAAGTCTCTATGTAGGAGGAAAACTTGTTTCAATTTCACATTTAACTGAGAATTCCAAACAAAATCCAACTCACCTAATCAAATTCAGAGGAAATCAGAGCTCATCAGGGTGTGTCAACACGCTCAATGATCTTCAGCAGAGTCCTGGAATGTTAAACATACGCTAGCATTCCCCCACTACACAATTCACAATTTTAATACAGAAAGTATAAAGCATAGGGTGATTTAAAAGAACTGCTAATATTAAATATTTACTGTGGCTTTTCCATAGGTGGCTATATTGGGATTGTTTATCAGTTTCATTGAACTTTTTTAACTGATTAAACCAATTACTGTATCTTTTCCTGGTCAGTTGATTCTTTATGGCAGAGGCTGTTACATTTCCTCAAAATCAGTTTCCTTTTCTCCCTCTGCACACAGATACAGTACATTTCCCGATTGGGTGTGCCTGTGTGACAAGTTCTTGACAATGGCACGTACATGGAAATGATATGCTCCATTTCTGGGCCAAGGCTTTTAGGATGTAGATATGCCTCCTTTCCACTCTTTTCTCCTCGTTCCACAGGATGGATGAAGATGGTAGTAAGGTCCTAAAAGATGACAGCAGTGCCATAAAATGGGCCATTTTAGGGTCCAGGATCTCGGTGCCCTGAATCATTTCCTGAAGAAAGGAAACTCAGATCAGAACACTAGCCTTGGACTATTATAGAACATTGTTCACGTTATGCGGGAATTATTATACATTTTGGAGTTTATTTGTTATAGCACTTTGCTTATCAGTTAGCATTGTTTAATGATTCTCATATCTTCTTTCTGATGTATAAAGAACTAAAAGCCTAATAGCAAATATAACAGAGAGGTTAATATGTCAGTCTGTGAAGACAAGTTGTCTTCCACCCAATAGCTGGAAAATCTTGGATAGTTTCTCAAGTTCTCTGTTCTGAATTTCTTCATGTGTAATATTGAAATTAGTGATAGCATATACCTCTAGAATTGATATTCAGCTATCATTCCTTGACAATTGTAAGAACAACATGAATGTTAATAATATGTAAAAAATATAAAACATATTTAAAATATATTGGGAATATACGATACAACCAATATACAGTAGCAGTTATAACATTTATTTAATTTTGATAAAATTAGACATAGCTTCCAAGAAAGCTGAAAAAACAAGCTTTTGGGATGCAAGAGGTGGAGGTTAGAATTTTCCTGAGTTTTTGTTTGTTTCTTTTTAATTCTTATGATCAAGGGAAAATCTACCCTATAAGGAGGAATGCAATGTGTATGTCTTTGAAGAAAGAGGAACTTACAGTTTCCTTTTCTCATACAGCTTCAAGCAGGTTATTAATTTCACCTTTTTATGCAAGTATTAAAACTTTCTCCTACATAGTTTTAGAGGGAGATTTGCTCAGTTAATACAGCGAAGAGATGAGGGTAAGAATGTATGGCAGTTTCTTCTAATTTGCTTGTTGGTTAATGAGCATCTTCAGTCGGTCTACTTGACCCCAGCTCCTGCAGGGATGCCCATATGAACGAAATATCCAATCATATGGCCCCACACAGTTTTGGTATCACTTGTCTAGCTAGATGAGAGAATAGGGTAGATTCACTGCTTGTATGGACTGCCGAAATGGTTCATTTATACCAACCATTGATTCATTACTTCTTGTCCCTGAGCTTTATTTTATTTCTGAAATATGTCCTTTCTCCACATTCTCTCAAGATGCTTTTTTTCCTAACATTACTTACAAAATCTCATTCTCTCATGAAATCTTTCTAGCAGTTTTATAGGAAAAAAAGGGGTACATTAATTTCCTATATAAATATACATAATTCATGACTATACATTCCATGGCTTATTTTAAATATAATGCAAATATTAATGAATATTTGTTTGTTTTTCTGAATGCACAGATGATGTTTCTCTGTGTTAGGCAGAATTGTTTTACTTTCCGCATTGAGATAGATGACAGAGTTATTAGCGTCTTAGTTGGTCACATTTTAAACTTTGACACATTTTATCATGCTCCTTACTAAGAAACATGTCCCAGATTATATCAGAGTATGCTATTGTTGGAACTTATGCCTAGATTTTGAGAAGATTCTTGTTGTAGCCTGAAGCATTTCCAGAAAGAGTAGCACTGGCTTTTACTAGGCTAAAGACTTTGTTTTTCTTTTATACAACATTCTGGACATTCATAAATTCCCAAGATGTCTTCCTCAAGTTACAAAATGCCTGCCTTCTGGTTCAATTGAGAGTCACATTGACCACTGTTGTCAGAGGTCCTTTTGATGCTGGAGACTTGTGAATAGTGCTTGAGTTAGTGATATAGTTGAATATAATATAAATGTGGAAGAATTCTCATGGATCAATGTCTTTTTATACAGGGAAATAAGCAAAGAGTAGTAAGTAATATGGAATATTGAAAAAAAACTTTCTAGTAAAGCAATGTTTATGCTTTTAGTTGTCTGTGTTTCCTTATCAAAAGGGAATATGGTATAATGGAAAACATTTTAGGCTATAAATTAAAAACAAATAAAAATTTGGGGTCTTGGCTCAGTCTACTGCTTACCCTGGCTTGAGCAAAGGATACAACCTCTGGGATACTCAGCTTTTTATCATTAAAATGTGTTTTCTTACTGTGAAGTTGGCTGTGAAAATCAGGTAAAATTTAATGGGCCTTGTGAAGCACTCCTTTTTCCAAGATGGAGATAATAAGAAAATGATCTGAAATGACATAAACTTTTATTCAAAGGTAAAATTATTGCTAATACCCTTCTATACAGTTTGCTTTTTTTAAGGGTGATCTATGCATATTAATAATTATAATTCTGTTTCTAATTTGTTACCTACATATGACATTTGGCAAGAAATCAAAGATGTTATGTACCAGATAGAATGTTTTTGTAACAAACCAGTTTTTGTAATAAACCATACCAGATATTAATACATCAATATCTAAATTTTTTAGCTTCTATTTCTGTTGAATTCTGCCGGTCAAGACTCTTTATATAAACCTGAAGGAAAATGAACAGCTAGTAACACATTTTATGTGTCATTCTGATGAATTTTAGAATGCTTAATATCATCTTGGTTAATTTCATGTTTCATAAAAACTTCTCAATTGCATGATCAATTACTTTCAATCTCCGCATCAATCAGTCCATATGGTTCTCATTATTTTCTAAGGATAGCTGCAAATTGAAATTTTTGAACCCATGATGCATGTTGTGTGAATCCTTGATATGGAAGAGTCCTTTTGCAGCATAATAAGTGGAACTGAAAAAGGTGTGTTTTACATTCTCAAATTGAGTATTATTTAAAGATTGAAAGGGACTCTTTAAAGTATTATACCCAGATGAATATTAAAAACTACAGTCTTCAGAAAAATCAAGTCATTTCACTTATGAATTCATTGCTGAAATAAGAACATCATTTCATTTTTTATGATAACTTTAATTTTGATTTGAAGGTTGAAAAAACCCCTCAAGATTGTTTTGTATTACAGAATAAGCTAAAACTTGTTCTGTAAACACTCTTTGTTGTTAGACTAAAAATGTGAGTTATATTTCTTTGTGTATGATACAATTCCTTTATTATCAATGTTTCCTGAACTTACCTCACAGGTAGGATATATTTCAGTATGAATAGTTTGAAAATAATGTAGCTGATACAGGATAATAATTTTACTTTTCTTACTGATTTAATTAAGAAGGTAATTTTTAATGATATCCATTTCTATTTGGTTGATTTTCATCTACTTCAATCATTTTCTATATTGAAAGCAATTATGAAGATTAATTTTTATTCAACTCTTTTACATTTTACATAAACAATACATAGAGTGATATGTTAAATTTGGAGGGGAGTCAAGACTCCATTCATTCTTAAGTTTATTTATACATTTATTGATGAAAGAGTGTAATTCTCCTGAATGTTCAAGCAGTAATGGAAATTCATAAGAGACAGAAATAATAATTGAAGGGTCAATTTATTAAGAAGATATGATAATTGAAAATATATGTGCATCCCAATGTTGGAGGACCTAAATATTTAAAGCAAATCTTAACAGAACTGATGGGAGATATAGACGACAATACAATAATACAATACAATAATAGTAGAGGACTTCAATAATCCACTTTCACCAGTAGACAGATTATCCTCACAGAAAATTAATAAGGAAACAATAGACCTGAATAACACTACAGACCAAATGAATTTAACAGACATACATAGAACATTCCATCCAACTGTACTGGAATACACATTCTTCTCAAGTATGTGTGAAAGAGTCTCCAGGATGGATTATATGTCGGACTGCAAAGCAGATTTGACAAATTTAAAAAGATTGAAATTACACCTAGTAACTTTTCTGACTGAAAAGGTAGGAGACTAGAACTCAGTCACAGGAGAAAAATTGAAAAATTCACAAATACATGGAAATTAAACAACACACTCTTGAATAACCAAATGGTCAAAGAAGAAATCAAAAGGGAAAAGCATCTTGAGACAAAACAAAAACACAACATACTAAAATGTATGGGATGTAGCAAAAGTAGCTCTAAGAGAAAAGTTGATAGCTATAAATGCATACATCAAGACAATAGAAAGATCTAAAATAAACAACCTAACTTTACACCTAAAGGAACTAGAAAAAGCAGAACAAACTAAGCCAAAAGTAGCATAAGGAAGTAATAAAGATTACAGGAGGAATAATGAAATAGAGACTAGAAAGACAATATAAAGAATCAAGGAAATTAAGAGTCAGTTTTTTGAAAGGATAAACAAAATTGACAAACTTTTAGCTAGACTAACCAAGGGGAATAAAAAGAGGACTCAAATAAACAAAATTAAAAACGAAAAAGGAGGAACCAGCCCAGTGGCGTAGTGGTTAAGTTTGCATTCTCTGCTTTGGTGGCCCAGGATACACAAGTTCAGATCCTGTGCATGGACATACATATTGCTCATCAAGACATACTGTGGCAGCATCCCACATACAAAATAGAGGAAGATTGGCATGAATGTTAGCTCAGGGACAATCTTCCTCAAGCAAAAAGAGGAAGATTAGCACTAGATGCTAGCTCAGCTCCAATCTTCCTTACCAAAAGAAGAAAAGAAAAGGGGCACATTACAACTGACACCATAGAAATACAAAGAATCGTAGGAGGCTACTACAAATAATTACATGCCTATAAATTGGATAACCTAGAAGAAATGGATAAATTCCTATAAATACAGTCTATCAAGACTGGATTATGAAGAAACAGAAAATCTGAAAAGACAAATAATAAATAAGGTGACTGAAGCAGTAACTAAAAATCTCCCAAAAGAGAAAAACCCAGGACTAGATGGTTTTACTGAGGAATTCTACCAACATTTAGGGAAGAATTAATGCTGATCTTTCTCAAATTCTCAAAAAACATTGAAGAAGAGGGAAAACTTTCAAACTCATTCTATGAGGCCAGCATCAATCTGATACCAAAGCCAGATAAGGACACTACAAATAGAGAAAACTAAAGGCCAATAACCTTGATGAATATAGATACAAAAATACCCAACAGAACTCTAGCAAATCAAATTTAACAGTACATTAGAAGGATCATACACCATAATCAAGTGGGATTTATTCCTGGGTTGCAAGGATGGTTCAACATACACAAATCAATAAATGTAATACACCACATTGATAGAATGAAAGACAAAATATAACATATTCACAATAGATGCAGATAAGGCATTTTACAAAATTCTCCACCCTTTCAGGAAAAAAGCTTTCAACAAATTGGGTACAGAAGGAAAAAACCTTAACGTACTAAAGGCCATATATGACTAACACACAGCTAATATACTCAACAGTGAAAAGCTGAAAGCTTTTCCTTTGAGGTCAGGGAAAAGACAAGTGTGTCCACTCCTACCACTCTTACCACTCTTATTCAATATAGTACTGGAATTCCTAGCCAGAGCAATTAGGCAAGAAAAAGAAGTAAAAGTCATCCAAATTGGAAAGGAAGAAGTAAAATAATCTCTTTTTGCAGATGACATGAGCTTATGTACAGAAAACCCTAAAATACTCTACCAAAAAAGTCTTAGAACCAATAGATGAGTAACATTGCGGGATACAAAACTGACATACAGAAAACAGTTAACATTTCTATAGACTAACAACAAAATATCTGAAGAAGAAATGAAGAAACCAATCCCATTCACCATAGCATCAAAAACAATAAAATACTTAGGGAGAAATTTAACCAAAGAGGTGAAAGTTTCATACACTGAAAACTATAAGATATTGTTAAAAGAAATTGAAGAAGCCACAAATAAATGGAAAGATATCCTGTGTTTATGGATTGGAGGAATTAATACTGTTAAAATGTCTCATACTACCCAAAGCGATCTACAGATTCAATCTAATACTATGAAAATTCCAATGGCATTTTTCACTGAAATAGAAAAAATCCTAAAATTTGTATGGAACTACAAAAGACCTCAAGTAGCCAAAGCAATCCCGAGAGAAAAGAACAAATCTGGAGGCATCATACTTCCTGATTTCAAACTATACTACAAAACTATTGTAATCAAAACAGTATGGTACTGGCATAAAAACAGACACACAGACCACTGGAATAGAATAAAGAGTCCAGAAATAAACCTCCACATATGGCCAACTACTTAGCAAGAAAGCAAAGAAAATTTAATAGGGGAAGGATAGTCTCTTCAGTAAATGATGTTTAAAGAACTGGGTATTCACATGCAAAATAATGAAACTGCACCCTATTTTACACCATTCACAAAAATTAACTTAAAATGGATTTAAATAAAAGAACTGAAACTGTAAAACTTAGAAGAAAATACGGGGAAAAAGATCCTTGGCATTGGTCTTAAGAATGGTTTTTGAATATAACACCAAAAACACAAACAACAAAAGGAAAAACGAACATGTGGGGGTACATCAAACCAAAAAGCTCCTGCACAGCAAAGGAAAGCATCAACACAATGAAGAGGCAACTTACAGAATGGGAGAGAATATTTGCAAACCATACAACCAGTAAGGGATTAATATCCAAAATGTATGAGTAACTCATACAATTCAATAGCAAAAACTCCCAATCTGAGTAAAAAATGGGTAGAGGTAAAATAGACATTTTTCTTTGCAAAGAAGACATAGAAATGATCAACAAGGACATGAAAAGATGCTTGACATCATTAGCCATCAGGGAAATGCAAGTCAAAACCACAATGAGACATCACCTCACACCTGTTAGAATGACTACTATCAAAAAGATGAGATAACAAGTGCTGGTAAGGATGTAGAGAAAAGGGAACCCTTGTGTACTGTTAGTGGGAATGTAAATTGGTACAGCTATTGTGGAAAACAGTACGGTGGTTCCTTAAAAAATTAAAAATAGAGCTATCATATGATCCAGCAATGCCACTTCTGGCAATATATCTGGAGGGAATGAAATCACTATCTCAAAGGACTATTTGCACTCCCATGTTCATTGCAGCACTATTCACAATAGCCAAGACATGGAAACAACCTAAGCGTCCATAGATGAATGAATGGATAAAGAAATGTGACTGTGGAACTATGAAAAATAAATTTCTGTTTTTTAAGCCACTCAGTCTAGGGTAATTTGTTATAATGACTTGAACAGTTTAAGACAATAAGAAAAGAAAGGAATGATATGAAGTGAGGTTGGAGAGGTAGAGAGGAAAATATCAAGCCTGGACCTACACATCATCATAAAGAAGTTGGCTTTTTTTTTTTCCAATGGAAAGCCAACTAAGGAATCAAAGCAGTGTGTGAGGAGTGAACAGTCAAGATCTTGTGTGCTTTTTCCAAAATATCATTCTGACTACTGTAAAAGTAAATCACTGAGGAAGGAGTTGACATGTAGGGGAGCACAGAGGCTGATTTGGAACGTGTTGTCATATTTTAAAGGAGAGATGGGGTGGCTTTGACTAGAGTTAACAGTAGACAAAGAGGAAAATGAAAATTTTGGGACACACAGAGTGCTGGAGAGGACATCTAGGTTGACCTCTAGGTTGGAGGCAAAAGTTTCAAAAGCCCATGATGGTGCTGTTTATTGAGATGAGAAAAACTATTCAAGGAGTTTTTTTGCTTTATTGTTTCAGTGAGGGTGTGTTTGTCAGTTAGCTTGATTTTAGATACACTAAGTTTAGATTTCTCTCAGATATCCAGGAGATTTCAAGTAGGAGGTTGCATATATAGCTGAAGTATTGCACTTGCAAGTCTGTTTCTTCAGTTGATCTTAGATGAATATTAGATAAATGAGTTGAAGTACAGTGGAAAGATTTCATTTAATTTATATCTGTCTGGGTTCATACTGTGGTCTTTCCTCTTTCTTATCTATGTGACTAGAGTGAGAAAATCTCTCTAAGATTCAGTTTTCTCATCTGTGCAATGGTAACAATAATACATATTTGATATGCATGGTATGAAAATTAAATAAAATTATTCATACGAAGTAGCTCCAACACCGAAAGTTACAAAATGAAAATTATTTGGAGTCTAAATAAATACACATTGTCTTCCATTTAGTTTTCACATTTTTGAATACGTAAGAAAACACAGAAGGACATCCTATATCCACTTGTCTATCCTATACTGTTTGCATAAATGTCTCTGTATTTAACTACAACTGTTTTTTTAGAATTCATCTTGAATCATACTCTTAGGCCAATGTCACCAATTTTAAAAAGTGGGTAATTCAGATATTTTATTTGTTCTTAAGCCATCAATCCATTTCACATGGGTGACATTCTTTCTTTTGAAATTAGTGAAAAAATGTTGCAAAATTTTGTCTCTTTCTGTGAAAGCAATTCTATTCATTTTCTATTCCAAGTTTTAAATATAAGGAACTTAAGAATCAAGCAATACTTGCTCACGACTTCTAGAGCCAGGTAAAAATATCATCCACGAAGCTGATTCATAACACTATGTTACACTGACTTAAAAATTTTAGGCACTTATAGCACCTTTTAACCTATTCCTATTCTGCATAAATTTGAATATATTATGGACTCTTCATTGTTAGTGCCGCCCAGTCAACTCTGACTCCTAGCACGCCTGTGTAAAACAGAGCAGAATGCTGCCTGGTCTTTTTGCACCATCCTCTCACCTTCTGGGCCTGTGTCAGATGATGCTCTGCTGCTATTCGTAGGGTTTTCATGGCAGCCAGGTCCTTCCTCCTAGTCTGTATTAGTTTAGAAGCTCCGCTGAAACCTGTGACCCTCCTGGTATTTGAAATACTGGTGGCATAGCTTTCAGCATCACAGCAACATGCAGGTGCCACAGTATGACAACCGACAGACGGGTGGTGTGCATTCCTGACTGGAGAACGAACCTACGGCACTAGACCACCAGTTACATACTCTAGGAGAAAGAATTTTTGTAGTTGTTCACTGCAGTGCTTTTGTAAAGAAGAACAGAATATATTTTCACAGTTACAGAGAATGGAGTTGAGAAGTTCTCTTGACTCTTGATGGTGTTGTTTGTTTTTAAGTTGCTACTGAAAAGAAAAAAACTTAAGGGAGAAAAGAAAAATAACCTCTTTCATAAATTAAAGGAATAATCTATGTTAGTCAACACTACCTGAAAGAGCAGAGAGTTCAACAGAAATGGCAGTTCACAACCAAATTCAGTGAAGAGACAAGAACTTGAAAACAGGCTATGTAACGAATGAATATTTTCTTCTCTTCTGAATATGAGAAATTTGCTGTCCTCGCAAAAATACCAGAGCCACTTTGATTTTGACTTGTTTGTAATTCAGGATTTCAGCTTAATAGTACATGAGACCTCATGCAATTTTGTCCAGAAAGCAGAAGACATTTTCTATTTTATAAAACAGATGTCTTTGAAGGGAAGCTAGTACTTCAATTACGTGTAATACTTTCAGTAAGCAAGATCACCTCTCTGTGGTCCAAGGGATTTTAAATTTATTTAGATGAAATCATGCCACAGGCTTTAGTTCTCTAAGGTTCATTAAAGAGGCATTATTAAAGATGAATAGTTCTCTTCCATAGCATTCGACAGCATATCTTCTATAAAATACTATAGGATTTTCTGCTAAGTATGGGACATTTTATTTTTTTAGATTTTATTTTCTTTTCCTTTTTTCTCCCCAAAGCCTCCTGGTACATAGTTGTATATTCTTCGTTGTGGGTCCTTCTAGTTGTGGCATGTGGGACGCTGCCTTAGCGTAGTTTGATGAGCAGTGCCATGTCCGTGCCCAGGATTCGAACTGGCGAAACACTGGGCCGCCTGCAGCAGAGCGCGCGAACTTAACCACTCAGCCACGAGGCCAGCCCCCAAGTATGGGACATTTTTGACCACCCATATTTGAAAACAAACTTCGAGGAGACTATACACCTTCTTTATATAGAACAATCTTTCAGGACACTGTATACTAACATAACTTTTCAGAAGCCAAAATATCTCCTGTGTTAGGTAATCCTTTCCCTTTCCCAGAAATCCAAAGGGTAAGTAGAGAGTTGTACATGTACCTCTCTAGAAAATGAGAGGGAAGAATTTTAAGTATTTTGAAATTACTTAAAGTTGAATGTTTTGGTCCTATAAGTAAGATTGGGTATGTTAGTTACTCTTCCCTTACTATCACCTTTTCTGAACCCCTGAGTTTCCCAGTAATCTATGAAGACCCTAAGACATTTTTTCGTTTTTAGAACTGAAGATCTGAGTTATTTGGAAATTAATACCCCACAACCTGTGATGGGGGAGAGCCATCTGTCCATTATCATCTCTTATGAGTTTTCTCCATTTTCATAAAGAGGAAGAAGGAGAAAATCTCCAGATTTGCCTAAGACTGGACTCAAGGCAATGATCAGCCGTGGATAATGTTATTGTCCTACCTAACTAGATTTAAAACACTTTTTGTCCACCTTATTGCCTATTCACAGAGGATGAAGAGTGAAAGATAATCTCAGACAAATTCAGGCATATGAAATGCTAAGTCATTACCTTTGGTGTCCTACAATGCCTCACAAAGTTAGAAAGTTTTATGAATAATCCTCTATGCAATTAGCTGGAATGAGAGGTAGGGCATTCACTTACCTTGATGAAATTCAGGTATATCCCATGCATATAATTATATATTCACACTTGTTTGGTTTTTCTCCATCAGCCATTAACTGCATCAGGTGTAATTCCACCTCAGCCCGCTCCATATGCAACTGCCTACTCTCATTGTCAAACTCCCCTTTATTTCTGCCCAGTTTTTGCTTTAATGGCTTCATTTAACTTGCTCATCTGCATCAGACTTTGTCTTTTGGCTCATTGCTTCTTTTCTTCTTCCTATCTTAGAAAATGTGGCTAGTAACTGGTATTTTAGCCTCATTTGGCCTTAGGATTCTCTCACAAATGTTCCCTTGGACATTCCATGTAAATAGTAGTTAATATTTCTGAGCACCAACTTCCCTCACTTCTGCTGTCTTATTCTTCCTCATTGCTATGACAATGAAAGGTGGAGAGTCTAGATGTATTTTTGTCTTAGAAAAAATAATCTAAAACTTGCCATAGATCTACCATATTTTAATTAATAATGACCTCTGGGTAATGTAGAACATGATGGTAAATCATATATATGTGTGTGTTTGTGTGTGTGTGTTTGTGTACTTTTTGTAGCTCTCTTATCTATATAAAGAGATTTGTTAAATATCCAAGTAAAGATCATTTTTATACAAATGAAGTGTGTGAGTTCAAATTCTAGTGAACAAAATAGAACTATACATTCATGATTTGGAAGCTTTTCTACACAATTCCTTGAAGAATTGCTCAATTTCCAATTGTTTCTGCCTTCTCTGACAAAAAGACTAATATTTGGACTTAGAATGAAAAAGAACACGTTACTAAGGGAAAGTGGAATTTCTTTAGCAAGTAACTATGGAGCATCCTACTGGGAGAGTGAATCAGATTAAAATAATCACTGCAGGAATTTCCTGTTAAAGAATACCCAGCCTGGCCTTTGGAAAAATGTATCTCTTTCTTACTGCTTTATTTCTTATCTCTGACTATGCCAAGTCCTACCTTAGAAAAACTATTACCGTTCTAGGAACATGCCCCTCATAGGTGCAGCCATCTGTTGCAGTTGATCTTCCTGGTTCAATTATATTCCATCTGGGTTCTTCCTTTGCTTCTATAACAATTCTCTGAAACTAAACATATATATATATGCCCAGATCCAAAAGTGGTCTTCATTTGGGGCAACTATAATCTCTCCCCTGGGTCTGCTCACTGGCCTTTGCAGGACATAGCTATTGCCCGATTTTCTTTAGGATCAGAACCCTATCTCTGACATTCTTGGCTTTACTCTCAAATTTAGATTTCCATCCCTGCCATGCCTCTCAAATCAGCCTTGAAACCCTGGATGGGTAAAGAGATCATGAGTACTCAAGATTTGTGCTCAGTTTAATTATATCCCAGGATTATGGTTAATGTACAAATGGAATTATGAAATGGTTGTCAGTTATTTCTAAAGAAATGTGGAGAACAGGAAATGTAACTGGGTAGACTATTACATCAAAGACCTCCAATGAACTAAGCCTCTTCATATATTCACCCTTGTATAGGCCTTTCCCACACTGACTTTCTAGAAACTTGATAAGCGATAGTGAATTAAGGCTTGCCAAATTGAAATGGCACCACTGTCATGAAAGAAACCTAATCTATCCTACTAGAGAGGCCAGGTAGAGAGGGGCCAGGGCTTTCCAGCTGACAGCACCAATGAACTGCTGGACATTTGAGTGATGTCACTTTGGACCATATAGATGTAGTCAACCATATGAGCAATCCTAGGCAAGACTCAGAATGCCATCCTACCAAGCACAGCCCAAATTCCAAATTGTGAGCCTTTGTCTGAGGCAACTAAGTTTTATGATTGTTTGTTAGACAACAATGAATAATTGAAATAATAACCAAAAATAGGGATGAGCACAAGATGCTCTGTTTTAAAAAATGAGCACATGAGTATTTCATAAAATATAGATTATTTATATTAATGGCGTCACACACTAAGTTTTACTGGGAATTATTAGAACAGATTATTTTGGCATTGATAAGAAAGTAGTGATCATTGGGAGCCAACATACATTTGCTTATAACAGGGCTTTTCGGACTAACTCATTTACTTCTTTGTTTCAGTTATCCTATAAAAACAGGACATTGCTTTCAACAGTGTATCTGAGGTATTTTCCAAGGGCTCTCAGATTAGTTTCATGTATCAAGTGGAGATATATAGATTGGAGGCAATGACAATAAGATACATTGCTCTCAAATTGAATAATTGTACTTAAATGTGTTTAATAGTAAATCGAGGACAACTTGATGTTTAGTGTGTGATGTAAGATTCTTCCTATAGCCCTCTTTCTTTCCCCTTTTTAACTCATCAATATAGATGAAGACACAGAATGTGGTACATAACAAATGTATGGATGATACAGTAAGAGAACAGTCAATATGATGTGTGAGACTGTTACAACCTTAAAATACTGATTCGGATTGGAGTAATGACCCAATGTAGCATGATAAAATCAAACGGAATGGGGAACATATAAAATCCTGCATTTCTTTATGAAATGGTACTTAGTAGCTGCACATATTAAAAAAACAATTACCAGTTTTTATCAATAGTGGGATATGTACGAGTCAGTGATTATTGTAGCTCCCAACAAGGTAATTTGAACTAGGGACACTGTGATGGTTAATTTTATTTATCAACACGACTGGGCCACAAGATGCTCAGATATCTGGTTAAAAATTATTTCTAAGTGTGTTTGTGAGGGTGTTTCTGGAAGCGATTAGCATTTGAGTTAGTGAACTGAATAAGGCAGATTGCCCTCCTCATGTAGGTGAACAGTGTCCAATTGTCCAATCCTTGAAAGACCTAGATAGCAAAGAAGGCAGAAGAAGATTGAATTCTCTGTCCGACACTTCTTGAGCTGAGACATCGGTCTTCTCCTGCCCTTGGACTGGGACTTACGCCATCAGCACTCCCGGTTCTCAGGACTTTGGACTTGTACTGGCATTTATGTCATTGGCTTTCCTGGGTCTCCATCCTGCAGACGGCAGAGGCGGATCATGGGACTTTTGACCTCCACAATTACATGAGCCATTCTTTATCATAAATCTAATAATCTAATTTTGGCTCTCATAGAAATCATATATATGTGATTATATATTATTGTAAATAAATATTAATTGTATTTTATTTTGGGGGGTGTGTGTGTGTGTGTATCCTATTGGTTCTGTTTCTCTGGAGAACCCTGACTGATACAGATAAAATATAAAAGTTTAGAAAGGGATTTAAATTTCTGTTCTTCTCTGCATATTTCAGATGATATCTAGAACTATAGAGTTAAATCTAACTATATGAAAAGTTATATTAAATGGTTGTCCTGTAAGTTCAAAATCATTTAAAATAAAAAATTTCACTTGTAAATTCCTTAAGTACTCATCTATAGTCATTGTGGGGTTTACAAAGATATGATATAAGGTGACTGCTATCTCTTGGAATCAACCGCTATTTTCAATAGACAAAATTATTATTTGCATTCAGTTCTACATAAAGGGAATGGCATATAACTTTTTAAAAGAGAAGTTTAGATTTAGCAAAGAAATTTACTTAAGATTATAGTTGCTTCCGTTAAGAACTAGTGTGTTGAGTTTGGTTTAGGGACTATGTTGTAAGAAACACTGCACCAGGAAGTTTATGCTCTGAGACTAAAGAGAAATAACTATGAGCACCATATAAGGAATGACGTTCTTACTTTCACAACTGTCTCTAGGCATGTTGTACTCTCGAGAAGTAATAATTTCCCTGTACCTAAAGAGATTCATGAATCAGAAAGGATGTGGACTTCTTGAATGTTCAAAATACCTTCAAACCTTAGAGCTTGTCAGTCTGTGATGGTAATTATCATCTCACAAGAGAATAATTAGCTTCTTTTAAGAGACATAGTAGAGTCCTTCTGAGTCATCCCCAGACGCACATTACTCCAATTGCCTGGAGAAATGTTTAGCAATCTACACAGAATTACTCTCAATGAGGCTTACAGAAAACATTCTCAGAAGTGTTTGAAGAATGCTAGAATTGAGGAAAATATGGTAGAGCTTCTAGGTTGGTATATTCTGCCTCTGCTGCTCTGAAGACCTCAGATTGTTGTGTATGTCAGTTCCCAGAACGTTCACCAGAACCACGACAATTCAGAGAAATATGATGAAGTCTTTGCTCTGAAACTGTAAACACCAATCCCTGTCCGAGGCCCACAAAATCAGACTATCTGTTTTATTTTCACCAATTTGCATTCTGTTCACTTTTTTCAGACCTATTTATAGAGCACCTCTGCTAAATAACAAAGTTATTGCTATAAGATAGAGACGCAGGTCTCCTTCATAATATCAAAAGCTCCATGGCCAAATCCAGTTGCTGCGTATTGTACATATCCTCCAAGGAAATTACTTTGAAATACCCTCTCATATTAGAACGAATAGATTGCACATACCTGTTGCCTATATCACATTTTGTTTATACCATTTTCAATTTTAACCTGGCCACACAGCAGATTTTCCTCATGGTTGGTGAACGTGGTAGTTTAATGATTCAGATAAACTGTTTTGCAGAGGCATTTGAACACAGAAATTTATTACATAATGCCTCTGATTATCTAAATTTTAAAGGGACTCTCTTAACCATGTTTTATTTCCATTAGTACTCACACTGACAAGTTGATTTACCATCTCATCCTCACAACAAGCGTCGATTCCAATATGCATTTAATTGTTTCTGAAAACAGTGTCTATTTAATTATATCCTTATTGTTTCCTCAAGTTTTTATTTGTCTTCACTTAGATAGTTCCAGAACATTTCTCAATTAGGATGAAAATTTCTATTCCTTTCTAATTACTGAAGCACATAACGGTCGATAAGAATTCTTATTTTACTCCTTACAACACATTTAACTTGAAGTAGAGAGGCATTATTATAAAGATATCCCTAAAAATAAAAAATATTAAAAGCAAGAGTTTAACATCAAAGTATCAAAATAAAAATTGAAAAAATCTATCAACTCAGAAATATTTTTTAAAAAGTACTAGCATGTGCACAAAAATTTCACACAGAATCATGCAAGTCTGAGAACACCGACTCTTTCCCAAGGTGAAACTATTGTTGGCTTACCCAGACTTCAGATGGTGTTTAATTGATTTAGAGTTTCACTAGACAGAATCAGGGTAGGTAGTGAGAATTACTGTCCCAGAGAAAGGCTTGGAACGCTTGCCAACTCTGCTCTCAACCCCAGTGGAATCTCTGTGCTGTGGGTAGAAATACGAGGAAATTAAGCAGTTTTGAGACTAAACCAGTGAGTCTTAATTATTGATTGATTGATTGATTATCTGACTGTGAAATTTTGCCTTTAACTAAATATAAGGTGTATCATTTAATAATCACTTTGAAAGACCTCAAATTCCAAGGGTTCAAAGGGCAGATATTAAGGTAATAGACAATTGATAGTATGACAATCTATATTAAGTGGAAAAAAAGTTCCAAGATATAATATAGAGTACAGTAAGATATACTTGGGAGCATTTTTAAACAGTAGGAAGAAAATTAATGGCATATTTGTACTGTCTCAGATTGCACTGACGTGACGTAGAATTAGTGTCAGTACACATTCGTTGAGAAAGGCTTTCATGGCTGAGACCCCCTCTTTACTCCCAATCTCCCTACTAAAAGAGATGGCATTCCTTCTTTTTGTCCCATTATCACTGCCTGATATAGTAACTGGAATCCCCACATTAAAAAGAAAAAAATTCCTTTGGATTAAGATGTTGAAAGGATCTGATAAATGCTAATAACATCATGAAGGTATGAGAAATTGATTGGTATTGCTGGACCCTTTTCACAGCATAACACAGTCCCATCAGGACCACTGGTCATTTAAAGTAGTAATTCTCAAGTGTAGGCTGAGGGGAAGGGGGGGCAACCCCAATCCCAGGCAGGTAGATGCCCCAGGAGGGGAATCACTCCACTTAATCTGTATTGGTCATACAAACTACAATTAACATTTAGGGAGTAGTTATTATTTTGTTTTTTACGGACTTCTCCTGGCAAAGCAAGGTGATTGAGAATTAAAGAATGAATCTCACTAGTTAGGAAGCATAGTAGTTAATATGATGCTGGCAACTATAACAAACTCATTCCAATGGGTGTAGTGTCTCAAATAATAGAACTCACTCAAAATGGGTGTTCCATATGGCAGGTGGTGTTCCTCCAGGTAATGTTCCAGGGACTCAGTCTCCTTTTATCTTGTGGTTCTACCATGATCTTCTGGATCGTAGTGTTCATTTGCATCAAGAAAGGAAAAAAAAGGGAAAAGCACAGAAAATTACATGGGGTGAAATTTTTATGAGCAAGACCTGTAGGTAATGCTCATTATTGCTATTCGCACTCAATTGGCTTGAACTTGAGCTCATACCCACCCCACACCCGTTCCCAAATGCAAAGGAGGCTGGGAAATGTTGTCTAGCCATTTGCCCAGGAAAACGATGAAATAGGGTGGTGAACTGCCAGCAGTTGCTGCCAAATGCAATAGCATGAACATTGTGCCTCAACATCCCAACATCCAAGGAGGGGAGATGTAAAGAGGGGAGAAATAAATTAGGACTAAACAAATACTGTTCTCCAAATCTGTTGCACAGAATTCCCAGATTTTTAAAAATTGTATATTGCAGTCTGTGCTCAGATATATGTTGCTGTTCTTGCTTACACTAACTTTATCTGTGAAATTCTACCAGGTTCCCTAACACCTAAAGACTCTCAGCTCTCAACTTGCTAACTGTGGAGATCCCACAACCTGGGAACATGTTTAACATATAATAATGGCAGTCAGTTAGAGAGGGGACAGATGAACTGAATACTAGAGGAGTATGGAGAGAAGATATTGTAAATTCTAGGGAAGAAGCTTTTTTTGTTAGGTGAATTTGCCATCACAGCATATCCACTTACCATGCAATGTATCATTTCAGACTCTACAATTTACTCATACCTGCCGTTGGGATACAGCTATGGTGTAAGAGAAATGTTGGCTTTCTCTCTCATATTGCTGTGTTGCTTTGAGCAAGTCACTTCACCTCTCTGGCTTTCCTCTTTCCATTAGATAAGAGAGGTAGACTGGATAACAACTCACTTTTTTTTCTCTTTGTCCGTATTTTCATTCATAGTCCTGTAAAATACTCTTTTTGGAACCTGTTTCTAAATATAATTTAAGAATTCTTAAGTGATTTTATAAAATTGTATTTCAATATGTAGGCCCATATGGGGATCTTTGTAAACCTTTTCCTGTCAGAATTAAAATTATGATTTTACTGCCTGCATGGGATAAAGATAAAAGGATAATGCCTCTTTTACTAATGTTGGAAGTCCAGAAACAGTTTGGGGTTTAAGATTATATTTTTTGGCAGTGTGGATAACTCTTTTTTCAGTCCAGAAAGCAGAATGTTTTCATCACATCCTTAAATGGTCATGACTGTTATATACCAAAAATATTTTTATTATTTAAAAATATACCATGAACATACACTCTATATCAAGGCTGCCTTTCTAAAGGAAAGGATTCTTTCGTTATGGTACGATAACTGCTCTAGCTCCTTTCCTGCTGAGCTCCCAACTCTGAGGTCATTAAGCACCAAGCTGGCAGCAAACATTTTTTTATGCAGCCCAGTGGGAAGAATTGGTTCTTGTTGTAGGGCAAGTAGGAATCGACCCTGAAGACATTTGACTCTTTGAACAGTTTCCCTACGTAAACTTTTTCTTTGTGCCAATCTTCCTTTCTTCCCTTTTACATCAGTTTTAGATTATTTTTTTATAACTGACCATACACTTTTCAGCCTTTTTTGAAATTATATTGGAAATTTCTTCCCATGCTTTGGGAAATGCAGAAAGTGCTGTTAGTACGAGCAAAACTTTCTTTATGGCTTATTCATGCAAACTGAGTCAGCAAGGGCACCCCAAACAAACTGTGGCCACGGGGAGAGAGAAAGGCACAAACAATATTCACAGGCAGCCCATGTGAAGTTGCAAGTTTGAAATCATTTAGGCTCTCTTCTGGAGCGGCGGATGTTTCTCCATAGGAAGTTCTTATCTGCTGCAGAGGGAAGATTGGGTTATGGAAGGGTGAACAAATGCTGCAGATTGAAGATGTTCTCATTCTGCAGTGAACACAAATTTCAGATCTCAGCATTATGAACTCTTAACTAGGGAAGTCTGGGCACTAGGGAATTTCAGACAAGAAACAGAAATATGAATATCTCCCAAGTTTCATGGACTATGCTGTATTTTCTGCATTAAAAATTGTAGGATTTTAATAATTGTGCATAATGTAAAAGGAAGTATACTTGTCTGCGCAATAAGTTGCAGGAAATGTTTTTGAAATTGATGTATTAAGAAGTTAGAAACATCAGAGGTCTAAGGGGTTTTGAGATCATCCTATTACTATATTTTATTGAACGAGAAAGAAAGACCTAAATAGAGGTTGAGTGACTCCTGCCCAAGTTTACGTATGGAGTCACAATATATTGAGGTTTGACAGGTCTTCTGACTCATTACAATGCGTTTTGATACTAAATAAATATATAGCAGCAGAAAATTATTTTAAAGTCAACATTTATTTTTGCAACCTGAAACAAGTGACATTTTTTTCAATTGTCACAAAAATGTATTAATGGAAAAGAGGCAGGGTTTAGTTTTATTTCTGCTGATCAAATGTGAAAGAGAAAGCCATATACTAAAATGACTAAATACTAAGCTAAGATTACTCACTGCAGTTTAGCACAGAAACTTATGAAATAAGAACATAATAGACTGGGAAGGTGAACTGAAAATTATCCAAGTGAAAAAAGTAACATTAACAGGTCGGTTACAAAAAAGATAAAACCAAAACAAAGAAAATGAAACAACCAAGAATTTCACCATCTCATTATTCATGGAAATAATCTCACCATGACATTATGAAAATGAAGATGTGGAAAGACAAACAACATCTTCTGAAAGTACCTAGTAGGATTTTTCTCCTGTGAATATATAATAGCATGCACATGTGAGAGAAAAATTCTTTGGATTTTGACAGTATTCTTACAGTAATTAGCTGCAGTGGGAAAGTTTGTGGGTACATGTTTACATGAACTAAACTTAGAGTAAGACAAATTAAGTGAACGACTGTTATCTTTGAATTAGGGGAAAATATAAATGATGGAAGAGGGCTGGGATTTTAGATTTGTACACCCAAAAGTCTTGGTCAGTGGTAATACATTGACTGAAATAACCAATTGTATAAGGTAAATTTGTTTGAAATTCTTTCAGAATATTATTATAGAATATGAATCACATAGAAGAAAAAATGATACAAAGATTTCTTGCCTCAATGTGAGCTTTATTTCCATAGAACACCCAGGAAGAATATATATGGTGTGGGGGATTGGAATTGGCCACCCCAAGATATGTCTCTTTGGCATGAGGATTATTTTGGGCTGGTTACTTTTAAAAACTGCAGACATGAGAGAAACTCTGGAAAGTAGAATTTACTTACCCTTTGTTAAGAGACATTTACATTTGTAAAGGAAACCTCTATCTGTAAAGATGTCTCTCTCTGTACCAGGAAGAAGGCGGGACGGGACGACCTTATCTCTAGAAACTCTTATCTATGCAGAAGGCAAGGACCTAAATCTGCATAATAACCTTTACTCTTGTTTACTGTGCTTTTCTGGTAACCTCTTGTAAATGACTCCCCCTGACCCCAACATCCTCCTTTGTCTTTAGCTGAGGATGGAATTTAGGGTGAGAGCTTCTGCCATTTTGGAGAGTTACTCAGTTTTTCTGGGTCTCTCCTGTGTATACATGTTATAAAGATTTGTTTAATTTTCTCCTGTTATTCTGTCTCATGTGTATTTAATTCATTGTCTGGCCAGAAGGACCCAAAGTGGGTAGAGGAAATGTCTTCCTCCCCTTCAATAGCATAAAATGATTATGATTATAACGTGTATATTAAGCCCATATTAGTATGTTGGGCTGCTTCACGTTTTCTTTTCAATAGACATCAAACTTGAGGGTCTAGATAAGAACAGTTTAACAGGAATAAAATTCCATATCTTCAAAATCTGTTAAACTGATATATAAAACCAATCTGAAAACAGGCCATAGGCATGCTCTTAAAACTATTGTTTCACTTTACAGAAGAAATGCATAGCTCTTTCTTATTCTGTATCTTACTGTGGTACATCACCTGGAATGCAAAAATTTATGGCAGTATCAGACAAGTAGACAATTCAATATATTGATTTCTGGTACCTACTTTTAATCAATGCTTCTTTTATACCTATTTCTTTTAAGGGTAAAGAGTTCCATTAGAAAATGCTATATTTAAAACCATGAGAGGGTGTTCTTAAATCAGATGTATTATAGAGTGAGGCAATGCAAGTGAGGATAATTTTTATTTAATGGCATGTTCCCTTCCATCTTCTGACACTGTCAAATAATTTAATTTCTTCCGAGGGAAAGGCTCATTAAAGGAAAGCAGAAGGAACATCAGAAAGAAGTCTTGAAAACTGTGGTCCATTAATTCATCCACAAAACAAACTCATGGCAAGACTCCATGCTTTAGCTAGCCATATATTTATCTAAGAACTGGAATTCATAAATGAGATAAGTGCAAAAGGGTCACATTTTAAGATCTACACTTGAATTGAAAAATGATATTTGATTTTTTTATTTTTGACAGAGAGTAAGTCTGATTAGGTTAAGATACTGGACAATGAGATTCAAGTTTGCCGGTTAGGTTATGTATTGTACATCGTCTGCAAATTGAATAACCTAAATTTGTAACTCCAAGGCTTTGATATTAATATATTTAAAGTGCATAAAGTGATTAAAAATATTTCATTAAAATGTGACACTGGTAGAGATGTATTAAAATTAATAAATATTTTAGCTTTCCTAATTCCTTCTTATTGACTTTAATAAAGTGCCTCCAAGTTAAAAATGAGTAAATAGTACATGTTTGAAAAGTCTTGGTAACATCTTTTTCATATGTGTATTAGTTTTCTATTGTTGCATAACAAATTACCACAAAATTGTTGGTTTAAAACACAGCCATCTATTACTGCGTAGTTTCTGTAGGTCAGGAATTTGGGCACAGTCTAGCTGAGTTCTCTGCTCAGGATCTCCCAAAGCTGAAATCAAAGGGTTGACTGGGGCTGCAAACTCATCTGAGGCTCATTTGAAATCTTCTAAACTCCTTAGTTGTTGGAAATATAAATTTCTTTGCAGTTGTATGACTGAGATTCCTGATTTTTTGTTAGATGTAGATCAGGAGCACTTTCAGCTCTAAGAGGCCATCCTCTGGTCCTTGACACGTGGTCTCTCAAACACGGCAGCTTACTTCTTGACGGCCAGCAGAAGACTCTGTTTCCAAGAATGGCTCAGTCACTCTTTAGAAGCTTTCTCAGATTAAATCATACTTACCTGGGATAATCTTTACTTTTATTAATTCAAAGTCAACTAATTTGGGATCTTAGTTCCTTCTGCAGAATGCCTTCACCTTTGTCATTTAACGCAATCTAATAATGGGAGTGAGATTTATAATATCCACATCTCGCCCACACTCAAGTGTGCATACCCCAAAGGATGGGAATCTGGGGGGCATCTTAGAATTCTGCCTACCGCAATATACTTCCCAGAAAATGAGAAAGAAAAAGGGATCTCTCATGGTTGGTAACAAGCTATCTTGCCAATCAAGTATCTCTAGGTGTTTCTCTTTCTCTAAATCCTCACTATTCATGTAGAAAAAATGAATAGACTTGGATAAAATTTTTGAGATAGGGGTAGTTCTTCCCTTCATGGTTTCTCACAAGCGTGAATTATAAATGGATCAGTTAGCCTAGAGTTTATATCTATTAGACTGAACATGCCAGCCTCCTGAAAAGCATCAAATATTAACTAAATTAACTAAATAAATTAACTAAATAAATATTAACTATTAAAGATGCTTCCATCAAAATTCATAATGTGAAAAGATGCTGTGAATTGGTGAATTGTTTTATGACATTCTTTCATACTTCTTTCTAGTGAAATTTCCTGAACTGCAGAGGCTGAAAAACTGAAAACCACAGTTCTTAGATTCATTTGCAGGTTAACATTCCAGAGTGACTTGGAAATATTTGCATGCATTTTGGAAAGTAGAAAGTAAGGCTGAAACTGGACATTTGTTGCTTCTGAGGATTCTGCTGGTAAATGGTATTGTGGAGGCTTATTTATTTTCTTATTTAATAATGCATTTATTTATTTTGTAGGACAATCACCAGCAGTACCAGTGTCCAGTCAGCAGCATCATAGGCATCAAGAGGACTGAGTGGGACATCTGTTTTGATCATGACTGTTATAACAGGGTTCTGAAGCTGATAGCAGTAACAGCTTCTCAGTCATGAAAGGAGCTCTCTAATGACTGTGTTGGTGTGTGGATTGAGGGTAAACAGCTCTAAGGGTAGCTTCTTAATTCAGCAGGTGGCTTGCTGATCATAGAAGATGTGGTTCCTTTGGTGGTTCTCTGTGGTGGCTTTGGGAGTCTTTCCTGAAAAGCACAAGCCTGATTCTGTTTTTTTTTCCCTGTATTCTTAGTGATTCTGAAATCCATTTCTTTTGGCTTTAACCAGCTAGAATGTATTATCTCTGTTACTCAGCATTGACCAGTACGGGGAATACTTCCTTATCTTTCCTGGTCTTCTCCAACTCTGTTCTGCACAGTAGTGCAACTCTCTCACACTATTGTGCAGAACAATATTTTAAGTTGCTTTCTTACAGCTCTTGGGGCCTTTGGATATGAATGGAGCAATTCTATTCCTTACCGATGCCTTTTTCCTTTCAATGTGAGAGATTTGAAAATGACCACTTACAGTGTGCACCTAATTATATTTGTACCTAGAAGGCATTTGTTGTCAAATCTACTTGGGGAAAGGGAAAGGATAGTTTGTTCTTAGAGTTCAATCCCTATTAAAAAAATTGAAAATCTCACTGATGGCCCATAGGGCTTCCATTATTGCCAGTTACAGATTCATCAGGAGTTTCCAAATTTAATGACCTTTTCCATAACTAAAATGTGTAGGTTAAATTGTCCATTTCCCCATGGTTATTTTTACTGCAGGCAAGTTAATTTTCTTCTTTTTTTTCCCCTAGCTACTACTTTAAAAGTTTGGATTCATAAAACTCCAAAATTGCTTTAAAAAAGGATGGATTATCATAGTGCTTGAGAAATAAGGTTGAATCGTGGTTTCCTTTTATTTTGACAGTGCTAACATCCTATTCTGCATCCAAAATCTATACTAGAGAAAATGAACTCAATGTAGCAGAGAGACATTTGGGTTTAAATATAACGAGGACTTCTTGGCAGAAAGGCTGTTTTGGAATAGAGCCTACCTTAATGTCATGTCATGTAGACAGCATGATTTAATCCTCAGAGAATATCCAATGTTTGAATTTTGATAAAATTCTGGATGATCGCTAAATTTTTTGCCTTTTACTTTAAAATATACTTCATTCAGCTGTATCTTGTATCTGCCAACCATGCCCTTTGTGCTTCCCTGTTCACAGCACTCACTACTCTTGTAGTCCTGTGTGTAATATCTGTATCTGCCACTAAACTGTAAGTTCTGTGAGGTTTGGGCTTTTTTGCATCAATTTTATGTGCCGCTATTTATCTAGCTCATCACATTAAATGAATGATTGAAGATGTATGAGAAAATATCCTAAGTGTGCTTAAATATGGAATGGTAGACTATAAATGCGGTGGAATTTTAACACCTTATATAAAATTAAGGCGATTTGAATTCATCTTCTATTTTATTTATTTAACAAATAAATAGTTATCACTTATTATGTATCAGGCACAATTCTAAGTAAAATTCATTATTTGCTTATTTTATCCTGAAACATCCCTTTGAGGTAAGCACTATTATTAACCGGCAACACACAAAGAAATTGAAGCAAGTGAAAGTTTGCCTAAGGTCACTCAGAGAGAAAGGGGCTGAGCCAGGATTCAGGGCCAGTCAGTCTGGGCCCACAGACCAGATTCTTAATGACTACAAGGGGCCAACTTTCTAGCTTTGACTGTCTTTGATTGTAATACTTGGGAGATCAATGCTAAAAATAGATACAAAAAAAGAGTGCCATTAATATACATTTTTTGAGTTTATGTAAATAATTAAGGTTTATGGCACATTTTATGAAACTATTATAAAGAAATATACCAATGAGACTCCATATGAAAACCCAGCAAGAATAATACCCTTTTATCAAATTCAGAGAATTCATCTGAGTTTTCAGAAAGAGGAAAAACAAACGAAGTTAACAAAAATTGCGTTGGAGAATCTATTTGCCAGTAGTTTTATCTTTACAGTTGATTTCCCTCCCTATTTGATTCCACTCCTCCCTTCTTATTCAGATTCCCCCACTGATGAAAATTGAGGTGGGAGGACTCTTGGCAGTACCGTAAAGTAGCAATTATAGACTGAAGTTTGTTGAACTGATTTGTACTAGAGAAGAATCCTAAAGTATCAACACCAACTAAAATGTTGTCTCTTATAAAGCATTGGCCCAGAAGGGCAAGTTTAGGCACATCACAGGTGCTTCTAATTACGTAAGAGTGTCTATAACACTCTTTTAAATGGTGTGGCAAATCATTCAGCACTTCTAAAAAGCCGAGGAAACATTTCCTGATTTGCTAGAGTATGATTGCGATAGAAGTTATAAAGCCTGTAACACATATAAGATATTATTCCTCTCAGATCATTTAACTCAATAATCTAGAAGCTTAACATAGATATAAAACTGACACTTTTTCCTGCTTTTGATAGTAGAACTGAATCCTATCTCCTAGCTCAACTCCACAAGAATTCAGAAAGTACCAGCCATATATTGTTCTATGCACAGAGATATGACTTTCCCATAAACTTCCTCGAACATTCATGTCTATACTTTTCCTATGATAACATTAATCACAATATATTGTAATGTTCTTTTTACTTGTCCCTATTCTTTACGAGGCTGTGCGGTCCATGAGAACACACGCTATTTTCCAACACAGCCATGTTTTCCCAAATGAACTAGAATGTCACTTGGTACAGAGTAACCATTTGACAAATACAAGTCGACTAAGCAGAGGCTCTCACTGTCTATTTCCCGTCGGTTTTCTGTGCAGCTATAACAAATTACCAGTGCTTAGTGATTAGAGCAATGCAAATTCATTATCTTATGTTCTGTAGGTCAGAAGTCAAACATGGCTCTCACTGGGCTAACATCAAGAGGTCAACAGGGCTGCATTCTTTCTGGAAGATCTAAGGAAGAATCCATTTCTTTGCTTTTTCCACCTTCTAGAGACCACCCATATTCCTTGGCTCACGGCCCCTTCCTCTATCTTCAAAGTCAGATGCATCTTAGGCCAGTGTTTTATATCATCTTCTTCTGCTTCCCTGTTCTACTTTTAAGGAGTCTTGTAATTACTTTGGGCTCACCTGAGTATCCGCCATAATCACGCTGTTATACCCCAACTGATTAGCAACTTTAATTTCATCTGCAAACTTAATTTGTCTTTGCCATATAACATATTCATATGTTCCAGGGATTAGCACGTGAGCATCTCAGGAGACGGGAGGCATTATTCTACCAACCACACTTCCTATATTCTATTCCAAAGTCAGCTACATACTAGAGAGTAAAAACGGAATGGAGGTGTGGAATATGGCTCATGCGATGTCTGTTCTCACCTCCAGTCTTCACGTCTCCTTCAGTTTGTAGAAGCTGGACAGCTAGAACTCCATATTCTAAGCTCATTGGCAGATTGTTTTCCAGATGTGATTTAAGTCTGAAAATCAGATACGCTGCAAGGAGACTTGAATTCCAAAATGAGGGAAATAGGGAAAGAAGAAGGGACATTTTTCTGATGCATGATGTGGCAGAACAATTCCTAGGTCTGCATTCATCACATCCATGACTCAGCGGCTTTTTCCAGTCAGAGCAGCATTCACCCAATCATGGCAGAGGAAGTGCAGTGCTGTGTTTGCCAGTGTCCTGATTTGGTAACTATGGTTTTCCCAGGCAGGGACACGGTGCTCTGAGGGCTTGATGGTTTCCTGAGAAGCTCCTCCGGCACTTGCAGCCCATTTGTAAGCAACGTGATGTACTGGGATCTGTATTCTATCAATTCGAAATACGTTTTCCCGCTTAGAACTGGCAGTGGGTTTATTTTTCTTAGTAGGACATGAAACAATGATGTGTCTTACATCAATGCTGTCAGATATGTGAAGTATTGTAATTTTCTTTCTGGGAAAACCATCTAGCATGGTTTCTGCAACTCAATCTTATCTGATACACTTGTATCATTGCTTCAGTCTTAGGTCAATAGTTTATGGTGTAATGCAAATGAGTATCTGACCTTTAAAATTTCACTCTAAAATATAGACAAACATACAGTTTGCTGTTTTCTATTCTAATCTTTGTGTTCTGACCACCAATGACAAAAATGAGCTTTTGTTTAGAAAAACAATACAGCTGCAAATATATTGCCATGTAAGATGTATAGGATGTTTTTAAAACGGCAGGTTTATCATAGTTTACTTATAGGCATTAAACCTTATCAACCTGCAATACCTGAAGAATAAACAATTCTGATTATTAGACTTTCCCAGATTGATATTATTAAAAGCTACAATTTATTCCATGCCAGAGATTTTGTTAGGTTCTCCAAATCTCTTTGCCTTTTCTGTACTCCACATTGTTGTATATGAAACACCAAGGCAATTTTAAAGAAGCAGGCATAATGTTGGAAAACCAGTTTAGCTTTTGCCTCAACTTTCAATCTTAATTTATATATTCAACCTGTAAACCAAAGTATTCAGATTCAGAATATGAAATATTATGACATAAGAAACCCATTATAGAACGTTGAATCTTGTGCTAACAATAAAGGTGCAATTATAATTTTACTTGTGTGCTCTTAAAAATCAAATGTTAGGGGCCGGCCCGGTGGCATACCGGTTAAATTTGTGTGCTTTGCTTCAGAGGTCCAGAGTTCGCAGGATTGGATCCCGGGTGTAGACCTAGCACTGCTCATGAGGCCGCACTGTGGTGGAATCCCACATTAAATAGAGGAAGATTGACACAGATGTTAGCTCAGCATCAACCTTCCTCATGCAAAAAGAGGAGAATCGGCAACAGATGTTAGTTCAGGCCCAATCTTCCTCACAAAAATAAGTAACTAAAATAAAACATTAAAAACCACTTGACATACTAGTTAGTAGGTGTATAACTCTTTATATTCCAGGCCTTAAAGAATTCCATTTTGATAGAAATGTTTCTAAAATGTCTTCCGTGTTTCCTTGCTTCTTATTTTAAATTATATCAAACTTTTTTTATGACACATGCTTATGCTATGATTATCAAGCAATGTGACCAGGTGCAGATGTAGGTGGGAGGGGACGTATTACTGATGGGGCGTCTGTAACCATGTTGGCTCTGAAGATTTTCTTGGAAAAGAACTTCAGTGCTAGTACACTTGTTTTCATCTCTCTTCTCTAATGAAGGTTGAGTTTAAAATTCACAGCTTCATGACTTCCTAAGCAGAGCTCAAAAGCTGCATTTCTGTAAAAAGAATTTGTGCATGAAAGGATGAAGCAGCAATGATCATTGGGTAGAAAATTAGATTATTATTACCTCTTCTTGTCAGTGTCCTTTGACTCATCTGCAGAAATTTCAATACTAGCTATTACTTCTGTATCACTAACACGATGATTCAGAGTGCACTTGGTTTTCTGTCTTATTGCTCTATTTATTTAGGCTGAATATTCTTCATTGTTTCAAATATTTATGACAATGAATCCCTGGAAGACTCAGTGGAAGTGTATACATTCCTTATCTTTATTGGATAACCTCTGCTTACCTGAAACAATACTATAATTTTTGCTAAGTTTTACAACACAGATATAAGTAAATTTATAATTGCATCTTTATTCTAAGAACAATATTGAAAGTTCTCTAACGAATCTTTAATGTGATAACATTTCACATTTAGAGGCTGAATACTACAGTTCACGGGCTGAATGTATGAAATAACACTGAAAATTCCGATAGATAATAAAAAGTGTTTTTCCAAGCTTATGCCTGCTTCCTTAGAAGTTTCTCAGTGGAGCCAGCCCGGTGGCTCAGTGGTTGAGTTCACACATTCCACTTCGGCAGCCCAGGGTTCACTGGTTCAGATCCCAGGTGTGGACATGGCACCACTTGACAAGCCATGCTGTGGTAGGAGTCCCACATATAAAGTAGAGGAAGATGGGCACGGATGTTAGCTCAGGGCCAGTCTTCCTTAGCGAAAAGAGGAGGATTGGCAGCAGATGTTAGCAAAAAGTTCTCCATGTTCCAAATGCAATAGAAAATTATTGGATTCTTACCATGTGTCAGGCATTGTGTTAGAGCTGCAAAATAAAGATTTAGCAACAAAGGCCAGATGACATTGTTATCTCAGGACAATATCTATTTTATTGAAAATGTACAGAAAGGATAAAACCAATTTTGTCAATGTTTTCATTTATCCATAACTAGTTTCTATTCTGTCAGCAAAAAGTAACAAGTTCTTAACAAGCACTATGACTATGTTATTTAATTTATGCTGTTCCACAGTGTAGCATTGGACCATAGTTTTAGATGAACTCAGAAGTAGGGAAAACAGATAGCTATTAAATCTGATTTCACACAGAAATATTGTTCCAAAATTTTTAAGAATATTATGTCATTGATAACAAATGTTAAATTTACTCTTACAAAATGATAACTAATACTTGTATTCTACCCTGAGGTATAGTTGGTTTTATTTAAACAATCACTTATTTAAGGGGGTTCCATTTTTTTTTTTTTTGGTGGTGAAGATTGGCCCTGAGCTAACATCTGTTGCCAATCTTCCTATTTTTACTTGAGGAATTGTTGCTGAGTTAACATCTGTGACAATCTTCCTCTATTTATGTGAGATGCTGCCATAGTGTGGCTTGACAAGTGGTGCTAGGTCCATGCCTCGCATCCAAACCTGTGAATGCCAGGCCATGAAAGCAAATCACATGAACTTAACCAGTATGCCACCAGGCCATCCCTGGGTTCCAATTTTTAAGCTAGTAAACTTACTCTGCAAAGAGCTTCTATGTACTAAAACCTTGATGCATTTTTCTGATTATATTCTTTGGATACATTCCAAGAATGGCAAGAGATGACCAAAGAATATTCACATTTTAAAAGATTTCCTATATATATTCTTAAAATCCCCAAAATATTTTAATGTTACTATACTTTGTCTTTTAGGAGTGGAAGATTATAATCCATGAAAATGCATGCTTCCTGACATATGTCTATTTTTGTTTCATTGTTTGGATTACCACTATTGTTTAGCCCACAGCACTCACTTGTGTTTTCGCTCATTTTATCCTTGCACCGTCCACTTATACTGCAGACAGTGAGTAAACTTCCCCTTTCTAATGCCCCGGGGTATTGACTCTATTGACTGGCAGTGGCACACAATAATACCTTCCACAGCTATGAGTACTGAACCAATGGCTATAGCGCACTCCTCTTGTTGCAGGTAGCTCTTGGGAGCTAGTTTAAAGAATACTGGCAATCAACCCTAACTGATTCATGTGGTGACATAATAGTAGGCACTTAATACTGGGAGGTTAAACAATAGAAAGTATCCAATATTAGGTGTAGACAACAAATATGGATAATGCATTCCCAGAACTGAGATGTTGTTTTCGTTCTTTCAAGTAAACTAGCCAATATATCATATGATTTCACATAAATTTTCTTTTGTCTTTTGCCTTATAATTTTGGAAAAGCCTCATTTGAAGTTTCAGTTGTTCTTAGTATTGGCTGTGATAAGAGAATCAAATGAAATCTATCTGGATTGAGTCCATCAGTGAGTCTGAGTGCCCAAGAGCAGGCACTCAGGTGCGTTCACAGGTGCCAGGCATTGCAAAGTCAAGGAATTAAAATGGAAGAACATTAAAGGAAAATGTAAGAACCTAAGACTGAAAATGTTGATACATAACACAGTGACTGACAACCATGTGCATTCTCAATATATTTTATTTGCTGAATTATTGAATATTTATCAGGAAAAATCAACACATCATATTCTTATTTGAAAAAACAATTATTCCTAAAGAGGTTTCTCCTATATGTATTATTAAAGCTCACCTATTTCTAATAAGTCAAGTTTCCAAGTTTTGGGAATTCCCCCACCCAGCACTGACTTCACAATGGTGTAATGGAGGTAGGAAACTAAAATAAACACTTCATTTGTAAATGGGAAGAATGGAAGGCACCCAAAAGGCACTGGTCCATAGTGATCATGGACTCTTGTAGAGCAGTCATTAACTCTAGGAGGAATTATCTTTTCTCTTCTTCTCAGTGTTCTCTTACTGCCTTCTGGGGAATACTTCTTTGTTCACTGTCCTCCATGACACTTCTAAAGTGAGTGTTGGCGATTATGCCCTTCTCGGGGGATGTTAGCTTAAAAGTCATTTTACTGCTCATTAAACTCAGTGCTCCAAAGATTATTTCAAGTCAAGATTAGTAACAATTTTGTTTTCGCTCATGGTTTCTTTGATAATAAAATTCTCAAAAACTTAATAAAATCTTTCTTCTCCTTCTTATTATTAGTTTCAAATCTGTTCCATGTAAGATTAACTGCATTTAATGTCCTTTCCTAGACATAATTCCCAAATTTGCTTTAGGACGTCAAATGTTTAATTGAATAAATACAAGAAAGATAGAACGATGTCAGCAAGAAGGCTGAATAAGATGTCCCTCAGTGCAGGAAATGGGTGTTGCGGATCAAAGTGTACAGACTTCAAGTAATAAGATGAATAAGGTCTGAGGATATAATGCACAACATGGTAACTGTAGTTAGCAATGCTCTATTGTATATTTGAAAGTTGTGAAGACAGTACATCTTAAAAATTCTCACCACACATACGCAAAAGTTAACCACGTGAGATGATAGATGTGTTAACTAAACTTATGTGGTAATCATTTCACAACACATCATGTTATACCCCTTAAACTTACACAATGTTATATGTCAATTATATCTCAATAAAGCTGGAGGAGAAAAAAAGAGAGCCTGCTACTGGACTGCTCTGTAGTAAACTTTCACTGAATGATTTTTCTTAAAAAAATGTGTATATATATATATATATGAAGGATAAAACCTGTTAGAACTTGCTTTCACTTGTCCACTATTAGTTTCTGTTAAGGTGAATAATTTTTGCTGTCCAAAATTATATTTTGTTTGAATAGGTGCAAAGAAGCAAATTAAAATGGGAGAAATGTTGCAACAAGCATATAAGACTGATCTCCGCCCAATGATGGCACATAATGAGAGAAACATATACACATGTCAAGTCCAAATTAACCCAAGGACACGATGCAAAGCAATCTAAGTCATTTAGCAAATGCAAATGACTCTAAACATCACTATACTTGTGATATAATAAAGAATAAGGGTCAAAATTATTTGTTGCCAGGTAGTGCTTTATAGTGGTTACAAGCATGGATTCTGAAGTCAGATGGAAACTTTCTACCACTTACCATATTTGTGTCCCTGCACAAATTATTTCAACATTTTATGCCTCTTTCCATCTTTGAAAATTGCCTGTCACCCATTTACTACAGGATAAAAAAATGTCTTAATCACTACTTTCATGTCCAGCTTTGGACAACTCATCTTTGCTCTGTAGTCAAATGACTTCAGAGATACCCATGACATCCCTTCTAAGGGATTCCTGACCTTTACTGAAACAAAATACCAAGTTTAAATTTAAGTAGAGAAATGCCACAGAAAATGTGTCTCCTATAAAAAGGAAAAATGGCACAGCCACATGCGTTTTTCATCAGTCTCTTCCTTAAAGCCCTCTCATAATGATTTCCAGTGTTCCCCAACTCTCTAAGTCCTGTGATATTCTACTCACTCCCTAAATTTCTAGCTTGTAAGATACAGCAGGTGAATGAATAAAAAAATTGGGTCCTTGTATTGTGTTTTCTTTAGTGTAGCTAAAACAGAATGAATTTTTTTTTAAAGAGTATCTTTGAAAATAAAGGTAAAAAAGGAATGACAAAATAAAAGCAAGCCTACTTCACTATATACAAGATGGAACCTTATGATTGACAGAAACTCAAATGTCATGTCCCCATTAGGGAGTATGAGATGATTTGATATGTGTAAACATTGGGGAATGATTTTCACAATCAAGTTAATGAACACAATCATTAACTCACATAGTTGGGTTTTTTTCTTTTGCTCTTTGGTGAGGACATTTAAGGTCCCCTTTCTTAGCAATTTCAAGTATACAATGTGATATTAACTATAATCACCATGCTGTATATTAGATCATGAGAACTTATTTATCTGATAACTGAAAATTTGTGCTCTTTGACTAATTTCTCCCCATTTTCTCCACTCCCTCAGCCCCTGGCAACCACCATTCTACTCTCTGTTTCTATGAGTTCAACTTTAAAAATTTCTTTTTTAGATTCCATATATAAGTGATACCATACAGTGCATATTTGTCTTTCTCTGTCAGGCTTATTTCATTTAGCATTATACCCTCCAGTTTCACCCATTTTTTCATAATGGCAGAATTTTCTTCTTTTTTATGGCTGAATAATATTTACATATATATGTATATATATCACATTTTCTTTATCCATTCATTTGTTGATGGACACTTAAGTTGTTTCCATGTTGTGGTTGCTGTGAACAAATGCTGTCATGAACATGGGAGTGCAGATGTCTCTTCAAGAGAGATTTCGTTAACTTTGGGTGTATTCTGAGAGGTGGGATTTCTGGATCATATGCTAGCTCTATTTTTAACCACCATACTGTTTTTCATAATGGCTGTACCAATTTACATTCCCACTGTCAGTGTACAAGGGTTCCCTTTTCTCTACATCCTTGCCAGCACTTGTTATCTCTTCTTTTTGATAGTGGCCATTCTAACTGGTGAGGTGATAGCTCATTGCAGTTTCAATTTGCATTTCCTTGATGACTAGTGATGTTCAACACATGTTCATAAACCTGTTGGCCATTTGTATGTTTTTCCTTGGAAAAATGTCTCTTCCAGTTCTTTGCCCCTTTCTAATTGCACTATTTGGGTTTTTTGCTATTGAGTTGTAAGAGTTCCTTACATATTTTGAATATTGACCCCTTATTGGTTATACAGTTTGCAAATATTTTCTCCCATTCCGTAGATTGCATTTTCATTTTGCTAATTGTTTCTTTTGCTGTGCAGAAGCATTTTAGTTAGATTTTTGTCCTGCTTGTAGGTTTTTCCTTTTGTTTTTTGTGCTTTTGGTGTCATATCCAAAAAAGTCATTGTCAAGACCAATGTCAAGGAGATTTTCCGCTATGTTTTTTCTAGGACATTTAGTTTCAGGTTTTATATTTTTTGGCATTTAAATTCAGAGAGGTCTGGATTTTATATCCTGATGTAGTACTGAATATCTCTGTGAACACGAACAGGTTAATAAAATTCTAATTCCTCAGTTATAAACTTTTTGTTTCTCAGGTTCTTTATCTGGTCAAAGTTAAGAGTGCTAATACATGTAAAGAATTTTGTATAATAAGCACTCAAAATGTTACTATACTTTTCATAGTATGTGTTAAAAATGCTCTTAGTATCATTATCATTTTTATTTTATTTATTTATTTACTTATTTATTTATTTTTTGAGGAAGATTAGCCCTGAGCTAATATCTGCTGCCAATCTTCCTCTTTTTGCTGAGGAAGACTGGCCCTGAGCTAACATCCGTGCCCATCTTCCTCTACTTTATATGTGGGATGCCTGCCACAGCATGGCTTGCCAAGCAGTGCCATGTCTGCACTGGGGATCCAAACTGGCAAACCCCAGGCCGCCGAACTGGAACGTGCGCACTTAACCACTGCGCCACTGGGCCAGCCCCTATTCAAATCTTTTGTCCATTTTTATTGGCTTGTTTGTGGGCTTCTTTTTGTATTTTAAGAGCATATTATTACTTTTTTTAATGTTTATTTTTTTCGGATGTACGTCATATTTAGAATTCTGTATACATTACATCATGTTTCCCACCCGAACACTAATTATAGTGCATCCCCTCACATGTGACCCTAATCACCCCTTTTGCCCTCCCCCCTCCGCCCTTCCCCAAGAGTATATTATTTTAAAAAGCTTTCTCTCTACAATGAAAATATAATTTGGTCTGCACAGAACTCAAAACTGCTGGATGTCTAGTGTAATAATAGATTTAATATAACAAAAACAATCAAGTCTTATTCTGAACACACTTTTATCTTTTTTATTTTTTATCTTTTTCTGAGGAAGACTGGGCCTGAGCTAACATCTGTGCCCATCTTCCTCTATTTTATGTGGGATACCACCACAGTGTGTCTTGACCAACAGTGCTAGGTCTGGTCCCCACCCAGGATCCAAATCTGTGAACCCTGGCCACTGAAGTGGAGCATGAGAACTTAACCACTGTGCCATGGGTCAGCCCCCTGAACACACTTTTAATTCAGAATAGATTTTACATAGAATTGAGATCAGGGATGATGTGGTAGTCACTCTGATCACCATGTCTATTAGACATTTTGGACCTTGAGTTAATTCTGTAGATTCTGCCACATTCTGAATCAGCTGTTAAACAAAACGTCATTGAAAATGTAAACGATGCCTCTTAAAGTCTTTTGCCAATCAATAGCTTTTTGGATTTGAAAATGGTATGTTTGCATGCAGATGCTGAAGTAAGTCACACAATTTTATAAAAGATGAGTTTTCAAACACCAGGGAGCTATTTATTTACAATAAGATACAAATATTGCACAAAACTTTTTTCATTTTTTTAAAGTATGAAATATACAATAAATTGTATAAATTATTTGTATAAATTATCAGGGATTAACCGTTTTTTTTTTCTTTTTAGAAAATTGATTATCTCAATGAGATCTCTACTCTCAATGGATGTTAGGTCTTATTTATCCTTGACATGATTATTGCTCAGAGTTCCCTAGGGTAGGTTAAATATGAAATATGTAATCCCAGTTTTTAATTATATTTCTACAACTGAGGTATTTCAACTCTTTACTTCAGAGCTCTACCTGGCTAGAATTCCGTAAATCAGCTTCTCTAGAGACTGACAATTTGAAACTATTATTTTGCCTTTAAACGTCAATCAATTTATGTGTTACTCAAACAAACAAAAACCAACAAAAATCTTATTTTACTGAGCATCAAAATTTGTCTCGTTTGGTTCTGACTCCCTTTAATGTGAAAGCTCCTTGGCAGTTGAGGAGCTATACATCTTTATTCACTCTTCATCACAAATAGGAAGCATCATCACATACCAGAAACCATTATAAGTGTCGAGGAGACAAACACATCAAGTCAGATCAGTCTTTGCATAAGATGGTTCACCAGCTCCTGGGAGAAAAAAACTTGTACACAGGTTATTAGAGCTTTTAAGTAGTCTATTTATACTTTAGTAAATGCTTTTGAAAGTTGGCACACTTACATGGATTTGTACGGACCTTGTTAAAACATCATTGTTCATGGGGAGCAATTTACCACGTTTGCTCAGCCTGAGTGCTGTACACTTGATTGCATCAATCAGGTAAGATCTTTTGAGTTCATAAATGCATCTATAATAATGGCAGAGAATGGGGGAAAACTGTACATTTTAAGTGGGAACTTTACCTATTCTACAAACAAAATTAGTTGAAAATGACTGAATCAACAGTACAGATATAATATTTTTCTATATAGTTTAGTATAAATACATTTAGCAACTATAAGAACTATATTAGGGTTTTTATGTGAATCACTCAATCTTCACATCTAAGGAATTTGTATAAACACTTAGTATAGTTAAAAGGATAATCCATTATTTGTTCGAGTCTTAATTTCCTTTTCCTGGGTTCTAAGGATCCTCTTCACTATCATACATATTTATTTGTAGTATCCTGGATTGATGTGAGATGCTGCTTTCTAGTTTCAGAGCTCTGACAGAAAGTCTCTGCTTATGCACTGTCCTAGAAATTCTTAAATACAGAAATCATTTTCTAATCATGAATTCCCTTATGCAAAATTCCATCATATGCAAATTGATTTCTGTATATATTTTGAGAAATGTAATAATTTGTGTTCCAATATATTTGAAACATAAGTCACTGCTGTTGTAAATATTTTTCAAGTCTTGTTATTGGAAAAAGACAGAAAATAAGCAAATGAAAAATATTAAATGTGCAACTAAGAAGCAATGGCAATAAAAATAGGAATTGAATGGGGTAGAGATATGTGCCATTGTTCCTGAATAGAGGTAGAGGCAACTGAGAGAAAGTAAACCTGAGCCTTAGGCTTGAATTGTTGCCTCATATTGCTACAGGGAAATCAACATGTGCCTACAATGAACTCCTTGGTCTGCACTGGGATTAAACATTTCTATGGGTGCAGTTAAATTCTCTAACCTTGTGGAAACTGAGAATTGCTTAATCAGATTTGCTGAGTAGTTTAAACAAAGGATGATCAAGATTTTCTTATATTTCTTGCATTTGAGTTTTCTGTGGGACCATAATTTGGATCAGGGAGGTATTGATCAGCAATTCTAAGCGATAACATTAGTGATTCTTTAAAATAATTCATTGTGACTTCCATACCAGGCAAGCTTATAACAATATATCTGAGATGTTCCCAAATATCCAGTTTTGGATTTATATCAGAATAAATAGGAATGTATTCATCTAGTTTTAATTCCATTTATAAAATTGACTATTTGAAAAAAATGCTAATTTTTCCAAAAAGTTTGCTCAGCTTTGTTAAAATTAAATTGACTTTTGCTAATAAAATTTTTACCCCAACAATGTTAGAAGCATAGAACAATTTTACTTAAGACCTACATATTTATTGGTTTAAGATGACATGATAGACCCAACAACACACTTTCAAGTTCAGGATAGAGGTAGGATAATCCATTGCTTGCCACCAATATTGTTTTTGAGTGAATTTGTACGACTTAATACTTATTCCTTTTTTTTGAACTCAGTTCTATCATCACTCATATAAAAAACTTCATATTAGATGACAATATAATTAATTATATAGGATAAGCAAGTTTGCAATAAAATAGTCATTACCACAAAAATATTATCAAATCCAACTCAAATTCATGGCAATTGCATACTGAAAGTCTTAACTATAACAGCACTGACTTATATGACCCTGCTCTTAGCAAAATCAACATTGTGCTATGTTTATTTCTTTACGTGAGTAAACATTAGACCTGCTTGTGCAGTTCTGAATTCTCCTGCGTTTTGTTTGTTTGCTGCTTATTCTTTTCCTGTTTCCCTCATTGATTCCACAAGTCACATATTCTTCCCTTAGGTGATGTTTATTATACTGAATTTCAAGTGAGTCATTACATCTTGGCAAGTTCATTTGCAATTGCTCCAGTAGTTTCTACCAAGAAAGCTACAATCAAAGACTTGATTCTTTGGATTTATGTATGCTCAAATATTAAGAATCTAGAAGTGAGTGTGTGAAACTCTTTCACATAATAGATTGGATCTATTTCTATTTCTCTAATTGTGATATACATGCATGGTGGGTAAAGGTAGTGTTTCAGTGTTTTCAAAACTTTGGTAAAGATCTTAGGTAGTTTCATTAAGTCTCTACTCATAACACAAAGACCCCCACCTTGAGTGTCTAAGCTCCAACTTCAGTATCCAGGAATATATGTTTGCCTGGGTCAATGAAAGAGGAGAGGTTGAAATGGGAATTTTGGATAGAGCTAAACAATATTTTGGGGCACAAATAGATGTCACTGCTGAAGATAAATACATCCGATGATCTTTATATTGTTGGGGCCCAGGGCAGGTCACCCCAAAATATCCCACAATAGCATATTGATTATTTTGAACTAAAGTTACTTTACAAGCAAAAAGGGCATTCTGACCCTCCTGTCTCCATCCACTGAAAGCAGGAAATAAATGTTCCCTGTGAAAGGTGCTCTCCCTGCATCCTCATCACCAGAGTGAGGGGATTCAGGGCCAAGAGTCCGGAAGAAACAAACTTTGCTAATTTACTACCTAAGCCTAAATTCTGCTTAAATTCGTCACTAATTACGTACCCCAACCTGTTTCTCTGTCCTGTCAATTCTTCACAAATTTATTGGTTTTTTGTGTAAAAGACATATATACTGCTTACTTCGTTCACTCTCCGAGCATCATTTCTCTATGGTCTCCAATATGTACGTATTAAAGTGGGTTTTTCTCTTGTTAATCTGGTCTTGTGTCAATTTTACTATTAGTCCAGTCACAAAAACACAACAAGGAAAGAAAGGGAATTTTCCCCCACCCCCATAATCTGAATAAGATATTGGCTGCTGTTGATGCCTGGGTGTGTATATGGTGTTTCTTTGAATGAGGACTGGATTTTCTGTAGGGGTTAATTCTGCTCCCATTCAATATTTATGCTATTCTTTTTGAAGAAGGCTGCTTGGTCTCTGATGCAGACGCTGGTCCCTCCAGAGCCAGCCCCAAGAAGCAAGGCCCTAACAGTCTATTATCTGGTCATGTTCTACTTAATAGTTTCTCCTCTTTCTAACTGGTTGAATTTTGTTTTATTATAGGTTAAAAAAAAAAAAACTTGGTTTATCGTGCATCCTTATCAACATGGGCTTTATAATTAACTTCACGTTTGAGTTCATTTAGTTTCTTAGCCTATTTGGAGTGCTAAAGCATGTGTCTTGTTCAAATAATTTAGCCCTTATTAAGTCCCTTAGAGCTTATATTTCTTTGTATGAGTTTGAAGAATCTACTCTGATATAATAAAATAAAAATAGAGGGGGCTTTTTGCCTTATTTATTTATTCATTTATTCAATGTCAGTATTACCTGAGGGCTTACCATGTTCTAAGCATTATTTGCAGTGTGGGGATAGAGAAATAAATTAGATAGTGGAAGCCTCTGCTCTCTTAAAACGCAGATTCATGGTGTGAGATGGAGAGGAAACAAATAGGTATGCAAGGAAAATATAAGACCATAATAACTGCAATACAGAAAAGTGAGGTCGGGTAGTATGACGTTCATTGATAGACAGGTGTGGCCACCCTCGGGAAGTAAACCACATGCTAAAATTTGAAGATTTGTATCATTCATCAACACAAAGACGCTGACAATACCCTACTCTGAATGAGGGAAAAGATGTGGCAAATGAGCAACAGAAGACAGATAAGATATATCCTAAGGTAGCATTTCAGCAATACTTCTCTAACTTTATTTTGTATTAAAATTATTGATGATGTTTTTTTATAATCAAGAGTGCAGAGTTATTTCATTGGGTTTGGAAGTGGGCTTCAATAATATGAATTTTTATCAAATCCCGAAGTGGTCCTTGGGCTATTCTTTGAGAAACCACCTGTTATCACCCATTGAGACAGGAGAGACCCCCATCTAAAATTTGGTTTGGGTGTTAAGACTAACGATGCCACAGATGCACCGATAGTGTATAAAAATACCATAATGAGGCTTTCTGGGGAGAGCAGGGCAGGCTTTGTAAGCTGATTCAGAAGTGGCTTCAGAGAGCAGGGAAAGGGAACTGGCTGAGGGTTTTTATGGTGGTTAAGTAGAAGAACTGGAGTAAGGGTCTTAACTTTCTACTGGCACCAACGGACGGAATTCCTGGGCTTTCTCATCAGCTTGCTCAAATGTGGAGCAGAAGGGGCAGAGGGAAGGGTGTGGCTTAAAAACTGTTAGCAGTCAAACATCAAAAATAGAGTAAGATTCTTTATTGCACAATCAAGAATGAATAGTTGCAGTATTATGTAATCTACTTTGAGTGTGAAATGAATTTGTTCCGTGACTTCCTATCCTATTCAGTTTTCTTTTTCTTTTGAGCCAAATTGAATGTGTACTTTGGTATATATGGTGGTACACTGAGATAATAGTTTTTCTTGACTATTAGATTATTATTATTATTATTGGTCAGTAAATATTCATGCCCTCCCCTAACTTACATGGAAGGAGGACACTACTCTAATCCGCTAGTGTCGGACTTGACCATGTGAGTTTCCTTTGGCAATCAGTGGTCTAGGGGAAACAGTGACATGTGCTTATTCTCAACCTTGGCCTTAAGAAGGAGCATTGTGTGTTTCCATTAATCTCCTTGTCAGCTTGCAATCTCTGTCTGCAAAAAAAAAAAAAGAATCTTGTCTTGAGTATCCTCTGACTTAAAAGGCTTAACATTTGAAGTTTACTTGAACCAAATCCGTAGTTTGGAGTCAAGCCCAGCTACAGCCTTGACCAGTGAAACTCAGGCAGATTCTTAAAATTGCAATTTGAAACAAAGCCTACCCTAGGAACTCAAATATTTATGAGTATGAGAATAATACCTATTATTGTATGCCACTGAGTTTTGAGGTAGTTTATTATGCAATATTATTTTACAAATAGTTGACTTATGCACCTGATATCTGTCTATATAGACTTATTTTATATATTGAGATTTATGTAATCACTGCTTCTTTCATTTCTTCCTATATGGTTCTATTCCCTGGACACTGAACTTAGATTTTTCCTTCTTCTTCATACAAACACATCCTACTTTTCACTTATGTTTATGATCTGGAATGCAGTATTCTACTTTAAAGTTGACGTGGATCTTAAATTCGTTTTGACTAAATTTGTTATGTACATATCCAGAACCTGAAGGATATCTAGGTAAATGAAAACACTCGTGGACTAAAGCAAAATTCCTGAAGTTGCGTGTCATTCTTATTCATCCTTTCCTTGTCTTTACCATTTTGTTTCTGCCTACTCTTTGCCTGTAATGCATTTTGGAATTCCTATGATTTCTTGGAATTTTAGGATCTGACTTAACTCTTTCCTCCCAATTCTCCCCTTCTTACAAGTATTTTGTTCTTATAATAGCAGTAGATTTGTTCCTTTCACTCTAATCCTCACTTACTACCACTATCTATAATAATATAAATTACTGTGGCTTTCCCAGAAAAAGGTAGCAGCTACATTTTACTGCCTTGATTTTTTATTTGGGGAAACTGAGGCAACATATTAGAAAATTTGTTCTACAGTAAAAGTAAACTTGGTAATGCTCCTGGAACTCATTTGCACATAATTTGTGTTCAATTATATGTGTTGGGCTAATGGATAAATGAATCAATATCTCCACCAGGCTGTCAAATTTTATTTATTAAAAATATTGAAGTTGTCAATAAGGCTGAAGGATATTTAAAAAATTCAAATTCCAATACAGGGATTACTTCCATGTGGTAGATCATTCATGACAGAGCTCAAAAAGATTGTGCTATTTTTAATATTCAGAGAATATTAGCAAGCATGATGACAGAGCCTTCATCTTGAAGCTGTGTATATATTATGATACATAATAATAGTAAAGTAGCTGCTTTTGATCCCTTAATAGGGGAAATTATTTTTCTAAGTATGTTAAGTATAAATTTTCAGGTTAATAGACTATTACAGTAGCCATGTGAGGGTTAAGTCTTATTATCGTCATTTTACAGACGAGAAAATGGAGACTAGAAAGTTTAAGTAACTTATAGAGTCTGTCAGGTCAGGCAAGGCTATATTGTGATAACAAATAACCCTAAAATCAAAGTACCTTAACACAATAAAAGTTTATTATTTTGCTTATAAAAAAAATTACTGCAGGTCCTGGTGATTCTGCAAGGCAATTGTCCTTGTTATGGCAATCCAATTATTTAGGCTAAGGGAGATTCCAAAGCCTACAGCGTCTCAAACATGTGGTCTCCTGAAGAATTGAACACTGGCTCTTAAATGCTCCCACTCAGAAGCAGTACACATCATGTCTGCTCATATATCATTAGCCAAAGATAGACTCGAGTCCATTCCTATGCTCTGGGGGACAAGATGCACAATCTTCTCCTACTGCCTAGAAGAGGACCACTTATCAGTGGAGAATAGCAACCTCTGCCATGCTCACTTGCAGTTATCTAGCTTGTGAGTAGAAGAACAAGGATTTCAACCCAGATCTCTCTCTAAATTTTGTGCTCTTAATCACTGCTTTATCTGTCATTCCTTAACACAAATTAATTAGCAAACCTATGGAAACTCAGAACAAGAAAATTTCAAAGAACGGAGGAAACTAAGAAAACTTTATGGATGCTCTGATTACTAAAGGATTTGTAGAATAACTTGAGATTCTGGAGGCTTAGCTGTTTCGTACTGCTTTCATCTCTGCCTTAGCCTTTGGTTACGCCTGATAAAGAAAAATAAACCTGGGGAACATTTAGGAAAAAGCATTATACTGAAATGATTAATGTTCTCAGTTAATTTTGATGACAAGGCTTGACTATCTAAACAACAAGCATTTTTAGGATGGGACAACTTAGGCATACTAACTATGAGGTTAAAAATGCATTCTACATCTCAGATGAAATCCTCTGAATAGTGGATTCAGGTAAACAATCTGTTTGGATAACTTGGCATTCTGTCAAATTGAAAAGGGAATCTCCTGAGGTCTATCAAGAGAAGAGAACTTCTCTGTCAGGATACAAAAGTTAATTAATGACTGATTGACCTGCTGCAATGCTAGTTGAGATATACAGCTCACCCTTGCTGCATGGTCACTTGAGAATTCTCATTCCACTTTGCTATAAAATGGATTCATTAACATTCTAACTGCTTATTTTATTGTTGCTCTAGCTATGGCTGGAGTTGCAGCTTTACTGTTACTGAGCAATGATGTTTAATGATATTTTTATTTTGAAAGTAAAAAAGCCTTATAGTCTCACATGACACATCATGCCAGAATGTATCTGCTTGACAGATAAATGTCAAATGAAGCAACCAGTCTAGTGTCTAACTAGATTTATTTTATTTTTTTTAAAGAATAATCACATGCAAGTCCAAAATGATCTTAATTTTATTATTTCCCTGAAGTTTTTTTTATTTCATTTTTGTGGTTTTTGAAAAAGCTGAGTTGTTCAAAATATCAAAAACTTAAAAACCTATTGGAAAGCTATCCATAATAACTATTTAAATTTTGTAGTCATACGAATAATATTGGAACTAAAATAGCTGTGAAGTTGACTTGATTGATAACAGGGCTATAAATAATTTTTAAAGTTCTATTGTTCTTATGATTTCATATGACAATGAATAAAATAACCAAGAAATGTTTAGAAATAAATCTGAGGAATATATATTTTTGAACATTTTAGCAGTTACAAGGATGAAAATACAATTGAGAGGTACCTTTTGTAATCAGTGTGTGGCAAATGTTGACACTTTAAGAAACAAATTATTACTACGACTGAAGAAAATATAGCATAAGAAAGAACCATTTGAGAAGAAACTCACCTTTAGTGTCAGCAGATATATTACCTAGTAAGTTATCAAAACTCACATGAGGAAGTATTAAACAACGTTTGAAGTCTTTCAGAAAAAGCCATTGAACCTGCCAGGCTATGGTTTCCAGGATTAGTCACACAGATTAACTTTCAATTAACACCTCTCTTTTAATATTAGATTTATTTTTCCATAAAAAATATAGACACATTGGTTTCTTGTAATTCATGAAACTCCCAAATCAAGGCAAATATTTTAGCTTCTTACTACCACATGCTAACCTAGAAAATATAAAAATGCAGTAGAATTTTGAAAATCCTGATTAGATTTGAAGACCACTACTAAAAGCTTAGATTTGCAAAGGGATTTCATAAGCATTTGCCTATTATGTTTACAGTAGAAGTTATGCTTTAGAGCTTCTGGTTGATACTTCTGATGGTACCAAAAATGAATGCTCCTTAGTTGAAAAAAGAAAAATAGACTAAAAAGAAGAAAAAAATGCATTGATATAAAAAGTATAAGTATATATATACACACACATACAACTGATATTTTAAATTTGAAAATGTATCCTGATGAGTCATTAAAGCTCATTCTGTTTTCCATTTCATCTTTCAGTGGAGCCTTTATTAACCGAGTCTAAAAAAATAAATAAAATATATGATAATGGTTTGTGAAGAAGCATTTGACTTCTTTTTGAAATCTATGTGAGTATAGATTCAAGTCATTGAATCTATATTCAGTTCCCTTTATGGAAACCAGAAAAATATCCCAGCTGGAAAATACTCACTGGTTCTCAGAAAAATAACAATAGAACTTTTAATATTTAGCAAAGATTTCACCTTAAATGTGTTTATGTGTTTATCCCATATTTTCTTTTATGAGCTTAAGAATCGGTATATTATAGAAAAGGTATAGGATAAGATTCATTAATCATGTGATCTCTATATTATAAGTGTCAGAACGTAAAACAATATAGAAAAAAAAAACTGAGTTTGCATCAGAGAAAAATATTGTAGCCCTCGTTCTGACACATTCTGCCTCTTCAATGTTGGGTAAGTGACTCTCTGCTTGAGCCTCAATTTCCTGATGTAAAATGGATATACAACTTTCCCTGAGAGTCTCAATTGTGTTGCAAAGAGCAAAGGAAATAATATATGAAAAAGCACTTTCAAAATTGCAAATTCTGATAGAAATTGCTACTCAACGAACAACTCCACTGGAATCACATGAATTTAAAACTATCTTCTTGGTACCTGAAATTCACCTGAATTCCATGTTGACCGGCAATCCTGTTTTACTTTCTTTTGCAACCAATTCTTTTCATTTCCTCACCCCTATTTTTAAGTAGTTTATAAGCTTACTTCTGTACCTGAAGGCATCCTAGGGAAACCGACTGAATAAGATTATCAACAGTGAGAAATTTACAGTAAACTGTTTCATGTTCTCTGTCTCCTTTAAATAAGACTTTTTCATTTTTCTCTTCGTTTTCTATTTTTGCTTTTTCTCCATGATCCTGTCTTGTCTTTTAACATTAGAATAGGAGAAAATATACTAAAGCAGATATTTTACCTACAACTACCACCCCGCCTATTTTACCACCACCGTTTCTACACTTGTACCCTCTACCACTGCTGATACTGCTCCTGGCTGGTGTATTTCAGGTACTGATCTCAGCATTTTGCATTATTATCTCATAGGATCATCACAACAAACTCATATGAAGATTCTTTTAGTAGCCCCAATTTGTAGCCAAGAAAACTGTGGCCCAAATAAATTACCTCATTCAAAGTGGCTACACACTCACCCATCGAGGTAAAATGGACATTTGGGGAACAAGTCAGGGGTAGGAAATGAAGGAACTCAAAATAGTCAGAGCCTGAGATACACTATGTGCATAGTGGGCAAGTATTCCAATGAAAGTAACCTTTCTCAGTTGTTCTCCAGTAGAAGTTGACAAGCGGGTGTCATGAAGCGTGTAGCACCTGGGATCTCAGAAAAAATAATCATCAGGTGATCCTACCTGCAACAAAAGTACAGTGGAGTGGAAATTCCTGTGTAAGACATTATGAATTTTTCAGGTAAGTTATAAGGATAATGCTACTTCTCTCAATTACAACCAGCCAGACATATTTTAAAATTCTGTCATTGATGATACATGAATTGGGTTCATTTCTCAGTTCTACCACTCAGCTTCCTTGTTGATTAACTTCTCCGGTTCTTCACTTCCTCATCTATAAAATGGTGATAATAATCATATTTAACTGAGGCCTAGCCGGTGGCTGAGTGGTTAAGTTCCCATGCTTCTCTTCGGTGGCCAGGGTTTCGCAGGTTCAGCTCCTGGGTGTGGACCTATCACCGCTCCTCAAGCCATGCTGAGGTGGCGTCCCACATAGCACAACTGGAAGGACCTACAGCTAGGATATACAGCTATGTACTGAGGGGCTCTGGGGAGAAAGAAAAAAAAATTGGCAACAGATGTTAGCTCAGGTGCCAATCTTTAAAAAAAGTAATATTTAAGTATTTAGGGCTATTATGAGAACTGAATTTGACAATCCTTATGGCACATCTCACCGAGCCTGGTCCATAATAACTTTTACACATCAATGTTATAATTATAATATTTAGTGTTAGTGAGCAAAACTCTGTAAATCTTGTTTGTTTTAGAAAAAAATTTTTCCCACTCCAAAAGATTTATGAGTTTAAAAGACCAAATTACCATGGGTTTAATTTTTTAAGATACTCAAACGAAGACAAATCCAGTTCTCTCCCAAAATACCATTCTTATCAGCTAATAGAAAACCAGCTGAGACTGTGGGTCCGGGGCTCCCCTTAAGATCAGAGAACCAGGGCTGAGATAGGTTTTACCATTAGAAATCTTTCTTTAGATGAAATTCCACATTGATTCTTTTTCTGTGTGCACAAGTGAATAGTCACAATTTATAAATGTCCTGTGGTGGTCATATGCCACAATTCTCTCTCCCGCATGAGTCAGCCAATTAACTAGCTTTAGGTGGACTACTATAGGGCAATCTACTCAGCAGGAGCAATACCTACTACCTGTATAGTTAATAATGCATTCCTCCCTCACCTCCCATGCAGCTTTTGAACTGTTATTTTTTAACTTACTATCTGGATCCAGAAGTCTAATTTTTAAACTAAAAACCCAAGTGATGTATATTTTTTTCTGAAATGATGATCTTCTACTTAAAACATTACAAGCAACCATTCCTTGCAGAATTTGAAATCCACTGGTGTGTGTCTCAAACCTAAAAATGCGATCTAAAAATTATTGTCTTACTTAACCTCCTCAGGCTATACGATGCCATGCTGTGGTCAGTGGACAAGAAACAAATAACACTTCAATAGGAAAATCAGCAAGAAAATCCAAGAATAATAAGATTCCTCTGACACTGCAACATCTAGAAATAGCCAAAATTTCCATTACCATATATTAGTCAGAAAAGTCCAATAGTAAGTGGTTTTAAAGATGAGTACAAGTGAGTTATGATATTCTGTGCAAAAAAGAAAACCATATAAATTTGAGACTGAAATTATCTTCTTCAGTTTAAAAAGGCTCCCATGCCTTTGATACTTCTTGAAAAATTATAATAATAAACAAAAAATACATCACTATTTACAAAGAAAATTTATACTCAATTGTTTTGTCTCTAATGTTGAATGTTTGCAATCTATTTTAGCTTCCTTATTTAAACTCTGGACTCACTCAAAATTCTCATTGTATCTTCAGGTGATTATACTTAGAGCTCTGAATGTCTCAGGATCTCCTGTTAGCTTACCTTTCTGCATGTTTCTTAAATATGGATTGAATCCTGAGAACACTGTGCATGTCCATGTTGTCTATCATTCCATCTGCAATCAACAACTATTCTGAGTTTTGGAGTAAGGTCCCTCCGTCTTTATATTAACAACTGCTTAGTTGCGAGGAAGTGTTAGTTTCACCTATTTCAGGCTTTTCCAAAACTCACCTGAACATGAGCTCAACTCATCCTGTAGTTTCCACACTTGCCCGATTGCTCCACTCCAGCTCTGGCATTTCCAAAGCTACTCTGGAAAGGCAGAGATTTGGACCAACGACTTTTAGATCCTTTCGTTATAAAACAAATTGATTCTGTATGTCCTTAGCATAATTATTCTTTCTTTACCACATAATTATTAAATTCAGTTTCTTCTTTACAGAATATATTTTAGGCTTGCCTAATTTAAAAAGAGGCAGAGTTTTCATATTTGTCCATCTAATTGTTAAATGTAGATTATCTGCTCATTCCTACATTATCTTCTCCTCTAAGTCTAATCTATACACTATCTCTTCTTTAATTTTTATATCTGAGACGCCTCCATCAGTGAGATTCTTGCCATGTAAGACAGTTCTTCCCATCAAATTTTTCAAAATATCATGTACTTATGGGAAGTGTTCTAAGAAAATTGTAATTAGAAGTGGTCTGTAGGATCCCTTTGAGCGTGTGCAGAGCTCACCTATAACAGGATCAGAATCAAGTTGCAGCAGTAAGGGGTCGTAAAGATTTCTCAGACATTCTTTATATGAAATTCTCTCATGATAGAGTGATAGAACTCCCTTAGTATGGCTATATCTCACTGTATCGGCCAGGGTTCTCCAAACACCAGACCAGTTATAGATACACACAAACACAGTGAAGGGGGAAAGAGAAAGAGAGAGAGAAGAGGGCAAAGGGGAGAGAGGCTTCTTTTCTTTTAAGGAATTGACTCAGGTGATTATGAGAGCTGGCAAGTCCAAAATCCGTAGACCAGGCTGGCAGGCAGGAAACTCAGGCAGGAATTGATGCTACAGTCTCCAAGCAGAATTCCTTCTTTTCCATGAAGCCTCAGGTTTTGCTCTTAAGGCCTTCAACTGGTTGGATGAGGCCCACCCACATTATGAGGTTAATTTTCTTTACTTAAAGTCATCTTATTGTAGATGTTAATCATATCTATAAAATACCTTCACAGCAACATCTAGATTAGTGTTTGAATAAATAACTGGGAACATAGCCTAGCCAAGCTGACACATAAAACTAACCATCACATTCATCTCCCCTTTTTCCCTTGAGAAGCTGTTGCACACAGTGATCTCAAATTCAAATTTTATTGTCTTTTAATATTTAATCATGAGTCATTAAGTATTATCCTTTTAAGTAAGATCTTTGCCTTTCAAAGAAATGTCATCAGGCATAAATTACATCAGGCAACTTAAGCTGTCTGAAGTTTAGTTATTTCTTTTAATAAATGAGAGAGAATGTAATAAATATAAATAAAATAAATGGAGATAGTAAAACATATCTTATTAACATAATAGTGTATTATTTGAAAGAACAAATAAGAGACACATTTAAGAGCCTTCAAGGTGGTATGCGAATATAAAGAATTACACACAATCTCTAGACTGATTTTTGTCTTTTTTGTTTGTTTTGTTTTTCTTCTTGTTCTGGCCTTTTGTGGAGCCAGAAACTTGAATGTGGGCTTCCTGCCACCTCACATCGGCCTTCCAGATCCCACACACGGAGCCCAAACATTTCATTTGAAAGAGAGAACTTTCAGTAACCAAGATGCTGTTTCAGCTCTTAAAAAGTAAGGTCCAGAGTATTGACGTTCAACTAGGTTTGGCTTTCTCTCCTACGTTTAACGAAGTAAGGAGAATAGAAAACAGAATGTATACTCCAGCATCAATTAAATTGAAACTATGTGAAAGCTAAAACTGTTAAGTAAAATGAAGCATTTTCCAAATCAGGGAAATAATATAGTGGTAAAGGAAGCTGTATAAGTAGGATGCCTCCAGTTGCAAACCTCAGAGAATGTCACGAGAGTACTCTTTTCCATGTAAACCATACACACAGACACACAGGACTCTCACAAGCCCTGGTCAATTTATATTTTAATTATCTTTGTTTTTTATTCTATTAAAACTTTATTTTTTTAGATAAGTTTTAGATTCACAGCAAAATTGAGAGGAAGGTACAGATATTTCCTATGTACCTTCTGCCCCCATACATGCACATCCCCCCATTATCTATATCCCCTACCAGAGTGGTACATTTGTTACAATTGATGAACCTACATTGACACATCATAATCACTCGAATTCTGTAGTTTACATTAGGGTTCACTCTTGGTAATGTATGTTCTATGGTTTTGGACAAATGCATCAATCATGTGGTATCATACTGAGTATTTTCACTGTCCTAAAAATCCTCTGTGATCTGCTTATTCATCCTTCCCCCACCCCCACCACTGCTGATCTTTTTACCATCTCCATGGTGTTGCCTTTTCCAGAATGTCATATAGTTAGAATCATGCAGTATGTAGCCTTTTTAGATTGGCTTCTTTCACTTAGTGATATGCACTTAGGGTTCCTCCATGTCGTTTTGTGGCTTGATAGTTCATTTCTTTGTATCACTAAATAATATTCCATTGTCTGGATATACCACACTTTGTGTATCCATTCACTTACTTAAGGACATTTCGGTTACTTCCAAGTTTTTGTGTCTATGAATAAAACTTCTATAAACATCCATGTGCAGATTATTTTTTTGTAGACATAAGTTCTCAACTCTTTTGAGTAAATACTAAGGAGTACAATTGCCAGATCGTATAGTAAGAGCATGCTTAGTTTCGTAAGAAACCATCACACTGCCTTGCAAAGTAACTGTACCATTTTGCATTCCCACCAGGCATGTATGAGTATTCCTGTTGTTCCACATCCTTGGCCTCATTTGTTTTGTCAGTATCCCAGAATTTGGTCATTCTCATAGGTATTTAGTAGTAACTCAATGTTGTTTTAATTTGCATTTCCCTGATAACATATGATGTGGAGCATCTTTTCATATGCTTGTTTACTATCTGCATGTCTTCCTTGGTGACATGTCTGCTAAGGTCGTTCACCCATTTTTTAATCAGGTTGTTTTCTTATTGTTGAGTTTTGATAGTTCTTTGCATATTGTGGATAACGGTCCTTTATCAGACATGTCTTTTGCAAATATTTCCTCCCATTCTGTGGTTTGTCTTCTGATTCTCTAGACATTGTCTTTTGCACAGCAGAAGTTTTTCATTTTAGCAAAGTTCAGCTTATCAATTATTTTATTCATGGATTATAACTTTGGTGTTGTATCTAAAAATATATCACCATACTCCAAATCTTCTATGTTTCCTCCTATGTTACCTTCTAGGAGTTTTACCATTTTGTGTTTTATATTTAGATCTATGATGCACTTTGAGTTAATTTTTGTAAAGGGTGTAAAGTCTGTGTCTAGGTTCATATTTTTGCATGTGGATGGCGAGTTATTTTAGCACCATTTGTGGAAAGGACTATCTTTGCTCCCTTGTATTGCATTTACTCCTTTGTCAAAAATCAGTTGACTATATTGATGAGTGTCTATTTCCAGGCTGTCTATTCTCTTCCATTGATCTATTTGTCCATTATTTCACCAATAGCACTCTGTCTTGATTACTGTAGCTTTATACTAAGACTTGAAGTCAGGTGGTGTCAGTCCTCTAGCTTTATTCTTCTTCATTATTGTGTCGGTTATTGTGGGTATTTTGCCTCTCCATATAAACTTTAGAATCAGTTTGTTAATATCCACAAAACAACTTGCTAACCTTTTTATTTGGATTGCATTGATTCTATAGATCAAGTTGGAAAGAATCGACACCTTGATGATATTAAGTTGTCCATGAATACGGAATATCTCTTCATTTATTTAGTTCTTCTTTGATTCCTTTCATCAGAGGTTTGTAGTTTTCCTCATACAGATCTTGTATATATTTTCTTATATTTACACAGACATGCTTCATAGATATTGTGGGCTGGGCTAGACCACCACAATATAACAAATATCACAATAAAGCAAGTCACACAAATTTTATGGTTTCACAGCAAATATAAAAGTTATGTTTACACTATACTGTAGTCTATTATGTATGCAATAGCATTATGTCTAAAAAACAACTTACATAAGTTAATTTAAAAATACTATATTACTGAAAAATGCTAACCCTCATCTGAGGCTTCAGTGAGTCATAATATTTTTTCTGGTAAAGAGTCTTGTAAAAAAAATGCAATATCTGTAAAGTGCAGTAAAGCAAAGCACAATAAAATGAAGTACACCTAAACCTAAGTATTTCAGTTTTTTGGATGCTAATGTATATGATATTCTGTTTTTAATTTCAGATTCTATTTGTTCATTGCTAGTATATAGAAGAGTGATTGATTTTGTATATTGACCTTGTCTCTTGCAAGCTTGCTATAATTGCTTATTAGTTACACAAATTTTCTTGTCAAATCTTTGGGATTTTCTACATAGATGATCATGACATCTGCAAACAAGACATGTTTTTTCCTTCCTTCCCAATCTGTATCACTTTTATTTCTTTTTCTTATTGCATTAGCACAGACTTCCAGTATGATTTTAAAAAGGAGTGGTGAGAGGGGCCATTCTTGCCTTGTACCTGATCTTAGTAGGAAAGCTTTGAGTTTCTCACCATCAAAGACTATGTTAGCTGTAGACTTTTTGTAGATATTCTTTATCTCTTGAGGAAGTTCCCTTCTGTTTCTAGTTTTCAGAGAGTTTTTATCATGAATGGTGTTGGATTTTTTTCAAATTCTTTTTCTACATTTATTGATATAATTGTGTGATTTCTTTTAGCCTATTAATGTGATGGATTATATTAATTGATTTTTGAATGTTGAATCAGCCTTGTATCCCCATAATAAATCCCACATGGTCATGGTATAGAATTCTTTTTATACATTGTTGAATTTGATGTGCTAACATTTGTTGAGAATTTTTGCATCTATGTTCATATTGGAGATAAGGGTCTGTACTTTCTCTTCTTGTAGTGTCGTTGTCTGATTTTGGTATTAGGATAATGCTGGCCTCATAGAATGAGTTAGGAAGTATGCTTTCTGCTTCTATCCTCTGAAAAAATTATAGAACATTGATATACTTCCTCCTTAATCGACTGGTAGAATTCACCAGTGAACTCATTTGGGCCTGGTACTTTCTGTCTTGGAAGATTAGTAGCTATTTATTCAATTTCTCTAATTGAGATAATCCTATTCACATTGACTAGTTCCTCTTGTATGAGATTTGGCAAATTGTGTCTTTCAAACAATTGGTCTATTTCATCTAGGTTAACAAACTTTGGTGCAGGTTATTCATAGTATTCTTTTATTAGCCTTTTAATGTCCATAGGGTCTGTAGTGATCTCTCCTCTTTCATTTTTGATATTAGTAATATGTGTCCATTCTCTTTTTTTCCTTAGTTAGCCTGGTTAGAGGCTTATCAATTTTATTTATTTTTTTCAAAGAACTACCTTTTGGCTTCACTGATTTTCTATGTTGATTTCCTATTTTCGATTTAATTTTTTTCTGCTCTAATTATTAATATTCCTTTTCTTCTGCTTACTTTTGATTAAATTTGTTCTTCCTTTTCTTTCTCTTTTTCTTTTTTTTTTTGAGGAAGATTAGCCTTGTGCTAACATCTGCTGCCAATCCTCCTCTTTTTGTTGAGAAAAACTGGCCCTGAGCTAACATCCATGCCCATCTTTCTCTACTTTATATGTGGGACACCTGCCATAGCATGGCTTGCCAAGCTGTTCAATGTCTGCGCCCGGGATCCAAACCGATGAACACTGGGGCCACCGAAGTGGAATGTGCACACTTAACTGCTGTGCCACCAGGCCAGCCCCTGTTCTTCTTTTTCTAGTTTCCTACTGTTGAAACTTAAATTACTGATTTTATATCTTTCTTATCTTTTTAATATATGTGTCCAATGTCATAAACTTTCCTCTAAGTACTGCTTTTACTACATGGCACAAATTTTGATAAGTTGTGTTTTCATTTTTATTTAGTGCAAAATATTTTTAAATTTCTCTTGAGATTTCTTCTTTGACCCATGTGTTATGTAGAAGTGTTTTGTTTAATCTCCACATATTTTGGGATTTTCCATTTATCTTTGCGTTATTGATATCTAGTTTTATTCCATGTGTTCTGACAGTAGACACTGCATTAATTTTGTTCTTTTAAATTTGTTGAAGTGTGTTTTATGGCCCAGAATATGGCCGGTCCTGGTGAATATTCCATATGAGCTTGAGAAGAATGTGTATTCTGCTGTTGTTAAATGAAGTAGTCTTCATTGACAAAGATGTCAATATATCCAGCTGATTGATGATGTTTTGATTTCAGCTATGTCCTTACTGATTTTCTGCCTGCTAGATTTGTCCTATTATGAGAAAGTGTTATGGAAGTTTCTAACTATGATAATAGATTCATCATTTTTTCTTTGCAATTCTATTAGTTTTTTTCTCACATAATTTGATACTCTGTTGCTAGGATTATTTTTTTAAGAGAAGTAATGGTTACAGAGACAAATGATAAATGACATAGACAATTTTTGCATTAAACAATGTATGAGTAAAGTAGAGGTTGGTGAGAATTGTGTGTATGATCAGTTTACAGTTATTGTACTTATTTGCAGATGGTAAGTATGGATTAAAAGAACATACTAACACAAGAACCTGACATTTATAGAACATTTTTGCCAGCTTGGGTTCTCACCCACTCAAAGGACAACTAAACTTTTAAAACGAGTCTAACAAAAATAAACTATCACATGAGTTCTACAGAGATACTACAAAATAAAAGTAGAAAAAAAATACACACACACAAACCAAATAGATTAATAACACCATCATGAGAAAAATGTTCCCACAGATGAGATGAAAACTAACCAAACAGTTTGTCAAGAGTAAAAATATAAAGGAGAAGTAAAATAAAATTGTTCCGAATATGAGAAGACAAAGTGGATGTAGAAAAGCTTACCAAAGAGATGGCAAAAAATAGATGGCTATGAAAACAAAACTACCTTCTAAAAAATGAAAACTTAATTAAGATGAGCATATATGAGAATAGATATCAATGAAATTATAGTAATTGACTTTGTCTTGGTCCAGGTGTTCTAGAAAATAGAACTTACGTTGGGGGGAAATGTGCTAATACCTTATTGAGAGGTGTGTCTTCCAGAGTTGCAAGAAGGCATAGAAGCAGGAAATGAGAGAAAGCAAATACAAGATAGTGAATTACTAATTTTCACAGCAAATATAGCTCATTGTTTGAATGTGTAGGACATCTACAGAAAGGCTGTATGGGACTACTATGAGTCAGAACATCCAGTCAGGAAGAAGGAGGGAGAGAAATTATTTGCTAGTTCTTTTTAGTCTCCTTCTTCTTATTGGCCAAATTAGGCTCGTGGGGTCTTTACTCTCCTTCACTTCCAGTTTGTGCTACATAATTCCACCAAGGAGTCTCCGAGCAAGCCAGATCCCATGTCTTATGATGCAGCATTTCTTTTGAATCTGGAAAGGCTAAGAAGAACCAGAGCTTCCATGGGTCCAGTTGGTTGGGCTTGGATGTTGGAACTCCCTCAGCACCATTATGGTGGGAAAGATGGAGACTACCCATCCTCTCAGGGGATGGTGAAATAAATAGAGGCATCAACAGATGAATCCAAAAACCAAAGCCTGGAAGGCAGGTACAGCTAGATAAATCTGGGAGGCTCATAAACTTGTGTCCAAAGAGTCAATCCCTTTCACTACTCATATTCTTTTTCCTTTATGATATATGATCTATACAAATACATGAAAATAAGATATTCTCACTTCTTCCCTGAGAGGAAAAATAAAAATCCAATGATCTCAGTGATGGTCAGTTGTAATGTCCTAAGAAGGCTTAAAAATGGTTTAAAAAAAAATCAAGGTAAGCTCCTCACTGCTGCAGCTCTCCCACTTCTATAGGTTATCATCTCTGCCTCCATTAACCATTCTGAATTCTCCAGAATGAATTTAGCCTCTCTAGATTGTTTTCCAGGTGGGATAGTACGGACCTTCATCCCCAGGGTGTCTGAAACTTTAGTTGCCTTGCTCTTGTGAGGTTGCAGTTATTGAAATTGCCCCATTCACAGTTATCACTGAAGGTGGAAACATCAAGAGATACCCTAATGAATGCCCTGAATTTCACGTGTGTATCTCCCTGCCCTCTGTGTATTATCAATCCTAGCTCCTCATGATAATTGGGGCCAAGCATCCCAGGAAGAGCAATGACTCTTTTCTTCTTTTTCCTTTTTTTTTTTTGCTGAGGAAGATTCGCCATGAGCTAACATCCATTGCCAATCCTCCTCTGTGCCGTTCTTTACCCTCTGGCTCCCTAGTGTTAGTTATAAAGTTCAACCAAAATCTTACTGTCTTCCTTAGCTAAATTATCCACCCTTCATATCTCATCACTATCACCAGGAACTAGAATCTCAAATCTATTAGATCCTAAGAATGCATGGAAGAGATGCTCAAATAGGAAATGTTTAGGAAAAGGACACTCTTACTTCTGCCATTTGTTTGCAGACCTCTATATTCTGGTGATACAGCACCATATTCTATGGCGACAAGTTGTATTCTACAGAAGAACAGTCCAACAATGCAAGATGTCCCTGAGTTGTTCCTTAGTTGTGCATTCAATATTCCATTCAGCTATTCTGTCAGATCAGCTGCCAGAATGATGACACGCATGGTAATGAGCCCCTTGTTGCGTCTCTTGGTCTGAAGCAATCTGTGTGGGATATCATATCAAAGCATGAGGCATCCTGTAAGGTGGTATTGTTTTTGGAGGTACTATAGGCAGAGAAAACAGACTCATATTGGGAATGTGAATCACTTTGGTTTGTGAGAATCACTGTCCCCTTTAAGGTGGAATGGGTCTGATACAATGAACAAGCCTCCAAATGCCTGGCTCAAGAGCTCAGCATCAGTCCCTCCCTATGTCAAGCCAGGCACTGAGCAGTGGTGGAAACTAGATTAGCCTTCACATGAAACAACCATGATGTTTATTCCACATATCTCCTCCATCCCTGCCACCATGGCACTCTCTTAATCGGTTAACTATGCAAGCATTTGAGTGGTTGAAGAGAGAAGCTGGCTAAGTCATTACCTTCACTTGATCACTGAGGGCATCTTCTGAAGTATATGCTTTCTGAGGGACACTGACATGAGACACAACTGACAATCTTTGTGGTCTCTTCAATCTCATAACTCCATGATTCCAGTTTTTAAATCTTCTTCATTTTAGGTCTCTGATCAATCAGGCAGTCTATTTAATCACCAAAATTTGACATATATAACTCACTCATCTCTTTCTCCAGGCAAAACACATAGCTTTGTCTATTGGAAGATTTTCCCTTCAACACTGTTTTCAGGGACCCTACTCAGTGGGGCTCTAATATGGTAGCAGTCCATTTTGCACTAAAACAAACATACCCATTTATTGATCTAAGAATTAGACCCACAATATTTCCTTGTCGACCAATTGGTCATTGGAAACAGCCACTCAGCTTATGGGTGTGAGCTGAGAGAAAGGCTTCGTTGCATCAGCAATAGGTGACATCAAGTCTGAACCAACTGTTAGAGCCCAATCCAGAATGTAGTACTTCACTTATACAATGTGTGGCTTCTGTGCCTACCCGACTTTGTAATTCAATGGATCTAATTATGGCTAGAGCATGGTGGACAAGTCATGTTGCCATATCTTGTTCCATTATCAAGTCCTTAATCTTTCCTGGGGTCTAGTACAAGTCAAGAGCATTTTTTTACATAGTCCATAGTTCTTGGTTATAGAAGGCACTGCTGTGCTAGAAAACACTAAAAATATGTGCTACAACTATCATATTAGGTCTACAAAACAATTCGCTCATGATTCTTAACCAACACAGATACACAAAGCAACAGCTTATTTGCTGGCCATGTGGCAAAAGACACAGGACAGCTTTTACTAGAGCATGGACCTGCCACAGAGCTTTCTCTTGCTTTGGCTTCTACTTGTAACTGGCAGCCTTCTGGGTCACCCAATAAATAGGTTAGAGGAATATTCCCGAGTGCAGTATGTGTTCCAGACTCCCTAAGACCTTTTACTGTTTCATAGAGGTAGGAGGTATGGGGCAGGGAGTGGGAGTGGGGAACAACAACTTGTCTTTTGCCTTGATGGGGATGTTCCAGCATGACTTAGACCACTGGACTCCTAAAACATCACCAATGTCTCATGCATCTGAGTCATCACAGAGTTTATGTCTTATATTCTGGCACATACATGTCTTTCAAGGATATCTAGCCTCATAGAAAAAGAGGTGAATGATATAAACAGAGTGCTAAAAATACAAATGGCTCTTAAAGATGAAAAGATTTTCAGCCAAATTTATAAGAAGAGAAATGCAAATTAAAATTACACTTTGATACTATTTTTTATCTTTGAGACTATCAAAGAACAAAAAGTCTGTGTTACAAAGCGAGAGAAACAGACTCACGTATTGCTGGAGTGTAAATGAGAAAAATATCTATGATAGTCAATTTAGCAATATCTATCAAAATTTCAAAAGTATGTGCCATTTGTCCTTGCAATTTCTTTCCTGAGAATTATCCTACAGGTAATCTTGCATTTCAGAAAAATGACATTTAAAAAATGATTAAGTAGTGCTTTGTTTATAATTAACAGATTGACAAATGACTTAACAGTGGGCTGGGTAAATAATGCCCTTCAAAATAGAAAGACTTTTAAAAAGAATGATATAGATCTTTAACTACTGATGTGGAATGATATCCAAAATATGTTTTTAAGTGAAATAAAGCAAGATACTGAACAACGTATATGGCACGTTACCAGTTTTGCTTACTTCTGTGTTTACGAAGAATCTCTGAAAATGAATCAAGAAGATCATTACTTTTAAAAGCGTCTTTCACATGGATGGGAAATTGAGTGTTTCTATGACAAGGACATAAAAATATCCTTTTTTTACTGTATACTTATTGATTCCTTTTGAATTTTTTATGTTATTGATTTTAACTAAAATAAATTCTACTTAATTCAATTTAGATTTTCACTCATGTCTAACTCAAAGCTTCTCTTCTCCCTACAGCTCAGATCTGAGCAGAGGCTTTAGGATTTGTAGTAGGGAAGAGAGTAAGATCTAGCTTATTCATTCTCCATTTATCTTCTGCCATTTGCTGCTAGTTCCTCCAAAACTGAGAGAGAGGAAGGAAGGAAGGATTAAATAAAAAGAATTAAGGGCCAGGCCTGATGACCTAGTAGTTAAGTTCAGGGTGCTCCACTTCGGTGGCCTGGATTCAGTTCCCAGGCATGAACCCTCACCACTTGTCTGTCAGTAGCCATGCTGTGGTGGTGGCTCACAATGAAAAAGAGGAAGAGTAGCAACAGATGTTAGGTTGGGGTGAACCTTCCTCAGCAAAAAAGCAAAACAAAAAACTAAAAGTCTTACGAGTTTTTGAAGAAATGGGGAAATTCATAAACTGGTGCTGAAGTTTAAATTTGTTAAAATAATGGGAGAGCAATATGGCCATATCTGGTGAATTTTTGATGAAATCTGATAGAGTCAGTTCCTATTGGAGTTTGGAGATCATTGAACTGCTGTTGTAGCCATTAAAACTGGCTGTTTCATTATTCAACATGGACGATTACTTAATTCACCTCCTTTGGGATGCCTCCTATACTCCTGTACTCAGAGTAACACTAGGTGCTGTAACAAATAAACCCCGGAATTTAAGTGGTCTAATAAAATACAATCTTATTTCTTGCTCATCAATAATCTAATCGAGATATCCCTAGTCAGTGGGGTTTAGGAATGAGTGTGTGTAGTTTTAGTCAGCAGACATTTAAACCCAGGTGGCTGTCAAAGCTCTACCCTCTTCAACATGTAACTTCTTAAGATTTCTTGGGCATTCTTCTATGGCCAGTGGGAAAGGGGAAAACACGGTGGCTTGCAGTATTGGAAAGTTTTATGGGTCAGGCCTGGAAGTGGAATGCACCACTGCAACTCTGTTTCATGAGCCTGAACTCAGTTAAACAGGCACACTTTGCTGAAAGTGAAGCTGAGAAATCATTCTAAGCCTGGCCTTTGATAACCTCCAGGTGCTCAAACATGGATTTACTGTGAAGCTAATGAAGCTTAACTAACTCAGGGATCTCACTTGATCCAGTTTCTTTCAAGATGTATGGAGGGCCCTACACATGTGTTTACGTGTTCTTGTAAAAGATATTTTATGAAATTTGTCTCTTTCTATTCTGACTCTATCTGTCACATTTCACCTTTTGTTGTGTGAGGTTGGAGTTGTGGCAGGTAGTTTGGGATCTGAAAAGGGGAATATTGAGATAAGGATATATGTGGATGGACGCTGGGAGAATATATTCGTATCTTTTGTTTTTCTTCCCATCTATATTTAATTTATTGCTAGCCATCTAGGTGTATAAATGGCTTTCAGGAGTTCTTCAATCGCCCACTGAGCTAATTCACCTAGTGTCAAGATATAAAGATGAGAGGATAGAGGTCTTATCGTCATATGACTGTGTCCCATGGCACTCAGCATCAGAGTTATGTGGATGGAGGAAAAAACCAGGTTTGAAATTCAAGTCTCCAGAGGTAGTGTATAGAAAATTATTCCAATTATCAGATGCATAAAATTAAATGAACAAGATTCATTCTTATTCAAACCTTATTGAAAGTCATTCATTCTTATTGAAAGTCAAAATGGATGTATTCTCTTGTCAAGGTTATAAAAGGCAAAACACTCCCAAACATGGAAAGAAAAACCAGGAAAATGGAAGTAATAATTATAATAAAAAATCCTACACAATGTATTGAATTAAATCACTAAGATTTTGAGGTTTCTTAGAGCAGGTACTACTACTTATTATAATAAAATATAACACCTAACTCCTTATATATTTACTTTTTGCCCATATGAGCTCTATGGCCATAGAGTCTTTGCTATTTGTTCACCACTTGATCCCCAGCAAACAAAATGGAACATGACACATAACAATCGTCCAATACATTTGTGTGTGTGTGTGTGTGTTTGTGTGTGTGTGTGTGTGAGGAAGATTGGCCCTGAGCTAACATCTGTTGCCAGTCTTCCTCTTTTTGCTTGAAGATTTTTGCTGAGCTAACATCTATGGCAATCTTTCTCTATTTTATATGGAATGCTGCCATAGCATGGCTTGATGAGCGGTGTGTAGGTCCACGCCTGGGATCGAAACCCACAAACCCTGGGCTGCTGAAGCAGAGTGCACGAACTTAACCTTTACACCACTGAGCTGGCCCCCACCAGTATATATTTTTTAATATCTATATACATATACATTCTTTATTTCAAAATTTCTGAGGGCCAGGAGGTTATTATGCGAGGAGCTATGCTGAAGCTAGCAGCACTGCAATCAAGGTGTTGGCCAGGCTATGGTCTCATCTGAGGTTTAGGATCCTCTCCCCACCGTTATTGCCAAAATTTAGTTCCTTCAGTTGTAGAACTGAGACCTTTAGCTGTTAAAGACCATCTTCAATTTCTTGCCAAGTGGGCCTCTCCAGAACATGGAAGTCTGCTTCTTTAAGGTTAGCTTGAGAGAATCTCACTGCTTTGAACCTCTATCTCCAGTGAATGTCTCAGACTTCTTTTAAAGGCGAGTTCTGATAAGGTCAGGGCCACCCAGGATACTCTCTCATTTGATTAATTCAAAGTCTACTGATTAGGAACCTTAATTACATCTGTAAAATACCTTTACCTATGCCATAACCTAATCCTGGGAGCAAAATACAATTATATTCATGAGTTCCATTTATACTCAAAGGGAGGGGATTATACAAGGTAAGTGCACTAGGGACTAGGAATCTTGAGGACCATCTTAGAATTTTGCCTATCATAGGAAATTTTTTTCTAACCCAGAATTCTAAAATCAGCCAAAATATCAGACATTTTTGACATGTAAATATTTAAGAAATTTCCTCTGTGCAGCAGAGTTAACACAGTAGGCCTGATGTTGCTATTTAGAAGGGCATGCTTGTGGAGCTGTCCTTGGCTATTTGGGAACTTGGTTTTTGGAATGTTCCCTATGTTACTAATCAATAAGGTCATTTTGTATGCCTGGGCATTGAACCCTGCTGTATCAAGATACTAGACTCTTTGTGCAAAAGTGTGATTTGTGATAAATACCTCTTCTTTCTGGGCATCTATAATTTTGGTAATTATGACTCAGGCAGAGAATGCCACTGTGGCTAGCTTCCATTAAAAACCCTGTGTTGTAAGTCTCAAGTGGGCTTCCCTGGGCAGAAACATTGCAAAAATGTTGCTGCATTTCATTGCTGAAGAAAGGAGCATGTTCTTTGTAGCCCCAACACCCCCTAACCTGAGAGGGAAAACCTGGAAGTCTGTTCCTGACATTCTCCAGACTCTGCCTGATGTGGCTTTCTGATGCTGATCCTTTTTTGTATCCTTTCATTGTCATTTACCATAGCCATCAGAACAATTGCCTCTGGATCCTATGGGTCCCTCTAATGAGTCTCCAAACATGTGATTGTTATGGGACCCCCAAATCACCTCCCATACTCCTTATTATAAAAGAAAGTTACTAGAAGCAGTACTCCAGAAAAATTAATGCAAATCAAGAAAGAGAAAAGCGTAACCAGGAAACAGATGATAGAATCCAGGAAATCAGTAAATCCAAAGATCAGGACGACAGCTGTGCGTAAGCCTAGAGAACGGCCAGCCTTGACTGAAGCCAGAGTGTAGAAAGATTACAAGTAAACGTATGCTACAATTGAGATTGTAAAAAAACATGAAAATATAAGAAAATCTATTAGTATAACAAAAATGAGTCAATTGGCAAACTCATAGAAAACAAACAATAATTGTACAAAAATAGTTGCCCAATATGAAGGGAAACTGTGTCATGAATTTTAAGTAATTGTTAAATAATAAAAATTAACATATTTTACCTAAAATATGGGAAAATTTTAGTTCATGTAGTTCTAGGATTAATGACTTTGGACACATAGAGAAAAAAATGTGTTATTCTAGCATACTACCAAATCTAATATTGGAGAGATTTTGTATGCCACTAACAATGTAAATGCTATTTTAATCCCTTTCATTTTAATAGATTTTGATTTAATAGACCAAACATAGAAACTTTGGTAGTTATTACAAAATCAAAATAAATATTAAACTCTAATGGGTAAAAATAAAATGTTAGTAGTGAATTTAGGAAATGCAATGTGGACAAAGAACAGGAGAATTAGAACCACCATCTTTCACTGTAGAGGGTTAAATGTTATGCAAACATTTATGGAAAAAGAAATAAAACCTTACATTTTATTTGGAGTTTTATAGTAAACCACAGAACTAAAATAATACCACACATAACAAGTATTACAAGGGAGTAGTCTAGAGTGAGTAAGATAGATCCTGATCTTTCATGGCAAAGAATTAACACCTACTGTCTAAATTTAAAAATCAACAAATATAGGCAAATATATATACATATATAGAGAGAGAGTTAATTAGGAAAGCCCAAGTAAACTAAAGTTTTTTCAAAACTCTTCTGTAGTATTTAATATGCTACCATGTACATTCATTGATTTATATTAAACCTTTACGTGAGGAGAATATTAATAGAAGTTAGTTACCAAGAAACCAATATGAAAATAACAGTTTTATTAAGGTAGTGGGATAATGTGGAATTTTTTCCTTTATTTATAATTTTATGTTTTTTGATGTTATTACATTGTTTTTATCTTTAAAACTGTAGCTGCCCCGACACAGGAAGGGTTAATGATCACTGGAAAAAGCTTGCCAACAAACTCTGACCCGGAGGTGAGAAGGTCCGTTAGCCAATGACAGGTAAGACCCCCAGGGAGGGGCAACCTAAGACAGGTGGCGGCCGCCTGGGGGCACAGATGGAGAAACGATATTGATATCGGGAGCAGGAGGGACCGTTGCCTAAGAGATCTTGCCTACTCCGAGATAAAAATATAGGAGCACAGCAATAACATGATAATATCAAAACAGAGGCCAAGGGAGGGCTCCTTGAGAAGTCACTAAGAATTCTTGGCATTCGCTAATTACTTCATCCAGAACACCTGTGTATGTTTAACAGATGTAAGCTATGTATATATTGAAACGCTGGTTACAATAAACTCAGAGTGGCCATCAGCCCTCTCCGCATCTATCCTGATGTGTACATTGGATTGCGACACCGACAAAAAACATAATTTTATATTAAACTTCTTCAAAATTTATTAGAGTGTTAATGCCAGGAGGGCAGATATTTTAGTTTTTCCACTTTATTGTCAGAACATAGAACAATGATTGGCATATAGTAGATGTTCCATAAATATTTGTTGAGTAAATGAAATTTGAATTCAACAAATAGTTTTTAATCATCTCCCATATGGAAGGCAATATTTTAGGTTTGGCGACTCCAACTCTAATCTCTCTCTTTTCTTTTTACAAATTTCACTTTGATTTCTCTTTAATAATTTAATTTCATTCCTATTTGCTCTATGACCTTTGTCTCATGTGGTTTGCATCCATGGAAACCTAAAATATTTTAATATTATAGTTGGCTTTCCAGGGGAACTGCCATTTAAGATGAACACTGGAAGATGAGACTAGAAATTGCATAAGGAGAATATTATAGATGGAGGCAACGGTATTTAGGAGAACTTGGTGTGTCAGACGGATTAGAAGATATTTGATGTGGTTAGAACATAGAGTTTGAGGGGTGAATGTAGCCAAAGTGTGTATAGATGACAGCATGCTCCTGATCATAGGGGGAAAAATGAAAGAACAATGGGAGCCATTCTAGGATATTTGTGTTTCAAAATCATCAATACAGCTGTAGCCAAGAATTGACATGAGGCGACATTGAAGAACTATTGCAGCGGTTCAGATGAGAATATGTGGTTAACTTATTATAACTTGGTGACTGAATGGTTATAGGGAGGGAGGTTCAAGAAGGGAGTTGAGGATAATTTGGGCAAAGCTCTCATAGAGAATTTGAAGGGGAACAGAGTTTTGGTGTTGGTAGTGATAATGTTCTGTGTGTTTTCTTGTGATTATGCTGATGCACGTGAATTGGTGGATTCACTTCAGTATGTTTAAGATGCCTGAGTGAAATCCAAGTAGAGGCATCTAACTACTTAATTGTCAGAAATTCGGTCTTCATCTCAAAAGAAGACATTGGACTGGTGGGCAAGTTTTGGCAATCAATGGCAATTAGAATTAATGAACTTGAAAATTAATAAACCACTGCATCAACTACTACATTTTTAAATTTAGAATTCTTTTACATTGTTTTTATTGTTTTATCCCATCTATATTCCACGTGTAATATAAAATAACAGATCTATTATTTATTGAATATACGCTATTCACTAGGCACTATACTGTGTACTTTTATTGCTCATTTAGTCTTCACAAAAACCTTGTGCAGTGCTTAAATCCATATTTTATTCATGGTGGAACTCAAGATTATAAAATATCTTTCTTGTGTTCAGTAAGTAAGCAGACCTTCTGAAAGAGCTGAAATATGCAACCAAATATTCCTTATACTTATGTCCATATTTGTCCATCAGCAATACTTCCTCCAGTCTATTTCAGTTCCCTTCTGTATTTTCAAAGAAGAAATTGTTTCACTAAAGCTATTATTTAACAACTTGCCACCTACTCTTATGTCTGTTGTAGGTGATTAGAGACATTTATGCAACTGAAAATGAAAATGCGGGAAAAATACAGTGAAATCTCTTGGGGCTTTTTATTTGCTTCTTGAAACCTTCTTACCATTACATATTTGTCTAAAAGTTATCTCTCTAAGAAAGTTTTACTTTGACATGATACCTTAGCATATATTCAAGAAGAGGCATCTGATAATATGGAACATAGAGTCACTCTTGATATATTATTTTTGAGCCACTATTATGCAAATCATTCATGTTGGTAAATAGGTCAGCAGAAATATGGTCAAGGTTCCTAGAGTCAACACTTCCCTGTGTTAATAGTCTGCAAATCTTGTTTTAAATGATGTGCACATACATGCACACACACACATTTGATATAAGCCAATAAAAGCATCTGCAGTAACACAGCATTCAATAACACAATATTCAGCCTTTCAAAGAGTGAACTTTTATAACCAGGACATGGACCAAGTTCGCAATTAAAAGAGATTCTGCTCTTTGGATGATAACCTTCATTTTGACTGTGAACCCAAGTCTGTCACATGGCACTTGTAACAGTGGTAATTATCACTGATAAAGTTTCTCTGATTCCCCAAATCCAGCCAATTACTCATTTCTTCATCACCTTCCTTGCTCACTAGTGATTGAGAAGCAATAGCATCTTTTCTGGAACTACTCAATGAATAAGAGGTGAGGGACCTTTTAGGTTAACAAGAAATCAGAAATTGTGCAACATCCAGAAAAGACTCTATAATACCATTGGTCAATTACTATAGGTATATATGTCTTCCCACCATCAAAGAATTATCCTCTAATTTGGCTTTCCTACATGCAATTTTGCAGGAAGTTTCTAGACCCTTGATGACTGCAGCAAGGACAAGAATGTACAGTTAGTGAGACTCAAAAAGTCTGAAAAGCACATCAAAAACTGGGAACCTATCTTTAGTGACTTGTATTTCTTTTGTTACAAATAACTTTCAGGGAAAATAATAAATCTTTTCCTGGATAAGTGACAGATGGTTTAGATTGGCAAATTTGCTTTCAGTAAATCCGTAAGAGGAAAACAATCTCGCATGTTTCAAAAGGGTAACAACAAGCCAGATACTAAGATTTGGATCTAATCCCTCAGCAGCTGGACTATAAGTGAACATCCCTGATCTAATACTATCTTTTAAAAGTTTCTCTTTGGGAAGATGTGTTGTGCATCTTATTTCAAAAGAAGTCTGATTAATTTCTCACATGCTGTGCAAAATTGCTTTTGGGTACCGACCTTCTCTGTATATTAAATATGTACATATTTAATATGTATATTAAATATGTGCATTTCTCTGCGTGTAAATTGATAATGGAAACTCGATCATGAGCCCAGAAGCTTGAATGTTCTTCTTATTTACATGGTAATATTATGGAGCATATTTTCCTTTTATTTAATTTTAATTTTGCCAAATGAGAAGATAATAGGAAAACAAATGAAAACTCCAATCTTGATTTATACAAATAAAGTTGTGTATTTATTTTCTGTCATCAAAATTAATAGAAACTAAATACAAATCTTCCTCGACTTATGATGGGGTTACATCCTGATACACCTGTCATAAGCTGAAAATATTGAAGTCAAAAATGCTTCTAATACATCTAACCTACTGAACATCGTAGCTTAGCCTAGCCTACCTTAAATGTGTTCAGAACACTTACATTAGCATACGGTTGGGCAAAATCACATAAAACAAAGACTATTTTATAACAAAATTTTGAATAGCTCATGTAAGTTATTTAATGCTGTCCTCAAAGTGAAAAAACAGAATGGTTGTATTGGTACAGAATGGTTGTCAGTGTACGGGTGGCTTACCCTGTGATCGTAAGGCTGAGTGCGAGCTGAGGCTCATTGCTGCTGTCCAGCATGATGAGAGAGTATCGTACTGCATATCACTAGCCTGAGAAAAGATAAAAATTCAAAATTTGAAGTATGATTTCTGCTGAATGTGTATCACTTTTGCACTACAGTAAAGTTGAAAAATCTTAAGTTGAACTATTGTAAGTCAGGGACCGTCTGTAGTTAATGGACAAAATAAAACACATTCTTCTCTAAGGGTTCTTAGGTAACAGTCTTCTGACAGTCACTCTATCATTATGTTTCTATTTGGCTCTGAATTAGAGGAAATCCTACTACTATGATTTATACTAATTATAGCCTTATATTTCTCATGTAGAGAGATTCAGGAGATTATCCAGAGCTGGTTGTGTAACTCAAGGCATTGGCAAGTTGGTATCCTTTATCTTCCTGTTTCACTAATGTTAGCCTGTGATTTTGGCTGTCATGATCACAGGATTATTGATGTACATTGAAGAAGATGTCTCAATTAAATTAAGAAAAAGGGAAAGCATCAAAGGAAGACAGATCCTCCATGGGGCACTTCACGTGCCTAATCATAGCTGCAAAGGAGCCTTAGATGATATATATTTTAGATTTACTGCTTTGTCAATAGAGGAAGACAAGGGAAATTAATTTGAACATAGCTGTGAGAAGTCCATCCAATGTCTTCCATAGTTATTAAGTGAAAAGCTCTCTCTTTGATTAGAAAGGAATGAGTCACTTTCAGAAGACAGTTGAGCACTAGAGTAAAATGAAACTTGCTCCCTAGTAGATGTGAAAAAATTATTTCTATCTTATTCCTAGTTATGGTAGTAAAGCACGTATTTGCTTAAATTTGTCTGTTCTTTATTTTGAAGCCTAATATCTGTTATAGAATCATAACTACCAAATTTTTAGCTCCTCAGAAAGAAGAGTCACCACTTATTCATCTTTGTCTTTCTTCTAGCACACACCGTTACTCAGGGTAACGACAGACACCAAATGACACTGATCAGTTAAATGAATGAATATCCTAACCACTTTTAAAGTATCCAGGAATAAAACTCAACGTGGTTTGAAGGAGAAATTTTATTTACTATAGCTTTCATATGATTTACATAATTTAATTAACAATATTAGGAAGTTTAGAAATATATGAGTAATATTTCATATTTACACTAAAATAATATATTTGAAATTAAATTTTTGGAAATACTTATGCCTGTCATTTCACCCCATGTTGTCTTGCTGTTCAGAATAGACCTAATAGGCATTAGCCATTATTGACCTTCACAGACAGCTTGAGATTAATTTCTGCTCTTTCTTTTTCTCTATCACGCCAACCTGCCTAATTTCATTCCAGCTCCAGGACAAGAAGGGATGGGTGTACTGATTAAATAGTAGGGATAATATTTTGCATTAAAATCCTAAGAAGTGAGTCACTGAAAATATTTAGGGAAATGACAAATAAAGATTTGGACACTTGTAATGCTCACCTGTCTCCCACGTTATTTAGTATGATAGGCCTAGATCAATGCTCTTAGAAACTGCATATCCCTACATTTAAACTCCTAAGAAAGATCTTATATTCTTAGCACTGGAGAAAAACCACCAACAACAAAACTTTGCTCCTGACCTCTCACCTTTACTGATGAATGGAATGGTAAGACGCTAGAATATTAAAACATAGGTAAACGATTTAGACTTAGGATTTGGGATAGATATACTTAGAATATACTTTTTGATTTAGCTTTTGCCTTAGGCTACTTATATTAAATTTGACTAGGCAAAACAATTCAAAAGGAAAGATTATGGAAGACACCACTAAAGTTCATAGAGGTATCTGATTTTATTCTGTTTTGGGAAACATATCCCTTGAAGATGACCATGGCCGTATGGTTTGTGTTACCCAATGAAATGTGAACCTTTAATGACATGTATATTTTCTGACAAGAAGCATTTAAGAGTCATGAACGATTATCTGTGCACTCTTCCTCTGCTACCGATACAATGATAGCGCATGTTAATATGGAACGCCATGAAATCAAGCCAGCCCAGAAGGATGAGTCAAAACTTAGAAGACAGTTGCTCTGGAAAGTCATCTAGAAACACAGCAGACAATATGACTGAGAAAGAAACTTTACTTAAAAGTTTCAGATCTTTTGATGATGTTGATAGTGCGATATAATTAAGCCTACCTTGACTGAGCCTTTAGATTCTCAAAAATTTGAGAAACAAGACAAAAGATTTTAAAATATCAACTTATTTTACTAATAAAATCTGAGGTGAGGAATAAAATCTAAGCTTGGTATGAGGAGGCAAATGTACCTTTTATTTTATTTTATTTTTGATGAGGAAGATTGTCCCTGAGTTAACATCTGTGGCAATCTTCCCCTATTTTGTATGTGGGATGCTGCCACAGCCTGGCTTGTTGAGCAGTATGTAGGTCTGCACCTGGGATCTGAACCTGGGAACCCCAGGCCCCCAAAGCAGAGTGTGCAAACTTAACCACTACATCACTGGGCTGGCCCCAAATGGACTTTTTTAATAAACCCCTAACATGGACAAGCTCCTCCTTCTCTCCAAGCCACAGATAAAGCTGAAATCCCTATCTGAAAGAGCTTCTCGACAAAGTATTAGGGAAAAGGGCAATGGTGAGAAATTCTGAACCTTGATGGCAGATTCATTGCCAAAAAGGAGAAGAGAGGACATGAGTTGAACACAACCAGTTTATTGTTACCAAATTTTCTGATTAAATAAAGTCATTCCACCTCTCCTAGCATTTAAGAGAATAAGGGGCAGAGAGACCAGGAATGGACCAGGAGCTCTACTTGTAAGAAATTAGGATGAGGAAGAGGACTTTTGCTTGTTGCCCTACAAGACTTTAGCCCCTATCTCCTCTCCATCCACAAACTGCATTCCTGTATTTAATCTTTAAGGCATATGAACATGCTATTCTCATTGAATTAAACGGTCTTCTGTTCTCTCTTATGCAGTCATCTCTTATTCATCATTCAAATCTCAACTCAATAGCCATTTCCCCAGTTAAACCATCCCTGCCTCCTTAACTGGATCAATTTCCTTTATTAAAAGCTTTTTATTGCATCATTTATCTCTTATTTACCTCCCACATCTGTGATTTTATATTTATTGTATAATAATTAATTTTATTAATGCCTGTCTCCCTAATAAGATTATAAACTGAATGATATTATGCCTCTTTTGCTCATCATTTATTCTTTGTGTCTGGCATGGCGGAGCTGTTTCTTTCTCTCCCTTTTTCCTTCTTTCCTTCTCTCTCCCTCTCTCTTCCCGCCCTCCCCTTCTTCTTCATCTTATTCCTCCTCCTCCTCCTCATCTTTCTTCTTTCTCTTTCTTCTCCTTCTCCTTCTTCTCCTATCTGTTCCTCTCGATAGATGATAGATAGATAGATAGATAGATAGATATGGATAGAGATAGAAATAGATATTATAAGGGAGGAAAAAATTCTCCTATACACTTTTAGGGTTTCCAGCTGGCCTAAGAATTAAACTGATATAAGACAGATTAACAGGAGAAAAGCATACAAATTTTATTAGGATTTTACATATAAGTGGGGACCTTCACAAGAAAATGAAGATTTGAAGTGACCAGGGCAGAAAGCTTTTATATCTTTTAGACAAGAAAATGATACATTTGTGAAGAAGTGACAAGACAAAGGGTTTTCGGCTAGGGGCAATAAATTGTGGGGAAGTGACTAAGACATGTATAGAAGGAAAATTAGTGGAAGATAAGGGTTATTTTAGTAAGGTTGTTTGTACAGATCCACCGCGATATCAATTCCTAGTCTCTGATGATACGAATGTTCTTCTCTTTGCGGTACAGGGAGGGCACCTTACTCATGGAAAATTTTATGGCCTGTTTTTACGTAGAAAAGGTAGATCAGTGAGCTGTTCCTGAATCTGCTATTTCTTAAGTGCCTTCCGCTCAAAATAATCAACATGCCAAGCAGCATACCTTGGGGTGGCATGTCTTGAATTCATCCTCTATATACATCTCCTTCTCTCTCTCTCTCTATATATATACACGTATATCTATATAAATATAGATATAGTACACAAATATATATATTTGCATATATACACAAATATACATAAAATATACAAACATACATAGAATATATTGTATATATATTATATATTATTTATATACATAAAATGTGTATGGAACGTATACAGAATGTACATTAGCTATGTATTTTAAATTGCACTGGTAAGAAAGATTTGGAAGGCGGATGAAGTGTCTAAAAGCAAATGGAATAAAATAACCGATTGGTAAATGAAATGGGATTTAAGAAAAACAAGGACAGTGAAATGATGGAATGGAATAAAGATGTGAAATTAAACAGTTTGGAAGTAAATTATAAGGGCATACTCATTTTCCAGTGTACTCAGTTTGCCTGTAACTGAGAGCGCTTTGTTGAACCAGAAGCAAAGTTTCATGGTGGTGACTCAGACTGGTTCTCTTACGGATTAAGTCATTATCAAAATTTGAGTGTACAGCCAATATTAAGGTATAAGCTGAGTGGCTACAACAAAGAACCATGGAATTATAATGACTAAAAACATTTATTCTCCTCCTACCTATTTTCAGGGGTGGATGGGGCAGGTTGGTGGGATGGTGCCACTCCCCGGAATCACCCAGGGACAATAATTTCTTTCATTTATTTCACTCAGACTGCTTGTTGTTCTCACTAAAGATCAAAGGTGAGTTGTTGTCACAATGATGTTCACACCCTATGTAAGTAGGTAAGAGTTTAAGTCCTAGAAAACCAATTTCATTTTAATTGAGTGACACAATTACCCACTATGTGGTAATAGACCCGTTATGTGTCCATTAACTATTACTAGTGATACCGACCCTGATATCAGTTTCCTCACATTAAACCCCGCATATATGGGGTTAAAACGAAAACACTCATTCCCTGCTTACTCTCTGGCTTCCTGGCTCCAGAATCCCCTATCCTCTATGGAGACAGACACCATCAAGGACAAACACCTGGACCATCTCCTCCCCACAAAGAGATACGGGCTGGTGGGAAAGCTGCTGACCAGCAAGGTCACGGGCTCCCTCCTCTCTGCAAGTAGTCTCAAGGCCAAAGACAGGCTGCTGGGAAAGCTCCGACCAGCAAGGCCATATGCTCCCCCTCCCCTACCTAAACCCCCAAATAAAAACCCTTCCTTTTAGCTTTTCGGGGCGTTTGGGATTTCAGCGTTAGCTGCCCTCTCTCCTTGCTCAGTGCTGTGCAAAAATAAAATTCCTACTTTCTTCCACCATACCCGGTGTCAGAGATTGGCTTGCTGCGCAACGGGTGAGCGAACTCACTTCAGATTCGGTAATACTAGTTTTCAGGGAGGTTGGGGAGCATTCTCTCTATCTGGGTGGACAATTAGTTAAAACTCTTTGACTAAGGGAGAAATTATAACAGATTTTAGGAGACAATGAACCATCTGCCACACAGCCTACGTATGAAAGGTAATTCTGACTTAAGGACCACAGTATTATTTTAAATACTGCTTCTAATCATCTTTTTTTTTTTCACGAAGTTTCCTATTCTTAAGATTTTTTTTAAGTTTTGCTTCTTAGGTAACTCATTTTTGTTTCAGAAATATAAATAAACTTGCAATTTCATAATGCAATTTAATGGAGAAGATAAAAATCCTGGAACAGAATTATGTTTATATAAAGCTGTGTTAATTCTATTTCATTAAAAAGGATATTTAAAAAACAAAACAGGGGCTGGCCCGGTGGCACAGCGGTTAAGTGCTCACATTCTGCTTCGGTGGCCCAGGGTTCGCCGGTTCGGATCCCGGATGTGGACATGGTACTGCTTGGCAAGCCATGCTGTGGCAGGCGGCCCACATATAAAGTAGAGGAAGAGGGGCACGGATGTTAGCTCAGGGCCAGTCTTCCTCAGCAAAAAAGAGGAGAATTGGCAGCAGATGTTAGCTCAGGGCTAACCTTCCTCAAAAATAAATAAACAAATAACAAATCAAAGCAAATAAATGAAAACGTTTTTCTAAAAGTTTAGGTAAATTGGAAGTGAATGCTGATTTCCACAAGATGCCTAATAGCACAGGTTTTCAAATGCTATTAAGCTGTTATATGATTTTGAAGAGAAGCCTGAGGGATCACTGTGTGTGCACGTGTATGTGTTTGGGGCAAAGAAGTGTAGCTGTTCTGAAGGAAGCTGAGAAGACTGGGCTCTGAACGTCTTCCTGGGGTTTTAATGATCACAAATAGAACTGCTAAGAACATTGGTAGATATACTTATATATTCAAATATATATTTCATATGCATACATTTCATATATATTTGAGAATATATGTGGGAGTAGAATTGCTGGATCACATGCAACTTTCATAGAAACTACAAACAGCCAAAACGCTTTCCAAAGGTTTTCTACAAATTATCCATTGAAACCAGCTAGGCCTGGAGATTTCTTTTCCAGAAGCTTTTACATTTCAGATTCAATTTCTTTAATATTTATTGGACTATTCAGTTAATCTCTTACACGTTGGGGGAGTTTGTTAGTTTGTATTTTTAGGGAATTGGGCCATTTTCTCTAACTTTTCTAACTGATGTGCATAGAATTGCTGGTAGTATTCCATGATTTTTCTTTTAATAGATACAGGATTTGTAGTTCTATCATTATTAATTCTTTTTGTTCTTGATAATTTTCTTTGCTCTGAAGTCTACCTTTTCTGATATTAAATAGGTACTTCTGCTTTTTTTAAAATTCACTTTTGCATGTTATACCATTTTAATCTTTTTACTTCAACCTATCTATATCATGATATTTGAAGTGAGATTCTTTTAAATATAGTTGGGTTTGGGGTTCGTTTTGTACACCACTTTCATTTTGAATACAGTTCCTTCCAGTAAATGTGGCAGGACATAAAACTAATTCCACCAGTTTAGCGCAAAGCAAAACTGAGAGGCATGAGTCTGAAATTGTAGTGTATGCTTCATAGATCTACAAGAAGTGGGAGTCATTCATAGGCATTTTCTAATTTAGTGTAAAAAAGAACACACTTTAGGAATTCAGCTGATGATATATCTTTAATTAAGATCTTAAATGTAAGCAGAGGCATATGCTGAGCCCCCCAATTTTCTGAAATTAGTGAATTTCACAACACTGAGGTAAAATGCAAGGTAATACGGGGCATAGAAGAGGACCAATTTTGTGGTAGAAAAAAATCTCAAAGAAATAAAATTTAAAACATTTCTCATAGAATCATCTTAATAATTCTACTGAGGAGAAGTTTTTCAGACAGAAATCTTCAGGAATTTTATATCTACATTTATATCCACATGACTATATTTTTGGCCTTTGTTACAAAAGATTACATTAATCACGCTTCTTAGAGCACACTCTTATTATTGATTCATGCAAGAGCCCTCTGCTATGTATATATGTGTGTATGCATGCACCTATGTATCTATCTATCATCTATCTATGTATCTTTCTTCCCTCCTATCTTATCCAGTTCTGTCACTGGCATTTTCATTCTCTTAATATTACATTTTGATAAAAGTTTTGAATTCTATAAAGTACATTTTATGTATATTTTCTATGTGTAGAAATTTTTACTTACAAATTATAATACAATAATACTGAAGTTTTCACATGGTTCCCTGTACACTATCCTAGGTGAAGTTCTAATATTTTGTTCTCATTGGAAAGTTCTCTGTTAAATAATTCAGCTGGGAACTCTCATATTACAGATAAAGCCTAGGTGCATCCAAGCTAATAATTCTAACTGAGATTCTTTTGGCTAAAGATAGCAGAGTAAATGTGCACTGCCCATTACCTGTGGTTCTTACAATTTAGTTCTGAACAGAAAGGTAGATTCTTAGTCCCAACACAACATAATATCTAGGTAGGAGACACTGTGCTGAGTGATTTACATGGATTTTCTTATATAATTGTTATAAAAATCCCATGAGTTATTTGTTATTATTATCCCCATTTCTTTTTGACAGAGAATACAAGTCTAAAGAGGAATTCTATAATCTGAACTTTTAACCAGCACTCCAGGTGATTTTGTAACAGGTGGTTAGGAACTATACGAGGTGAGTTATATCATTCTGCTTACACTAGGATTATTAATATATGGATGTGGTATATAAGATATTTGAATGTTAAAATATTTGGTAATATACTAGATTCTATAAATTCTTGTTTTCGTTTTCAATTAATTAGATCATATTTCCTACAGGAAAAGTATGTACTTGTATAATGATAAGAGAGATGCATTCCCTTAGTAAAGAAATGTATGAAGAATCCATTGGAGGGAAATATTTCTTTATCCTAGAACTATATTTTATAATCAAACAATTGGTAAATTATTTTTGATATGGAATTTTCTGACTTTAGATATATCATTTTATCATAATTTGAATATTTTTTAAACTGAGCACTGTCCTTGTTTGGACAATACTCCAAGCTTCTTCATTCTCAAGTAAGGCTGAACTGCCAAAATGTTAACTATAGCAGACTATATAATCTCCTAAGAATGGTTAAATTGCTTATGAATAGGTAATGTTCACAAATCAATTTATAAAACCCAATTTTTATTTAGTGTAATTAATTTTTTGGGAGGAGGTTCATCTTTCATTTTAAAGAGGGGTTAAGTTTTCGAATTTCATGTATTTTTCTCAAGAATAAACAAATCACTTGCATATTGTTTTCATTGGGGACCATGATATTTCTTCATTAGTTTTCTTTAGAAAGACTGAAGTAATCTGAAGAAAAAAGTGTCCCTGTGGAGTTTCCTCTGACTCGTCTTACTGCTTTTTCAGTAAAAGATTTTTCCTCAGGTTTTCTTAAGCCACCAAGAGGAGCAATTGTAAGTACCAGGCTGCTGACCATAATCAACAACATAAGTTGTCTTCAGGTCTCAGATAATTATTTGAGATCAGACATAGAGATGAAACTATTTCTGTGAAGTTCATTGGAAGAGAAGACAACCTTCTTTTGGGTAAAGGTTATGTTTAGATTTGGCACCCTGGGCTGGCCCTGCCTCCTCTCAATTAAAATAGCAAAGTTAAATATTTAGGTGAAGTATTTATAAAGAGTAAAAAAACACAATATCATATATAAACACAGGAAAAAATGTTTATTATTTAACCTTAAAGAATACTTAAAGGATATAAGTTTTAGTGCTATAATTAAGATGGATAAAAACAAATGCCTTAAGCATCCTTAAGGGACAAATTTAGGATTCCTAATGGGAAGAGTTTCTGAGAGGAAAGTACAAAGGTTGAGGTTCAAGTTTACCAACCAAGCTTCTAATTAGAGACCCATGAGCAGTGCACCCACAGTTTACTGCAGATTATCGTGACATCTAGTCAGATATTCCCAAAAGTTGATGGTGAAAAGTGAGGTATGGTAAATGGAGGAACGTTTTTCCTGGTTTTTTTGCATGAGCAGCAACCAATCCATCACAACCTTCATTTATCCTCACAACTCTTTAATATTTACTCCTATATATCTTTTCCATTTTAGTAAACACTACATAAAAATGAGAATATGATAATGTCAGACTCTTCTCCAGTCCCACTTAGATTCAAACACTAAATACCTTGAACTAGTAGCCTTAAGATTGCCTCGTCCCTGACCAAGCTCTGATCAAGGAAGGAGACTTTTTTCTACGTTCATGTTAATCTTTGTGTCCTGCACATCTGGAGTAAAACAGTAGCTTTCTTCCCACTGAGATATATTGTTCTCTTTAGCTTCCATTGTGTTTTCTCATTTCATTTGCCTGGAATACTGTTAGATGTTCTGGATAAAATTTGGTTTACAGAAGAAAGTCAATTTAACGAGGGGAGAATATTTTAAATTTTTTTCCACAGCTATATCTCTAACAGATATAGCAATGTTTCATTCATAGCAGATGATGATAAATATTCATTGAGTGAATCAACAAACGAATACCAATGTTAGTCCTCTGAGCCTTGACATTTTTGAGCTGAGGTCTGATATTCTGTTTATTAACTCAGATCAATGCAGTCTTTTAGGGATCTAGACCCCATTTCTCTCTTCCCTGAATTCCATCTGAAGTTTGTTCCAGACAGAGTAAATGACACAAAAATATCCATCTAATATGAAACGTTACGAGTTTGCAAATTCTGTTGTCACATTTTAACCCCCAGACTAGATACCTAGGGACATCAACTAACTAGGATTGAGTGCAAATTTGCCTTGTTCCTTCGCTGTATATAAATTGCTGGAACATAAAGTAGCAGAAAGAGGATTGGTTTTGTAATAAACTACATTAAGATTCCAATACTGCCTCTGACATTGTAATTGTGCTGTGTCCATAGGCAAGTGTCTTCATTCGACTCAATAAAAAATAATTGATTGCGTGCTCCAATTCATCAGGCAGTGTACAATAACCCAGGGTTATGAAGATATAGTCTCTATCCTCAGAGTTCAATATGTAATAGGAGAAACAGCCACATAAACAGTTGATAAAAAAGAAGTTTTAAAATTGAAAAGAAATGAAATGATAGTGATTTAACAGAGGATTATAAGAGGTCAAGGGAGGAGAATATTACCCAGCCTTAGGAAATTCCTAGTTGAAATCACAACCCATGTGAAATTACCAGCAAAATATAGCCCAAATCTAAACATTCCTCGCTACCTCCAGAGCTAGCACTCTAGGATAGTCTAAGTAATCATCGCTTCTTCTTTGAAAAAAAGAAGAAGGTTCAGATTTGTTGACCTATATTATATTACCACTACAATAGCCATAATAATCTTAAAAATATGTTATGTCATTTTTCTTGTTTAAAATTACCCGATAACTTTCCATCATATTTACAATAAAAGCATTATTTCTTACTGTTGCCCACACCGCTTTGGCAGTGCCTACCTACTCACTAGACCCACTTCTTCTTCATGGGCATACAATTAGAAAGCATGTCCCAGATTCCTTTTTGGTGACATGTGGCCTTATGAATGTATTCTAGGTGATGGAATTTTAGCACACATGAATTTGGAAGCCATATGTTAAAAACGATACTATTTCTGGATACCTCAAAGACTTTATAGAGCAGTGACACCCTTCAACATCAACCTCTTAGGAAAACTGGGGTTAAGTTAGGGATATTTTCCGTTTTATCTGGAAAATCTGCTAGCATTAGCTGAACTAGCACTAGGATCCTACTTTACATCTTCTCTGTCAAACTCTCTGCCTCGTCTCCTACCACTGTTACACTTGTCTATTCCTTGACCTTCCTCCTGTACCTTAAGCATCCCAAATTTCTTCCTGTTTCAGGGCTTTGCACTTACTCTCTTCTCTACCTGAAATACTGTTTCTCAGAACATGTAAATGGCTTATGGTTCACTTCTTTGGGTCTCTGACCAAAGTCACCTGTACAAGAGGCTTTCCCTGACCACTTCTGCTTTTAAAATAGCCACTCTTTCCATCATGCTCTATCTCCTTTCCCTGCTTTATTTTTCTTCATAGTATAATATAATCTCTCCATATTATTTTATATATTTGATATTTCTTCATAGTATAATTCCAGTTAGTGAAATTATACTACATATTTGTTTGCTTTTTGTTTATCTTCCATACTAGAATGTAGTTCCATGAGGCAGGGATACTTTCTATGATTACTTTTTTATCCCTAGAAGAGTATTTACATATGGTAGGCAATTAGTAAATATCGGTCGAATGGGTATTGGATGATATTGGTGTTTAGAAATCTATGATAGAATGATTCTTGCAATTGGAAGATCCATGGCCTTGTTTTGGGAACAAATGCCTAAGGTGAGGTAGAGGTCCTGGCCAAGAAACGAAGGTAGTCCAACAAGATGAGACTTTCCCTGTTCATTTATTCAAAAATTATTTATTGAGCACCAGACTAATACATGATAAATTCTGAATATAGCAATATGTCAGGCAATGTCTCTGCCCCTACGGAGTTTATATTGTAGTGGAGAAGACAAAGTGTAAATAAATAAGTTTAAGATATAATAGGTGGCTTTTCCACATTGATAGTAAAATATTTTATGGAAAGGAGAGTTTTGTACCATGTGCCAATATTTTCATTTTAAGTAGGGGCAGAAACCTGAAGGAAGATCCAATATTGAAGACAGAGAGAGGATGGTAGGGCTGGCATTTATTAGCCTCAAAGGAGGAAGAGTTTTGGAAATCAGGACTCAATTCTAGGCCAGAATTCTTTCCAGCTATACCACACCGCTGCTTGGGGCTGGTTTTTGACTATAGGAAGAGACAGTAGCTAGGGTTTTCTTTACATGGTGCCAAACTAGCGTACCACCACACCTCTCTAGGGAAAGACATCATGTCAGTTTATTGGATGTCTTCAAGATCACAATCCCAAGATGTCAAACCTAGCCTACAGTGAAAATTTGTATTTAGGAAAGCACCTCTAGGCAAGAAGGAAAGCTGCTATTTTGGGAAACAGTGAAATCGGAATAAAAAACTGAAGCAAATATGAATATGAGTTTATATTCTCGAAACTAGATGTGACTGCTGCCTTTTCTTCATGTGCATAATCTCCCATTCTGCTTCCGCTGTTAATTATTTTATAGGCTTGCCTTTTAAACCCTGAATATAGACTATTTGCTACTTGAGAATATGGACTATAACATAAACATCTTTAAAATGTACATTTCAAAGCAAAGTGCACTTCACATAATAGATCAATATTATTTATTGAAATGAATTATACTTATTAAAGAGTATTCACCCATATTCTTCTAAACTCTTCAATTAAGATTTTTTACCCCCTACCATATTTAATTAAAATTTAAAAAGTAAAAGAAAACCTCTCTAATCCTTTAGACTCCTTTTTTCCTCATGGATAATTTATATGTATGTTTATATAAGATTCATTTTTCTGTGATTCTGACTGCCAATCTCCATGCTAAATTAAGCACAAAGTTGTCCTGCTGTGCATATCTGAGTTGCAGGTGCAGGAATTCAGTGCTTAAGTAAATGTAAGGGAATTGGTGATACCCGTGGATTATTGGAAACGTATTCACTTTCCTGTTGAGTTTGAAATATGATGTAATGGCACTCAATTAAAACTGTAGATTTAGAAAAGCTAAGTTACAAAAGAATTTAAACTCTTTCAGGCAAAATAACTTTACAGGAGTCTAGCCCCATGAAGAACAAGTACGCATTTTCAATTATCCTTTTAAATTGTTTACTTTGATAACATCATCTCTGGAATTATAGATGATACCAATCCTATTTCCCTATTCTTAACTCCTGTTATCTATGAATGTATTAAAGAGAATAGTGGAGGCACCTGGGTTTGATGAGGATATTTCAAGAAACCTCAAAACTCTTATGACATTGTCAAATTTGGATTGCAGCCAGAGTTGACTGATGCTTAATTTGGAATATATTTAAGGTGAAGTAAATTCTTTCATGTGTAAAAAATCCAGAAATAGCTAAATTAAAACCACCATATCAGTAAAATAGCATTTAGTAAAGGTTTATTGTGCATATAAGAATAGTTCATGAACTGGGAGCTCTCAAACCAGTAGTGGAATGAGGTTCAGAGATATACTGTTATAAGACAGCTTAAATAGCGAAAATGCAGAGACTGTTTTCTCTTTACAATGATTAGTTATAGAATTAGAGTTTTTCTAGTGATAGGGGATTGTTAAAGGCAGTTATTCATGCCAATTTTGGAGAACAGCTTAAGTTTTGCTTATGGTTTTCAGAGGTATTTACAAGAAGTGGCCCAAGTTAAGTTTCACATTAAATTTTGGTATGTGGCTTAAATGGTTGTGTCTGCTCGGAGAATTTTTCAGGTTTGATTTCCATTTTGTATTTTACTTCAACACATGTAATTATTTTAAAACATTAGTGGCACCATTTCACAAACACCTTGGAATAAAAAACTTGAATCAACTTTTAGGTTTTCATTTTCCATTGTCTAGATTAGGAATGCCATGTAAGATTTGGATTTAATCTGTAAGAAATTTGGGACAAATGAAGAATTTTAATTTTATTATAGTATTTGAGAGAGTGTAGCATATTATTACATTTTACTTTTAGGATGATACCAGTCTTATAGCATTGTGGAGAGTACTTTAGAAGAGGGATAAAGACTGGAGGCAGAGAAACCAGATTGGAGAAGGTTACGGTAACATATGTGGGAAATATTAAGGACTGAAACTAGAGCAGCAGTATTAAAAAGGATATCAAAATGGCATATTTAAGAGATGTGAAAATGGTAGGTTAGGTACTGGTTGTGATTAGATGTGGGGTACAACTATGACAACTACTTCATGGTAACCACATTCTGTGGTGATGACTGAATGTTATACATTATTAGTTAACCATTAATGGAGTACCTAGGAAGTTCTCAGAATGTCTGGAAATAATATTAAATGTAGCAATTTATAATAATACTTCAAATACTGATGATGATGGTGCTGCTTCTGAGAAGCAGAGGTCCCCTTTCATGAAGGGCATATTAAAGATAATATCAAGAATGCATGTCTTAACATAGTTTGAATTGATATAGTGATAAAGCCAAGGTGGGGCGGGGGCTTCAAGAAGAAGGATGCTGTAGAAATGTCAGTACTTATAGAAGATTTGAATAAGAATATAAGAAAATTATCCATTGCAATTAATAGCAAGATTGTTAGAGACCATGACAAGAAGAGTTTCAATGGAGGAGTGGGAGCAGAAGCCAGGAGCAGTTACCTGAGGTGTATCGTAGGACCTAAAGTGTGACTCTGTTTTACTGTTGTTATTGGAGTCACTGCTGTGGCTACCAACATACCATACACTTCTAGGACACTTGCCTACCTGTCTAAGCACAATCTTAGAATTTGCAATAATTTTCACAGTAACCTAGTAACTTGGGCTAATAATTTAGCTCACTTAATTGACTTTGCAGTTGCTATTCACTATTGGAGCATAGAGATGGCACCAGAAGTCTGCATTTCTCAAGCTTGTAATCAACAACCTGTTTTTACAGACTCTTTGAGATCCCCTGCAGTTTGTGACTAATTGCTGCTTGGTAACTCTAAGCATGGGAGAGACCCACCAGGGACTCTCTCGTATTTTAGCACAAAACAGAAATTTTGTGAGTTTGCACAGTCAGCTTTAGAAGCTTAAGAGCTTTAGTCATCTCCACCTAGAGTTAAAGGCTGCCCCTTGTGACAATTTTAAATCGTAAGGATGTTGAACAATAAGTGTGAACCATTTAAAAAAGCAGGAGCTGTAAATAGAAGGGCAGAAATATAGTGGTAACTAAAAGGATATGTAAGAATAAGCTGTCTCTTTTCAACACAAATAAGACATGAGCATGCTGTTAATGTTTTTGACACATTAATTAGAAACTCGCCTACATTTTCAATATCAGGAAATTGTAAGTAATACATTAAATTGAAATGACCTAGGCATTCAGCTTTTCTCTTCATTTTACTGTAAAACAAAGCAAGAATTTTATACAAAATACACTCCTTTTATATATTTATTTCTAAAATTCTGATTCAGTAGGCCAGCTTTTAGGAAGAACAGAGAATCCACATAATTTTGACATTTTAAGAGATAACATAACAATAACATTTAAATGTTTAGCTATAGATGAGATGAGACTGTTCCCTTAACACATATAGATTGTATTAAATTAAGCTGTTATTATTCCCCTTTTATTTTTCTTGAGATAAAAATGAGGGCAAGAGTTAAATATGGTTCTTTTTGCTTACCAAGTGATTTAAATCTTTTTTCAATTTCATGAGAGGTTACTATTGGCTATTTAAATAATCACAATGTTTTTGTTTTTATGGTACTCGTGGCAATGATTAGGAAATTTTTAAATAATATTTTTTTAATGTGTTGTTGCCTTCAAGTTTTTGAAGATTTCACATAGACACATTTTAAGAATGGTTTGGAGGTGCCCTAGGATAGAAAGATGAAGTTAATAACCTGAAAATATTTTAAAATGCTATCAGAGTAAGTCGAATCACATGTGAAAAGGCAACTTGATATACGTTTTTTCTTGATAGGTTTTTTTGCCTTATAAATTTGTCTTAGTTTAAACTAGTAAGGATAACTAACTAAAGATTTTTTATTACACTTCCTAAATTGACATTGCAATTTTGTTTTGTTGGTTACACATCTTTGAATGAGCATACTGATTTTGATCTGCATTGTTATGGGGCTGTTCATGGGTAGCTGAGGATAAACGCACACACGCATTGCTATGTATCTGATTTATCTAGTTAAGAATATAGAACTTAACAGAGCAAGAGTAGTTGTAGGCTTTTGCCCTGATGTATGTTTCATATAGGACATAATTCCTGAAGATGACTCCTGTTCACAGATGAGTCATTTCTGAGTCTATGAAGCCCAACTCTTGCTACACCATAGGCCTTTTATAATCAGGCTTACATTATGTTCAGGAACAACTAAGACTATCTATCTATATGCTTCCGTTTAAAAATATTTTATAAAAATTAACCTGTGCTGATTCTTATATATTCTCAGGAGCAGCTGAGATACGTCTTTATTCAGGAAAAGTGAGAGGATTAAGCGTCCAGGGTGGCCCTGAATGATATTTCTACCTTCTTATGCCAGTTTCTCAGCAAGCCTATTTCCTCACATGATCACGTGTAATACATGCACTCATATTCATACACGTACACACACACATATACTGTTTAACTTACATATTTGTCTGTTTCTCCCGGCTGATGAAAGGTTAAAAGAGCAGTCTCTTTATGAGCACATTTAAATATAGAGTTAGAACATTACCAGTATACATAATATACTGCAGAGGCCAATCTTAGTATAAATTGATTTTCATTATTTATATTAATGCCTGTAAAAATGTCATAGGCTTTTTATTTTCCTCTTTCTAAAAAAGATTCAGATCTTTGACACTAATACTGGATTTCAGAAGGTTACATTTTTCTAGTGATGAATTGGATTCAGCATTATAATCATTTTATTCAATTTAAAGTACTTTGTGTTTTATATTTCAATTGAGTTAATATATAATGTTCCTTTTTCAACTCCCGTAAGCATTTTCCAGACCTTTAGCATACAGCGTCCTTTTCCAGACTAAAGAATTGATTAACTCTATAGAATTTCCCAAGAAGTGGACAAAATACAATTTCACTTTTAAAATAAAGTGCTTAATTAAAGTTCCAAGTTGGAATGAAGTGTCACTGTTTTTTTGTACATTTAATTTTATGTCACTAGTTCTTCTAAGCCATAATGAGAAATTGATGCTACTTTTCATTATTGCTACTTTCTTAAAATGAACACTAATGTGAATTGATTTTTTTTCTATAATAAGTTTTTATTTTAAGCCAATAGGTTGCAAACTCAATGTAAGGCATCAGTGAAACTAAAAAAATCTAAAGTATTAAATGAATTACAGTATTTTAATCATTTCTGTTATGCATAAACTTACAAATTGTACATTCCTATGTTAATTGTAAGATACTTAAAATCACTTTATTTACCTATAAACTGACAAATCAAAATTTAAAGAATAGAGGCAAAATAAGAAAGTGCCATCCTTTTTCTTCTAAAGCAAAATTAAGCCCATAGATGCTTCCAGGAATATGTGGTGTTACCTTGGGATGACTTTCAAGTTGCATATTCAAAGGCCTAGTCACATAACAGAGAATGAATAAGACTGCCCAAAACAAAGCTAGGTATAACTAGAACAAAACACACTGTGAGTCTAAAAGGACCATAAAATGAATGAACAGATCAAACTAAATGAGCTTATTTGCTGTAAACTTTGGTACAGGATAATCTTAAAATTTTTTTATGGAACAATATAAAGAAATATATTTGGATTTTTTATATAGTTTCATTCTGCTTGGCTTATCAACTTAACTTCTTGCCTAATAAAGAATTCTAAAAGCAAACATCAAAGTTCTGAAATTTACTTTAAAAAATACCTCAATGGAAGCTATTTATATGAAAGATATCTAATAAACATTGTATAGTGTCTTAACGTAAAAATGTTAAACGAACTTAAGGGGCACAGACAATGTAAAAAACAAATTAATATACTTTATTTCTGTTAGCCTTTTCATCAAGCATTTCAATATTCCTTATATTTTGCCTCTGCATTTTAATTCAATCAACATTCTTTTATTTTATATCTGTTATACACCAGATACTGTAAGATTCACAATCAAGTAAAACCTGCATCCGCCCCAGCTCAGTGACTGGTAGGGAAGAAAAATGCAATAACATATCATAATGCAGTGTTATAAATTCTATCACATCAATATAACATCATAGTGTTATACGGAAATAGAAATTAATAGATATACTTAAAGGTGATTAAAACACTAGTTTAAAAGTTATAAGGAAAACTGACACTGCACTCATATTCAGAGGGAATATAGAATATAATAATGGGTAGAGACATGGCTCGGATTTTGTAAAGTTGTAAAATTGTAAAGTTGGACAAGATTTTCAAGCTCACGGACTGGTGAGGAAGACATGAAACAGCCACGATACAATGTGGTAATGTCCTACCCAATACCATACAAGTAAACACAGGTCTCAAGGGGTGAAGAGAAAAGCAAAGTCAACTATTTGCTAGTTATCTCTACCTGGAAGGTCTGTCAGGGCCTCAAATGAAGGATGTAAAACAGACAAGTGCATTGCATTCAGTTTCATATATTTTCTGCTATCAATAGTTCCTAAATGAGAGCATCATCTTCCCAGGAATAGAAGTTCAAACTTTGGAGCCTCTTTGACTCTGCCTACTCCTTTGCTATCTATATAAATGACATTCCAAAGCTTGTTAATTCTATTCATTCAACTTCTTAAAATTTCTCTACTGTTTTTTAATGTATACAGCCATAGCTATAGTTCACATTCTCTTGAAAGATTATTTACAAAGTAGATACCTCCCTAATTTGCTCACAAACTATATTCCAGTCCTTTCTTCAGTGAGTTGCAAATTCCCTCCAATCCTTTTACTATGCATTTACATTAATAGAGGAAATAAAACAATACTTAAAATTTATTTATAATTAGTTAAATACTAAATAAATAATGTAAATAGTATAAATACTAAAATATTTAATACTTTAGTTTGTTTCCCATGTCAGAAACCATGGGCTTGCTTTTTTGTCTTTTTTAACTGCTGTGTAATAACTCATAATAAATGTATACCAAAATTTATGTTCCTACACATTTATTGGCAATTAATTGTTTTTGACTTGTTTCCTAATACAATAAGACAATTAACATCTCTGTACACGCCTTCTTGTGCACATTATCACATTTCCCTGGGGCCTGTTGTTGAGGCCTGGTATTGCTTTAAAAAAATTTTTATTTTAATAAATACTATGTAGCTGTCCGTCAAACTAAATTTAAAAACAAAGTTTAAAAACCTTAGGCACAAACGCTTCATTTTTAGTTTTAGCCAACATTTTATTTTTTCCAGTCTGATGCACATATATTTGTTTAAATTAGGGTGACTACAAAATAAATTATCCTAACTAAGAATCTTTTAAAGAAAAAGCAGATGCTGTTAAACCTGGGATAATAAGCATAAACAAGGACAGTTAGGGCCAAACCAGAACATGTTACCACCATAGTTAGAACCAAATTTCTTATATCCAAATCTTATAATTTCAATAACTGCTTAATAATTATTTTCATCTTCATACAACAGTATATATCAAGACCAAATTCTTCATCTAAAGTGTTTGGCCTTTCATGACCTGAATCTACCTGCCTTTTTCTTCTAATCACCTACTCCATCCTTCTATTTAATACAAATGGCCTCATCACTGTCATCCCAGGTTCTTTGGGCCCACTCGGGATCCAGCTGTGTCTTGTCTTCCCTGTCTGTTTTCCTGTCATGTCTGTCAATGCCCTATATTTCCTTAAATGTACAGATAAATTCTACATCCTTCAAGGAGATTTCCAAGATGTTTGTAGGAGAGGAAGAAATTTTCCTCTACCCTTTTAGGTTCTTCTGGCTAGTTTAAGAATTAAACTGACATGAGACAGAATAACAAGAGAAAATAAAACAAATTTAATAGCATACGTACATGAGAGAGACCCAGGAAAACTGAGTAACTCACCAAAATGGCCAAAGCCACCACCTTAAATACCATCTTCAGCTAAAGACAAAAGAGGGTGTTGAGGATAGTGGTTTGGGACTTCAAAGGGAAGGGAGACAATTCACATGGAGGTAGAAAAGCGAATGCTTGGTAAAGAAATGTTTTCCATGCTTTGAAGAGACAATGAGACATGGAGAGGAATTTGATCAAATGGGCCTGGCTAGGTTCCTCCTTGTCTGCCACACTTAGTTCATATTATAATTATTTATGGTGATAGCTTCTGCCTGAAACAAGCCTTCTATCTTAAATTCTTTAAGGCAGTTAGGGGGAAGGTCAAAGTTTCTTCCTGAGTCTTTTGTCCTTAAAAATAAGCCAAAGAGACACATTTTGGGGCAGCCAATTCTGCTCCCCTATAGTCCTTCCTATTCAGAATTACTTTACTTTTTATTCTATTATAATTAATCTGTTACTACTCTTCTATCTTTATATCCTCCTCTTTTGCTTTGGGATAATGTGGCACAGGGAGTAAGATAATAGATTCTGGACTTGAATACCAGCTCTGTAATTTGCATCTGGGGGAAATTACTTAATGACTCTGTAGCTTAGATTCCTCATGGGTAAAATAGGGATAATAGTTCCTATCTTCTAGAATTTTCAAAAGGATTAAATAAGTAACACATGTAAAGCACTTTTACAAATAGTGCCTGGTATATGTAAGTACTGTATGCTTCTAAATAATCAGATTTCTCTTAAATATTGGGTTTCCTTAGAAGTTAGGCTTTGGCTTTTCTACAATTCACTCTTGTACGGAGAAATTGAGGTAAATCTATAATAATTTTTAATATTATGAAGCAAAATCTACTGCTTCTGAATTAGCTTATGGGGGCTGCAGAATGTGGCATTAAAATTTCAATTCTGGAGTAGGCTTGACCCAGGTTGATATCTTGGATCTTCTACCAGACAGCTATGACCTCCATGAGACTACATTTTTTGTTTGTTTCTTTTCCTCCACTCTAAAATGTAAATAATAATAAAAACGCCTACTTTGTAAGATTGCAATGATAATTGATGTATGACAAGTTAAGTGCCTGCGTAGTACCTGGAAGTGCTAGGTTAATTAATGTCAGAAATTTTTTTTAAGATTGGCCCTAAGCTAACATCTGTTGCCAATCTTTTTTTTTCTTCTCCCCAAAGCCCCCCAGTACCTAGTTGTATATTCTAATTGTAGGTCCTTCTAGTTCTGCTATGTGGGACACCGCCTCAACATGGCTTGATGAGCAGTGCCAGGTCTGCTCCCAGGATCCAAACCAGCAAAACCCTAGGCTGCCAAAGCTGAGCATGCAAACTTAATCATTCTGCCATGGGGCTGGCCCTAATAAATATTTATTGCTGATAATATATTTCAAATACAATGGCTCTAGGTCCTTAGGTGAAAGATCTCTTTCCTCACTCTAGTCAACCAAACAACAAATACATAAAATATTTTCATTGTCTGAATAACTAGACTGTAAGATCACCTAAAAGACTCACTGAAATCATTTGTAATATTATGAAGCAAAATGTAGTGATTTAATAGAAATTCTTCACATGTATTTTTCCAACCTAAATCCAATAATGAGTAGTTTCTTTCTCAATTATTTGGACATCACCAAATGACACATGCAAAGGTAAAACTAATTCTGAGTGATACTTCAGATGACTTCTTGAAATAATTTTCAGATTTCTACAATATCATAAGACACTTAAACCAATTATGCCCCTCTTGATGTCATGTACTTTTCATGTGTGTGTACAGTACTTTTTGGATTTGATATAATTAAAACAACATCAAGCTACATATTACAATAAGTGATCATAAAAATTTGTTTCTTCATAATAAGGAATGAATTTTTGAAATGAATTTTATTTGAAAACATTATTTTACTATTATTCAAATTTAAGTATTTATTGTTATGTTTTAAAATGCAACAATATGTCTTTACAATTACCTTTATTCTTTACAAAATTCTTTACTAAAGAATTACTTAAATTCATTACTCTCTGTAGTAGGTAATGAGTTTTGATGAGTAACAATGATGTTTTAAGAATAATTATTCAAACTTTAAAAGAAATTATTTAAAGGAAAATAGGTATGGAATATTTAGGTAAGATAAAAGTGACTGAGTTTAATAACATCCATGTTCATGGAAAATTTTTATCTGTTTTTTAACTTATTTAAATACAGCAATATAGTATATATATTTCTGCTTGATTTTTTTCATGTAACATTGTGATTGGGAGCTTCATTTCAGTTACCCGAGTACCAGAATATTGTTCATTTTAATTGCTGTAATATTGACAGACATTTGGAGGCTATGAGACATATGGATGCTATAAACATTCTTGTGCATATTTACTGTACATATGTATTCATTCTCTGAAGAGGGGAGTTACTTGCTCACGGATTATGGATATGGTCAGCTTCAGTAAATAGTGTCAAATAGTTTTCCAAAATGACTGCAGCCATTTAACCACCTATGCGAAGTTTATGAGGATTCAAGTTGCCCTACAACATTAAGAATTGGTATTATCAATATTTTCAGCTTTAGCCATTTTGGGGGTATGCTGTGGTATAACATTGAGGTTTTAATCTAATTTCCCTCACAGGTAAAGACCTGAAGCCTTCTTTATACGGCTTTTTGAAATTTGAATATCCTTTTTCTGTAACTTGTCCATCTTTTTCTTGTTGATTTGCTGAAATTATTTATATATTCTAGATATTAATCCTCTGTTGGCTATATGTATTTCAAACGACTTTCTTCAATATGTAACTTTATTTCTCACTCTCTTGTGAGAGTGTCTTTTGATGCAGAGTTTCCAATTTTAATGTAGTTCTTTTTTATCTCTCTTTTCCTATAAGATTACTGATTTGTATCCAGTTTCAAAAACTCTTGTGTACCCCAGGTCATGAAAGTATTGTCCTGTGCTATTTTATAGAAATTTTACGGTTTTATTTTCATTTAAGGTCTACATTCAGTTGTGTATGGTGTGAGGTAAGAATTAAGAGTAATTGTTTTACTATGTGGCTATACAATGAATGTAAGACCATTTCCTACTTTTCTGTAGTGTCACCTCAGTCATGATTTATGCCACTCATAAATCAAGTGTCCATCATGTGTGTGTGTAATTCTGGAGCATTCTGTTCTATAAATCATTTTGTCTATTCCTGAACCACTATAAAAAATTTTTCAATAGTGTACCTCTGTAATAAGTATTTTTATTTTGCCTGTAGGAACCTAAGCCCGATCGTTTACTTCAAGATTGTCTTGATTATTCTTTGCCATTTGTACTTCCTTAACATTTTAAATAAGTTTATAAAAATAAACACTGAGATATTGATTGGGACTACTTTCAATCTATAGATTAATTGGGTGGAAACTGATATCTCTACAGTATGGGATGTTTAAATGTATGCCTATTGTATTGTCTTGGCCTACAGACTTTGGACTCAAGACTACAACATCAGCTAGTATGATTCCATTTAGATAAAATTCAAAAACAGGCACAACTAACATATAGTGATAGAAATCAGAAAATTAGAATAGTGCTTATCTCTTGGAAGGAGGATTGACTAGAAAGAAACACAAGAAAGCTTTCTGGATAGTAAGAAAGTTTATGGAATGAGAGAGAAATGTATCTTAAGGTTTATACTAGTGTATACATTTGTAAACCTCATTGAACTGTATCTTTAGGATCTATCAGTTTACTACAATAAATTATACCTCAGTATAATTAGTTTAAAAGTTTATCAAAATTGGTATGGTAACTTTTAAAGAAATTTATTCAGGGTCAGGGAAAAGTTGAATTCCAGAAAATGTATGCACATTTATGATTTTAGATTATTTATCAAAGGTCATGATTTTGTGCAATTTATGGAACTTCTTGAAGAACCACTTTTGTTTTCCTGGATTTTTCTCTATTGTTTTCCTGTTTTCAATTTCATGGACTTCTGCTCTAATTTTTATTACGTTTCTTCTTATACATTCTTTAGAGTTATATTGCTTTTCTTTCTCCAGTTTCCTAAATTGATGGCTTAGATTATTGATTTTATATATTTATTTTTTGTAATTATATGCATTTTATGGTACAAATTTTCCTCTAAGAACTGCTTTTGCTACATATCTCAATTTTTGAGAAGTTGTATTTCATTTTTATGTATAGTCATGTGTTGTTTAATGATGAGGATACATTCTGAGAAATGCATCGTTAGTTGATTTCATCATTGTGTGAACGTAATAGAGTATACTTATATAAAAGAAATGGTATAGCCTACTACACACCTAGGCTATATGGGACTAATCTTGGGGACCACCATGTATATGCAGTCTGTCGTTTACCAAGACTCCATTATGCGGCATGTGATTATAGTTCAAAATAGTCATTAGTTACTTTTGAGACTTCTTCTTTGACCACTTGTTATTTAGAAGTATATTGTTTCATCTGCACATATTTGGGGGAATTTAAAGATCTCTTTCTGTTATTGATTTAAAGTTTAATTCTATTGTGGCCTAAGAACACACTATGTGTGAATTTTATTCTTCTAAATTTGTCAAGGTGTTTTTTTATGGCCTACGATATGGTCTTACCGAACATTCTATGTGAGCTATGTGAAGAATGTGTGCTGTTTTTCTGCTGTTGTTGAATAAAGGGTTCTATAAATGTTAATTAGATCTAGTTGACTGATTATTTGCCTGCTTGATATATTAATTACTGAAAAAAGGGAGTTCAAGTTTCTAAATGTAATAGTGGATTTGTCTCTTTCCTCTTGCAGTTCTGTCATATATTTTTGTCTCATATATTCTGATTCTCTGTTGTTAGGTGCATATATGTTAAGGATAGTAATGCCTTTCCAAAGAATTCATCTCTATATCATTATATAATGTTTCTTTTTATGTCTGAAAGTTTTCCTCATTCTGAACTTGGCTTTGTCTGAAATTAATATAGCTATTCCATCTTACTTTTGATTAGTGTTAGAGTGGTATGTCTTCCTCTTTCCCTTTACTTTTAATCTGTCTGAATCTTTATATTTAAAGTGGGTTTCTTCTGGGCACCTTGTAGACATCTTGGGTCTTTCAGTCTGATCATCTGTCTTAGACCAATCACATTTAAAGTGATTATTGACACACTTAGATTTTCTATTGTTTTTAATTATTTTCTATTTATTATGCTTGTTCTTTGTTCCCCCACCAATCTTTTTCTTCCTTCTCTAGTTTTAATTGAGCATTAAATATAATGCTACCTTAATTCTTCTCTTAAAATATCAATTATACTTCTTTTCTCTAGAGTTTGCAATATACATTTTTAACATTATATCACTTCACATAGCTTCAGTATTTTATAACAAAGTAAGGCATACCTTCAAGATATTGCAAGTTTGGTTCCAGACGACCACAATAAAGTGAATATCACAATGAAGCAGGTCACATGAATTTTTTGGTTTCCCAGCACATATAAAATTTATGTTTACACTACACTGTAGTCTATTAAATGTGCAATAGCTTTATGTCTAAACAAACAACGCACATACCTTAATTAACAAATACTTCATTGCTAAAAAATGCTAACCATCATCTGAGCCTTCAGTGAGTTTTCATCTTTTTGCTGGTGGAGAGTCTTGTAAAAAACATGGTAGCCAGGGCCAGCCTGGTGGTGCAGTGGTTAAATGCACACGTTCCACTTCTCAGCAGCCCAGGGTTCACCTGTTTGGATCCTGGGTGCAGACATGGCACTGCTTGGCAAGCTATGCTGTGGTAGGCGTCCCACATATAAAGTAGAGGAAGATGGGCACGGGTGTTAGCTCAGGACCAGGCTTCCTCAGCAAAAAGAGGAGGACTGGCAGTAGTTAGCTCAGGGCTAATCTTCCTCAGGAAAAAAAAACAAACCAGTATCTGCAACGCACAATTAAGCAAAGAACAATTAAACAAGGTATGGCTGTATTCCGAATTCCTCTCTCCTATCCTTTATTTCATGTTTTTCATTCACTTCACGTATAGGAATGTTATAATCACTCAATACATTGTTACTATTATTACTTAAAACAGTTATCTAAGGGATGGATTAGTAATAAGATAAACCCAAGATTTTATTTAATGTGATTTATTCCTTCTCCAGTGCTGTTCCTTTCTTTATGTAGATCTGAGTTTTTAACCTATATCATTTACTTTCTTCTCTGAGACCTTTTAATGTTTCTTTTAGGACAGGTCTACTAATGATAAATTTTATGAGTTTTTTTGTTTTTTGTTTGTGTCTGTTAAAGTATTTTTCCTTTACTTTTCAAGGATAGTTTCATTGGGTATAAAACTCTAGGTTGTGTTTCGTTTTTCTTTCAACATGTTAAATATTTCACCTTACTCTCTTCTTGCTTGCATGGTTTCTGAAGAGATGTCCACTACATTGTTTATCCTTGTTAATCTACAGGTAAAGCGTTCCTCCCGCCACCGAGCTTCTTTTAGCACTTTTCCTTTCTTTTCGGTTTTCTTCAGTTTGAATGTAATATACCCAGATGTAGAATTTTTGGTAGTTACACCCCTTGGTATTCTCTGAGCCTCCTGGACCTACATTTTGGTTTCTGTAATTAATTTTAGAAAATTCTCAGTCACTATCACTCAGAGGGAAATAGAAAAAAACAGTATTACAGTTTGAGACTTCAAAAATATATAATTTTGCTCTGTTCTCTCTTTCTTCTCTTAATGGTATTAATGATTACATGTATGTTACAATTTAAATTGTCCCACAGTCCTTGGATGGTCTTTTTTTTTCCCATACTTTATTCTATATTCATTTTAGTTTGTGTAGTTTCTATTGACACATCTTCTTCTTTTTTTTTTTTTTGAGGAAGATTAGCGCTAAGCTAACATCTGCTGCCAATCCTCCTCTTTTTGCTGAGGAAGACTGGCCCTGAGCTAACATCTGTGACCATCTTCCTCTAGTTTATATGTGGGACATCTACCAAGCATGGCTTGCCAAGCGGTGCCACGTCCACACCCGGGATCCGAACCAGAAAACCCCAGGCCACTGAAGCAGAACATGCATACTTAACCACCACTCCACTGGTCTGGCCCCTCTATGGACATATCTTTAAGCTTACTGATCCTTTCCTCAGCTGTGTCCCATCTACTGATGAACTTGTCAAAGGCATTCTTCATTTCTATTATGGTGCTTATCATTTCTAGAATTTTATTTAAGTTATTTTGTAAAATTTCCATCTCTTTATTTATATCACCCATCTATTCTTCATAGTTTCTAATTTTTCCACTACAGTCTCTAATATTTTAATCATAGGTCATTTATATTTCCTAAGTAGTTATTTTTAATTTCAAAACCTGCATCATATCTGAGTCTGGTTCTGTTGCTTGCTTTGTCTCTTTAGACCATGATTTTCTTGTCTTTTAGTATGCCTTATAATTTTTTGTTGAAAGTTGGACACAATGTACTAGGTAACAGAGACTGAGATAAATATATTTTAATGTAGGTTATAGGATAATCTGGCTAAGAGTTGGGCCTTTTAATGTTTCTGTAGCTTTCGGTGTCAGAGACTTCAAATTCCACGAGTTTCCTTAATTTTTCCTCCTCAGTTGTCTTTGGGCTTCCCTAAGAACTCTTTCTTATATAGAGTCTATGTACTGAGGCTTTTTCATCTATAATCCACAGTCTTTCTACTGGAGCCCTGTTGGTATGGTGATTAAGCTTGGGAAAGGGTAAGTATTCTATAATTTTATCATTAAATCTCAGTCTTGAAATGAGGCTATGCCCTGGGTTGTGACCTTCACAAGTATTCCTGGGCTTTCCCCACCCCACCTTTTAAGTGAGACAGGAAGGCTAGGGGCGTCTAGAGTAGGATAAATGTTCTTCTCCCAGGTGAGATAAGCCTCTGTTAAAATCTTTTTTCCTGGAGAGTAGGCCTTTGTGTAGGCTTTAGGTGTATTTCACAATAGCTACTTTTGCCTTCCCTCTTCAGATCTGTGAACGGATATTTCTTGGCTCTTAAGTGTGAGAACTTGATGGGATTCCAGAAAGTAACATCCATGAAAGTTTGGTGATCTTGTCTCCCAAGACAATGGAAGTCAGAAATTTTGTACTCTCAGGCTGATCTACACACAGTCTCAAGCAATTTGTCAAAATTACCATTTTATGTTATCAGCAGTTTATGGCTCCAGCATCTTCTGCTTTAAATAAGCATATCTTGAAGGTAGCTCTCTGGATGCAGTTGAATCTTCAGATTTTGGAGTGGTAGTATGCCCTGCAGTCTCAGCTGTCTGAGGAGTTCAAGACAAGTCACTGCTTTTTAATTTGTTAAGCAATTTTCTTATTGAAAGGATGGGAATGACAACTTCCAAGCTCTTCACGTGTTGGAGCTGAATTAAAAAATTGACTCATACATTTTAATAGGTAAAACATTATATTATTAATAGGAGTTTTAGTTCCTTAAATCCTCTATATTCTGCTAGCTGACTTGTTTACATGTATGTATTTTTCACATAATAAATACATACTAAATTTTGAATATATAGAGTATAATGGTTAATTCAATATGTAATTTGAGCTATTTTTACTATTTTGAATGTTATTATATTTTAAATGTACTTTTGAAGTGTGTAAATTTCTTTGTGGATTACTAATTTACTTACATTTACAATATTCATCTCTGAACATTTTAATCCTATATTTTTTATACATAATTAAAATAATTTGGAGTAAATCACCACAAGAAGCATTGATTTAGCATATCTAAAGACACGTTTATAAAAAGGAAATATGCATTTCTCATATACTGGTGAGGAGAGATAGATAAAATGTTATTAAATAATAACTAGTATGTGGTAGAATTAATTTGAAGAATAAGAAGTTCTTATATTTTTCTCTAAAATAATATATTATTTAAATTCCAAATAATGATATAGAATAGACTGAAAATATTATTTTCTTACAAATATTGTCAAGTGCTATCATTTAAGAACTTTGAAAAATAGTTGTGTACTATCTCATATAAACAATAGTAAGAAATCAGTCCCATTATTATTCTCTACATTAAAATACCTTAAAGATCATTAAAAACAAGTGAAATTGGTATTAATATAGTAAAATACATATTCCAAACCAAATCCAGCCTAATAGTCAAAGGCAAACATTAGAAACATCTCCATTATAATCAGAAAAAAAATAAAGTTGCCAAATACCTTGAGGGTATTATGCTGAGTGAAATAAACCAGAGGCAGAAAGTCAAATACCATTGATCTCACTCAGAAGTAGAAGACAAAAACAATGACAAACAAATGCATAGCAATGGAGATTGGATTGGTGGTTACCATAGGGGAAGGGGGGAGGGCAAAAGGGGTGATTAGGCTCACATGTGAGGGGATGGACTATAATTAGTTTTTGGGTGGTGAACATGATGTAATCTACACAGAATTAGAAATATATTATGATGTACATCCGAAAGCTATATAATCCAAGGTTATAATCCAATGTTACTGCAATTAAAAAAATGAATAAAAATTTTTTAAAAAGTTGCCAAATACCATAATAATTTAATTCTGGATGTATTAAACAAAACAATTAAGAAGAGAAAATGATGAGATAAAGATTGCAAAGAAGAGGCTAGTATTTCGTTCACAGTAGATAATACAGTGCATACCTAGACTTCCCAAAGAATACCTGGAAATAAATGCACAATAAAATCATTTGGGAGTTTTTAAAAAAATAATGGAGCTTCCATTTCACATCAGTGCAAGTGAAATAAATCTTTGGGGTTAGGGTTCTTGTCAGCTGATTTTTTTTCTTTTAAATTGTTTGCTTGCTTATTTTATTTTTTTAACCTCCTTTGGTCATTCTCAATCACAGAGATGATCGATAATCATCATTCCGGAAGAAGAATATAAAGACCAAACAAGGACGGTGTAAATTGTTCTGTCAGAAACTGTTTAGCTCATTCTTGACCTTTCATGCAACACCATATAAATGGTTTTATTAAATAAATGAGAGAAATGAATCAATTTTTCCAAACCACCTAGAGTAAAATTTACATATTTTTTTCTAATTTGACATTAGGATCAAAATTCTAACAATTTCACAAAGTTGTATTAAAATATTTTCTTTTTTGGTTTGGAAGCTAAATTCTGTGTAGTGTGTGACATTCGTGTTAATATTTTTAAGCTACTTAACTGATATTCAATATTCATGTTTATGAACCTATTGATTTATCAACATTTGACACCAAGAGTTTAGCATAATTTATGTACAGAAAAATGCAAATCTTTTCTTTTTACACAATCTTAAAGCTTCCACATGATATTGCTATGGACCCTGAAACTATGATGTCATATTCTATAACTTTGGTTATTCCTCTAAAGATTTATTGGCGAGCCTATGTCAAAGCAAATTTCATTCACATTTTTTTCTTTTCTTTTTTCAGTATCATATTTTAAATGGTTTCTTTAGAATGGATATCAATAGCATTATACATTTTTCAAAATCAGTCATAAACCTGTTTTTTTACCCAAGTTCTTTGAATTAAATATCTACAAATCCTCATCAGGATAAATAAATCAGGATATTGTGCATTTTATTTTTAGGATCAACAATGTTTTTGAGAAAAAGTGGTTTTTTTCTAAAGGGATTTAATAGCATTTGGAGTTTTGAATGAGTATTATTTGTTTCTGGACTTAGGAATTATTTTTGCAAAAGTTTGAGACATTTAAAAAATATTCAAAGAAAAAATCTCTTCTTAAAATACTTATACAATGAACAGTTCAAAAATTGTGTTTAGGTCCACAAACCAAGATTCTCTTTGGATAAATTTTGAAAGTCCTTATTCTAGCTGTGTCCTATCATGATGATTTTTCATCTGATTATTAGCACATTAATCATATGAATATGTTTTCAGATCTGAAAATAATATAACATTGGACATATCTATAAGAGAAATCCATTAGGATTGAACAATTTTTCTTACTAATATTCTTTCAAAGGTATGGCTACTTTTCTATATGCAGAAGGTGAGAAAAAAACTCTCTGGGGTAAAATTTTCATCTACAGCCTTAGCTATAATTCGGAGTGAAATCGTCACCTGTCCAGGGTTCAAGATCTAACGGGATAATTCCTACCTGGAGGATATTTCCATTCCTTTCAACTCACCAGTAATACTGTTGACATTCATATGCATTAATAAGAGTAAGTATGCACCAGAGGGAGATGGGTGGAGTGGAAAATACATGACTCTATTTGTCCTCTAATATTAATAGTCTTGAATCTCTTTTCTCCTTGCAATCATCTTTCCGAAATTCTGTCCCATCTTATGCCTTTTCCAAGTACTTTTCCATGGAAAATGGTTATGTGTGTAGAAATATCAGGAGAAAATAAAGTATGTTGAATACAATATGAAAGACAAGGCAGCAGGCCATAAGCATTGCATTCAACTAATGCAATTATGTTCAATAAAGGTATATTAGGGCTTAGACTATTCCAATTTTAAAATAATAGTAAGTAATGCATTGCTCATATAAAATATGGCCCAGTGGCCTAGTGGTTAAGTTCATGCTCTCAGCTTCCGCGGCCCTGGGTTCACAGGTTCAGATCCCAGGTGCAGGCCTAGCACCACTTGTCAAGCCACGCTGTAGCGTCATACCAATAAAATAGAGGAAGATGGGCACAGATGTTAGCTCAGTGACAATCTTCTTCAAGCAAAAAGAGGAAGATTGGCAACAGATGTTATATCGGGGCCACTCTTCCACATAAAAAATAAACAAACCTGCTTTTTTTAAAAAAAAGAATACACTCTATGTTATGTTTGTTTCCAAATGAATTAAAAATTAAAAAGGGACTAGAGTCACAAATATTTGATTTTCACAGGACACTTTTAACTAACATTAATGTAAGTGAACATAAGTGAGGCCATCTTGTCACACTAAATGACCCTTTCCTAGTTAAAACCCTTCTAGCATGTCATCATTATAAATTGCTACACACTTTTATGATTTTATGGCCTTGATCTTGTACACAAACCCCTGCTGAGGCACTCTGATAGTTTTGTTCTTAACAGTCTTAACGAATTTTCCCAAGGAACGAGAAGGCCTCCAGGATCAAGGAACACCTGTAGGATAGTCATCACCACTGACAAAAGAAAAGAACAATGAAGGAAGCTGGGGTCTCTCAGGCCTAAAGACCCACATTTCTAAACCCCTCCTTACTGCTCATTTTTGCTACATAACTGCCTCACGATTCTGTAATTCCTTAAGATGAGTTTTTGAAACATTAGTCTGTCATCTTCTGATCATGCTGGCTAATTGAATAAACGCTTCCTTTCTTGATCTCTAACTCATTGTGATTAATTGGTTCAGATTGCAGCAAGCAGAGCAAATGCATTGCTCAGTAACATTGAGACAAAGCTAAGTTAAGAAAAAAATTAAAATTATGATGGTTAATTTCTCATGTCAACTTGGCTAGGCTATGGTAGCTAGTTATTTGGTCAAATACTCATCTAGATGTTGCTGTGAAGGTATTTTGTAAACGTGATTTACATTTACAATTAGTTGACTTTGTGAGTGGGGCTCATCTAGTCAGTAGAAGGTTCTTAAGAGCAAAACCTGAGGTTACCTGGAAAAAAAGAAATTCTGCCTCGTCTACAATAAAAATCCTATCTAAGTTTCTAGCCTGCTGGTCTGCCCTACAAATTTAGGGTTTGTCAGCCCCTAGAATTGCACGAGCCAATTACTTAAAATCTCTCCCTCTCTGGGTCTCTCTCTCTCTCACTCTCTTTCTTGAGAGAACTCTGAGTAATACGTTAATCCTAGCAAGAAAGAAAGAGAACCAGAAACTGTGGGGGTAAGGAGGACCCATGGATGATGTTTTAACACATTGTTCGGTTGAGTTTTTGGCCAATAAGCCCAGCACTTTTTGATGGACTAGTGTTTGGGAAACACTGATCTACTTAATTTTACCTAAAGTTCACTTTTAGAACCAAAATTGCTTGTAAACATCAGAACGACATTTTATTTGTAGCATATATTTATAAATTATGACTAACATGTTATTCCTAGTTTAAAAGTTATAAATCTGTATATAGTTCATCCAGAGAGAGTGGTTTAGCTTGTTCATTTTTAATTTCTATGTTAAAAGTAACTCCATGGCATTATTTATAATAACAAAAAAGTAGAAACAACTTAAATGTCTATCAACTGATGAGTGGATTAACAAATTATGGTTTATCCATACAATGGAATATTATTTAGCAATACAAAGGAATGAAGTACTGGTATATGCTACAACATGGATATACCTGGCAAACAGTATGCTAAGTAAAGGAAGGCACAAAGGATCACATATTGAATGATTTCATTTATATGAAATGTCCAGTATAGGCAAATCTATAGACAGAAAATAGATGAATAGCTGTCAGGAGATGGGGTGAGGAGGGAACGAGGAATGACTGCTAATGATTATGGGGTTTCTTTCTGGGGAGATTAAAATGTCCTAATTAGATAGTGATAATGTTTGCACAACTCTGAATGCACTGGAAACAAATGAATGGTACACTTTAAAAGGGTTAATTTTATGTTATGTGCATTCTCTCTCAGTAAAGCTGCTATTAAAATAAAAAGTAATGGAAACATAAGAAGTATGAAAATCTCTGGTTTTAAATTATATTACAAAGCTACAGTAGTAAAATGGTGTGGTACTTACACACACACACACACACACACATTTTCTTAATATCCAAATGAAATCCTTAAAGCATGTTCTGCATTTAGGTTGATATTTTCAGGTACTATATTTTGCTTAGTAATTTTATTAGTCAACAATGGGTAATTACTTACCTACTTGTTTCTTCATTCGTAAAGTTAACATAATGCCAACTTCATGGGTACATGCCTTATAAGTTTTTAAAAGGAGATATTTATGTATACATATAAAGATGTTAACACAGACTCTGGCACAAACTACTTAAAAATATTTAGCTATTAGTCAAATAAGTGTTAATGATATCCTATAATTTTTACAAGGGCTCAAATTTGATAATTTTGAAATAATCTACACCCAAGTTATTATAAGTAAGCTAGACCCATTATAATCATTCAAGAATATAATCAAATTTATTTTAAGTGATATACTCTTGATGTCCTTATTTTCTTTTTTAAAAGTTGAATCTAAAAGATACTCAAAAGCTTAATTCAATATGGCCTTCTTTTAGAGGTCAGAAAATAATATCTCATTTAGTTAAGGAAAATACTGGCTTTTTAACATCTGTTATTTATACTTAGAGCTATTTATGATGGTCTTAGTGCTTATTGAAAGTTTACTATTTGCTATTAATCTGCTGCTTATACAACAGCAAATATGATGAAATCATTCAGGATTGAATCCTTGAGTAAGTCCAGAAGAATGTTGACAAAAATGTTAAGTGCTATCACCATTTACTTCGTATTTAAAATAGCACCAACTAGTTTAGAGGAAACTGTCTTCAAAATTGATACAATTAATTCTTTATTGAAATAACTGTAGTCTATAGTCTATAATGAATAGTTACTAAGAACCTAGCTATCTGGATTCCACTTCCATATTTTCAAGAAACTCATCTCCCTCAGTACATTAATGACAAATTATTGGCATAATTTGACAAATTAATTGGTGACTTTTATTGTCTGCATATTTTTGGACATTCTTTCAGCATATTTGGTGAATATTTATCACAATTTCTTGGAATTTAACAAATATTCCTCCTCTTCTTTCTTTACCCTCTCTATTTAGTCTCTTTTATGATCATATGATCATCTCTTATAACTGGAGCTCTCCTGGGCAGAATCCTCAGCTCTCAGAACAGTTCTAAGATGTAGTAGCAGTAATGGTAGTCCTAATATGTATTCAACACTCTATACATATATAGAGAGAGGCAGAGACATAAAGGGAGAGAGGTAGAATGATTTTCCTATGACCTCAGCATTTTGCAGGTCTTTGCAAGCATTAATTTATTTAATCCTTATAGGAACTCTATAAGAATCATAATGGTGCAACTATTAGTGAAGAAACTAAAGTTTATTCAAGTTGTCCATAGTCATACATACATTTACATGGTAAGCAGGAGTTTGAACACAATTCTTTCTGACTCTAGGCTATGAGAATTTGACCAAGATACTCTATTCCCTCAGAATGCATCATCTAGTTTTTCTCCTATATTCAAAATATTTGTTTACCACATAACACAATTCAGAAATCTAGGAAAATATTTTGAATTACTGTTTATCCTTTACTATTCACATATAACTAGTTATCAAGACCTAAAAATAAAAATACAAACATTAATTGATGAAATAACTTTATATTAACTTATTTAACTTTCAAAACAATCCTATGTAGTAGGTAATATTATTTTCATTGATATAATATCCTAAGTCATTTAATCCGGACCCATGGTTATAAATACTCTCTATGTACTCACGATTCTTACATCTCCAGACCTCAGCTTTCCTCACAATTCCAGATTCAGTTGCACAGCTACCTACATTACATCTCCAATTGTAGCTTAATTTTCTTTTATGGGTCCCCATTTCAGTAAATGGTGCTATAATTCACCAAGCGTTTGAAGCCACAAACTAGGTCTACCCTAAATATCTCTATATCGCTTCTCCAATTAAATACTTCTTCTAGTCCCACATGCTGTGTTTTTAATCCACTTTACAAACCATTTCACTTCTTTTCATCGCTACCACTATCAACATTGTCCTAGATAATATTTCATCTCAAATGCGTCTTCTACTCTATTGTTCTGCTCTTGCCTTTTTAAATTCATTCTCCATCCAATAGGCAGAATAAATATTTTAAAACATAAAGAGATAATTTTACTCTGTTTCTCATGTTTCAATTGTTTTAAATTACTCTTAGAGGAAAACCCAAACTCCTTTATCTGACTTCCAACCGTGAAGTTATTTGACCTTTGATTAAATCTACAATTTCTACCATTCTCTTTCTAGATCATCACACTTCATCCACTGTGATTTTATTTCTTTTCCTGAAATCTGCCAATCTTCATTCAAGTATTGAGTTTATTTGTTCCTATGCCTAGAATATTTCCCTCACGTTTGTTGTTTGGCTGGCTGCTTCCTTGCCTTTTAGATTTCAACTGAAATGTTATTCCTCAGAGAATGTAATTTCCTGACAGCATACTTCAAACATAAATCAGTTACAACACTAATATGATTTTTTGAGCACCTGCTTAAAATTCTGCATTATCTCACCATTGATTTCAGAATAATCCCTAGCTTAGCATGGCAAGACACTTTACAAAATAATCAGTGTTGAACTTTCTTTCCCCATCTTCTGTAGTTCCCTCCAACACTGCTTTATTCCAGCCAACTCCAAATATTACAGCTCGCTGAATACTTCCTGATGTTTCAACCTTCAGTGCTTGCATATAGATAGCTAAGCAAGATCTTTGTTTTGGGGTTTTTTTGAAACTTTGTTTTGTAGAATTTCTTGTCTACAGTCCATTGTGATAGACACCTTAAAGAAAAAAGCCTGCTATTAAGTGGGTATAAAGTTTCAGTTTTACAAGATGATTAAGTTCTAGAGACCCACTGTACAACATTATGTCTATAGTTAATAATACTTTATTGTACACTAAAAAAAGTTTGTTAAGAGGATAGATCTCGTGGTAAGCGTTTTTATCTCAATGAAAAGAAAATAAAGAAGTTTGTGTTTATTCTATGCTTGGCAAAATGTGTGGCACAATATACATTGGCAATTTATTTTTTAACAAATGAATACAATTTCATGAATCTCTGTATATGTAAATACCATCCCTAAATTGTAAGGAAACTTGAGTGGTAGGTTGCCTATCTTCCTCCTACTCTATGGCCTATATTTATCAACCATTATGAATCTATTTCTTGTTGCTCCTGGATTGTAACTACATAGAAATAAACAAAAACAGGTTGGCAAGATTTGTCATTACTCAAAGAATTAGATGATGCTATTAGGATATGGAAGTATTGTTGAGAAACTATTTTAGATGCTTTTTAAGCATTGCTAAAGAACAGTCTGGACCTTTGTTGAGCAATTTGTGAGATAACTGCCATGCAAATATCTTCCTCCACTCTGTAAGTTGTATTTTTGCTCATTTGATCCTGTCTTCTTATAAAAAGTTCTTAAATCCCTAGAGACATCCAACCTACCAAGACAAAATCATGAAGAAATAGAAAGTCTGAACAGAACGGTAATAACTCAGGAGATTGAAGCATAAATAAAAAACTTCCCAATGAAGAAAAGCCCAGAATGATATGACTTCCCAGATGAATTTGACCAAACATTTAAAGAAGAATTTATGCCAATACTTCTCCAACTATTCAAAAAAATTGAAGGCAAGGGAACACTCCCAAACTCATTTTATGAGACCAGCATTACCTGATACCAAATCCAGAAAAGGACACTACAAAAAAAAAAGTTACAGAACAATATCCCTAATGAACATAGATGCAAAAATCCTCAACAAAATACCAGCAAAGTGCATTCAACAGCACATTAAAAGAATCATACACTATGATTAAGTGGGGTTTATCCTGGGGATTCAAGGATGGTTCAACATACAAAAATCAACTAATGTGATGCACTGCATTAGCAGAATGAAGGATAAAAATTACATAATCATCTCAAGAGATGGAGAAAAAGCATTTAACAAAATTCAACACACTTTCATGATAAAAATTCTCAACAAGCTAGGTATATAAGGATTGTACCTCAAGATTAGAGGGCCATATATGACAAGGTGATAGCTAACATCATGATCAATCATGAAAAAATGAGTTTTTCCTAAGATCAGGAACAAACAAGGATGCCAGTTTTTGCCACTTTTTTTTTTGCTGAGGAAGATTCTCCCTGAACTAATATCCATGTCAATCTTCCTCTATTTTTTAGTATGTGGACCACCAGTGCAGCATGGCTGCTAAAGGTGTGGTGTAGGTTCACATCCAGGGAACTTAACGTGGGCCCCCGAAGTAGAGCATGGTGAACTTAACCACTGGACCACTAGGTCTGGCCCAAATTTTGCCACTTTTATCCAACATGATACTAGAAGTCCTAGCCAGAGCAATTACACACATAGGAAAAAAAGAAAGAAAGAAAGAAAGAAAGAAAGGGCATCCAAATTAGAAAGAAAGAAGTAAAATTATCTCTGTTCACAGATGACATGAACTAGTATGTAGAAAAATCCTAAACACCTCACAAAAAAACTGTTAGCCCTAATAAATGAATTTGATAAAGTTGCAGGATACAAAATCAACATACAAAAATTATGAGTTTCTATACACTAACAAGGAACAAACTGAAAAGGAAATTGTAAAAAAACAGTCCCATTTACAACAGCATCAAAAAGAATGAAATACTTAGGAATAAACTTAACTAAGGAAGTGAAATGCTTGTACACTGAGAACTACAAAATGCTGATGAAAGAAATTAAGGCAGACACGAATAAGTGGAAGACATCCCATGTTCATTGATTGGAAGAATCAACAGCATTAAAATTTCCATACAACCCAAAGAGATCTACAGGTTCAATGAAACCTCCATCCAAATCACAAGGGCACAGGCTGGCCCCATAGCTGGGTGGTTAAGTTCATGTTTTCCAATTCCGAGGCCCAGGGTTTCGCCGGTTCGGATCCTGGGCGCAGACCTAGTGCTGCTCATCAAGCCATGCTGAGGTGGCATCCCACATAGCAGAACCAAAAAGACATACAACTAGAATATACAACTATGTACTGGGGGGCTTTGGGGAGAAGAAAAAAAAATCACAAGAGCATCTTTTACATAAATTGAAAAAGCAATCTTGAGAAAGAACTAAGCTGGGGCCATAACACTTCCTAATTTCAAACTATATTAAAAGCTGCAATAATTAACACAATATGGTACTGGCGTAAAAAAAGGCATATAGACAAATGGGAAAAAACAGACAGCCCAGAAACAGACTCATGCATATATGGTCAAGTGATCCTTGGCAAGGGTGCCAAGAATACAGAATGGGGAAAGGATAGCCTCTTCAACAAAAGATATTAGAAAAACTGGATATGCACATGCAAAAGAATGAAATTGGACCTTATCTTACACTATGCAAAAAAATCAACTCAAAATTAATTAAAGATGAAAACATAAGACCTGAACTGTAAAATGCCTAGAAGAACACACAGGGCTAACACTTTTTGACATTGGTCTTGGCAAGGATTTCTTGGGTATGACACCAAAAGCGAAAATAGACAGGTGGGACTACATCAAGCCAAAAAGCTTCTGCACAGCAAAGGAAACAATTAACAAAGTGAAAAGACAACCTACGTAATGGGGTAAATATTTGCAAACTATATATCTCATATATATATATATATATGTATATATCTTATCATGTATGTATCATATATCAACTATAGATCAGATATATATTATATCATATATAATATTAAAATGTATATATTTGGTTAATTTTCAAAATACATAAGGAACTCATAGACTCAATAGCAAAAAGCAAACAACCTGATTAAAAAATGGGCAAAGTACTTGAATAGATATTGCTCCAAAGAAGACATAAAAATGGCCAACGTGAAAAGGTACTCAACACCACTAAACATGAGGGAAATGCAAATGACCACCACAATGAGAAAAAAACAAATGCAAATCAAAACCACAGTGTCATTTCATACCAGTCAGGATCATCAAAAAGAAAAGATAAATTTTATCAAGGATGTGAATAAATTGGAACACATGGACACTGTTGGTGGGAACACAAAATGGTGCAGCTGCTGAGAAAAACAATATGGAATTTCTTCAAAAAATTAAAAATAGAACTACTGCATGATCTAGCAATCTTACTTTTGGGTATATAGCCAAAAGATTAAAACCAGGATCTCAAAGAAATATCTGCACTCCCGTGTTCATTGCAGCATTCTTCAATATGGCCAAGATATGGAAACAACTTAAATTTCCATTAACAGATAAATGGATAAAGTATATGTGGTATATACATACAATGAATATAATTCAGCCTTAAAAAAGAAGAAAATCTTGTCATATGCAACAACATGAATAAACCTGGAGGACATTATGGTAAGTGAAATAAGTCAGTCCTAGGACAAATACTGACTGATTCCACTTACATGAAGTATCTGTAATAGTCAAACTCATAGAAGCAGAGAACAGAATGATGTTTGCCAGGGGCTGGGAAAGGGAGAAATGGGAGTTATTGTTTAATGTGTATAACAATGTAAGATGTTATGTAAGATGAATTTTGTTCTGCTGTACAGCGTAGTGCCTACAGTTATCAATACCTTATTGTACACTTAAAAATTTCTTAATACCTTGTTGTACACTTAAAAATTTATTAAGAGGGAAGATTTCATGTTGTGCTCTTACCACAATTGTACATACATATATATATAAAATTGCTAGTTGCATATGTGAAAAAATTTTAAAAATAAAAATCAAAAAAAGATTATAAAGATTAGAAAAACAAAATTAATGAACTTAATCTATTATTCATGTGCATCTTTTACACTGAACAACTGGTGAATATACATTAATTTATGGAAGATAGACAGCATTCATAAAAACTGATGACCTATTAGACTATAAAGCATATTCTAAACTTTCTTTATTGTAAAAATATCAAGGCCATCACATTCTATGAAATCTAATATGACTGGTTGGAAATAGAAAACACTGTAGACGAATTCATCAACTAACAACAGTGCAATTGGAAATTTAAAAACTATTTTACATAATTAATGGTCAATTAATAAATCATTGAGATTGAATATTGCCTAGACCTGAATGGTAAGAAATATATAATGCAATCTATGAGAAATAATTAAAGCAGTGCTTTGAAGGAGAAATGTAAAATCTTAACATAGCTATATTTAGAAAAAAAAGCTGAATATTAATTAGCTATACATTCAAGATAAATAGATTCAGAAAAGAATAGAATAACCCCCAAAATAATAAAGAAAGGTAAGAACAGAAAGTAATGAATTAGAAAACTAATCTGTACTCACAATTAAGAAGGTAAATAAGTTGAGTATTTCTTGCAAAAATCTGATATAATTGACAAATCTCTGAAAATATAGATGAAGACAAAAATATATTTGGCAAAGTTTGTGTAATTATCTTTGATCAAGGGCTAAATCCTCAAAATAAAAACAAATGCATTTAACTTTAAGGACAGGGTGCACACAAAAGCACACTCAATATTCTAAGTGTTCATCCATTTTATGGACATTAACTGGGTCTCTTAAACATATGAAATAAAGTTTTCTAATGGGCTGACTTATTATTGATGAAGAAACCAGAAATATGAAAGAAAAGTGTGCAAAATACCTTTCAGTTTATACATTTAGATCTAATTTTTCAACAATTGAACATGTAAGTGAAGTGTTCATGTATAACATAACTGATAAGAAAATTTAGAAGATAAAAATTTTTAAACAATTTTTTTACCCTCTTCAAATTTAGATAATCTGGAAGGAACATCTAACTGTTTTTTTTTTTAGACCAAGAATAAAACTTGCAGTCTTGTCTGCTATAGCTACTGTTATTCAAATAATAAAAACAAAGAACTCATAAGTTAATAACAATAAAAGGTAAACAAGAAAAACCAATAAAAATGGGCTATCTACCTCAACAAAAATGATAAGAATCTGCTTGTGCTTGTAACTCATTTCTCTCCGATGACTTCGAGGGGAAAACACAGATAGGAAGTAAACAATTGATTACATAGAAGGTACTAAACGCCAGCCCTTAGTCTTCTGGAATATAGTATTCTGTGACAGCCTTGTGAATTCCCTTTTCAAAGGCGGAGAAGAACTTAGCCAGCAGGAGACTGCTGGCCTGCCTAACTCAGCTCTCCTTAGAAAATCCTAGTTTGTTTTGGCACATCAGCACTCTGGACTGAGCCCAGCTAAGGTTTAACTCCAGTTTTAGCACTAACTTGTGAAAATTTACTTAAGCTACTTTAATATCTTTGAGGCCTAAATTTTTACTGCTAATAAGGGTAATAATACCTAACTCATAAACTTGTAGTGTGGATCAATAAAGTGACATATTTTAGAAGTCTAGCCCAGTGCCTGGCTTACTTAATTTACTTTCTCTCAAAAACTGGAGTAAAAATGACCAGGAAAAAAACATCTTAACCAGGTAACATAAAGATTGAGAAAAACACGGTAATTTCCAAGTAATGGAAATAGAGAATGTAATTTGGAATAATATTTATATTTCTATAAAATATCAAACACACAAAATAAGCTTGAAATTTGAAGAAGAAATATAACTATCGTGTTACATGTATAGTTAAATTTGGGTAGTGCTTTAGTATCTTCAAAAGACCTTTATGAGGAAAATATACTAAGAAGAAACAAGAAATAAAGTATAGTATGGGAATTAAGATCATGGACAATTACTGTAGTGGAAGTGTCTCCAAAAATGAAGAAACAATGAGACATACATATACATACAATAATAACACAAGAAAACACAAGCGAGTTGCGTAAGCTAATAGAGGTAAGCAGATCTCTAACTGATGGAAGAGTTAATGGGTTATCTTAAACTCTAAAAGAAAGAGGGAGATCTCCACTTGGGGGAAGTTTAATAACCAACTTGAATACCAACATATTAAAAGCAAAAGTTTGACCCCAGATATAGAGGGATTGAAGGAGTTCAAGGTCTCCTCAGCAGGTCTTAACTTGGGCTGGACAGAGAGGCAATGTTGAGTTGAATAGATCAAGTATCAAATCCAAAAATAAGATGTCGGCAGGCCCCAAACAGTGGAAAGTTAATAATTGTTTGTAAAAGGCTAGACCGGGGCCTGCATTGGCAGAGATGCCTAACTCCTCTGAGGAAATTTAGAAATAAAGAATCCAACAAATATGATCTGAAGACTGGGCAGGAGTGTGGTGTTTCCACTGGTGTTGGAATAAGTGAAATGATGAAAAAGGCGAGGCCAATAGCTTGGCCACAGTTGTTGCCTAAGGTGAGGTACACTACTTACAGTTTGCTTCTGTGTCCTGTCTTTTAGTATGGTAAATCAGAATAATAAACTTTCCCTATCATGGACAATTTAAGGTGTCTGTAAAACATGTTACTAAAAGCCTTTCATTTGGCTAAAGTCCTACAATCAGGATCAGCCTTCAAATTCAAGAAAAATATTCCTGTTTGAGAACCAGAAGGCAGAGATGGTTCTTAAGCATAGGAAGCAAGAAAGAGAGTTGTAAAGAAAATGGAGAGAGAAGCTGAGACACACCATGTAGAGCAATATGGGTTGTGGCACCTTGGGGGTGAGGCGGAAGAAAAGGTGGTCTGAGGTGAAGTCGTCAAGGATCTGAGAGGCCACAGCATTAGATGCATCATTTCTAACAGTATGGACAATATGTGTAAATATGTGAATAGATGTGGATGTGACAAGACAAAAGACAGTTGTGATGTGGTCCTCAGCTTCCATTGATGAGAAAGAATGACTAAAGGGGAGACCACAGCTGCATGATTATAATTGTGATATACTTGGATGATGTGATTTTCAGCAGAACTGGTACTTTTTAAGACAGAAAATTGATGGAAATAGTAATGTTAGGGTGGTGGCCATGAAGAAGATCCTACAATCTATCTCCTGGCACAGTGCTGTGTGTGGTGTGAGGGAAATAGTATGATTTTGAGATGTAGCCAGTTGAAGCTAAGAGGAGGAGAGGCATCCAAAGAGATGAAGCCTTCTCAGAAACTTACTGTTCCGAGGATACAAGTGACAGAGCTTAGTAGGGAGAGAATAAACGAAAGTGGGTGAGGATGAGGTGCTTCGAGACTGATGGAAATTGTCCTAGGGATTGGGTGTTCTCATAAGAAATGTGAGAAGTTGTGGCAGCCTCTCGATGACTGCTCCTTGTTGCTGCATCTTCCTGGAATACTTCCTTCCACACTGCATTATTTTCTTATATTTGGGAGTTTTGATTTGCTTCGTAGCTCCTTCCATCTGATTTCATCTGAATTTAAAATTAGCAAAATTCCCTATATTTTGTGGTATGTACTTTGTGAATACGCTTCAATTCCTATAGTCATCTCCAAATAACTGTCTCTTAATCATTCTTTGTGAGTGACTGTGCTGGAAGAATATGGTTAAAAGAATAACATTCACCTATCCCAAGTAAAGAATACATTTTCCTCCAAGAATTTTAAAAAATCAGCACCATACCAGAGTCTATAGAGTTTATGGCTTTATGAACTATTTATTGCCAACATGTTATCTTGCTTAAGGTAGGCTACTTGGTAAATGTAAGCGTTGTAACATTTACTACAATTTACTGCAATTTAAGAATGCCTTTTTTTTATTCCTAGTTATCTTCTAGTGCAGTGTAAACGTACAAAGGAAATTCAATAAGTGCTGTTGTATTTGTCACTGCGATATAGGAATTCCCCAAATATCCCCATCTATTCCTGTTTCTCTCTCTTTTCCTTGAATGTATTCATTTATGCACATTCATTCTAGTGGCAAAAAATTGAAGACACAGCAGACTACTTGTCCTATGTGGACACATCCTAATATCCATTTAACTCTGGAAGTATGCTTTGATAGTGCAAACAAACAAACAAACAAAAAATTGGTTCCCAGATCTCAAGCTTTAGAAACTGACACATGAAATGATAAAATAAGGGCCAATAGGCCTGGGAATTCTCTTTTTTTTCATTTCTTCAGAAAATGTCTTGGGATTTTTTTGTTGCTGCTGCCACTTTCAACTTGGATAGTCACTGGGAAAGAGTTGAAAAGGTATCTCATCTAAGTCAATGCCCATCTTTCTCATTACTTTACTCCATTGTCAGCTGTTTCTTCCCTTAGGGAGATTATTCTCACAAATTATTCCTTTGAGTTGTAGTTAAAAGACCAGAGTTTCTAGATTAAGGGGTTACAAAGGCATTTCATATATTCCTTGAAAAATCTTAGAGATTTTATCTTTTACTATTTTTAATGAATTAATTCTTCTAAAAATATGTTTATTCTCATTTATCAAAGACTTTCTATGTGATAAGAATTGTGCTAAATGCTTATATACTGTTTTCCTTATTTTTTGAGTTGCAATGGACAGAAATGCAACTAGGATTAGTCTAAGCAAAACTGGAAATGTATTCGCTCAAAAAGTCAAATCAGGCCTGAAGATCCAAGCTCTCTTAAAGGCAAAGATAGAAGTGAGCCTTATCAATGGATTTAGCGTTTATCAGGAGTCTGTCTCAGTCTCTCACCTTTGCTTATTTACTCACATCAGATTCTCTCTCCCTGGTTTTCCACATGACGGGAAACATAGTTAATGACAACTTCTGGCTTTTACAACTAATACCTTCATCTTCCCAGACAGAATTCTTTCTTCATTTTAGTTCTAAAATGCCTGAGAAAGAACTCTGATTATCCCAGCCTGGCTCAGATGCCCACCTATAAGGCAATTCAGTTATGAGCAAAGTCTGTCTCTTGAAGGTTCTTACAAAATTAAAGGTTCTAATTTAGTCATACGAATTTGAATGGAGAGTGGGGAGGTGGTTAACAGAAAATCATTGGGTTGACTACACAACATAGTTATTCAAAAAGTAGTTTACATACATTTCAAATTTCTTACTACCCTCTCTTTGTGTATCATGACATTTTTTTACAGATGAGAAAACTGAGAATCACAAAATACTAGGTGAGATGCCCAAGGACATATTGCTGATAAGTAACTGAGACTTTATTCAGGTGCTGCCATTAAAGTTCAGACTCTTATCTGCTGTAAATACAGGTATAAAAAATAACATTTAATGCCTCAATAAAAACTCGGCAATAGACTACTCTATTAGTCATCTAAAAAACTGAGCCTAAGGCAAGGATTAAAGTGCTCATGCTTCATCTGGAAGTGCAAAACAGAATAACAAGTAAAAGTATAGAAGCAAGGAAAGTCAAGAAGCTATGTAAAGAATTTTACGACTTTCTAGGCTAATGCTTCTCAATGAGCTGCAATGACAATAGCAGGTCACAAATAGTACATTTACTTGGCATAGAGAACTTCTCAGGAAAGATGACAAGGAGCAGCTGTCATTTGGAGTAGTCCATGGAGTAGAGGAAAGAAGACAGACTTCTGCCAAAGTCCTTCTTTTCCTCTGTTTCCCATTGGTTAAATTTCATTCCTCTGAAAATTAACTTCCCCCTCACATCCAATTTACACCATATAGCCACTTAAATGACTGTTCAGGATTTCATATACCACAACCTTGTTATGGCATTTCATCCAAGTTTGAAAATGACAAGAAGACCCAGAAGAACTTGTCACATCCTCCACCTGGTATTTCAGAGACCTCTCTGGAGTAGATCCTCTTTGGTTGACCATTATGTGAGAATAAATGATGCTCACACATTAAACTCATTCTCATAAGTCTATCCACAAGCTTCTCTCTCAAATATCCTTGTCTATTTCTTCTAGTTTTATATTATTCAAGACTCTGAACAATCAGCAAAGCCATTCACCACTGCTCATGAGGTACCCTACAATGTACTTTAGATACATCTCCCTCCATATGATGTGGGTGGCCAAGTTTTCTCACATCTCTGTGTTCTGCCAGCTTTCCCTTTCAACACTACCCTTCAAGGACAATCGTAGGCTGTAATGGAACAGCTATCCACTTCTGGCTATTAACAATATATTATGATGCCAACTGATCTGTGAATCTAGCCATGTCCATTCTTCTTCTGCTCATTGGTCATAAGGAATGCAGCATATGTGTAGGGTGAGGGAAATGCAGTAATGCAATAGTACGCTAGCAGTCTGGGCCACCCATTAGATATGATTTGCTTGGCATTCTAGAACTGCACAAGCCCAGTCCTCAATAGACCATTTCCAGCATATATGGTTTGCTGTCGCAACTTCCACACATTTTCACTCAGAATATTGATTAGCAACCATCTCATGATGTATACCTCAGATCACATAGTCTCTTGGTGTCCCGTGGCCAGAAGCTGAGGCTCAATCAGATGACAATAACACTACAGGAATTTTTTAATGAACAGGAGAATATATTTCTGGCCATAGACTGCATATACCTATACCAGATCTCTGGGAATCTTTTTAGAGTTTCCCAATATTCTTATTTATTATTGGTACCCTTGGCACCATCACATCTGCTACAGCATATGAAACACAAATCAGAGAACTTTGCACTGAGAGCCTAGATCTACTGCAAAGCTCTGTCTTGCTCTGGATCTTACTCAAATTTGCCAGCCTTCTTGGTCACCCAATAAATGTTTGGGGGAGTATTCCACATTGTAATATATGCTGCCCCCAAAGTCTGAAGAGGCTCCAAAGATACTCTGCCTCTCTCTTAGAGGCAGATGGTACAAATGAAACAACATTTTATTTAAATCAGAGTAGATATTTCAGCATGTCTCAGGTACGTGGACCTCTAAAAACTTCCCTAAGAATGTCATGATCTATTAGACATTGCCATAGATTCCTGTGTTTCAAGGCTCCCTAATTGCCACTTTGACTTTGTGATCCACTGTGGTAATTATGTATACCTTTCTTCTGATGGTTAGCTACTGTACTCAGCTTTGCCATCCCTGGATCCTATGATCCTTATTGATATTAAGGAGTCCAGGTCTATGGTGGCATCCTTTACCAAAATCTCTAGCTTATAATAGATAGCCACTATTGTTCCTTTTTAGAAATGCCAATTCCCTCCTTACTAGTGCATTCTTAGCTGCCTTGGTGAAGGGGATATCATCTGGACACTTCTGGGGCACTTAGGTACTGGTTTCTCAGAGGATATATAATACCCACTCTTATATGTATTTACCAGGTACTTCTCAGCAGAGTCCGAAATTTCTTTTGTTTGTAGGTTGCTGTTTTTTTCCTTCTGTAGCAGTTTTGTACTTCCCATTCACAACTGAACATAAACTAGATGTTTGCTGTGGGCCTAGATGCAATCAGAGATAATGGGGTAGTTATCAAGGAGAAGTTTATCTTGCAGAAACATATTTCTGGTAAAATAATTACCCTTTCTTTACATGACACGAGGCTAGACTCCTCAGGCAAAGAGTACAAAACTGCTTCTGCCAGCAAAGAGTGTTCAGATGAATTTGGTCCATCCAAAAACCTCCATCCCATGTCTCTTGGTCCTAGCCTTTCCTTATCAGATGCCTGAATTGAACATAGAAAATCTTTTGAGGCTGCACATTTAGTCTAATTTGCAGCTTTACTGTCATTATAATCAAATCTTGGTTCTAAATTTTAAGGCAGTCTCTCCTGAGGCTGCCACAGATAAGGCTTTCCTTTAAAGGTGTTATGGTGGCCCTCTGGCTTTCAAAGGGCGCTTTGAGTGGGCAACTGACTTTTCTGAGCTTATTATTTTCCTTTTCTTAGATCATTAATTGTGTCAGAAACTGATAGATTAATACCATAATCCATAATCCTAAATTTTCATGCTAATTTATATGCCACTCTCACTTCCTATTTTATTCCTCAATGCTTTGCTTTCCTCCTTCAATTCATCCTAATTTTCCACATGTGAAAAATTAAGTGCAATATTACTATACAACATTACTATACAATATTACTATACAATGAGTTATTAAAATCCTTCTTACCAACAGTAATGAGGTTCCTGTTTCTTTCAGATAGATGAGCAACCTAAATACAAAATTCTATCATGACGATATACTTTAGAGAACCATACCAATCCCAATTCCTTCAGCTCAGGTCCTCCAGAAAATAGAGTCTAAGGCAAGAGTTAAGGTGTTGAAACTTTATATGAAGCAACTGGAAATGATATGTTACCACGATGGCTTTTGCTTCACTATGTTTCAGGTAAAGGGACAGAAGGTCATTTAGCAGATGTGTTTGCTCAGTGTGCAGGACTTCTCAGGAGACGCTACGCAGAACAGCCACTCTTTGGAGAAGTCCACGGCCATGAGGAAGGAAGGAAATAAAATCCTGCACCCCCATCTCTTGATTTCTATTGGTCAGAGTTTATCCTATGGGAAACTAACTTTATGCCCTTGCAAGTTGTATCATCTGGCACTTTATACTGCTGCTCATGGTGCCAGATCCAATTCCTTATTACATGTTATTTCCTTCACCACTTAGAAGTGATGTGAGGCTAGAAACTCCTGGCATCACATTTATTGAACTGGCATGCACTTTCAGGATGAGTGACTGATCATCTCCCTCTGGTGTTTGCTGGACAGGTTTGTAGTGGATGGAACATTAGGACTGAAGAAGATCATTAGGAGAAATTGAGAAACCACGTAAGCTTTTTGTCTGAAATAACCACTTCCTCCCTGAAATCCTATTCTTTGACTACAATTTTTTGGGAAAGCATTAACATTGTACATATCTCTGTCCTTCATTGGACTGAGAGTTCCTGAACTCAATTGTTTATTTATCTTTGTATTTCTAGGGACTGGCACAGTGCCTGGTACAAAATTCATTCTCAAATAATAATATTTATTATAATAAATGCAAGACAACATTTTATAAAGATATCAATATTTAATATGGTTTCTAAAATAATGCATTTTAATTTTGCTTACTGAAGAAGAGAATTCTCTTTAAGAACATTAAATCTATGTCTTCTTAAATTGAATGGTAGGTTATTAAATTCATGGCTTCCTGATTCACCCTTGATTCATACTGAGGCCCAAGGCAGGCCATAACTCTTACCCTAACAACCCAGAGCCCAGTTTAGACAAAGCTGGAATTCTTAACAGGACATTTGTGTAGTAACAAGAACAATGAATGTTATTTAAATGAATAAATTGAAATTTTCTTAATCTTATAATTATGCCCTGCTGTATCTAGAAATATAAGGAGAAACGGTTCATTAATATAAAAATTATTATTGGATAATCATGAGTATTTATGGAGACTGGACTATAATTTTACTTTTTTTAAAGATTTTATTTTCTTTCCTTTTTCTCCCCAAAGCCCCCCAGTACATAATTGTATATTCTTCGTTGTGGGTCCTTCTAGTTGTGGCATGTGGGACGCTGCCTCAGCGTGGTTTGATGAGCAGTGCCATGTCCACGCCCAGGATTCAAACCAACGAAACACTGGGCCGCCTGCAGCAGAGTGCGTGAACTTAACCACTCGGCCACAGGGCCAGCCCCTGGACTATAATTTTAAAAAGTTCTTTATCTTGTCCACTGAAACTCTAGTCAGGCCAACGCAGTTTGAATCTCTTCAACATCTGATTTTCCGTCCCATTCCCTTTCTCCTAGGACATCCCATCCCCATCTCCATTGTCTATATCTGTCTGTAAGGGTTCATAAATTCCAGGCAATTGTTGCATTAGACATCTTTGACTGAAGAGGGGAAGGGAAGCAAAATATTCTTCCAATGTAGATGTCAAGGAGGGAAAGTGGAAGGCAATTTTAGGTCTTGTGCTCTAATGGGGTTCATTGGTCCTTCAGAGTGAAATGTCTGACCACAGGTCAAATAAGCCTTTTCTTCATAATAATAACTACTTCTTATAGCATTCCTTGGTGTTTTTGCTTCAGCAGAGTTCTTCACTTTCTTTTTTCCACTTAATCAAAGACCCACCTCCTAAAAACAATGGAGGAGGCATGAAAATAATGAGATGACCTAGAGTGAGATTGAAATGAAGGAAATTATGTATTGCCTCACTTGTCCTATAATAAAAGAGATTTCAGGTAATATGAATTTTAATAATTTTGTATTTGGCATATCATTTTGGCTAATAAGGTAACGACAGAAATTATTAACCTCAAAAAGTGTTATTAGCATAGGCTTTGCTCTATCCTTAAGAATTTAAAATGCTTGTATAATGTTCTAAATTCTGAATTTGGATTTTTCCACACAAAGTAGAAATTGGAACTATAAAATTAGAATAAGAATTTTATATCCATATTTGCCAACATACTTTATTCCCTGGATTCCATCATTCTAGTGAAATGAGCATCCTACCACTTGTCTCTCATTGTATATTCAGACTGATATGAAAATCAGGTAGGTAGGATATTAGTGAAATGAATTCCAGCTTTTTATTTGATGGTTACTAACTAGCTGCTTCTAATTTGCTTATGTGACCTTTCTATTGAAATAATATAAAATTATAGATAAAAGGTAGTATCCATAATATAGGAAACTAAAGATCAGTTAATAACATCAAGGCCCCTGGGATGAAATATTACTTGCTAACTGAGAAATTGTTGACTGCCTCCATCAGCTTAGACATCGAAAAGCAGTATAGCCAAACTGAAAAGAGGAAATAGAAGAGAGGGCCTTTTCTCATTTCTGTGTTTCTGTATCAAGAGTGAAACCTGATAGTTCCTTCTTTACTATGTAGGGAAATTCTTCCAACTTGGTAAACCCTTTATTCCCCATTTGGCCTTTCACTTTCTTTATCAGTTTGGGAGAGAGCTTACAATGAAACAATCTGGTCTAGGTCATAAAGTAAAGTGTGAGTAAAGTAAAGTGATTCCTTGTAGAATATCTTTAGAATGTTTTCTACATTGTGGGTTAGGAGGCAGAAGAAGGGGAAGCAGGAGGAGAGCATTCTGAGGAGTGAAGTTTCTTTAACTGCTTCTCCCAAACACACACACGCATCAGGTCACCAAAGCAGTGCCATTTGCTTAGACATCTGGGCCCTCATCTATGGAGACCATCCTCTAAACTTTTGAAGTACATGCTGAGCAGCTCCTGGTCCTAAGAGATAAAAATTCCAGAATCTGATAAACCTAACTAACTTCTTCTCTTTGTTTGTACAACCCTAGAATGGTACCTATCCCTGTATTACTTCATTGTTCCCATTAAACCTTTTCAGTTCTTCAGTAGCTATATAACAATTCATATTAAATTTTGTTTAAATAACTTGTATGGTTTCTACGTTCTTGTCCAGATGACACAAGAACTTTTCATAAGGATACCTCCAAAGAACGGAAATATGGTAAGGAAAGATTTCCCTAAAGTGATATTTTACTGAAATTTAAAGAAGTACCTCTGACCTAAGTCAATCACCTGATCTTTAGACCCATGATAACACTGACTATTGAAATCTCCATTTTAAAGTTCTATAGGTGTTCAAACTGTCAGATTAAAAATAAACTTAATTTTTCTTTATGCTTACCCATTGAACTAACTGTTTCCTCAGTCTTCCCAAGGCAATGAATGGCATCATCATCCACTTAGTTATTCAAATCAAATATCAGGAGATTATTATTGACTTTCTCCTTAAGCTATGTATTCAATCAATCACTAAGAATGTGATCTCTATTCTTAAACAGCCCTAAAATCTATTCACTATTTCCATCATAAATTAGTTACTTCTATCATATTCCTTGCCCAGACTGATAGGGGAGCTTTATAATTGTACTTCCTGACTATAGGTTTATCTCATTAAATCATTTTCCACTTTGAATTTGCCACACACTTAAAAGTAGAAATTCAACCACACCATGTATCCTTGCTTATATCCTTTAAATAGTTTCCCATTAACCTAAAGGTAAAGTTAAAGTAGTCTTTCATGATTTAGTAACAGCTTACCTTAAAAAATCTTGGAAGGAAATTATATTTTATAACTTTCCTCACGAGTCTAGCACACTGGTATAAACACTGATGAAAAAGCGTTAGTGATTGTTTTACAGAATTTCAGACTGAAAGGTTTAGAACCATTGTTTCCTTGTTGTACATATTATTATTACTTATTAGACTCCAAAACCACTCTTATAAAAATAAAGATCTCATGAGTTTATAATCATTCTTTGCCTAAAAATAGCAGGGTACAGAAGTCAACCCTTATAGATGTATTAAATCCATGCTTGGGCCTTTGAATGTCAGGGTCAGGAACACCCATCTATGAAAATTTCAAAAAGAAAATGCAATTGGAATAAAATTGTCTTTGTTGGGGAAGTTTACACAGGCTGCCTAGGTTTGAATCTTAGCTATGCCACCTACCATATGTGTGACCCTGGGGAACTTACATATTGTGTGCATACATGTATTAGTTTATTCATCTAAAAAATGGGAATAATAAGAACATTTACCTCAAGTTATTTTTAGAAAATTAAATTAATATATGCATAGCATTTAGAACACTGCTTGGCAAGTGACAATTGCTCAATGTTATTAAACTATGTGTAGCTATATATAGCCTTATATAAATGTTTACATATATAAACATATATAAGTATATAGTAAACACTACCAATTCTTAATATTCATCTTAGTCAATCTTTAGGAGAATTTGACATATTTGGTCATTCTCTAATTCTTAAAACATTTTTTTACTTGACTTCCAAGGCACTATCTTCACTTGCTTTTCCTCCTGTTCTCCTATTTCTCAATATGTCCTCACATGGCTGAGGGGGAGAGGGAGCTCTTTCATGAGGGCACTTTTATAAGGGTTCTGCCCTCATGAGTGAATCACCTCCCAAAGGCCCCACCTCCAAATACTATTATACTGAGCATTAGGTTTCAATATAATGAATTTTGTGGGTGGGGACAAACATTCAGTCTATAGCAAATATCATGGCAAATTTATTCTGCAAAATATTTTATATACATATAAAGAAACCAGTTGTCCCTAATTTGTGTTTGTCTTGTTGTATACGCAGATAGTTGCTGGAAATCCTGTAAAACACAATGACAAAACACATTTGGCATTATTTTGTACCTGGAATTTTTATTGAAAATAAATTGTGCTTAATCAAGAAGTTGCAGCTACATCATGGTCACAGGAGATAGCAAAGAGGAATATAGGTTGCATTACTATGTTTTCTAATATTAAATTCAAACTACAAGTAATTTTTAAAATGTAATATTTGGCTATAAATTAATCTTTCATTGGGTGATGCCAAAAGAGGAGACTACATGTTAAGCATAGAAATGAACAGCTGATGTTCAGATTACAAAAATATACTTGAGATCATTAGAACTAAACCCATGAAGAGGAGGAGTTTGCATAAAAGGCAAATTTTGTAAATGGTCAAAAATCTTCTAAAAATTTCCTTATGAAGAAATCATTTGAAGACAGACAGAGTGCTCCTCTTTAAAGCTAATATAGTCATCTTACCTTCACAATTGGGATGGATAGCTGTTTCTTTGGCTAAGCACCAGATAAAGTAGTCAGTGTTTTGTTTTAACAGTAAATAATCAACATTATAAAATGCTCACATTATGATAGATACGTAGAAACTTAAGAACTGTAACTTAACTTATGAATTAGATTCATATTTCCTGTATCACACTTCCTCTCAGCATATGCCCATTGCTCACTCTCTGTCCGCCTCTCTCCCTGATTTATTTTTTTTTGCTAGGCACACATAGTTGTATTTCCTAAGTGAAAAATGATTATGATATGACTCTCCCGTATGCAAATTGGACCATCCTAACAGTCATACATGAAAACACTTCAGTAAAAAGATTGATACAGAATCATGACCAGTCTCTTGCAGTACACATTTCCACCTGTTAAAATTATTTCCACTTTCTGGGTTTTATTTTATTTTCATCATTAATGTATTTACTGCCAAAATAAATACTTTGACTAATAAAAGGCACAGAAAAATTAATACAGTTTATAGATACACAACAAGATGCTCTTCCATAATACTCTAATTTTAAAATAAATACTCATAGTTGTTTGTATTTCTTTAGGCCTAGAGACATGTGCTCATTTTCTACTAAGTATAAAAAGGGATGTATTCTAAAAAAAAGTCAGGAGAGTAGACACAGGATTAAGAGAGGTGGCTTAATAAAATTAGACCAACCATTAGAGAACCCACTGTTCCCTAGGTCCTATTTCCAATTTAACACAACGCTATTTTCAGACACCTTCAGAAAACTCTCCTCCAAACACCGATAAGAAAAAATATGGTCCATAATTATCAGTGATCTATTGAATCTATGGACCTTTTAGTTTGGAAACTAAATAAGCCTACAATATACCACTCTTTAGTCATGTCAAACATTTCCCAAAAGTATAAATCAAAGCACAGGCCATAAAGATGTTTCTAATGAGCATGCATGCATCTTACTGTGATATTGATATATGATGTTCACAATATCGCAATATGATATTGCTAGGGACTAGATAAAATTTTGAGAGGGACTAGATATCTTTTTGTATGTGAATGGTTTACCTTTTAAGTTGAACTTTAAAGTTATAAAACACCACAGAATTATCTAAAAGTTTAATGGTACTTAAATTATTTTTTTTTCAACTTCTGTTCTTCCCTCTTCTTCTACTCTATTGACTTTAAAATACAAAATGTCTTTATAATCAGTCTTTACTCGTTTGTTCACAGTTTAGGCTAGCCTGAGCTGCTGGATGAATAAGTTCTACAGGCATCCATCATGATAGAAATCAACATTTATGAAATTATTATTATTTTTTTTTTGAGGAAGATTAGCCCTGAGCTAACATCTGCTGCCAGACCTCCTCTTTTTGCTGAGGAAGACTGGCCCTGAGCTAACATCCGTGCCCGTCTTCCTCTACTTTTCCTATGTGGGATGCCTACCACAGCATGGCTTGCCAAGCGGTGCCATGTCCTCCCCCAGGATCCTAACCAGCGAACCCTGGGCCACTGAAGTGGAACATGCACACTTAACCGCTTTGCCACCAGGCCGGCCCCCATATGAAATTATTTTTTATAAGCATTTTATATGCAGTGTAGTTAAGAAGTCAGTGTGAGGAAGAAAAAAAAAACTGAGTTGCACCAAAACATCCTCTTATAGGGAAATAATATTGACTTTGGAGTTTGAGGACATGGGTTCTAGTACAGATTCTGCCATCAAATGTACATATAAAGAAAGTTATCTAATTCTTCGCATTTATTTTTTTCTTCAAGTAAATAATGTGGATAAGTATTCTCTCCTAACACTTTTTAGGACTATTATAGAAGTAAATGTCTATAAAATTGTGAGCAATTATTATTTATAACACACTAACTTCTGAAATGCTAAAAACAACTGCAGAAGGGGGTTCTTATTGAGTCAAGTTGTAAGAATTGTGGGCTGTTGCTAAGGGATTACTTAGACAAAATTTTCTTCCCTAGCCAACAGGAGTTGCTAATGTTAGGTAAAGTAAAGAAGGAAGTTTGGGCCAGCCAGGTGATGCAGCGGTTAAGTGTTCATGTTCTGCTTTGCTTGGGTAGCCTGGGGTTCGCGGGTTCGCCTCCTGGGTGTGGACATGGCACTGCTTGGCAAGCTGTGCTGTGGCAGGCGTCCCACATATAAAGTAGAGGAAGATGGGCATAGATGTTAGCTCAGGGCCAGTCTTCCTCAGCAAAAAGAGGAGGATTGGCAGTAGATGTTAGCTCAGGGTTAATCTTCTTCAAAAAAAAAAAAAAAGAAGGAAGTAAACATTTTAGAAATCCTTTAGGCATAGAATGGCAAATGCTACATTTTATTTGGAAAAAATAAATTGATAATTTGTGATGGGGTATTCCATGCTTTGCCAGTGACATATATAAAATTTTATTTTTCCATGTGAGAGAAATCCAAGGTGTGCAGCATAAACCAAAAATAACAGGCAACATCTCTAAGCTCTTTTGTTAACAACTACCATTTTCCTCCACTATCAACAAATATGCTCTCCTTCCTTCCTCTCCCAGACTTTCCCTTCTCCAGTTTCTAGGACGAATATTGACCTTAAGCAAGAACGTTTTAAATAGCTGTATAAGGTCATGTTTAAGAGCATGAGCTTGGGAGCTACAATGTGTATATATTGCTTTTTCATTACATCTGTATGAGTCAATTTTGATGCACTAGCAAATGATCTCTAAATCTCAGTGACTTACATTAACAAACTTTAATTCTTTGGCTGACAGTTGGCTGTGACTCAGCTCAAGGCTGTATGTATCTCTGCTGCAGGAGTCTTCTTATTTCAGGCCCTTGGAAGAAGGAGTGGCTCCTATATAGATCATGCTCTTTTTATGGCTGCATCTTAAAGTTTGAGCTGCATCTTAAAGCTTCCACTCAACATGTAGATTACGTCTGTTCACATCCACTGGTCAAGATGTCATACGGTCAAGCCAAAACCCAGTGAGGCAGAAATGTGTTCCCTGCCCACAGGAAGCAAGACAAATCACATGGCACTGGGAAAGATGAGATAATCTTACCAGGAAGAGAGGAAAAGAATAATTGTAAACAAAAATATAGGAGTTTTCCTGCCATCTATCACCACACGTTAGACAGGCCTATTTTCCTGGACCCTCCATGTATTATTTTAAACACCCTCTACCAACCATTTGAAACTTACTAAATGGAAATTCTTCTGGATTCAAGTGTTTTCTCCTTTCATTCTGGCAGGGGCTTTCCAACTTCTGTCTTTTCCAAAATGCCCCAGAAAACAATTTGCATGGTGTGGATAATATACTAGCATTGTCATGCACATTGTAGATGTTGTTTCCTGTCTCTAGTCCTGTTATCTTCAGTCATGTCTACATATCTGACTGCTTATTCTTTATATGGCTGGAACTTTTCCTCAAACAAATGAGGGAGGAGAAAATGATTCTGAAGTCATGGATCACATGTATAAAAGAGGTTTCAGGCATTTTAACTCTAATGGATACTACAGAGCCAAGATAACCATGCATAGAAAGGTCATAAAGGGGCCCAGCCTCTGGCCCAGTGGTTAAGTTCACATGCTCCACGTTGGCAGTCCAGGGTTCATCAGTTCAGATCCTGGGTGCAGACATGGCACCACTCATCAGGCCATGCTGAGGCGGCATCCCACATAGCACAACCAGAGGCACTCACAACAAGAATATACAACTATGTACTTGGGGGCTTTGGGAAGGAAAAGAAAAATGAAGATTGGCAACAGTGTTGGCTCAGGTGCCAATATAAAAAAAAAAAGGAAAGGTCATAAAGTGTATTCACAATATAACACAGTTAGGCAGAGAAGACGTGGCTCTTTAATACTTTTAATAACTTATGCGGTCTTCTTCACAATCCCCTACTGCTGTACTCAGGAAAAACTTTTAGTCTTACTCAATTTAAAATTAATCTAGTCTGACAGAGGAAATAGTCCTTTTTAGATAATATTCGGTTTCACTTGAAAAAAATGCTCAACCTATCATATTTTTCAGTATTCTATTCCCTCTGATTTTCTCTCCAAAACTGGGACCACAATTTGAGCTGCACTGCCTTATAGAAGATTTTCCATGTGTGTACTAGTAGAGATATAAAAGAATATTTATAGAAGCATTGTTTGCAATTACAACAAAACCCTTTAAGAAAGACTAACTTGAAAAATGGATAAACACATTGCTTGCATATTGTATAGATGTATACCACATGTCAGAGAAAATAATGAAGCATAGCTACCTTTATTCATGAGGCTTAATTGCAAAAACATAACGTGAAATGAAAAATGCAAGTCATTGGAGGGATTTTGGAAAGATGGCAGTGGCAGGAGCATAATTTTTCAATCTCTTCAAACCCTGATGTTAAAAACAGGTGAAGCAAATAGCACAGGAAAAAACAGACAAAGAAATGTGTGCAATATTTAAAATGCTACTAGATGTTAAGGTATTTCCACTAACCCCAAAATAAAAGCAGGAAAGGACAAACCAACAAAAGGCACAAGACCTGAATAGTATTGTCTGTGTGGAAAGAAGGAAGAGGCAGCAGTGAGGAGGTGTCTGTCGGATCTCAGAAAAGGAGAACAACAAATAAACAAGACACATTCACTCGAAAACATAGTGAGGGCAATTTAAGAAAAGATGTTGGAACTTGGAGGGTTTTTGCCCTCTCCAGTACTGGGTAAATTCAAGAGGTCTGTGGTAAAAGAATGGGCTAGAGCTGTCTATTCCCCATGAATTTGTAAAACTGACTGCTAGGACTCCTTCCAGCACAGGATCTCACTGTGATGAGAAATTGCCAGAAGTGGAATAAAAACTGAGAAGAATAGGGGAAACAAACAAACAAAAGAGAAGATCTAAACCAAAATTGGAAGGGGTGTAGGGTCCAAAAATCTCAGAAAGCAAGCTGACAAATATTTGAACACTACCTAAAAACAGAAGCAAGATCTTATTAGAGATATACAAGCTTTTCTAATCTTGTGTCATTCCAAAACTTCAGATAAGCTCATTTCATATAAAAAGGAACAGAAATGGATCAAATAAAATCCTATGCAAAATTATGATAAGGAAAAGAGATCGAGAAGCAGAATAACATCTCCAGAGAAAATGAAAGGAGTGCCCCACATATATCAAAACTCTAACGTATTATTTCAAAATAAGCTAAAAAAATTTAAAAAGTTACATAGCATCTGAAAAAAATCATTAATTGGGTGTTTAAAACCTAAGAAATAAGAGACAGATCTCAGGAGAGAAATAGAAATAAAAGAAACATAATTTCATAAAGAATAAGAAACATGTAAGTGAATAAACAAAATCAATAATGCCTTAAGAGAAATATAAAGTGAAATAGAGGGAATGCTTAAAGGGAAATGAAAAAAGAGATAAGAGGATTTTAGAGATAGTGACAAATATTGAAGACAGACAAAGAAGAGCCAAAAACCAAACTAAATTATACTAAAAACTATAATTCAAGAACTTTCTGGAAATAAAATTAAACTTGATCTACATTTTTAAAGAGACAAAGTGTACCTAGAAATATTGTCTTAGAATGACCAACACCAAGACACCAAATCTTGTTTTTGATTTCAAAGGAAAAATTCCTTGGACATATAACAAAATTAGATTATTATTAAAATTTGAGAGCAGTACTTCAGGCAGATAAAAATGGAGTGACAGACTTAAGGTTGTTAAGGAAATAAGGTGTAAAACAAGAAATTTTTTTCTAGAAAAATTAGCTTTTGTGTATTAAGGGGCACCAGTTGTTATTAACAAGCAAGACTCAGGTTGTTTTACTAGCTTTCCTTAAATAATCCACTGAAGAGTGATGTTGACTATCAAAATTGTTAGAAACACTGACGAAGGATAAATGTCAAGCATTAATTGTACAATTACTTGTAAAACTAAGGCTAAATAAGGACTAAGAGGGAGAGAGTATATGTAACGCTTGTGTGTTAAAATAATATACGTACAGTCAGTTTTGTAAATGGGAGGAGAATAAGGAAGGAATATGCAAATAACTTTTGAATATGTTTTCAGTAAGCACATTGATGGTAGCATTAGTATTGGTATTCTGAGAATCTAGTGTACGTCACACAGGGTAAAACAAATGAATAGCTATGAGATTTTCTAATTTTATCATTTCTGTTTTCCTTAAGGACCATGAACATTGGTGTAGAATAAGGAGATACAGATGTAGCAGAGAAGGTAGTTAATTAAAAATTCTATAATCTTTAATTTGAATTAGAAATAATAAGATACACTTATAAGATATTTTATGTACACACACACATACTTACTAGCTCTATTCTCTAAAACGTTCTAAAAACAATGAGCACCTCAGAAGCAATGAGCATCACCAGCTTCTAGAGTCTGATATCGAAATACCATTTCTTGCTAAAATAAACCAGTCCTTCTTTTTTTTTTTTTTAAGATTGGCACCTGAGCTAACGTCTGTTGCCAATCTTTTTTTTCTTCTTCTTCTCCCCAAAGCTCTTCCAGTACACAGTTGTAAGTCCTTCTGGTTCTGCTATGTGGGATGCCACCTCAGCATGAGTGGTGCTAGGTCTATGCCCAGGATCTGAACTGGTGAAACCTTGGGCCACCAAAGTGGAGCATGCAAACTTAACCAATCTTAACCAGTCCTTCTTGTGGAAGTGGCTGAGCCTGGGACATCTTGTCATACCACGTGGTGAGGAAACTGTCAAAGAATACTACGGCCACATCAAAAGGAATCAGCTATTCACTTGAAGAGATTCTCACTGGCTAAAGATGGGAGGATTTGAGTTTTAAACTAGTTAAATATAATGGATGAAAAGCCATAAAATATGTTTAAATCTATGAGTTCACAGTACTAGTACAAATAGTCATTTTCTGAGGAGGATGATAGAAAATCAACTCTTTATCACAATATTAATAACTTAAAGTAAATAAAGTTATACTTTTGAAATATAAAGACATGCAGAATTCATAAGCTGATATAGATTTTAGATAAATATAGCTTTGATTGAGGCCTTATTATAGGAACAAACTATATGCATGTCTAAGGAGTGTTATGGGTTGAATTATGGCACCCCAGAAGATATGTCCAGGTCCTAACTTCTAGAACCTATAAACTTAATCTTATTTGGGAAAAGGATCTCTGCAGATGAAATCAAATTATGGATCTTGAGGAGAGATCATCCTGGATTATCTTGGTTGGCCCTAAATCTACTGACAAGTATCCTTATAAGAGATAGAAGAGGAGAAGAAATAATACAGAGAATAAGGCCATGTGAAGACAGAAGCAGAGATTGGAGTTATGCAGCCACAAGCCAAGGAATGCCTGGAACCACTAGAAGCAGGAATAGGCAAGAGAGGATTATCCCCTAGAGCCTCCCCAGGGCTCAGCGCTACTGACACCAACACTTTCATTTTTGATGTCTGGCCTCAAGAATTGTGGGAGAATAAATTTCTGTTATTCTAAGCCACGCCATTTGTGGCAATTTGTTACAGCAGCCACAGGAAACTGAATACAGGCAGCATGGCCTGACTTTTAACGAGGGGACTAATTTCTAAATCTCCTAAATATAGGATATAATAACAAATGTTAGCAGGTTTTTAAAATATGAATATAATTCAATAGATCTGCTGATTTTTTTATACCTTGAATAGTGTTATAAGGTTCAATTTTCCTATGGATTAAATTATAACTCATAAAACATTTCATATTATAATGCCAGAAATATTATAAATAATCTACAAAATAGGAATTAATCCTGTATTTAGCACCAGTGATAGAATGTGTTCTGCTAATTTAGAAACGGGGTTTGTCATTGTTAATAAAATTAAAATATTTGATTCAACCTCTACTTTTCTACTTTTTCTATTATTAAGCTAAGAAAGAGAATGCTTTCTCAGTATGCAGTGGGTTTGTTGGCCTACCTGGGAAAATTAGTGGTAAAAAACGTCATAGCAGGAAGGCTCAAGATTGAGGTATAGGAAGATCTGAGCCTATCTCCTCCAACAGATGTACCAAAATTACAACTACATTTAGAACAATTCTCTCTGAAAAAGACCTGAAGACTAGCTGAAGAGCTCTTCCACAACAAAGGATAAAAAGGCCACATCAAGATGGGTAAGATAGGCAGAGACATACTCTCACCAAACCCTACCCCTGACACGGTGACCCAAAATTTGGAGGGATATCACAAACAGGGAGCTTCTCCATGAGGAGTGAGGGGCTTCAGACCACACTAGACACTCCAACCCTGAGACCAACACTGGAGAGAAGAGCCCCCAAAATGTCTGATTTTTAAAACCAATGGGGTTTACATCCAGAAGACCTAGAGAGCTGTAGGAAACTGAGACTCTACTCTTTTTTTTTTTTTTTTAAGGAAGATTAGCCCTGAGCTAACATCAACATTTTGCTGAGGAAGACTGGCCTTGGGGTAACATCCATGCCCATCTTTCTCTACTTTATATGTGGGATGTCTGCCACAGCATGGCTTGACAAGCAATACATGGGTCTGCACCCGGGATCCAAACTGGTGAACCCTGGGCTGCCAAAGTGGAATGTGCAAGCTTTACTGCTGTGCCACCAGGCTGGCTCCTGAGACTCCACTCTTAAAGAGCTCGCACACAGACTCACTCACCCCAGAATCCGGCACAGATGCAGCAGTTTGAAAAATCACCTAGACTATATGTGCAAAAGATTAATTAACTCATCTTCAAGCATCTGAGGAGGGCAAAGGTCTATTGGAACTCACTCGGGGAATGGAGGTGCTGACAGGCACCATTTTGCACTCTCCTTCTACCCTGCTGGCTTGGGGCTGGTGGGTGCCATTTTTAGCATGCTCCCCCCACATTGCTAGAGCCACTTGCCCCACCCAAACCCCACCAAATGTGGCCTGCCAGCCTGACCCAGCCCAGCACCCCACTATGACCCAGCCCCACCTTGCCAAATCTGGTGGGTGCATAAAGTCCACACAGGGGATGCCCCTTGAAGACCTGGCACTGGTGCCCAGGGGAGCTTGCATTTCTGGGCCCTACAGGACTGAAACAATTAAAGAGGAAGTTCTTGGCACACTACCACCCCCAGGGCACTGCATAGACAACAGACTGAAACACCCTCCAGTCTTCCTATGACCACTCCTTCAAGACTGGGAGAGATAGCTGTTTGACTTAACACAAAGAAATCAACTCAGAGAGTCAAATGCAATGAAGAAACAAACGAATATGTTCCAAATGAAAAAAACAAGTTAAAACTCCACAAAAAACCTTAGGGAGACTGAGATGAGTAATTTACCTGATAAAGAATCCAAAGTAATAGCCATAAAAATGCTCATCAATCTCGGGAGAAGAATGGATGAACACAGTGAGAATTCAACAAAGAGATAGAAGTAAAGAATGTTCCAAACAGAAGTCAGAGAGCTGAAGAATACAATTACTGAACTGAAAAGTACACTAAGGTATACAACAGCAGATTAGGTGAAGCAGAGGAGAGGACCAGTGATCTGGAAATCAGGGTAGTGGAACTCACACAAACAGAGCAACAAAAAGAAAAGAGAATTAAAGAAAGCAAAGAAAGCATAAAGGACCTATGGGACAACATCAAGTGAAACAACAGTCACATTATATGGGTAACAGAAGGAGAAGAGATAGAGAAAGGGACAGAAAAGTTACTTAAAGAAATATAGCTGAAAACTTCCCTAACCTGGAGAAGGAAACAGACATTCAGATCGAGAAAGCCAATAAAGTTCCAAACAAGACAAATCCAAGGCAATCCACAACAATCTACACCAAGACACATTATGATAAAAATGGCAAAAGTTAAAGACAAAGAGAGAATTTTAAAATTATCAAGAGAAAAACAACTTTTTATGGACAAGGGAACCCCCTTAAGACTATCAGTAGGTTTTTCAGCTAAAACTTTGCAGGCCAGAAGGGAGTGGCATGTTCAAAGTGCTGAAAGCAAAGAACTTCCACCTAAGAATACTCTACTAGGCAAAGTTATTGTTCAGAGTTGAAGGAAAGATAAAGAATTCTCCAGACAAGCAAAAACTAAAGGAGTTCACAATCACTAAACTGGTCTTAGAAGAAATGTTAAAGGGACACCTCTAAGCTGAAAAGAAATGGCACTAATTAGTAACAAGAAAAATAAGAAACTAAAAATCTTACCAATAAAGCTAAGTATATAGTAAAGATAGCGGTCTAATCAATTACAAGGGTAATATGAAGGTTAAAAGATGAAAGTAGTAAAAGCAACTATAACTACAACAATTAGTTAAAGGATAAACAAAATAAAAAGATATAAAATATGATATCAAAACCTAAAATGTGGGAAGGGGGAGTAAAAAATGTAGAGTTTTAGAATGTGTTCAAACTTAACTTGCTATCAACTTAAAATGGACCAGTGTGTATATATATATACAGACTGATATATATGAGCTTCATGATAATCACAAAGCAAAAACCTACAGCTTATATATAAAAGATAATGAGAATGGAATATAAACAAAACACTAAAGAAAATCATCAAACCACACGGAAAGATAGCAAGAGAACAGAGAGGAACTCTCTGTACAAAACAACCAGAAAATAACTAACAAAATGGCAATAAGTACATATCTCTATATATTTACTTTAAATGTAAATGGACCAAATTCTCCAATCAAAAGACATAGGGTGGCTGAATTGATTAAAAAAAAAAAAAGACCTGTATACTATGCTGCTTACAAGAGACACTTCAGATCTAAAGACACACACAGCTTGCAAGTGAGAAAAGGGAGAAAGATATTCTATGCAATTGGAAATGAAAAAAAAATCTACGGTAGCAATACTTAGATGAAATAGACTTTAAAACAAAGATTATATGAAGAGAAACAGCAGGACATTGAATAATAAAAAAATCAATCATAGCTTCTTTTGAGAATTAAAAAAGAATTAAAAGTTTGTCAGTGACCACCATAAAGACAAGTCTGTGTTAAAAGAAAAGCAGTTAATCAAAAAGAGAAATGTGAGGCTCTACATATCAATGGAATCATTACCAGTAAGGCTCTCATAAAAACTCATAGAAGTAGCATACTAAGGGAGAAACAAGCTTAGTGTCAGAAGAGAATCAGGGAGAGAAATTCAGACAGAGCTGATCTGGATTAATTTACCAGATTAAATGGCATGATTCAATCCTATTTTTGCATAGTCCACTTTTTCCCATTTTCTAATAGAAGGTTCTTTAGCATTTTTTAAAAGACAATTTTTTAGAGTAATTTTAGGTTTACAGTAAAATTAAGATGAAGGTACAAAGATTTCTTATATACTCCCTGTCTCCATACATGCATAGCCTCCCCCATTATCAACATCAGTCACCAGAGTGGCACAATTTTTACCAAGGATGAACCTGCACTGATATATCATTATCATCCATAATTCCTAGTTTACATTATGATTTACTTTTGGTGTTGTACATTCTGTGGGCTGGAACAAATGTATATTGACATATGTCCATCATTATAATAGCATACAGAACATTTTCATTGCCCTAAAAATCTTCTGTGCTGTCCCTATTTATCTCTCCTCCTTCCCCTATCCCTGGCAATGACTGAACTTTTTATTGTCTCCATAGTTTTGCCTTTTCAGAATGCTACTTAGTTTCAGGCACATAGTGTGTAGCATTTTCAGATCACCTTTTTTCTTTAATAATATGCATTTAAAGTTTCTCCCTTTCCTTTTGTGCTTTGACAGCTCATTTCTTCTTAGCACTGAATAATATTTTATTCTATGGATTACCACAGTTTATTTATCCTTTAACCTACTGGACATCTTGATTGCTTCCAAGTTTTGGCAATTATGCATAAATGTATACGGATACACATCTGTCTGCAGGTTTTTGTGTGGCCATAAGTTTTCAAATCCTATGGGTACTTACCAAGGAGTGCAATTGCTGGATCATATGGTAAGAGTAAGTTTCGTTTTGTAAAAAACTACCAAATTGTCTTAAAGTGGCTGGACAATTTTGCACTTCACCAGTAATGTATAAGACTGCCTGTTCTTCCACATCCTTGCCAGCATTTGGGGTCCTCAGTGTTCTGGTTTTGGGCATTATAATAGATGTGTAGTGATATTTCATTGTTGTTTTAATTTGCGATTCTCTGATGATTTGTGATGTAGCGCATCTTTTCATATGCTTATTTGCAATCTGTATATCATCTTTTTTTTTTTTTTTTTTTTTGCTGGGAAAGATTCACCCTGAGCTAACATCTGCTGCAAATCATCCTCTCTTTTTCTTTTTCTCTCCCCAAAGCCTCAGTACATACTTGTATATTCTAGTTGTAGGTTCTTCTAGTTCTTCTATGTGAGTTGCCACCACAGCATGGCTGCTGACATATGAGTGATGTGGTTCTGTGCCCAGGAACTGAACCTGGACCACTGAAGCAGACTGCACTGATGTTTAACCACTAGGCCATCAGGGCTGACGCTGTATATCTTCTTTAGTGGGGTATCTGTTAGCATCTTGGCCTATTTTTAAATTGAATTGTTGGTTTTCTGATTGTTAAGTTTTAAAAGTTCAATGCGTGTTTTAAATAACAGTTCTTTATGATGTTGTGTTTTGCAAACATTTCTCTCAGTCTGTGGCTTGTCTTCTTCTTCTCTTGACATTGTCTTTCACAGAGCAGAAATTTTAGATTTTAATGAAGTCCAATTTATCAATTATTTCTTTAAGAGATTTTGTCTTTGGTGTGTATCTAAAAAGGCATCACCATACCCAAGGTCTCCTAGGTTTTCTCCTGTGTTATTTTCTATGATGTCTATAATTTTGTGTTTTATATTTAGGTCTGCGAAAAATTTTGAGTTAAGTTTTGTGAAGGGTATAAGTTCTGTGTTGAGATTCATTTGTTTGTATGTGGATGTCCAGTTGTTTCAGTGCCATTTGTGGGAGAGACTATCTTTGCTCTATTGCATTGCCTTTACTCCTTTGTCAAAAATCAGTTGACTATATTTATGTGGGTCTGTTTCTGGGCTCTCTATTCTGTTCCTTTGATCTGTTTGTTTTTTCTTTTGCCAATAACACACTGTTTCGATTACTATAGATTTATGGAAAGTCTTGAAGTTAGATAGTGTCAGTCCTCCAATTTTGATCTCCTTCAATATTGTGGTGCCTATTCTGGGTCTTTTGCCTCTCTCTATAAACTTTAGAATAAATTGGTCAATATCCATAAAATATCTTGCTGGTATTTTGATTGGTATTGCATTGAATCTATAGGTCAAGTTGGAAAGATCTTACATTCTTGATCATATTGAGTCTTCCTATCCATAAACATGAATTATCTCTCCATTTATTTACCTCTTTGATTTTATTCATCAGAGTTTTGTAGTTTTCCTTACATAGACATTGTACATATTTTCTTAAATTTATACCTAAGTATTTCATTTTAGGGATGACAGTGTAAAAGGTATTGTGTTTTTCATTTCAAATTCCACTTGTTCATTGTTGAGATATAGGAAAACAATTGAATTTTTCATATGAACCTTGTATCTTGCAACCCTACTAGAATCACTTATTAGTTCTATTATTTGTTGACTTTTTTGAATTTTCCACATAGATAATAACGTCATCTTTAAAGAAAAACAGTTTTATATCTTCCTTCCCAATTTGAATATGTTTTATTTCCTTTTAGTAATATGTGCTCTTTTTTTCTTAGTTAGCCTTGCAATTACATCAGATTTTTGTGTGTGTGAGGAAGATTATCCCTAAGCTGACATCTGCCATCAATCCTCCTCATTTTGCTGAGGAAAATTGGCCCTGAGCTAACATCTGTGTCCATCTTCCTCTATTTTATATGTGGGAAGCCTGCCACAGCAATGCTTGATAAGCGGTGCATAGGTCTGCGCCTGGGATCTGAACTGGCAAACCTTGAGCTACTGAAGCTTAGCATACAAACTTAGCCACTACATCACTGGGCTGGCCCATCAGTTCTATTGGTTTTTGCCACACATAGTTTTATGCTCTGTTTGGCACATACATGTTAAGAATTGTTATGTCTTCTCAGAGAACTGATCCATTTGTCATTACATAATGCCCTTCATCTCTCATAAGTTTCCTTGCTTTGAAGTCTGTTTTGTCTGAAATTAATATAGCAACTCCTGCTTTATTTTGTTTAGCCTGATATATTTTTTCTATTCATTTACTTTTAATTTACATGTTTCTTTATTTTTTAAGTGGATTTCTTGTAGGCAACATACAATTGACGGGAGTATTTTTTTACCTACTCTGACAATCTCTATCTTTTATTTATTTATTTTTTTGGTGAGGAAGATTGGCCCTGAGCTAACATCTGTTGCCAATCCTCCTCTTTTTGCTTCAGGAAGATTGTTGCTGAGCTAACACGTGTACCAATCGTCCTCTATTTATGTGGGATGCTGCCACAGCTTGGCTTGATGAGTGGTGCTAGGTCTACGCCTGGGATCTGAACCTGCAAATCCTGGGCCGCCGAAGTGGAGCATGTAAAGTTAAGCATTACACCACCAGGCAGGCCCCTGACAATCTCTGTCTTTTAATTGGTGCTTTTAGACCATTGGTATTCAAAGTGATTATGTATACAGTATTTATCCACTATATTTGTTGCTGTTTTCTATTTGTTGTCTTTGTAGTATGTTCCTATTTTTGTCTGCCACACTACTGCCTTCTGTGGTTTTAATTGAGCATTTTATATGCTCACATTTTCTACTGGATCTCATTTCCTCTCCATTCTTATCATGTCAGTTATACTTTCTTTATTCTTTTCTTTAGTGGTTGCCCTAGAGTTTGCAATATGCATTTACAACTAATCAAAGTCCATTTCAAATAACATTATACTACTTCCTGGGTAGTGTGAATACCTTATAATAACCAAATAATCCTAATTCCTTCCTCCCATCCCTTGTATCATTGCTGTCATTCAAAAGCATATATATATATATGAACATATAAAGACTTGTGCATGAATGTCCATGACAACTTTATTTGCAATACCTGAAAATTAGAAATAACTCAAAAGAGCAACTGCTGAATGAATTCATAAATAAAGGTATATTGATACAGTGGAACAATATTCAGTGATAAGAGAATGGGCTACTAATATATGAAACAACATGAATGAAACTCAAGGTGGTTATGCTGAGTAGAAGAAGCCAGACTAAAAAATAGTACAGATCTTTCTTGACTTCAGTGGGGTTTTGTCCTGATAAACAGATCATAATTTGAAAATATCATAAGTTGAAAATGAATTTAATACACCTAACCTATCGAACATCATAGCTTAGTCTAGCCTACATTAAACATGTTCAGAACACTTATATTAGCCTACAGTTGGGCGAAATCATCTAACACAAAGCCTATTTTATAATAAAGTATTGAATATCTCATGTGATTTATTGAATATTTTTCTGAAAGGGAGAAACAGAATGGCTAATGGGTACAGAATGGTTGTAAGTGTATTGGTTGTTTACCCTCATGATCACATGGCTGAATGGGAGCTGCAGCTCGCTCCTGCTGCCCAGAATCAAGAGAGAGTATCATACCACATATCTCCAGCCTTGGGAAAAGATCAAAATTTAAAGTACAGTTTCTACTTGAATGTGTATGGCTTTCACACTATGATAAAGTTGAAAAATCGTAAGTTGAACCATCATAAATTGGGAACTGTCTGTACACACTATAAGATTCCATTGATATAAAAATCTAGAGAATGCAAACTAATCTACAGTGATAGAAAGTATATCAGTTTATATCAGGGGAGCCAGGCAGTGGGAGGTACAGGAGGGAGGGTGTAGTGTAGGCCCTGACAGTTGGCTTTTCTTTTTTTGTAATGCAAGTGCCTAATTTAAGCTTTGATTGCAGAGGCATCTACTTCAAAATGGCTATCTTGAACAAACACTTTGCCATCAGAGGACTAGATAAAGAGCCAGGCCACCTCCCCTCCCTGAGGCTCCTTGGTTGATTTTAACTGACCATTTGCACTGCTTGTTTTTTCTCTTCCAGGGCTTTAAATTCCTGCTGTTACATTTTAAATTTAACAATATGGAGTGAGCCCAAGAAACACTAGGCCCTTACCCTTGACCCCCAAAAAAGCAGAACCCCAGGTTTGCTCACTCTGGCTCTCCCTATGACCTCTCTGTGTGCCCCCAGGCATGCCTTGTATGCTCTAGGACCTGTAAGGAATAAATAGTTTTTTGCCAAAGTTTCCTGAAAGTTATTGCTGCAGGGTGTCTTGAAATCATCGTAAGAACTACAAGGGTCAGTGCAGCCTCAACACTGGTTTGGAAAAGGGAGATGTCTACGGGAAGCTCACCTGGGCCCATGTGAGTGCCCCTAGACATTTCTAGCCAATAGCATAGGCTACTGACAGGCTGAGACAGGCACAAAACAGAAGGAAAAGTAATTAATTATAAATGTAAAGGCACCTGAAGAAACTATTAGGGGTGATAGATATGTAGTCTATCTGGATTGTGGTGATGATTTCACTGGTATGTACATATATCACAGTTTAGCAACTGGCCATTCTTAATAAGTGCTATTCATTATATGTTAATTATAATCCAAGAAAGCAAAAGAAAAGAAATAAAAAGAAAGAAGAATGGAATGGTTGATTAGTAACTCTTGAGTCCTAGAAAGATATTTACTGCTATGTTACAAAAGTGTAGCCATTACATTAAAGGGAACTCTATGATGTTAATTTTAGCTGCTGTCTTGTTTGATTACATGTATATTAGTTCCATTCTTTGAGACATTTCTCTTTACTCTATTTTGATTGTTTCTAATTTATGAAATGTTTACCTCATGTGTAGGGATTCCTCTGACTCTTTCTTCTCATTGTGCCCCAAACTCCATCTCATTTATTTGGATTCCATAGGCTTACTTGCGTTTTAACTCTACTGCACTAGCTGGAAGTACAAAAAATATGCAGGAAAATATTTCATTCAACCAATGGCTTCAGTACAGGTAGAAGTGATAAAACAATGTTTCATAAAAGATTTCTGAGAGAAGTCACTGTGACCAGAGGATTACTGTATTCTTGAAGATTATTCAGCCTGCACCATGTGGAATTAGCCATCAACTAGGAGAAAGAAGATTGTTTCTGCTTGCTTCTTGACATTAGAACGGTCTGACATTTGACATCTCGCCATTTATTGTCAAGGAAATTCTCAGCTGGAAAGTTGGTCTTTTAGCATTTTACTGACCCTCTGAGACCTAAAGTTAAATCTAATGACATTTTCTGAGTGTGCTTCTTTCCATTCAAACTGATTCTATCTTTCCTGGAGAACTATTTGAGTTTCTTCCATTTTTTTCTTTCAAATATATACCAGATAAATATAATTTTATTTTTTAACATGTGTGGGAGTAATGCCCGTAAAAATTCTTGTGGAATGAATTTATAATTGACTCTGAAGGCTAGAATGTTAGTGCATGAAAGACAAGGACATTATAATTGTACAATTATAATTGACATCCTTTAATTTCAAAATTTAATCAAAATAATTTTTATTGTCACCACAAAGTGAGTGTTTGAGGAGTTTGATTATTATTTTGAACAGTCCGTTCTTTAACAGGAAAAAATCCTATAGATGGGTCTATATGTTCATTGAAAATCATCCTTCTCAGAATGTTATTGTTAGCTACCATTAAAAGTCTGCTATGTATAAGTCAACTAGCCTAAATTCTTTATGGATCTAATCTAATTTAACCTTTTCAAGGATCTTGCTTAGAAACTCATTTTAAAATGAGGGTAGTATGGGACCTAAAGGAACTTCTTGCCCAATATGTTTCATAGGCTCACAAAATATATATTCAAGTTGTTGTTGAACTAAACATTTTCATATACAAGATTTAAGTAATTTTAAGAAGTTATGGGTGAGGTGAATAATTCAGGTAAAATTTTCAAATAAAATATGCATAGATATATATTTAATTATTACTGGGCAATTTTTTTATTGTTTATATTTCTAGTTAGGAGGCAGTGTAACAAATTACCTCAAAACTTCATGGCATAAAACAAACAATCACTGTGTTTATGGATTCTATAGACTAGGAATTTGAACAGGGCATAGTAGGCATGGCTTCTCTTTGTTGCTGTCTGGAACCTCAACTGGAAGACATCAACGCTAGAGGCAGGAATCGTAAAAGCTCATTCACTCACACGTCTGGCAGTTGATGCTGGGGGTCTGCTGAGACTGTTGATAGAGACAGAGAAAGAGATAGACATAGATAGAGGTGTGTGTGTGAGAGAGAAAGAGAGGAAGAAGAGAGAAAGAAAGAGAGAGAGACACTAAGCTATACCCTCTATGACGTAGCCTGAAATTTACAGAGCATCGTTTCTGTCAGTCTCTTCATTGGCTTCTGTGGCAAAGACTGCCAGCTTTTCTCAAAATTCGTGTTCTCCAATTCTTCCTGGGCTTCCTAACTTCCTACCAGTCAGATGCGAACCCTGTGACTGAAATATAACCAGTGGAATGGGAGTAAAACACACCTGTACCACTTCAAGACTTATCCCTTAAAACTTTTTATTTTTATTTTTTTATTGAGATTATGATAGTTTACAACATTGTGAAATTTCAGTTGTACATTAGTATTTATCAATCAGTGCACCCCTTCAGCTTTTGTGCCCAACCCCCCACCCCATTTTCCCCTGGTAACTACTAAATAGTTTTCTTTGGCAAGTGTTTGTTTATCTTCAAGAAATGAGTGAAATCATACAGTGTTCGTCTTTCTCTATCTGGCTTATTTCACTTAACGTAATGCCCTCAAGTTCCATCTATGTTGTTGTGAATGGGACAGTTTTGTCATTTTTTATGGCTGAGTAGTCTTTCATTGTGTGTGTGTATATATATATATATATATATATATATATACCATATCTTCTTTATCCAATCATCAGTCTATGAGCTCTTAGGTTGCTCCCATGTCTTGGCTATTGTGAATAATGCTGCAATGAACATAAGGGTGCATAAGTCTCTTTGAATTGCTGATTTCAAGTTCTTTGGATAGATACCCAGTAATGAGATGGCTGGGTCTTATGGTATTTCTTTTTTATTTTTTTTCTGAGGAAGATTAGCCCTGAGCTTACTACTGCCAATCCTCCTCTTTTTTCTGAGGAAGACTGGCCCTGAGCTAACATCTGTGCCCATCTTCCTCTACTTTATACGTGGGACACCTACCACAGCATGGCTTTTGCCAAGTGGTGCCATGTCCACACCTGGGGTACGAACCGGTGAACCCTGGGCCGCTGAGAAGAAGAAGATGCAAACTTAACCTCTGTGCCACCAGGCCGGCCCCTCTTATGGTATTTCTGTTTTTAGTTTTTTGAGAAATCTCCATATTGCTTTCCACAGTGGCTGTGTCAGTTTACCTTCCCACCAACAGTGTATGAAGGTTCCCTTTTCTCCACAACCTCGCCAACATTTGTTTTTTTGTCTTCATTATTATAGCCATTCTACCAGGTATAAGGTGATATCTCAGTGTAGTTTTGATTTGCATTTCCCTGATGATCAGTGATGTTGAGCATCTTTTCATGTGCCTATTGGCCATCTGTATATCTTCTTTGGAGAAATGTGTGTTAATATCTTCTGGCCATTTTTTGTTGTTGAGTTGTGTGAGTTGTTTATATATTGTGGAGATTAACACTTTGTCAGATACATGATTTGCAAGTATTTTTTCCAAGTTGGTGGGTTGTCTTTTCATTTCAATCCTGGTTTCCCTTGCCTTGTAGAAGCTCTTTAGTCTGATGAAGTCCTACTTGTTTATTTTTTCTTTTGTTTCCCTTGTCCAAGAAGATATGGTGTCCGAAAATATCCTTTTAAGACCAATGTCAAAGAGTGTATTGCCTATATTTTCTTCTAGAAGTTTTATGGTTTCAGGTCTTATGTTCAAGTATTTGATACATTTTGAGTTTATTTCTTTGAATGGTATAAGAAAAAGATCTAGTTTCATTCTTTTGCATGTGGCTATCCAGTTTTCCCAACACCATTTATTGAAGGGACTTTCCTTTCTCCATTGTATGTTCCCTGCTCCTTTGTTGACAATTAGCTGACCCTAGATGTGTGGTTTTATTTCTGGGCTTTCAATGCTGTTCCATTGATCTGTGTGCCTGTTTTTGTACCAGTACCATGGTGTTTTGATTACTATAGCTTTGTAGTATATTTTGAAGACAGAGATTGTGATGTCTCCAGCTTTGTTCTTTTTACTCAGGATTGCTTTAGCCATTTGGGATTATGTGAATTTTAGGATTCTTTGTTCAATTTCTGTGAATAATGTCATTTGGATTCTGATTGAGATTGCACTGAATCTGTAGATTGCTTTAGGTAGTATGGACATTTTACTATGTTTTTTCTTCCAATCCATGTGCTTGGACTGTCTTTCCATTTCTTTATATCGTCATCAATTTGTTTCAGAAAAGTCTTGTAGTTTTCATTGTAAAGGTCTTTGACTTCCTGGGTTAAATTTATTCCAAGATATTTTATTCTTTTTGTTGCAATTGTGAATGGGATTGTATTATTGAATTCTCTCTCTAGTAGTTTGTTATTAGAGTATATAAATGCAACTGACTTATGTAAGTTGATTCTCTTAAAATTTTTATGACCACTACTCCTTGTGCTAATCCTCTTCCAGGAGGGAATGTATTAAATCTTCAGGGTAACTTTGAAGTCACATGTGAATGAATACTGACTCTCCATCAGCCTTGGATCCCCAATAACTGCACTGAGGACAGCCCCCATTAACTCTGAAGCCTACCGAGTATTGTTATGAGAGGAAGAAAGTAACTTCTATTCTGTCTGATCCACTATACATTTTTGGACCTATTCCCTATAGCAGTTACCATATCACACATAGCCAGCATAGTAATTGGCAAGGAGTTGGTGCTAACTAAATATTTTAGACTGAATAAAAAACCTATTTTCACCACCAGTCAACATTATACGTAATGATTAAAATCCATGGATATTCCTACTATAGTTACAAATTTGGCAAAAGTGACTTCTTTTGGCAATGTTGCTTAAAATTGTTCCAAAAATTCTAACAAATGCTATTAAGAAAAAAAAGAAATTAAATATATAGTCATTGGAAAGAGAAAAACACAAAATAACATTACAAGTGCATAATAGGATTACTTAGAAAACTCAATGGAAGAAACTAATTAATAAAACTAAGAGTACAATGAGACAGCTTTTAAAAATAAATATTAAAATTTGATAGTTGTTCTACAATGATTGAAAATATAGTTTTCAGAATACATAAATTAAAAATATTTCATTCATACTAAAAATACAAATTTCAAATACTCAAAGATAAGTTTTAATAAGAATAGACCTACAAAGGTTTGTGAAAATTGTATCTCGAGCATATTTTAATATGTAATCAAAATAGTATCAGATTATATGTTAAAAGATAATTTGTAAATCTACATTTAAAACCTAAAATTTACTTTAAAATTACTGTTCACATTTCCCAGGATAGCAAAGTGCAATCCTATAGGTGAAAGAGCAAATCAAGTTCCTATTACAAAGTGGAACAAAGCGAGAGGAAAAAAATTCTGCTAAATGAGAGAGTAGCTCTATCCACACTGAGAAGAAATAAAAAGAAAACTGCTCTTTGATTCCTGGAAAAGATTTGTTACTAACCCAATTAAGTTTATTTCTTTAAGCTAAATCTTAGCGAGACCAAAGTTGTGTCATTTTTCTTTCCAGGGGTTAAATGATATAGTTTAGAAAACAACTGAAAAAGATTTTGATTCCAAAAGCAATGCGAATCAGCAATAGGGAACACTTTTGGGATCACTTCTTTGTTTTGGTGAAGGTTTCTGGGTATGTACATAGCCCCATGTGCAGTCCAAAGATCTTGAAAACAGAGCAGCTATAAATGATATTTCAGGCAAGAGAAAAAATATTTCTTGTATCACATGTAAAGACTTTAAAAAGCTTCTTTCTATGCTAACCAACAGATCTAGAAATTGCATGGATAAACTTTACTGAGTCATTCAGTAAATTGTACTGAACCATTCTAATTACCATTTAATGACTACTCTTAAAATCGAATTTGTCAAAGATAAGCAATATGTCTGGGTGATAGCTGGAGAGAAATTTTGATTGTGGATCAATTTCCTTTATTTGCTAGAATAAAAACTTTCACTGACTGAGAAGAATAAATCTAAAGATGAAGTCTGAAGCACTTTCAATAATCATACTATCCCTGGCACCTTGATTTCTTCTGTATAATGTTTACCTTTATTACTTTTCCTTATGGATATATTCACAGTTGTTTTCTTATATGAAAGAAAACTTGGTGTAATAAGAAGGATCTTTAAATAGAATTAAAAAAATCTGGCTTTGGATATAGTTTGACTGCTTAGTAGCTCTTGAATTGGGCACCTAATTTGAACCCTCTTAGCTTCAGTTTTTCAGTTTACAAAATGAGACTGCCAATCTACCTCATATTATTACTGTAAGGGTCTATTGAGATACCTATTAGGAAATTTCTTTGTTAATTATAACATGCCACATGATATGATTGTAAGTAAGTAGTAAGATCATGTTTAATAGGGAGTTCTGTCCCTATGACCTTGTGCCTGCAGCATCTCTCAGTGTTCCCTACACCAGTTGTGTTCATCCTTCCACTGGCCTCTGGAGAGTCATGCCTGATACAACCTATTATTGTTGCAGGCTCTGTTTCTTCTTTCATCAGCTTTGAGACACTTGGCTCCAAATGGTAATTGCCTGCTCCACTGGTCTGCCAAAAGATACAGTTTCCAAGCAGTCAATGTCTATGCAGCCTGTTTGAAATTCTCCCACAGCAAATCTTAAGAATGTTTCATCAATCTTTCCTGCCAACAGCTATTCTACTTTAGTCCAGCACACAGGAAGTGAGTGGGTATCTTACTGGCATTGAACCTGCACAAATGTCTTGCCTACAGGAACTGTGCTGCAGCCTATGGAGTTGCAATATGGTTGAATTTAATTCATTCTAAGAAGCCACTCTAGTCAATCCTGGCAAGTTCATAATGCCAAGTTTGGCACATGGCATGTGCTAATTTATGAGCTTCTTACGGGTTCATGATGCCTAAGAAAGTGCTGATCTCACTGTGGATATTTAATTAAAATTTTGGTTCATTGATAATGTATATGAAAAAATGGTAAATAGTAGATTTCAGAAGACTTTATCTTGAACTTAGAGATAATAAAAGTAACTGAAATTTATTGAGCACTTATGTCAGATATTTATAAGTACATTATGCATTGAAACTTATTTTTATTCTCTTAGTCTATAATTGTGTGGGTTTTCTGATAAGAAAACTTAGGCATACAGCTTTCAAGGAATGTGTTTCACAAAGCTAACAAAGAATATACCCTGGATTTGTACAGAGAAGATCTGTCTCTGAACCTGGGCTATTAATCACTTCACCATTATACCTTCTGACCATTTTAGTAAGCATGACAATGGAGAGGTGTCTAAACATTGGAATGAATATTTGAAAAGAAAAAGCATTATATGAACTTCTCCTAATACATACTATGGTAAAAGATAATTAAGGCCCCAGAGCTGTTTCTGGGACTACGGGTCTTGTATGTATGTATTTTTTAGATTGGTGCCTGAGCTATCATCTACTGTGAATCTTCTTTTTATTTTCCCTTCTCCCAATGCTCCCCAGTACACAGTTGTAGATTCTAGTTGTAGGTCCTTCTGGCTCTGCTTTGTGGGATGCCACGTCAGTATGGCATGATGAGTGATGCCAGGTCCATGCCCAGGATCAGAACCAGCAAAATCCTGGGCTACTGAAGCAGAGTGCCTGAACTTAACCATTGGGCCATGTGGTTGGCCCCTGGGTCTTGTATTTAAGTGTGTGTATTTAAGTATATAATTTGGGGAATTAAAATGTGCAATGGGGGCCAGCCCTGTGGCTCAGTGGTTAAATTTGGGCACTCTGCTTCAGTGGTCCAGGGTTTCAATGGTTCGGATCCTGAGCGCAGACATGGCACCACTCATCAGGCTATGCTGAGACGGCATCCTACATAGTACAACCAGAGGCACTCACAACTAGAATATACAACTTTGTACGGGCGGACTTTGGGGAGAAGACGAAGGAAAAAAAAAAACAAAGAAGAAGATTGGCAATAAGTGTTAGCTCAAGTGCCAATCTTTAAAAAACAAAAAAAATGTGCAATGCCACTCATTTTCTCAGGAAAGTTATTTCATTCTTTCTGAGAAAGTGAGTTGAATGAAACAGTGCATAATAGTATAATAATTTAACTACTCCACACTAAAGAGTATCATTTAGGGGAGTTTAACCACATATTTAAGTCAAATTGGGAGAGGTCTCTCTCTCAATTTGGTAAGAGCAACATAAGTAGCCATGAGATTAAATGGCTTAACATCAGTTGACTGGGGAGGTTGAGCATGAGGAGTCAACAAGATCCAGGTTAATAACAACCTGAATCTCTAGAAAACATAAGGAAGGATTATTGGAGCCTGGGTCAATGTTGACCATGGCCACATTGGAGTAACAGTGTTAGCATGCAGTAATGTAGCACTTCCCAGAGGCAGAAAGGGTGGCGACATTAACAGTCATGTTATGAAGTTTTCCATGATACAACAGAGCAGACATCAGCATCAATAGAGAAAAAAAACATAAAGATTATTTAGGATAATGTGTGAATAACTTAGAACTCTGCACAAAATTGGAAGGGGTACCCACAGCCAACATCATACTCAACAGTGAAAAACTGAAAGCCATTCCTCCAAAAACAGGAGCAAGACAAGTGTGCCCACTCTCATCACTCTTATTCAACATAGTACTGGAGCTTTTGGCCAGAGCAATTAGGCAAGAAAAAGAAATAAAAGATATCCAAATTGGCAAGGAAGAAGTGAAACTCTCACTGTTTGCACATGACATGGTTCTACATATAGAAAACCCTAAAGAATCCATAGGAAAACTATTAGAAATAATCAACAACTACAGCAAAGTTACAGTGTACAAAATCAACTTACAAAAATCAGTTGCAGGGCCAGCCAAGTGGCATAGTGGTTAAGTTCACATGCTCCGCCTTGGCTACCGGGGGTTTGGGGGTTTGAATCCCTGGTGCAGACCTATACACTGCTCATCAAGCCATGCTGTGGTGGTGTCCCATATACAAAATAGAGGAAGACTGGCACACATGTTAGCTCAAGGAGAATCTTCCTCAAGCAAAAAGAGGAAGATTGGCAACAGATGCTAGCTCAGGGCCAGTCTTCCTCATCAAAAAAAGAACAGTTGCATTTCCATACTCTAATAACAAACTAACAGAAAGAGAAATCAACAATACAATCCCATTTGCAATCGCAACAAAAAGAATAAAATATATAGGAATAAATTTAACCAAGGAGGTGAAAGACCTATACAATGGAAACTATAAGACATTGTTGAAAGAGATCAATGATGACATAAAGAAATGGAAAGATATTTCATGTACATAGATTGGAAGAATAAACATAGTTCAAATGTCCATATCGCCTAAAGCAATCTACAGATCCAAAGCAATCCCAATTAGAATCCCAATGATATTCTTCATGGAAATAGAACAAAGAATCTTCAAATTTATATGGAACAACAAAACACCATGAATACCTAAAGCAATCATGAGAAAAAACGAATAAAGCTGGAGGCATCACAATCCATGACTTCAAAATATACTACAAAGCTATAGTGATCAAAACAGCATGGTTCTAGCACAAAAACAGACACACAGACCAATGGAACATAATGAAGAGCCCAAAAGTAAAACCACACAACAATGGGCAGCTAGTCTTTGACAAAGGAGACAAGAACATACAATAGATAAAGGAAAGTCTCTTCAATAAATAGTGTTGGAAAACTGGACAGCCACATGCAGAAGAATGAAAGTAGACCATTATCTTACACCATACACAAAAATTAACTCAAAGTAGATTACAGACTTGAAGGTGAGACTGGAAACCATAAACTCCTCGAAGAAAATATAGGCAATACACTCTTTGACATCATGCTTAGAAGCATCTTTTTGAATACCATGTCTTTTCAGGCAAAGGAAACAAAAGAAAAAAATAAACAAATGGGAGTACATCAAACTAAAGAGGTTTGGCAAGGCAAAGGAAACTAGGAACAAAATGAAAAGGCAACCCACCAACTGGGAGAAAATATTTGCAAGTCATATGTCTGACAAGGATTTAATCTCCAAAATATATAAAGAACTCATACAACTCAACAACAAAAAAACAAGCAACCCGATCAAAAAGTGGGCCGAGAATATGAACAGACATTTTTACAAAGAAGATATACAGATGGCCAACAGACATGTGAAAAGATGTTCAACAACGCTAATCATTAGGTAAATGCAAATCAAAACTACAATGAGATATCACCTTACACCTGTCAGAGTGTCTATAATTACCAAGGCAAAAAATAATGAATGTTAGAGAGCATGTGGAAAAAAGGGAACCCTCACACATTGCTGGTGAGAATGCAGACTGGTGCAGCCACTATGGAAAACAGTATGGAGACTTCTCAAAAAATTCAAAATAGAAACACCATATGACTCACTATCCTGCTACTGGGTATCTATCCAAAGAACTTGACATCAATGATTCAAGGGTCTTATGTACCCCTATGTTGATTTTGGCAATTCACAATAGCCAAGACGTGGAAGCAACACAAGTGCCCATGGACTGATGAAATGTGGTATACACATGCAATGGAATAGTACTCAGCCATAGAAAAGACAAAATTGTCCCATTTGCAACAAAATGGATGGATCTTGAGAGTACTATGTTGAGTGAAATAAGCCAAACAGAGAAAGACAAACACTGCATGATTTCACTCATATGTGGAAGATAAACAAATGCACTAAGAGAACAGATTAGTGGGTACCAGAGGGGAATGGCATTGGGGGTTGGTATTAGGGGTAAAGGGGCACATGTATATGGTGACTCACAAATAATAATGTACATCTGAAATTTCACAATTTTATAAACTATTATGACCTCAATAAAATAGTGATAAATAAAAAGGGAAGGGATAACATGACTTGGGTTTCTGGTACCTCATGACTGGAGTTCTCAACAATAAAGTCTACCTTCTATTTCCTTTTTTATATTTTATATTAACTATATACATCTATCAAAATTTTCTTTCAGGTTGAGAAACCAACTTTTATATATATGTAAAAGGGAAAATGAGAAAACCTGCATGCTAGTTGATCTATTTTCTTATTTATGTATTGAAGTTGATTAATTTATCCAGCAACATGAAGCTACATTATAATCTTACTTACTTGTTATGTTAAAAAATAATTCACTTGAAAAAATCTAAGAATGCAATTCTTCATATAAGAAATAATATTGAGTATGCGGGCAAAATATTTTGTTAAATCAATAATATAACCAACAGTTGAATATGAGCTTTAATATATTTCTATTTTTCAACAATCTCAAAAGTAATTCAGGACAAAAATTTTTCCCTTTTGGGTAGTAAACTATTGATGTTTTTGCTGAAACTTACTTAGGTGTTCCATTATCTATATCTTTTTTTCTAGGTTACTTGCAAGATGGTAAGTTAAAATGTAGTATCCCAACTCTACTATTTTCTCAAACAATCACCAAAGAGATAAATAGTAGAAAAGACACAAGCATGTGACAAGCAACACAATTGCTCACATTGTTCTTTGCAAAGGCATATTTTTTTCCTTAAATGTTTATATGCTTGGTCTGTTTCAAGTAAAATGCACAGAATAAGGCAACCTCTTTGTTCAGAGAAAAAAATGAGTGAGGATAACAAAAACTATTAAGTCTGCCTTGCTCCTGAATTGATAAGGTAAGTAAAAAAAATTCTTCTCAACTCTACTGATTTTCTAGGTTGAGCATGACTATGCCATTTAAATAAGAAAGGTAAGAGTTTTGGAACTATTATCAAATCTTATAAAAACTATCAATTCAATTCTCTTCTATTTTTTTATTGTATTGAATCAATTGTTGTGGTTGCATAGCATTAGGTGTGGTTCATGGAGTTATGAGAAAAGTTAAATCTTGGAAACAATGAGATCAACATTAATCAGATATATTCTTATCTAAGTACGAAAACTATGGAGTTTTAGAGAAAGGAAAGACTAGTTTGGGATGGGTAGGATCTGAGAACTTTTCCTGGAGGAGATATTCCTTGAGAAGAACTTGAAGGCAAGTATGGATTTCCCTAGTAGCTATGGATTAACCCTAGCTACCATATAAAGATGAGTAGAAATCAATCTATGAAAATATATAGAATATCTGAAGCTAGATTGGAAAACAAAGGCTTTAAGAACAGAAAACTACGGTTTTTAGCTCTAATACTTCTAGTTATGTTAGCTGGAAAAATCACAAAACTCTTCTAAGCCATAGTTGTTTTCTCTTTCATAAAATAGAGACAAAAAATAATACCATCCTGACTTACATTGCTGAGGTTACTCACTACTATGGTGGTGTTGGCAACACACAAATTGCAAGACACACTTGTAATTATAAATGATTATTATATTATCATAATTGATAATATAAATGATAATCTATAGATTGTCACTGAAATTAAGATAATTAATTTCATTTTTATAAAGCATTGTTTGAAACAATAAAAACATACTGTGTGGCTATTAAAAAATAAATAGGACAAAGCCATTAGAATCAGAAAGATGAATATAAAATCAAAGTGACTTCAGACTTTACGAATAATAGTATAGTGGGTAGAACTGTGGCCCCCAAAATGTTTTAATCCTCAGAATACGTGAATATGTTATGTTACATGGCAATGGAGGATTGAATTTGCAGATGGAATTAAAGTTGTTAACTGGCTGACCTTCATGCCTTCTCCTGGATTATACAGGTGTCTCCACGTGACACAGCATCCTTAAATGTGGATGAGGGAGGTAGAAGAGTTAGTGTCAGCATTACGCAATGTGAGAAAGACTCAACTAGTCATTGCTGGCTTTGAATATGGAAGCGAGGCACAAGCAAGGAAAGTGGTGGCCTCTAGAAGCTGGAAAAGACAAAAAACAGAGTCTTGCCAAGAGCATCCAGAAAGCAACAAAGCCCTGCTGACACCTTTGCTTTAGCCCAGTGAGACCTCCTTCAGATTTATTACCTACAGAACTGTAACATAACAAAGTGTTGTTTCAAGCCACTAATTTGTAGTAAATTTTTACAGTAGCCATGAAAGCTAAGAGAAATACTGTCTGCCTTTTGCACCACTGCATCCCAAGCTTCTAGCACACTATCAGTAGTCAACATCTGTTAAACGAAAGAAGAGATGAATAACTTTATTATTTGTTTAATTTTGAAAATATCATTTTTCCTCTTTATGACTCAGTTGATTCATCTCTCAAATGGAATTGACCATGTGAACTCTGAAATGTCTCCCTCCACTAGAGTTTTACAATTCCTTCTATTCTATTAGTTATCACATTGAGTGTTAAGGACAGGATTTTGAAAAAAATAGGGAAAAAAAGGAAAAATAATATGGCTTGGTTTGGTATTTGGAGGTCATATCACAATATCTGTTGTGAGGAATCATTAAATGGGTACACTCAGGTACACATATGCACTCAAGAATTTTGTGAGCTACATGAAAATATCATGTGAGTATACTCTATAGTTCAGATTCTATGTGCAAAGGGCAGCTGATAGTAGTCCCTCGGAAGGTCCAAAAAGAATCAGAAGTGACACACAGCTACCATACCACCTGTAAGACCATTTGCCACAAAACTCCACAGATTCCATTATTGCTGTTGTTAAAAGAATTCCACCCCATTCACAGAACACATCGAGCTTTGGCAGATATGGCAGGTCCCAGCAATCTGCTTCATATCATGCTCAAGCAGCTGTTTTAATAAATCAACTTGATTTATAACCACATAGCTTGCTTTGATGTTCAGTAACCTTTACCCTGGGTAGGTCAGGGGTAGTATTTTTGTTGCCTGATGAACAAAATTGTAAAAAAGTCTATAAATTACAAATCAAATGGTAGTTTTGACCACACATGGGTCAGATAAGTCATCAGGGGGGTACTGTGTTACTTTCTGTGGATTATCCAGGTGGGTTCTTTAAGACAAAATCCATAAATCAGCATGAGTACAATTTCCTGTAACTGGAGCAAGCATATATGATGGCTTCTCCCAACATGAACAATTACCACCAGATCTAAGAAAGATAGCTAAGAGTCTTAATCTCTTATTTTGAGATGGTCTCTCAGGAATGATTTTATTGCATCCTTTCTTAGAATAATGACTTACCTTCTTCTTGTTTGCATTGAGCTTTGCCTGTTTACATTCATTATCCATTTTCATCCATATCTTTCCTCCTCTGGTAGGATCCTCTGGCTTGGTTGTATTTCTTACTCCCAGGACATAAATGTAACATCAGTCTGTCCAGAACTTCCCCTTTGCTCCACTCCAATGAAGATGTGGTGGGATTTGACAAGTAAAGAATTAAAGGACTGCCTCTGATGCTTGATAATGGAGTTGCTCTCACTGTGGGTAGCTCTAATTTGGTTATCTGAAGGAAATTCAACAGCATCTATTTGTCACATGGTCACATAGGTGTCTAGAGACCTTAACTTCCCTTATCCTACTTCCTAAGGAGGTAGTCATCATACAATCATCAGTGTATTGCACTAAGTTACTCTTAAAGGTTATCAAATTGGAATCCTGCAGTACCATATTATGACAGTAGGCTGATGAGTTCAATATACTCGTGGCAAAACCCTAAGTATATATTGAATATCATTCCATGAAAATGCAAATTGTGCCTTAGTAGACTGTGAGATAGAAAAGGGAAAGGAGACATTTGCCGAGTCTATTACAGTACATTAATCACCCTTGGTGTGTTGCAATTCTTGGATAGTTTTACCATCCAAGGTACGGATGAAGTAATCAAGGTATCTACTTGATAGCTACTGCTGTGGACTGAATTGTGTCCTTCCCACTTCATGTGTTGAAATCCCAGCTCCCCATGTGACTATATTTGGGTCCTATAAGGAGGTAATAAAAGCTAAGAGCAGTTATAAATGTAGGACCTAATCCAAAAGGGCTGGTAAGAAGAGACACCATAATTCTCCCTCTTTCCGTATGCGTACTCTTCATAATGTGGGTTGGGCTCAATCAGTTGAAGGACTTAACAGAACAAAGACTGATCTTCTCTGAACAGGAGGGAATTCTCCCAGCAGAATTCTGCAACTCTTCCCTGAGTCTCTTCCTGTAGGCCTATCTGCAGATTTTGAACTTACCAAGCTTTTACAATTGTGTGAGCCAATTCCTTAAAATAAATTTTTCTCTCTCCATGTATACACATCCTGTTGGTTCTGTCTCTCTGGAAGACCCTGATTAATACACCCTATACAAATAATATGCTATTTGGCAGTATTTAAAATTAGTGCTGTGCCCTGCTGATCAGTTATTCTTAGACCCCATGCTAGCAGGCATTTATCAAGCATCTGCTAGTTTCTCTGTAGAATGACCCAGCTCTTTAGCAGAATACACTGTGGATTTCAGGGTCTCCTGATAATGACCCCAGCCACCTATATTTGAGTGTTTAAAGGTTGTAGATGAGTTACCTTGCAAGTGATTACATTCTTTCCACATGTGGCCATGGCATGGTCCTAGCTCACTCCTATGGAAATCTGATTCTCAGCATGGATACTAATAATAGCCGTGAAGTAACAGTAGTGTTTGCTAACTTTTCTTTTGCTTGGCATTCTCTGATTATCTTCTTAGCTAATTCCTCTGAGTCTAAGGTTGTTTACTCCTGATTCCATTGGTAAGATTTGCCCACTGTAATATCTTTGAGACTTTTCCTACTTCATATCAGGGATGCATAGGGAGCCATTTACAGCATCAAACTAATATCATTTTTCCAAAGTCATTCCTTTCCTTGCCAAATAATGCCTTAGCCATTATAATTTGCAAGTCTAAAAGATAATCCTACAGCAGCCACCAATCTTTTTTACCACAGAGGTTTAAATGTCAAAGCAGATTCTGGTGACAGATCTCTTCCAACTCTAAACTTTAATAATGATTCAAAGGGTAAAAGCAAGCACAGATTAAACAACTTTTGTTGGAGGAGACCATAGCTATCAGATGCAGTTTCCACGATTCTCTTTTCTCCTGCATTAAGACATGTTTTGGTTTCAGACTAAAGCAACCCATGTGGAAGTGCTGTCACAAAGAAAGCCATTTCTGTTTTGCAACTCCTCCATTTTATACTCCATCAATTACATAGATAAGAAAATGCTTACGTGAACCCTCCCATTCTCCAGCCAGTCATACTCCATAAATGTACACATTCCTATTATAAGGGCAATAAGCAATCTAGAAAGACTAGGTGCATCCTGCTAAAAAGTATTTCTGAGTTAGGGATTCCATGAGTATCTTTTCTTTTAGTAAACGTTAACTTATTTACAGGGAGTTCTAGTCATCAGCATCTTTACAACGTGGTCTCCTCTGGTGATTCATTCCTCTGGGTATCCTAGTGTGGGAAGAGTGAGTAACAGCCCTGCTGTTAATCTTTTCCATCCCAAGAGGACACATTCTGGTTGACCTCCATAGCAGAGGAAGGAGAAAGACAAAAACTTTCACCAAACAAAAATGATTAAATTATTTTCTTCAAGACTTACCACAGCTATTTAGAGAACATTATTTACATTTGTGAAGTTTCCATTAAAAAAAATTGTGGAACAATTTTTGAATCTGAATTTGTAGAAAGATTTCAGTTCTTCCCTGCGGAGAATGTTTTAAGGAGAACTGTTTACAAATATGACTTAGAAAACTGATAGAAATTGACATTCTTTAATCAACTTAACAGCTATTTCTTTTTAGAAAATGGAAATCAGAATTGTATGTGAAATTGTTTGCATATTTGGAAACAATATGGTAAAATATAAGATGTTTAAAAAATGTTTCTTAGTAATTTGGGATGTGTTCATTTGTGCAGATAGCCAGTTATTCTGAAAGACTAGGAACATATGTATAATGATTAAAAAATTAATTACTCAATCTTGATTAAGTATTAAAGGTGTAAATAAGTCGTACAAGTTTTTTATCCCTTTTCATGGCTATATAATCCCCTGAGAGCCAAATGCTACAAACTGATCTCATACATTTTTATAAATGTAAGACAACTGAATGTCCCAAATTAACACCTAAAAAATACATTGTTTTATAATGCTTTTAAAAATAATAAAGAACTGATGACTCAATACATTATATTCCTGTATTTGCTTATTTAATAATATTTGAGATGTTCAAGTGGTATTAAAATAATATCTGGTACAAATTTCCAGAATGAAAATAAAATACCTTTCAAACGTTTATAATTTGGATAAGATTTTCCACTTAAATTATTCCACTAACATATATATTTTTGTTTGTTTTGCCATAAATTAAAGGAAAATCAGCACTTTTTCTTACAATTTACTATTGTTATTTTCTGGAATTAAAAGACATTAAAAATAAATTTAAAAAGATGGAAAACCCTAAAGGCACAATTCTTTGTCTTGGCTAATATTACAAACATTTAACTTTCATAGCTCTTATGTAGAAAAATTGATACATTTAAAGCATTGCTGCAGATTAAACTAATAAACCAAAAATGTGTTTTAAAGAATATTTATACATGTTCTCTGGTAAGAAGCAGAGTAATCAATATCAGACACAATTATACACATCTATACACACAAGCTTTTCTCTCTCTCTCACTCTTTCTCTCTTTCTCGCCCACACACATAAACAAACACACAATAAAGGAGATTCTTTACAGAGTCTAAATCATCCCTAATAATACTAGTTGATTGAATAGATATGACATGTTGTAGGGGAAAAAAAATTGAGCGCAGATTGCTTATTAGAATGAGAAGCAACAAAATATATGTTATGTATATTATGTAGAATGTTCACTTAATTTAGATTTTTTCTTTTTACATTTTGAAAGGCAAAGAAGGTATGAAGTATTTTGCTCCCTCCTACTCACTTTATATAATCAATAATAATAAGAACCAACATTAATTGAGAAGTTTTATATGTTAGACACTTTACCAAGTCCTTTGTAAGCATGACATTGTTATTTCTTATGGCAACTCAATGGTATTATTATCGGTCCCCTCCTCCACATTTTTCAGATGAGGAAATTGAATCTAAAAGTGATTAAGTAACACACAGCTTGTAAATGAAAGACTAGGATTTGCGTATAATACTTAAGCTACCACATCATACTGTCTCTTAAACAGAGAGTAGGTGCTAATCTGTAAAATAGTTTTCAAAGAAGATTCTTTCTTTAGGTAATAGATTGAATCTTATGAGTTCTCAAATACTCTGAATACCCAAAATTCAATAATTCAATGAACCCACCTACACATGTGTATATGTATAATATATATATATTATTTTTACCACATGGTGAACTTCAGAAAATTTTAAGCTCCATTGCAGAAGTTTTTACATAATCTCTCCTCCATTCATTTGAATGGAATTGCAATCACATATTTCTTAATAAATATCTACCCTAGTGAAACAATAGAGCCGACTGATGGCTACCTTCTTCACCATCCCATTACAACTGCTCTCTCCATGGTAGCAATGAATGAGAAGTTGCTAAATTCACTTAATACTGCTTATGCCTCATCCTGAGAGCTTTCCATCCAGCATCTGAGGCTGTTAACCACTCTTTGTTTCCTAAAACAATATTTTCCTCTGGTTTCTTTTAAGTCCCACTCTGTTGGTTTTCCTCCATTCTATGTCTTCTTCAGTCTTCATTTATAGTGCCTATTTCTCACTCACAACAAAATCAGTGTTTTTTTCTGAGCTCTGTCTAAAACCTTTCGATTGAACTTGAGTTGTAAACTTTGTTTCTAAATAGCCAGATGGTAAATATTTTAGACTTTGCGGATTGTAAGGTCTCTGTTGTGACTATTGAACTCTGCCATTGTAGTTTGAAAGCAGTCATATACAATATGTAAGTGAATGGATGTGGTTGTATTTTGGTAAAACTTTATAAAACTGGTGGTGGGCTGGATTTGGTCAATTGGTGGTTTGCTGTCCCTCTTAACTCTAATATTTTGCAGGGTAATTTTAAACACTGTCATGACTTCGATTGTAATCTGCTATATCTGTATTAGCATTCAATAGGTCTACACTGAATTACAATTTGCACCTGACCATTCACACTTAAATTCTTCCTCCTTCCTTCCTGTCTGTGTTGTATTCAAAAACATTTATTCATCTTCTATCATTCCTTGGGCACTGTGCTGGGTCCAAGTACTCATAGGTGAACTAAAATCAACACATTCCTGATTTCGAGGACATTATAATTTAATAAGAAGGCAGGGGATCCAACATTAATCAAGAAACTATACAAACAATTACATTATAAACTGTGACAATCAGGTATGCCAAGGAGGCTGTTCAATATTATTATTATTACTTCATTTATCAACATCTAGAAGGCAATAAAACCATGTGGATGGACAAGATCAGTTTGAAGTGAGAATAATTTGAAAATACAAGACTATAAAGAACTAATATTTAAGATGGATTAGAAGAGGAAAAACAAATTAAAGAGATTAGATGAAGAGTCAAGTAAGAAGAAAACTAGGAGAATGAAATATTGTGGATGCCAAGAGAAGAGAAACTTTCAGTATGAAGCCAACTGCATTTAATATCTTAAAAATTAATAAAATGAAGACTGAAAATTTCCCATTTGATTTAATAACAAGGAATTCATGGATAGCCATATAGCATCTGAAATATTTCATTCACTTGAGATTCAGAAGACAGCCTGAACACTTCACATTAATCCTCATTACTGTACCTATACCTACTTCAAACAACCAGGTCTTTTTCTTTCCCACAGTTTCTTTCAGTGGTGGTGCTCTCCATCTGATTCTTCAAATAAGAAACTGAGAAGGCATTTCCACCATCTCCCTTTCTTTATATCTCATATGACTTCATATGCTAGGTGGTCAATTATACATCTCTAGTACTGCTTCAATTCATTCATCGCTTCCCATCTTTACCTCCACCAATGTAGTCTAAGACAAATGTATCTCCCTTCATCCAACTGGACCTTCTTAGATCCATTCATCTCTTTATGAACTAAAGAGATCTTGTCAAACAAATGTTTCAAGATGTCATCCTGTGCTTAAAATCTTTCATTGTTTTAAGCCTTGGCATAGCTTAAAATCCCTCATGAACTGCCTGATAAAACTCTCTAACCTCACACAAGGCACTTTCTCTTGGGCACTTTGAATTCCAACCTCCTTGTACTTCTTGACTGATTCTTCTGATTTGTCTACCTATTTATGCATTAGTACTATATTATTTAAATCAATATAGGTTGTTTTTATATTTGTACTAGAAGCAGCCTATTATCATTTTGGTATATAATCTCTCAGTTATTTTCAATAGTTATAAATGTAGCTAGGTGAACTATACAATGACTCTCAAAATCCCCAAATTTCATGATAATATTGATAATATTATCAGATGGAATAATATTATTCTCATTAGGGGGAATAATAAGCACCTTTAATTTATTAAGTTCTCTTTTTCAAGAACATTGTTGCTTTCTACTTATTCAGGACTTCTTTGCCTCTTGGTAAAAGTATAGATTTTTTTAAATATATAAATGTATAATGTTTTAAAAATTTAGATGTATTTATACATTTGTTTTTATTGTGAATGAGGATTCTTATTTAAATCATTTAACTGGTATGTAGGAAATGTATTGATATTTTGAAATATTAACTTTTAATTTATATATCCCCAAAACATCAACAACAAAAAAACCGAATTCTAATAAATTTCCAGTTGATTTTCTTCACTGTGTGTGTATGTGTTTGTGAGATAATATCTTATGCAAAATGGTTATTCTGTCTTCTTTTCTGTAATGGTGTGACTACAGCTGCTTTACATCTTTATTTCAATGATTCAATACTTCAATATGTGATTTAAAATCTTATAATTGGCATTTCATATTATTTTAATTTTGGTCTTCATTATTCTTCAATTCCTAACTTATTATCATGTTACTTCCCTAAAATATGGACAAAGTAAGCATCATCTTTTATAAGTCTTATAGTTTAATTTTTAAAAACTACTTTCTTTTATAAATGCTTCTTGCTTTCCTTCCTGCTTAACCCTGTTTCAAAGAATGCAAAATCATTCACATATTGAACATTATAGTATTACTTATTTCTCACTGTTTTATTTCAGTTCCATAGTAATGTTAAACTTACAAGACATACAAATGTTCATAGAAGTAATAGAAAGTTCAAACAAAAGTAGCAATGTTTTAATACTTTTAGTATTTTTTTAAATTGAGGTAACTGGTTTATAACACTATGTGTATTTCACATATACATCATTATATTTCAATTTCAGTGTAGACTACATCATGTTGACCATCCAAAGACCATCTGTCACCATACACATGCGACCTTTTACTCCTTTCCCCCTCCCTCCTCCTCCCTTCCCCTCTGGTAGTCACCAATCTAATCTCTAGATCTATGTGTTTTGTTGTTGTGTTTAACTTCCACTTATGAGTGAAATCATACAGTATTTTACTTTCTCTGTCTGATTTATTTTACTTAGTATAATACCCTCAAGATCTATCCATGTTGGCACAAATGGCAAGATTTCAACTTTTTTTAATTGCTGAATAGTATTCCATTGCAGATATATACCACGTCTTCTTCATCCATTCATCCATTGATGGGCACTTAGGTTTTTTCAAAGTCTTGGCTATTGTGAATAATGCTGCAATGAACATAGGGATGCAAATATCTTTTCATACTTGGTTTTTTGTGTTCTTGGGATAAATACCCAGAAGTGGAATAGCTGGTCATATGGTAGTTCTAGTCCTAAGTTTTTGAGAAATCTCCATACTGTTTTCCATAGCGGCTGCAGCAGTTTATATTCCCACCAGCTGTATATGTGGGTTCCCTTCCCTCCACATCCTCTCCAACACTTGTTATTTCTCATCTTGTTAATTATAGCCATTCTGAAGGGCATGAGGTGATATCTCACTGTAGTTTTGATTTACAGTTCCCTAATAATTAGCGATGTTGAACATCTTTTCATGTGCCTGTTGCCATATGTATATCTTCTTTGCAAAAATGTCTGTTGATCCTTTGCCCATTTTTTTAATTGGGTTTTTTGCTGTTTTTGTTATTGAGTTATACAAGTTCTTTATATATTTTGGATATTAACCCCTTATCAGATATATGATTTGAAAATATTTTCTCCCAGTTGATGGGTTGTCTTTCATTTTGTTGATGGTTTTCTTTGCTGTGCAAAAGCTTTTTAGTTTGATGTAGTCTCATTTGTTTATTTTTTCTTTTGTTTCTCTTGCCTGCTGAGACATGGTATTCAAAAAGATACTGCTAAGACTGATGTCTGAGAGTATACTGCCTATATTTTCTTCCAGGAATTTATGGTTTCAAGTCTTACATTCAAGTCTTTAATCCATTTTGAGTTAATTTTTGTGTATGGTGTAAGATAATTGTCTGCCTTCATTCTTTTGCATGTGGCTGTCCAGGTTTCCCCAGCACCATTTATTGAAAAGACATTCCTTTCCCTATTGTATGTTCTTGGCTTCCTTGTTGAAAATTATCTGTCCATAGATGTGTGGGTTTATTTCTGGTCTCTCGATTCTGTTCCATTGATCTATATGTCTGTTTTGGTCCCAGGACCATGCTGTTTTGTTTACTATAGCTTTGTAGTATATCTTGAAATCAAGGAGTGTGATACCTCCAGCTTTGTTCTTTTTCCTCAGGATTGCTTTGGCTATTTGGGGACTTTTGTCATTCCATATAAATTTTAGGATTTTTTGTTCTATTTCCATGAAAAATGTTGTTGAGACTTTCATAGGGATCACATTGAATCTGTAGATTGCATTAGGAAGTATGGACAATTTAACTATGTTAATTCTTCCAATCTATGATAATGGAATATCATTCCATTTCTTTGTGTCTTCTTCAATTTCTTTCAAAAATGTTTTATAATTTTAAGTATACATGTCTTCCCCTCCTTTGTTAAATTGATTCTTAAGTATTTTATTCTTTCGTTGTGATTATAAATGGCATTGTATTCTTAATTTCTCTTTCTGCTATTTCATTGTTAGTGTATAGAAACACAACTGAATTTATAAGTTCATTTTGTATCCTACAATTCTACTGAATTTGTTTTTTAGTTCTAACAGTATTTTTGATGGAGTATTTACAGTTTTCTGTATATAATATCATATTATCTTCAAATAGAGACAGTTTTCTTTCTTTCTGATTTGGATGCCTATTTCTTATTCTTGCCTAATTCCTCTGACTAGGACTTCCAATATTATGTTGAATAAAAGTGGCGAGAGTGGGCAATCTTGTCTTGTTCCTGATCTTAGAGGAAAAGATTTCTGCTTTTCACTGTTGAGAATGATGTTAGCTGTGGGCTTGTCATATACGGCCTTAACTACGTTGAGGTACGTTCCCCCTATACCCAGTTTGTTGAGATTTTTTTAAATAAATGGATGCTGAATTTTGTCAAATGCTTTTTGTTAATCTATTGAAATGATCATCTGATTTTCATCTTTCATTTTGTTAATTTAGAGTATCACATCGATTGATTTGTGATTTGAGTTACAGATGTACTTTTTCCTCAACTTTTGAAGGATAATTTTATTAAATATAGAATTCTAGGTTGGTGGGTTTTTAAAAGATAATTTAATATTTCATTGCACTCTTTGTGTTTGCATGATTTCTGATGAGAAGTTTACTGTTATTCATGTCCTTTTTCCTTTATAGGTAATTTTTTCCCCCTGTGTTTTTCAAGAGTTTCTCTTTTTCCCAGTTTCCTGCAGTTTGAATATGATAAACCTAGATGCAAGGTTTCTTTGCTTTTATACTGCTTGGTATTCTCTGAACCTCCTGGATCTGTGGTTTTGTGTCTGTCATTAATTTTTGGAAATTCTTGGCCATTTTACTTCAAATGTTTCTTCTACTCTGTTCTCTTTATTTGCCTTCAGGTAATCAAATTACATGTATGTTACAACTTTTGAAATTGTTCCACAATTCTTGGATTTTCTGGCACGTGTGTGTATGTTTGTTTCATTCTTTTTCTCTTTGTATTTTACTTTAAAAGTTTCTATTTCCTATCTTCAAAATTACTGATTCTTTCCTGTCATTCTTAGTCCACTGATAAATACATCAAACACATTCTTTATTTGTCTTATAGTGTTTTATGTCTCTAGCATTTCCTTTAAATTCTTTCTTAGAGTTTCCATCACTCTGCTTACATTAACCTCCTGTTCTTGTGTGTTGTTTACTTTTTCTTTATATCCCTTAACCTATTAATCATAGCTATTTTAAATTCCCTCTTTAAAAATCCCAAAATACGTTTCACACCTAAGTCTGGTTCAGATTCTTTAGATTGCCTCTTCAGACTTTTTCCTTGCCTTTTACCATAGCTTATAGTTTTTTCTTGAAATCCAGACATGATGTATTAGGTAATTGTAACTGAATTAGATAGGCCTTTAGTGTGAGGTTTTATGGTAGTCTGGCTAGGAGTTGGGCTGTGTTTAATGTTTGCTACAACTGTAAGTGCCAGAGGCTTCACATTCCTCTGTTGTCCTTGTTTTTGTCTCTCCTGTTGTTATATGTTTCCTTAACAACTATTCCTCAGAGAGACTCTGTGTTTTGCAGCTCTTTCTGTTCTAATCCACTGGCATTATTCCGGAAATGTAAGGTGTGAGTGAAGAGTGCTGTTCTATAGTTTTATAGTTAAATATAATTTTTCAGTGAGGCTATGTCCCTGGGCTAAATCATCACAAGGAGTTCTGAGATACCCCTGCCATTTCCCACCCTCTCCTGTGACCCCACCCCATAGTGAGACAGAAAGGCTAGAGAGGTGGATTTCAAGATGTTCAATCTCTCTCTCCCCCTGCCAGAGCTATGAGGAGAGCTTTCATGGCTCTTTACCATTAGAACTTGATGGGGTAAAACCCATGAAGGAGCCAGGGGTATGTGCAGGGAGTTAATATTGTAGCTTTGTGGAGTTTCTCATTCTCAATTGCTCAATACTACACCTACAACAATTGGTCAAAGTTATCATTTAACTGTCCCCACCAGTTTATAGTTCTATTGGCTTCCATTCCAGGTAAGCAGATCTTGGCTGTGACTTTCTGGATTTGCCTGTTTTTCCATATTTAGAGGATGGTGGTTCGTTCTATGACCTCAGTTCTGTGATGGGTTCAGAAAAGTCATTGACGTTCAGTTGGCTTTGCTTTTCCTTGTCATAAATATGAGAGTGATGACTTTCTTTCAAGTTTTTACATATCAAAACTCAAGTCGCTGTATTTTTTAAATTTTTTAATTTGGAAGAATTTTATACAAATATAAATAAAATTCAAGTTATAAAGCATAAAAATAAAAGTAATGTCCTTGTAGCCACAAGGCAATTTAAGGAATGTGGTAATACCAATATCATTGAAGCTTTGGGTATGCTCCTCAAGTTCATACCCATAACTGCTCCCAGTAGAGGTAACCACTACCCGAAACTTGAATATTCTATCATTCCCTTCCTTGCAGTCATAGTTTTACTATATATGCCTATATAGACATATATATATATGTCCTTCTCTATATATATGTATAAACTTAGCAATATATTGTTGGTGTATCTTGTCAGGAGAATATATGCTTATATCTGTAGATAAACTATTTTTCTTAAGAAATTTTCGTTTTATCATTTACGACCTTGAGTGCTACTGTTAAATTTTTATATATAAAATTAGTGTCACAGAACACATTGTAGTGTTCTATAGTGAATATAAAAGTTACATTTAATAAGTTTTGAAAGTGTCAAAAAATGTGTTTAACTAGTGCTATGAGAATATTAGGTTCACAGAATGGATTCAAGAAAAATTAATTATGGATTGGGGCCAGCCCTGTGGCATGGTGGTTAAGTGTACATATTCTGCTTTGGGGGCCTGGGGTTTGCTGGTTTGGATCCCGGCTGTGGATGTGGCACCGGTTGGAAAGCCATGCTGTGGTAGGCATCCCACATATAAAGTAGAGGAAGATGGGCACGGATGTTAGCTCAGGGCCAATCTTCCTCAGCAAAAAGTGGAGGATTGGCAGCAGATGTTAGCTCAGGGCTAATCTTCCTCAAAAAAAAAAAAAAAAAGAATTATGGCTTGGTTTATAAGACAGTTTAACAAAATCACAAATTAACTGTCATGATTATTTCTATGTCCTCTAGGATATTGATATATTAAATTATTATCACCTTAAAAATTATTTGTTTACATCCTGATATATAAAATTAGGGGATTGTATGTTATTTTCTTTTTTACCAATGCATTTCATTTCATTATGAAATTTTTTCTTTTTACTATTTTGATGGTTTTGATTTTCAATTTTGACCAAACTCCCTCTGATGACAAACTACTGTAATTTACTCCTTGTAAACTTTAGCTTCTAATCTTTAATAGCACCATCAGCGGCTCATTTCCTTCCATTTCACCCAGTTAATTGCATCTCCTCTTTTGGATCATTACTCTTGATTCTCTGCCCCTCCCTTACTCCATTGTCCATTACCTCCATCACTGCATGCTCGATTCAAGCTCCCAACATCTCTCACCTCATTCCTTATAAGAGCCTCCTAACTGATCTTCCTGCTTATACTCTTAGCTCCTAAAATCCACTACTTCCCCAGAGCCAAAGTGATTTTTTTTTCAAACTGAAATAAAAAAGTCTCATTCATGATTTAAACCTTCTGCAACTTTCCCAACACATTTAAAACACATAACCTTACATTACCTGGCCATTACTTACTTCTCTGACAGCATCTCTCTCTAATACTCTTTTACTGCTATAATCCAGTCCCATTAGCAATACATCGCTAGTCCTTGATGAAGCCAATGTACTTCCTACTTTAAAGCCTTTAAAGGAGCTTTTTTATTTGCCTGGAGGAGTCTTCCTTTTAAATGTCACAATGCTGAAACCCTCATGTCAGTTGATCTTAGCTTAAATGTCACCACCTCAGAGAGTTCGTCTCTTACCACCGGATCTAAAGTAGCCGCTTAACCACTATTTATTTACATTGCAATAACATTCACTTATTTTAATTCTCTGAAAAGCACGTGACACTATTTGATATTTTTCTTGATTATCTCATAAAGTTATATACCTAGTTTATCGCTTATGCATCCACTGGAATATAAACTCCAAAAGTACCATAGAAACCTCTTCTATTTTGTTCTTTGTTCTACCCCCAGAAGTTTTAACAGTTGTTCAATAAATATTTGCTGACTGAAAAATGAATAACTTAATTCTTCAGTGACATTTTGTTTTAGGTTAGTTTCTCCCAGAGCAGATGCTGAGAACTAGAATTAAAGTGAAAAAGTTTTTTGGGGGATGATCCCAGGAAGAACCATTAAGAAAGTAGAGGATTCAGAGAGAAAAAGAAAGAAGCCAATATAGTTTGTGGTGTTGGGAAAAATAATGGTCTCTCAAAGATTTCCATGTCCTAATCCCTGAAAACTGATTATGCCAGCTCACATGGAGAAAGGGACTTTGCAGATGTGATTAAGTTAAGGATCTTGAAATGGGAAGATTATCCTGGCTCATCTGAGTAGGTCCAATGTCTCACAGGGTAGCAGGAGTATTAGAGTATTAGAATCAAACAGATATTTGAAGATGCTGCCCTGCTGGCTTTGAACATTTAAGAAGAAAACACCTGTCGAGGAATGCACATGGCCTCTAGAAGCCAGACAAGGCAAGAAAATGGATTAGCTCCTAGAGACTCAAGAAGGAATGTAGCCCTGCTAATTTCAGCCCATTGAGAACTATTTTGAACTTCAGACCTCCGGATTGTAACACAATAAATCTGTGTTGTTTTAAGCCACTAAGTTTGGGGTATTTGCCAAAACATCAATAGGAAACTAAAATAGGTACATTCAAGAGCATATTACCACTGACGGAAAACCAAACTCAGTCATTCTGGGGACTGGAAATTGTGTAGAACTTGTTTCAGAATTGTCCTACTTGAAACATGAGAAAGATGGTACATTTATCTAAGAACTCTTGTTAGTCTTTGGTCGTTCTCCTGGCAATAACTGTCTGCAGCACCATCCACCTGTCCTGCACATAGACTGAGAGTGCTCCCAAGAATAGAGAAAGGCACAATCAGAGGTATAACAGAAGCCTCACAGGCATGCCCGACAAGGGTCAGTGCAGAGGGAATATGGATGGGGAACCAAAAGCATCCATTAAAATAATCTCCACGACTTCATACTCACACTCTTCTGCCATATTTGGTGTTAATATTTATTACAATAACTTGAATTAATACTTTTTTCCAAGCACTATGCTAGTTTAACACAGCACAAAGCCTTAATCTCACACTTCAGGAAATTTCCTTTTAGTAGGAAACAGAAATAATTTCTAGAGTCTATAATAAAAATATAAATGGAAATATGTGGAATATACTTAAAATGGAAATAAACATAAGGTGATTTCATAGCACATAATAAGATTAAGGGATCCAGATAATGTTGTAAGAAAAAGGCTATGACTAGCGGTGATCAAGTTAATATGAAAGCAAAGTATATAAGGAAATAGTAGAGATTGTATTCTAAGCAGAGGCATAGTACATGTGAATGAATGCCTGCAGAAAGAGCTTTGTAAGTTTATTATACCCATAGAAAGAAAAATCTTGGTGAGGAGTGGGCCTAGGACTTCAATAACACTGATAAGTGGATTCAGGCACCAATTGACTCTCAAAATATCCATTAGAATTTTAGTTTCAGATTTTGCTAGGTAATGCCATATATATTTGACGTGCACATCTGGCAAAGGGTTAATTGACAAAAAACAAACATATACTTCAACAGACATACACTTCAACTCCTTCACAAATACAAAACATTATCAATGGGCAGTATTGGCTCAAGTGAAACAAAATTCCAGGAAAGAATGAGTTTTCTCTTGATGTTCATGTAAAATATTTGAAGGAGTAATCCTCAGGTGTTCTCATTTCTACCATGCCCATATCTAATCCATCACCAACGCCATTGGTACTAACTACAAAATATTTAAGCATCTGAACACTGTCATCACTTCCAAAGCTACCACAGGGGTCCAGGCAGCCATGTCTCTCTCCTGGTCTCTCTTTTGGCTACATTCTTACTATCCTGATTATGTCTCACTGCTTTATTCTCAACTAAGTCACTAAGTGATCTTTTAAAACTTTAAGTTAGGTCATAGCCATCCTCTGTTCAGAACCCTTTGAGAGATTCCCATTTCATTCAGAGTAAAAGTCCAACTCTAAAATGACTTAGAAGGCCTTAGTTCATTTAGACTCCCTTTACTTCTCTGACATTATCTTCTACAACTCTTACCCATTCATTCTACTCCAGCCACACTTTTCTCCTTTCAGAGTTTTTGTATTTTCCCTTCTCTTTACCCGGAGTGCTCTACCCCCTAACACGCATGTGGCTTCTTCATCTAAAATTACATTTTAAGATTACCAACTTGATAAGCACTTCCCTGACCTATATACAATTGCATAACTTCTCAACACTTTTTTTCCTACTTCTCTGTTTTTTCTCCTTAGAACATATCACTGTCTAATGCATCCCAAATTTTACCTGTTAATTATGTTTATTTTTCATCTCTGCCCCTCCATAAGGTCAGAGATCTTCCTATTTGATTTTTTTCTGTATTCTTGGCATCATCTGAAAAAATGCCTAGGATATAAAGTCTCAAACAAATAACTCTTTGAATTAATGAATAAAGTGTTTTTTTTTAAGGGAAGAGATATAGTAAGACATTTTTTTTTACAAAGATCAATATAGTGTAATTAAGGACAATGGAAATTTAATGATTCTGGAAGCAGGCAAAGCTGATTAGAATAGGGGTTTTTACCTTAGTCTGTGTTGGAATTCCTCATCCCCTCAGAGATACAGAAATAAATAATTGCAAGTACTATTATTAATGTTTATGTATCGCATAAATTTCCCATAACTATTCTAAACACTTTACATGTAGACTACTAATTTTAACCTCAAATCAATACAATGAGGTAACTATTCTGTTATTGCCATTTTACAAATAGGAAACTGAGGTACAGGGATGTTTAGTTATTTGCCAAAGCCAGTAAGTGACAGAGCCAAAATTCAGACGCAGGTAATCTGGCTCCAGGGTCTAAATTTAAACCACAACACTACTGTGTCTTTATATGTACATTTGGCTAAAACTCTGAGTTCCATGATCTTTGAATGTTAAAGCTTTCCTCATGATTTCTTCAAACACTTAAAGGTTTCTATCTTATATTCTTCTTTTCCATGAATCTTAAATTAGGTTGCCTCTCTGACTCTCTCTCTCTCTCTGTTTCTCTCTTAATCTATGCCCAAAATTGTTCTAACTGCCTTACAAGTATCTCCTACTGAATACTCTCAATAACTATATGAAGATGGTACTATTATTACCATTCTCTTTTACTTAGGAGTAAAGAGGGACCTAAAGAGTTAAGTAACTTGACCAGTATAAAATATCTAGTAAGTTGGAGCTGGGGTTCACACTCAGGCATTTTAGCTCCAGTCACTCTTAATGACTACACTGTATCGGCCAGGTAAAACTTCTTAGAAATAAAAATTTATTAAAAATAAAAAGAGAGGGCCTGGCCCAGTGGTTTAGTGGTTAAATTTGTGTGCTCCACTTTGGTGGCCCAGGTTCATGGGTTCGAATCCTGGGCAGCAAACTACACACAATTCATCAGGCCATACACTGACAGTGTCCCATATACAAAATAGAGGAAGATTGGCCAGATGTTAGCTCAGGGCCAATCTTTCTCACCAAAAAAAAAAAAAAGGGGGGGGAAGTAAATATATATATATATACACACTTATTTCCATATATATACACATATAAATGAATGTACTTATTTATATTATATACATTAGAGAGAGAGAGTGAGAGACTTTAATGTCCTCCCCACTCTTTGAGAGATCAGGGAAACAAAAGATAACTCATTTTGATTGAACACATATATCTCAAACTTTAAGTCCTACGAAGAAAAATTTCATTTGCTCTCATTTAATTATAAATGTAGTATATATCAAGTCTTCTGGAAAGACTGAATGAACCCTAGATGTAGAAATAGTATAAGCCATGTTGTATAATACCAACGCAAAATTGTTGAAATTAATCATAAAAGAATATACCAAAATCTTTTCTAACCACTTGGAAAGGGGGAAAATAACACTTCTCTAAATGACTCTACAGTTAAAGGGAATATCAAAATTGTAGTAATCACTATTTTAAAAACAGTAATAAAGAGAATGCTACTTAGAAAATAACTGAGTTCAACCTATATACATGAGGAAACCTGTGTATGCTTACACACTTTCCACTACTAAGGGTGAAATTATGAACATTAACAAACACATCATTATACTCAGAAGCAAAAGTGGGAATAGAAAGAAGAATAGAGTAAAACTAAAAACAATTCTTAAAAGAGAACAAAACAGTAGACTTTGAAGATTTGGTTCATTTTAAAAATGCAATAAACAAATAATCGCTAGCTAAAATAGTTACTTTTATGTGTCAAATTGATTAGGCAATAGGATTTCCAGCTAATTGGTCAAACATTATTCTGGATGTGTTTGTGAGAATTTTTTTTGGATAAGATTAACACATGAATCAGTAGCCTGAGTAAAGCAGATTGTTCTCCCTAATGTGGGTGGTCCTCATCCAATCAACTGAAGGCCTGAAGAGAGCAGAATGGCTGACCATTCCACAAATACGAATTCTCTGCCTGATGGCCTTCCATCCTCTCCCATTCCATCTGCCTGATGGACATGGATCCTCTCCTGCATTTTGATCCAGACTAGAATTACATTATGGGCTTTCCTGGGCCTCCAACATACCGGCTGCAGATCTTGGGACTTCTCAATCTCCATAACTGCATGAGCCAATTTCTTATAATAAATCTCTTTCTCTATGTATATCCTATGGATTTTATATCTCTGGAGAACCCAGACTAATACAAATTTTATATCAAGAATGGTTCTAGAGGAACAGAATTTTATCAATGACTTTTCTGAATTGGTTTTGGGGTTTCTGGAAGTGACTCTATAATCTGATTAGATTTAAAAACACTAACAACCCTATTTCCAGTAGCAGAGAAAGCACTGATAGTCTGTTGACCTAAATAAAAAGGTAAAACTGAAGCAAACTCAAAATTGTCAAAAGATGAGTTTATTAAGGAATAGCAGAGGAATTGCAATTTGGGACGCATCAACTGTAGCAAGCTACAGGTGAGCTTGCCTAGGGTTTGGGGTAGGCAGTATTTATGGCAGCAAATATAAAGAGGGAGAGTTCAGTTAGAGTCTGTTAAAATGAAAAAAACAAATGGAGACTAGCTTTGAAAATTCCCCAAGAAACAAAACCAGTTCACTCATCCAAACAAAGCTCAATTTAGCCTATTCTGTGAGACCAACTCAACCTGGGTCATTTCTTGTTCATGCTTCTGAAAACCATAAGCAAAACTTCCCAAGGCAACCCTTAACCAACTTCCCATCATCCAAGTCTTCCCCAGTCTTCCCCAAAGGGACCTACAGTCTTTTGCCAGGGTAACTATGTACTGGGGAAAAGGAAATAATCAGACCTTTCAGGGACTACTGGACACTGGCTCTGAACTGACACTAATTCCAGCAGACCTAAAACATCATTGTGGTCCAATAGTCAGTGTGAGAGATTATGAAGGTCAGGTTATCAATGGGGTTTCAGCTCAGGCCCACATAACAGTGGGCACAGTGGGTCCTTGAACCCATCCTGTGGTTATTTCACCAGTTCTAGAATGCATAGTTGGAATAGATATACTTAATAGCTGGCACAATCCCCTCATTGGTTCCCTGACCTGTGGAGTGATGGCTTTTGTGCTGGGAAAGGCCAAATTGAAGCCAATAGAACTGCCTCCACCTAGGAAAATAGTAAATCAAAAGCAATAATATATATCTGGAGGGATTTCAGAGATTAGTTACACTATCAAGGACTTGAAAGATTCAGGGGTGGTGATTCCTACCACTCTTCTGCAAATAAGAAGGAATTCTTATCTGCCTGATAGTCTTCCATCCTCTCCCATTCTATGTGCTTGATGGACATCAACCCTCTCCTGCCTTCAGATCTAGATTGGATCTATACTATTGGCTCTCCTTGGTCTCCAGCTTGCAGGCTGCAGATATTGGGACTTCTCAGTTTCCATAACCACATGTGCCAATTCCTTATAATCTCTCTCTCTCTCCATAAATTACATATATATATATGTACGTATGTGTGTGTATGTTCTGTTTCTTTAGAGAACTCAGACTAGATTAAGAAAAAAGAATAATATTGCTATTAATACAGAGAAAATTAGCAAATTAGAAAAGGAGAGTTTATTAAAATGTTTTTTCTCTCATTCTTTCTCTCTCTCTCATTTTACTTAGTTTTGTTCCAGGATGAAATTATAACAGCTTAAGTTAGATAAAAGTTTCCAATCTGGAAATGAGGGCCCAGTTTAATAGGAAACAAAAATCCAGATTTTATGTAAGCTTTCCCAATTTTTAAATGTTAGCTCAAAAAATTTAAAACACTGTAATACACACACACACACACAAAATGTCTGTCGATCAAACTCAACCCACACTATAAGCTTTTGTCCTCTGGTAAAAGGCAAAGATCACCACCTACTTTTAGATAGCATTTCATAAACATTGAAGTTTATATCTGAATTTTTGTAATCAGTGGGCCTTAGTGAAATCATATTTCCTAGGAAGATGTGGTCAAGAAATGGTCAATGTTTATTTAAGGGAATAGAAGTGTACTTTTAAAAAAAGCTAAATTAGAGGTAGGCATGATAAAAACTTTTGAAATTGGGAAGACCCAATCAGCACATATCCCTAAATGGAAGTAGATCCCTTTCGCATGTAGCAGTGAGCTGAGCCAATATTGGTCAACAATTCAAAGCTTTCGCGTTTGTTTGGTTGTTTTTAGAAATACTCACAGAGAAGTATGCTTTTTCATTCATTCCTTTAGCAAATATATATTCATTGCCTACACTTTATGCTAAGAATTGAATGTATAGCGTCATGTAAAACAGACATGATTCCATACCTTCATGGAGAATTTGGTCATTTCTAAAGTTTAATCGTGTATGGGAGGGGATGGGGAGAAAGACTGATGGGGGGATAAAGAGCAGGATGGGAAGAGTAAGAGCAGGAGAAAATGAATTAAAAGTGCCCATAGAGTTTAAACTATGTGACATTTGTGAAAACTCCCAAGGCAAACCAGTTATAAAATATAATTCTTGATCTATTAATTAGCAAGTTTATTATTATATTTTTAAATATAAATTAGTTAAATATTAGATAAAATTTACCAAAAATGATAATTTGGATTGGGGGAGACTGTTAGTGATAAGGAATTCTGTCTGACCATAGTTAGGTATCTGTGCTGGTTGTTTATCAAAGCCACTTTAGTGTGTGGAAATAAAACCAAATAAGCTGTATCACCTACATATCTGTAGTTTCTCTCTTTGTCAGTTTTCCATACAGTTTTATATACTTCATGATTCATGATAAATAAAGGACTTGAGTAGTTAAATTTTTTTCCTGCTATACTTTGTGTAGTTCAAGGTTGGACTGAATCCTCACTCCATATCTGTTCAACGCAATAAAATACCATAGAATTAAAGAATGCTAACACTAGAGAGAATTTAATTTTCATTTGCCAACATTTCATACATGTAAAGATTGAGATCCACAGAAGTCAAGAGTTTACAGGAACACGTAGAGGTTACCTACATAGAAAGTGTTTGGGTACTTTAGATGAAAATACAGAAATGTCTGTTTATGAGATATGTTTAAAATTCCTCTGCATTTTTAAGATGAAGCACATGCTGTGCAATCAATCTAGTTCATAGGTAAAGAGCATTCTTTCTAATCTTGATTGCAGCAATTTCCTGTAAGTTTTGGTTGGCACTATTTTTGACTTTTGATGCTATGAGCTTTGCTATGCCTGGCTGTTTTAGTTTCCCCAGTAGTCAGTCTCACTTGTCAATAGAAATGAGTTTAAAAGCCACATGAGTTGGTAGCTCCTGAGTAAGCCATACAATTCAGCCAATAGTCACAGGAATGAGGATGTTAGGGAGGTAGAGAGATTTAAAGCCAACTTCTGGATTAGAGTTATTGCTGGTAAACATGATGATACGAGAAGAACTAAGTAGCTCAATACAAAGCAAAGACCAGCAATTAAAATCTTTCAGTAAACAGTTCGTATCATTATTCTTCTGGTCTTTGCCCAAATGGACTTTTCAACCCTTTGCTTCTAACATATTCAAGTCATGATACTGGAAAAATGTCTTCAGCCTTATCTTTGGAATTTATTCTTTGTGCATTGTATGCTTTCTATAATCTTTAAACCGGATGATTTGATCTTTAATAGGAAAGCCATTATTGACCTACATGATTTGTGTTAGAAATGTTATCTGATTACTTTATATCGAGGCAGGATTCTTATTTTAGTAGTAATGCACCATAGGTGACAGTTGATAAACAACAGTAAATAAAAATGCTATCTGGATCTCTTACTCCAGAAATTGATTTTCCATAGGATCCTACTTCAAGTCTTATTCTGGGAATAAGCCAGTAGTGTTTTAAAAAGCAAACACTGTCATACTTTAAGAAATCAATATTACAGAGAAAGAAAAAGACACAAAAGAACCATTATTTGATGCAAAGCTCAGTTTTACTATTGCGTTTCAGGTCAGTGGTTTTGTATAGTACATGAGCAAACTCATCACCCCTGTTGTCCAGATCAATCACGGAGAGGCTTTGGTATATACGAAGAAAAAAGACTTGAAAATTTTCTGTAACGCTAGTTTATTCAAAGCCTATGGTGAAATCATTCTAAAAATGTTTTATTTGTACATGAAATTTATCAATAGGATTAAATTCTCCAAAAAAGAAAATGTTTCACAAATGCTTTTGATCTCTTCCAATTGTCACTTTTAAAAGACATACAATTCTATGATCTGCTTTTTCCCCCGTCTCCGTGTAATCTCTCAATTTCTACTTACTAGAAAATCTTTTATAAGAGCACAAGCCTTTAGGATAGCAAAGAGGAAAGAAAATAGATTTTTTTTGAGATTAAAGATGTTAAATATCATTATTCTGAAGCAAAAGATAACTGATAAACATCAGCAGGAAAAGAATATACATTACCAAAAAGAGAATGTTTATTAGGATTCAAATTGAAAGGATATTTCTCTAAGGAAACCAAAGAACCCTTCTTTAGGCAGACTTAGAAGTAAAAATCTTCAGGAAATATCTGCTTTTAAAAAATCTAATTTTCTCTGCTTATAAAGAAAGAACATTGCATTTACATTTTGAAATGTGGAGAAGTTATAGGGGTAAAACTACTTAGAACTCCTCAAGCACTATGCAAGTTTTAAGATTATAATGACTATAATTATCATCATATAATAAAATATGGATTATTACCCCATAGTTAAATAGTATTTAATAATTTCTAATTATTTTCACTTTTATTATCTCAAAATTTCATCCACAGTAATTCTACATTGTACCAAGAATACTCATTTTCATTTAACAAAAGAGGAAATTTTGAGGCCAGTTTGAGATTGTTCCTATCTCAGACTCAGGATCATTGCCACTGTGGGACATGACCAGTCATTTAGTTCTCATCACAGAGCAGCAATTCTACTTACAAAATGTACTGATGTGCATTTGTATTCTGAAAAATGTCCAGACATCTCTGCATTTCCTTTCCAAGTAGAGGGACAGATTAAAGAGAACACACTTTTTAGAGTACAATAAGATATCTGCTCTGGGCATTTCCACTATTTAGCAAGTGTGGCAGTCATTAAAACCATTCTTAATAATCCAGCTGTCTCCTTCCAGTAACAAGGTTTATTAAACTTCCCAATAACTTGGAGTTAGGTATGGGCCTGTAACTTTTTCCTAAGAATGTGTAAGCATAAATGATGTGTATAACATTCAGAATGAAGCAGTAAGAAACAGCGCATGCTTCTTTTCTTTTTTTTAATCTCTTCCCCTTGGCATGGTGGCTGGCAATGTTAAAGATGGCAGCTGTTCTTTCAACATGCACTGACAGTGATATGATAAGCAGAGCACCTTGCTGCCTGACATGTATGCGGAATATATAGTAAAATTGACTTATCTTTTCTGTGCAGTTACATGAGTTTATATTGATTTGTATAAACACCAACACGGTCATCATATAGAACACTTTGATCACCTCCAAAATTTCCCTCCTGCTTTCATTTCATAGTCAAACACTCTCCCCTTTCCTAACCCTTGGCAACTATTGAAATTTTCTCTGTTCCTGTAGTTTTATCTTTTCCAGAATGTCATATAAAATGGAATCATACAGTACATAACATTTTGAAACAGGCTTCATTCCTTCAGCATAACGTCTTTCAGATTCACCCATGTGTTACATGCTATTGACAGCTCATTCCTTTCCATTGTGGAGTAAGTCTTCCATTGTTTGAACTCACTAGTTTCTTTATCCATTACTTAATGAATAACATTATGAATAAAAATGCTATAAACCTTGTTTCTAGGCTTTTGTTGAACATAAATTTTCATTTCACTCCACTATCGAGGAGTGGGACTGCTGGGTCATACGGTAAGTGCATATGTAATTTTATAAGAAATCCTCACACTTTCCTAGAGCAGTTGTATAATTTTACATTCCCACAAGCAAAGCATGAGAGTTGCAGTTGGTCTGTATCCTCAATAGCACTTGATATTGTCAGATTTTATTATTTTAGCTATTCTAATAGATGTCCAGTAGTATCTCACTATAGTTTTAATTTGCATTTTCCTAATGAATAATGAGATTGAGCATCTTTTTGTGTACTTATTGTCCATTTGTACATCTTTATTGGTCAAGTATCTCCCCAAGCTTTTGGCTATGGTTTTTAATTGAGTTGTTTACTTTCTTATCATTGAGTTTTGAGAATTTTTTATATATTCTGGATATAAGTCCTTTATTAAATATGTGATTGTAAATATTTTCTCCATGTTTGTAACTCATCTTTTCATTTTCTTTATAGTGTCTTTCACTGAGCAAAAGTTTTAATTCTGAAGAAGTATAACTTATCCATATTTTTCTTTTAAAGATTTATCTTTTGTTAACTTATGTAAGCATTCTTTGTCTAACCAAGGTGTTAAAGATTTTCTTCTAAAATTTTATAGTTTTATGTTTTAAATTTATATGACTATTATAATTAATAACACTATTAAATTATATGAATTAAAATATCATATCAGTCCGACAATTTTGCCCAGATGCCCTTCTGAGACAAGTGAGAGGCCTTGGTATTGAAATAAGATAGGGCCTGTGAGGGATATTTCTATTGAGAACACTTAACACACTGGTCTATGACACTGGTAAGAAATCTAGCAACTTGGAAAAGTCTTGGTAGAGGCCAAAGTAAGTAGTAATCTGAAAAGATAACAAAGGTTGAATACTGAAAAGTGAACCTTGGGAATACGATTGAAAAGTAAGTAAATGGAATGGGTTTGGAAGATCTGATAAACGTTTATCCTGGAGTGATACATACAGGGGAAGACAGAAGTAATGTGCCATAATATGCCATGAGTTTGGATAATTTTGGTCAACTGTAATATTATGAAACATAAAAGCAATAAGACATCAAGAAGCCCTTAAATCTTTGATGACTGGAGGTTGTGACAAAGACTCTCTCCTTGACCAAATTTTAGATAGACTCCTCTGAGCCCTCTTTTCGATGAAGCTTCATCCTTGGGCCTTGTCTTCAGACTGCCTAGCCCAGTTTTAGCAAGAATACTGCCAAGTCAGTTTAACAAGAATCTCCATACTCTTGATGTCTCCCCTTAGTAATTTTCTGTCCATTGATCCCTTCTCATTCTGCTCATTGACTATAAATCACTTGCTGTCTTTGCTGCATTCAGAGTTGAGCCCCATCTCTCTCCTTTATTGTGATAGTCTTGATATCTATCCCAGTAGTCCTGAATAAAGTCTTCATTACGATTTTAATGTGTCAGAATATATTTTTCTTTAACAACTGTGGTTTCTGTCCTATAAAATCATAAAGTTCTATAGAAAATTTTCTGAGTCTGTGTTAACTGTACTCCAAAAGTGGTCTAATGGAAGAAAAAAAATCTTGTAACTCTTTTCATGTTCTGATCTCTAGGATTTTGCAAAAAGTTATGGTAAGACCTACATAGAAGGAAAATTAGATTTGATAGAATTATACTTTTTTTTTCTTGCTGAGGAAGATTTGCCCTGAGCTAACATCTGTGCCAATCTTCCTCTACTTTGTATGTGGATTGGTGCCACAGCATGGCTACTGACAGATGAGTGGTGTAGGTCCATGTCCCAGAACCAAACCCTGGCCGCCGAAGTGGAGTGTGCCAAACTTAACCACTAGGCCAGGGAGATAGGCCCTAGAATTATACATTTTTTGATGTGAGTTATGAAAGTGAGCAAAGTATGTATGAACTTATGGTTACTCACATAATTGTTCCAATATCCTTAATGATCATTTACAAGTATGACAGAGCCAACAGTCTACATAATGTATGTAATAGACAAGCCCTCTTTTACTGACCATAAAATCTCAAGCTTGGCTTTGATATTTTGTCATGACTCTCCTAGAGTAAGCATTTACCATTTTTTCTTTGTTTTTGGGCTCTGCATCCAGAACATTCATTACAGGCACTATGTACACAGTGTTGAACCAAATAGTCATGGTCCCTGCCATCTTGCAGCAATTTAAGAGAGGCTTTCAAATTTGACTTCTCCAACACTGGGAAAGAGCTACTAGGAAGAAAATTATGGCATTCTGGAAGCCAGAATAAGAAAGTGTATGAAAGAGAAAGGAGTGATCAACAGTTTCAAATACTGCTCATAGATTTCATAACAGGAGAACAGTTACCTTTTGGATTTTGCAATGTGAGATTATCAAAGTCATTGATAAGATCAGTTGTGGTAGCATGGCGGGTAAAAAAGCCTAATTGGAGGGGCTGGCCCTGTGGCCGAGTGGTTAAGTTCGCGCGCTCTGCTGCAAGCGGCCCAGTGTTTCGTTGGTTCGAATCCTGGGCGTGGACATGGCACTGCTCGTCAGACCACGCTGAGGCAGCGTCCCACATGCCATAACTAGAAGGACCCACAACGAAGAATATACAACTATGTACTGGGGGGCTTTGGGGAGAAAAAGGAAAAAATGAAATCTTAAAAAAAAAAAAAAAAAAAAAAGCCTAATTGGAGTAGCTTTATTAGAAATGAAAGGGAAGAATTGGAAAAGTGAATGTAGACAGTTTGAGAAATTTTGCTGCAGAAGGGCCATAGTTGGTGGGCAAAAGTTGAGAATGGAGTCAGGAGAAAATTTTTTCATTTGTGGTGTGTTCATTTCAAGAGGGGAAAACCCCAAGCATGTTTATAAAATGAAACAACTCATACATTGGAGTATGAAAGATAATCATGTAGGCTAAATTAGGGAGAATTGCTAAAGCAATGATCTTGAATAAATAAGACAACATAAGGTCTACTGCATAAATGAAGGGACTGACAACATAGAAGTGCATGCATATGACGTCTAAAATAATTGGAGAAAAAGCAGAGGAATTGAGTGAACATTTTGAGAAACAGATGGATAGGGGAGAATCTAAGGGTGTTCTCAGCCAGTGACCCAGAGATAAATTAGAGAATGCATTTAGAGATTTTGAGATTACATATAAAAGCTAGATTAGAGGACATAGGTACTCCAAGAGCTAGAATAGGCTTGCTTCCTCTCTTCCCACCACTCCTCCCAAATCCCCCATGTTAGACCATGTCTAATTGCAGCAAATAGGAAGTTTGAGTCTCTCTTTCTTTCCCTCTCTCTCCTTCTCTCTCTTATCTGTCCCTAGTCAGAATGAAGAGGTAATAAGAAAGAAAGAAAATTTGCCACATTTAAGACTTTTGCTAGATTAACACCATCTGAACACAGAGTAATAGATTATTCCTCCTCAGGGTTGTGAGGAAAGGAGATGTGACAAAGAGGCCAGGGTGAGAATTTCTACTAATAGAGAAGAGAAATGTGGAGAAGAATTGTGGGCAAAGACCAAACAAACAGATCTACAGAAAACAACTAGTGAAAGCTCCTGCACACACATACACACAAAAAAATTGGTTTCAGAAGAGTTATCTAAGCCATTTATTTTTACTGTCATGTTTTAGATACCAGCCTACTTAGCTTACTGACACCACTCCTAGATTATGAAGTCCTGTTTTCAGCTAAAAAGGAGTGTTTTTTTTAAATGTAAAAGACTAGCTTCTGTGAAACTTTACTGTGTTCACCTTTTCAGTTTGTTCTGGCTCAACTGTCACTCTCCAGTGAAACACACAGGGACACTGTGTCAGAAGTGGTGTATGACTTGGTGTTAGGGGACTTGAGTCTTAGTGCTACTGTGTCATTGTGGTCTAAATAATTTCTAAATGCCCTATAGCTTCCAAATTAGTATCAACACAATGGTGATTTTTTTTCCATAATTTGAGTCTTGATACACATTTTCCCCATATTTATTTATTTTTTTACTGTCAATTATTAATATGCATATTTTCATTCCCTGAAAGATTTGAAGTACCTTGATGAATAGACTATGTCTTCTTCAAAATTTTTTTAACAGTTCTCGTGCCTAGTACATTTAATAATTTCTAGTTTAACTAAAACAAAAGCATTTTAAATATAAGAATGGTAGTTTAGGACAGGAATCCCACTAGATAATACCGTGCTTTTGAGTTTAGACAAAGTCTCCCCTTTCTGCGTGAGAAAATTGTTGTAGTATAAGAATTGTCATTCCCAATATATGACAGTGATTTGCTGGAATATTGTGACAACCAAACATACAAATTTACAGAGCCCATTTAAGCGGAGTCCCCGAGGATGGGGTGGTACACAATTTGCACATCCAAACATGGCACACCAGGTTTTTGACATGTACTTCATAAGCCATAGAGAAGAGGGAATACTGGTGTACACGACATGCATACAGCACTTCCAACAGGATTTGTGGAAGGAAAGAAGGGGCAGTATCTTTTCTAATCCATATGAAATATTCAGTGCATTTTTACTTATCTTCTACTTATCTTTTTCACTATCAACTACCCTATTTTCAGTCACTTCTTCAAATTAAAAAAAATTAAATTATCCTGTACTATAATCACAGAAAGAATTTCTAACGATGGCTTAAGTATTTTTAAGAGCCTACTATTGTCATTATTTGGTCCATATCATAAACAGGTAGTCATCTCCAGGTATGATAGAAAAACAAACTTGGGATATAAATGAAGCACAAACTTTAAAAAAAACTTCTGCCCAGTAGCTGTGTAGAAACAAAGTAGTGAGTGAGCCCCAAGTTAAGCACCCAGCAATAATCACTGTGCATATTCCAGTTCCCAGTGAGCTGTATATTAATCTCTGGCTGGAAATTTAAAGGCACCTCTAGGAATCAACAAAGGTTTATTAAGATAGTAAGTAAAATATTCCTGAATACTCTATCGCTTTTTGAATTTTCTTATTCTTTTGGAAATTAAGAAAGCCTATACTTTGATTCCAAAAGACACTGATTGAATCAACACTTGGCATCATCTTACTTAGATTCTATTTAACATAGCCCAAAGCAAATATCTATGTTTATTTATATTCAAAAATTTTTATTTCTAGGAAAAACATACAATGGTAATGAATAGAGTCCCTTTCTTTGATTCTTTGCTTCTATCTACCTCCTAGTTTTACCCCCACTCTCTCTCAGGACAGCTCCACACTTCCTTGACAATGGCAAAATCCCTGGATTGTTTTTTCATGAAAGACAATCAAATAATGAAAACAAATTAATTTTTAAATTAAGAAAGTTTAAAAAAATTTCTGTAATGTGATCTTCTAGTATACAGAAACACCTTCTGTTTCACCAGACTTGGAGGGAAACATTTTTTCCCCCTCAGATAGACATCAGTTTGACAGAATGCTATGTTTTATAGATAATATTGGTTTACATTCATAACCACTGTCATGAGATGGCAGATCATTTTGAAAAGAAACATGTAAGAACTGATGGCTACTATACCTGAAGGCTTATGCAAAAACAGATGCTTGTTAAAATACAGTAAACTACATTATCCATTCTCAGCAGTGCAAAGGAATCTTCTGCACCTACTCTAGCTCTTTTTCTGGTAGTTGGGTACATTTTCAGATCTAGATGAACATGCCTTGTTCTTCAAAGACTGAGTCATCATTCCAATTCTTCTGTATTGTCCTCTGTGAGAGGCAGAATAGTGCCCTCCCCTCAAAGATGGCCACACCCTAATCCTGGCAACCTGCAAATATGTTACCTTTCAAGGCAAAGGAGACTTTGAAGATGTGATTAAGTTTACTGACCTTGAGATGGGGAGAATACCCTGAATTATCTATATGGACCCAATTTAATCACATGAGTTGTTAAAAGTAGAGGATCTTTCCAGGCTGTGGTCAGAAGAGATGTAAAACGGAAGAAAGATGAGAGAAATACAATGCTGCTGGCTTTCAAGATGGAAGAAGGGCCCATGAGCCAAGGAATGTGGGAAGTCTCTAGAAATTGGAAAAGGCAAGGAAATGGAGTCTCACTTAGAGTCTTCAGAAAAGAACACAGCCCTCCCACTCCTTGATTTTAGCCCGGTGAGACCCCTGTCAGACTTCTGACCCACAGAATTGCAAATAATACTCTGTGTTGTTGAAGCCACTAAGCTTATGATAATATAACCCCTCAAGTAAAGCATTCATAAGGGTAAGTGTTACTCTTTCTTCTGGCATTTTTTTACAATAAAAATGAATGTCCTGTATTAAAAACCACTGCATATGAATATTTCATGTTGATAAATTAAGCAGTTCTTATTTACATTTCAAAAGATGCTTCTCCTCAGGATACCTTTAAATAAAGAATTCCCTTGAATAATTTCAAATATAATGTTATTTAGGTTACACTGTAGTTGTGTGGACTTTTTGTTGTATTTCACTGCTTATATAGAGAAATATCTACCACTAACTTTGTTTATATGAAAGTCTGCTTACACTTGGGTATAATTCTCATGCACTAGCTTTGTGTTAAATTATATTGGTTCAATGGATGAAGGGTTCAATAGTGAATGGATAAATGGATAGAGGGATGAAAGGAATGAATGAACGAATGAATGAATAAATGAATCCTTAGTATCACATTGCAATCATAAGCAAAAATTATCTCCCTACCTTGTGACTCATCTTAGAAAGAAAGACCCAAGAGTTTGTGTCTCACTAATGTATCTCTTTTCCAAAATATAGTATCAAACAGAGGAATAGTCAATAAGTTTTGTTAGTCACATTTTATTTATGTTTCCTTTGATCAAATTTGTACTACATTATTACTCAAATATATTTATTTTCTAAATCTGTTTATTACATATATTAAAAAATGGGGTAGATTTGAAGTTATATAACATAAAAGTTTGTTTACAAAGGACAGATTTATTAGTCTATTAATATCTGGATTATTGTTTACTATTATTGAAATTTATGATATAAGGCATTATTCTGAGCAAAAAAGAACCACTACTTAGGAAAGACATATTTCAGAATATAAAATCCCTGATTAATTATACCTGTATATCTCTTTCCAGTGGGTCTTATCTTAGGCAATCTAGTATCCCAAAGAAATGTAAACATTTAATGAAAAGCTGATATGTCAACAACACCCTTATTATCTTCATTAAACTCCTTTTCATTCTTCTCCAGATGTCCCACAGAGAACTTTATATGGTTGCATCCATATCTGATTATTATATTTTATTATTCAATTTATACTTGATACTTAACAGATATTTGTCATTATCCATGTATAGAAATTACTCACAGCATTTGACAAGTATATACTAGTTTGTGTTATTGATGTAGCACAGTTTATTAAGTTACCTGCTGCTGGGAGTTCAGGTTGGTTAAGTACAAAAGTCAACATAGGACTCTACTTTTTAAATTCTATAATCTAAAAAATACTGTTGATACGATCAACATTTTTGCAATTGGCACAAAAACGAAACCTGTGTTGATATTTGTGGTAAAAGATAAGACTCTGTTTTCTGCCTTAAAAATCAACATGTACCCTAAAATAGGTACCCAGAGTACCCTAAAATATTAACAACTGGTTTCCCCCTGCTTCCCAGGAGGCTTCATGGCTGCCATTGGTGATTTATGAGTTTTCAGGAAATGTCAAATAATTTAAATGCTGCCTAAGCTAAATACAATTAAAACATTTTCAGCTAGGGCTGGAAGAAAATCGTGCACGCTAAAGCTAAATATAAAAAAGTTTTTATTTCTTGATTTTGCTGTATCTATGCTAATCCTCCCCTCCATTGGTCTGGATAATGAAAAATTGACTACACTTAGAAATTCAGAGTGGTAATAAAGTAATAATAAATGTACAATGATGGGACACTGCATTTACAACTAACACTGACCAAAACCAAGTTTATCACGTGTCTACTTTTAGCCACCTCACTATCTAACTGATAAAGCACAGAATCATCATAAAACTTAAAGCAATCTTGTGTTAAAGAACCTCAATGTCCCCTCCATTCTTCCCTGGCCTCCTTCAAGAATAACAATTCCCATTGTTCAGCATTTATTCTACTCATGCCAGTCACCTCCTGGTCATCTACTTACCTATTGACACTCCTCTGCTGTTGAACCTTTTGTTGGTTTCACTACATGCCAGAAGCCTGCAGGAAGATGAAAAGCAATGCTGAAGTGTACTTTCTCTCCACATTATTGAGCTTCTGCAGAAATGCTCCAGCATAAAAGTGATATGTATAGGTTCTTTTATTTACAAAATAGGGAAGAAATGGTTTTCCTTTTTATAACTTACATACCCATGCATATATTTCAAAGTTACGTGAAAATGTATGGATTTAGCTTTACTTCAGCTCCATGAGAACAAGAAGCAGATTTTAGTCATCTTGTAATTTCCATTGTTTAGAAGAAAGCTTCGCACAGTGTGAAAAGGTATAACTTTGTCAGATTAATATAGAAAATATCTGCCCACTTAGTTTACTATGTTTCTATAATTTAAATCACATTTATAGAGCAGTTCTTTAAGATGGAAGAGTTAAACGTTCTATGTCTCAATTTCTTTTACTTTCTAAATGAATTCAACTGTATTATCTTTATGAATTTTTTTCTAGTGAAAATCTTTGGGTCTTTACATTTACCATACCACTGCTCATCAGTTTCTGGACTCTATTGTGTTCCACATGAAACTTCTCACTTATGAAACCAAAAATTAATATGTATACTGACTAAATTTGTACAAATATCCCAATGAATCAAGCACAGTTTGATTTTCTACCAAAGTTGTGGTTCCTTTATTAATAAAAACTATATAGAAACTCTGATTATGCTGTAATAGTTTTCTCAATTAATAGTCCTGAAATATACTCACATAATATTTTATTTGGTAGCCCAGTCGCCTGATGAAATTCTGCTACAATGTGGCTAGAAACCTTAGGCACAAACCTTATTCTGCATCCTAAGTGATCCCAAAGTAATGATCTGTAAGGAAGAGAGAACTCCAGGATGCTTTGACAATGAATCTAGTCAAGTCTATATGACTTTGCTTTGGAATCCCTCAACATCCCACATGCTGAAGAACTGCTCATGCACATATGCGAGCAAAATTCTTTTTCCTTATTTGACTGTCTCAGCAGGTATATCATCATGTCTGAGAACATAACCACTCTTCAGAATGCTGACTCTGTTTTTTACTTCTTCGAATGTTCATAAATCACCTATTTTATTGTAATGGTTCATAAAATTCTAAAGATGATTGAATATTAAACCCACAATATAAAGGGATCACTTAATATTTTTATGGCTTACCTATGTAATAGGTACTGGAAGAATATATAAATAAAATTGATCAGAATGTCCCAAAATACTAGTGGCTAAGAAATATTTTGTGCTGATCTTTTCCCTCCTGTTTTATGTTACTTCATATTTTCTCTGCCCTTCAGGAGGTCTTGCAACTAATTCTCCAGCTGATCACTCTTATTGTTTGAGTATTCATAACTCGCTACTAGAAATGACACATATCTGCATTTGGGAATAGTTTTATTTGGCAGCTAATGGACCATTACAGCTGGCACATGTTACTAGCAAAGCAGAGTATTAAGTACTGGTATTTCTTTGCTTTCCCTCTATTTCTCAGCATTACGCAGCCCTTCATCCATGGAGACTGTCTCCTCCTTCCCTGTTCTCTCACGTCATCCAGCAAGAGCCAGGGAAAGGAGGGTGAGATTTGTCAGAAGATTAACAGCATCTGCTTTGACTTCTTCAAGTTTGGCAATAGAATGGACTATAGCCAGTGTTTTTCAAAAGTTGGATTCTTCATGGTACATCCATTTTAAGCATCCAACGTGCAATCTTACTTATCTCCTTCCTGCCTTCTCAGATCCTTGTGACCCCTACTGATGACAAAAGTTATCAAAAACTTTGAAAGTAATCACTGGAATGATACTTCCTCTCCAATAATCAAGATTCATTTTTCATTAGAGTTAAGTGTTCAGAAAGCAATTCAATTAAGCTAGAGCCTGCACTAAAAATAGGTTTTTAGCAAGAAAATATCTTTTGTTCTCATTCCATAGTTCTTCTATTATTGTATTCTTCAGTGATTTCCTTTAAGACATTCTGAGCATTAAATTCCTTTGTAAAAATCTGAAATTCTTGCACCATGATTTATTATTTATTTTTACCTTGAATATGTCAGAGAATCAGATTCCTAGGTAAAATCTCAGTTTAGGATTTCTTTTAGTGGAACAGACATGGGAAATTACTCTGTCTCTGAATGACGTTACCCACTGACATTATTTCTCTAAGGAGGTTTTTTTTGTCTAAAATGATTTATTAATGACTTAATGTCATCTAGGCTTTGTATATAGGACAAAGAATAGGCATTTCCTACAAAAAAAGGTTAATTCTATACCATTTGGAGATAGATGTGTTAATAAGTCATTTTCAAATTATATGAGACTACACTAAAATATGTTCATGGCATCATAGGATCACAGAAGGAAGAAAGACTAAGAGTATAAGACATGAGATTTAGGGGTCATGCTTCTTAGAGAAAGAATTCTGAGCTGTGTATTGAAAACTAGTAGTTGGAAATATGTGACTCTCACTAGAAAGTCTAGAGCAAAGAAATAAATTCAGTAATTATTGGTGCAAAGGTGGTAGGAAAGCTATGGAGGTAGAACAGCTGCAAAGTTTGGGTGATTTACGTGAAAACAGGAAAGTTTACATTGAATTCTTGTAGATGTCAACTTTTAAAGTTTTGGATCCAGGACCAAGAAGATTAAGATGTGATAAAAGAGATAAGAGGGAATATTTAATAGAAAGGTGTCAACGAGCACAGAATGTCGGAAGGGTGAGAGGCACATTATGACGTAGGATGTGCTCAGCCATGTCAAGTGTTGTGGGAAATTAGTCTGAAAAAAATTCCACTAAATGTAGCAACCAGAAGTTTATTATAACCTCACTAATAAATATTTTCAGTAAAGTACAATTTAGATTTCTATGAAATATCTAGCCATTTAATTTTGAGTTTTATAGATGACTTCCTTTGATTTTCCTTCTGCTTCACCATAACAATAACTATTGTCCACGGTCACTGGTTTTTCACAGCGGATACGTAAATACACTTTTGCATGCCATCTATGGCTTCATGCCATGGAGGCTGTTCATAATACACATGATGTGGATGAAAGCAGTGGTATCTTTTCAGAATTAAAATCTCTATCCCTAGGTTGGTTTACATTATAGAGAAGATCTATTATTCATGTCTGCTCCTGATACTCTCTCCCCTGTTCTCCTATACCAGCAGCCCAGCTTTCAAAAATTTCATACTATTCTTTAACATAATTATGTAATAGACTTGTCTATTGATCCTTTACATTTATGTTTATACATTAATATTAAAATAAAATTTAAACTTATTTTATTTCTATATTTCAACAATATTTCTAATAAGACACATTTCTAGAACAGTAATGATTAGAGGAAAACATATTATCAATTACAAGGCTTCCACAATTTATATTTTCACCAGTAATTAGAAGGGATTCAATTTCCCCACCTCACCAGCCTGTTATTTTCATTCCCTCCAAATCTTAATTAATGGGATAAATGTTCTGTCGTTGTTTTAACTGTACATTTATTTGATTCAATTGTTGTTAGTGCCGACTCCTAGAGACCCTATGGACAGCAGAGCAGAACCCTGTCTGATCTTTTTTCACCATCCTCTCACCTTCTGGCACTATAAGAGATGATGCTCCGCTGCTAGTCATAGTGTTTTCATGGTCAATTCTTTCAGAAGTGGGTAGCCAGTTCCTTCCTCCTAGTCTGTCTTAGTCTGGAGGTTCTGCTGAAACCTCTCTACCATGGGTGACACTGCTGGTATTGGAAATGCTGTGTCATAGCTTTCAGCATCACAGCAACATGCAGCTGCCACAGTATGACAGACAGATGGGTGGTGCAGTTCCCTGACTGGAAACAAACCAAGGATGTGGCAGTGAGAGCATGAATCTTCACCACTAGACCACCAGGGCTGGCTATTTGATTCATACTGAGATTTATTCTTATTGAACATTTTCTTTTTCTCCTTTTGTGAAGTACCTGTTTCTATTTTGTATTGATTTATAAGGGTTACTTATGTATTACGGATATTAATTCTTTGTTTAGGTCATAATTCATAAAATTTTTTTCCAAGTTATTTTTTATCATTTAAATTTTACTTATCTTGTTTAGTAATTTCAGTAGTACTTAAATTTTTCTATAGAACACATATCAGTTTATTTACGTTTTCTACTTCTTGCGTCCCTCTTTTCACTAATATTATATATATTCCAACTACATGTTAAATCTTTTAGTATTTTTTAAACCTTATTTTTTATATTCATGTTTTAAATTCATCAAGCATTTTAGTACTCCCTCAGGCAGGGATATATTTTTAATATTATTTATGATGTAGATGTTATATATTATAAAAAGATGCCTCATTCTACTATGTTTCTATTTGCATTTGATCTTGCTTCTAGACTTTGTCAGTTTACCAATCTGATCATATATCTTGATTGTATAATGATTGTATTTTGGTCATCATTGATATAGTACATATTTTAATGTTTGAAAAACCACTTCATAATTTTCATTAAACACAGAATTTAAGGTTTTTTCTCACTTATGTATTCTACCACATTAATTTTGGAAAAAATAAATACCTTTGCTATTGAGATTGCAGTAAATTTACAGGCTTATACTTTTAATGTACTTACTATGTCACTTATCATGGCATTCTTCTGCCATTTTTCAATTTTTTTATGTTCCTCATAACATTTTATAGCTGTCATCAAAGGCAACTTATTATTTTCTTAATATATATTTCATATATTGTTACTGTTATACATTATATTTTATTTCTATTGTATTTTAAACCATCACTGCTGACAGATAGGAAAGTTATTTCAGCTGCACTACTATGGAATATAGAAAGGAAAGTTTTCCTGTTGTTTTCTTTCCTTGTTATGCATCTCTGCCTAATAGCGCTTATCGCTCAGCTGTGCTCAAGATTAGGACACATTCCCATTAAAGAGTCAATCTGCAACTAGAAATTCTCACTCTTCTTTGGAAATAGAACACAGAAATACTCTGAAGAGAGCAAGACCAGATTGTAAAGTCAGATGTATGACACAGTAGTTGGGATTACTATTTTTTCAATTCAAGTGATACAGAAAATACAAAGTATCAGTGTTTATGTAGGTATGCGGAGGGATGTGTCTGTGTGTGTTTCTATGTGTGTACAAGTGTGCAATAATGGATATATCAAAATTAATAAATCCTTCTGCCATTTCACTTTTCACATATTCTCATAGATAATTTTTCAGGGTTTCTATAAATATTTCCTCATAAAGATTCAGAATAAGCACTCAATAAATATTTATTAAATAAAAATACCCATGAGAAACAAAGTTCTAAATCTCTTTGCATTCCACCTCATAGATAATCAGCAAGTATTTATTGGAGGATTGAAGATGACTTTCTGTGATTTACATGAAATGGGTCTGAAGAGTTGGCTGAATATATCACCTAAAGAAAGATGATTATAAAAATTATTGAACTTTTATTTATCTTTTTTATTTTCATTTTTTTGCTGAGGAGGATTCACCCGGAGCTAACCTCTAGCCAATTTTCCTCTATTGTGTATGTGGGTCTCCACCACAGCATGGCCAGAGATGAGTGGAGTGGGTCCATGCCTGCGAACCTAACCCAGGCTGCAGAAGCAGAGTGTTCCAGGCTTAACCGCTAGGCCACAGGGATAGCCTCTGAAATTTTATGTATTGGTATTCTCTGTCTATATATATAGAGAGAGAGATAGACATAGATTTAGATAGATAGATAGATAGACAAAGATATATATATATATATATATATAGATTTAGTTAGATGCAGATATATAAATCTCTCTCTCTATATAGATATTGTATATAGATGTATTATCACATGATATCTAATGTGGTTTTTTTTTTCAGGCAGTGTCAAAAAGATAAAGACAGAAGACAACTGTGGAATTTGGGTATTTATTATTGCATGGATTTGACTATTGTGACAAACTCCCAAGTTTCTGACCCTCTAATGTTTGGTAGATCTGCAGAGGGACCACTTTAACTTGCAAATGCCAAGGGCTGATGCGGCAGCAGTTGCCGTCAGTAAACATATAGTAACAAAGATTTTTGAATGCAAGACTTATCTCGCGTAAAAGATTTGTTTTTGATGACTTCAGAAACTAGTATAATCAGGTGACTACTTTCATTGTTGTCCTCTATGAAAACCAGGACAGACATACACACAAATATACACACACATGCACAGCAAAATCTGTTCAGCTGTTACTGAGGTCTTCAGTGAAAACTATATTTGTCTTGAATTATGAAAGAAACTTTTCACTTATTGTCAGTGCTATCTTCAATGATGCTTGTCAGTAAGAATGTAGATATATCTATTCATACTGTGATAATTAGTATATGCCTAATTTTAATTACTAATTCTACTTGTTGTGTATTTGGCATTATTTTCTCTAGCACACCATGCTGTGAAGTACATTCACACTGAGTTAATTCCTTCTATTCACATAAACATTGAAGAAAAAGCACAAGAGATGTAATTTCATATAAGAACTATAAGAGCCAGATGTTAAAGAAACTTTCTTTCACTTACATAGCTCTCTTAAGTTAAGTGATTTCCTGTTATTAAGTAAAATATCCCAAATACTGCCTCAGGAAAACAGAATTCAACATAATTGTTTCCCTGTCATTAACTTTTGCCTGTGGCATATTTCTTGCTATAAATGTAAAATATTCTAATAAATATATCCAAGAATTAAAAATGCTACAGATACAACAATGTTCATAGGAATTACCCAGTGAGACCAAGCAATGTATAAAATATCAACATTAGATCACATAATATTTAGATTTATAAAATCCAACAGAGGCATTATGGTCTTTCGATAATTATTTATTTCTAACTATAAATATAAAGCTTCAAATCTAAGAGAGAAACATTTATTTATAGGAAAATGCTTTGGGTTTTTTTCCTCTCTCTCTGTGTCACTCCAGCCAAACCAACAAATCCAACACATAATTCACCATATAGTAAACTCCCTTTACCTTATTTTTATTGCCTCACTTATGGGAAGGGTAGTCAAATATTCAGCTAAATGTGGAAGTCTCCTTTTTAAAATGAGGACGAGAACACTAAAAAATATATGTTTAATGACAGTAAATCATTTTTAAAGCTGTATTTCCTCTGTAAACATCTGTGGCATAAAAACATAAAATTGACTTGATATCTAGACTTCTATTCATTTTGAAAAGCCCATCCTAGATAAAAGTAGCTCTTTTATGTAAGTAAATGGGTTTTCTCTTTAAGAAAATTTATCAGATGGAAATAATTTCAATTTTTATACTTAGAATGTTGACATTAAGACAATTTACTTCCTTATTTGCTTGCTCTGACTTCACATCTTCTTAGGAAGTCATCAAAAGAAAGCCACAATAATACGTTATTATGAACAACTTGATAGTATTGACTATGGAATGAAAATATTCTTTAAAAAGAACATATTTCCATGGATCATAAATCTTTTATTTGGTATTTTTTAGCAACAAAACTTTAAATATTCTAAGTGAATAGGTCAAAGCTCTCAAGGAATCTTGGTAATAAACAGGACTGCAGTCAGGGTGAGAGGAGTCAGACACTCACCTCAGGTGTAGAATGTAGAGTGTACAAATAACTCAGTATTCAAGATAAACATTTTAATGCAATAATTTAAAAACTCCAACTTAATGCAAAAGAAATCAATGATGAGCAAAATATCAAACTTTTTAATAAACAAAAGATCTGACCCTATACTTGCATGATTCAACTCTATTCTCTGCTCAGCTAACAAAAATATACATTTGCTAAATATTTTTAAAAGCAAGCATTCAAATAGAATTGGGAATTTTGATTTTGGAACATTAAATAAAGTCATGCTATTAAAAATCATGATCACTTGTGGTGACTAAAAAAAGAGAGATTGCTGATAATTTCATGTCTATCAATGCTGAGATTGGAGGAAATGGAGGTTCCAAAGAAAATTAATCTTATAAAGATTAAATGTAATAAAATCCATTGATTACTATCTTTTGCTTTATCTTCATTGGTCATTCAAATAAAAAATAGTTCACATGCATGATTTGTCACTTTGTATTTTTAGATATATAGCTTATTTATATCTTTAAATGTTTGTTTTGAACATATTTATTATTCACTAATTTTTGCATGGCTAACTCCTGTTTTCTGCTTCCCATAAAGAATCATAAATTTTCACCTTAAAAATCATCTGGAAATTTCAGCCACTAACCATTCAATAAGTAACCAACAAGTCTAGTCAGATCACTTAGAGAAGTAGCTAACGTTACTCCAAAATTGGGGTATGGTGTGGCCCAGTGGTGCAGCGGTTAAGTGCGCACGTTCCGCTTCTCAGCAGCCCGGGGTTCACCGGTTGGGATCCGGGGTGTGGACATGGCACCGCTTGGCACGCCATGCTGTGGTAGGTGTCCCACATATAAAGTAGAGGAAGATGGGCATGGATGTTAGCTCAGGGCCAGGCTTCCTCGGCAAAAAGAGGAGGACTGGCAGCAGTTAGCTCAGGGCTAATCTTCCTCAAAAAAAAATAAATAAATAAAAATAAAAAAATAAAATAAAATAAATAAAATTGGGGTAGAAGTTGGTAGAATTGCTTAACAAAACCAAATAAAACACAGTTTAAAGATCTTCATACCCAAGAAAATATTCATACTATCTTGATTTTTAAATCCAAGTGTCAGCTATTTTTGTACCATTGCACAGTGTATTTGGCCTTTTGACAAAATTTTACCGTTCATTTAAATTCTTGAATTACTTAGGTAAAATTGTATTTAGAATTGTTTAAAAGCAGAAAGTAGCAAATTAGGAAATAAGAGGACTCAGGTTGGAAATAGGTTAAATATGACAGTCTTAATTTAGTAAAGAATTACTAAAATAGAGTTTCTAATAAAAATCAGAGATAATAGAAATAACTTACTGAAAGCAGACAGTTGCCACGGTAACAAGATACATTTACTCTGGTGTTGATTGAAAGGAACATATCTCAGAACGAACATAGGCCACAGAGGATGGATATCTTTGGGAATCTTTCTGTTCTCCAACTTTTCTGTCCTAGTAAAAGATGGAGAGATTGAAGGGCAGGGCAGGCATGAAGATATTACAAATAAGAAAATTCTTCTTAAGCCCAGCTAATATTAGTGAAGTTGACTCCAAGACTGTGAGTCTTGGAATTACAGTAGTCCAAGTGATGGGGCAAATACTTAATCAAAATTTAAAAGATGAGCTGAGATGGCAAGAGATTTCATCTTGAGCACTATGCTTAATTGATTTGCTAGTGGATGCCTAAAGTGGTAGTACACCCAGCTGCTCTAGACTCAGCACAAAGAATGAAGTATTTGACAGACAAGTCACTTGGTTCCGGGAGACAAAGTTACAAGTATTTCTGTTTGCTTTTGCTTTTGTAATGTGAGCCAGGGAGAGCACCCAAGATTCAAAAGCCTTTTCAGCAAAGAGAACCAGCAAAACTGAAAGTAATAGTGTATGCAAGATTCTAAAATCCCAACCAACTTAGTATTATTTATAACCAGTGCTTCTAGCCCAGAGGTATTCATTCGCAAAATATTGGTATACAAAAGACAAACAAAAGAAATTTCTGATTTTGTAAAAAGGGAGAAAGCACAAAAAATTAGCTCACTTGGACTACCCCTTGGGTTTTAGCTATTAAGTCAATTTCTCCTATTTTGAGTGTATGCCTGTGGAAACATATTTGAAAATTTTCCCTTTGTGTTATCTATTAAGAATACATTTAGTAATTTAAATTATCTTTTACTTGTTTAATTTGATTGAGAAGTTGACTTATGTCTAGGTCTGATAAACTTGCTATCAAAAGAGAGAAAGAACAGACCTAACATAAGTAAATGAGTAAACTACATTCTATTGAGAACAAAAATAATTTCCAGAGGAATTTGGGACTCTGGGAAGACGGGGCATGTTTTATGGATTTATTATAATATTCTGTAGTAAGCATAGTTGTATTGAATTTGTAATAAAGAAAACTCTTTATTTGGAAAAATGACATCATAATAGTTTCCAAACATTGTCACATCTTTCCTTCAATACAAATAAGGTAGAACTATGATATACAAAGCAGATAAATGCAAAGCTATCCTGGTTGAATCAGGAATGGAAGACTAGGTACCTCAAATGCTCAGGTTCTTTTGCCTCCACATCATTCCATCTTGCAATAGCCTCTGAAGAGGCTTTGTGGTATCCCTTGTGATGAGAATCATTGGAAACCAGTGTAGGCATGGGTTTCAACCAACTCTTTCTCTTATACAGATGTCAAAGAAGTTTTTAATAACTGGAGACATAAAAATCCAATAAAGGCTTCCTTTTATCTTCAAAATAAATAAACAACAACAATTAAAAACCATAGGCTACTGTGTGGAGAATATGTGGACATAGAGACAACTCAGAGCAGAGAGACTTATTAGAAGGCTAAACATTAACCCAGGGAAGAAGTGGTTGTGATTCAAATCATGATAATGGCAACGTTGGAAGAGATAGGGGAGAGATAGAAGAGTGGACAAGTTCAAAAAGACATTTGGATGGTAGGATTCAGAGGATTAGAAGGTTGGATTGCTTTACTGACTGTGGGAAAGATAAGAAAGAGGAAGAATCTCCAAGGAAAAGAAGATTGGATTTTGGCTGGGCAGTGGAGTGAGAATGGTACTGTTCACAATATAATAAATTCAGGTAGAGTGATTTCAGTTTGACATATGCTGAGTTTTTGAGGTCCCTGAGGACATTTAAGCGGAGATGCTGATTTGACGGATTCATAGGTCTACAAATCAGGAAAGAGCTGGATAGATACAGATATATGGCTGATAATTGAGACCATGAAAATAGAAGAGATCAAGCTGAATGTGAATAGTGAAACTAGGAAGAAGAAAAAGGATGAGGAAAGGAGAAGAAGATAAAAGAAGGGGATCTGCAGAAGAGCACTGAGCAAGGAGCATGGGAAGAGGAGCCCACCCAGAGGAATAAAATACTGGTCACACAATATTTTCCTCTAGCACTATTCTTACTCAGGTGAATATTCTTTTAAAATTTCTGTTGTGCTACTAAGCATTGAAAAGCCAGACATCATAGCAATATTATTTACCTTTATGAACATCAAGAATAAAAATGAATAATTGGATACTGAAATTTAGATTATGGAGAAGCTAGGGTTATATCTCTATTTATAGATATTCTAAATTCAGAAATGATTTATCCCTGTTTTAATTGGTGAATAGCACTGAGAATTCTGTTACATATTGGTTTTTGTTCATAAATTATAACTCAAAATCCAAAAGTTATGACAGCCACAATAGAATAGAATCACATAACTGCATTTAATTAATCTATAAAGAGAATTTAAAATGAGAAAAACTAGTCTCAAAAAAATCTGTCTTCTGGGGTCCACCTGCTGACGCAGGGGTTAAGTTCGCACGTTCCACTTCAGCGGCCTGGGGTTTGCAGGTTTGGATCCCAGGTGCAGACATGGCACTGCTTGGCAAGCCATGCTGTGTTAGGCGCCCCACATATAAAGTAGAGGCAGATGGGCACAGATGTTAGCTCAGGGTCAGTCTTCCTCAGAAAAAAGAGGAGGATTGGTGGCAGATGTGAGCTCAGGGCTAGTCTTCCTCAAAGGAAAACAAAAAAAAAGAAGAAAGGAAAAAGAGAAAAAAAATACCTGTTTTCCAAAAAATAATTTTTTCCTTGGAAGAAAATCTGGGAGTAAAATTTGAATTGTATATATTAAAGCAAGTCCATATGGCCAAAGTTATACTTAGAAGAAAATTTATGACTGTTCACATAGTTTTAAAAGGCCATAGGAAAGCAAACAAATATCTAAGATTATAGAAACATAATTTTTGCTAAGGAAAAAATGGGAGAAAGATGAATAGAGAAATGTGAAAAACACATTAAGGAATTTTTTAAAAATTTATTTTAAGTAAAATGAGCCCTAGGGGTTTCAGGCATAGGGGCTTCCTCCTATGCACTGAACAGTGCTTCCCAACCATCCATCTTACATTATTAAATACTATTCAAATGATCTCTTTACAGCAAGTAAGAAAATTTGGTATGATTAACCCTATCTTCCAGGTTAGAACACTGAGATTAATAGATGTGAAACTTACACAGGAAATAAATAATGCAGCAACAATTTGCACTTTTGTGTGTTAAATCCAAAATTTGTGATCTTTCCACTCTATGATGATTATCTCCATCCAACTTTTTGCTAAAATAAAAATCAAACTATGACAATATCCTCTAATTTATTATTTATTAATTACTTTTTTTAGTTGTGTTTCTAGGTTTACATATATTGAGCTAATCTATCATATTTGGGATAACATCAATAATTACATTAATACAAATAGTTTCTCCCATTTTTCATGTAAGTGCTCAAAATGTTGGAGCCCAACAGAAGCTGAGAGCTGAGGTCAAGTGGAGGGACCACTACCATCCTACCACATGGCAGGGAAGACCTGGTGAAATAACATGTTCTGACCTCGCTGTCTTCCCATCCTCTGATAACCTGCCACACCCTATTGCTAAACCTTACTAAAAGTGGGGAAGGGAGCTCTAATTATCCAGTTCATGAAGGTTGGTGTTACCAGGGCACAGAGTAGAGAGGAGAAAGGTGGAAAATGGATCAAGAAGGACAAATGAAAATTATTCAACACAACTGTTAATTGCAGGGATGTGATATTCTGAATATTTTATGCATTTATGATGTCATTTCACATAATCCACCAAAGACTATCTCTTACATTCTTTGAAAATATACTAGCTTTAGAAGCTTCTTTTATTCATTATGCTTTAATTTCATAATATGAGTTCACTGATCATACTTTTATTGGCACCCTGAATTGCCATAACAACCCTTCATTTTCAAACATTTCCTGCATGTTTCTTTTATATTTTGGCTACAAAATTTCCACTTAACCTCAATACCTGTGTTGCTCTTTCAATTTCCATAACCAACAAACTTTCTGTTTTCTCTCTTCGATAATTATCTGTCTACAATCCTGACTAGCTTCATTGTCTTTTATTTATAAATTTTAATCTGTCCTGTACTTTTTCCTTTTGTCACATAAAAATTGTGAATCCAAAACAAAACAAATACTTCAAGAGATAATTTTTCCAGTCACTTTTTTTAGACAACTAGAATGACATATATTAATAGAAAATGTGCTCCAAAAGATAAACCATTTAAATGAGATGCCCATCACCTGGTAGTTAGTTGTACTTCTTTAGTGTCCTCAGGGATATAGCAAAAGTCAGCAGATTAATATACATATTTTCTCTTCATAGAAATTTTAATATATATTACATCTTCTCAACATATGTATTATCTTATCTCAATATTCTTCAAATGAGTAAGTTGAAACTCAGAAATTCTATGCGTATGGCCCAAAATCATGAGCTAAAAATGACAAAATAACAATTCCAGATAGATTCACTGGCTCTACAGTTCGCATGCACTTCACTGTATAAATATTTCAGGTGCGTGTACGCAGACTCTTACGATCTCATTTTTAGAGGTTAACATATTAGTAAATGTTCTATTTTGGTATGATAAGAAAGTTCTGAGTTTCTAAATATTTGTAAAAAGGAGCAACAGCTCTTGGAAAGAAAAATAGCAGGTACATATTTACCTTATCAGTCCTTTACAAGAAAATAATTGGACAGTAGAGAGAGATATAATAGGTCACCTCAAAAACTGACAGCATTTACAAAAGACCATGGCATGATAAGAACAGTGATATTATGAGTTTGCAACTGTTGTCATCCATCATATTGGGAATAAAAATAAGGATTATATTTGGAAAAAGCATATGTGCCAGAAAAACTGAGTTTAAATTTTAAGGGCTTGCTAAAGCTTTTCACTGGGCTTTTCTCAGGAAGCATTTTTTCCCCTCAAAGGCAATTAACCAAATAACCAAGCATCACGGGTAGGGCAAATGCAAATGACTCAGATCTAGCAATAGAGGTCAGATATCATTTCTGTAATCAAATGTAAGTCTCATGAGCATTATGAAAGTAACCTGAGCAGCTTCCTTTGAATTTTTCCAGAGACAGATGCTCTTGGAATAGCCCCTTCCACTGCTGGCACCTGAATCCCAGTAGGGCACTATTGCCATGCCATTCCACTTGTATTTTATTAATTTACTCATAGACACATTTTCCTCAGACTATTGAAACTTTCATGGAAATTAAATGCCATGTGTTCACATTAGACTTTCACCAGCAGCTCCATTCTATGTAATAAATTCTAGTCTAAGAAGATTCTGACCCAGGTCTCACTGAAAACATTTTCTCCTTAGCCAACTAAATGTCATTTCCTTTTAATTTAGCACTAATATTTTAAAAGACAAAGGTTGGGGCCAGCCCTGTGGTGGAGTGGTTAAGTCCGCACGCTCTGCTTCTGCAGCCCAGGGTTTTACCAGTTCGAATCCTGGGCACGGACATTGCACGGCTTATCAGTCCATGCTGAGGTGGTGTCCCACATGCCACAACTAGAAGGACCACAACTAAAAATACACAACTATGTACCGGGGGGCTTTGGGGAGAAAAAGGAAAAGTAAAATCTTAAAAAAAAAGACAAAGATCTCAGTTTTACACACTTAAAAGAAAATTACTTAAACCTGTAGTCACCAGCTATATGAAATGTTTACAAGTAACATTTTGAAAACGTCATAAATACAGAGTAGGAGGTTATGTTTATCAAGGACAAATATTAAATCCTAAGATTCCCATGTGCATTCACTGCCACTGATTCAAATTAGGACTAATTGTCTCCTAATACTCAAGGTAAAACTCCCACGTTTCATTGTTTTAGTCAGGGGCTACTTCTGGGTATATATCTAAAGGAAATGAAACAGGATATCAAGAGATATATGCACTCCTATATTCACTGCAGCAATATTCACAATAACCAAGATATGGAAACAATGTAAGCGTCCATCAATGGATGAATAAAGATGTGGTATACACATACAATGGATTGTCATTTAACCACAAGAAAGAAGGACATTCTACTGTTTGAAACAGCATACATGGACCTTGAAGATTATGCTGAGTGAAATAAGTCAGACAGAAAAAAGACAAATACCATAAGTCACTTATATGTGGAATCTGAAAAATGCTGAACCTGTAGAAACAGAAAGTAAAGTGATAGTTGCCAGGTCTGGGGAATAGGGGAAACAGAGAGATGTTGGTCAAAGGGTACAAACTTCCAGTTATAAGATGAATAAGTTCTAGGGTTCTGATGTACAGCATGGTGATTATGATTAATAATATTGTAGTATATATTTGAAAGTTGCTATGAGAGTAGATCTTAAATGTTCCCACCACAAAAAAGAAATGGTAACTATGTGACATGCTGGAGGTGTTAGCTAATGCTATGGCGGTAATCATTTTGCAATATATACCTGTATCAAATCAACCTGCTGTACACCTGAAACTTACACAATGTGATATAAATGCTATATATGTCAATTATATCTCAAAGCTGGAGAAAATATAAATGGTTGGCAAGGGTTATTTTCTCCAACACTTATACGCTTTTTACTAAATACATGATTGGATTCTCAACTATTGCGACTTATTGGGACAGATAACAAAAAGGACAATAAAAGCCATGCATAGGATACACTGAATTGAGAGTAGGTGAAAGAGATTCAATTCCTATCTCCAGCACTCATGAGCCTTTGTCCTTTAGGCTTATATTCTCATTTGTAAAACTAAAAAGGGAGATGCAAGTAAGCAGCTGATGTGTCTATTATAAATCTAAAAGTATGAATTTGACTAGTGGATGAAATTCATGAGTACCTTTTCTAAAATGTAAAGATATTTTTAAAAGATAATGGAGATATACACATGAAAAATCATTATCTTACATTGGTGTTCTGGTGATATTTATACAACTTACTCCTGATTTTTTCACATAATATTATGAACTGGTTCAATTAGTTATTTAACCATGCAAAAGTAGAAACAAGAAAATCATTAAAAACCTGAAAATAGATGATAGCCATTTGAATTCATTATATAAACCAAAGCTATAAGTTATGAAGATTTGTTCTGGACACACAAAGTCACAAAAGAAATTTATGGCCCATAGCAGATATTTAAAACGTAAATGTGAAAATTTAAATGTAGATAAACTCACAGAGGGAAGAATTATGGGTCATGAAATATGTCTGCATTGATTGAGGGTTTAAGGCATGCCTTAAAGAAGAAGCCAGTTCCTCCAAGTAGTTTGCATATTTTATATTTAAATCTCATCACAGTCCTCATGATTAGTTGACTCTTGATAAAACAAATCACAAAGAAAAAATATGTCACTGCACACCCGGGGCAATGTTATCCTGTAATTAATTTATTTGGAAAAGCTCATCTGATGCTATGATCTCACTCGCTCTCTTTTTCTGTCTCCCTGTCTCCTCTTCGTACGTGTATAATAAATAAACTACACAATTCCAAAATGTATCAGGAAAAAAACCCAAATTCCTAATTACAAAGGTATTTATTATGTTCACCCTAAATGCAATACAATTTTTTCCTATTTTTGCTTAATAATATCACTGTTTCCTTTATACCTTGTACTAGTCTACTGTTTGTTTAATATCGGTTCTTAAATATATACTGACTTAGCCCTTTAAATTTTATACATAAACATCATATTTCAGAAGAATTGTTGCCTAATAGAAGGTAAAACTTAGTTCTTCCTCATCTCGAGTCTAAATAACATATGCCTTTTTGCTTTAGTGAGTATCAATGATATTTATTGATCATGAACTATGCCATGTAACAAATACAAGTGAATCAGCGTAAGATAACATTATCTGAAACATCACAAATTCATTTATCTTGAATTGATGGATTAAAAGCAAATATGGAAATATTACTTCTGTTGGGATTTATACTAGTTATCTACTGCTATGTAACAAATTACCCAAAACATTAGTGGCTTAAAACAACACACATTTTTTTTTTTAAAGATTTTATTTTTTCCTTTTTCTCCCCAAAGCCCCCCAGTACATAGTTGTATATTCTTCGTTGTGGGTCCTTCTAGTTGTGGCATATGGGACGCTGCCTCAGTGTGGTTTGATGAGCAGTGCCATGTCCGCGCCCAGGATTCGAACCAACGAAACACTGGGCCGCCTGCAGCAGAGCGCGCGAACTTAACCACTCGGCCACAGGGCCAGCCCCAAAACAACACACATTTTTTATCTCACTGTTTCTAAGTCAGTAATCTGGGCACAGGTTAGCTGTGTCTCAGGGTCTCTCACCATTCTGCAATCATGGGGGCTGAGATCTTACCTGAAGTTTCACTTACAAGTAGAACTTTTGGCAGAACTTAGGTCTTCACTGGGTGCTGGCCAGCAGCATTAGTTCTTTGTTATATGTACCTCTCCATAGAGCAGCTCACCACTTGTCAATTAGCTTCCATCTGCCTGAGAAAGTGAGAAAAGGGAAGGCAAGACAGAAGTCCAGAGTACTTTGTATCCTAATCTCAGACATAACTCCCCTCATTTGCTCTATTCATTAGACAAGAATAAAGTGAAGCACCAGGACTAGCCCACACTCACGGGGGGAAGGATTTACAAGGACTTGAAAACCAGGAGGCGTGAATTATTTGGGTCCATCTTAGACATTGTCTACCACAGAATTGCAGAAAAAAAGGTTGGTAGTGGATATTTAAAATTTTGAGTTGAATTTCTTGAACATTTTAGATGAAAAGATTGTAAATTTTTGCGAAATTATTAGATAAATGTTAAAGATCTTGAAAAATTAGGATTCTAGCCAGTTTTATATTTTGCCACAATTTCAAATATGTGAAATGATGTCTTCTTAACGCTTTTCATATCAATTAAAAATATAATCATTTGGGCTCCAGTGATTTCCTATAACTGCCTGTTTCACGTAATTGTTTTATAATTACTTAGAAATAATGAAATCTAATAAAAACAAAGCAAGAACTACAGGTTATGAATAATAGAAAAGTTAATATTTTATAGCTGCTTTATAGATTCCGATCCATTTGGTCTCCTCAATATTGTTAATTTGTTGACTTTGCTTATTATTTAAATTTTATAGTAAAAATTATGCTATAATAAGTAGGTTCTACTGAATTGTCAAGTTATAGTTGTTTTCTCAAGCTCAGATAGTATAAAGTATTTTAGATAGCTTTTATGGATCTTAGGCTATCTAATATCTGTTTACACATGGAAGACAAAATTGCATTTATAGCTATGTGAAAGTAGTTCATATGTGGCTGCATTTGGCAAAAACAATTCCTGTAGCATTGCCAAAGGAAAACTCCCTCATGTCATGCAGGTCCAAATTAGTACTCTTTATTTGAACCTATACTTAGTCCCAGGACTTTTCAAATATATGATATGTGAATATATCTAGTACATGATGTTCTTTTTTTTTAAGGTCAAAGATTTTGCTTTGTTCAGTTTGTGTTATAGTAGAGAAAAGTCAGTGAATTTTTTCCCAAACTGCAAGCAATCTGCATTTTCAGGGGTTTATACCTTTATAAAGCTTTCTAAAATATAGTAGACCTAACTTGTTAAACTATCTTTTTCTATATTCAAATCTTTAGATTTGGCTAATCTGAATGAGGTTTTCAGTCCTGAGCACCTGGTTGAAGAGTGGGGAAATTTACCAAGATGACAAACCTATATATAGAACAAGGTGAGCATAAGGGTTGGAAAAGACCAGAGCTTGACTTAGGATGTGTTAAGTATGAGAAGTTTATTAGATAATCTAGTGGAGATATTGAATTGGAAATTGAATATGAGGCAGAATTTAAGGAAAAGAGACTGGCAACCAACACCACACAAATGATATGTAAAGCCATGAGACCTCATAGAATCATGTTAAGTATTACTACACATAGAGAAGACAGAGACACAAGCAAAGTAACTAAGAGAAGGCTAGTACTCTTAGAGGACTGAGCGTGGCATCTGGGAAGCCAAGTTAAAGATGTGCTTCAAGAAAGAGCAATTGCATCATTTGCTACATAAATGTAAATATGATGAAGTCTGAAACTTGACCTCGAATATAGTGACATATAGTAAATGTCATTGTTGACATTGACAAAGTATATTTCATTGACCTAATGAGGTCAAAACTCTTACTGGAGTGGGCTGAAGACAAAATGAGACAAGACAAAACAGTGGCAATAGTATAGATAAACGTGTTTATGAGTTTTAGTATAAAGGGATAAGGAAAAAAAGTGGTAGTTACAGTGGGATATTTGGTTAAGAGGATTTATAGAAAATGTTCCCTGTATTCAGCAAGATGAAGAACACTTGTTACTGTGACAGGATTTCTTTTTTAGTTCTGTGGCAGTGATAAATGCATAAATGTAACACATTCTCCAAAAATAATAAGAGTGGAGGAAAGATAGTAAGCCTAGAAAACTCTTGAGGCATATTTGTGTGAGCAAATCAATAAAATATAAAAGGAAAGAGAGAATAGGAAAAATATGAAAAACAAGGCTAGATCTTTAAAATGCTTAATATGATTTATAAGTCTTGAGAAACATTAATAAAGGAACAAGAAATAAAATATGGGTGAACAAAATTCAGAATAAATTATTAAAAATAGCTTGTGACATGTCAGAGATTTATAAAATGATAAAGGAATATTATAAAAAATTAAATCCTTGTAAAGGTACAAATATATTTCAGGTGTATAAATTTATGTAAAATATAAAATGCAGACATTTACAGGAAAATAGAAACAGTGAATAAGCTACTAACTTTTGTAGTAACTAAAAAAGTAATTCATATGTCATCCTAAAATTCCTTAGTCTTACATATTTATTTTTTTTTCCTGGTGAATTCCACCTAATATTCAAAGGTTATACAACTCCCCTCTAATACATATTGTCATTTTTGAAGAAGCTTGTATAGCATTCATTTCAGAAATATAAGGAAAGTACAAGAATATAAAATCAAAAACTTTTGAGCATATTTTCACTTATGAGCATATTTTCAAATATCTTAGATAGAATCTTCAGCTAATTGAATTCATGATGTGTTAAAAATGCATTATAATTTTAAGCAGAATACATGGAATAAAAGAAGAAGCTAGTATGTGAGGAAAGGCAGGAAGAATTCCAGGCAGCAAGAAGAACAAATAAAAATTCTGAGTTATGGAAAAACTTGAAACATTCAAGAAATTTAAAGAAGGGAAACACAACGACATCCATCTGTCAGACACTGTGTGAACTAATGAGCCAACGACAATTGGCATTTTCAAAATCAGATTGTACTACATGCCTTGGATATGTCTATATTTTTGTGAAGCTAGGTTTTGGATGATGCTGTGATGAAAAGAAAGCATTCTGCAAAAATCAGTGTGGAAGAAGAACTGAGAGTAGTGGTATCCAACTTGAATCCAAGATTTAAGAAAACGTGCAAAATCCAATGGGCACACACATCCCACTGGAGAAAATCCCACATGCCCAAAAATAGGCATGTATATGGGTGTTACAAGTATGGTGAAGACACAGGGATGCACGAAGAATGAGAAGAGTGGTAAGATTGTGCCTTCTCCTAACATCTCAGGATAAGCACTTTTAAGTCCTTGCCACGGGCTGAAAAGATAAACTTCAATAGATGCACAAAGATCCAAACATGGACAGTCAAAGCTAATGGAGTATTTGTACTCTTTCCGTGTCCTTGAGTTTCTACCAAGAAAAGCTTATGGATTGGGAGAGGGAACTATTTTGTCTAGTTTCCCAAGAAACAAAAAAAAAAATTGAAACTAATAACAGAATGTCTAATGAGTCAGATATTAATTACTGCTGACTTTAAAATAACAACACTTCATGATCATAAAAAATAATAAAACTCAATATTAAGCATTGGATGAGGAGAACACTGATCAAAAAACTTACCTCTACTGTCACTATTTTTAAAAACTTAGTAGGGTTATTTCACCCACATCTACATCTATAATAGTAAGGTTAAAGTTAAAAACAATGTTTTAGAAAAAATTTAAAATAATAATCTATTATTTTTTACTTTTTGTTATATATAATTATGCATACACATAATTAATAAGAAGGAAAATATAGGTTGTATCATCTTGGAAGGTATTTCTTTTGAGAAGAAAAGAGCCAGATCTGACATCAGACTACAGAGAGTAAAAACTGAGTGCTTGACAGTCATATGTAAGGGCACTTCCAAATTTCTCAATTCTCTTTATATTCTTCCTTTCTTCTACACAAGATGCCATATATCTTCTAGCACCAGCAGAAGGAACGATATAGGACACGATACAGCACACTAAAAGAGAAAAGTTTGTAGTTCAAAAGTCCTGCTTCAAAAATTATGCCTATGCAGTCAAATACAGAACTTTAAAATATTCCTATTTCTCACGGGTATTATTCTTACAGAATTACTTTGTCGAATCTGGTGGCCACTAACACTATTGGACTTTTGGAAATTAGATTAAACTAATTAAATTTAAATGTGATTAAAAACTGAGTTTCTTAGTCACACTAAAACACATTTCAACTGCTCAATAATCACATGTGGCTAGTGGCTCCTGTGTTGAAGAGTGCAGATGTAGAATATTACACTGCTGCAGAAAGTTCTACTGGACAGGGCTGCCATAGAATTAATGGAATATGGGAGAGCATTAATTCTCATACTAAGACCATAGCAACCCTTTTTCTAGATAATTTTATTTTCTTCATGTGTTTTGAAACATACAAATAGACAAGTAGAATATAATACAGAATTTTTAAAAATCCGTGTACATAATGGAAATTGTTATATGATAAATGAGGCTTCATAATTATAATGGTGAAATGATGGATATTTTAGTAGATGTGATTAAGAAAATGTGGACAATATATGCAGAAAAATAAAATTAAAAGTAGACCTACCATATGATTCAGCAATCCCACTTCTGGGTACATATTCAAAAGAAATGAGAATGAGATCTTGAAGAGATCTTAAAAATTGAAAAACAAAGGCCCCCAAAATTGATATTGAAATAGAAAAAAGACATGAACAGACAGTACAAAAAATATATATAAAATGTGTCTTCACATATATGAAAAAATGCTCAAGCTCACTCAAAGGTAAGTCATGCGTGTCTGGGATGATACCGCTGAACCAAATTGGGGGAAAAGCTTGTATTAAAGGCAGGATGCTCACATCTGTCAGTTTAACGCCTCCATGGCTTATAATGGAATGTGTGAAATATAAGGTCTTATAAACTGGTGGTTTGAAGTAGGAAAGGATTTTAAAATTATGCTGCAGAGAGATGCTGCTATATATATATATGTTTATATATATATTAATATATATATATGTCTCTATGTATGTTTTTTTCTTTAGGAAGACTTACTCCTGGCAGCTGGTTTGACTAATTGTCTGATTGATACCTGCTTGCACACAATAATATTCACGGTTCATTAAAAGTGAAAGCATGACAGCACATTCTGTTTGTGAGGCTGGGGGAACAGGTACTCTTACGCATCAGAAACATTAAAGTTTGTGCCTGTTGTATTAGGTTGGATTCTCCAGAACAGATGCCATGATAGACTTTGACATGCAGGGATCAAGACCTGTGAAAAGGAGGGAGAAAACAGGTTTGGATGGAGGCAGAAGTTTAACCGTGATGCAAGACCAATAAAATCTCAGCCAGCCCACAGGAAGATCTGGAGCATACACAACCCCTAAGAATGTTCTTTTAGGAGCTGAAATGAACTGGTCTTTATATCCCTGCTTTGACTGGTTATTCAATATGGGAGGCGCCTGGAAGGGTTTTCTGCAGCTGAATCAGATCCTAACAGTGTTAACAGTTGGAGTCTGACAGCTGGGGCCACAAATCTGTCTTGGATGGGGACTCTGAGATATTCTGTTTCCATCACAGTACTTATAATGGGGATAGGAATGAGAATGGGAATCAGGAACAAAGAAGGAAAATCATACAAGAAGGACCTAATGATGGTAATGTGCTGTGTCCTAAGGAGTACTCTTAAGTCAACTTTACATATCTTGGGTTATTTACATGACACAGGGCTAAGTCCTCGGTCAGCCTTTTGCCCTGTGGGTATTCACATCATTTCCCTGAGTCTCCATGGTCTTAACTAATCTGTGAAACAGCAATAATACAATTTTTCTTATAAAGTGCTTCTGAGGCACATGGTACTTCTGTTCCTTTAAGGCCTGAAATTTTGTTTTAAGCATTTCTGTGCAATAAAATATTATATACTGTACAAGAACAGGCACTAGATATGCTTTTTTTTTCCGTTAAATGTAATAAACATATTAGAAGTCTGATTATCCTAGTAACAGCTGACGATACCAAAGCTCGGTCAAGAAAAAGTTTAGATACTAAAGCTCAGTCAAAAAACAATTTAAATATTGGAAGAGAAAGACTGAAAGATCGTTAAAATGTATTGTCAGGCAGATTAGATGCCAAGTGCAGAGAAGTCAAGTAAAGTAGACAAATTCACAATATAAGAAAGGAAGGTCCAGAAAGACAAAGGATAAATGTATCGTTTATTAAATATCTTCTATATGCCAGGCACCAAACTGGGCATTTAAAAGTATTTTTATCACTTATATGCATGTTGACTTTGTGAATTATGAATAATTACTCCAAACTTATAGAACAGGTAACTAAAGTAGAGAAGCAAATTTAGTTGTCCAAGACCAAAGAGCTAGTAAATGGTAAATGCTATGTTCAATTCTAGTCACTTTGACCCCAAAGCCTTTATTCTTTTCAGTTAACAGTTTCACTGTTGAACACTAATTTTAGGCCAAAATATGCCTGTATGTTTTGATCAGTGTAACAAACAATGGATAAATAAAATCCTTTATTCTTGGCTGTACAGCCTTATTTTCCTCACCAATGGCATGATACCTAGCTGATATTCTATTGATTGGATCATTGATGAAGTAGGCAGTGGTTATTCATTTTTCCCTCCTAGGTATATATAAATATATATATATCACTTGTGACATGAGGTAAGAGATAAGGTATAGTAAAGTGACCTGGTTGTCAAAGTGGTTCAGAAATGATGTTGAAATAGCCCAGTGTGGAGTCAAGGAAAATGGGAGTGACTACACGTGAGGGCAAAACAGGAAGGGATCCAGGAGGGGAACAAAGCCAAAACACCAAACCAAATGCTCTGGATTTAAAAGCGGAAACCAGATGCTAGCTTATAGGATGGAAACCAGATACAATACGTTAAGTAAATAACAATAAGCTGCCATTGTACTCCTATTAGAATGGCCAAAATCCAGAACACTGACAACAACAAATTCTGATGAGAATGTGGAGCAATAGGAACTCTCATTTACTGCTTATAGGAATGCAAAATGATACAGACACTTTGAAAGTTTGGTGGTTTCTTACAAAACTAAACATTCTCCTGCCATATGATCCAGCAATCATGCTCCTAATGGATAAATAAACTGTGGTACATCTAGACAATGAAATATTATTCAACACTAAAAATAAATGAGCTACCAAGCCATGAAAAAATGCGGCAGGAGCTTAAATGCATATTACTAAGAGAAAGAAGATCATCTGAAAAGGTTACATACTTTATGATTCAACTCTATGCCATTCTGAAAAACACAAAACCTTGGAGTCAATAAAAAGATCAGTTGTTGCCAGGGGTTAGGGCAAGGGAGGAATAAATAGGGAGAGCACAGAAGATTTTGAAGGCAGTGAAAATACTCCTTATGATACCATAATTGTGGATACTTGTCCCATTATATATTTGTCCAAACCCATAGACTGTACAAAACCAAGAGTGAACTGTAATGTAAACTATGAACTTTGACGGTAATGATATGTCAATGTAGGTTCATCAGTTGTAACGTGTACCACTCTAGTGGGGGATATTGATAATGGGGGAGGCTATGCATGTGTTGAGGCAGGGGGTATATGGGAAATCTCTGTACCTTCCACTCAGTTTTTCTGTGAACCTAACACTGCTTTCAAAAGGAAGTCTATCTTGAAAAAATGAAAACAACTATTAAGTAAATTTGGATAATGGATTTTCAGTGGGGTCAATGTAGTTGCAGGGATACTTTCTGGGATGCTCCAGTGCTTACCTTTAAGTGCAATGAGAGCTAGTAAGGGCTCCAAACCAACCTGTTCAATTCACTGCTAGAAAGTTCCTTACAAGTTGTTTAGTCTAACATTGTTCATGTGAGAGTAAGGAAACTGAGACTCCAAGAGGTTAAATGACTTATACCAAGTGAGATAGCTGTTTTATGGCAGTCTTCACCATACAGAAATGCCAATATCAGCAATGACTGCTTTATTTGACAGAAAATCAGTTGTAGATTATGAATATATGAATGAATATGAATATATGAATATATACCAAACAAGGAAATTTTACCCTTCAGAGCTTGGTGAAAGAACTTCATTTAGAAAACTAAGCAACAATCTAAAGCCACCGTAACAATGTGTTGTAAGTCCAAAATCAAGATGTAACGTCTTGAAATTTAATAGTCTTTCCATTTTTGTATATTTGATTTCCAATAATAGAAAATGATACATTTTTCAGTAAGAGAGGTCTGAGGTCATATGTATTTGTAAAAATGAAATATTTTATACAGCATTCTTGGAGATTCACAATATATATCAATAAAGTAAAGTTTCTGGGAAATCTGACAGTTCAAATATTTCTTTAAATTTGCATAGCCCCGTGTTTCTCAAATTTACCTGAGCACGGAACACTTCTTTCAGATCAAATTTGTGCCATTTCATTAAATGCCTGTATGGGAAAAACCAAACAATTCCACATTTTTTCATCAGTATGCAATTCTTTGCTACTTGTGTCAAACTTCCAGCTGAGTGACATATATCTAAAATCTGAACAACTTAATATTGCTAGTTTTTCTAAACTTTTCTTGGGGTATTGGACAACTTCAACTCTGAAGTATGATTTTCTATAAACCATGTGTGGCTATTATGCTACACATTTTTTTTTACCAGTTTTTATTTCTCTCACATATTATATAGTTCTCTGTCAAGCATTCAGTAGTGCACAATAAATAGGTATTGAATAAATGAATTGCATATGAGTTTCTTAGCTTGGTCTATATTCCTTTCTTCCTTAAAATTCTTTAACATCCGGGGCTGGCTCTGTGGCTGAGTGGTTAAGTTCGCATGCTCCGCTGTGGCGGCCCAGGGTTCGGATCCTGGGCGCGGACATGGCACCGCTCGTCAGGCCACATTGAGGCGGCATCCCACATCCCACAACTAGAAGGACCTGCAACTAAGAATATACAACTGTGTATGGGGGGGGGGGGGGTTGGGGAGATAAAGCAGGAAAAAAAAAGATTAAAAAAAATTTTTAACATCCTTTTAATATTTTTGATACTGTAAAAATTAGTCTTTCACTACTGTTCTTTTTCCCCATAATTTTCCTCCTTCTATTCTTCCTTCCCTCCTTTCCTTTCTTTTCTTTCCTTAAGATGATAAATGCTAAAACAACAAAATGCTTAGGGGCATGGTACTTTATCATGAGAAGCATAAAAGGTTTTATTTTGGCCTTCATGTTAAACTTGTTCTTGAAGGTTCCCATCGTTACTCTCTATTAGTACAGTGAAGTAGTTGTAATTTGCAGCACACATTCTAACAATTTTATGCATTAGTACACCCACAATAACAAATGTTACTGTCTGTAAATTAACCCAATTAAAAAAAAAGTGAATGTATTAAAAAGATCTTATCTGAATGGAAGGACTATTCTTTTTTTTTTTTTGAGGAAGATTAGCCCTGAGCTAACATCTGCTGCCAATCCTCCTCTTTTTGCTGAGGAAGACTGGCCCTGAGTTAACATCTGTGCCCATCTTCCTCTGCTTTATATGTGGGACACCTGCCACAGCACAGCTTGCGAAGTGGTGCCATGTCTGCACCTGGATCCGACCCAGCAAACCATGGGCCGCTGAAGTGGAATGCGCAAACTTAACTGCTGTACCACCGGGCCAGCCCCCGGAAAATTCTTTTTGCATGTGAGCCGCCACCACAGTATGGCCACTAACAGATGAGTGGTGTATGTCCGCACCTGGGAACTGAACCTGGGCCGCTAAAGCAGAGCACACCAAACTTAACCACTAGGCCACCAGGGCTGGCCCAAGAGAAGTACAATTCTTAACTTTAAATATAGCCATGCTGTTTTTAAGAAAATCCCTTTTTCTCAATAACTTTGTTTTCTCCAGTCTTTTTTTAAAAATAAATACTTTTGATCAAAATATATAAGAAGTTGCAATGGTGTTGAAAATGATAGAATTATGGAATCTGAAAAGTGTTTACTATTTGAGCTACTTTTTAAGGAAATAATATTTTATTGTTGCAAAATAATATTACATATCTACAGTTAGCTCTCAATCACTTAGCTAATGAAAAAACATTTAATTTTGTACAAGTTGACTGCAACTAAATAATATTTTGTTTGTTATATAAACAATTTCCCAACTCTAGAACAGTTAAGAAGATCATGTTTATTTATTTTTTTATTTTTTTAAGGCTTATCATTTATTTGACAATGCTTCCCATGTAAGTTAACATACCAAATAAACCTAATTAATTTAATATTTTTCTTTTTTATTATGGTAATGTTGGTTTATAATATTATATAAATTTCAGGTGTATATCATATTTTTATTTCTGTGTAGATTACATCATGTTCACCACCCAAAGACTAATTACAATCCATTAGTACACACAGTTGCCTAATCATCCCTTTCACCCTCCTCCCTCCTCGCTTCCCCTCTGGTAACCACCAATCCAATCTCTGTTTCTATGTGTTTATTTGTTGTTGTTTTTATCTTCTACTTATGAGTGAGCTCATAAGATATTTGATTTTCTCCCTCTGACCTATTTCACTTTGAATAATTCCCTCACAGTCTATCCATGCTGTCACAAATGCCCGGATTTCATCATTTCTTATGGCTGAGTAGTATTTCATTATGGATTTATACCGCATCTTCTTTATCCGTTTGTCCCTTGATGGGCACCTAAATTGCTTCCAAGTCTTGGCTACTGTGAATAATGCTATGATGAACATAGGGGTGCAGGTATCTTTATGCATTCGTGTTTTTATGTTCTTTGGATAAATACCCAGCAGTGGAATAGCTGGATCATACAGTAGTGCTATTCTTAATTTTTTGAGGAATCTCCATACTGTTTTACATAGTGGCTGCACCAGTTTGGATTCCTACCAGCAGTATATAAGGGTTCCCTTCTCTCCACATCGGCTCAACACTTGTTGCTTCCTGTCTTGTTAATTACAGACATTCTGACAGGAGTGAAGTGATATCTCATTGTAGCTTTGATTTGCATTTCCCTGATAGTTAGTGATGCTGAACATCTTTTCATGTGCCTGTTCGCCATCTGTATATCTTCTTTGGAGAAATGTCTGTTCAGATCTTTTGACAATTTTTTAATTGGGTTGCTAGTTTTTTTATTGTTGGCATGTATGAATTCTTTGTATATTTTGGATATTAACCCCTTACCAGATATATGGTTTGCAAATAATTTCTCCCAATTGTTAATCTGTCTTTTTGTTTTGTTGATGGTTTCTTTTGCTGTGCAGAAGCTGTTTAGTTTGATGTGGTCCCATTTGTTTACTTTTTCTGTTGTTTCCTTTGCCCGGTCAGACATGGTACTTGAAAATACGCTGCTAAGACCAATGTCGAAGAGTGTACTGCCTACGTTTTCTTCTAGAAGTTTAATGGATTCAGGTGTTACATACAAGTCTTTAATCCATTTTGAGTTAATTTTTGTATATGGTGTAAGATAATGATCTACTTTCATTCTTTTGCACATGGATGTCCAGTTTTCCCAATACCATTTATTGAAGAGAATTTCCTTTATCCATTGTACGTTCTTGGCTCCCTTGTCGAAAATTAGCTGTTCATAGATGTGAGGGTTTATTTCTGGGCTCTCATTTCTTTTCCATTGAGAAGATCATGTTTATTAAGTGCTCAGTCTCTGGGACCAAACTCTGGGGCCAAATCCTGGCTCTGGCAATCACTATCCAAGTGACTCTGGAAAAATTTCTTAGTCTTTCTAGGCTTTAGTATCTATAAGACACAAGTAAGAATTTGATATACTTCATAGACTTTTGAGAATTAAATCAGTTAATATCCATAAAAGAATTTGAATAGTGCCTGGCACAGGGCTATCACACAACGCATGTTAGCTGCTGGAGCACCACCCATTAGTAAGCAGGATAAACATCCAGAAACTGGGAAGGCTTCCTTTAGAACCTAGATCTTTGTCTATCTCTCCTTTTATTCCCTCTCTTCTTTGTGCCTTTTCCCCCAATATTCTATTCTTTATCATGTTCTTTTATTTCCAATTCTCTATTTTGAGAAGCAGAGTGTGGGAGTAGATAAGTTTAGGATTTGTGACATTTGAGTCAGAGATTGAGGGAAAGAGAAAATAGACAAAGAAGGAGAAGAAAGAGAAAAGTGAATAAGAAATGAATGCTCAGATGGAAAAAAGAAAAACATGGAGTTGAATGAATAAATTCATGGAGTTACAGCCTTACAGGTTCAGAATTCCTACTTCTGAAATATTCAGTATTTATTGCACAAGATGGAGTACTTGCAGGATTCATAGAATGGTAATGAAATAGATTTTTTTAAATTATTGAACTGAATTTCACTTGCTTGTGAGTGACACTTGATTTTATAGTGTCAGCATCCTAACACAGTCGGTACTAAGCAATATTACAACTTCTACCTCACTTGTTTTGTTCGTTGCTACAAAATAATTTTGATAGTTATAAAATATCATTTGCTATGAAGATGATACTAGTTTTGCATAAGTTAAACTATATTATGGGAGATATTTATGATTTATGGTTCTTCTTAACTGAGTTTCTATTATTTTGCAAAATCTGCATTTCAGAATGTTCAAAGATATGGTCCTTCCCTGATTATAGAAATTCAACTTTTCCTGTAGTGAAATTCAGGACCAATATGGGGATATGACAAAAATATATTCAAGCAATATTATAACATCAAACATGATTAATTGAAAGTATTGATTCATTTGAAGGAAAAAGATATTAGGAACAACTGAAAAGTGGATTTTAGAAGATAATTAACAATGAACTTCATGGAAGAATTATCACCTTTGGAAAAAGTCATTATTAGAGTAAATAGTAATACAGAAAACTTTCACATTATGTAAATTAATATGATATACAGTCTAACAGTTAATCAGGCTGAGAAGCAATGTTAAAGAAGTCAAACAGATGGTAATGAAGACAGTATTCACAGCCCATAGTGAATAGTAACAAAGCAAATGACTCAGAAACCAGGTAATGGAAATAACAATTATGCTTAATACCAGACAGCAGCGTAGGTGTGAGCTGCTACATACTTGAACAGAAAAGAGACATGTTATTCAAAATCTGTTCTTTCTTAAATTGTAAAACATATAAGAAAAAAAGAGACAAGGAAAAAATGGAATTTATTCTAGAAACATTGCGGTGAAAAATCTAATATTCAGATCAAAGGACAATTTAAATATTGTTTATTGGTAAATCTAGAAACAACTATATATTTGAAATTTCTTCCCAAATGTCTGCATTTTAAAGACACTATTGTTGCTATGATGATGTTTACAATACAAATGCAACATACATTAGTGGGAATAATACATTAGAAAAAACCAACTTGGAAAATAGCTAAAATATAATGAGATAATTGCAAAATAATACATAGTGGATTTCAAAGACTGTGAAAAAATGTAAAGCACCTCACTTAAAGTTCTCTTTTGATTACATGTTGGATTGAAAATATCTTTGATATATTGTGTTAAATAAAATATATAAGAAAGTTTAATTTTATCTTTTTTTTACTTTTAAAAAATGTAGCTAACAAAAAATTTGAAATTAAATGTGTAGCTCTAATTATATTTCATTGGACAGAGCTGATAGAGATAGTGGTTTGAAGATCAGAATATAGTTTCTTGGGAGATGGTTTCATATACTCTAAATTAAAATTGATTTCTTCTCATGACACTGAATTCAGTCCTTGTCCATGACAATCAAGAAACTATAAAAGGCATCTGGATAATATTTTGAAGCTCAATAAATTGATTACATTTTTACATTCTACCTCGGTATTATTTATGTATATTATGGTAACTTGGAACAGTTTAGTTGTGAATCTTAGCCCTACCACTTCTGAACTCTGTGAGATCTTTAAACTCTCTAAGCCTATGTTTTTCATCACTTAGTTAAAAAAGAAAAAAAAAAGGCTGTTGGTATTATGATTGCTGTTTGCGGATTTTAAGTATTTAAGTAACAATCAATTTGTTTTACATTCAGTTCATGCCAGGGAATTATTATTGTTATTAATTATTGTTGTTATTGACATTGGTAAAAATTTTAGATTTTTTCTGCACTTGTGAGTACCTGGAATAGCTAGCAGACTCTATTGATCCCCTTCTCTTTTTTTCTATCAATGTTATAAATAAAGGGCACAGCAGGAAAATCATGAGCTAGAGGATGAAGGTAAAGCTATTTTACATTCGTCTTCCCTTCAGAAGGAAATACTGAGATGTCAGTTGCTGTGCTGCCTGATAACACTGTGAAATCCTTTACTGTCTCTTGGGATTATGAGGCGTGGTGATGCGTCGTCTTTTCTGAATATAACTTCCCTGAGAGAGTTGCTGCAACAGGGCCATCTGTTTGGGTGTCATGGCTGAGACATATTTTAGAAGTCTATCTTCCTTTCCCCTATTTCTCAACATTGGCATTTTTACATCCATAAACCAATGCTTTAAAGTGTTTTTCTCAGAGCACTCAAATCAAGAGAGCAATGGATTTAGAGTCAAGACACCTAGTTTCTATTCCAGGCTCGGCCACTAATGAGTTCTGTGACTTTGGGAGAGTCATTTAAATTTCACCTGACCTTAATTTCTTCGTTTAGACAACAAAGAGTTTGAACTGAATTTTCAAACATTCCTTCCAAATAAAATTGCCTAAACTTTTCTGTCATCTTTGAAATAAAAATATTGTGTTATTGTATGATTTTTCTGTTATTTCCCTGATGTTAATGATTTTGTGTCTCTGTCACATTGATTCATTCAACAATTATTTGAAGGCCTGCTTTTGGTAGCGTTCTAGATGTTAGGAAAACAAAAAAATATATCCTTATGAATTTTGCAGTCTGATGGGAAAAATAAATATTCATCAAATATTTACACCGACATTTATACACAAACATACATGATATGATTATGACCAGTGTAATGAAGGCATAAAATGCGGTGACATGAGAGTAAAGTAGAAGTAGGTGGCTTTTTGGGGAAAGTAAGTGAGAATATGTATGTATAACCAAATATTATTTACTTTCCTTACAGAATATTATATACTCTACTTAATGTTTTACTTATTTATTCATTCAAATTTTGAGTCTAATTCTTATTATATTCCAGGCACTGTGTTACATGCATCAATTTATAGTAATGAATAAAAACTTTACAGATCCTACTGTGTAGTTAAAAAGACCATAGTAAATAAGACAGTTCTGCTCCCACTTAAGATGTAGAAAGCCAGAAAATGTGACTCCCATCCTAATAAGTAAAAATAGACAAAAAATTTACAAAAGCATAACTTTTCTCTAAAGTATAGAAGTCTTGTTAAAAGACAACTAAGGGAACTGAATTTCAAGAGTGACAAACCTCTCCCAAGAGAAAAGAAGCAAATGAACTGTTTCATTTTTGCCATAACACAGAAGATATAGATGGCTTCAATAGAAGCGCGGGAGAAGTCAGCTAAAATGTTGATAAATTACTAAAGATAGAGTTGGGCTGGCCTACCAGTTTAGAATAATTGGGAGCCACAGACATGCAGACAGCTCTTCCTACAGGCTTCCTCCAAATGCTCAGGAGAAGGACTGGGCAAGGTTAAAGACAAGAATGAGTGCCCTTTGTGGTACAGGCATACATGACACGATTTTTGGCCATGCTGCTTCCCTGGACCTGCCCTTCAAATGAAGCAAATCTTTAGTTGCTGTGGTAGAGATGAGGGCAGCAACCCCTCTCAACCCTAGGCCTTCACAGGAATAGTAGAAGCAAAATCTTTCTAAGGATAGGAAATTCTCTTTGGTGATGCCATAAAGCAAGAAAATACATACAGTTTATAGAGGAAGGGTAAAAGTAAAAGTCCTTTGTGTCTAGGGACCATCGCGAAAACATGTTGGACCCTGGATCCTGCGCTGATATAAAACAGAAGTTTGCTCCTACTTAGGGAGGGGCAGGGACCCCTCTTCTTCCTAAAACCCACTGTACAGAGTTTATTGACCTCCCCACCTTCCAGGGACACTGGTATCTGGGGCCTACAAAAAATAATGTGTCTGGGCTCAGAGCTGGAGATGGCCACTTTGACCCTGACCCCAAAGCACAAGTTAAAAAGAAACTGTTCTGCATCATGTTCCTTGTCTGGGCTGGCCACCCCGATGAGCACCTGACCGGACTATAGAAACATCCCATCCATGGGAACAAAGAGAAATTACTCAAAGTATCTAAATGTCTAAAAACCTGAGTCAGAACCCAGAAAACATTAGAATAAAAGGGAGTCACAAGTATAGAAAAATTGGGAGTTTCACTGAGGAGAGGATGCTTTGCCTCAGACCAGGACAAAATCGGTGCTCCCGCCTGCCATACAAACTATTGGGACTTCCCCAGCTGATTGTGGTGTGGATGTTGCAAGTACCCATTGGCTATTTGCTTCCCCACTCCTTGTTCTGTTCCACTTTATCCCTGCTCCTTGTTCTGTTCCCCTTTATCAAGAAACTCTGATTGCTTAAACGACCAAGTAGCCTTGGCGGTACCTGACATTCCTTGCCCTTTGTGGCTGCAGACAACATCCACCACAGATAGAAATAAATTTGCTGCCACAGAGAGGAAGGCCAGAAATACTGAGAAGGCATTATTTATCCCCATGGCCCAGGTACACAGATCCTTACTAATACTGAGGCCACACCAGGAGAATTGCCACCATTATAATCCCAGCACAAAGTTAGTTACAAGCTAGAACAATGTACTGCTACAGGAAAAGAGCATGGAAAGAGAACCTACCTCTGTGGCAGAACTGCACAGAGGCAACTGAAAGCTGAAGGTGGAACAGGAACACAGAAAAAACCTTCCAGACCCCCCAGGCCTAATGCTAAGTACAAGGTAATAATAACCTGCTGCTGAAAGAATTTGAGGCAACAGTATGTGAACAGAAGGGATGGGGCCACTTCTAACATCGGGCCTTGAAAACTGACCATGAACAGTTCTCCATTGTCTTTCTCCTTGTACTGTCTTGAGTCAAATGGGCACAGTGACCTTGAAAATTACATGGTAAAGAAGGAATAGCCATTTTCCATCATGACGCAGGGAGATTGGTGTCTTGTCATTTCTTGGAAGAGAAGAACCAACAGATCAGGGACACCAACTGAACTTTATATGAGCTTGAAATAAACTCCTGTTATGATTGAGTCACTACTCATTTTTGTCGGTTATGTAACAGTAGCACTTCCTTAATTAATATAGAAATGGTACTTTGAATGGAAACGGTTCCATAGTATAATCATATACTATGTGGAATTGACCTAGCAATCAGATAGCAAAGTCTCAGAAATTGATATCAGAGCTCAGAAATATGTTAACTCCTTGGGCAGTGGCAATACCTCATTTAAAGCTTGTTCTTGATAACTTAGACTGATCATAAGCTAACCAAGCCTGTAGTTCTGGAAAATGTGAAAATTAAAGTGATAGTGTGCATTGGCTTTTATTTTATGCTTCCCGAAAGATATTTCATAGAGGTGATAGGTTCAGGAAAGAAATAGGCAGCTTTCAAAACGAAATGAAAGCAGAGAGTCCTAATATTTGGAGACTCAAAAGTTTGGAAAAATCTGGCTGCTTCTGGACTCCCAACAGTTAGATTTGACCAATAGATTTGAGTGACAGATTTCTCAGGAAAACAAAATAACACAGCCTTGTGCAAAATTCAGCTTAGATTAAGGTAAGCTGATTATTGCAGATAACGTCAAGGTGTTCAAAGGCATTCAGCATTAAAGAGAGAGAGAGGCTAACCTAGGATGAAAATAAATGAATAGAATTTAGGATTAGAATCAGGAAATAATTTTGCATATGGTTAGGCGGTTCGTGGTACATAGAATAGACAGGAAGCAAATAGATCAGAAGCTTGATTAAGTCTTTGAAGAATTGTCTTGTCAAATGATCAAAACAGACTAAAACATACCGTTCCTTATTTGAAACTTAAAGCAATACTCCACCTCCAAACTTGAACCAGTAAGAAGTGCACCATAAAAACTGGGAAGCCCCCAAAGAAAGCATGCACCCCAAACAGTCACTTCAAATATGTACATAGATAATATGGGAACAGTCCCACAGGGTGGCATTTGGAGAATAGGGTACAAAGCAGAATTAGGATCCAGTCATGCTAGGGTTGAGAGATTTTTCGTATTACGTCCAGCAGAAATTTATTACTACTATAGTCCAGTGATTGCTGTGTATTCCTATTTCTTTGATTGCTTTTAAGAACAGTTAAGAACATTCCTATTTCCTTCCTTCATGTTTTTCCTTCCATCCTTTCTTTACTTTTTTCTTCCCCTCTTTCTTCTCCCCCCCTCCCTCCCCTCCTTCCTGCCTTCCTTTCTTTCTTGGCAGTTTTAATTGCAATTATCTTGTATTTTGCTACACCATTGTATATTGGGTGTGTGTTGAGCAGGGTTAGGGGCACACAAGTTCTTTCTATCATACACAGATTATCAGATCATAAAGTGCAATCTTCAGATATTAAGAAAATGACTCTGAATCACCCAAAAATCCTGAACTTTGACACAAGTACAACGACTAGATGATAGAGTTAGTTCATCATGGATGAATTACTTGAGAAGGTGGTGTAGGAAGGAAGGTAAAAACAGACATTCAGTGACCGTAAAACCAAACTGTAACCAGTTGCTATGGTTGTACTGTATTTTTTAACGTGCTTTTAGAGTCTGCTTGCTTTTTTTTTCTATTAAGGATTCTTGCGTTGATATTCACAAATGTAATTGATGTATATTTTTCTGTCTTGTGCAATTTTTATCAGTTTAGGCATCAAATATACTTCTTTAAGGAATAAAATCTGGATGTTTTTAGTGTTCTAGGCTGTGGAAACAAGTCAGGTAAACTAAGAATTACCTAATTTTTGAGGTTTAATAGAATTCCCCTGAGAAACATCTAGCCTAATGCTTTTTAAAGTGGTTGTTTATAACAACTTTCTCTAATTTGTGGGAATTTTTTTTATCTCTATATCTCTACTAGCATCCACTTTGTTGTTGTTAGTGCCATTGAGTCGATTCCAATTCCTAGGACCCTGTGTACTGCAGAGTGGAACACTGGCTGGTCTTTTTGCACCATGCTCTCCCCTTTGGGCGCTATATCTGACAATGCTCCATTGCTATTCATAGGGTTGTCACGGCCAATTATTTTGGAAGTGGATGGCCAGGTCCTTCTTCCTAGTTTTTAGTCAGGAAGGTCCACTGAAACCTGTCCACCATGGGTAACCCTTCTGGTATTTGAAATACTGGTGGCCTAGGCTTCAGCATCACAGCAACATGTAGCTGCCACAGTATGACAACCAGTTGAAGGGTAGTGTGGTTCCCTGATCAGGAAACAAACCAGGAAAGCGGTGAGAGCACCAAACCTTAACTACTAGACCACCAGTGTCCACTTAATAAAAACTAAATAAATTACTTAGATAATATTTATTCTAAATTTTCATATTTATGAAATTTTGTGCAAATTTATCTCACAACTTTTTAAAATTTTCCTATCCCTAAATATTATTTTGCCATTTATTTTGCTCTTATCTTGTATGTTTGTGTTTTCCATCTTCTTTCTTGTCAATGTTTGATTATTTTTTTATTTTGTCAAAGAATTAGCTTTTGATTTATTCTGTAGTTCGGCTACTTTTCTCTTTTACATAATTTCTACTCTCATTTGTATATCTCACACATTTTTTTTTGTTTGTTCTTTATGTTTACATTGGGGTATGTGTATATGTGTGTATGTGTGTGGGTTCCAACAGCTTTAGTATGGGATTCTGTTCACGTACACTTATTCATTCAATAAACAGACATAAATAATTGAGTACAAATTATAATTTTCCTCTGTACTTCTAATATTTGAATTATTAGCAAAAATTTTTACATAATTTCTTTGACTACTTACTATTAGAGAGAATATACTATTTTTCTTGTATGTTTCAACTCACCCAATTTTTGCTATTGTACTTTTTATTTTGTCAAATATATAATATTTAGATACCTATTCTTAAGTGTTGTCCCTACTTTTATAAGTATATAATTAATATATTCAACATTGAAACCCAGGTGTATTGCCAGAATTTAATAGGATGAATTTCGTCCTTACTAGATTCCTTAGAAAAGACTTCTAGAAATAGTATTCCATGAGTTTTGCCTATTTATTTACTTATTTATTCATTTACTCTACTATATAGCTCTACTATATATATAGATTAGATGTTTTTTTTCTTTTAGTAAAATATATGTAACACAGAATTTTCCATTTTAACTACTTTTAAGTTTATATTTCAGTGGCCTTAAACACATTCACATTGTTTGTAAATAAAATCACTACAATCTAGCTCCAGAAATTTTTGATCTTCCCGAACTTAAACTCCATACCCATTAAACAATAACTTTCCATTACTCCCTCCCCTCAGCCCCTGGAAACCACCATTCTACTTTGTGTCTCTATGAATTTGACTTCTCTAGATACCTCATATTAGGGACATTATATAATATCTGTTCTTTTGTAATTGACTTGTTTCATGTATCACAATGTCTAAAAAGATTATCTGTGTGTAGCATACATCAGAATTTCATTCCTTTTTGAGGCTGAATAATATTCTATCATGTTTTTATTCCTCATTTTGTTTATCCATTTTTCTGTCAATTTACAATTGGGTTGCTTCCTTCTTTAGGCTCTTGTGAACAATACTGTTGTGGACGTGGGTATATGAATATCTATTACAGCCCCTGCTTATAATTTTTCTGGGTATATACCCAGAAGTAGAATTACTGGATCACCTGGTATTTCTATGTTTAGTTTTTTAAGGAACCACCATACCAATTTCCACCGTGGTTACACCATTTTATATTCACACTAGCAATGCAGAAGTGTTCCAATTTCTCCATATCCTTCACAACACTTGTTATTTTTCTGTTTGTTTGTTTGCATAATAGTTATTCTATTGGTTGTGAGGTGATATGTCATTATGATTTTGGTTTGCCTTTGTCTTATGATTAGTGATGTTGAGCATCTTTTCATATGCTCATTGATCACTTATATATCTTCTTTGGAAAAGTGTCTATTGAAGTTCTTTGCCAATTTTGTAAATTGATTGTTTATTCTTGTCATTGTTGTATAGTCATAGGAGCCCCTTGTATATTCTGGATATTAATCCCTTTTCAGATATACAATTTACAGATATTTTTTCCCATTTCGTGGGTTGACTAGCCAATCTGTTAACAGTGCCCTTTGCTTTGATGCACAAAAGTTTTTAATTTTGATGAAGTCAAATTTACCTATTGTTTTGTCATCATTGCCTATACTTATGGTATTATACACAAGAAATCATTGCCAAATCCAATGTCATGAAGCTTTTCCCTTAAAAGTTTTACAGTTTAGCTTTTACATTTATGTCTTTGATCTATTTTGAATTATTTTTGTATATTGTTTAAGGTAAGAGCCCATCTTCATTCTTTTGCAAGTGGATATCCAGCCTCCTCAATACAATTTGCTGAAAAAAACTCTCCTTTCCCCATTGAATGGTATTGATACTCATGCCAAAAATCACTTGACCATATATGCAAGGGCTTATTTTTCTGGGTTCTCTATTTTACTCCATTGGTCTATATGTCTAAATTTATGTCATACCACACTATTTTGATTATTGTAGTTTTGTATCAAGTTTTGAAATCAAGAAGTATAAGACTTCCTAATTTGTTTTACTTTTCCAAGATTGTTTTGCTATTTGGAGTCCATTGAGATTCCATATAAATTTTAGGATGAATTTTTCTATTTCTCAAAAAAGAATCATTGGGATTTTGATAGGGATTGCATTGAATCTGTAAATTGCTTTGGGTAGTATTGACATTTTAACAATATTAAGTCTTCCAAGCCATGAACCTGCAATATCTCTTTATTTATTTCTTCCTTTCTTTAATTTCTTTCAGCACCATTTTAGTTGTTACATACAGTGTACAAAGTTTTCACCTTCTTGGCTAATTTTATTCCTAAACATCTTCTTCTTTTTGATCTTACTGTAAATGAAATTGCCTTCTTAATTTACTTTTGTGATTGTCCATTGACAGTGTTTAAAATTGCAACTGCATTTTGAGTGTTGATTTTATATCCTGCAACTTTGTTTAATACATTTATTAGATCTCATAGGGTTTTTTTGTGTATATGAAGTCTTTAGGATTTTCGCATATAAAATCATATTGTCTGTAAATAGAGATAATTTTACTTCTTTTCCAATTTGGACACCATTTATTTATTTAATTTACATTTGTTTATTTCTTTATTTTTAATTTTCACTTATTTATTCTTTTACTTAGTTGCTCTGGCTAGGACTTCTAGTTATATTTAGAATAGAAAAAGTGATAGCAGACATCCTTGTCTCGTTCCTAATCTTTGAAGAAAAGCTTTTGGATTTCACCATAAAGTATGATGTCAGTTTGGGTTTTTCAGACTTTTATTGTGTTGAAGTAACTTTCTCTTTTCCTGTTTTGTTGAATGTTTTTATCCTGAAAAGATGTTGAATTTTGACAAATGTTTTTTTCCACCTCAGTTGAGCAGATTGTAGGGTTTTCCCCCTCTACATTCTGTCAATGTGATCTATTTTCATGGTTGATTTTCATATGTGGAACCATTCTTGCATTCCAGGAATAAATCCTACTTGGTTATGTTGTATAATCCTTTTAATATGCTATTGAATTCTGTTGAGAATTTTTGTGTCAACACTCAGTGATACTGGCCTGTAGTTTTCCTTTCTTGTAATGTCTTTGTCTAACTTTGTTATCAGAGTAATGCTGGCCTCTTAAAATGAGTTTGAAGTGTTACCTCCTCTTCAATATTTGGGAGAGTTTGAAAAAGATTGGTGTTAATTTATTAAGTTAATTCATTAAGTGTATGGCAGAATTCACCAGTGAAGACATCTGGTCCTGGGCTTTTCTTTGTTGGGAAATTTTTTGTGACTGATTCAATATCTTTACCAGCTGTAGGTCTATTCAGATTTTCTTTTTCATCATCATTCAGTCTTGGTAGATGTTTCTTTGGTATGAGTTTGTCTACTTCATCTAGGTTATACAATTTGTTAGCATACTATTGCTCATAGTACTCTCTTATAGACTTTTTCATTTCTACAAAATTTCTGCAAAAAGTAATAGTCCCTCTTTCATTTCTAAATGTAGTTATTTGAGTCTTCTCTTTTTTTCCTAGTCAATCTAGCTTAAAGTTTGTCAATCTTTTTGTAGAATCAAATCTTGGTTGTGTTGATTTTATTGTTTTTTCTATTCTCTATTTTATTGATCTCTGTTCTATTTTTTATTTCCTTCCCTTTGCTACTTTTAGTTTAGTTTGCCCTTCTTTTTGTATTTACTTCAGATGTAAACTCATGTTGTTGATTTGAGATTCATTTTTTTAATGTAAGCATTTACAGCTATAAAGTCCCCTCCCTGTTTTGACTGCATCTCATGAGTTTTTGTATGTTTTGCTTTCATTCTCATTTATCTCAGATATTTTCTAATTTCTCCTGTGATTTCTTCTTTGATCCATTGGTTGTGTAAGAGTATGTGTTTTAATTTCCACATATTTGTGAATTTTCCAGTTTTCTTGTCTCCTGTTTACTTCTAGTTTTGTTCCAGTGTGATCAGAAAAGATACTTTGTTTGATTTCAATCTTTCATAAATTATTAAGACTTGTTTAATGGCCTAACATATGGTCTGTTTTGAACAATGCTCCATGTGCACTTGAGAAGAATGTGCATTTTTCTAGTATTGTGTGGAGAGTTCTTCAAATGTCGGTTATGTCCAATTGGTCTATAATGTTAAGTCCTCCATTTCATTATTGATCTTTCATCTAGCTGTTCTATTTACTATTGAAAGTGGGATTTTGAAGTCTTCAACTATTACTGTAGAAGTGTATATTCCTCCCTTCAATTCTGTCAATGTTTTCTTCGTATATTTAGGAGCTCTGATATTTGTTGCATATATGTTTATAATTTTTATATCTTCTTGATGAATTGACCCTTTTATAGAATTTATGTCTTTTTCTCCTTTGAAACAGTTTTTCACTTAAAGTTTACCCTTTTCTGATAATAGTAGAGTCACTCCCAATGTCATTTGGTTACTAGTTGCATGTAATATCTTTTTCCGTCCTTTCACTTTCAACCTATGCATGTGCTTATATCTAAAGTGAGTCTATTGTAGGCATTATGTAGTTTGGGGAGCTTAATTCATTTACACTTAAAGAAATTATTAATACGGAAAGACTTACTATTGCCATTTTGTAGGTTGTTTTCTCTATTTCCTATAGCGTTTTGTTGTTGTTATTGTTCCTCATTTCCTTCATGTATGCTTCCTTTGCGTTAGGTTGAATTTTTTGTGTGACATGTTTTGATTCCCTTCTTATTTCCAGTTGTGTGTATTCTACAGATACTTTCTTTTGGTTACAATGGGAATTACATACAACACTAAAGTTATAACAGTGTTATTTTAAACTGATAGTATTTAACTTTAATTGCTTTTATTTAGTCACAAATTATATCTTTATATTAGATATATTTATAATTTATATTAGATTTATAATTATACAGCTATAATGTATAATTATATTAGAATAGATTTATAGTTACTTTTTTGCATTTATCTTTTAAATCCTGTAGAAAAATAAAAAGTGGAATTAAAAGTCAAAATTATAATAATACTTTTATATTTGTCCATGTAGTTACTTTTGTTAAAGAAACATATTTTCATGTGGTTTCAAGTTACTCTCTAGTATCCTTCTGGCCTCCAAGATTTCTGCTGGAAAATCCACTCGTGATCTTAGTGAGGATCCATTGTATATGATGGCTCACTATTCTCTTGTTCCTTTAAAGGTTCTCCGTCTTTGGCTTTTAATAGTTTGATTACATTGTGTCTTGATATGGGTCTCTTAGTGTTTACCATACTTTGAGCCCACTGAATTTCTATATTTGCTTATCCAATTCTTTCCTCAAATTTGGTAAGTTTTTGGCCATTATTTCTTTAAGTAAGTGCTATAACTTTCTCTCTCTTCCTTCTAGGACTCCCATTTGCACATATTGTCCACTTGATAGTGTCCAATAAGTACCTTAGGCTCTGTTCATTTTCTTTATTCTTTTTTCTTTTCGTTCCTCAGACTCAATAATTTCAAGTGACTTATCTTCAAGTTTATTGATTCTTCCTTCTGTCTGTTCCAGTCTGCTGCTGAATCTCTCTCATGAATTTTTCAGTTCTGTTATTGTAACTTTTGTCTCCAAATTTCTGTTTGGTTCTTTTTTTATAATTTCTATCTCTTTGGTGATATTCTCATTTTGTTCATATATCACTTTCCAGATTTGTTTTAGGTTTTTCTCTGTTTTCCTTTAGCTTTTTGAGCATATTTAAGATAATTATTTTAAACTCTTTGCCTAGTAAGTCTAATACCTGTGTTTCTACAGAAACAGTGTTTGAAGATTTATATAGTCCATTGAGTAGAACATACTTTCCTATTTCTTTGTATTCCTTGTGATATTTTGTTGAAAACTGGGCACTTGAAAAAACAGCCACCTACCCTATTCTTTTTAGACTGATGCTATGCAGTTGAGACCTTCACTAATTAGCAAGGCATATTCTAATTTTGGGAATCAGTCCAGCATGAAGACTGAAGGTCTTCTCATGGCTTTTCAGGGCTTGCTTCTTCCCTGGGTCTGTGTGTGTTTTCTCCAGTTCTTGAGTATATCTGGCTGCTTTTAATTATCTTGATTTCCCTAAGTCTCACTCCTGCTTTTTCTCAGGGGCTTAATTCTCTACCAGTAATCTCTCATTTCAGGCATCTGCAGGCTTGTAATCACTCTGTGGCTTTCAGCAGCCATGCCTGCTGCCTCTCATGGTTTTTTCTAATCTGGGCTCTAAATTAAGTGAACAGAGACCAATCCCTCCAGAAGCCCTGAGACAGATCAGAATGCCACAAGTTAGGTCTGCTCTGCTCTCTCTCTGGTCAAAAGAAGTTAACTGAGGAACAGGCCTCTGCTTTCTCTAAACCCCAATGTGTCATGAAGGAAGAAGACCAAGAGCAAATAAAAACACCACAAAATTTCCTACCATTTGAATGTGGCATTTTCACAATTGGATTTGGTTGCTGTAGATCTCTGACTGATTGACAGAGATTCTATAAAGTTATCTTAGCCAGTCCAGTTGTTTCTTAAATATTTCTGTGGGGGAATGAGGAGTTGGAGCTTCCCAGTCCACTTTTGTCGATTGAGTATCCCTATAGCTTAGATTCTTGAAATGTATTTTTACTGAATATAAAATCTTTGGATTTCCCTGTCTTCTCTAGTGTTTCTTGACAATATTGCTTTACTATCACTCCACTTGGGTTGCATGTTGCTACATACATCATCCTTGTTTTCTTTCCTTTGTAAGTGGATTGGTCTTTTTATCTGGAAGATTAGCGATTTCTGTTATCTCTACTTTTAAGGCTAATAGTTACAAATGCCCATCTCAATGTTCATCATTCTGAGTCAATTTAACAAGATACAAGTAGATCTTTTCAAAATGTTGATTCAGGTCATCTTTGAATTCCAGAGACGTTTCTTTGATTATAATTCTAAACATTAGTTCAGTATTATTCTTGTGATTTCTTCTTCAGCCATTCCAACGATACTTATGATAGGTCTTTGTTCTCTATATTCTAAATCTATGGCTTTCTCTTATCTGCTTTTGTCTATTATATTTTATTGCCACTTCTTCATTGTTTTTTCTCCTCTTCTCAAATTCCCTTATTATACTTCCTGTCAAATCATTCTCCTTTGAGAATTTTTAAACTCAGTTTTTGGTTTTGGATATTTTTGCCTTTTCCTTTGATTTCTTTCTTCAGTTCAGGCAATTTGATTTCAAATTTTCTTGTATGTGCATGTTACACATTTATTAAGAAATAATCCATATGCCACACAATTCACCAATTTAAAGTGCATAATTCAATGGTTTTTAGGATATTCCTAGAAGTCTTTAACCATCAGCACAATCTAAATTCAGCACATTTTCATCCCCTGAAAAAAGAAACCCATGCCCATTAGCAGTTACTTCCCATCCATCTCCCAGCCAAAGACAATCATTAGTCCACTTTCCGTCTCTAAAGATTTGCCTGTTCTGGCCAATTCATATAAATAGAAACATACAATATGTTGTCTTTTGTGACTGGCTTCTTTCATTTAGCACATTGTTTTCGAGGTTAATTCATGTTTTCTGTTTTTTAGCTTATTTGTGATCCATTTATATTCTGAGTTGCTGACCTTACGATTCGTAGTATTCTTTCATTGCTTATTTAGTGTCATTTAATTTATATTAGAGTGTTTTATTATAATCTTTCTCTGCTTCATAATTGTTGTTGGTGTGTATTTTCATCTGCTGAAAGGTTTTGGCAGTACCTTTCTGCTTTCTTCTTGTAGTAGATATGATGTAGATGTTGTATGACTTTTTCTGTGTATTTTCTAAGTACCTTTTATTTTTCTGAAATGTTAATTATACATAGATAAAGCTGAGTGGTTTGGATGGCTTACTAAGATTCTTAGTTCATGCTTACCATATTCTGATGACATAATTAAGTTTCTTTACTAATTGTTACCTTTATCCTATGTGTGTTGGGGGTAGTGGAGATGCAGAGTTTCTTCTGATACTGTAGCACTCTTTTGTTTCTGAAATTTTCATATTTTTCACTGCTTGTTTTCCCTCTCTGTACTACCAAGCTTCCAAATAATGCTTCCTCTTCATGTGTCCTCTGTTATCTCCAAAAGTGATGTTTTTCCACTTCTTTACCTCTGACGCCACACATGTTCCAGTCCTTTCTTTTTGGATTCCTAATAGCCTTGTTCTGATCCACAGGTATTTGATATGTTCCAATTTTTCTGTCACCCAAAGTTAGACTTTCTCCTTCAAGGATGATGCTATATGTGTTCTCCTACTGTAAGGATTCTGTTGGCCAATTTTTCATCAATAAACTTCCTCTTTCTCCACTTAGAAAAGGGCTACAGAGTAGGCCATACTGATTTTGGATGTTCTCCCTATTGCACATGTAAATTGGAGTTTTTGGCAAACTGTATCTCCTAATTATGCTCCAGGCATAGGTTCATTGGCTTTATTTATTTGGAGGTTGTGTCGGAAAATTTTATATTTAGGAGCCCATCATTAGCCTATCTAATATTTTCTTAAAACTTGGATATTTCCCCTCATTTGTTTTCGTTAAATTCATTGTGGCAAATAAATTAAATGATCTCACAAACAATAGTTTTATCTAATTCTTCAAGTCATTGCCCTAGCTTTGGACTGATTTTACTATCTTAAACAAGAAACACTGTAGATTTGGGCTAAGTTTTTGAAGTACAGATTATTAGTGCTCATCATTATATGTCTTTTTCATTTTCTTGTACAAAAGAAACTGTATGTTCAATATTTCTTTTAATTAAGTAGGGTCATGTGAGTATTTCTGGTCATTAAAATGAGAGTGGAAGAAATATGTCATTTCTAGGCTAAGACAGAGAATAAGTCATTAGAGAGTTCCATTCTCTCACTCTTCCCCTTCCAGAACAATAATGGAGAAGACTTTATCTTATAAGAGTAGAACCATAAGATGAGAGTGGCTTGAATCACTGAGTTTCCACATGGGAGACAGCTTTTGTTGAGAAATACCTGAAACCACATTGAACTTAGAATGAAGAAGAAACACACTTTCACTTTGCCTAGTCACTAAGATTTTGGGAGGCATTTGTTACTACAGCATAGGTGTAGCCTATCCTGACATATAGTTTAGAGGTTGAAACAACTTCTTGAGAGTTGGTATGTAGGCTTCCATTTTTGCCAGGGAAAAAATAGACTTTAACCACATAACTCAAATAATCATTAAACTGGTGAAGTTCTTTAGTGGAAAAAGTTAAAGGAAAGTTCTCATACATAATGCAATTAGGAAACTAAAAGCTTCTTATATGCTTCTGGAAGTCAAATTTTTCTATATATAAATTGTCAAATAAAATGACATACTATTTAAAGTAGAAATCTGCTACTTTATTTAGTAAGTATCTTAAAAGAATGAACAGCCAGAAATTTTTATGTATCAAGTTTGCTGAAAGGAGACATTGAAAATTGGACATGTATGAGCAATACTTTACAAGACCTTTGCAGATCTCCAAATTTGTGAAAATCTCTAAAATATATAAAGCCTCTCATAAAATATATTATTTTAATGAACATTTATATTACATTTCAAAATGGGAAAGTACAAGATATTGGCATTAATTTAATTTTAATTGATTTAATTTGATATTGAATTTTTTTCTAATAAATAGACTATATTACATAATATAATGTTATCATTATTGTAGTAATATTATTTGTGAACTTCAGCTGAATTAGCAAAGCTAAAACAGCAATGGGAAATAACTGTGATTGCTGCTGTTTCTTTTGTGAGTGTGTTCACTACAAACAGCATGAATGTATATTTAGAAACAGATTTTCTTCCATTATCGAATGGTTTAATTCTAACTGAAATTTATTCTGCCTATGGCTCATCTCTTTCTGTTTTCTACCTTGGTAGGCAATACTTTCTCAGTTATGTATTCAACTGATGCCTCCTTTCCTATTAACTTCACATTACGCAAATTAAGATGCTTCTTAAAATTCTTGAACCAATCTTTGCTCATAAAATTGGTTGCTTCAACTGCTGTGCTGGTACCTTCAGCACCTGTGGTTACATGGAAACTCTTTTTTTTTACAGGCTACTGGCTTCTTCCTATACTATATTTGCATGCAGAATTACATGTCTTCTGTGCACATGTTCATACCAAACATTAACTATGTTTTTAACTTTCATAAATTATTCTCTTTTAAGCTATGAACAACTCTGTACAGGCTGGAACATTTTATGAAAGAATTTGTATGTATTTCTAAATAGGGTATGTAGAGTTCTCTGAGTCACAACCATATTTATCAAAACATTCTACATTTTAGTTAAGAAGGTTTCCTCTCATATTTTCATTTTCATATCTTACAAAAAGCGCTATCTGGCCTTTCTAGGTGATTCTCAAAAATACGTATTATTAATTATTTTTTACCTTAACCCAGGGTACTAGATATAGAATGAATAGTTGAAATGAGCAAAGCTGTACTGAAACACAGAAATGAGCAAAGATGTGCTGAAACAGATTTACTCGTTAGTTAAGTGAAACAATCCTATAATAGATCCTCAGGGGTTCCACAAAAAACTACAAATATATAACTATCAAATTATAAAGAGGCATAAGCACATAAACACACACATATCATAGAATTCCTTAGTCTCTGCTCAATACTAAAACAGTTGTTTTTAATTTCCCTAAATACCAAGAATGTAGTCTATTTGTATTTAACATATTCTTTTACTACAAGTTGGGTAGATTTCAAACTATTCTCATTCCTCTAGCAGGGAGGGGTAAGCAGGTAGGCAACTGTTTCTGTTCCCTAACTCCAAGTCACACCAAAAAATCCTGATCTATTTTAATATATATGTCTCTTTTACCTATTTTATATATTTGTTTTACATAAAAAGCAAGATACACAATAATTGCTTAAAAATGGAATCCATTTTACTGAAACGGCAAAGGTACTACAAGCTTTTAGCTCATTTGTGTTTTACAGTATTACAACATTGATATAAAAAGTAGACTATCCTACCCCAAAATTCGATCACAAATGCAATAGTCATGGAACTCACAATTTATCGAAGAATAACTTTTTCCAATATTTTTCAACATTGTTTTATGCTCCAAGCCAAGACTAGCAATATCATCAAGTTTCTTAAAATGGAAATTAAATCCGTCAAAGTTTTTAATCATAAATTTTATTCTAGGCTCTCTTTTTATGATAATAAAGTAATATAGAATACATTTGAAACTGCTCTTTTGCAGGCAGATGTTTTCAAACACATTTAGTTAGGCTATTTTTTTCAGTCTGGTATCAGCAAGTATGCTCCCAGGAATCAAATCAAATCCTCCTGATGAGGCCTCTAAATTTTTTCCTCTTGTGCATGGTAGTCTGTGAGCTGAGCACCCTATAATCTGCAATTCGTCTTCAGAATTTAATATGCTAACAATCTAATTCAGCATGTACTGTAATGAGAACTTTTGTAAAAGTGCATGAGTATATAAATTAATGAATTTCTGAGTATTTTTGTCATTCACATGAAGACTTGTCCCTGAAATTTGAGTGTCAACTTTTTGGTACTGTATTATTCAGTCCGATATAGGTTACAAATTTATTTCTTGGCAAAGTCACTCTCTAGACTAGACCAGTGGTCCTCAAATACAAACTTTTATCAGAATTATTTTAGACCCTTTATAAATATTTAGATGTTTGCCTGATTTCTTGTGGCTTTTATTCAGCAGTTTGGAAGTTATTTCACAATATTTTATAACCTCCCTCAAATAATTAGCTTGAATGCCAACATTTGAGAATCTTTGCTCCAAGTAAAATTCTAACCATTTGAATACCATACCAGGCGTCAGAAGAAACACAGCCAGCATAACTAGGCACTTCAAGTTTTGTTTTCATGCCTATATCGCAGATCCTCTTTTTCCTTTTTTACCATAGACCATCTGCTTTAGCATTTGAGAGTTTGGCAGTTTGACCAATAAGCAATTTCTGGCCATTTGCTCCTCCCACACTCAGTGAAGAGGCTTTGGTAGGGCCCGGAATCTTCCTGTATAACAAGTTCCCCAAGTGAATCCTTAGGACTCAAGTCTTCCAGTGATGGGTAGGGGGTAATTTTCATTTGTTCATTAAGTGAATATTCTGACTTCTTGTTATTCCTAGTATTTCCCTTGATTTCTCAAGGCAGATTATTTTCCTTATCCTATATCACACCTCAGGCTTGACTATATTTCCCCACCCAATAACAAGATGGAAGACATGCCACAAATATAATTCTAAAGACTGTGTTAAGGGCCACATTAATTAAAAGTGTACATCTGTTCTCAGATTTACAAGAGCTTTTTCTCCTAGTGAAGAAAGGAAAAGAGAAGAGAAATAAACACACACTTCACATACCATCTCCCTCTTTACATATTTAATCCTCTACATAACACCATCTGTATTAACCATGATTTGCATTTAAGGAGACAGATTTCCCAAGATTATAGGTAATTTGACCAAGTTCATGAAGTCAATAAATGGCAGAAGTGGGATACTAATTGAGATCTTCCTGACGCCAAGTCCCATGAACTATTTATTATATTATGCTACCAAAAAATGTAGTGATCATAGTGGAAGAATGGAAATTTCTTATGTAATGCTCGACTTGATTCATTATTTGACAATTCTTTTGGTAAGACTCATGCTGTAAATATCTGAAATTTTGTTTAATACCAATTTTAAAATTTGCAGCTATTTAAACTATGTCCCCCTTTTTAGGCTTATGTCCTAAAAATTGTTTTATTATTCTAGTATGTTTCCAATTTCTTAGACTACTGAAGCAAGAATTTTAATATTTTAAGAAAATACAGGGTTAGTGGTATTTCAGGAAATTTTCAGGAGACGAATTTGAAGCAAAAGCATGAAACAAAATCTATAAAGTGTTTTCCCAGAACATTTGTGAAATAAGAAGAAAGCCTACTAACTTTTATCATAATTACATAAGATCCCTCTCATGCTCATCCTCCCTCAATCAGATAGGCATATTAAATGTAACCTAATACAAGTTTATCAGATTATAAACTGTTTATGATACAAAGACTGATATAAAACTTGGGTTGCCTTGAGAAAGTGTCTCTTGATACTGTGTTTAATACTCAAGTTCATCCAGACCCCAGTATTGAGAGCTATGCTTGAGTGCATCATTTAAGCCATCTTTAAAAACCATACTTTAGAGGGTCTAAATTTCTTTTTTATTTTTGTATTCTTCTCTAATGTAATGTTTCTATATCAGAATCTTAACATTGTGTAACTCTGCTTAAACCAATACCTTCCATTTATTTGTAACGCACGTTAGACTAAGGTAACCAACGTTGTCTTATGGCAGCAATCAGAGTTTGAAGCCCATAAATCATTTGCTTTCTTCTTCCTGTTCTGAATAATCTGAAGATTTCTTATACTCATTTATTTTCCTTTTTCATCCTCTATTCTAGTCTCCTTATCTCATTTTGATTTTCCTATTTCTGTCCATTTTCCCAAAGAATTATGCTTACGCAGAAGGTTAAACTACATTGGCAACATGTAGGCATTTCTATCAGCAGACACAAAATGTACACTAGCCCGTGTCAGCTGTAATCACACTGACACTGTCAAGTGCAGTGTATTTACAATAGTTTAGTTTAGAGCACTTCAATTATAAATCCTGACAGTGGTATGAATATTGGTTTACAGAAGAAGTCTCTAAGTAAATACCTCTGGCATATGAAGGGGATAACTTTAATGAAAGAAACTTCCTGTGTACACTTTTTAACCATATAAATTCACTTTCGATTACATGTGAAGGCTTAAAATAATTTCCCTTTAGATTAAATTATAGACTCTTTGTTATTATTGTTGTATCTATGTCTGATTTCCAAACCAGTGCATTATGCCTAATTATTCTAATTCTCTTTATAAGGCATTCTATCACTATACCCAAATACTATGCTCAACAGGCGAAAGAATCATATAGGATGTTAAAAAATTAATGGCTATTATTTTGAAGTAACAGATTGTTTTAAAAAGATTATTTTGTATTAAGATTTAGCTTTTTATACACAAGTTAAAGTAACATATTCTTTTAGATTAACCATTGAATGTAAACACAATTTAACAGAAGATAATGTCTGGAAATATAATTTATATTTTTGTTAAAATGGGAGACATTTACTTTTAGAGAAATAAAGGGTCCTAGGTTCTATTACGGATTACATTACTCTCTAGTTGAGATTCTGGTAAGCCACTACATCTTATTTTCCTATAAATTCTACAACAATAAAATGAGGCCTATAAAATCTTTTTTAGAAAGGCCTATGATTTAGATTATAAGCAATTTGAAAAGAAAAAAAACAACACTTGTACGATGTGAATAAATCATCCTGGATCGCTAATTTTGTTCACCTATCTTTTCTTTTGCTATTTCATTTTAACCTAATGTTCACAGTCAAGTTTCTCCTTCTTTTTCATCTAAAGCATGTCCATTATTGGCATATATTTGGAATAAATGGATTCTGTGAGAAAAAGTGGAACAGAAGAAAATGCACTTAAGAGCAAAAGTCTACTATGCCTATTTTTTCCCTCTAGCAACTAGAATACGGGCATTGGCTTTTCTATGGAATAAAAGTATGCCAAATATTTCAGATCATAGTAAATATACTGTGTAACTTCTGATTATTATCTCATATTACAGATGTCTAATATACCATGTTCTTTCTGCTCTTGACTATAATACCCAGTAGGGCTGTGCTCCTTTCTGGAGGCTCTAGGGATGAATCGAATCCCAAGCTCATTCAGTTGGCAGGATTAATTTTCTTTCACTTATGGGACTGAGGAACCAATATCCTTGTTGGCTGTCAGTGAAAGGCTGGTCTTTGCTCCTACAGGCCCCCCACCTTCCTTCTCATGTTTTCCATGTCTCCTTGTTTCCTCCAACAATGGCTGTCTCTCTCATGCTTCAAATAGCTCCCCTTCAGTGGCATCTTTCTGATGGATTCTCAAAATAAAAGGGAAACAGTTGCCTTATTATATTTTTCTGACCAGTATTTAGTAATTTCAGTGTACACTACTTGCACCTATTTTGTTATTTATTATTTTGTATTTCTTATTTAACATAACCATTTTCTGAGAACAAGTCTATACATTCAATACACTGTTGTTTTAAGTCTCCGAGTTAGTGGTGATTGTTTACAGATGCCTCAGGAAATTAATACATCATGCATATGAAATTCTGAAGGAGGCAAAATTAATCTATGGTCACCAATAGCAGATATTGTCTGAATCAGGGATTAGGGAGAGGTTGCCCACAAAGTGACATACAGGGACTTTTTGAGGAGATGGAAAATGTTATATATCTTGACTGTGGTTATGGTAACATGAGTATACATATTTGTCATAACTCATGGAAATACACAACTAAAATAATGTTGATTATACTTCAATAAGTTGGGAATATGCTTCATGAGTTCACTGCTCATTTAATCTTACAGGTAAATCATCACATTGCCTGTAGGCAATCTGGGTAGGACAAAATGGACAGCGATGAAAGTAAGGTTTATCCTTTCTTTATGGTCAAGTCCTAGAAAGATACTATGGTCTCACTCTATATGTTTGGATTTATTTTATATCTCAAAGAGGTGCGTAATCCAGGAACCAGTGAGAAGGCAACCCTTGGTCTCGGAGGTGTTCTTGGTTGGCTCCCTAGCATATCGCTACCTTTATTTTGCCTTACCATTGTTGAAATTTGATTATAAATCAACCCAGCTTCTGTTCATATGAAAAGTCACAAACAATAATGAAACAATATTCTTTGAGTAACAGAAGATGGTCAGTCAGAGCAAGACAGTGGAGTAAGAACCATGACCAGCCTGTGTTGTTTTTTCAATAATGACTCTGAGCATAGCTGAGGAATCGACTTAGTACTCTAATAATTTTGCAAGGGAGACTGAACAATTGATTCTACTAGTAATTTGAGGAATGTTTACTACCTCCTGAGTGGCTGAAAGGTCAGGACATTTGCTTATCTCTAAATCAGGAAGACACTGAGTTACCGTCATTGACTTTGACATGAGGAAAAGAACTCTTACACTGGATTGTGGAGGATATAAAAATAGCACAAAGACATAGACAAAAATTGTTTGTGAAACGCTGTCAGCATGAAGAAGAGATTAGAGCAGACAACAAGGAAATAATAATTAGCAAAAAGGCCTTTTGCTTTCTTTCCACACTACCTCTCCCTTCAGCTACCTTGATTTTATTACTTTTGTGTAACTCTAAACATTATACTTTGGCATGACTAGACAAATTTCCACTCATTTACATAAATTTATAAGTTAAAGCAATCATGTCACATACCAGAACTATGAGAGAGAGGGAAGCTTCACAGTTTACCTTATAGAATTTTAAAACTAACTTCATGGTATAACTTTTGAAAATGATAACACGAGGACCTTTGTCCTAAACCTTAATATCTAGAGCTTAGACTTGGGCTTGTGGTCATTCTCACAGGCCTTTTAACTTCTTGGCCCTAATATGTGCTTTCTTTTTATTTTACAATGTACATATATAATGTTGGGGGAAAAAAGGCACAGGATCAGATTTAGAGTGCAAACAGGAGAAGCTGATCAATTATTTTAGGGGAATAAACTTCCCAAAGTAAATTATATAAGATAAAAGAATACAAGCGACTATATGCTAGCTTAGTGAAGAGGCTGAGGCAAGTGGATTCCAACAGAGAAAACAGCATATACAGATGTCAAGTAAAATAGTATAGTAAAAGAGTCTAGGACTTTTAAAGGACAAAAAAAATTCAATATTACTGAAGAATAGAGCTTAGGATGAAGAGTTCTGGGAAGACGTAGCTGGAGAGATATAAGAAGAGCAAACAAAGAAACCAAAAGGATTACGATTTGACTTACACTAAGAGCAATGAAAGGTTCATGGGTTTTCACCAAGGGAGTGAAATGTTCAGAAGGTTCTTCTGTGCTAGAGAAATTGAGGGACCTTCCAAACTTAAGATCGAGGGTGGCGTCTTCTTCACATCTACCATTATTGAGTACAGGAAGTAGCAGAAGGAGACTGAAAGAGATCAAAGTTCCCATGACTGTCAGAGGTTATTTGTGCAGTTTGAGGCCAAATCCCTGAAGGGGTAGGCAGAAGTCTGGAAGGCTAGAGAGTCAGGCTGTGGAAACTCTGAATATTATGAACACCGAATATTCATTACTCTTTATGGGTGGGGCTTCTTCATGGAGACTGAGCCAGATCTACACCTTGAGGCTGCAGTGGCATGGTGGGCTCCCCCACCACTGGAAAAGTGATTATAAGTAGGCTAAGTGTTTCTGCCACCTCTTCCTACTGTCACCCTGGGGCACTTTACCAGTTTCAGTGTGCAGCAGTACTGTGGGTGCTCACAATGGGCTGGGAAGCATTTGTGCATGTACACGGGGGTGCTGGGGAAGGACAGGGAGTGCTCAACTATTTCCACCACTTCCCAGATGGCCAGTCAATCCACCTTCAGATGTATAGCTGTGTGGGTCTCTCAGGCATCCTGTTGTGCTGTGTGACTTTTCTCCATTGGTCAATAAATGTCCATGTAGTTGTAGCTCAAAGAAGGAGAGATAAAGAGAATAGCTCCCTGCCATGTTCCTGACATCACTCCAATTCTGTGTAGTTTTGAGAATAATGCTAAAAATATGGCATTTTGTAATTATTTAAGGAACTAATTTGTTTGAGAGGTGTGACAGTCTTAAAAATGTTTTGCATTTAGCTTGTAAATTTGCTTTAAACACACATCAACCATTGTACATCATTTTTTTCTGCTAAATAGTCAAAATTATTCTTTAGACTGGAGCTCTTGTCTCATAACTTTCTAGATATTAGACAACTTAGGTTATCTAGTGAAAGAAACTACTAATTCTTTTGAGTTATGATCTTATATTTTTGTTATAATAAACATATGTTTAGAACCATATATGTGAGGCTTAAATTTCTAGCCACTTTTTACAAAACTATGACATCCAGCACACACAAGTTTCTTTTTTCTTCATGTATGTAACTAAAACCATAAAAACCATTTATCAGGGTTCTAGTGAGGATTATAATATATGTAGAGGGTTTAGCACAGTGCTTAGCACATAATAAGTGTTTAGTAAATGCAACTTGGTTTTCTTCTTACTATTAGAAATCAAGTGAGCATCACATACATGATTGCCTGTGACCTTCAGGAGACAAGACTGGAAATCATGTTCTATGCTAATATTCTCCCGGAAAAGCTGTATAAAGAGATAGCAACAACTGAAATTGTGCTTAAAATATGGTCATGATAAATCCAGACAATGATTAAACTGTATATTACCTTCTTAGAGCCACATTGATCTTTTTGCAAATGTTGTCTGATTTGACTAAGCTTACCAATAAGAAGCAGAAAGCCATAAATCAATTATATTTCAGGTTGAATTTCTTTGGAATGAGAGAAAGAAGAAGACATAAAGTACCTATGTTACCAGATTAGATAACCACACACAAAAAGACAGTATTTTAGGTAAACCACAACATTTAGTTCAATATATTAAAAAGTATCATACCAGGAAACATTTTGAATCTTGGTAAAACTGTTCCTTGGGGCCTGACCAAGTCAATTCTCCAATGCACTTTAAAAAGTAGACATAATTTCCAAAAAATAATACAAAATTTTATTTATAAACTACACAATTAATTGTTTTTATTTGAAAACTAAAGAGATCTGATGGTTACGTATATTAAATACAAAGCCAAGAGTTAAATAAAATAAGCATGCTGTGTATTTTGAGTTTTTATAAAATTTCTATTGTTTGAACAAAACTTTAATCATGGACCGTATGTCCCTGATGTTTACAAACACATAATTCTGTTGTGCATAATCATTGGAATAACCACTTAAATTTTTATTATAAGCTTACATACAGGAATAATGTCTTGGAACATGAATCATGTTGATGAATTCTTGAGAATCCAAAAAGAGAATTTACTTAATTGATATGTTTCACATAATATTTTTCAACCTATGTGCTAGACTACCCATTTTCACACACATATTGTGCTGTACTAATACTGAATCATATGCTAATGTGGATACTGTGGTATTGTTCAGGTTATTTTTTCCCTTTCAAGTGTTCTTTTGAAAAATATGTTATACATTGGATAAATTAAGTCATTAAATTTCTCCAGACTCTGATCATATTAATTTGACTGCTTCTTGTACAATGTTATTAGATAAATGATATGAGGATGCCATATAATGTATTAAAAATAGATTGGATTCATGTATAAGCATTTATTAAAAGTAATTTGCAGATGTCTCATTGTCTAAATAAAAAATAAAATATCTTAGTTCAGTATTAGCTAAAATATTTGACGTTTAACTGATGGCTAAGTATGGAAGGTAATATATGTGAATGAATAAGTGATAGCTAAAGCATTTGAAATATATAATGCTAAATGCAAAACAAGATTGATTCTTTTATTTTTTTTTCCTGAGGAAGATTGCCCTGAGCTAACACCTGTGCCAATCTTCTTCTATTTTCTTTTTATCTGGGACACCTCCACAGCATGGCTGGTGAGTGGAGTAAGTCTGTACCTGGGATCTGAATGCACAAACCAGGGCCGCTGAAGCAGAGAGTGTGGGAATTTAACCACTCGGCCACCAGGCTTGGCCCCAGATTTATTCTTAAAGATATATTTTTATGTATTAATATCAGATACAAAAAACAGTACTGTTAGTCTATCAATGTAATTGTGATTTAAACTTCACTTTTCTTTAAAGAAAATCTTGCTAAGCAGATTTTTAAAAAGTAACATGAAGCCAACTGCATACAACAAAGCCAATGGAAATAAACTCCTCTGCTATCTGATCAGTTTTATTGGTTTTGTTCTTATATGAACTTTGCTTAGGATTTGAATTTTTCAATTAGTATGCAATAGTACTACTACAGACAATGTTTGTGCCCCCTCAAAATTCAGATGTTGAAAGCTAATCTCCAACGTGATGATATTTGAAGGTGGGGCCTTTGGGAGCTGATTAGGTTAGGGCAGAGACCTCATGAATGGGATTAGTACTTCCATAAAAGAGACCCCAGAGAGCTCTCTTGTCTCTTATGCCTGCCATGTGAGGCCGCAGTGAAAAGAAGGCTGTCTATGAACCAGGATGTGGGCCCTAACCAGACTCTGAATCTACTGGCACCCTGCTCTTGGCTGTGAGAAATAAATTTCTGTTGTTTATAAGCCAGCAGTTTACGTTAGTTTGTTATAGCAGCCCTAATGGACTAAGACAATCACTTCTTATGGTTACATTCCAAAATAAAGAAAAAAGGGGCAAGAATTTTTTAATCAATTTATTGAAATATTTTCTCTAATTATGATCTCTTCCAAACATGTGAATAAAGTTTGCTAATTGTATTAAATAATAAAAATTAATTGTATAAAATAAGTTCCATTTTATAAACATATGTTGTATCAGTTGTGTCCTTCAGAAGGAAAACACTGAGAAGAATTTAGGAGAGTAGGATTTATTTTGAGAATAATTCCTATACCTTATAAAAGATAAAAAAGATTTGGGAAGGATGGTAAATGATAGAAAGCATTCAAATTGCCATGTGAACCTGACCCCTGTGAAAAGAGAAGAGCGAGAAAGCAGGATTGGGCAGATAAAGGCTCAGTCCGTGGCGCGCCTCTGCTGTAGTCCCAGATAACCTGGCAGGGAGGTCTGGAACAGATTGCCCATTAGAGGAGCCCTGAGTTGGGCAGAAATGGCCAGGCCCTACGAGTCCCACCATGCTCAGTCATTGGGTGGGGCCACCTGGAGAGAGTAGGGTCTCAGCTTAAAGGCAGAAAAGGATAAGGGGCCTGAAGGCACAAACAGCTGGAGTGTGTTAGCTAATTAAAGGGTTTGCACCTTAGCGGGCAGGTGTTTCCTCGAAGAGAGAACCAAGCAAGCAGCATACCTCTCTGCTGCTACATATGTTAAATTTATTTTCATTGAGAGAGAAGAATTTGAAATTTTTTCAAACTGTCAAAAATTTTATTAAGTAGGGGCTGGCCTCTGGCCGAGTGGTTAAGTTCGCGCGCTCCACTGCAGGCGGCCCAGTGTTTCGTTGGTTCGAATCCTGGGCGCGGACATGGCACTGCTCATCAGACCACGCTGAGGCAGCGTCCCACATGCCACAACTAGAAGGACCCACAACGAAGAATATACAACTATGTACTGGGGGGCTTTGGGGAGAAAAAGGAAAAAAATAAAATCTTTAAAAAAAAATTTTATTAAGTAAAATTATAAAACAAGCAGTACTTAAGTATTAATAGCATCTTAATTATGAGTTAATTACAGAAAAAATTAACTGAATAATAAGCATTTTAAAATCTTTTGTCTACGTTAATCATTCAGATTTAAACGCCAAAAAATATTGTGCAACAGCTGAATTATTATAGTGGCAACACCTGATATCTTCAAGGATACACTAAACTTAACTGTTATTTTTGAATGAAAGGCTCCCTGAAATGCACTTACTGTGGGAGGATGTTTGTTATTACGCAACAGCCAGCAATATTATTTGTCTCCAATGCATGTGCTGCCATATCTGCCAGTTCCTTTTTTTAATCAAAGTTTTGATTTCACTTACTTTTTAAAAAATTCATGCTAATAGAGTGATACCTCTTGCCCCATGTGAGACAAAGATCATCATTTTCTCCACAAATTGTGACTTAATTGGTGATGGCAGTATCGAAAGGCTAAAATATAAAAAATGACCCTGTAATTATAATAAAAAATCTAAATTCATTGATGTTTGATAACTATAGTATTTCCTCATGCGGACATCAATCTGAATGTTGATTGACACAAGCCACTTGTAAGTTATTTACAAGCAATTACTGTATCATTTTTATATCTATCAACATATTACTACTATGACCACAAAGTGCACAGTACAGACCAGGAGCTGTCAAACTTGACACTTGCTACTAGTAAGCATTTATGTCAAACATCATAAGTAAAACAAATAACCTTCTGCCACAGAGTAAAAGAAAACGAAATAATTTTAAAAGTCGCAATTGTATAGCACATTCATACACTCATGCTGATGATAAGTTGTAAGGTCACACAATGCTTGTTAATATCAAAAAAAATATGAAAACCATCAATGTAGTTGCTTCATAGAACAAGAATTTTGTGGGCCAGCCCCCGTGGCCTAGTGGTTAACTTTGGCACACTATGCTCTGACGGCATGGGATCAGTTCCTGTGTGTGGATGTATGCCACTCATCTGTCAGTGGCCATGCTGTGTTGGCAGCTCACATACAAAAAGAGGAAGATTGGCAGCAGATGTTAGCTCATGGCAAATCTTCATCAGCAAAAAAAAAATTATCTCATTGTAAAAGAAGAAAGAATTTTGTGACAATATTTAATTTCAATTATTTACTATTTTCAAAATTACATAACTTTAAAATGGTCATGTTTTATTATAATGTTTTAGGATGATGATAGAAACATTAATGTGAGTAATAATAATTACTATATCATGCACATTTACTGTGGCTGGGCATTTATGTACATTACCTCTATTATTCTTAGTAATCCTGAAAGGTAATTATCATTATTATTATTCCTATTTTTCAGGTGGTGAAATTAAGGCTCAGTAAAAAAATTACTTGCCCATTAATGTAATAAATAGTAAAGCTGCAATTTTAGCAGGAATGTAACTCATTTAAATACATTATCTTTCCAGCAAACTACAATGCTGCCTTCCTGAAAAATGAATACCAGAACCAAGTCAAAAGCCCAGGATTACACCTGTATCAATGGGATAAGGCAGGACTTTGAATAATGAAATATATGGAGTAGTGATGTTTGTACACAAGAGATTATGACATGGTGAAGGGGTATAATTTAAAATCTCCAAATCATCAGAGAAATGCATTTCTGCGACTCTTCCCTCTATTTTCTATCATTCTAAATAATGTTAGATCCAGGAAGGTTAAACATATTTCAGCTCCTGGAGTTTCTTAAATGGAGGCTGCAAACTACAAGTTCTCTTCTTCCCTTTATTTCCACTGGTTAGATAGGGATCACTTGCTTTATGAATGAGAGATCTGTATCACTGAAGAGGAATCATACTCAAGGGATATCAGCTAGTTATTCTTGGCTTGATTTTTAAAGTTTAGAAAAAGAAATTAATTGAATTTATTGCAGATAAGCATCAATGGCAGAGATTTTGCTGATAAAACCAAATTAACAGTTGCATTCCCTTTAAGAGAAGTAGTTGATGAATACATTATTCACAACTGCAAGTTTGAATGTCATTTGATGAAAAATATTTAATTATGTAACTTGAAAACCTCCCCATTTCTTGACATATGTTAGAGATGGTCTTTCTGAAAAAAAAAAAAAAAAAAAGTATGTGTTAAAAAATAGTACAACGTGTGATTTATTTCCTTTTCCTGGTCATAAGTCCTCCAATAATTAATTGAAATTTTCACTTTGCTACATCGTAAGAAAAAGTAGTATTAAAGATATAACAAATTCAGTTACAGATAGTAGAAATAGCTTCAAAGTCAGCTTTTGTCAGCGTGTGCTTGCCAGAAATCCTTTATCAGAATTAACAAGGTGCTGTTTAAAACATAAAGTTCTGACCCTATTGAGATCTACTGAATCAGAATCTCTCAGTATGTACTTACAGATTCTGAAGAGAATCTTAAACACACTCATTTTCTTAATATACTTTATTTTTAGAGCGGTTTTAGGTTCACAGCGATATTAGGCAGAAGTACAGAAAGTTCCCTTAAACCTCCTGCCCCCACACACTCACAGCCTCCCTCCCTATCAACATCCCACACCAGAGTGGTGCATTTGTTACAACTGATGAACCTACATTGCCACATCATCACACAAAGTCCATAGTTTATATTAGGTTCACGTGTGGTGTTGTGCATTCTATGGGTTTGAACAAAGGTATAACGACATGTGTCTACCGTTATAGTATCCCACAGAGTAGTTTCACTGCTCTAACAATCTTCTGTTGCTCTGATTATGCATTCCTCTCTCTCCGTTAGCCCCAGATACTGATGTCTTCATTTTCTCCAGAGTTTTGTCTTTTCCAGAATGTCATATAGTTGGAATCATACAGTATGTAGGCTTTTCAGACTGGCTTATTTTACTTAGTAAGACATATTTAAGTTTCTTCCATGTCTTTTCATGGCTTGATAGATCATTTCTTATTAGTACTCAGTAATATTCCATTGCCTGGCTATACCAGTTTATTTACCCATTCACCTAATGAACATTTTGGTTGCTTTCAAGTTTTGGAAATTATTAACAAAGCTGCTGTAAACATTCATGTGTGGGTTTTTGTGTGGGAATAAGTTTCCAATACCAAAGAGTAAATACCAAGTAAATACCTAAGAGCATGATTGCTGGAACATATGGTAAGAGTATGTTTAATTTCACTGGAAAACACCAAACTGTCTCCAAAGTGTCTGTACTATCTTGCATTCCCATCAGCAGTGAATAAGAGCCCCTGTTGTTCCACATCTTAATCAACATTTGCTATTGTCAGTATTTGGATGTTGACCTCCTAATTGCTGTATAATGGTAACTCACTGCTGTTTCGATTTCATTTCCCTGATGGCATATGATGTTGAGCTACTTTCAATGTTTATTTGCCATCCAGAAATCTTCTTGGGTGAGGTGTCTGTTAATGTCTTTGGCTCATTTTTCAATTGGGTTTTTCATTTCCTATTGTTGAATTTTAAGTGTTCTAAATATATTTTGGATAAGCATCTTTTGTCAGATTTGTCATTTGCAAATATTCTCTCCCAGGCTGTTGTTCGTCTTTCCATTCTTTTGACAGTGTCTTTCACACAGCGAAAATTTTTACTTCTAATGAGGTTCAGCTTATCAATTCTTTCTTTCCTAGACAATGTTTTGGTATTGCATCTAAAAAGTCATCATCAAACCCAAAGTCATCTAGATTTTCTCCCATGTAATTTTCTAAGAGTTTTATAGTATTACATTTTACATTGAAGTCTGTGATCCATTTTGGGTTAATTTTTGTGAAGTCTGTAATGTCTGTGTCTAGACATTTTATTATTTTGCATGTGGATGTCCTGTTGTTCTAGCACCATTTGCTGAAAGACTATCTTTGCTCCATTGTATTTCTTTTGCTCCCTTGTCAAAGATGAGTTTTTGTGGGTCTATTTCTGAATTGTCTATTCTGTTCCAGTAATCTATTTTCCTTTTCTTTTTTTTTTTACCAACGCCATACTGTCCTGGTTATTGTGGCTTTATAGCAAATGTTGATCCTTGAAGGTTGCTCTCCTCCTTCAATACTGTGTTGGCTATTCTGGGTCTTTTTTTCTCCATATAAACTTTAGAATAAGTTTGTTGATATTCACGAAAAAAGTTGCTGGGATTTTGATTGGGATTGTATTGAGTCCATAGATCATGTTGGGAAAAACTGACAACTTGACAGTATTGAGCCTTTCTATCAATAAACATGGACTATCTCTCCATTTATTTAGTTTTTCTTTGATTTCATTCATCATAGTTCTATAGTTTTCCTTATGTACATCTTGTACTTATTCTATTAGATTTATACCTAAGTTTTCATTTTTTGGGTGCTATTGTAAGTTGTATTGTGTTTTTAATTTCACAGTCCACTTGTAGATTGCTAGTGTACAGGAAAGCAATTGACTTTTGCATATTAATCTTGTATACTTCAAACATTGTATAATCCCATATTAGTTCCAGGAGGGATTTTTTTTTTAGATTTTTTACATAGACAATAATGTCATCCATGAAGAAGAAGAATTTTGTTTCTTTCTTCTCAGTAAGTATATATGTTATTTCCTTTTCTTGTCTTATTGAACTGGCTAAGAATTTTAGTACAAGCTGAAAAGGAGTGCTGAGGAGGGTCATATTCTCCTGATTTTAGTGGGAAAGCTTCTAGAGTCTCACTATTAAGTATGTTGTTAGCTGTAGTTTTTTGTAGATATTCTTTATCAAGTTGAGGAAGTTCTCTCTTATTTCTAGTTTACTAGAATTTTTTATTATGAATCAGTGTTAGTTTTTTTCAAATACTTTTCCCACATCTATTGATATGATCATTCTTCTTTAGACAGTTGATGTGATGAATTACTCCAATTGATTTTTACATGTTGAACCAGCTTGCATATCTTGGACAAATACTATTTGGTTATCGTATATAATTCTTTTAATACTACATTGGATTCTATTTTGTTGATCTTTGCATCTATGTTTATGAGATATATTTGTCTGTAGCTTTCTTTCCTTCTCATGTCTTTGTCTGGTTGATATTAGAGTATTGCTGGCCTTATGTATCAGGAAGTATTCCTTCTGCTTCAATCTTCTGAAAGAAATTGTTGATTTTACAAAGATTGTATAGAACTGGTAAAATTTCTTCCTTAACTGTTTGGTAGAATTCACCAGTGAACTCATCTGGGCCTAGTGCCATCTGTTTTGGAAGGTTATTATTTATCGAGACAATACATTTAACAGATATAGGCCTTTTTATATGGTCTCTTACTTCTTCTGAGTTTTAGCAGATTGTGTCTCTCAAAGAATTGGTGCATTTCATCTAGATTATCAAATTTGTGGGCATAGAGTTGGCCGTAAAATTCCTTTATTATGCTTCTACTGTCCATGAGTTCTGTAAGGATGTCACCTCTTTCATTTCCAATATTGGTAATTTGTATCCTCTCTCTTTTTTTCTTAGTTAGCATGACCAGAAGCTTATTGATTTTATTGATCTTTTCAAAGACCGACTTTTGGTTTAATTGATTTTCTCTCTTGATTTCCTGTTTTCAAATTCATTGGTTTCTGCTCTAATTTTTATTTCTTCTGCTTACTTTGGATTTAATTTGATAAACTTTTTCTATTTTTGTAAGGAGGAAGTTTAGATGTTTGATTTTAGATCCTTCTTCTTCTCTAATGTATGCATTCAATGTTATAAATTTCTCTTTATGCACTGCTTTGCTGTGTCACATAAATTTTGATGTTGTGTCTTTCATTTTCATTTAGTTCAAAATACTTTTTAATTTTTCTTGAGATTTCTTCTTTGACCCATGTGTTATGTAGAAGTGTGCTGTTTATTCTCCAAGTATTTGGGGATTTTCCAGATATCTTTCTGTTATTGATTTCTAGTAAAATTCCATTATGGTCTGAGAGAGACATTGTTTGACTTCTATTCTTTTGAATTTTTTAAAGTATGTTTTATGGTTCAGAGTGTGCCCTGTCATGGTGAATGTTCCATGTGAGCTTGAGAAAACTGTATATTCTGCTATTGTTGGATGAAGTAGTCTATAGATGTCAATTATATCCAGTTGATTGATGGTGGTGTTGAGTTCAACTATGTTCGTACTGATTTTCTGCTTGCTGGATTTGTCCATTTCTGACAGAAAGATATTTAAGTCTCCAACTATAATAGTGGATTTACCTATTTCTTCTTATAATTCTATCCATTTTTTGTCTCATGTATTTTGATAATCTGTTAGGTATGTAGATGCTAAAGGTTGTTATGTCTTTTTGGAGGATTGACCCATTTATCACCATGCATTTCCCTCTTCATCAGTGATACCATTTCTTGCTCTGAAGTCTGCTCTGTTTGAAATTTATACAGCTCTTCCTGCTTTCCGTTGATTAGTGTTAGCATGATATCTCTTTCTGCCTCCATTTAATTATAATCTATATGTGTCTTTATATTTAAAGTAAGTTTCTTGTAGATGACATATAGTTGAGTCTTTTTTTTTTTTTTTGATCCACTCTAACAATCTCTGCCTTTTATTTGGTGCATTTAGACCACTGACATTCACAGTGATTATTGATATATTTGGATTAATGTCTACCATATTTGTTACAGTTTTTTATTTTTCGCCCTTGTTCATTATTTCTACTTTTGTCTTCCACTATTTTTCTGACACTTTTGGTTTTAATTGATCATTTTATGTGATTCTATACTGACTCTTTTCTTAGCATATAAGTTATACTCCTTTTTTAAAATTGTTTTCAGTGGTTGCCCCAGAGTTTGCAATATACATTTACAAGTAATCTAAGTCTACTTTCAAATAACACTATATCACTTCACAGGTAGTACAAGTACCTCATAATAACAAAAGAATCTTAATTTTTCCCTCCTGTCCTTTGTATCACTGCTGTCTTTCATTTCTCTCACACATAAGTGTCCATAATGGAATACATTATTATTGTTCTATCTGTTTCATCAACTAAGAATAAGAAAAAGAAGTGATATTTTACCTTCTTTTGTTCCTTCTCTTGTGTACTTTCTTTTCTTTATATAGATCTGTGTTTCTGAGCTTGATAATTTTCCTTCTCTATAAAGAACTTTTAATATTTCTTGCAAGGCAAGTCTATTGTCAACAAATTCTTTCAATTTTTGTTTGTCTGAGAAAGTCTTCATTTTCCTCTCACTTTTGAAGAATAATGTCACAGGATACAGAATTCCAGGTTGGTGTTTATGGAATTCATATCCTTGTTCCTCTAAAAGTTAGGCATTTTCTCCTCCGATTTCTTTCAAGAGTTTTTACTTTCTACGGATTAAATATGATATGTCTACATGTAGATTTTTTTTTGCATTTATCTTGCTTGGTGTTCTCTGAGCATCCCAGATCTGTGGTTTGATGTCTGAAGTTAATTTGGGGAAATTGTCAGTCATTATTGTTTCAAATATTTCTTCTTTTCTCTCTTTCTTATCCTTATGATATTCCCATTACACATATGTTACACCTTTTGTAGTTGTACCACAGTTCTTGGATATCTTGTTCCTTTTTTTTTTTTTTTGGTTATTTTTCTCTTTCCTTTTCAGTTTGGGAGATTTCTATTGAGATATCCTCTAGCTCAGAGATTGTTTCTTCAGCCATGTCAGATCTATTGATAAGCCCCTCACAGGCATTCATCATTTATGTTACACTGTTTTTAATCTCTAGCACTTCTTTTTGGTTCTTTGTTATCATTTCCATCTCTCTGCTCACATTGCCCATCTATACATGCTGTATACTTTATCAATTAGAGTGTTTAGAATATTAATCATAGTTGTTTTAAATCCCCTGTCTGATAATTTCAACCTGCCATGTCTGGTTCTAATGCTTGCTCCGTCTCTTCAAACTGTGTTTTTTGCCTTTTAGAATGCCTTGCAATTTTTCCTTGATAGTTGGACATGATGTATGGATAAAAGGAACTGCTGTAAATAGGCTTTTGATAATGTGGTGATACAATGTGAGAGGAGGGGTATCATTCTATAATCCTATGATTAATTCTCAGTCTTTTCATGTGCCTACGTCTCTGGACTGTGTATTTCACAAGTGCCTCTCAGTTTTTTCTCCACCTCTTTCTAGGACAGGATGGCTGGAGGGGGTTGGAACTGAGTATTTTCTTTCTTCCACTTTTAAGGTTAGAGCTGGGTTGAGTTGAGCATTTCTCTTCCCCCAGGTTAATTAAGTTCTAGCATGAGGGAATTTTCTCTAATATTTACGGTGATAATTTGGTCAAGTTTCTAATAGTAAAACTCACAAAAGCATGAGGGCCCACTATTACTGAGTCTCCCTGGATTTGTTAACTCTCAGACTTGTCTAAACTCAGGCTTATTCAATTACAGCACAGGTTTTTCTACCCTGTCCCTGGTCCCCACAGAAGTTTCTTCTCTAGTAAGCAGTGACTCCTTGCATTCACCTGTCTGTTTCTCCAGTTTTGAGGACACCAGTTTGCCCTCTGACCTCACCTCTCTTTCAGATCTAAGAATAGTTGATTTTTCAATTTGTTCAGCTTTTTACTTCTTGTTAGGACAGAATGGCAACTTCTAAGTTCCTTGTATGCCATACCAGAAGCTGAAAGACGACACACTCAATTTTGACAATCACTATTTGAGGGAATAGAATCTAATTGGAAGAGGAAAAAATTTTTGAACCCTCATTCTTTTCAAGTGAACATTAACTATAAGATTGGTTTGATGATCTCAGGCTTTAACAGATATATTTAAGTTAATGAGAAACTTCAAAGAATTTGGAGACCATATATTTCTGAATCAGTATTTCACTCATCTATTTTTGATATACTACTCTATAATGAACAATAAGAGAAATTTGGAATCGCATGGACCTATGTCATAAAGCAAAGAATGTTGTTCTTAAGGAAAAAACTATGTACTATGCAAATAAAACATACCACTATCAATCAATTTTGGAAAAAAAAATTTAGTATTAACTTTAGTTAATATTGTATTTCAATCAATATGTATTCTACTCCTTGATATGTCAATTATCAGTAATTGTTCCATATTATCCCTCTCTAAATCGGCATTTAAGATCACTTTACATATCTGTTGTAATTTTAAAAAGTAATTTATTTCTGTTCCAGCAGTGAGATTTTTCTATTTTCCAAAAAATGTATTCTCAAGCAAGTTTGCAATGTGCAAATACTAAAAATGTCCAGTTTTAATACCACCAGTTGAAGAAAATTGAAGAAAGCTACCAGAACACAATAGTAATAATAATTATCTATTTAGAAGAAAATATCAACAACAGAGAAAGAATGAAGACTTTAAGTATAATGTGGTGAATACTACTCATTTTCAAAGGCCTCTTGCACTGTCACATGCCATAACAATTCAGATTCATTCACTTATGTGCTAGGCAAATACTGAAATTCTGTCCTGTGGCAGACACTACCTTAGGTACTGGAGGTAGAGCATGAAAGAAGGCCCACTGTCTAATCTAAAAGAGATCTTAGAATTAAACAAGTGTTTTCACAAATAATTGTATTTCTATGAATTTTTTGTAACCTTGCCCGTTTTCCTGAAAAAGTGGTGATTATCTCAGATCTAGAGAAAGAAGAGAAATTAGCAAAGAAAAGAGTAAAACAAACAAAGAATCTACAACCCAAAAGACTCATAAAAAGTAGGAAGCTTGAAAGTTCAAATAAACAAACAAACAAACAAAAACCTCTTCAATCTTCTGGCTCCTGCAGCCACCATAGTCCCCACCGCCTGTGCTGAGAGGAGACAAGGACTCCATTTACACCATTGGAGCTTTACTTAGAAGGTGTGTAGCTTGCTGTGTGCTTGCATCTATTCTCTCACTCCATTTTCCAGAACATAACTGAAGCAAGAATTGCTTGTTTGCTTCCACAATGGCTAATTTGTCTCATCAGGCTTTGTACCAGTCATCCTCCTGCTGTGTAGTTGGACAGAATTTTTCTTATTCCCTTATCCCTTACTCAGGAAAACAAATAAAGCGTTTTCACTTTAAACACAGTTTATGTAGTCATGTGATCCTCTGCTTTGTGCAAACAGTTTTTAAAGACTGTTATTGCTGCAGAATTCCGATGGTCTTGAATATAGTAAGGAATTGTGATATAACAAAAGAAAATAAAATGAAAGAAAAGGAAAAACGTTTATTTGGTTTGAAATGTCTTGAATATTTCTTTAGTGTTATTCTTTAGGGTTGATAATTTTTAAACTATTTGAAATTTTTGTACAAAATATAGCACTAAAGTAATTAATTGCTATTTTAAAACTATTTTTTGGATAAAATTGTATGTAAGATTACAATATATTAAATTATATTTGCTTATTTTATAGTGTTTTATTAGAATTTTTCTCAGACCCACACTTAATAAAAGAAAGATTGCTGTTTCTATTTGAATTTAGAAATCTCTTCCGAACTAATAACAAAACTGCTTCAAACAGAAAAATGTGTAGAACATGTAAAGAGACATTCAGTGGAGAAAACTATGAAGGACATATAAACATATGAAAACTGTTTAATCAAACTTTTAATCAAATAAATGCCAGGTGAAACAATATGATATATTTTATAGTTCAAAATGTGTGACAGTGATGGTTTTAAAGATAATCAATTCCTATGAATTTGAATCATAGCCAATATTGTAACATATCTCCAGAAGGAATATAATTTTATCCAATTTTCCTGGGAAGCAATTTTAGCACAATTTCTTAATAAAGTCCATAAACATTTGTCACTTCTTATTCAAAGAAATTAACCAGAGATGTATTCAAAGTTGCATATATATGAAATGCATAAATATATTTTAATAATATTTTGCTATAATGGTAGAAGTAATACCAAAAGAACATGAAGCAAAATTAAAACTTCAGTAAAATAGTTATTAAAATACTGTTTCTATTTTATTTTACATTATTTCTACATACAAGTCTTTAACTTTAAAATTATTTAAAAATTTGAATTTTCTAAGTTTTAATGAGTATATTTTTCTTTGATGATGTAAAATATTTGATCTAGGTAGGTAAAATGTACTTTTACAGTATTTACCTTCTTATAATGTTTTGTTTTTATCCACTTGTACAAAGTAGAATCCATTTTAATTTTTCAAGGCAATGTATTGAAACGTATCTAATTTGTCCAATTTACAATTATGTAGTATTTTCAGCATCACTTTTTCTGTGAAGCTAACCATTTTCTCCCTAGGTGGTTTTGGCAGTTTCTATATCTATGTTTCAGTTGCTATGTTCAGTAACTATCACGTACAGTCCTAAATCTTTCTTTTTGTGTATGTTTCTCCACCGGATCCTAAGTACTTCATGGCAAGAACCCATGTATCATGACTTTTTTGTTTGATATTTCCAGTGCTTCACACTGCAACACTGTACACAGTGGGTGACCATGAATATTTGTTGAATGAATGTCCTATGTGAGGGATATCAAATATATAGCATTCACACCATGTTTCTTAATAAAGATTCCCCCACCCCATGCTTAAGTTAGCCATTATTAATCGACCATGGCAATCATTTCTTCTACATCCATATCTGGCTTCAAATGTTTTTTGATACAATAGTTCCCCCTTATCCACTGGGGATATGTTCCAAGACCCTCAGTGGATGTGTGAAACCACAGATAGTACCAAATGCCACAGATAGTACCAAATGCCATATATTCTATGTTTTTTTTTCCTATACATATATACCTATGATAAGGTTTAATTTATAAATTAGGCACAATAAGAGATTAACAGCAATAACTAATAATAAAATAGAACAATGATAACAATATACTATAACAAAAGTTACCAAAGATCTTAGCAACCTCAGCACATGATTTTTTTTCTTCCCTTATGTCAAGAATTTTCATCTTTTCACTTAAAGGGAGCACTTAATGGCTTCTATTTGGCACATCTGAATTGCAAGCATCACTACTTTTGGGCTTTGAGGCCATTATTAAGTAAAATAAGGGTTACTTGAACACAAACACTGTCATACCACGACAGCCGATCTGATAACCCAGACTGACCAGTGACTAAAGGGTGGGTAGCATATACAGTGTGGATATGCTGAACAAAGAGATGATTCATGTTCCAGGTGGGACGGCTTGAGATGGTGTAAGATTTTGTCACACTACTCAGAACAGCATACAATCTAAAATTTATGAATTGTTTATTTCTGTAATTTTCCATTTAATATTTTCAGATCGCAGTTGACCATGGGTAACTAAAATCGTGGATAGCAAAACCACAGATAAGAGGGGACTACTATATAAGACTCCATGCAGCCATTACTAAAAGATTAATTTAGACATGTATGCTGGGATCTACTCTTCCTATCTTAAACCTTCTAAGTAATCTAGAGCTCTTGGCATACTTGTCTTCACCAATCTGTAGCTTTCCTAGTTAATTCTCATTGCTCTTCTCCAATTCACATGAGTAAACTTGTGGCCTGGCTTGATTGTGTCCAAGGCATATGGGTAACATTTATAAGTCTCCTCTTCCATCACCCCAGGAGTCAAACCTTGCTTCTATACATGCCATTTGTGACAAGGGTCTTACTCTAAACAACAGTGTCCTTCTCACACCATGATGCTGCAATACACTTGGTTCCACGTGATGCTGTGGCTATAGGAAGTTATATTGCCCTATTCATAACAGATCAGTTCCATCAGCATTTGGGGCTAATATATGTCTTTAAGCATTTTTGACAAACAATGCTCAGGAAGCTGCCCCAACCCTAAGCAAGTGCCAAGGTGAGAAGAATTACATAGGACTCTGAGGTGGTCCCTCAGGGCACTGCCAGACATTCAAACACAGAAGCATGATACACTGAGAATGAAGTCCATATTTTCCCCTCTGGCACCAGCATGACACATGAATAAAATGGGCTGCCATCCCTATAACCACCTCTGAGATGGGAGGTGGAGGATGGCAGGTGAGCAACTCAAAATGCCAAGACAATCATACCAAAATTTATCACTTTCTTTCTTCAATATGCATTCCCTGGTTTTTATCAATCTTTTACTGGGTTCCAGAGTTTTGATAAAGTCGATTATGACAGTAGTTGTCAGTTCAACGGTTGCTTCAATGGAGGAATTGGTCCCCGGCATTCATTCTCCTTGCCCCTATTTTTAGCCCCAGGTCTGTTTTTATCTATCTTGTACTTACAAATTATTCTCTTGCCTCTGTCCTAACAGCTCACTCCAAGGTTATAATGATACTTTTATGACAGACAAAAGTGGAGGGGCTTGAATGTAATGTGAGAAATTTAACAATGTTAACTTAATGAAAGATTTTAGAAAATGGTTATAAACAGAGCTGATATTTGCTTGTTGAAGTATCAGCTCTGAAATCTACAATGATACTCTTTCCCTGTTCCCTTCATAATTACACATAACCCCTTTCACTTTCTAGCTTAACTTTTGAGTCTCTATTTCTTAGATTTAATATAATCATTTTTGGCAGGGTTTTCATGTCCAACAATTAGGTTACATAGAGGGCAGTGAAAGAAAAAACAAAATATTGACATACTTAAAAGAGGATGTAAGTGAATTCTTTTTTGCACACTTGAGGTTTAGTGATACCAATCATCTTGCCACATCTTGGTATTGGTTTATTAGCTTCATTGTTTAAATAAGAAATCTCATTCCTGATGATAACAATTTGACCATATCGGTTTAGATTGACAATTTCTATATTTGAGGAAATGATTTCATAAAATGATAGAGGAGAAAGATTTAAACAAACAGAATTAAATTACTTATTCCCAATGATATATTTCTATGGATATGAGTGTACAGGTATACCTCATTTTATTGCACTTCTCTTTATTGTGCTTCTCAGATATTGTATTTTTTGCAAACTGAAGGTTTGTGGCAAACCTTTGTTGGCCAAGTCTATTGGTGCCATTTTTCCAAGAGCACTTGCTCATTTCGTGTCTCTGTCACATTTTGGTAATTCTCCTAATAGTTCAAACTTTTCCATTAGAATTATATTTGTTATGGTGACCTATGATCAGTGATCTTTTATGTTACTGTTGTAACTGGGGTCACCACAAACTGGGCCTGTATAAGAGAGCGAACTTAATCGATAAATGTTGCGTGTGTTCTGACTGCTCCACCGACAGGCCATTCTCCATCTCTCTCCCTCTCCTCAGGCCTCCCTATTCCCTGAGGCAAAACAATACTGAAATAAGGCCAATTAATGACTCTACAATGGCCTCTAAGTGTTGAAGTGAAAGGAGGAGTCGTGAGTCTCTCACTTTAAACTAAATTAGCTAGAAATGATTAAGCTCGCTGAGGATGGCATGTTGAAAGCCCAGAGAGGCCAACAGCTAGGCCTCTTGTTCCAAACAGTTAGCCAAATTGTGAATGCAAAGGAAAAGTTCTGGAAGGAAATTAAAAGTGAATGATAAGAAAGAAAAACAGCCTTATTGATGATATAGAGAAAGTTTTAGTGGTCTTGATAGAAGACCAAACCAGCCACAATATTCCCTTAAGACAAAGCATAATCTACAGCAAGGCCCTAACTCTCTTTAATTCTATCAATGCTGAGAGAAATGAGAAAGCTTGAGAAGAAAAGTTTGAAGGCAGCAGAGGTTGGTTCCTGATATTTAAGGAAAGAAGCCATTTCTATAATTTAACCGTGCAAGGTGAGGCAGCAACTGCTGATATAGAAGCTGCAGCAAGGTATCCAGAAGATTTAGCTAAGATAATTGATGAAAGCAGCTACACCAAACAACAGATTTTCAATGTAGATGAAACAGCCCTATATTGAAAGAAGATGCCATCTAGGACTTTCATAGCTAGAAAGGAGAAGTCAATGCCTGGCTTCAAAGTTTCAAAAGACGGGCTGACTCTCTTGTTAGGGACTAACACAGCTGGTGTCTTTAAGTTGAAACCAGTGCTCATTTACTGTTCTGAAAAACCCTAGAGCCCTTAAGAATTATGCTGTATCTACCTTGTTTGTGCTCTATAAATGGAACAACAAAGCCTGGATGAGAGCACGTCTGTTTGCAACATGGTTTACTGAATATTTTAAACCCACTTTTGAGAGCTAGTCCTTAGAAGAAAAGATTCATTTCAAAATATTACTGCTTATTGGCAATGTACCTGGTCTCCCAGAGCACTGATGGAGATGTAAACGAGATTAATATTATTTTCATGTCTACTAACACAACATCCATTCTGTTGCCCATGAATCAAGTAGCAATTTTGACTTTCAAGTCTTATTACTTAAGAAATATATGTTATAAGGCTATAGGTGGCGTACATAGTGATTTCACCAATGAATCAGGGTGAAGTAAGTTGAAAATCTCCTGGAAAGGATTCACCATTCTAGATGTCATTAAGAATACTTGTGATTCATGGAAGAGGTCAAAATGTCACCATTAACAGGAGTTTGGAACAAGTCGATTCCAACTCTCACGGACGACTTTGAGGGGTTCAAGACTTCAGTGGAAGAAGTAATGTCAGATGTGGTGGAAATAGTAAGAGAACTAGAATTAGAAGTGGAGTCATAAGATGTGACTGAATTGCTGCCATCTCACAATAAAACTTGAAAGGATGAGGAGTTTCTTCTTATGGATGTGCCAGGAAATTGATTTCTTGACAGAATCTACTCCTGGTGAAGATTCTGTGAAGATTGTTAAAAAGACAACAAAGGATTTAGAATATTACATGAACTTAGTTGATAAAGCAGCAACAGGTTTGAGAGGATTGACTCCAATTTTGAAAGAAGTCCCACTGTGGGTAAAATGCTATCAAACAGCATTGCATGTTTCAGAAATAATCATTTGTGAAAGAAAGAGTCAACTGTTGTGGCAAACTTCGTTGTTGTCTTATTTTAAGAAATTGCCACAGCCACCCCAACCTTCAGCAACCACCACCCTGATGGGTGTAGCAGCTATCAACATTGAGGCAAGACCCTCTCCCAGCAAAAAGATTATGACTCACTGAAGGCTCAGATAATAGTTAGCATTTGTTAGCAATAAGGTATTTTTTATTTAAGGTATATACCTTGCTTTTTTAGACATAATGCTATTTCACACTTAATAGATTATAGTATAGTGTAAACATAACTTTTATATGTGGAGGGAAACCAAAAATGTTGTGTGGCTCACTTTATTGTGATATTTACTTTATTGTGGTGATCTAGAACTGAACTCACAAACTCTCCCAGGTATACTTGTATTCCACATATCATTCTTTATAGTCTATTTTTCTTCTTAGATCAAACTTGAGTGGGTTAGGATTAGGGTCAATTCTTGTATCATTGTACACAATGACTGCTTCCTCCTATATTTTCTTTGTATGTTTTAGAGAGTCTAATATTCATGTTCTAAATATATCAATTCAAATGTGTGCATCATAAATGTAGTCTTTCAAAGCTATTCATTTGTCCTGCTCAAATATGTAAATAGCTAAATGCCCTTTACTGTTGCACCAGAAAATTCAGGGCTTTTAGTTTGCTAATTACATTTAAGTACTGCTGACTTACTGTGTATGTTTAAAAGAGATATCTGGGAATTGAATTAACTATAAATTCTCCACTTGAAGTAGTATGGGCTGCTTTTCCAAATTCCTGTCTTCAAAATAGGGCTGTGACAACCTAAGGTCAAAAAGAATATGGTTTAAATCTACCACCTTCAGACAACTCTCACCTTCACAATTTTTTTTCACTTTTTGCTATACTGTCCCCAACTATTAAAACAGAACTAGAAACAACAATTAGAAGTATTCTTCAACAATGACAAGTAAAGGTCACGTATATTATGTGAGGATATATCTGCAAATTCCATGAAATCCATTTATATAAGTTACTGCCTCAAAAACAATTGATGGTAAATTTGTTTTAAATTATTTTAAAAGCCTTATTTTACATGGTAGAACAAATGTCAGAGAATCTAAGACAAGACAAATAATATCATCACTCTAGTGTTAAACAATGAAAATGAACAATCTGATTTATTTGCAAGAAAGAGTATACAAATACAGTTAAATAACTTTTTACTTCCCAGGTGACTGGAGAGTTGAAATTATCATACACAAAAATCTTCTAAAACCTATCAAAAATAATAAAAAGAACAAAGATATTGCTATGGACTGAATGCCTGCATGCCCCAAAATTCATATGTTGACGTTTAATCACCAATGTGCTGGTAACTGGAGGTAGGGCCTTTGGGTGGTAAATACATCAGGAGGGTGAAGCCCTCACAAATGAGATTAGTGCCCATATAAGAAGAGACAAGACAGAGGTCATGTCAGTCTCAGGCATGTGAGGACGCAGTGAGAAGGAGGCTGTCTACAAGCCAGGAAGAGGGCCCTGACCAAGAATTCAACTATGCTGGCACGCCGATCTTGGATTTCTAGCCTCTAGAAGTATGAAAAATAAATTTTTGTTTTTTATGTCCTCCCAGTCTATGATATTTTTGTTATAGCAGCAAGAACTGACTAATCAAATAATAATTTTATAGACTTTCAATTTGATTATTTTTTGGAACTAGACTAATAACACATTTTGTCTAGAAATTCTAGATGATTTGATTTAATAGTCAGATAAAAATGACATATTTATTATAAACATGTACAGAGGGACTTAGGAAGGTTGATGCTTTAGAAGACATGCTTATAATACAGGTATCCTTTTTACAAGTGGGTGGGTAGTGATGGTTTAGATTAATGTATTGAATGTGACTTTATACGCCCTTTAAGCATTTCATGACAGAATATTAACTACTATAAATTGCAAGATATCTGAGTTCTTCCTATGCTTCTAACTGCTCGATATGGCTAACTTTAGGCTTCACATTCTCTCTTGCATTCTCAAGGAGAAGAAATCTATGAAGGATCTAAATTGGATTCATATGGCTTGTGCACAGACTCAAGAGTCACTCTTTCCTGAGGTCTCACATTAGCTCTGAAGTAGGTGTGAAGTCTCTTAGGTCAAAGCAATGCTTTAGGCAGAAGATATAGAAATATCCACTAAATCACGTGTGTAATTATATTAGGATGAGTACTCCTGAAAGATCTCATTGTTAGTTCAGTATTGGGATGGCAGAAACATGGGCCTAATGAAGAAATAAAATTAATTTTTTTTTTTGCCCTGTGAATTGAACAGAAAGCTCCTCAAATAAAGCATTAAAACTGAGACTACTACCTCTAAAACTAAATAAACTTTGAAAGAAGATTAAAATGTCCCATTTGACACTTTCTATTAGAGAAGACTTTGTGGAATGGAGGGTTTTTTTTCCCCCAGATATAACAGATTCATGAGCTATAAGTCAGATGTTGGAAGATTAACAAATCATAGAGGGCAATGATTCATGTAGACTTACTGGCAACAATTTATTGGAAACTATAAACTCTTAGATGTAAGCTCAATTATGCCAAGAACAAGCAACATGAAGAATACTTCACTAAGGCCCATCATAGCCATATTATTTAGCAGTATAATCAAATTACTGACAGAAGATTGTTTATTAGAAACAATGAGTGAAAAGACAACAGAGAACATCTTTAACATATTGAAAATCTGTCAACACAAAATTCTATACTCAGAAAAATATCATTCAAAACATGAAGGCAAAATAACAACTTTTTGAGATGCACAAAAACTGAAAAAATTCATCACCAGCAGAACTCTTCTGTAAGAAACATAAAAGGGAGAGTCCTTCAGGCAGAAGGAAAAAGATACCAGATGGAAACTTGAATTTACACAAATGAATGAAGAGTATCTGGATAGTAACTACATGGGTAAGTTAATACATTTTTTTAGTTAAAAATCTTTAAAATATAATTGACTATTTAAAAAACAGCAAAGCAGTGTGGTATTTATACACATGAAAAAGTAAGAAGTATAACAGTACTAGCACAAATGCTGGAATGGGAAAAATGAAAGCATACATTGGTAAAGATCTTATGTATATGTGAAGTGGTATAATACCACTTGAAGGTATTCTGTGACAAATTAGAGATATGTGCTATGAATTCTAAGGAACCTCTAACTAGACAAAGAATTATAGTTAATAAGCCAAGAAAGGAGTTAAAACAGGAGTATAAAATACAGTCAATTAAATTGAAAGAAGGCAAAAAAAGTGAACAAAGAACAGATAAGATGAAAAGAAAATACTGTAAGATGATAGATTTAAACCAAACCATGACAATCACATTAACTATATATCCCACTTAAAAGGCAGAGGTTGTCAGATTGTATAAAAAAGCAGGACTCAACTATTTGCTGCCTACAGTCTATAGTTTATAAAGCATATATAGTCTACAAAGTATAAAGTCTGTAAGTTATAAAGTATAAAGTCTATGAGGCATATTATCTAAGAAGAGACATAAAAGTAAAAACATAAAAAACATAACATTTTAAGATGAATCAAAAGAAAGTTGGAGAGGCTGTATTGATATATCAGACAAAGGAGACTTTGGAGAAAGATCATTTTACAATGATAATGATAAATTCATCAAAGGAACATACAATCCTCATCATTTATGCATCTAATAATGGAACTGCAAAATACATAAAGCAAAAACTGATAAAATATCAAGGAGAAAGAAGGAAATGTTCAGTCATAGCGGGAGATTTCAATTTTCTTCTCTCAGTAGTTGGTAGAAGAAGAAGAATGAAAATCAGTAAAAATGTGGAGATTTAAACAACACTGTCAACCAACTTGAACTACTTGGAATTTACAGGACGCTCCATCCAGCAACAGCAGAGGACAAATGTTCATTTTCAAGTGTACGAGGAATTGTTACCAAAATAAATCACCTTATAGATCATAAAAAAATCTCGATGAATATCAGTGATTCAAGTTCTATAAAATACATTCTTTAAGCAAAATGGAATTATTTATAAATCATAGACAGAATGATCTCTGGAAACTCTGCAAATATTTGGAGACTGAATAATCTACTTCTATATAAATGTGTGTCAAAGAATAAAAATGGAAATTAGATAGTATTTTTAACTGAATTGAAATGAAAATATATCAAATTTAGTGGTACACTACCAGTAGCGTACTTATGAGAAAATGTTTAGTCTGAAACAGTTTTGACTATCTCACTTTCGATCTCAGGCTCTAATATTTCTTATTGCTTTTTAAGCTTCTCTTTTATTTATTGAGAATATTTACATAGGCCAAGTACAGTTATTTTGTAAAAGTGGATTCCCTTTCCTTCAATTAATTTTTTGTGTCAGAAATATAATTGTTCATTGCATCTTCAAGGTCATATTTCCATTTTCCTAGCTGCAGAAATTTCGCAAAGGCCTCTAGTTTCTTCGGGGTGGATCTATTAATAATCTAATGAGCTAATAAAAGATCTCTCCATGCAGTGTTTATGAAAAACAGTTCATGTAGAATGTGCTCGGCTCTTCAGTGGCCTTTTGGATCTTCTCATCCCTTCTCCCAAACACCCACGTGAAATGTGCCTGAAACACTTCATCTAACAGAGATCACTTCCATTTGATAAGATCTTTTCCAGCTCTTAGACTTTTAGATATCATACCTAAGAAGAATTTTTGAAATATATGACAGCTTACATGAACATCTGTGGATTCACTACCCAGATGAAAAAATAGAACGTTACATACAAAATCCTTGTAATCCTACCCTTCCCCAACCATATTCCCATCTCTTTTTTCGCAGTTAACCATTACCATGGAATTTTTGTTGATTATTTCTTTGCATACCTTCCTATTTTCATCACATATTTATCCACTTTAAGTAAAGCAATAGCTTTTATATTTTTAAATTTTATATCAATAAAATCATATGTATTCTTTTTTGACTTCCTTCTTTCAGTCAGCATTATGAATTTAAGATGTGTCTCTGTTGATGCACGCAGTTATAGTGTCTGATTCTCAGGCGGGCGGGGTCACCACCCAGGGAGCAACTTGGAATTCTGTGATGTTTCTGGTTTTCGCTGTGACAGAAAAATACTATCAGCATTTAGTGGGGGGAGTCAGGTTTGTTTAAAATAATTGCCGCAGTTTATTCATTTTTACTGCTATATGATATTTAATTTGATGAACTATCACAAGGATTTATGTTTTTTAATAGTACCGCTACTACTGACATTTGAGATATTTCTAGGTTTATTTCACTTTGTTTTTACCATTAGCTCTTTCTCCAATAATTCTGCTATTATTGTACATGTCTCCAGGAGCAGATAGTTTCTTTCTTCTACTGAAGTTGACTGTTTTGGGTATGAAGATTATCTTGTCATCAAAGTTAAGTTGGAGAGTATTCACTGGTTTTCTTTTATTTTCTGGAGAGTTTACATAAGAGTAGAATTATTTCTTCCTGAATATTTTATTAAACTTGGTGTAAATCCATTTTCGCCTCTGTTTTTAGTAGGAAGATATTAAACTGTTAATTTAGTATTATTGATTAAAGTACTATTCATGTTTCCTATTTTTTATGTCATTTTTGTTAAGGGACATGTTTCTTTTCTTTCCTTTTTTTCCTTTTCTTTTGTCTTTCAGAAGATACATTCTTCTAGGTAGGAATTCTTTTATTAATGTTTTCAAGTTATTTTCATAACATCCTCTTGTAATCTATAACTTATTTTTATTTATGTCCATTATTTCCCTCAAAATATTTATTGTTTTCTTCTATTTCTTTTTTAAATCTAATCTTTCCTTGTTTTTGTCTATTTGACTTGTTTTTCAAAGAACTAACATGAATTTCTCATTTCTTTCTATTATGTGTTGGTTTTCTATTTAATTATTTTGGAATTTCTATCCTTATTATTTTCTTTCCTTATTTTGGTTTGTTAATATGATCTCCCAAGGTTTTAAGTTAGATGGGCATGCCAATAACTTTGAGCCTTTTTGTATTTATACTGTAAATATTTACGGATATACATTTATAAGCATTGCGTAAAATTTAATTATTTTTATTTATCATTTTCCCTTAGTTCTATGTATTTTTTAGTTGTTTAGGTAATTTTTTAAAATTTCCATATTTGCAGGATTATTCTAATTTTCTTTTGTTATTATTTTCTAACTTAGAGGTACTGTGCTAAGGCAATATTTTTTGTATGAAAGCAATTATTTCAAATCTGTTATGGCTTGTTTTACAGGCATAAATGTGGCCAGTTTTTGTAAATGTTCTTTTTATGATTTGAAAAAGTTGTATTAAATTCTTGGTAGCATTGTTTTATGTGTCAATTCATCAAATCTATGAGTGGTGCTGTCCAATTGTTCTATAATCCTATTGATTTTATATCATCGTTATCAATCACTGAGAGATGTATGTTAAAATATCTCACTAAGATGATGGATATTTCAATTTCTTTTATAGTTCAGTCAATTTTTGATTTTAACATATTCTATGTACCTAGATATATACGCACACTTTAAATTATGTCATTTAGTAATAACTTTCTTTATTTCTAGCTATTGTTTTTGACATAAAGTATAGTCCACATTGTAGTGTCAATGTAGCTTAAATCAGCTCTTTTGTTTAGGTATTTTTTTTGGTATATCTTTTTATAAAATGACTTTAGTGCAATCCTATTGTTATGTGTTTGTCTGTTGCATAATATTAGTTTTCTTGAGACATAAGTGGAATAAAAAATAAATGAATTGTTTAAAGTGAGTTATTTTGAAAATTATGAACAATGCTTTTCTTTTTTTTGACTCTCTGAGTATAAGACCATCCCCAACTGACCCCAGGAATCCATCTTGTTGTACAAAGAATACAAAAGGAAGGGGCATAATAATATATAGTTTCTTACATGCAAAATAAGATTGTGAAGACAAAGTTTCAATAATTTTTGTGATTGTTTATTTGCTAAATTTGTTAAATTTCAAAATTTCTTCATCATCCTACAATTTTGCATGTTGGCAATTGAATTTGAAGACCTTTCAGCATATAGTTTTTCCAGAATGCAGAGAAAGCATCTCTATAAATGATTAATATTCACTTAAAGGCCAGAAAAAGAAGGATAAGGTGAGGGGGAACAAAATTAAATCTCATTCCATTGGTGGTGAGAAGTGTTTGGGAATGAGACAGAGAATACATAGAGTTGGTTAACTTCTCTGTATGTCATCCTTTTCACTGTAAAATGGTGAAAATGATCGTTTAATACTTCCCTCATATACTTGTTGGAAATATTAAATGGCATTACGAGAAACACTTAGCATGATCTCAAGTTTACATAAAATGTAATCCACTAAATTAATGTTAGCTTATTTATTGGTATCAAAATTTTCCATCCGTCATTTCATGTGTCTCACACAAAAGCGTGTGTGCAGATATTCATTCATTCAACAATATTTATTGGATCCCTACATTGTACATTGGAGTGTATGCATACAAACAATGGTTTTTTTAGAAGCAATATCATATAACTAATGGGATATTGAATGCTGTAAGAGTGTTATAGGAGACAGCTAGGATGAAAAAGCACTATTTTATCCCAAATTCCCTAGAAACTACAGGACCTGAGGCATAAAATGAAGAGCTTATACCTTGGTGGAGAGTGAATCCTAGGGAAACATCAGTGAGGGAAATGGGAATGTGAAGCATGGAAGGAGACCGTGCAAATAGTGTATGGAAGTATGTTACTGAATTGGCCGTAGATTTATAACAAGAATGGTTTATTATCAAGACTCAATGGACATCTTTAGAGATATTGCATGGAAGGAAAGAGAGAATTTATCTGCTAATTCACATCTATGTCAAGTCCTTTATTGGTTAAAATTTGCCCATATTGAGTTGACTCTCTTGGGCATTTTCAGGTTGCATTTTCTGAACCCTTCAGCAGCTACTGGGAAAGGGTAACAGATTGTGATGATTTCCTGCATATGTTTGTCATACTAGGCCTTTCCTCTAGAGGAATCCATATAAGAGAAGCAACTTTTGTCACTCTTAAGAGTAAACATTTTGGACTCAGTCATACATGGGTTTAGAACCTCTGTAGCCCTGTAAATCTGTTTAACTTTGGACAGGTTATTTAAGTTCCCTATTTCTTAGGATACATATCTTTAATATAAGGATAATAACTTTGTTTGATGCACACACTTATTGTGAGAATTAAAAACACCCTGAGTGCTTACCAGGACCTGCCACATGGTAAACCTTTAATAATGTTTGCTCTTATTATATTGTATTACAATACAATACAGTACAATACAATAGCTATTATCGTGATGCTTTAGACATGTGTTATTCTAGAATGGACGGAATACATATATAATGTCACTGATAAAGTATCTTATAAAAGGGCATATTAGGAGCTTTAAACAGTTTTTTTTTTAAGATCTAATGATAGCACTTTGCAAAACTTGAATATACTGGAGGAAAACCTTCAACTTGGCAATAACTCTATAGTCTTGGCTGCCCTAATTATAACCTCATCTTCTGTATTTGTTGAAACCTCTTTCTTAAAGCTCTAAAGAAACTTAAAAAAAATTTGTTCAGGTATAGCTGCAAATTCGACTAAATAGGAATGAATTTTGAATTTCCTTGTGAAATTGTTTTGATGGACTTCAAATAAGTGACTGTTACAGTAAATATTGGGTCAAAAAGTGACATAAGTGATGGTTTCATGAAGCATCTTTAATATTTACAGAATTTTTAATCTCATTTAATTTTCAAAAGAGACATTCTTTAAGTTAATTATTTCTTATAGCTATAACAACATGATTTTAATATGCACTGAACTTAATTCGATTTGGTTTCCTGAAGAAATACTGAGGCGATTAATTCAAGACTTACAAGAATATAATTGAATGAGAACACTGTAGCAATTACCTTGTTATTTTTTTATGAGAAGTAATATTTTATGCATAGATTATTAGAAACTGCTTGAGACTCTGAAGGGTCCGCCCCCTATGATTGACAACTTCCCTGTCAGAATTCTGAACAAATAAAGAAGGATTCAAGAAGTGTCAGATGAAGGCCTGAATATTCTGTTTATTGCTTTAAAGACTCAGCTATAGAAGGAAGACCCATGTGAGAGTTAGTTACTTTTCACATGGTAAGGGACAGAATGCTCTTGGAATAGTGGCAATACAGCTGGCTCCCAAGGGGACTGTGGGTAGAAGTGAGCATAACTCATTCTTTTTCCCCAAACTTATAAATCAGAAATGTCACTATACTTCTTCATGGGCATGAGTACAGAGAAGGAGAGGAAGCTGCAAAGTTCTGGGGGAAATTTCTTCTTGTGGAAATCAGGAGCAGGGAAAAGGCATCCCCTCCAACGTGAATGATCCGTAAATGCATAGGATTCCCTATTTAAAGTGGATTTTAAGTAAAACAAGTGGAGTTTAAGTAAGTAAAATATATTTAAAAAGTGTATTTTAAATAAAATTCCCTATGGCTACAAATCAATAATAACTTCTTCAGAATTTGGAAGTTGTAAGAAAACAAATGAATAAAAATACTGACCTAAGAAAGATGACGAGGAAGTAAATTCTTTCCACAGCAGTTTAAAGATCTATTGATAGTTTTTGTCAGGGTATATTTTCCAAAACCTTACAAATATAACTCTCATATAAATATAAGATGAACATGTGCCACATTTAGCTAATAAAGGAAAGAGAGAAACTGCATGATGGTAAATTTAGTTCAAAAGAGATTTTGACAGATTAAGTCTGTGTAAACACTGAAAAAAAGAATTCTAGAAAGAGACTAGCAATTTAGACACAAAACTGTTTAATAGAATTATAAGGCAATGAAACAGTAACTTTTGAGGCTATCTGATGTACTGCACAGAAATAATTTTTATCTCTACCAGACAAAAATCTGCAAGGTTTCATGTTATTTTGGAGAGCCTGATTCAAAATTCATGGTAAGTGTTAAAGGAATCAAAGGCATTTTTCCCCAGAAAATCAAATAATTCTTGCATGGGCCTGTTAAACAACGTTTCACTTTGACCTTGAAAAGATATGCATTTATTCTTTGGCCTAATTTTTAATTTCTGTACAACTTTTTTTTTGGAGGAAGATTAGCCCTGAGCTAACATCTGCTGCCAATCCGCCTCTTTTTGCTGAGGAAGACTGGCCCTGAGTTAACATCCGTGCCCATCTTCCTCTACTTTATATGTGGGACGCCTACCATAGCATGGCCTGATGAGCAGTGTCATGTCTGCACCCGGCATCCAAACTGGTGAACCCTGGGCTGCTAGAAGCAGAAAGTGCGAACTTAACCACTGTGCCACTGGGCCAGCCCCTCTGTACAACTTTTTAAGAGTTCCTCTGATGTGCTAATTCTCAAAAGTGTTCAACTGACAATAATTTACCCATGGTAGAAGAACACATAAATTGAAAGAAAGAGAAAAATGAAGGACTTTGAATTGTGAGGCCAGTACCTTTTCCATCACATTGCAAGTCTTACAAGTAACTTTCCAATAATATCATCCTCAAAAATAAAACTATTTAAAGATTAGTGTGCAGTAGGCTAGGGCTAGTTTTTAAACCTTAAAGAGCTGAGGCTATAAGAACCGTATTTTTAGTGTAGCCAGAATTGAAATCAATTTCTTGGAATCCTGAAACACCTGTTAACCATTCAGTTTTCCACTTTTGTCTAAGTACATATAATTTTGATTTTATCTTTTAACATAAAAATAAAAAATTAGTTTCTAACTTATTCTAGTTACAATAGTGTTGTTGTGGGATGGAGTAAAAAGAATACATTAAATCTACTGATGTGGGGGACAAACTAATAAACTAATGGGTGGCAACTCTTTGGGCTTAAATTAGTTGACAAGTAAGAATTACATATGTGAGGATTTTTGCTAGAAATTATTTGTTTATAAAGGGATTTTTATAAGTGTATTTATAAATATAAGTGGATTTTTAAATAACAGAAATATTTACATAATATTCTGTATCACCTTTTTTTTTTTTTTTTTTTTTTGAGGAAGATTAGCCCTGAGCTAACATCTGCCTCCAATCCTCCTCTTTTTGCTGAGGAAGCCTGGCTCTGAGCTAACATCTGTGCCCACCTTCCTCTACTTTTTTTTATATGTGGGACACCTACCACAGCATGGCTTGATGAGCAGTGCCATGTCTGCACCCAGGATCCAAACCAGCGAACCCCGGGCCGCCAAATTGGAACGTGTGAACTTAACTGCTGTGCCACCGGGTCGGCCCCTCTGTATAACCTTTTAATCTGCCAGATGGAACGTTTAAAGTAAACAATCCACTCCCTGAAAGCACTAACAGTAAATAACTATTCAATGTGGTATGCATTTTTTAAACTTGCATTGAAATGATTTTTTAAAGACTGCTTAGCATACCCTATGATGAGAAGGGATTTGTGAATAATTGGGGACAGGATGTCATATCACATTGTATTCACTCACACCTTTCAGACATAACTTGAAAAGGTCTAATATCCCCTTAGCGACCTCTATCTCCTTAGGGCGTTTTCAAAGCATTCTGAAAGAATAACAGATATTCAGATAGGAATATCAAAATCTCATCTTGGAGGAAATTTTATAATTTCAACTCTATTAATATTTCAAGGACAGTAGGTTGTATTCTAGAGGGCTACAGAGTTTAATCTTATGTGCTGCAATTTTTATATTATAAGTACAATAATCAAAACTTTGTTAGCTTATTTCACATCCATACTGTATGTGTGAATGAAATACCTCTCAACTACATTATTTTAGTGACTTAAAACATTCACCAAAATAATGGCCAAATTAAGTCATAGTTGATTTTTTTCCTAAATTTTTTGTGATAAACTATCAATTAAAATTTAATTCCCAATATATCATTAGAACTAAAGCTGAGGGTGATAAATACTATAGATTGAATTGTGTGGCTTTAAAAAAAAATAAAGTATTTCGAAAGTGAGTTAATGCATCCCAATAGTTTTTCAAAATGTGTTTCAGGGAAACTCTAGTGTTTTCCACTGATGCATTAGGATTCTTTCATTGATTCAAATTTAAAAGTAAAAGGTAACAATTTTTCTGAAACTGCAATAAAAAAGTGGAAATTTAAATTTGTTTATATTAAAACTTAATATAGACAATGGATGTGTCAACTTCAGCTACCAGATCAACTCAGAATAAAGCTTTTTAGTCATCACTGAGCACGTATTCAAACTTCTTATAAACGTGTCATTGACTTGGAATGTTACAGCTCTGCAAGTGTCTATTTTTAAAAATGAGGTCCCGGATATGTCTATTCATTTAAAGTTTTACAAAGAGCACCTGGGTGGAGTGAAACTCTATTTATGCAAATAGCTGGAAAAATTCAGATGCATGTTCTTGAGTCATACACTTACCATGATTACATCAAAACGCATGTAATGATAAGACCATATTATAGATATAATACTCATTTCAGTTCTGCACACTTGTCATTTAGCTTTCCTATTTATAAAGATTTTGAGCAAGTTCTAGATGTTTTTATTCTCCTGAATCTAAAATATCTTACTACTGATATAAGAGTCTGACTAGCTTAACTACAAATTAACCTGGAGTTGCAATGTGAAGTATTAAAGTGGATGGTTTTAAGGTTTATTTTATGTCACTCTTAAAAGATTAACAAAATATAGACAGAAGTATAAGTTCTCAGCTTTCTATGAATTTATAGCCTACACACTTGCTGTTAGCTCTGCACTTCTGCCACAGGTTACATTATTCCTGAGTTGTTCACATTCAGATCTCCAGCTCAGACAGCACTTCCTCAGAGTGCCTCAGATTACCCTATTTAAAGATTTATTTTGTTTCTTATTTTTGAAAATTTATTTATTTTTTTCCAGTTCTATTGAGGTATAATTGACAAATAAAAATTGTACATATTTAAGATGTGGAATGTGATGATTTCATGTTATGTATATGCTGTTAAATGATACCCACAAACAAGCTAATTTAGATATCCATCACTTCACAATTACCATTTTGTGTACGTGTGGTCAGAACACTTCAGATCTACTCTCTAAGCAAATTTCAAGTATACAATACAGTATACATGAGGATAGGGATATTGTCTGTCTTATTCAAGAGTGTCTGGAACCAATTATACTAAAAAAGAGAAGATTAAGAGATAAGGACAATAAAGGTTGGCAAATGAGATGTTGTCTACCTGTATGATCTTATAGACACTGAAAGAAATTTGGCTTTTCCTCGGAAAGAGATCGAAAGCCCCTGGAGTGCATGATGTTACTTGTGTTTTAAAAAGTTCACTTGGACTTTTTTGAGTAAGATTGTGGGCAAAGATGGAGAGATGTAGGGAAACCAGTTAAAAAGAGTAAATCATAATAATAACGATTTTATTTACATTGGTTTTGCTTAGTTTCTGTCTTCACCAAGATCATCATTCTATGTAGAAGAAAAATTGCGTGAAAACTCAAAAAGAATATTAAAATGCCCCTGAAAATTTAGTAGGCTTGAATACCATGATAATTTTTAACCAAAATATAATAGACATATTCTGTTTCACATTTCAAGTTTTTACTGTAGATATCAGAGTGTATATCAACAACATTATCCTTATAAGTAACCAGTGTGGGAAATTTAGCAAATCAACATTTCACAGTAAATTCCCCAAATCATTGACTGTAAAGTACTCTGGTCCCTAAAGAGGAACTTTCCTTAGACACACATCCATCCTGTCCTTACTGTGCTTAGTACCATGGCTTCTTATCTATAACTTACTTTTTTATATTTTTTATTTGTAAATAAGACAGTTTATGCATAAAAATGTTCATCCGCGAAGTATGTAGGAGAAACATAATTTGTTGAATGTCTGCGTTTTATGAGACGCATGCCAGTTATTTCACAACTCTACAGGCGGAGTTCAATTCTATTTTTGAAATGAAGAAATTTAGATCCATAGGAACTAGAGCATCCCTGCAAGGCCATTCAACAAGCACCATTTGGTGATTTTAACTACAAGCTCTGTGAACCCAAATCTAAAGTGATTGCTGCAGGAGAAAGCACTAAAAAGAAGGGAGGAGAGAATGGAAGAATTTGAAATATAAAGAGGAAGACAAGTATCACAAACAACTCTAAAATAAAATGAAAATTATCTTTTTTGAAGAGACAGGAGAGCATCATGAGGTGCGGAGAAAAGAATTTAAAAACATGACACAGCTCTTCCCACAACAGGAAAGTTTTATGTGAAACGACAAAAGAAATAAATTGAGTAAACATTATAAAATTTGACTAAGTGATATAGAAAGATGAATACATACAATGTGCATACACATGTACATATATATCAGGATTTATAAACACTAGAGTTATATCCAGTATAAAATGGTAGTAAGTGAGCAGTTCTGTAAAATAAAAATGTTAAAACATGGCCAGGCGATATTCTGAGATGTGATTTCAGAGATATATTTACGAGAAATGAACTTTCTGACAGCCCATAACAATATCTATGTCTTCCTAAGGCCATGGGAATTTATTTTATTTATAATAAAGTATCATGTAATAGTTTGAATATTTTGAAATGATCACTGTTGGAAAAGTGTGACCATTGAGCATTACAAATTTAAATGGAATTAATTTTAGTATGACTGTAACAGGTCATTAAACACGAAATATTTTGTTCTGCATACTATACTCTTCATGTGTAGTAGGTAGATTTTCTTTCTTGAGTTCAATTTTAAAGAAAAGTGTCAAACCTAGTGCTACCTGCAAGCACATAGTCTCACCTAGCATTTTCCCTTACAAGTGAAAAACTGCAAGTAATTCACCTAATTCATGTTTCATCATATTTTTTTTTATAAAGCTTCTATTTGGATTTCAAGTCAAGCAAAACAGTGCCATCTACATAGAAAAATTCCATGATAGTTAAGCTATCATGGTTAAAGGATCACTGTGGGCTACTTGCAGAAAGGACTAAAAGAAGGAAGAGGAGGAAAAGAAGAAAAACAGCTAAGTTGTACGTTCAAACACTTTAACTTTAAAAATAATTAACAAATAATTCAACAACAGCAAGCTTTAAGAACAGATATAAAAGCTGTTGTTGGAAAATACAAAACAGCTGGCAATCTTGTGTATTAGAAAACAAAGGCAATCAGTTGAAGCTCTAATTTCACAAAGGGTGAATTGCCACAGTTTCAAAAATAGTTTAATAATTTAAGTTTATTCATCTTAGTCTTAGTGCACAACTTTGGGAAAAATAAAATTCTTCAGAATGTAACAGATCAGTAAAATAACATGAATTTTAGGTCTGGAAGACTGTTTGCAGGCCGTTAACTCATAAAGCTTTAGTACTCAAAGCAAAAAAAAATAATAATTTTTATTGTGCTTATTTTTTAAGATTAGAAAGTCTACTATCTTGGCAAGTGTTTAATGTATGACATGAATCTAAAAGGAGTGATTATTGAAAGCAAAGTTTTCCAAATGCTTGAGAAAAACTTCCCTATCTTTTTTAACTACTGAATATTAATTTGCTTAGGAAATTTGTCATCCATATAGATTAAGATCCAACTCTAGACTGGTATTTTTACCTGAATACTCTGGTATTGACATGTGCATTATTGAAATAGTAAGTTATTATATTGTCTACTACTTTGTCACATCCATTCCTCCATTTTCCAAGCCACTCTGACACATCCTGAGGATCCTCTCACCTACAACATCCACATGATATAGAACCTCCAGGATTAATACCTAACACAAAAGGGGATGCCAGTGATTATATATATTCACTTTAATTGGTCTGCACCAATATTATACAGATTTTTAAATGTTTTGAATTAAATTCTACATTTGAATACTCTGTTGGGTTATGTATCATTTTTCTCAACTCTTAATGCATACTTCCAGAAATGTCCACTTGTTTAAATGTCAATATCTTAGCATTAAAGGAGTATAGTTCTTCTATCAAGAATTAGCAAATAATTGTGTTACAAAAATACTCACCCATAAAGAATAATTCCTTCTTTTATCAAATATTTACTGAGCACCTGTTTGCTAAATGCTATACTTGGCACTTAGAATACAATGTTGAATAATCAAGACTCCTTTTAATATATGAGATAATATATTTTATATCTCCATTCCGTATTGGAAGCTTTCCAAGGCACCATTAACACAAATGTTTAGCAAAGAATATATAAATATATCATGTGGTTTTAACTAATGTTTGTTCTTCTTGGTATTCATTAACTAATTGCAAAATAGGAAATTATTTTCTGCCTGATATTGAATTAAATATTATGAATATATCAAAAAAAAGTTTCCACCTCTGCTAAAAATTGGCTTTTCTATATGCATGAATTTATTACAAATCTTTTTATAAAAAATATATATAATACCTAGCACCATGTGACACATAGTAGGCATTTGATAAATGAGAGATGTAATTATTATTCAGGCTGTGCCACACCTAATATTTTCCTTTAGCTAAACTGAACTAAAAAAAAGAGCTTTTCTTTATTTTTTTTCCTTGAAATAACACCTTTAATTTTGTAATTCTATGATTTGGTATACATAAGACATTGTTCAAGTTACGCATATAGTGCTTGTGTAATTACTCATCAGCAACTTAATATAGTACTTTATTCATAAAAAATAATAAACATTTATTGAATTGGAGTTCATTGAAAGGTGCAATATATTCACATCTCCAGAGTTATTCTATAGACTTACTCATTCTTTGGTTTTGAATCATGTTAGAAATTGATGTAAAAAGGTGGAAGTTATCAGTTTACTTATAGAACTGACTTTGAGAATTTATCTTGATTGTCTACCTTGATCAACAGACTTTTTTTAATTCTACCTTATAACAGTCTTCATATGTACTCATTTGGAAATATATAGGATTTGCAGGGGAGAATAAAAGTCTTTTTCCTCTACCTATCTTAGGTTCATTGACTGGGACCCTGCAAATTAGACTGACAAAAGACAGATTAACAAGAGAAAAACAAACAGAAGTTTATTAATGCATTCAATCACAAAGGAGTACTTAGTGATGAGTAACTCAAAGGTGTGGTTAGAACTTGAGCAGGGAGGCATATATAACATCTTATCAAAAGGACAATAAATTTGTAGAGAAGTGACAAGACAAAGGAAAGGACTTAGAGCTTCTAGGGGAGGAAAATTGTGAAGAGGTAAATATATTAGGGAACCTTACGGAAGATAAGCGTAACGTCCACGAAAATAATCCATAACCAATCTATAAATGAAAATTTGGGAGAGTTTATTCTGAGCTGAAATCTGAGGACCATGGCCCAGGGCCTTTCTTCCCAAAGGAAGAAAGGGCACCAAAGAAGTGAGGTATAGAGTGGTTATATACCCCCATACAGGACGTTTCACATGTGATTGAAATGTCCCTCCCACAATAGTCACAAGATTGCCCTGTCAGCACAGTGCTTGATGGACAATGGACACAGCAGGTAGTGGGTCTGCTATCTCAGAGGGCCTAACAGGAGGCAAGTCTGTTCTCTTGAGCTGGGTGGTCAAAGGTGAGTGCAGCAATCAGTTTCTAGCCTAAGGAAAGATGCTTAATCCTTAAGGAGATGCCAACGTTGGGAGGGGGAGGGAAGTTGCACCTTTATCTCAAGGGCCTTTGCTCTTGCCATAGGGAATATCTAAAGAAGACATACAATGCATGCTCAATGGCCTCGGTCAGGCCCTTTTGGAAAGACAAGGTCAGGCCGAATTAGGTTTACACCAAATGGCTTCCTCATATTCTCCAGTATATCCTATTACGTGCCATTTTTATTTGTCAGTAAGATTTGTTATACAGAGTCCTCTGGTGTGGTCTCCAGGCTGAAAAGATTCTAGAGTTGTCTCAGCTAATTAAGAATTGTCCTGCCTTCCTGGTAGAGAGTGAGGTATGGAGAGTTTTTTTGTATCTGCTTCTTTTCAATTGACTGAAGCTTAAAATAATCCTTATGCCAGAGTGGCATATTTTGAGGTGGCATACTCTGAAACACTTCATACTTATTAATTTTAATTAAATGGCATTTGAGGATAATATTACATTAATTCTAGATTTAGATTTGTTCTCTATCACTGTCATTATTTTACTCATATATTCATTGAGAAAATATCTTTAAAATTCCTAATGTATATTATGCATTGCACTTTGGGAACTGCAGTGGGCAAATCAAAGCCTCAACTCCAATGGAAGTCATTTCCTAGTAACGGAATTCCACAGTAAACAAAGTATGACATGCAGTATGTAGTGAAAGTGCTATAGCGAAAAATAAACCAAGGGAGGGATGGTGTAAGATGTACAAGGTTTGTGAGGTGAAGACATTGCAGGTAGAGGAAACATCAGGTGCAAATATCCTAAAAACCAGCAAGAAGAGCAGTGTTTGAAACAGAGAAATACAGAAAGTGGAGGACATAATGTCAGAAAGGTAACTGGTATTGTGAAGGGCAGGCTACATATGGACTTATGTTCCTGCACTGTTTGATATTGAAAAGCATTAGAGGGTAGGGATTTGAAAGAGTAATAACAGGAAAGAAATTTGTAAAAGATCATACTGTGTGCTGTGTTTCAAACAGACATGCAAGGGCAGAATTAAGAAGAAGAATTAGAAGGCAATTGCAATAATCTAGATAAAGAATGATGGTGGATTGGATCAAGAGGTAGACATGAGGGGTTAAGAAGTGGTAGAGTTTTGAATTAATTTTGAAAGTAGAGCAAATAGGTTGCAGATGGATTGAATTTAGGGTGTGAGTAAAAGGAAAGATTCAGAAGTGAATCTAAGTTTTGGTCCCAACAACTAAAATTATGGAGTAGTCTATAATTGAAATAGGAAAGACTGGATAAAGAAGCCACAGTTTAGGAGAGGTGAAAAGAATTTGCTTTTGGACATGTTGAGGTTGTATCATGTATTAGACACCTACATGGAGATGCCAAGGGAACAGTTGAATGTATCAGTCCAGAGTTCAAAGAATAGTTTTCAGCTGATGATATAAACTGTAGAAACATCAGTTCAGATATGATATTTAAAGGAACATAACTTCATGAGATCACCAAGACAGTGCACGTAGATGGTTAAGAGATGAGGTCTAATTACTGAGCCTTGGAACCCTCCCATATTAAGAGGTCACAGAAACGATTAAGGAAAAGCAAAAGAGGCTTGCAAGGAGAGGGCAGTGAGACAGATGACCTGAAAGTCAAGTAGAATAATAAACACCCATCAGAGAGGAGCAGGTGATCAACTCTGTCCAATTTTCTGTCAACTACAGTAAAGATAGAGTGCTTGGCAACGTGGAGGCCACTGATGTTTTTACAAAGCAATTTCAATAGAGTAGTGGTGGAAAACAGATTATTAGAATAACTTCAATGAGGAATGGCAGGAGAGGAATTGGAGACAGAATCCAGGTGACTCTTTTGAGGATTGTGAGATAAAGGCAATAGAAGTGTGATGGTAAATCACAGAGAAAATTAAGACATGTAAGAGTTTTGGAAAAAATTTGAAAAATTAAAGCAGATTTGGGTGCTATTAGGAAAGTTCAAGTAGGCAGGAAAAACATCAGTGATATTGGAAAGACAAGAGTATTGCTAGACATACATCCTTGAGTTGGAAGGAAAAGACAGAATAATGGGCACAAGTGGAGAAGTTTGTCTTAGGATCCCAGATAGATCAACCTTGGTAACAAAAGGGATTGTAGAGTATTTGTGCACAGCTTCAGGTACACAGGTACTGCTTTGCTGGCATTATGTTAAAGTTCTCTTCTACAAGCTCATAATTTAGTCAAAAAGGAAGAAAAAGATCAGTTGTGAATGACATTCCAAGCAGGATTTGGAGGTTTGATGAGAGGGAAAGATATGACATTTACTTCCAGAAATATGTGAGAGTCAATGGGCAAGAAAACCGAAATAAGATTACCTGGCATCACACAGTGCATGCTTTAATTGGTGGTTATGAATTTAAAGTGAGCCCTGACAGCCTGGTTATGCTTTTCTCTTGTCATACTCAGCTCCTCAGCGGCAGGTTTAAAGTAGAGGAAGAGTTGAATTTACCTGGGGTTTGCATTTTTCCAAGACTACCAAGAGAGAGGGAAGCCAAGGGGCTGAAAGTAGACACAACAGATTGATTACAGTACTAAAAGAGCAGCAAGAGAGGTGATGGAAAGGGGATATGGTCAATAAAAGACAATGGATTGTTGTTATAAAATAAGAGAAATAGTGAGCTATAAAAACAGGAAGTCCTGATGGAGAATCGGATAATTCAGTTAAAATACTTGTTTCAATTAACTTAAGATCCAGAGTTTTGTTCTCAAAGAAAACCTGGAAAATTACTTAAATTCTATAACCCTCAATTTTCTCATCTGTAAACTAGGGAAAATAAATTTATCTTAAAGAGTTTTTAGGAGGACTAATTACGATAATCCAAGTAACATGTTTAGGCCAGTGTCTGTACATGGTAATCACTCTCTAAGTGTTAGTAATATTATAGCAATATATTTGATTATATTGTTATTGATCAGGTCACAAAACATATGTTTTAATGATAACCTGGATTCACAGATTGCATCATGATCCATGTGATAAGGGGAAATAATATTAACTTAGTTTTGAATTTTTTTGTATTTTATTTTTAATATTTTAAGGCACATAGAATGCTGATTATACAAAAAATTTAAAGTAATCATGTAGAAATATATGTTAAATAAAAATATCACTGAATTATTGTGATTGGCTTTTTTTTCACATTCAAAAGGAGAAATTCCATAATTACCAATAAATAGATATCCAAGTATTGATTGGATATCTATTCCATATTTAACATCAGGCTAGAAGCAATTAAAAGGAAAACCTATCAAAGACTTTATAACATACTTAAGGAGCAAAATATATTCATACATCAAACAAAAGCAGAAAATATAACGTGACATAAATAATTCAATGATAAGTTATGTAAGAAGTATTTTATAGGCAATATTTCTTTCCATTACTTTTTTCTGATGACAAAAGTAGTCTCATTCAACGCGTTTGTTTAATCACTTTAAAATGACAGTTTAACTTGAACAAATTTTAGTTTCTGAAGGTTTTCAGATTTGGAAATAATGGGAATATTATTTTTCAACCATAGAAAGCAGACATACTTTATTTCTAGAGAAAAATATTTGTAGTCCAAAAAAGTCAAAAAATTCTGAAAATTACCCTTAAAAATTTTATCAGATTTCCAAAAGGCAAATGTTGAAGTCATATTGTCTTTGACAGACCCTGGAATGCCCTGCTCACTAAATATTGATTGTTAAAATATAATTAACTTAACAATATTTCAAGAATGTCTTGATATCTGAGACAATTCACTCTGAATAAAGCATTTTGAATTATAAAATTTGAGAAAATAGAAATCAATTGAATAATTCAATTTATTGCTTTTATGATGACTGGATGAGTATAGAAAAATATTGATGATTTCACAGCACATTTTCTGGCAATATTATAAAGTTTTGAAAGATTCTTGAAAGTGAATCATCATCTTTGTATTTTTCTCTGTGATTTAATCTATATTTAGAAGTCTAGCCATCTCCTTTCATTTCTTCAGCAAACAAAGTATGGGAAATTAGCTGATCAAGCTCCAAAATACTTTTTGAAGTTTATCATTAAGCTTTCAAATTTCATGAGCATTAACTTATACACTTTACTTATGGAAGCATGTTTTAAAAAGTTCTGATTTATTTTTCACTAAAATGCAAACCAAATTTTTAGTGAAAATTTTAATATGCATGGTACAGATATCAGAGAATATTCTAAACATGTATATTTTTTCATTGGAGAGTTTGCATCATTTTCCCTACTCATGCCATTAAATTCTCCCAAACAATCCCTGGGTGGAGGAAAGTATGAAGCTTTCATTTTACTGAGAGAAATGGGTTCATTCAGTCTGTTCATAAAGACTTGTAACAAAATTTTTAAGAGGATTTGAGACGAAACATTTTTATTTATTTAAATTCATTTCCACTTTCTACTTCTTTCCTCTTCACAGTGTAGCACAATTCCTGACCCACAGTTTCACCGCAATAAATATTTGTTCTGTATCTGAACCAGGAGAGCTAGCAATAGCAAATGTCTACAAAATATCAAGCATCAAATATCAAGGATGTTTTGGCATGGACTAAATGTCTTATGGATGCTCTGGACAGGACCAATTGTTTGCTAATCACATTTGTTTATCAAAACTCCTAGAACAGTATAACACAAAGAGTAAACTCTAATGTACACTACGGACTTTAGTTAACAATAATTACCAATATGATGTCATCAATTGTAACAAATGTACCACACAAATGCATATTAATATTAGGAGAAATTGTGGGTTGGGGGAGAGGAGGATATATGGATCTCTCTATTTTCTGCTCAATTTTTCTGTAAACCTAAAACTGCTCTAAAAATTTTTTTTCTTAAAAAAAAAAGCAGCCACTGACTTGATTCTTATATTTTGATTACTTCAGTGCTGTAGAAGTTTCATCTTAAATGGTTTCAAACAGCATGCAATATCAATAAATGGTATGAAAAATCAGAAAAATAATTATGCCTTGATATTTTAGTTATTGAATTGGTGAAAGTAAAAATAAGCATTAAATAGTAAATAGGATAAATAATATTTCCTATAGCTAATATGAAAAAATACAGTAAATTCTATATTTAATGTAGATTATATAGAATAAACAGTAAATAATAATTAATAAATAGTAACTATAATTAGCAATATAATAAATAACAAAACAGTATAATTTAATATTTTAAGAAATGCAAGGATGGCTCAATATTAGAAAAATCTCTTAAAATAAGTTAAATATGTATAATTTTTAAAATAATCCTTAATAAAATAAGATTATCTAGATATATTCTTGAAATGATTTAAAAAAGTATCTCAGTACAAAAGCCAGTATTTTGCCTAAGGGTGATACAGTCAAACCATTCCTATTAAAGTCAGGAATAAAACCAGGAATGTATCACCACTATTATTTAACATTAATAAGGGAGACTCACTAACACAATAGGATGATATATAATCATAAAAGAATGGTAAAAATTATTATTATGTGTGTATATTATTCTTTTATGCTTGTGAAATGTAAGAAAATAAAGCAATAGCTATATGAGTTATAAATCAAGTGACTATTAAAACTTAAATGAAAATCAAAAGAAATACTATATGCTTAACCTAGCTTATATGAAGAAAGTTATAAACTTTATTAATTCACATAAGAGCAAATGTGAAATAATTTAGAATTATATTTTATTGCTGGTCAGCAAATATAAAAGTATTAAAAATATTCACACTTTATAAGTCAATAAGTACATTCATTGTAATGCTATAGAAGTTCCTAATACACTATTTAAAATCTTTTTATGATGTAAAAGAAATAGACTAAAGTCCTTCGTAAAAAATACTCATGTGAGAAGTGAGAACAACAACAAAAAATTTAAGAAGTATAGAGAGAGCGACATCAGCATCACAGCAGAATGAGCTCTTCCCTCAGAGTCTTCCCACTAAGATACAATGAAAAGAACATTCATAAACCAACAGAGGACATACACACAACACAATACATGTCTGAGAGACCCATGAAACCATATGTTTGAAAGTGGAGGTCCTGCATCCTCAGGGAGGAGGTGGAATAAGGTAAAGGGATCTCATCTCCCCCAATGGCAGTGACCCAGGGCATGGGACCCTGCACTGCTCTGAAAGGAGACGGGGGAGTAGGCAGTCCTCCATGGGAACACTTCTGATCTCCAAGTTTCCCCCCAGCCTGTGGGAAAGTTTCACACCCAGGAGGCTAAGCAATCGTGGGGGTATATTCACCAAGCCAAGTAGCCCAGGAGGGCAGACATCAAGCATGCCTGATATCACACACACAAAAGAAAGTGCCCCTCCCCCTGCCTGGCTCTGCAGCTCAGCTATTTGGCCAGAGCAAGGGACCACTGCCAGAGCACCTGCACATATTGTTTATAAAGCAGTGACAATAAGTGGGCAAATGCAGATGGACTCTGTAAGCATAGCTACCAAAAGACAGGGACAGCTGCCAGAGATCATGGTGGGCTCAGAATACACAGCTCCTGCTCCCTCTCCCAGTGGCTGTAGGTAGAATCTGTGATCAGATACTACTATGCAAAGGCACAAATACACACCATCAAATATCATGAAAAGTTATGTTGATACTCTAGAACAGTAGGAAAATGACAAGCACCCATAAATCAATTCTGAAGGCACAGAAATTTACAATCTAAACAACAGAGAATTCAAAATAACATTTATTAAAAAACTCAATGAGTTACAAGAAAACTCAGAAGTATGATTCAGTGAAATCCGTAATAAAATTAATAAACAGATGGAATTCTTCACAAAAGAGATTGAAAGTATAAAGAAAAAACAATCAGAAATACTGGAGCTGTTCATTTTTCCTTTTGTTTCCCTTGCCTGGTCAGACATGGTACTTGGAAATATGCTGCTAAGACCAATGACAAAGAGCATACTGCCTATGTTTTCTTCTAGAAGTTTCATGGTTTTGGATCTTACATTCAAGTCTTTAATCCATTTTGAGTTGGGTTGGGGGAGAGGAGGATATATGGATCCTCCTTGAGTTTGATTTCTGTGCACAGGCTAAGATAATGGTCTACTTTCATTCTTTTACATGTGGCCGTCCAGTTTTCCCAGCACCATTTATTGAAGAGACTCTCCTTTCTCTACTGTATGCTCTTGGCTCCCTTGTCGAATATTAGCTGTCCATAAATGTGTGGGTTTATTTCTGGACTCTTGATTCTGTTCCCTGGATCTGTGTCTCTGTTTTTGTTCCAGTACCATGCTGTTTTAGTTAATATAGCTTTGTAGTATACTTTGAAATCAGGGAGTGTGATACCTCCAGCTTTGTTCTTTTTCCTCAGATTCCTTTGGATATTCAAGGTCTTTTGTTGTTCCACATAAATTTTAGGATTCTTTGTTCTATTTCTGTGAAAAGTATTGTTGGATCTTTGATAGGGATTGAGTTGAATCTATAGATTGCATTAGGAAGTATGGACATTTTGAATATGTTAATTCTTCCAACCCAAGAGCATGGAATATCTTTCCATTTCTTTATGTCTTCTTCAACATCTTTCAATGATCTTTTACAGTTTCCAGTGTACAGATCTTTCACCTCTTTGGTTAAGTTTATTCCTAGGTATTTTATTATTTTTGTTGCAATTGTAAATGGGATTTTATTCTTAATTTCTCTTTCTGCTACTTCTTTGTTAGTGAATAGAAAAACAACCAATTTTTGTATGTTGATTTTGCATCTTATGACTTGACTCAAACTGAAAAGCTTCTGCACAGCAAAGGAAACCATCAACAAAATGAAAAGACAACCTAACAATTGGGAGAAGATATTTGCAAACCACATATCAGATAATGGGTTAATATCCAAAATATACAAAGAACTCATATGTCTCAACAACAAAAAGTCAACAACCCAAATAAAAAATAGGCTAACTATCTGAACAGAGATTTCTGCAAAGAAGATATATGGATGGCAAACAAGCACATGAAAAGATGTTCAACATCATTAGCTATCAGGGAAATACAAATCAATACTACAATGAGATATCACTTGACTCCAGTTAGAATGGCTATAATAAACAAGACAGGAAACAAGAAGTGTTGGAAAGGATGTGGGGAGAAGGGAACCCTCGTACACTGCTGGTGGGAGTACAAACTGATGCAGCCAGTCTGGAAAGCAGTATGGAGTATCCTCAGAAAATTGAGAATAGATCTACCATATGATCCAGCTATCCCACTGCTGGGTATTTATCCAAAGAACTTGAAAATGTAAAAGCAGAAAGATACATGCACCCCTATGTGTTTTGCAGCATTATTCACAATAGCCAAAACTTGGAAGCAATCTAGGTGCCCATCAAGAGATGAATGGATAAAGGAGATGTGGTATATATACATAATGGAATATTACTCAGCCATAAGAAATGATGAAATCCAGCCATTTGTGACAACATGGATGGAGCTTGAGGGTATTATGCAAAGTGAAATTTCCCTTCAGAGGGAGAAAGTCAAATACCATATGATCTCACTCATAAGTAGAAGATAAAAACAATGACAAGCAAATACATAGCAATGGAGATTGGATTGGTGGTTACCAAGAGGAAGGGGGGAGGGTAAAAAGAGGGGATTAGGCACACATGTGTGGTGATGGATTATAATTAGTGTTTGGGTAGTGAACATCATGTAACCTACACAGAATTCGAAATATACTATGATGTACATCTGAAAGCTATATAATGTTATAATCCAATGTTACTGCAATAAAAAAATAAAAATTAAATAATAATAATAGTATCAACCATAGAAAAATAACAAATAAATAAAAATAGAAATACTGGAAACTGGAGAAAAATAAATTTTGGAGATTAAAATCACAATAAATGAGATAAAGAAAGATTTGTAGTCCTTAAATAATAGAGCTGATATTATAGAAGGCAGAATTAGCAATTTAGAGGACAGAAATATAGAAATGCTTTAGATGGAGGAGGAGAGAATTAAGACTAAGAATAAATGAAGAAATTCTCTGAGAAATATCTAACTCAATTAGGATGTGTAACATAAGGATTATAGGTATTGCATAGGGAGAATAGAGGGAGAAAGGAGCAGAGAGCTTGTTCAAAGAACTAATAGCTGATAACTTGTAAGAAGAGCTGGACCTACAAGTAAAAGAAGCTCATAGAACTCCTAACTATATGAATATAAAAGACCTTCTCTGAGGCATATATTAAGAAAACTGTCTAAAGTCAATGACAATGAAAAAATATTAAAGGCAGCAGGGCAGAAGAACATAAAAAGAACTTACAAAGAAACCCCATCAGCCTTTCAGCTGATTTCTCTGCAGAAACCTTACAGGTTAGAAGAGAGTGGAACGATATATTCAAAACTCTGAAAGACAAAAAGTTTCAGCAAAAAATGCTCTATCCGGTGAAAATATCCTTCAGCTATGATGGAGAAATAAAAACTTTCCAAGATAACCAAACGCTGAGGGCGTTCATCTCCACAAGACCTCCCCTACAAGAAATGATCAAGAAGGTCCTTGTACCTTAAAAAAAAAAAAGAAAGGATTTACAAAGCCTTGAGAAGGGAGATAAATAGACAGAAAAAATCAGAAAATTGCAGCTCACCATCAGAAAAGGTTAGCAAACACTAATTATAACATTAAAGATAAAGGGAAGGAAGGTACCAAAAATAATTATAATCACTTCATTTTAAGCACAAACTCACAACACAAAATGGAATAAGTTGTGACAAAAATAACTTAGGTGGGGAAGAGGAAAGTGATGTAAGTTCCTGCTTAGACTAAGGAAATAACAGGCTATCAGAAAAATGGACTGTTTCATCTATGAGATCTTTTACACAAACCTCACAGTAACCATTAAAAAAAATCAGAACAGGGACACAAATGACAAATAAAGAGAATAAAACCACAGAGAACCACCAAACGGAATTGGCAGACTGAAATAACAGGACAAGAAAAAAGGGAAATACAGAACAACCAGAAAACAGGTGATAAAATGGCAGCTCATATATCAATAATCACTCTAAAGGTAAAAGGATTGAATTCTCCAATCAAAAGACACAGAGTGGCTGGATGGATTAAAAAGCAAGACTCCACAATATGCTACCTCTAGGAAACACATTTCAGCTGTTAAGAAAAACATATGCTTAGAGTGAAGGGATGAAAGACAATACTCCAAACTAATGACAAATAAAAGAAAGTAGGTGTTGCCATACTTACACCAGACTAAGGAGACTTGAAGATAAAAATGGCAATGAGAGAAAAAGAGGGGCAGTATTTAATGATAAAAAGGACATGCCACCAAGGGGACATAACACTTGTAAATAAATATGCACCTAACACAGGAGCACCAAAGTACAGAAAGCAATTATTAACAGACGATAAATAATCCAGACAGAAAGTCAAGAAGGAAATAGTGATATTAAATGAAAAACTAGACCAGATGGACTTAATAGATATATACAGAATGCTCCATCCAAAAACAGCAGAATACACATTCTTCTTAAGTGTGAGTTAAACATTCTCAAAGACAAACTATATGTTAGGAAACAAAGTAACCTACAATACATTTAAGAAGAGCAAAATCATATCAAGCATCTTTTCAGATCATAATAATCTACAAGAAAAAAGCTAGAAAAGTGACAAATATGTGGAGACTAAACAACATGCTACTGAACAACCAATGGATCATTGAAGAAATTAAAGGAAAAATGAAAAAATATCTAGAGACAAATGAAAATGAAAATACACCAGACCAACTCATATGGGATGCAGCAAAAGCAGTCCTAAAAGGGGAATTCATAGCAATACAAGTCCACCCAAAGAAATAAGAAAAATTTCAAATAAGCAGTCTTAAACTACATCTAACATAACTGGAATAAACAAAGCCAAAGGTTAGCAGAAGGAGGGAAGTAATAAAATTTAGAGCAGAAATAAATGAAATTGACCAAAAAAAAGCTAGAAAGGATAAATGAAACCAAGAGTTGGTTCCTCCAGAAGATAAACAAAATTGACCAACCCTTAGCCAGACTCACTAAGAAAAAAAGAGAGAAGACTCAAATAAATAAAATTAGAAATGAAAGAGGAGAAATTACAATGTATACCACAGAAATACAAGGGATTATAAGAGAATACTATGAAAAACTTTATGCCAACAAATTGGACAATCTAGAAGAAACAATAAATTCTTAGACTCATACAACCTGCCCAAAATGAATCAAGAAGAAATATGGAATCTGAATACACCAATCACCATTAAAGAGATAGAAACAATAATAAAAAATCTCCCAGAAAATAAAAGTCTAGGACTAGATGGCTTCTCTGGAGAATTATACCAAACATTCAAAGAAGATTTGATATCTATCCTTCTCAAACTATCCCCCAAAATTGAAGAAGATAGAACACTTCCTAACACATTTTACAAGACCGAGACCAACATCACCCTGATCCCAAAGCCAGACAAGAACAACACAAAGAAGGAAAATTATAGGCCATTATCACTAAAGGACATAGATCCAAAAATGTTCCACAAAATATTGGTAAACCAAATACAGCAATATATTAACAGGATCATACACCATGATTTATACCAGGGAGGCAGGGATGGTTCAACATCTGCAAATCAATTAATGCAATACACTACAATAACAAAATGAGGAATAAAAACCACATGTTTATCTCAATAGATGCAGAGAAAGCAATTGACAAGATCCAACATCCATTTATGATAAAGAGTCTTAATAAAATGGGTATAGAAGGAAAGTACCTCAACACAATAAAGGCCAAATATGACAACCCACAGCCAACATCATACTCAATGAGGAAAACTTGAAAGCCATCTCCCTGAGGACAGGAACAAGACAAGAGTGTCCACTCTCGCCACTCTCATTCAAAATAGTACTGGGGGTTTTGGCTACAGCAATTAGGCACGAAAGAGAAATAAAAGGAATCTAAATTGGAAAGGAAGAAATGAAACTCTCACTGTTTATAAATGACATGATTTTATGTATAGAAAACCCTAGAGAATCCATCAGAAAACTATCAGAAAAAATGAACAAGTACAGCAAAGTTGCAGGGTAAAAAATCAACTTACAAAAATTAGTTGCATTTCTATACTCTAATAACAAACTAACAGAAAGAGAACTCAAGAATCCAATCCCATTTACAATCACAAAAAAAGAATAAAATATATAGGAATAAATTTAACCAAGAAGGTGAAAGATCTATACTATGAAAACTGTAATACATTATTAAAAGAAATCGATGATGACATCAAGAAATGGAAAGATATTCCATATACATGGATTTAAAGAATAAACATAGTTAAAATATGCATCCTACCTAAAGCAATCTACAGATTCAATGCAATTCCAATCAGAATCCTAATGATATTATCCACAGAAATAGAACCAGGAATCCTAAAATTCACATGGGGCAACAAAAGACCCTGAATAGCCAAAGCAATCCTGAGAAAAAAGAACAAAGCTGGGGGTATCACAGTCCCTGACTTCAAAGTATACCACAAAGCTATAGTTATTAAAGCAACATGGTACTGATAGACAAACAGATCCACAGATCAATGGAACAGAATTGAAAGTCCAGAAAGAAAACCGCCCATCTACAGACAGCTAATCTTTGACAAAGGAGCTAACAACATATAATAGAGAAAGGAAAGTATCTTCAATAAATGGTGTTGGGACAACTGGACAGCCACACGCAAAAGAATGAAAGTAGATCATTATCTTGAACCATACACAAAAATTAACTCTAAGTGGATTAAAGATTTGAAGGTAAGACATGAAGCCATAAAACTCCTAGAGGAAAACATAGGCAGTACACTCTTTGACATCAAACTTAGAAGGATCTTTTTGCATACCTTGTCCCCTTGAGCAAGGGAAATACAGAATAATAAACAAATGAGACTTCAGACTAAAGAGCTGCAAGGCAAAAGAAACTAGGAACAACACGAAAAAACAACCCACCAACTGGGAGAACATATTTGCAAATCATATATTCAACAAGGGGTTAATCTCTATAATATATAAAGAACTCACAGAACTCAACAACAAAAAAACAACTCGGTCAAAAAATGGGCTGAGGATATGAACAGACATTTTTCCAAAGAAGATATACAGATGGCCAATAGACAGATGAATGATGTTCAACATCACTAATTATTAGTGAAGCACAAACAAAACTACAGTGAGATATCACTTTATACCAGTCAGAATGGCTGTAATCACCAAGACAGAAAATAACAAATGTTGGAGAGGATGTGGAGAAAAGGGAACCCTCACACAATGCTGGTGGGAATGAAAACTGGTATAGCCAACCTGCAAAACAATATGGACTTTTCTCAAAAAACTAAAAATAGAAATGCCATACAACCCAGTTATCCCACTATTGGGTATTTACCCAAATAACTTGAAATGAACAATTCAAAGATACTTATGCACCACTATGTTCATTGCAGCATTATTCACAATACCAGGATGTGGAACCAACCCAAGTGCCCATCGACTGATGAATGGATAAACAAGATGTGATAATATAGATGTATATACAATGGAATATCATTCAGCCATAAAAAAGACAAAATCGTCACATTTGCAACAACATGGATGGGCTGTGAGGTGTTATGCGATGTGAAATAAGCCAGACAGAGAAAGACAAACACTGTATGATTTCACTCATATGTGGAAGATAAAGAAACACATGGACAAAGAGAACTGATTAGTGGTTACCAGAGGAGAAGGGGGTTGGGGTGTGGGCATAAGGTGTAAAGGGGTCCATGTATATGGTGGTGGACAAATAATAATGTACAACTGAAATTTCATAATGTTGTAAACTATTATGATTTCAATAAAAAAAGAAGAAATGTGGAAAATTATTCACATCTGATATGGAATCATATTGAGCTCTTAATAATTAAAACAGTGTGATATCAGCACAGGAATAAAACAACTATATTAGTTTGGCAGCAGGTCATAGAATGTTTGATAGACAGCAGTTTAAATGATAATGATCTTTATTATTTACTTAAGATGCCCAGAAGTGAACAGTTTTAGATTTATTTTTCCCAGCAGCCCTGGATCTGTGTCTCAGTTATTCTGACCTGTTCCTCATTATTATAATGTGCCTACCATGGCTCCAAATATCAAGTCCTTACACAACAGCCAGTCATGAAGAAAGGAAGGTGTGGGTGGAAAGAAAACTTTCTTCCTGTAATGGTTTCTTATATCAGAAAAGACAATTCTTCTTTCAACATAGTTACCAGAAGTGAGTTACATGCTTACTTGTTGTCTAAACACTAGGAAAACAACTGGATTATAGTTACTAATATAGGGACATTAAGACTTATCTCCTGAGCTTTCCTCATAATGATCTTTCCTTGTGGGCATAACTGGGATAATATTAACAATGTTAAAAGACAGTGATGAATGTTGAATAGGCAAGTCATGTTCTCTGCCTCACATTTCAATCACTGCAACAGAACACAAAGCACACATATAACAGAGCATAGAGAGATTGACTATAATATATAATTAAAATATAATTGCTATTCAGTGGATAAAGGATGAATTATTCAACAATTAATGTTTGGATAACTTCTTATGTCATGTGTAATAAGTAAAATAAAACGTTGTCATTCATTATGCTTTATAATAAAAGAAATGCCAATTTGAATAACCAATCCAAAATAGAATTTAAAACCATAAAATTAGTGAAACAAAATAGTAGTGAACATATTTTTAACCTTGAACTGGGGAAGGCTATTATAAATCGACCTTAAAACTTAAAGGAAAATAAAAATATCTGTAAATATTTAACAACTTAAAATCATAAAGCAAGAGAAAAAAGTAATTTAAACTTTTGAAACATCAAAAATATTTACCTCAGTTAAAATGGAAAAATATTAAAACATTCAAATATTAATAAGCAACAGAATATTAAAAATAGAAAAAATACAAAGCAGATAAAGAAGCAACGTACTAAAGAAGAATTATAATAAAGCAAACGTGAAGAAGCATTGTGTAAATCTCATTGCCAGAATGGATATAGGAAAGAAACGATTTCACTATCAAATTATATGAGTGTACCACCTTTCTGGAACACCACTTGACAAAACTATTATTATTATTATTAAATAATGAATTATTATATCAATATAATAATCAGATTTAATAAAGGCTTACTCTGTGTGGAAAAAATAAATGCATATTATCTCAATCAACATCAACAACCCAATAAGATAATTCTATTGTAGTAATTCCTTTATGCACGTAAGAAAACATACTCAGAGGAGCTACGAAATTTGCTCAAGGACTGGAACAAATAAGTGGAAGAGTTAATACGAGTCCAGCTTGGAAATGCATACACTTTCCCATTAGAAATTCATTTTTTAGGAGTTTATCTAATGAGGTACTCAGGCTCTAAAAGATAGATGCACAAGAATATTTATCCATGACACCATTTTTACAATGGTGTTATTTAGAAGCCACATAAATGTGCATCGTAGAGATTAGTTAAGTTAATGCTGGTACATGCATTATGAAATTTTAAGTAGCCATTAAAATGATAATGTATCTCATTCATTTATATGGAAAAATGCCTACAACACAGTTGCGTACTAATAAATTACAATTAAACAGAGAAGACTGACAGAAAGCATTAATCTCTTCTTCCCAAAATACAATTACAAATAAAAGTAATTTGAATCATGTGTGACCATGTGTCCCTCTGTGTGAGTGTATCCTTAAAGGAAAAAACAAAACAGAAAACAAGAGTAGAAAGACACAACAGACTGGATGAGTGATGACAACACATTTTTCATTATACTCTTGTTTTTAAAAGGACAGTGGAGTTTCCTGTTCAGTGAGAGCAGATATCTTAGAGAAGGAAGCAATTTGACAGACTCCAATCCCTGGGAAGGTTTGGAGCTTGGCATTTTAAGGAAATTATTAACTTTGGAAAAAGTAGGAAGAGAAATAAGTATAAATATGTTCTGTTAATTGATTCAGCTGTGAAGATTTTTATATAGTAATAATGTAGCCAGGTGTTTTTAATATTTACGTGCCATGGATGTTTTTGGCAGTCTAGTAGAGTCTACGAACACTTTCTCTGACTAATGTTTTCAAATGCAAAAAATAAAGTAGATAAGGTTGCAAAGGAAACCAGTTACATTTAAATACAGTTCATGAATTATTAAAAAGATGATATTTATATACTTGCTTCTTTATTCACTCAACAAATAAGACAGAACAGACCTAATAACTAGTGAAGAATATAGGTAATATTTTGAAATCTCTATAACTGGAATGTGATTTGAGTATTCATATTTCTATTGGTGACAAAATTATAAATACTGCTAGGACTATTTGGGTTCTTTGTCTACATTCACATTTTAAGAAAATGTTGAATTTCAAATAGAAATGATGATACAAGTATTTTCCTCATCCAAGTTCACAGATTTACTGAATTCAATTCATGGGCATCTTTGGATACCAAGTTAAGAATAATGAAACATTTACTACTAATGTAAATAAACTATAATTTAAATAAAAATGAAAGAATAGAATACCACTAAAATAGTTGAATGAAGATACCTCTGGAAACAATAATCGAGAAATGGGAAGAAATGAGGCAAGAAATTTGTTTTGTTTTTCATTATTTTCTAAAGCCTATGTATTATCCTTAATTTTTTAGTATTATACATTTTACCTTATAATAAATAAAAAATATTTTGTTAAAAGTCAGTGAATTGCATGAGTAATCTTATGCCATTTGTGTAAATTATATGCATGTGTAGAAAGATGTTTAGAAGGAAAATGATAAAGAAATTAACAATGACTAACCTAATTTCAGATGGTTTTTGTTTATGTTTTTCATATTATTTGAATTGCTTTTAACTGGCTCCTATGAATATTGATAAATATGTATGCATTTTCATTTAAAACATAGAGCATTTAACCGTTGTTTCAGAACATACGAGATGGGTGTGTGCAACATCACCTACATGAGATTCAATGGGAAAAAGACACTGAGAAGATGGCATTCAAATAAGCTTATCATTAGCCTAAGGCAATGTTACAAATTAATGTATATAGTTTACTGAAAATAAGATATGTACAGTGTTTATCCTAAGAGAATATGTAGGAGAATCAAAAATTTTTAAAAGGGAAATCTAAGAAAAACTGAGTTGTTATATTAAAGTAAAATAATTACACATTTATTAACTTGACATTTAAATTATAAATTGTCTGAAATACTAAGCATCTGACATAATTTATACTGCCTCCGATATAATCTTGTGTCATTTAACATAAGCAGAAAATACTGGCACACAAGATTTTGGTTTTTCATTCTTTTATTCACTGTGGAAATACAGAGCTATATTGAATTCATTTAACTATTAATCAAAATATATACTGAGTCTGTACTATGTGCCAGGCATGATGTTAAATGTGAGATTTTAACTACGTAGGGTCCCTGATTCTATTCTCATTGATCAAATATGCCTGCTAATGAATGCATGGTTAAGAATTGAGATGGTAATTCTGAAGGAAAGGAAAGAAAACAGTGAGAACACACAGTAAAAACCTGATTTGAACTGGGGTATCAGGAAGACCACGCTGAGGGAGTTACTGCTGAGCTGCATTACAAAGACTAAATAGAAATTTAGGAGGGTGAAGGAAAAGGAGGGTGGAAGTGTTGCCCCTTAACAGGAAAAGCCCTACACTCTTGGAAGGAATATGGCACAGTAAAAGATTAAATGGAAGGTCCAAGGTCGAAGAGGTTGAAGTGCATGACCAGGGAGAAGGCGAGAGTGTTTTAAGTTAAAAAAAGAAAGGCAGAGAAGTCTCCCAAATTGCAGCTGTCTGTAGGCCACATTCAGGGAAGCAGTGAATGGTTTTAAATTCAGGCAGTGAGAGTTGAACAGAGTAAAATGACAATTTTTGTACATAATTTTAAAACTTACTCTGTCTGCACTGTGGAAAACAAATGGGTCAAAACACTATGGGAATAGCTTTTTGTGCTGCAGAATAATCCTTGGCAATTATTTATAACCAAAATGGAAAGAATACTTAGAAAAAATTAAAAATTGATAATTAAGCAAAATGATAGACTCACACAAGGATTATTTAACTATTAAGGGAATATACTTAGGTTGACTTTACATTTAGTATTAAGAGCTTAGAGTCAATAGAATTACATGCTAACATAAATTTCTGTTTGGTAGAGAACATAAGTCCAAAGCTTACAGTTTTACAGCCTTATAGAATATAAATCAGTTTTATTTCTAACTCAGCAAGCCAGCTTCAAAACATCTTTTCTGGTGGATTCTAAATACCTTATTCCACAAAATATTCTTTGAATCAAATTTACCCTCTTATTACTTCCCTCAGTAAGTAATGAATTGAATAAAATATCTGATACGTGTTCAGTTTATATTTACATAGAGTTATGTTTTTAACTTTTTGGAAAATTATATTATGATAAACTGGTGTGGCGTCCTGAAGATTGAGAAAAGCAAACAAGAACTATTAAGAAGGTGAAATTAAGAAAAATTGGTGTTCTATTTGATATAGGATTTCAAGGTGAAGGACATGCCAAGTATGATTCCTAGGTTTGCAGACATACATAGATATGAATATCATTCAATCTGCTAGGGAGTATTGAAAAATAGGAATAAGTTTATTTGCAGTGGGGTAGGAAAGTGCAAAGATGAAAAGTAATGATTTTTCTTGTCATAGAAATGTTTGGATTTGAGGTACATTAAAATATTCAAGTAAAGATTATAAATTTGCCATTGGCTATTCATGGTTGAAGCTCAGAGTAGAAATTTTGGATGCAGATATAAATTTAGTGGTCATAAATATCTGGATCTTAATTGAAATTGCGGAAGAAGGATTCGTATTCAATTCATCCATTGAAGAAGGATGAATCTAAAATATTTCAGGCATGACCTTTGTCAATGAAGACATTCTGGTGAAAAGTGAAAAAATGCATTCAACTAACTTAACCCATAAAATGAAATTTTTTGGCTCATGTAAGTTAAACACTCAGTGAAAGATCTCCTTTTTTGTCCTGGGTTAATGCACATGGTCATATAATATCACAAATCTATATTTTCAGCTCTGACTTAAACTTTGCTAGTTTTAATTTCAGGCAGACATAATGCATGTGTGATGAAGATGTCCTCAATAGCTCCAGGATTACATGGGAAAAGAAGAAAAAAAGAGCTTCCTCTTCAATCAAAACTTTGTATTAGAAAAATAACTGTGGCAGAAGGTATAGGGTAATCAGCCTTGCTCACTTAACCACCCTAGTAGGCGGGGCAATCACGCCCTGTTGACTGAAATCTCTACCAGATAAAAGATGAGAAGTTCCTCAGAGAATAATTGGTTTGTCTTTCCAGAAGATGACAGAAGATATGCCGGGCTGGAAAAAGCAGATATCTACCACAGATTAATTCAGAATGTTGGGATTTCATGAGATTATGTTTTTAGGGGAACAAACTAGAAGAAGTTAGATAAATAGGGCTGAAAACAAAAAACAAAAAACACTGAACACTTGCAAACAGTAAAAACAATTATTTACAACAAATTGATATAAATTTTTTCTAAAGCCCTCTGAATCAATAATTTTACTGAACAAAAAGAAAACTAACCTAATATGTCCTAGGTGGATTATTTAAAAGACCGTCTAATGAATAAATATTTTCAATGTTTTTAACAAAAATCAGACACTGCTGCTTCTCAAACTCAATTATGGCAGCACTATACCAAAATGATTAATCACAAATGCTGTCTAAAAATGAGGTTAGACCAACATTTTTAATACTAGCACAATTGTGGACCAGATACTTAAAAAAGAAGAAAAATACTGGATAAATACAATAACTGCCTCTTCCATCTGTTGTTAAACTAAAAAGAAAGAAAATTTGCAAATGCCAAAAATTATATGTAATTTAAAATCAGAATGGTGAACTTAAATTTGAGTGGTCCTGCTGCTGGTTGAATATACTAAGGTAAAAAGATTCCGAGGTTGCCGAGGACAGACAAGTCATTTAGCCCATGCTAAGATGTGGTAAAGGATCCCCTACTTAATGCAGAGAACCCTTAAAGTGTCATACATTTAGTCAGCTCACAGGCCAAGAGAGATGACAAACTATATTTTTTACTAAATTCCAGGCAGTGAAACACACTTGTGTTGACAATCAAACAAAAAGATTATCTCGTGAGCATTTAAAACCAGTCTTGTCTTCATGGAGATTTGAGGTATGTATTTACCCTACCAGAAACCTCTAGGAAATCTTGATCTAAAAAATTAAATTTTAAAAAGGCTGTATTGTCCCCAGGACTCCTAACAGGACTAGAGGAAAAGAATAGAGGAATTCATTTGCAGTTCAGGCCCTATGGACTTCTTAAGACTGTATTTACCGAAGGAAATGCTTTGCAGCCTCCCCAGCTATTTCAGACCTGTAATTGTCCTCTCACTAAATCTCTCCACCCATTTATATGTTTGTGTGTGACCTTGGTGATTCATGTGCCATCAGACAAAGCTAGATTTTATCCATGAGATAGGACAATTGAATGGACTATAGGAAAGAAGCATTCTCTAGATAGTCCCTTACAACCAAGGAATTCATGATACTCAAACAGAGAGCCATGGCTGTCCCATTTCCTTTCTGTTCAAATTTCCTCTTATAAACTAACTGTTTTTAAAGAAAAGTTCTGTCAATTTGTATACTCAAAAATGGTTTAAAGCAGTACGTTGCATTTCTTGTAAGTAAATTTAGTCTTTATGATGAATACAAAATATAATAGAGAAAGTTACAACTCCTCAAATGACAATAATTTTTTTAAAAGCAGATCTAGAGTTATTTAATGAACATTGGAATATTATAACATCTAATTTAATATCAATCTAATGTAAAGCCTTAGCACTAATTCAGGTGAAACTATATTGTTCTTTTTTAGCTCCAAATAATAGATAAGAAAAATAACATCATTCAAATTCATAATAGCTGTAATTATAACAGTATGTTCTTCTCTTATATGTAAACTAAAGTAAAAGATTTACATGACAATATAAATGAAGCAGATTTATGAAGAGTTTTTCTAAATCAATTTTGCTATAAGAATTTGAAAAGTCATATATTTTTCATTCAACATGTAATGTTTTAATCTCTAATATGTGCCAGACATTGTGCTAATAAGCCAGAGACATTTTTCTTTAAGTAAGCCTTTACTTGTTTCTTGGCATATCTTTCGATAAGTATATCATTCTGAAATGTCACTGAGGTAATTTTAGATATCGTCTCAGAGCTTTTAAAGCTGGGGAGCGGTGATTATGGGTTCATTATCACGTCTTAGCACATATTCAAATATTAGTAGAAAAGTTGCGATCTGGAAAGCAAGGGCATGCCGCCTGGGCACACACTGAAGAACAATATTTTAATTTCTGTGCCATAGTGTGATGCAGTTTCATAGGTTAGGAAATTTCACTGGCTGTTACGAAAGTCAAATTTAAATGAGAAATGAGGAGATTTTGAAGGACTTAATTTGAAAAACACATTTATAATAATTCTATAACATGTCACCTAAGAATATTCCAAATTATCGATCTGAGATAGAAAGCACAGTTGGAAAATATTAGATAAGACGAAACGTGACACTGACATCAGCTGGTTCTATTAATTTCCCGTTGCTGCAACAAACTACTACAAAATTAGTGGTTTAAAATAACACAAATTTCCTTTCTTAAATATCTCGAAATCCGAAGTCAAAAATGGGTTTTATAGGTCTACAACCAAGGTGATGGCAGAGCTGCTCTCTTTTTGGAGGCTCTAGGGGAGAATCTGTTTCTTTGCCTTTTCTGGCTTGTAGAGGATGCCTGCCTTCTCAGGCTTGTGGCCCCTTCCTTCATCTTTAAAGCAAGTAGTATAACGTTACCAAATCTCTGTCTCTTCCTCTAACTTCTTCTGCTATCACATTTTCCTCCTTCGTAGAACCTCCTTCACTAACTCTGACTCTTCTGCCTTTCTCTTATGAGGATCCTTGTGATTACACTGAGTCCAATCAGATAATCGAGGATAATCAGCCCATCTAAAGATCCTTAACTTAATCACATCTTTTGCCATAAAATAGTCACCTCTTTGCCCTATCAGGTAATATTCACAGATTCCAGAGATTAGAAGGTGGACATCTTTAGGGGCATTATTTAGTCTAGCACATGGCGTGTAGTTGGACAAATAATTTAAGTTTTTGTAGTCCTAACTTCATTATCACAAAAATGAAAGTATTAATAGCACTGATGTTCTGAGTGAAAAATGAGCAGGGGTGTGTGTGTGTGTGTACATATACATACACATCACAGTATGTATATCACTGGTATATATAGATCTATCTATTTATCTATCTATATATATCACTGCATTCTATGTATCTAGATATCTATCAATCTATCATAAAACTGTGACTGACTCACATTGGCCTATGTAATTGTTAACTATTTTTATTATAAGTTTGAGTACATGCTGAATTTTCCTTTTTTTTTTTCAAAGATTGGCACCTGGGCTAACAACTGTTGCCAATCTTTTTTTTTCCCTGCTTTATCTCCCCAAACCCCCCCTGTACACAGTTGTATATCTTAGTTGCACGTCCTTCTAGTTGTGGCATGTGGGACGCCGCCTCAATGTGGCCTGACGAGCGGTGCCATGTCCACGCCCAGGATCCGAACCCTGGGCCACCGTAGCAGAGGGCGCGAACTTAACCACTCGGCCAAGGAGCAGGCCCCTCAATTTTACTTTTAAATAATTAAAGATTTCTCAAAATCAGAAAAAATTATCTTAGATATTGATAAATATTTCAGATGCTAAAAAATAAGTTATATTCATTTCTATTAATAATAATAATGGCTAGCGTCTTGAGCACTTCTGCTTATATTATTTTATTTGAATACTTCTTCTCTTTGTCTCTCATCCATCTCCACCACTCCTTAAGAATTTAATATTCTTACATTTTTATGTACGCTTGAGAAATACATAGCACTGGGTCATATGCATATTTGTTTTTAATTTGTGTAAATGGTATATCTCTGTAGTATTCATTATCTTGCTTACATTTTTCACACAACGCTATTTTCTTCAAGAGCTCTGATTAAAAGTACAATCTCTGAAATATACTACAATAGTTTGTAATGGCTCTACTGCTTAATAATCACACGTGCTGGGAAAATTGCATAACCTCTCTGTTGTCTGGTATTTCTAGGTTACAAAATCTGACTACATTCTCATTATTTAACTTGTTTTTTCTCCCAGTGATGGACACCTAAAGATCTTCTAATTCCCTTTTGCCATAAACAATATTATAATGAATGTTTCATTATGGACCTGTGCTTGAAATATTATGAGATACATACAAAAGAGTAGAACATCATGGCCCTTAACTTATGCATATACTTAATTTCAATAACTAATGCCAGTTTATCATTGTAATGTTGTCATAGATACACAGGAATTTGATGTCTGTCTATGTCCTAATCAACTCTTGATTGTATGAAAATTTTAGCCTGTGCCAAAGTGATGGGTGTAAACTAGTGTCTTACATTATTTTAAATATACACTTTATTTATTCTTAAGCAATTTAAGAATTTAGTTAGCAATTGAAGTGTTTATTTTTGAGATTTGATTGCTCTTTATTTTTCTTTTGTGTGTCTTTTTTATGCTGATTGTTAGTAGTTCTTTATATATTTTACTTACTAGTAGCTTTAGAGTTTTGATATTGCCATTTTGTCAGTCTTTTCTATTCCTGTTGCCTGGGGTATCCTTTGTAGATCATACATTTTAACGTAGAAGAAAATATATCTTCGTATCATGTGTTGTAAATTTGGGCTCAGTTTTAAGAAGTCCTTTCCCACTCTAAGGCCACAAAATGATGTAAGTATAGTTTCTTCCATTGACTTTACAATTTTACAGTTTTGGTCTTCACATTTAGGGGTTATTTTGTCTTTAGTAAATGGTATGAGGTAGCATTTTGACTAAATTTTTTTCCTACAAAGACAGAACCTTGTCTCAACCATATCTATTAAATATTCCGGCTTTTATCAACTATTATATAATGCCATCTCTACCATATACGAATTTCCACTATGTTCATGGATCTATTACCAGAAAAAGATCATTGGAAAATTTGTTGTAATGTGCTACTAACATAGTTCTTAAATTATTCTTCCTGTTATTACATATTTGTAGTAGTAGGGTGAGTTTGTCTCTTCTTGTTCTCTCTCGAAATTCCTTTAGCTATAAATAGACATTTATTTTTCCAACTGCAATTTTAATTAGAATGGCATTGAATGCACGGATTGATTTAGGGAGATTTAAGATATTTACAATTAATATCTTTAAGCCACCTTAGACTTGAAAAGAGTATATTTCTTCATGTATTTAGGTATTTTATGTCCTTAAGCAGTTTTACAAATTTTATTAACCAAGGACTCAAAAATTACTCAGAATAAAATTAGGCACAATATTTAATTTATTGCTTCTGGGAAAGAAACCTTGTTTCCTATTACATTTTCTATTTGGACTTACTGGAGTCTAGGATGAAATTTGTTTGAAGGGAGATTCAATAATGTAAAAAAATAAATCCTATTAGTAGTTTGCGTGTGAAATTTGTTGTTTTCTTTGCAATTGTTAAAGCATTTATTCCTATTTTTGTAACGTAGTTGGCCAGATCCTCTCAAGATGAAAGATGAAAGGTGTGCCTGATTTCAAAAATTAAAGAACTATGCCTGAAAGCGGTCTTTTAAGAACATTTGCTAGAAGTTTTTAGAAGGTATTTTTTATCAAGTCAAAGAAATTTCTTGTCATGTTTTTTCTGGGAATTTTAATTAATTTATTGAATGATTATTCTCAATAGTTTTATTTATGTAGAAAATTGCATTATTTCATTTTGTGATGTTGAAATGCTCTGCATTTATTTATAATGAAATGTTTTTAAAACAATGTAGACTAAATTAGCTAGTGCTTTAACTGGAAATTTTTTAAATGTTCATATGTAAAATTTGTCTCATCTTTTTTATTGTGTCCAGGCTTTATCCCTTTGGGGTGTCAGGGGCCTACTGGCTCCCTAATGGCTTGAACACATTTTCCTCTCTTTTCTTTCCACAGTTTTAATACTGAAATATTTTATGCATACAAAACTAGGAGTTGCTGACAGTCTGGAAAATATAGAATTAACAGCTGACTGAAGACAATGAAACAGGATAAAAAAACATCAAACAAATCAAAGAATAAAAGACCTATACAGACGGTAAGAAAAAAAATGAGCCTGGATTCAGTTGGGGCCCACAAAGCCAGAGGAAAGCATTCAGGACTGTCTTCGCTCTTGGTTGCCAGTCTGGAAGTGGTACCTCAAAGTATGAGAGATGCAGCTGTGATTTTGAGAGGACTACCGAGTCTAAAAATAAAAGCTGGGCCTTAAAGATAAAAAAACAGATTTGGGGGCTAAACAATAGTAACCAAAAAAATCTCTCTCCACTTTGGCCAAAATCCCAAAATGCTGCACTCTAAAATCATCATGAACAAGAAGAAAACATTCCTGGCTTTGAATCTTTGGGGTTGGCCTGAAAATATCTCAGTCACGGTTCTGACTTCTTGTGCCCCTACTACCCTGATAGCAGCAAGTGAGATCCTCTTTGAAGAAAGATAACATTAAGCTAGGCCTCAAGTTATATTAGTAATAATTTCTAAGATAAAATGTTCACCATGAAATATAATGTCCAGAACAAGAATGAGGCATATGGAGAGAAAAAAATTAAAAAGTAAAAGGAATGAAAATAAACAGCAGGTTTAGAAAAGGAATTTCAGTTTTGAAAATGATCAGGCACAGTGCTGAAAATAAATAACTACCAACTAGCATTCTATATCAAGCTGAACTATCCTTCCATAGTGAAGATAAAATTGACCCATTTCTGAGATTTTCAGACTTTTATTTTCACCTCAAACAACTGTCCTGAATTGCTATATGATATACTACTTCAATCAAGAAGAAAATGTCTATGGAATCTCTCTGTCTAGCATTGCCATTAACAGTTTAGTATGTATTATTATTCAAAAATGTTAATAAACATTTTGTTTTAGAATAAATTTAGATTTACAGAAAACTTCTACCGATAGTACAGAGAATTTTCACATATTCCTCACTAGTTTCCCACATTGTTAACATCTTACATTACCACGGTTAAAACTAAGGAATTGACATTAGCATATTACTTTTAACTACATTCTAAATTTTATTTTGATTTTACTAGCTTTTCCTTTAATATCTTATTTCTGTTCGAAGATTCAATCAGGACATTACATTGTAATTTGTCATCATGTCTCCTGTCTCCACTGAGTTTCAGTGTTTGCTTGCTTTTCATGAACTTGAGAGTCTGAAGAAATACTAGTGAAGTATTCTGTAGAATGTCACTAATCTGGGATTTTTTTGTTGTTTTCTACATCACTAAATAAGGGTTATGGATTTTTGGAAAGAATAAAACAGAGATGAAGTGCCCTTCTAGTCATATCTTAATCAGGTACTTGAGATCCACATGACATCACCTGCCATGTTAACCTTCATTACCTGGATAAGGTCATTTTGCCGGGTTTCTTTACTTTAGTAAAGTTAATATTTAAGTTAATAGCTTTCTCCACTGTGAAGTTAATATTTTCAAGACCCTTCACCCACAACCAACAAAGACTCTCAAGATCATGAAAATAATATAGTAGTCTGCTACTTCCTACATTCTTTTAATGACTCTTTGTATTTCAAAGGTAGCAGAAAAAGACCCTTTATCCACAACCACCAGCATTTCATCTTTGAATTCACGTCCTTCTGTGCACTTTTTCTTGTTTTGATTTTAACTTTATATATGTATCAAAGTTGTGGCCTCTCATGGAGCCAAAAGCTTTTTCTGTTATCAAAATGAATCTTTCTATATTGTCATAATCAACTTTTCTTCTTTCTTGGAGAGGAAGATTGGCCCTGAGCTAACATCTGTTGCCAATCTTCCTCGTTTTGCTTGAGGAAGATTGTCCCTGTTATAACATCCATGTCAGTCTTCCTCTATTTTGTATATGGGACACTGCCACAGCATGGCTTGATGAGCAGTGTATAGGTCTGTGGCTGGGATCCAAACCCACGAGCCTCAGGACTGAAGCAGAGCATGCAAACTTAACCACTACACCACTGGGCCAGCCTCCAAAGCTAACTTTTAAGGAACAAAAAACCAATAATAAACTACCACTACCAAACAACAATAAAGAAAAGAAAACAACCTCAGCTTCAAGTTTATGGGGAATAAAATGAGAGTTTAAGAGGAAACACTTTGAAATCTCACTTTTATCTAAAATGTGTGTAGTGCAGAAACAAAAGAATATATTAGAAATACCTATATAATTATTTCAATGTAATATAAGAACACATTTATTCTTTCCATTAATTACGAACTGATCGTTCAGTGGAGTCAATAGGTTGTAGGGAAGACTGCGTTGAAATGAAAACCGTGATTGCCAAAGTTAAAACCACATTGGGAGTAATAAGCATGGACTCACACTGTACAAATTCCAATTAGAAATTCACAGATACGCTTGAGACATCCTCAAAACACAAAAGAGTAAAGTGGAGAAATGCAATTAAGAAACAAAAATAAAAATTATATGATAGCCAGATCTTGGAGGCACAACTTAAATAGATGTTCACAAAGCAGAAAATATCTTAAATGAATGAGGCAATAATCAAGAGTACACGTCTGGGGGAAAGAGTTGTAAATTCAGAAAGATGATTATCCTATTCAAATAAATTTCATGAAAAGATATATACACACGCAAATAGTTACTTTAATAAAAAAAGAATTCTGGAATATCAATGGAATATTGCAAAGGAAGTACACCAGGTTTTCCTCCTTACTTTTCCTCAGTATTAATAGACATAAAATGTTGAAAAAATCATTTTTAGTTAAAATTCTACATTTTTGTTAAGACTCCAGGGTAAAAATATTGTGGATTTGAATTATTTCAAATATTACCAAATAATCAGTCACAAGTTGTATAGACTATTATTTGGAATATATAAAAAAAAATGTAATGGAATCCAGTTCACTTAAATGAAATAGCCAATGTAATCATGACATACAGCAAAAAAAAATTGTATGAAGTAAATATATAGATAAATCTCACTTATGATTACAAGTGGAAAACTATATTATATAATATGAAATAATAGAAATATATTAAAGATTAAACTCATCATAATGGAAAGGTTTTCATAGAAATTTTATTAGTAGACTGTATAACATTATTACATCAAATAAAAAAATTCAAATACATCAAATAAAAAAATTCAAATATATATGACACAATTCATTCCTTAGAAAGTAATTTAATAAATAGAAATGAAAGGATTTTTATACATGATTAAGAGAACATTGAGTTTAATAAACATCAAATTTAATGGTAGTTATCTAATGAAAACTGGACATATAAAGGCATATCTCTATTATATGATATTTCCTTAAGGAGGTACTAAATAAGAATAGAAGAATGAGTTAAAACACTGAAAAGGATGCAATACTATCACTTATCATACAAAAGATAAGTTTTGATTTACAGTTGAGTTTTTAAATGAGTCCACCTGTGTTTAAATTCTAGTTGCAACTTACTCTTTGTGTATTTCTATTCTGATTTTTAAGCCTCAAGTTCCTCATCTGAAAATTAAATGCTAATCACACCTGCAGCATAAAATTGTTCTAATAATGAACTGAGGAACCCATATATTTTAATAGAGAAAGTGACATTGACTAAAGTTTTAAATGTGATTTAAAATGTTATTATAATTTTTGCTATTTTTAACTAAGAAAATAAACTGATATATAGACAATAAGAAAGTTCACAATTTTGGCTGGGTATCACATTTTCAATAGATTTTATATATGCTAATTTCAAATTAGCAAATATATTAGAATATAATTTAATTTGATAATACAAACTTGTGTTTGATGATACAAAAACAATTATAAAATGCTTATCCTCATATATGTATAAGCTATTATATGAAACATTTCAAATCATTACTGAATGATACAAAAATGTAAGTAAATAGGAATGTTCACCATATTTCTAAACATTAAGACTGTGTATATAATTAATTCTTTATTGGGAACTGTATTGATTATTTAAGACTATTAAGAGAGAATTGATGCCTTTATTATATTGACTAGCTATCAATGTGACATTTTTAATCTCTTCACTTACGGCTTTAAAAAAGTTTTTCAATAAAGTTTAAAAATTTTCTTCATGTATGTATTGCATACTTCTGTCAGATTTATTCTGGGTGCCTTTATCCTACTAAGCATAGTAACTTTCTTATAAAATGTTATTTTGTGGCCCTTAGTATCACATGAGTAAAAATTAAATTAATTTTGAATCTTTACTTTATATTCATCAAAGTGTACAAGCTATTTATTAATTCTAAAATTTATTTCAGATTGAGTGTCTTTAAGTCCATAAACTTATTACCTGCATATAATTATCATTTTATATTTTTCCCCAGGGAATTGGATATTGAATCACTTGAACAGTTTTTCACATTTATTAAGATATAGCTTCCATGTGTTCTTCTGTTAACATGCTGATAAACATTTATCTTTTTTATTTCACAAATTAACAACACTTACTTTGCTAATACAAACACAACTCAGTTATGACATATTGAAGCTATATTATTTTATGCTAAGTTGGAATATTTTGACTAACGTTTTGTTTAGGATATTGGCTGCTATGTTCTGAATGAGATTTGCTTCTAGCTTTCTGTTGAAATAATATATTTAAATACACAATTGAAGGTTACAATAAATAATATTTCTTATTATTGGAGCAACAATAGTTACATAAATCTGACATATTTAAATACTTATCAGTAGAATCTACTACATGTGAACCTTGCATTTATGTTTATCAGGAATTTACAAAATTAGTGGAAAGACAGAATAATTCATTAAACTGTGTTATTTACTCTGTGTAATATTGGGGAAAGAGTTTTAATTTCTTTTTTTTTTTTGAGGAAGATTAACTCTGAGCTAACATCTTCTGCCAATCCTCCTCATTTTTTGCTGAAGATGATTGGCCCTGAGCTAATATCTGTGCCCATCTTCCTCTGCTTTATATGTGGGACGTCTGCCACAGCATGGTTTGATAAGCGGTGCACGGGTCTGCACCCGGGATCTGAACCAGTGAACCCCATGCTGCCGAAGCAAAGCAGAGTATGCGACTTAACTGCTGCACCTTGGGGAAAGTGTTTTAAACAGAAAAATCACCAGATATCTTATTTCTAACCAAAATCAATTGTGTGGGATTAAAGAGTAAGCAAATAGAGTACAAACTGTGTAAGAAAATGGAAGGAATGTTTATATCATCTTTTGAGGGAAGAGAAGGATCAGAGTACAAACTGTGTAAGAAAATGGAAGGAATGTTTATATCATCTTTTGAGGGAAGAGAAGGATCTATGAGCTGGTTGACTACTTCTGCTCAACATCATTAACCTACCAGGCCTCACAAAGTATTAAACAACTGGCACCAAACTACAAACGGAATCCCATCACTTGTAAAGAGTTCAATATCATCATCTTCAACCTATTGTGATCAGGCCATCACATATGACCTGATACACCCATCTATATTCCCATGTCTTTCAAAGGTCTACTAAAAACCTATTTTCTACAGCAGTGAGTCCTTACAAATAGATGAGGATATGCTGGATTGAGTCATTTTCCGCCCCCCCCAAGATAGCCAGAGAGCAAAAAGAAGAGAATCAGTCGTGATTGTTGAGAGAAATAAATGTCCAAAGAGTCATGCATCACCTCCAAGAAAGGAATCAAGCCCTAAGTAGAAATGAAGTAAGTTGTTAAATAGAGAAAGGGCTATTATATTCAGAAAGCAAATAACTTTTCCTCACTTCCTTCATTACAGATGCTGCGAATACTGTATCCAGATGGTGTTTGTCTCTTACTGAAGAAAGTTTAATACACTTAATAGTGTCCAAGATTCATAAACCTCTGCCAGCTGAAGATATGTTTCTTTTATAAATTTGGTAAATTTATTATTCTTTATCACTACAAACGTTGCCAGTTTCCAACTCAGTCACTTTTTTCCTTATGAAATATCTGGGTTTTTTCATTCTTATTATAGTTGTTTCCTAATTGCTTTTAAATATATCCCTTAATTTTAGAATCTTTCTAGCCTGCAGTAAATTGTTATATCCTTTAAATTATATTTAGTAAAGAATATTTCTTTTACCTGCCACCATGCTTTTATATGTCTTTATATTATGGTAATTATAAAAAAAAATCCAATCTCTGATTAAAATGCTTGTTTTAAAAATATTATTAATTCTCAATATTTCTAAAAAATAGTTTGAACTTTAAATTTTCCTCTTCCTGATCTCTTTGCCATTCATATTTGTGACTGTTATTGATATCTATAAAAATTAACTCATATCAGGAGTTAATGTACCCAAATATTTGGGTATATAGACAAGGTACCCAAGGATACCTTGTCTAAAACTTTTTTGCCACATAATTTAGCTTTGATCCCACCTAAAACACATGAGGAAATAATCCCTTATTTTCTTTTATGGTTAGCTTTTTTCCCCTAATTCTCTATCCATAAGTGAAAATAACATTCAATGACAGAACTTAAAATAACGGACAACAGAAATCAATCAACATAGAATCCATACTATTTAAAAGAAGAACAGACTAACAAATTAAATAAAATTTCACCAATTGGAATTAGAATTTATTGGAATAGATTTCAAATATCATAAATGGCATCAGGAGATGCCCAACAAATCCTTTAATAAGCATTTAACCTTCATGTGTAGGAGTTGTAGTCATTAATTTCAAAGTTCCTCAAGAGGAAAAAAATTACATTTTTATAAAGTCAAGCACTAGTTTACAGAATTCATTTCTTTTATTTAAAAAATAACATAGGGCATTCAATCAGATGTTATGACCCACATATATTCTTATTAGAATTAAGTCATTTTAACTATATTTACACTAGAATTCTTAGTGGAATATCACACAGGCATCTGGCATTGAAGAGAGAGATGGTACAGGTTGCTCTGCCCTCCTAATAAATTAATATTAGAAATAGAAATCAGATATGGGCTTTTGTTCTGACATTATTTTAGTGTATCCTTCCCCAAAACTCAATTTTTCTAATTTCAACATTATCAGAGTAATCGAAAAATGTGATATTTGTTCTTTTCTAAAAAATTGATACAAAACATTGATGCAGAACAGGAAGAAAATGTCTGCACTTTGTGTATTTTTTGTTTGTTTGTTTTGAGGAAGATTGGCCCTGAGCTAACATCCATGCCCATCTTCCTCTATTTTATGTGTGGGATTCCTGCCACAGCATGGCTTGATAAGCAGTGCTAGGTCCGAGCCTGGGATCTGAACTGGTGGACCCCAGGCCACCGATGTAGAACTTGCGAGCTTAACTGCAACACCACCGGGCCAGCCCCATGGCTGCATTGTTTTTGAAGGGCAATTCTCAGAAGTATCAACATGCTAACTAAAAGAAAAATCATGTCACAGCATGATGTACATTTATTTGTCTTTGTGTCCAACTCTGGAAAGGATGGGTACAAAACATTTAAACTTCCCATGATTTGGTTTGTATCTTGTCTGTTTTGAATGGCCATATCTTTTCCTAATTTTTCCATTCTGGGTCAGCATGGCATAGGATGCAAGAAAACTGAAGAGTACTTTAAAATAACCCATTCTGAGTGCTGTAGCCAAAACTTCTCAGAAGTTCTATGTGTGTTTAAGAGGCAGAAATTATGGCATTGCACTCACAAACCATTTGAGAACAAGGCTTTTAAAGATGCCATCCATTCTTCTCTACCATTGTATAACTTTCCATTCTTTTAAGAGTAACTCAGTATTAATATTCTTCATTTCAATCCGTATTAGAATGTTACTCACTTATGTGTGATACATATAGTAGATAAAGCCTGTTTTATTTTTTCATAAGTACTTTATTAATTCTTTTCATTCCTTTAGCAAGTTGTTAATTAATTTAAAATCCATTCAGGCTCTCATATATTTCTTCTTAAAGAAGAGATGTAATTAGTTGAACTTGATACAGCTCTTTCTGGAAACAGGATAATTTTGACTTTTAGACAGCACAGAATACAATGTGTTTTCCTTTAGAGGACAATAAAAGGGCTGTCAGTTTGGGCCATATTCTGGGAGAACACAAAGCTGTTAGTAGCATTCTGTGTTAATGCTAATAGTGGGCAGCCACCGTGATGTTTTCGTGGGGCCTGCACTTTAACAGTGCTTTCATAATTAATATCCCAATGTAACTGAAATAAATGAATTTCCAGTTAAAGAGAAAAGGAGATAGATATAAAGTAGAAAAAATAAGGCAGAAGTAGAGAGCAAAGATACTGGACAGAGAGGGCAGCAGATTATTATTTTTCAAAAAAGGAAGAATTTTTTTCTGAAAATCAATCTAAGGCATTAACAGTAGGGGGTCTCTATCTCTGCCTGAACCAACCATTGCTCCCTGCTGTTTCCTTCAAGAGAAGAGACATTGTGATTTCCAGGGCAATTTCAAATCTTGTGATATGAGGTTGGCAGGCTGCCCCTCCAGTAAGCTGGAAGATCTCACATATGAATGGAAGGCAATTTCACCTCTGTCATGGGGTGATGTTGTAAGGTGTGCTCTTCTCAAAGAAAGATAATACAAAATCTTATCTTATAAAACATTGCCAGATGCTGATTGAAACTTAACTTCAAATCATTTTATGTCATGTCTACCACGCTTAATAGACTATGCAGGAAAAGGGATGGATTAGGAAAAGTGTTGGAAAAGTCGTCAAACTTAATAAAATTAACTGCTAAATAATTTTAAATAGCTGTCCACATATTGACGATAAACTTACATATTGTTTGATTATTTCAAATTTAACAGCAGAAGGAAAAGTTAGATTCAGAATGTATGAAAATGGAATGCCTTTGGTTGTCAACACTAAAAATCAGTAGTCTATCAATTAGCTAAGTTACCTATTGGAAGACAGTCCTTAAAAATCTATTTTAAATATAAGAATAAGGAGTAGCTGTGTCTAATTGTGAATTTCTTCAGACAACACTGAGTGGCATGCTTCTTATATGAGATTATAGACAAATTATTTTAATAATTTAAATTTCCTGCTTTCCACAGCCTCTCACTCAAAATATTACTTAAAGAATCATTTAGCTTTGAAGGAGTTTATATTTTTTAGAATGCAGCAATGTCTCCAAATATTTCTTTTATTGTATTAATAGAGAAAGGGTGCAAAACCATCTCTGCATTATTGGAAATGGATGTTTTTGAAAGAATTTGTTCAGCATACTTTTAGCATTGCTTCATTTAATTCACACAAGAACCTAATGAGTTATTAGCAACTTTGTTTTACAGATGAGAACACAGAGGATCAGAAAGTCTACAGACTTGTTCAAATTTAAAGAACAAATAAATAGAACCTTAGCAAATACCCACAGAGGCTGATCCCAACAATTTTCTAGCTTAGCATTTCCTATCAAACTATAGTTACCCCAAATTTACTGGATGTTTAAGAATAAAATGAACTCTAGAATCTTTGTGAAACATTGTGTCAAGATTTAGATAAAGTTTTGTTACTTTAAGTTTTCTAACCACTTCTTGTATATTCATGTGTATTATGACTATCACAAACATATAATACCATGTAGCCCTTTTCTTTTTCTCTTTGGAGCATTTTGTCACTCCCACATTCAGTAAAACACAATCTAGGTAAAGCTGACTCTAGTCATTACATTGATACACCTAAATTTTGAGCACTTAATACGTACCAAGTACTTTGCCAGGCAGTGGGAAATCGGTTTCATAAGGCATAGTCTTGCATTTCAAAGAACTCATAGCCTAGACTTGAACAGTATAAACTCTGCACTGTAATAAAGGTAGAAATAGATTCAACGAATTATGGTGCCACAGAAGAGTGGCACCTAACACAGACCTAGTTTCAGGAAGGAATTTATGCAGAAGGTGATGCTTGAGATAACCTTCAAGAATGATCAAAATGAAACATCTTTATATACTGTATAATTAGCATAACTAATTTATGAATATTATTACGTGGAATTGCCTCTCACTAACAATGAATATTAGACATGAGAAGTGTTCCAATTTAAACTTGTATTTATTTTTTTATTTTATTGAAGTATAGTTGACATATAATGTTATGTTAGTTTTAGGTGTACAACATAGTGATTCAAGATTTATATACATTACAAAAAGATCACGATAAGTCTAGTAACCTCTGTCACCATATAAAGCTATGACAATATTATTGACTATTTTCCCTATGGTATATATTACATCCCTGTGGCTTATTTATTTTATGATTAGAAATTTGTACCTGTCAATCCCCTTCACTTATTTTGCCCAACTCCTTGCTGCTCCCCTCTGGCAACCAGCAGTTTGTTCTCTGTTTCTATGAGTCTGTTTCTGTTTTGTTTTGTTGGTTCATTTGTTTTGTTTTTTAGATTTCATTTATAAGTGAAATCATATGGTATTTGTTTTTCTCTGTCTGACATTTCACTTAATATTACACCCTTATGTCCATCCATTTTTACATCATTTTATTTTGTGTATCCCTTAACTACTTATTGTAGATAATAGATGATTTTATTACTTTTGTCTTTTGATTTTCATACTAGCTATATAGGTGGTTGATCCACTAACCTTATTATATGTTTGACTTTACTAGATCTTTCTCTTTTATAATTTTCATATTTCTAGTTATGACGTTTTTTCCACTTAAAGAGGTACCTTTAATATTTCTTGTAAGGTCAGTTTAGTGGTGATGAACTCCTTCAGCTTTTACTTATCTGGGAAACTCTTTATCTCTCCTTCCATTCTAGGTAATAACCTTGCTGAATAGAGTAATAACCATAGGTTTTTTCCTTTCAGCACTTTAAATATGTCATGCCACTCCCTTCTGGTTTGTAAAGTTTCTGCTGAGAAGTCAGCTGTTAGTCTTATGGGCCCTCCCTTGTATGTAACTAGTTTCTTTTCTCTTGTTGCTTTTAAGATTCTTTCTTTAACTTTTTGACATTTTAATTATAATGTGCTTTGGTATAGGTCTCTCTGGGCTCATCTTGTTTGGGACTCTGTGTGCTTCCAGAACTTGGATGTCTGTTTTCTTTTGCCAGGTTAGGAAAGTTTTCAGCCATTAGTCCTTCAAATAGATTTTCTGTTTCCTTCTCTCTCTTCTCCTTCTGGGATCCTTATAATGCAGATGTTAGTATGCTTGATGTTGTCCCAGAGGCCTCTTAAATTATCTTCATTTTTTTTAAATTCTTTTTTCTTTTTATTGTTCTGATTGGGTGGAATATTTTGAAGTGATAGAAATATCCTAAAACTAGATGAAAGTTTTGGTTACATAGTTTTATAAATTTACTAAAGACTGAATTATATGTTTATGGTATGTAAATTATTGTTCAATAATGCTCTATTAAGAGCAAATTGCTCATACCATTTTCATCTCTTTAAAATTTGGGCAACTAGTGCATGTTATCTTCCAATCTCTCATAATTTCTTTGCCTACTTCATAAGTTGCTGCCTTTAGCTCCATGTCAATTTCACAGAGAAGCCTACTGACATATGATATTCTCATTATAATATATGGAACAACTGAAAATCACAAAGAGTACCCTCTATTTCTCATAGAATCATAATTAAGAATCTGACCACCTACATTAGCACCAAAAAAGATAACTGGTGCTTGTGTATGATATACTACTCAAAATTATAATTCATATGAATAAATGCTATTTCTTATAATTTGAATTATTCTAATCTTTATGAAACAGCTCTGAGTTTGCAAAATTAAAGTTGCAAATGAAGAAAGTTTGTCACATGAATTTCATTACTCATGTAAACTTCAAAGTATGATTGAAATCAGTGGGAGAAAAACATCCCTCTGTTTCAACATTTCCACAGACCACAAGGAAATGAATCAGAGAGATCAATCCTGGTCTATTTTTCAAGTTTGTTCCCCATTCTTTTCCTTGAAAGGAGGAGAGGCTAATTAAACAGAACTTTGCTCAGAGCCTAACATTTACTGAGACTTGTTTTCCTTGCTTGGAATCACTGTATCTACACATTTAACCCAGTCCCAACACTCATCATTCATTTAAATCTGCTGCCAAAAAGAAATCACCTATTTTCCTATTTGTGAAAACACACTACCCAATCTCAGTGTTTAAGTTGAATTTGGGTGAGCATAGGAGGCTTTGTCATATTATCTGCGTCAATTATCAATTTATTGCCTCTTCATTCCTAACTTACACATACATATATGGTTCCCATAATGTGCAGAATTACTTTGAGCATTTCTCCTTTACAGTGAGCACAATATTAAGCTTTCTCAGCAGAGAGCACTAGGGGCACATTGCAAAGGAAAGGGCTCTCCTTAGGTTTCTTGGTGAGTCAGTGGTTTAAGGGTAAAGACATCAATTGGAGCTCTGCCCCAGCCTTCTGGCCAGACAGCATGGTGTCTTGGTGACACTGCAGTTCAATGTGGCTTACTGATCACCTTCATGTGGTCCTCTTGACACAGAACCTAGTGCTCCAAATGCCTCCTACCCACACTAGCACTCAATTCCTTCTGTTTGTCCCTGAACTGTTTGTCTGCAGCCCAGAGGGTTCCCTTCAAACCACCACCCCTCCTCGCTACCTTCCAGTTGCTAATGAACTGCACACCTCCTGCTCTCTGGAGGGTTGTTTGCTGCTTGCCTAGTGAGATCAGATCAGCTCTGTCCTAGGCAAATCAGTGAATATTTCTGATATCCAGTGAGTGGAACTACATTTTCTCCAATAAAATGTAGATCCAAGCCCTCGGGAGTAGGTGGATCCCATTTCAAATTTGTCCTTCCATGGGTGTTCTCTCTCAGCTCTAAGGTACCAAATAGAGTTTTCTCATAATAAATGTCCCCTGTTTAGGTCATTGTTCTATGTCTTCATTTGTCCTAGACAGATACATTATCTAACGCAGCTTAATTAGCCTAGTTTGGGAACTTTTTTCTTTTTTTGATATGGAAATAGGCACCATTTATTACTTTTCTAATGTTAAAATATGCAAATATTTAAATGATTGCTTAAATAAAAGTAGGAAGAAACTCTAGAAGGATGTTGAGGAAAATGATGAGTGGTTACTGGATTGTGGTATGGAGTGTTCAGGGTTTGAGAGACAATTTTCACTGTATACGTTTATTTTTTTTGCAGTGAAATATACATAACATAAAATTTGCCATATTCACAACTTTTAGGTATACAATTCTACAGCATTAAGTACATTTACAATGTTCTGTAACCATCACTACTACATATTTCCAGAAATATTTCATTAACCCAAACAGAAATTCTATATTCATTAAGCAGTAATGTCACATTTCCCCCCACCCTTTGCCTCTGTAACCACTATTCTACTTTCTGTGGCTATGAATTTGCCTATTCTAGATACCCAATATAAGTACAATCATCCAATATTTGTCTTTTTGTGTCTGGCTTATTTCACTTAGCATGTTTTCAGAGTTCATCCATGTTGCAACATGTATCATAACTTCATTCCTTTTTATGGCTGAATAATATCCCACTGTATGTATATATGACATCATTTTTAATCTTTTCATGTATTGATGGGCATTTGGGTTGTTTACGCCCTCCAGCTATTTTGAAAAATGCTGCCATAAACATTGGTTTACTAGTATCTTTTTGAGTCTCTGTTTTTAATTTTTTGGGGTATATAACTAACTAGAAGGGGATTTGTTGTATAATATTGTAATTCTATGTTTAAGCTTTTGAGAAAGGGCCAAAATGTGTTCCACAGTGGCTGTACCATTCCACATTTCCACCAGCAATGTATGAGGGTTTTTTTTCTCCACATCCTCAACTTGTTATTTTCCAGACCAACCAAAATGCACAACTCCAAATTCTTGGAGGACAAAGCCCTTACTGCCCACCCCGGCACCAGCCATTTGCTCCAGGAATGTGGGCTCCTGTTCTCACAGCAGGCTGAGGTATGCGTTATGGGAGCTGGTTCATGAACACCACTCTCTTACCAAAGAACAGCAATCTCTCCCTTCATCACGCAGCTCCCTGATCCTTATACGTGTCCCATCAAGTTCCATGGTTCCAAAGTAGTTGACTTCAATTGCTCTTTCCAGCTAAATGGTTGCTTCAGTAAGAGGACCAAACTTTAGAGCTTCCTACTCTGTCATTTTTTGTGCTATCAGTTGGCATCATTTTTTTTTAATGCTCTCAATTGACGAGAACTCAGAAGGGCTTTGGAGCAGGTGCAGTCCTTCACTTCCAAAACATGGACCATTACCCAGCGTATTTTCATGTTTAAACATAAACTAGCATTTGAGAGACAAAATACCAATCGGGAAGCCAAAGACATTGAATAAGGCAATGATGATAGATTTATGATGTGCCAACTATGTGGCTTTTTGCCCCATATTGGCAGTAGAAATAAGAGTAACATTGGCTGGTGTCCCCAGGAATATGGCTGCAGAGTTTGCTTGGTAAGAAGAGGGATGTATCTTGAGTGTCAAGATAAGCTAATACAGTACTTCAAATGAATGAGTAAGAATATGAAGAAGGACAGGAAACATTCCTTCATGATCCTTTAGCAGGTAAGCAATTTACTTTCTCTAGGAATTTGCAAATCCCATGTGGACAGTCACCGTGACTCTGGCAAGTACTAGCTGATGTTTAGAATGAGTGATTTGGGGATAATTGGGCATATTTCTTAGAAATATAATAATTTGGGGGTTTTTTCTCCTTAAAATTAATCTCATTCAGAACTGCAGCCTGGCATTTAGCCATGAAATCAGATTAAGTCAGTGAGGTTAAAGACCTCAGGGTTGGATGTGCACAATACAATTCTAGAAGGTGCTCTTCATCTCACAGTCATTGTGGCAATCTTGGATATTTATTACATAATTTTTTTGTCAGATAGTTATAAAGTATCTTGAAGAATAAGTACTTTCCCATGGTTTTTATTTGATAAGAAAGATGCTCCCCAGTGGAAATCTTTTTTAAGATTTTTTTCTTGAATTCAAAATGAGAACAACAGTGAAAGGGGGAAATGGAAATTAAGCCTAATGATTGTATTAGTCATTGATAGGCAATGCCAGAACATCTGTTCCAAATTGTGTTTCTTTTCCTTGTCAGCAATTGCATCTAAGACTAAGGATGGAACAGTGGTAGCAAAACTTGCCTTGAGTTCACAGATTTACAAAACCTACTTCCCAATGCCTCTGGGGTGTCAGTCACAGAGTGTGGTAAATTTTATCAATGAACACATAAAGATAATGGGACAAGAGACCACTTTTAAAGGATATACATACCATTTCATGAGTTTAAGAAGTAAATCTCTAGGGTTTTATTAGCAACAGAAAGGCAAAGGAGGTTACTGAAAAGATATGAGTCTGAATGACTGTTTCTAAGAATCGGGTTTATTCTAAGATTCAAAGATCAATGTTTGTTTAAGAAAACTTTTCTACTGAATTCAAAATGGAAACGATAACGTAAAGGGGAAATGGAAATTAAGCAAACAAGCTAATTATGTTGGGAGGAAAAAATTTCCTTAGGGGAAAGGTAAAAAAGTCTCAAAGACCAGCTCAGACAAGTGTAAAAGAGAACAGGAAATATTCCTTACCGCTCTTGTTGATGGGTCTAGTGAAGACAGAAATAACATTTTTTAAATTCATAATTGAAGATAACTGGAGCCTAAAAGACATTAACAAAAAGAAGAACAGACAAATCTCAAAGAGGTAGTGGGAATATATCTCCTCAAAATTATTTAGAGGTATCCTCTTAACATATTAAGAGGGAAAGTCAATAAAAAATTTTGGGAAATAATCTTTAGGCAGTTGGAAAATCATATTATGTAGACATAAATGAAAATGGAAATCTAGGATGATGTGGGTACAAGCATTATTTTAAAAATAGGCTATGCCGAGTTCTCGTCAAGATGGCGCTGTGAGCAGACGTTGAACTCGCCTCCTCCCATGAACACAACCAGGTTACAACAATTTTAGGAAGAATCACGCTGGATTGAAAACTGAAAACTGGATAAAAAGAACCCCCACAACAAGGGACAGTCCTGACGAAAGCAGAAGAGGCAGCAACTCCGGCAGGAGAGGAAAAAAGCCACCTTTGGGAGCAGCGGAGCTTCTCAGCTGGCCAGGCGGGAGCCACTCTAAGGTACGAGCCCTCCCTGGAGGAGTGAGGTCCGGAGCCAGGGCAATACTGCTATAACCTTCCTTCGGACTCAGCCCAACTGAGAGGGAGGTCTTACTGTCTGGCTTTGCTGGCTATTAACTGCAGCGAGGACACCCCAGAAAAGCTATCAGCCAAAAGCCGAAAAGATCCGGGTCTTAAAGGGCCCACGCACAAACTCACTCATTGCAGCAACCTAAAATCACCAGAGAGAAGGCTGACTGTCCTTTGGTGAAACGAGACTCACCTGGTGGGCTCTGGGGGCATCTTGGTGAGAGGAGGATCCTCTCCAGAGACTGAGACATTGGTGGGGGCTGTTGTTCTGAGCTGGTCCAGGCATGCTAATACGGACACAGGTGGGGGCCATTGAGGTGCATCCCTTGGGCTGTTAGCCCAGGGGTCTGCCACACCCACTACAGCACAGATTTAATCCAGCTCAGCCAGGGCAGGCAACCTGCCCTAGGGATTGGCCCCACCTAACAGCAAGCCCTCAGGCTACTTTTCAGCCTGCATTGACTGAATGCCTTGATCCTCTACAGGCAGGTAAAGGTGTCTGCCTCTGTGGGGCAGGGCTTGTGTGAGGACCTGGTGAACTGTGGGGGGCATTGGGGAAGAGGTGGGAGCCTCTGCAGTGTGGCAGTGTGGTACGCTCCAGGGGGATGAGAAGTGTGCATGGACCAGGACTGTGCTGACAGTGTATGTGGTCCAGAGGGGGGTGAGGCTTATCAGCGGCAGAAGACTTGTGTTTCACAAATAGCCATAAAAAGGATCAGCCCCACCTTCCAAAGCCTGAAACAACTGAGTGCCTCCATGCCAAGGGCTAGCCCTGCTCAGCTACACTCCTAAGAGAACTGACATCAGCCTTGTTGGCCTCAGGCCTATCACAACTGTACGCCCCTGAGACTAGCAACCAGCTACACTGGGTACCAACCCAATTAAGAGGACAATTGCAATAAGAGTGTGCTAATAGGCGGGACCAAGATGGCAGAGTGAGTGGTCTTCTTTGTCTCTCCCCCGTCCAATCTACAACTAATTGGACATTCACCAATTAACAAAGGATATCCAGATAGCATCTCAAGACACCTAAAAGTCTCATACTACTATACATCAGAAGGCAGACGGACTTCCCCCCGGGAGGAGGTGGAAATAGGTGAAAACTCTCCAACCCCTGACCCCTGACCCCCAGACAGCCTAGTTCCTGCAGGAGGCTCTCTTCCAGCGGACTCCCCCATAGCATCGCCACATACCAAGTGCGGGAGTGTACACTCACCAGCAGAGCGACGGTGGAAATAGGTGACAACAGCCCTACTCAAGCCCCCCGGGATTACACCTAAGCCCAGGGGGAATCCCCAGGGTCCCGCACCCACCGGCAGGGAAGGCCTCCGCTGGCCATTAGCAGGGAGGCCCTTCCCAGAATCCAGAACAAAGGGAACCTCCCAGTGGGCGGATTCCCTGTCACAGCACCAGACCACAAGCTGCTGCTGGGCCCATGGTCTCTGGCTCAGGGGTCGGTGCAGGGGGCGCCCAGACTTCCCGTGGATGTGCTTGGGGATACGGTTGGAGCTCCAGTGCCCGGCTCTGTGGCCCAGGGGGAGGCTCCGGGGTCCCGCACCTCCCAGGCAGGGAAAGCCTCTGCTCGCCATTAGCAGGGAGGCCACGCCCAGAATCCAGGACAAAGGGAAGCTCCCAGTGGGCAGATTCCCCAGCACGGCACCAGACTGCAAGCTGCTGCTGGGCCCATGGTCTCTGGTGCACGGGTAGGTGCAGGGGGTGCCTGTACTTCACATGGGCATGCTTGGGGACAGGGTTGGAGCTCCAGCGCCTGGCTCTGTGGCTCGGGGGGAGGCTCTGGGGTCCTGCACCCCCCGGCAGGGAAAGCCTCTGCTTGCCATTAGCTGGGAGGCCCCACCCAGAATCCAGAACAAAGGGAAGCTCCCAGAGGGCAGATTCCCTGGCACTACACCAGACCACCAGCTGCTGCTGGGCCCACAGTCTCTGGCGCATGGGTCAGTGCAGGGGATGCCTGGACTTCCCATGGACGTGCTTGGGGACTGGGTGGAGCTCCAAGACATGGCTCTGTGGCCCCAGGGGACGCTCCACATTCCTGCACTCCCCCAGCAGGGAGGGCCTCTACTCGCCATTGGCAGGGAGGCCCTGCCCAGCATTTGGAACACCAGGAAGCTGCCTAGAGCAGAATTCCCCACAAGGCAGCAGCCTATATGCCACCTCCAGGCCCACGGATTCTGGCCGTGTCCCAGACGAGGCAAGGGGCTTGCAGAGATCACGTGAGAGTGGACTGGGGCAGAGTGGAGCTCCAGTGAAATGGCTACGTAGCCCGGGGGGAACTCCAGGTTCCTACAGCAGCCTCTGCGAAAGCCTCTGCACAGCACTAGTGGAGAGGTCCTGACTGGCAATCGCAAGGCAGGAAGGCCCTGGGGCAAAAGCAGCACAGGTGAGCCAACAACAGACTGCAGAAGATACCCACAGCTCTGCTGGGACCTATAGTGGACAAGTGTGATCTTGTGGACTCTGTTAGGGACAAAGTGGCGATTATAGGTGATCCTGCTCCTGGCTGCTGGTAAAGCCCACAACACCACCGCAGACCACAAGGAGGGAGAGCGTCTTAGTGGGCTGCAACAGTAGGCATCAGCAGCATGAAGTCCCCTTGCGATTGCCCGCACAACCGACGAGGGACCCCACAGTACCACTGTGACTATGAGGAGGGGTCCAGGTCCAGTCAGTAACAGCTGACAGGGTTCCTGGTTGGTGCAGTCTAAACAGCTGCCCCCCCACCCCCAACACCAGTCGCAACAAGTGGAAGCAGCCACTACACTCTATCTCTATGTGGAGGCACAAATTCATGCCATGAAGCAGTATGAAAAAATATATTAAATCTCGAGAACAGAAGGAAAGTGATAAGCAGCCAGAAAACAATCCCAAAGACGATGAAATCTATAACCTAAATGACGATGATTTCAAAACTGCCATTATTAAAAAACTCAATGAGTTAAAAGAGAATTCAGATAGACAACTCAATGAGTTCAGGAGCTATGTCACAAAAGAGCTTGACACTATAAAGAAGAACCAATTAGAAATACTGGAGATGAAGAACACAAGCGAGGAGATTAAGAAAAATCTGGATTCTCAGAACAGTAGGGTCGATAATATGGAGGACAGAATTAGCAATTTGGAGGATAGGAATATAGAAATGCTGCAGACAGAGGAGGAGAGAGAACTAAGACTAAAAAGAAATGAAGAAACTCTCCGAGAATTATCCGACTCAATTAGGAGATGCAACATAAGGATTATAGGTATACCAGAGGAAGAAGAGAAGTAGAAGGGGGCAGAAGGCCTGTTCAAAGAAATAATAGCTGAGAACTTTCCAAACTTGGGAAGAGAGATGGGACTTCATGTGACAGAAGCCAATAGATCTCCAAACTTTATTAATGCAAGAAGACCAACCCCAAGGCATATAGTAGTGAAACTAGCAAAAGTCAACGACAAAGAGAAAATGCTAAGGGCAGCCAGGCAGAAGAAAATAACTTACAAAGGAAACCCCATAAGGCTATCAGCAGATTTCTCAGGAGAGACCTTACAGGCTCAAAGAGATGGGAATGAAATATTCAAAACTCTGAAGGACAAAAACCTGCAGCCAAGAATACTCTACCCAGCGAAAATATCCTTCAAATACGATGGAGAAATAAAAACTTTCCCAGATAAACAAAAGTTAAGGGAGTTCATTGCCACAAAAGCTCCTCTTCAAGAAATGCTCAGGAAGAACCTCATTCCTGAAAAATCAAAGAAAGGAAAGGGGCTACAAAACCCAGAACAAAGGAGATAAGCAGAAGGACAATAACACAAAGTAACAGCTCTCCATCAGGACAAAATGCAAAAGAACCAGAAAACAAGTGATAAAATGGCAACAGTAGGCCCCCACATTTCAATAATCACTCTAAACGTGAATGGATTGAACTCTCCAATCAAAAGGCACAGAGTGGCAGGATGGATCAAAGAACAGGATCCAACAATATGCTGCCTCCAGGAAACACACCTCAGCCCCAAAGACAAACACAGACTCAAAGTGAAGGGATGGAAGACAATACTCCAAGCCAATAATGAACAAAAGAAAGCAGGTGTTGCCACACTTATATCAGACAAAGTAGACTTCAAAGCAAAGCAGATAAAGAAAGACAAAGAGGGGCAGTATATAATGATAAAAGGGACTCTCCACCAAGATGACATAACACATATAAATGTATACGCACCTAACACAGGAGCACCAAAATTCATAAAGAGACTATTAACAAAACTAAAAGGAGACATCAACAGCGATACAATAATAGTAGGGGACCTCAACACCCCATTAACACCAATGGACAGATCATCCAGACAGAAAGTCAACAAGTAAATTATAGAATTAAATGAAAAATTAAATCAGATGGACCAAATAGATATATATATATAGGACACTTCATCCAAAAACAGCAGGTTACAGATTCTTCTCAAGCGTGCATGGAACAATCTCAAGGATAGGCCATATCTTGGGAAACAAAGCAAGCATCAATAAGTTCAAGAGGGTTGAAATAATATCAAGCATCTTTTCTGATCATAATGCTATGAAACTAGAAATCAACTACAAGAATAAAGCTGGGAAAGGGCCAAAAATGTGGAGACTAAACAACATGCTACTGAACAAACAATGGATTATTGAAGAAATTAAAGAAGAAATCAAATATTATCTGGAGACAAATGAAAATGAAAACACACCGTACCAAATGATTTGGGACGCAGCAAAGGCAGTCCTAAGAGGGAAATTCATTGCAATACAGGCTCACCTCAATAAGCAAGAAAAATCATACATAAACAACCTCAAACAACACCTAACGGAATTAGAAAAAGAAGAACAAAGAAAGCCCAAAGTCAGTAGAAGGAGGGAAATAATAAAAATTAGAGCAGAAATAAATGATATTGAAACAAAAAAGACAGTAGAAAGGATCAATGAAACAAAGAGTTGGTTCTTCGAAAAAATTAACAAAATCGAAAAACCCCTAGCCAGACTCACCAGAAAAAAAAGAGAGAAGTCTCAAATAAATAAAATTAGAAACGAGAGAGGAGAAATCACAACAGATATCGAAGAAATACAAAGGATCATAAGAGAATTCTATGAAAAACTATATGCCAACAAATTGAGCAACCTAGAAGAAATGGATAAATTCCTAGACTCATACAACCTACCCAAACTGAATCAGGAAGAAATAGAGAATCTGAATAGACCAATCACAAGTAAATAAATAGAAATAGTAATCAAAAACCTCCCCCAAAATAAGAGTTCAGGGCTAGACGGCTTTTCTGGAGAATGCTACCAAACATTCAAAGAAGATTTAATACCTATCCTTCTCAAACTATTCCAGAAAATAGAGGAAGATGGGGCACTCCCTAATACTTTCTATGAAGCCAACATCACCCTGATCCCCAAACCTGACAAGGACAACACAAAGAAGGAAAACTACAGGCCGATATCACTGATGAACATAGATGTAAAAATCCTCAACAAAATTTTGGCAAACCAAATACAGCAATACATCAAAAAGATTAAACACCATGATCAAATGGGATTTATGTCAGGGACACAGGGATGGTTCAACATCCACAAGTCAATCAACGTGATTCACTACATTAACAAAACGAGAAACAAAAATCACATGATCATCTCAATAGATGCAGAGAAAGCATTTGACAAGATCCAATATCCATTTATGATAAAAACCCTCAATAAAATAGGTATGGAAGGAAAGTACCTCAACATAATAAAGGCCATATATGACAAACCCACAGCCAACATCATACTCAACGGGCAAAAACTGAAACCCATCCCTCTCAGAACAGGAACAAGACAAGGGTGCTCACTTTCACCACTCTTATTCAACATAGTACTGGAGGTTTTGGCCAGAGCAATTCGGCAGGAAAAAGAAATAAAAGGAATCCAAATAGGCAATGAAGAAGTACAACTCTTGCTGTTTGCAGACGACATGATCTTATATATAGAAAACCCCAAAGAATCCACAGAAAAACTATTAGAAAGAATCAACAACTACAGCAAAGTTGCAGGGTATAAAATCAACATACATTAATCGGTAGCATTTCTATATGCTAACAATGAACTAACAGAAAAAGATCTCAAGAACTCAATCCCATTCATGATTGCAACAAAAAGAATAAAATACCTTGGGATAAATTTAACCAAGGAAGTGAAAGATCTATACAACAAAAACTACAATACCTTCTTGAAAGAAATCGACGAAAACATAAAGAGATGGAAAGACATTCCATGCACGTTGATTGGAAGAATAAACATAGTTAAAATGTCCATACTACCTAAAGCAATCTACAGATTCAACGCTATCCCAATCAGAATTCCAATGTCATTCTTTACAGAAATGGAACAAGGAATCCTAAAATTCATATGGGGCAACAAAAGATCCCAAAGTGCTAAAGCAATCCTGAGAAAGAAGAACAAAGCTGGGGGCATCACAATCCCTGACTTCAAAACATACTACAAAGCTACAGTAATCAAAACAGCATGGTACAGGTATAAAAACAGATGCACAGATCAATGGAACAGAATTGAAAGCCCAGAAATAAAACCACACATCTATGGACAGCTAATCTTTGACAAAGGAGCTGAGGGCCTACAACAGAGGAAAGAAAGTCTCTTCAACAAACGGTGCTCGGAATACTGGACAGCCACATGTAAAAGAATGAAAATCAACCATTGTTTTTCACCATTTACTAAAATAAACTCAAAATGGATCAAAGACCTAAAGATTAGGCCTGAAACAATAAGTCTTCTAGAAGAGAATATCGGCAGTACACTCTTTGACATCAGCTTCAAAAGAATCTTTTCGGACACCATAACCCCTCACATGAGGGAAACAATAGAAAGAATAAACAAATGGGACTTCATCAGACTAAAGAGCTTCTTCAAGGCAAGGGAAAACAGGATTGAAACAAAAAAACGGCCTACTAATTGTGAAAAAATATTCACAAGTTATTTATCTGACAAAGGGTTAATCTCCATAATATACAAAGAACTCACACAACTCAACAATAAAAAATCAAACAACCCAGTTACAAAATGGGCAGGGGACATGAACAGACATTTCTCCAAAGAAGATATACGGATGGCCAATAGACACATGAAAAGATGCTCATCATCACTAATCATCAGGGAAATGCAAATCAAAACTACACTAAGATATCCCCTTACACCTGTTAGAATGGCAAAAATATCCAAAAGCAAGAGTGAAAAAGTTTGGAGAGGCTGTGGAGAAAAGGGAACCCTCATACATTGTTGGTGGGAATGCAAACTGGTGCAGCCACTATGGAAAACAGTTTGGAGATTCCTCAAAAAGTTAAGAATAGAAATACCTTATGACCCAGCCATCCCACTACTGGGTATCTATCCTAAGAACCTGAAATCAGCAATTCCAAAAGTTCCATGCACCCCTATGTTCATCGCAGCATTATTCACAATAGCCAAGTCATGGAACCAACCTAATTGCCCAGCAACTGATGATTGGATAAAGAAGATGTGGTATATATATACAATGGAATACTACTCAGCCATAAAAAAGGACAAAGTTGTCCCATTCACAACAACATGGATAGACCTTGAGGGTATTATGTTGAGTGAAATAAGCCAGACAGAGAAAGACGAACTCTGTATGACTCCGCTCATAGGTGGTAGTTAACATATGGACAAAGAGAACTGATTGGTGGTTGCCAGGGGAAAGGGGGGTGGGGGGAGGGCACTGGGGTGAAGTGGTGTACCTACAACATGACTAATAATGATGTACAACTGTAATTTCACAAGGATGTTAACTTTCATAACCTCAATAAAAAAAATAGGCTATGAAATCTTAACCATAAATTTGTGTAGTTAGGTTTCTAAAGGAAAGCATAAGGATGATACACACAAAAAGGAACCAAAATAAAAAATTTGAAAGTACATCTTGGAATGATGAGAGAGTGGAATTGCTCTACTCAGAGAAGTGAAGATTGACAGAATTTGTCTTAGTGGATGATTTGAACAGCTGAAGAAATTATTATATTCATAAATATTTATTATTAAGGACTGAACAAGACCATGTTTGGAAAATTATTTTAGGAAAGAAAAGAGATCAATGCACTTTATACTTGCAAACGTGATATGGTAGAAAGGTGAAAAAGACTACGTTAAGAAGTAAATATTATCTATCTATCTATCTACCTATCTACCTACCTACCTACCTACCTATCTACCCACCTACCTACTACCTATGCAACTATGTATTCTCAAGAGAAGAAAAAGAATTGGACCAGATCACATAGGGAAGAGGAATACCGTGAATACACTCCATAGATCAGGAAAAAAAAGTTTTAAGAAATGAACATTTCAGGGCTGGCCCTGTGGCCAAGTGGTTAAGTTCGTGCCCTCCACTTCGGCGGCCCAGGGTTTCACCAGTTCAGATCTAGCACTACTCATTAAGCCATGCTGAGGCAGCATCCCACATAGCAGAACTAGAAGGACCTACAATTACAATATACAACTATGTACTGGGGGGCTTTGGGGAGAAGAAGAAAAAAATATTGGCAACAGATGTTAGCTCAGGGCCAGTCTTTAAAAAAAGAAGGAAGGAAGGAAGAAAGGAAGGAAGGGACTGAACATTTCTGCTGCCACATGTCCAAGTGTTACAAGATTCGAAATTTAGAGAAAAACCAGATTTTGAAGTTTGGCAATTAAAAGAGGACAAATTGATCTTCATTGGGTTCCTGAATATCACGTGAAACCATCAATAGTTGCTTCCATTCAGGAATCTTTGGAATGTCCTTACACACCAGAGTTAGATGTAGAGGCAAGAGCAAAACCATCACAGGGCTGGGATTCAGATATATAAGAAATTCTACAGGCAAAGGCAGCAGCAGCCACTGTGATACGGGATTAAATGCTTTAGGATATTTCTGGGTGTAGAAAATTATAGATAGAATAACAATACAATGAGACTGTTAAGGAGAAAGATTAAGGAAATTTATTACACTTGGGCAATTATCTTTATAGATGTAGTTTATCCTGTTCAAATAAAAGGATGAAAGCTGTGTTAGTTGACAGAGCTCACACTCAATTTAAGATTAGGATGCTAGGAAAACAGTGTTAAAAAGGAATACTGGTATCAAATATACTTAAATCTTCAGAGTATATTAATTGAGGAAGGAATGGAATTTAGGTAATGCCTTTTAACAAGGTGACATAATTGCACTTTTTAAAAGTTGTCTCAGATACTAACAACTCACACAAGAATGGGTCTGCCGAGGAAATTTAAAAATGTATTTCAAATGCTATCCTCTCATAACATCTATGCCCAGAGGATACTGTTCCTCAGCATCAGGCAATGGTGTACATGTTTTCACCACTTCATAGGGAAGTTCCTTATATTAAGTTCAAAATGTTCAAAACACCTGACATAAACTGACCTTGTCAGCCTTCTGACATTCTTCTTGAAACAAGTCAGACTACGGAATTTGTTTGCATCATAACATGACTAGTTTCTAGAAACATAATTTAGTTATGAAAACTTCTTCAGGCTATTAGCTCATCTTTTCAGGATATCATCTTTTGTTTCTGAAGCTATAGCCATTTGATTTTCTAGGAAAGTAAGGAACAAAAGAGGCCTAGGGTGAGAGATCAATTTTATGTTGACAGTGATTCACTGGAATAAGGTGAATGTACAACTGCTTCTATAAATAAATAAGCAAATAAATGTCTTTTGAATAAGATAATATTATTGAACCTGAGCAGATTAAAAAATTAAAGAAAAATTGTAAACATTAATTTTTTTGAAATTCAATTTTCACAGAGGAGAGAATATTTTATACTTCAATTATTTCTATAGCTCTAACAATGGGGGAATTTATATTCCTCAAGTTTTAGAATTATTTTATTATTTATATTGTATTATTTGGGATATTATTATGCTGCTACATGAGTTGTATAATCACTCCTGGTGAGTTTATTGAATAATATGGCTGCTTTTTGCAAGATGAGAAACAGAATGCAGGGTAAAATTAGGGAGTATGATGCACTTCTCCTTTTTGGAGACAACTGAGTCGTCTCAATTTGTGTAAAAACCATAAAGTGAGGCATCACACATATAAATGGTGATATCAGTGAGAGATTGAATCCACTGGGCAATGGTGGTCTAACTCTGATATTTTCCTCCTCTTAGGCACTTACTGCCAAAGCAGAGTGTTTATTCCCTCCAATTTTGTTTCTTTTTGTGGTAAGATCTAGGAAAGACCCCTCCTCCCACCGTGAAGAAGGATAACCATTCTCAGAATGTTTTGGCTACAACTAGGTAAGTTAAAATCAAGAACAAGAGTTAGGAGACTTACATGCATTTTCTAAGCTAAAATTACCAATAAAATGCACACACGCATGCATACACATACACCTTTTATCTGAGTCCATTAGTCAATTCTCACTAGGTGGTAGAAATAGTGAATTTATGGCATCATCAAACCATCAGGAGTTGGGTACATTTTTCAAAAATGTACTCTACTACAACTAATACAGTCCATGTGAAATTATTAAAATAAAAATGAAATTATTCAAGGAATAATAATTATTTTTGCCACTGATGTTTTCTCCAGAGAATTGAAAGCTCACTTTTTAATAAATTCTCAAAGAATAACATATTTTGTAAGGAAATGTATGTAATAATATTCCTATAATAAGGATGTATAGCATGCATCAAACCTTTTAACAGTGACAGTCAGAAACCCCACACAAATCCATTGACTCTACTTTACCACATTTTGCCATAAAACAAAAATTTTTTCTAAACACATTCTGCATACATTTATCTTGCTTCTCCATTAATGCATGATTATTACCTACTGGTTTCCAATGACATGTAATTTTAGTACACAAATACCTCCCCTAAACTTGAACAACTTTAAAAACTGCTTGTCAAAATAAGGCAAAAGCTATCTTAGAATATACTTCTTATAATCAAGGACTCTACTGGTATGTGTGTCATTTTAAACTACAAGGGGAAATATATATCCAAGCTAACCACAGATTTATGTAAAAATTTTAGTAGCATAAAGCCATGGTTTATTTCCTAATTGCTATTGTTACTGCGATTCTATACTCATTTGCATTAATTTTTAAAGTTTTGTAAATAAAAAAACTACATTATCTATGTTTATTATCTAAACATTAAAAAATAAATAGAAATCATTCTCAATTTCACCACCTAGAACTCCTACTTATATGGTTAACATTTTATACAAAGTTGAGATGAACTTTTTTTTAAGAGCCTTGAGATCTAGGTACATCGAACTTTGACCTGTTGATATCTGTGAATTTCTCTGAAATCCTGTTATAATTCCCATGGTCACCTTTGCCCGTGGGTTCTGCTTCCCTATACCACATAGGACTTTTGTTCTGAAATTTAATTTCTCTTCTGCAATCTATCAACATATATTTGAAAGTCAGGCCTTTCCACACAAGAACTCATTCACCAAAAAAATTTTGAGTTCAGTAGACTCAAATAATTTGTGCATGTTGCAGAGAGAGGAGTTGTAGAACGGGTAGCTAAAGTCATAAACATATAATTTAGTAATGCAAATGGATTTAATTTCAGTATTATGCACTTGTTTTTACTAAAGTTACTTTAAATAAAAAGCTCCTTAGAATATGAGAGAACTATATATGAAAAGAATTAAATGGTGCCCCTTCCTTACACCATACATAAAAATCAATTCCTTGAGCATCAGAGTTGTACATGTTGACAAATAAAAATGGGAAGTAATAGGATATATTGGAGTATATGAGGAAGCCATTTTGTGTAAACCTAATTCGGCCTGACCTTGTCTTTCCAAAAGGGCCTGACCCAGGCCACTGAGCATGCATTGTATATCTGCTTTAGAGATCCCCTATGGCAAGAGCAACTTCCCTCCCCCTCCTAACGTTGGCATTTCCTTAAGGATTAAGCATCTTTCCTTAGGCTAGAAACTGATTGCTGTGCTCACCTCTGACCACCCAGCTCAAGACAATAGACTTGCCTCCTCCTATGCCCTCTGAGAGAGCAGACCCACTACCTGCTGTGTCCATCAAGCGCTGTGCTGACAGGGCACTCTTGTGACTATTGTGGGAGGGAAATTTCAATCACATGTGAAACGTCCTGTATGGGGGTATATAACCACTCTGTATACCTCACTTCTTTGGTGCCCTTTCTTCCTCTGGGAAGAAAGGTCCCGGGCCATGGTCCTCAGATTTCAGCTCAGAATAAACTCACCCAAATTTTCATTTATCGAGTGGTTATGGATTATTTTCATCGACAATGTGAAGAGTGAAATTATGACTATTTTACAAGATGAATATTTTCATAACTTCAGGGTAAGAAATAATTTCTTAAAATTAAACACAATTGGTTACTAATTATAAAGGAAAGGATCATTGAATTCATAGCATTACAAGTCATTCTTCTATAAATACAGTGTAAAAAACACTGAGCGTGAACAAATGTTTGCAACACATTTAACCAAGAAAATAACTGATAGTTAAAATATATTGAAAACTCCTACATTCAATTTGAAAAAGAAGATAGAACCCACTTAAAAAACAGGCAGAATCCTTAAATGGCCACTTCAGAAAAGAGGAAACCTGACTAGGCAACAATCAACAAATGAAAAGATGTCAATCGGTTAGTAAAAATTTAAATAAAAATCACCATGTATGCCTATTACACACACATCAAACGGGAACAATAAATATAACATAGAGCAAAGAAAAAGACAAGCATTAATGTATACAGTGTAATTCCATTTGTATAAACTTCAGGGACAGGAAAACTAGATACTGTTAGGGGATATATATACAGACAACAAATCTAAAAGTAAAAAAAAATGTAATACAAGTGTCAAGATAGCAATATCTTTTAGAAGCAGCAGGCAGATGTGATCATAAAAAAAATGGCATCAGGGTTATTGGAAAGTTTCTAATTTGCAAACTGGATGGTAGGTACATGATTGTGTTCTTATACTATGCTTTAATCTGTTCATTTAGATTTTATTCATAATTCTATGCATATTACACATCTCACAACTAAAAATACACTAACAAAAATAAACACATAACTAAAATTAATTGAAGCAAATGCAAGATTTTCTCCACAATAACAACATAGAAACTTACATCGAACATGCTTTCTTGAATGGCAGAGGAAAGAATGGTCAGCCAGGAATCAGGAATATGTAAATAAGTATATTTGACATACAAGCAGCTGGGTTCAGACAAGGATGAGAGGGGATAGCATTTCTGATTTAATTATTTTCTTGTTTTGTAGTCCTAGTGAATATAGTTATGGTTGCTTGTAGTGAGATGCTTCAAGTTAACAGTTTATTTTCCCTTGACAATAATGGTCTTTCCACGGAGCCTTCATTCCACTCAGCCTGGAAAGTTTGCTTTTAAAGTACAGGAACAGAAAGTATGTGCTATGCTCATTATAAAACCATCCATTGTTTGAAGAAGTCATTGTTAAAGAGAAGAAAACTTGCTACAATGGGAAGTTTACAAGTGTACTAATTATCTAAATGTTACTATCTTAAGTCCAATTTATAAATGTAAATGTCTTACAGTAAAACACAGTACCCCAGCAGAGTTGGGAACAGAAATTATTTTGAGCCTATAGTTTGGTCATGAGTCAGGTGAATTGGCTAGCCTTTGGAGATGCTTCATCCACCACTATTCTCAAATCATTCTAATTATGATTTTCTTACCATCATTGTGCACATCTAGATGGTACCAGACACTTTAAATCCGGCTTCTTAGTAATTTTACATTATGTATACCTATGTCTTGGTGATTTTTTTTAAAATGCTGAGTTTGGCTTAAATCCTGAAGTAAAAGTCACATATTTTCAGAGGCTGTTACTCCAGAGTTCAGTGTGTTACACAAAAAGATAAAGGAATAGCCTTTGGGTTCCTACAAAAAGGGAAGGGACATTCATATTGTTTTAATGTCAGTAGATCCACAAGTTTAAATTCAGCCTATGTTTATATGACTGTTATGTGATACCACCAACACAAACCACAAAACAAATGAATGAATTATTTTTACCTAATGTATTCTTAAAAGAGTCAATTTATTGTGATGGTTGAAAGTTTGAAAAGTCCTAAAACAGTCTCTCCATATACAGATTGAAATTTTTTCACTGGTGATAAATAAAAATAAAAAAATTAGAAGGTATAACCTCAGAATGTAAGTTTGTGCTATAAGCATGACAATTTCTCTGACCCAAACAGGTTGTCATGAATATTAAGGAGAAGAACAGAATGCAAAGAAAATTCCTTTCAGCTCACACGCTCACAGTGTTGTAAGGGATATTCAAGATTGTCTGATTCAAAAATCTTCCTCTTAAGGAAACGGAGCTTCTAACAGTAAAAAAATTGTCTAATATAAATAGTTACTAAATTAATAAGAAACAGAATGAATCTGCTAACTCCTAACTTATAGCTTTCTTTGACAACATATTGTTGAAGATTACATTTATTTTATGAAGAAACATAGTTATTTTCAAGGATTAACATTTTCCTAAGCTTCTGTTGCTCTTTTCTTCAGAAGATTTTTTTCTGGGATACAATATGAATAGAAATATCATTTTAGTATTATATAAAATGTTATGTAAATGAGTCCTGTCACAACCAAAGATTCTATTCTGAACTCAGACTTGATAGCCATTCAGAAATAGCATGATGACTCACCCCCAGCGGCTCTCCAGAATGGGAGCCTATTTAAAAGTTAATAAAATTTATTCACTTTATTTTCATTAGTCTTGGCTGACAGTCTCAATCACAGTTCCATACAGATTAAAACAGAACCATGGAAATTTCAAAGGCTGCATGACCAGAGATAAAATCTACCAATGCAGACAGCCAGGTCTGTGAGTTTACAACATTTATTGAGTGTCTACTATGAGACAAGTGTTGAAACACCATGACAGTGGTGAATGAAACCAACTATCCCATCTTCCCTCTCTGAAGAAAGTTCACAGTCTAGAGAGGTAGAATAATAACTAGCAGCAGTTGAGTTTTTCTAAGTTACCAATTGGCATCATCTCTTTCACCCTACTTCATGCTCACTCAATGATATATATTTTTATTCCCAGTTTATTGATGAAGAATTTGAGGTACAGATAAGTTAATTGAATTTTCCAAGTCAATTAGACATTCCAATTTTTTTAGCTTATATATTTCCCATATGCCAAAGACAGTTATAAAATTGTAATCAGCTTTAGAGATGTTAATTTCTGTAACTTGATATTTTGGAAATCATGAGAATTATTTTCTTTTCTCAATAGTTTACATAAAAACTGTCAATTAAGGTACCCATCCCAAACTCTCACCGAATTACACATGTAGTCTCCTGCAAGTCTCTCTCTGGGTCTTGTATCTCTCTCCACCTTGTCCCAGATTCCTGGTATCTATGCCATATGCTTAGTTAGACCCGAGTACCACTCATCAGAATGTTGATCATAGATATTTTAGACTGAAAGTTACCTTCGAAGCCTTTAGAACAAATATTTTCTTTTTTTTTCCTCAGGTGAGGATACTAGGCCTAGAAATATAAAGCACTTTCAGAAGATGACAGAGCTGAATAGTTAACAGAAAAGTTTGGGGTGAGGGGAAGGATGAAGACTAAAATCTGAGTTCCTGACTCTAATTTGGTGCTTTATTTCTATATTTTATTTCTTCTTAGAAGACGTTGAGATGAACTTTTCCACTATTTTCTAAAATAAATGTTGATAGATTATAGGTATAAGCCTGGGTTTTTAGTAATTTATTTTCATCTAAGTTTATTTTCAGAACATTCAATTTTGAATACATGTAATAGTTATTTTCATTTTTATGTCTCATAATTTACTTGCCAGTTTAATAATTCAACAAATATTTATTGATCATAATGCACATACCAAGTTTGTATAGAAAAATATGTTTTTATTAATCTCTATCTTAAAATTTAGTGCTTTAATTACTAAAAGGTATTAATTTAATTATCAGTTTAACATAATTGTTCTTATCTTAAAATTCAAGTAACAAAAATTTAAATAATGCAGGATCTTTAGAAAATAGCAATTTAAATTTTTGAGTACGTAAGATGAGTAGAATTCTCTGTTAATAGTAATAATAGCTAGAACTTATATAGCATATAATAGATGCGAGGCAGAGTGGTAAGCACTTTAGAAATATTTCATAATTTATTCTTCAAATAAGCTTATGGGATTAGTACTAATATTAATTTCCTTTTATAAATGCAGAAACTGAAATTCAAATACATTAAATAATTTACTCAAGGCCACTTGTAGCTTACTAAGATGTACAAACACAAAACCTCCCATTTTGATAGAAATATCAAACAACTCCCCTTGGTTTATTTTTCCAATGAGAGCTGATTCTTTTCCACAGTCTAATATGCTTATTGACTTAAATGTCTGTTGCTACTAGCAACAATATGGAACACACACTATTTTCTCTAAGACATTATGTCATGTAGAAGAATAGAAAATTTTAAAATAATTAATTTAATTTCATTATATGAACAACTCATACAGAAAACCAAATTCTTTGACAAGCCGTTCCAATCAGCTGGCTCTTAGATCCAAGCCAGAGGGGAAGAAGGTGTCCTTGCCAATCAAATTCGCAAATATTCAAAGAAGATCAACTAAAAAGTAGAAATGGATACGTAAATCATATTTCTTCAATGCCTGTCTTTAAAGTAACCTTCAAGCTAGCCATCCAATTCGTCAATTACAATAACTTCCAAGATGTAACACTTTACCTGTACAGCCACAGATCTTCAATGGAAGTTTCTATTCAGTTAAAAAGATGTTTTGGTAAACTATTCAATAGGTGAACAATGCTGCAAAAGCCAAGGAAACAGTTGTTCACATATAGTGAATTTTAGCTTCAAGCTTGAGAAAAATTTTAGACCTTCAGAGTTTATTTGCTATATTAGGCTTGCTAAATGGAGACCAGCTAAGTTTTAGTAAAGTCTTTGGAAGTGAACCTGGTGCTTTTACCAAAAATAACTGCAATTAGAAAAAATGTTTAAAAATCTATTGTCTCTTCTGACATGGTATTCTTGAAGGCAAATAGCCATGGATTCAGAAAACATTATTTTTCTACTAATGCTTCCAGGCTGGAAGAGATATAGTGCACAATACAGAGAATGATTCTATGTAATGGTATGTAGTGCAGTGAAGGAAAACAGATTCATGTATAAATTCTTCCTGACTCTCACTCCTGTGTTTATCAATTTTCTGTAACTGTTTCAATAAGGGCAGGACTTGATGGTAGAATTGGGGTTTTTGCCCTGGGTTGAAAATACTTCTCCCTCAACTCTGAAATATCACAGCTAATAAAGCTATAGAAAAATAAGCAAACAAGAAAAGAGGGAGAAAAATGATGCATAAAAAGTATAATCTCTCTCTGTGACTTTAGAGGGCATATTATTTTTCTCTGTAGAACAAAAAGGGAAAAATTAGGCTGATAGAACTTCTTGTGTTAGGGGAAAATATGTTTCTCTTAAAATCAAATCAGAAGTTGAAGAACAAACTCAAATAATAGCGCTAAATAGTTACAAGTGCCTATTGCTAAGTAGTATGATTAGGTTTAGGACCTTTCCTTTTATTTAACACTCCAGTGAAATGAAAGCTTACATTGTCTACCTCAGCAGTTGGCAATGATTCAGCTCTATTTTAATATTTTATTATTAGGAATCACAAAAGTCATAAAAGTAGTATTCACACATATGCATACTATTAAGACATTAACAATGGAAAGTGACTCAAAGTTAAAAAATATAATAATGAACATAATACAAAAGTGAGTAATTTTATGACTAATCTATCATTGAAATGTGTATATCTAGTGAGAATCTGTTTTTCAAGCAACAATTTTAAAAATTGAACTATATATCTCATATAACCTCATTGAGACATGTACCTAACTAACATGATAGTAATAAGAACAGTCTCCAGTACACATCTTTACCAGAGTGAGCATTTGACAAGTGCTCTAATTTGTGAGGGATGATTTATCATGCATCCAGAAGTTGTAAGGTGAACAAGTACAACTCATGGAATCACATAATCACACAATGTTGTCTATTACTCTCCCATTAAATGCATTTAATGATGCTAGTTTTTCTCTTGATTTGAAATGAAACTGTGGCAGAATCCATGTGTTTATTGGTCATTCTTATAATAATAATCTAATTAGACTTTAAATCTCAAATCACAGTTTATTTTCAGAAATAAAACTCTCAAGTCTCAGTTTTATTTCTATACAATAGAAACAAGAAATTAGAAAACTCAATTTATAATATCATTGTAATAGGAACAATAGCATCAAGTAACCACTAAATTTATCAAATATTGTGAACGACATATATTCTAAACTATTTAACATTACTGAGAGAAATTTAAACAACCTATTTAAATCAGACATATACCATACCTACGAACGTTGAATAGATAATTCTCTCTAACCTACTTTTTACATTCAGTACAATTCCAAATAAAATCTCAGTAGGTTTTGTTATTGAAATTGGCTATAAAGTCAATAAGGAAACTGATTATAAAGTTCATATGGAAATGCAAAAGGCCAAGAAGAGAGACTAGATTGGAGAGGAAAGCTGGAGAACTTACTACAAAGCATCAATAATTAAGCGGGAACAAACAGAGTAGGGACAAGTAGAGTACAAGAGACACATAAAGAAATGGAATGGACTGTAAAGTCCAGAAAGAGACCTACGCATCTTCATGCAATAGATTTATAACAAAGGTGCCACTGTTGCAATGAGGCAACAATGTTCTTTTCAACAAAAAGTTCTGGATTTAGTGGAGTTTAAAATTGGGAAAAAAGGTAAACTGTTACCCCTATCTCATGTCATACACAAATATGAATCCCAGATACATCATAGATCTAAATACGAGAGTAAAATTATTAAGCTCTTAAAGATAACAAAAGGAGAATGTCTTCAGGAACTTGAGGTAGGCAAAGATTTCTTAAACCAGCTAGAAAAAGCAATAACCATATAACGGAAAAACTGATAAATTGGTCATCATAAAAATTCTTTTAAATTGTGCATTAAAAGACCTCTTTAAATAATGAAAATATGCACAGAATGTGAGAAGATATTGAAATATATCTACATATCTGAAAGAACTCAAAGTTAGAATATATAGAGTTTTTCAATAAGTCAATTTAAAAAGAGAGAAACACTTCCCTTCCCCCAAGAAAAAATGAACAAAATAATTGAACAGACACTTTACAAAACAGGATAGCCAAATGTCCCATAAGAATATCAAAAGATGTTCAATCTCTTTAGTCAAAAGGGAGATAAAAATTAAAAGGATAATGAGTTAGTCCTACAACTACAAGAATACCTACAAAAGGGAAAAATATTAGTAATGCCAAGTGACATTGGGATGTGTACAACTTCAACTCCCAAGTATTGTAGCAATGATTTTTAATTGTTAAAATCCTTTTAGAATACTACTTGGTAGTTTTTACCAAATGTAAACACATGCATACCTAATATCCAGTCCATTCCACCTTTAGTCATTCTACTACTACCCAAAAGTAATGTTGCAAATTGTGTACCAAAAGATTCGCACATGAATTGTTATATCAAGATTATTACAGCAGCCCCAAACTGAAATCATTTCACTTGGCTATTAACAATAGATTAATAAATATATTGTGGAATATTCATACAATAATACATGCATCAATGGGCGAAAAACAACTGATTGCTACACGCAATAAAAATAATGAATCACTTTGAGGTAACATTAGGTAAAATAATCACTTACAAGAAAGTACATACAATTTTATTGCATTTATATAAGCTTCAAAAATTGGCTTAAGTAAACTAACGTAGGAAAAGTCAGAAAGACAGTTTCTTTGAGGGAACAAGGTGAAGAAGTCTGGAATTTCTTAAATACTTTACATAGTTATAATGGGGTGGAGTGTGTGTTTTTGATTTTGGTTTTGGGTTTTTTTTTTTTTTGCTGGGAAAGATTTGCTCTGAGCTAACATCTATTGCCAATCTTCCTCTTTTTTTTTCCTCCCCAAAGCCCCAGTACATAGTTGTATATTTTAGTTGTAAGTCCTTCTAATTCTTCTATGTGAGCTGCCACTACAACATGGCTACTGACAGATGAGTGGTGTGGATCTGCACCCAAGAGTTGACTCTGGGCTGGTGAAACGGAGTGTGTTGGACTTTAACCACTAGGCCATCGTGGCTAACTCAGTTTGGTTTTTTTAGTCATATTTTTCTGTTAGTTCTACCATCTCTGTCATTTATGGATCTATTTCTCTATTGATGTTTTTTTTCATGGTTTTATGTCGCATTCTCGTGCTTTTGGCCTGCATGAGAATTTTTGATTGGATGTTAACATTGCAAATGCGGTATTTTGAATATGTGGATTTATGTCTTCCTTCAAAGAATATAATGCTTTGTTTTGCCAGAGAATTGAGTTACTTTCTGAGTAGTTTGATCATTTTGAGCTCTGTTTTCAAAATTTGCTATGTAGTGTCTAGAAAACCTTTCAATTCAGACATAGTTCACTCTCACTATTAAGTCACAATTCATCTGGGCTCTCTAAGAATGTTGTGAGTGATCTCTGAGGATCTCCAATCTGTCTGGTCAGGGATGGAACATCTCCTCACTTTGCATTGAGCTCTGGAAACTTTTCAGTTTATAATGCTGTGGTTGTTCTTTGCCTATCCTTGAGAGTTTCACACTTATTATCTGCCGTCTAGTAGTCAACACTCAAGAGGACACCACTGCAAATTTCTAGAGTTCTTTTTTTTACATAGATCTTCCATGACCCAAACACTACACTGACATTTCCAACCACCTCAGCTCCCCTAACTCTTATTTCTAATTCCTCAACTCAGTGAGGCTCCCTTGCTCAGTGTGAGCCCCCTCTTTGCACTGTGTCCTGGAAAATGCCTTAAAGAAGAAAGCCAGGATGATTACAGGTCTTACCCCATTTTTCTCCTTTCTCTCAGGGATCAAAGCCTGCATTGCCTGTGGTCCAATGTCTGAAGAGAGTTGTTTCATACATTTTGTTTTGTTTGCTAGTTTTATTGCAGGAGGTTAAATATGGTCCTAGTTAAACCATTATGGCCTCATTCTTATAAATAGAAATTTTAAATTGTTTAAAATGTTTTTTTTTTTTTCCCCAAAGATTGGCACCTGGGCTAACAACTGTTGCCAATCTTTTCTTTTTTTTTCCTACTTTATCTCCCCAAACCTCCCCGTATACAGTTGTATACCTTAGTTGCATCTCCTTCTAGTTGTGGGATGTGGGACACCGCCTCAACGTGGCCTGACGAGTGGTGCCATGTCCGCACCCAGGATCCGAACCCTGGGCCACCGCAGCGGAGTGAGCGAACTTAACCACTCGGCCACGGAGCCAGCCCCTAAAATTGTTTTTATATACTAAGTAGTTTTTTGTTTTTTGATATATTTTATTTTTACAAATCAGACATATAGTTGACTACTATTTGGTATATCTCAAATAACTGGTTTTGAAGTGTTGATAAGATAATAAGATACTCAAATTTTGTGACTATTTGTCTTTTGCTACCTATCATTTCTTATAAGGCCACTAGGCTCTTCATTTATTTATCCTCTTATATATTCTTCATGGAGGAATGATGGAGTGCAAATTCAATTTGTTAAATATTTAAAACTGTCCTATGTATAAAATTGATAAATAATATAATAATAATTTATATCAATTTTACTTGTAGACAATGTAAATAATATTTTCAAAGTAGCTTGGCATAAGTTAATGCAGACAAACCAAGGCTTGAATCCTAGTTGTTATTATTAGCTTTTGTCCATTAGCAAGTTGTAATCTTTCATGAACCACAATGTTCTCGTCTCTAAAATGGAAATACTAATCCCTCATATGATGGGATTAAAAGAGATAAAGTATGCACTTAATAAACAGTCAACATTATAACCCCCTCATTATTTTTTTACTGCTATTTCTATTTTTATTGCAAGTTTTCTGAAATCTATGTTACCTGATTTGTAAGTACAGAAGAAGAAAACAAAAACAATTTTTGTCCCTATGAAATGAAGAGAATTTTACATTGAATTTTTGGTATTGTATAGATACCACAATAGTTGGGACTTTAAAAACATTATCTTATTTTTCATTATCAATACTTCTGTAGGCCAACAAATCAAATTCATAGACAGTAATGTGTAGCAGTGCAGTTTCTGAGTTACTTGTGCCCTGTGTCTCTATTCCAACTACTAATATGTGTTTTGAGCATACCAAGCAAGATCACTGATATCTCAATGCTATATGCAGAGAAATAAAATTTACTGGTAAGGTATATGTTGTCAAAAAGATGAATAAGATGAATTTTACTATGAGATGAAGGGCCTTGTTTTCAAGGTTCCCACAAAAATGTGGAATCAGATATTTCATTATCCTGACACTTTCTTGTAATGGTAACATGGTTCAATAAATTAAGACATTCTCTAGCGGGCTATGCATTCATTATGCTAATACATGGATAGAAGCATAATCACAAAAGACACAAACTGCGGCAAATTTGCCTGATATGTGCAAGCACGATGTTACAGACTATTTAATACTAACTGGCATTGCAGTATAAATTGATCATATGGTTCATTTTAATCTAGGAAGAAAATAGCAAAATTAGATGTCCTTAAATCAAAAGATATAAACATAAACTTCCTTAGTGATCTGCTGACATTAAATAAAAGAAACATTTCAAGAGATTTGGTAATCATAGATGGTGATTTGGAGATATAAAAAAGATGCTTTCCGTTTCAAAAACGTGATGTGTCTTAAATTCCTACCTAATAAAGTTTTCAAGTGTTTTGTAATAATTGTTATAATATTCTTTGCCTCATTGCTAGATATAAAGGGTTATTTTGCCTCTAAAACATTTTTTACTAATTATCAACATTCGAAAGAATGAACCACTACCATTTTTTTCTTAATCAATGTTGAGTGCTTTTATAAGAAATAAAGGACATTTTATGTGTCCATTGCAATAACATGAAACTTACCATGACCCGAGACTTTTTTAAAAAAGAAAAGCAAAAGGAATGTTAGAATGGGTATTATAAAGAAGACAAGAAATAGCAGTGTTGTTGAGGATATGGAGAAAAGAGAATCTTTGTACAGTCCTGGTGGAAATGTAAATTGATTCAGACACTATGGAAAACAGTATGGAAGTCCCTCAAAAAACTAAAAATGGAACTACCATACAATCCAGCAATCCCACTTCTGGATATATATCTAAAGGAAATGAAAACAGGTTATTGAAGAGATACAAGCACTCCCATGTTTATTGAGGCATTATTCACAAAAACCAACATATGGAAACAACCTAAGTGTCCATCAATGGATGAGTGGGTAAAGAAATTATGGTATATATATACACACACATATATATATACACAATGCACTGTATATATGTGTGTGTGTGTGTATATATATATATATATATATATATATACATATGTGTGTATATATATACAATGGGATATTATTCAGCCATGGGAAGAAGGAAATCCTGCCATTTGCAACAATAGTGATGGACCTTGGGAACACTATGCTAACTGAGATAAGTCAGACAGAGAAAGACAAATAATGTATGATATCAGTTACATACGGAATCTAAAAAAAGCCACACTCCTAAAAACAGAGAGTGAAATGGTAGTAACCAAGGACTATGGGTGGGAAGAACAGGAGAGATGTTGTTTAAGGGTACAAACTTGCAAGCAGTAGATGAACAAGTCCTGGAGATCAAATGCACAGAATGGTGATTATAGAAAACAATATTGTATTATAAACATCAAATTTACTAAGAAACTAGACCTTAATTATTCTCACCACAAAAAACACATGATAATTACGTATGCTGATAGAGGTGCTACCTACCCCTACAATGGCAATCATATTGCAATATGCAAATGGAACAAATCAACATATTGTATGCTTAAACTTACACAATGTTATATCAAATGTATTTTGATAATAAAAAATAATTTGCACATAGTTCTTTTTTATGGTCCTAATTTTTCTATTGAATTTCTATTTTAAGTGGCATTTAAATAATAACTAATTTTCATTACTAATTTTATTAATTATAATATTTCCAATGTATTTTTTAATATGCTAGCTTGAGAGATTTCCTTTTACATACTTATGATTTTCTTCAAGGTACCTGGATATCCTCATCAAAAATAGGTAGGAATACTTGTGATACTCAAATGGCATCTCATAATTTAAGCATCTATAATATGTTCTCAACATGAAACTTCCCATTAGTTTTTACTTGTATGATTTAATTATTGGAAATTCTAAAAATTAGATTTGGTTACAGGTGAAATAAAACTAAGATGTCTTGGGGAAATCACAACTATATGTTCACAGTCTTTTTGGATGCAAGAATTATACTGTTTAGATATCCATTAAGCCACATTTTTCAAACATTCATTCAGATTTTAATGTATATTACTCATGCTGACACAAGCTGTATAATTTTCTATAAAACTAATAGAATATTTATGAACAATCTATACATTATATTTGGTGCTAGGAGTAAATTACCCTTATTACTTTTATTGGAAATTGTCAGTTGTTTATATTGACTATATAACAATATTGACACTTAAAACAAATAAAAAGTTAATGTCTGAAGTTTACTTCCTTTAGGGAAGAAGTTCAATCCAACAGATGAATTATAAGACAGAGAACCAGGCTATCTGAGAAGGTGATGATGAATGATTATCTTGACTATTAATTTGACTAGGAGTTAGTACATTTCTTTAGAAATGAAATGAGAATTGGAGGATTTCTCAGACACAAAGAGGAATGAAATGAGTAGTCTAAGATGCATCAATTTCAAATACATGCACACACATGGACTCTGTAATTAATCACTGGAAAGCAGCTGATAAAGTCATGTCTTAAAAGGAAAATGGCATCCGTTTTTTTAGGACACAAGTGCCACTAGCATGACTAGGCCCAAATGTGAACTGAAGCAATGATTTTACTTTGAACTAATTTTACTAAGTAGTTCAAAATTAGTAAAATGTAAACTAATTTTACTTTGAATTAATAAACACATCTATACATAGTGGCAATATAAAGATGCATTTTTTCATATTTTAATATTACTAAAATCCAAATATACCTTATATTTGGTGCCAAAAGAAATATTCCAGGCAGAGGAGTAAGATGTGAACTTTTATATTTGATAAATTATTAATTCATATAACTTACATGCTAATCCATCTGTCATCTGAATTCATTTATTTGTGCTGATAGTATCACATGATATTTGCTTTTTAATTAAATATGAATTTTTAATGAGGCTTAATGTCTTCAAAAATGTTAAACTCTGAAGCATGATTGACATAAAATTGTCAAGCATTTAGATATTACCATTTGAACACATTAAAATACAGTCAAAAACAGCAAAAATTGCAAACATCTAGAGCTTTCTCAATATGGAAGTTTGCAAAAAGTTAATTCAATTGAAGAGACCTAGGAATAATAGCTAAACAAGAAATGCAGAAAACCTGTGATCTTCATTATACAGCAAATTTAACCATTGGTTTTAAAAAGATCTGCATCATTGTAATGTCATACCAAACAAAAATGACTTTAAGAGTCTTTAGGGTTTGCATATATGAAAAGCTTAGACTCATACTGGATTACTGACTCTTATTCCTTTCTCCCTTACAACATTAGCAACATCATGGCCACCATTTAATTTGTGATCATCATTGCTAATCTTATGATGCCTTTTATCTCTGTTTATATAAATTCCAAAACACAACTGCATGATTCCCAAGTCATTCCTTGGCCTCTGAATTCTAACTCCCTATGATTCTATGGAGAATAAGGAAACTCACTGATCCATCCACATTTCTAGCTTTAATTTTCTCCATATTACATAGAAGCATCTAAAATAGAATATATTTATTTTTAAAATTTATTTTTTGCTTCCACTCAGTAGAATATAGACCCACTGAAGGCAAAGTTTCTGTCTGTTTTGTCCATTGTTATATCTCAGCACCTAGAACAGTATAGAATCTATAACAGATGCTCAATAAATATGAGTTAAATGAATATATGAATCCTGAAGAAAAAATTCTATCTGCAAAGATTAATGCTAATCATTAAACATAAACTTTTAATAGTGTTTTTTCTTAAAAAAATAATAACCTGAAATATGCCTCTGTCTTAGTCAGTGCAGGCTGCTATGGCAAAATACCATAGGGTGGCTTATAAACAACAGAAATTTCTCACAATTCTGGAGGCTGAGAAGTCTAAGATCAAGGCTTCAACACATTCTGTGTATGGTGAAAGCTGACTTCCTAGTTCATAGACAGAGCCTTCTCACTGTGTCTTCATGTGGTAGAAGGGGAAAGGGAGCTCTCTGGGCCTCCTTTATAAGGGCATTAATCACACTCCTGAGGGGTCTGCCCTCATAACCTAATCATCTCTCACCTTGTAATACCATCATCTTGGGGATTAGATTTCAGTATATGAATTTTGGGAGGACAAAACATTCAGACCATAGCAGTATCTTACAAATGATGAATGAATATCACACCGATTAAGCCAAATAAAAGAGAAAAACGAGTCCAAGTAAAGCAAATAACTTCAAGGTCACAGAAAGCCAGCCAGAGGAAAAATTTTTTAGAAGGAAAATTAATAAATTAATGTAGTATGTGTCAGATAGATCCTTCAGGCAGCAGATACTAAGGTAAAACTAGAAATGCAAAAGATTTATTGGGGGGTTAATACCTGTGAAAGCTAAAAGGAAGAGGGAGAAAGAACGGGCAGGAAAAGACTTCAGACTGTAATGTAAGTCCGGTATCTTTGAAAGGAGAGAGAGAAGAAAGGAGGATTGGGTAGGAAGAGCCTCAAAACAGTGGAGTCCTGAACTGACCAGAAATGGTGAGTCCTTGTACCACAGTGGTGCTCAGTCATTGATGAGAACTTTCCAGGATGCAAAAGGCCTAGGCTGGCAAGCTGATGTAGATCCTAAAGGCAACCACAGCTGGAGACTGCGAGCCAGTTTCATATCCCTCAGTCAGGGCTCTCTTTACCAATTATCTGAAAGCAACACTTCAATGGCGGCTACATAATGAACTTAAGAGGCTCCATCTTTGGATGGAAGATGGGGAATAATTTTCCTCTTCTAGGGCAAGGTAACATAATAAGCCTTGCATGGCCATAGTACTATCCCAATAGATGTATATCAAATGACCATATCTGAAGAGAGTAATAGAAACAAATTCTGAGGTCTAGATATCTCATATCATGTGTGGAAATCACATGTCCCAAACCAAACTTGAGCTTTATCTAACACAAAGCATTCTAAAAGTTAAAAAGATTAATATACAGCCTAGGGAATATAGTCAATAATATCCTAATAACTTTGTACAGTGAAAGATGTTTATTACACTTATCATGGTGATCATTTCACACTGTATGTAAATTTTGAATCACTATGTCGTACACCTGAAACTAACAGAATACTGTATGTCAACTATTCTATAATAATAAAAAAAGATTAAAAGAACTTAGCCTGGAAATTCTATTAACAAGATCATCAAATCTGTAATTGGACAGTACTTGGGGAAAATTTAAAAAAAAATTGTCCCTAATATTGCACGCATTTCTTTATTTTTGCTTCTGTTTATTTCTTTGTTGTTGTTGCTGTTGGGGAGGGAAGAGGGAAGAAAGGTTAATCTTTAAATTATCCTGAAAACCATATATAGATTTTTTTCTAGAATGTGATCAAGATGGTTAGGCAAGGGGGCATGGAAAAGCAGCACCTATAATGGACCAGTATAGAAGTTATGATGGGACAACTAACAGAGAGGTAGAAACCATAGTGACTATGGATGATCTTCCATTTGGGCCATGTTCCCATCGGGAAGTATTATTACATGAACTATACTACGAGTAACTAACAGGAAAACAGGTCAAAAAAAGCAGACTAAATTATAGCTCTGTCTAATTGTCAGGTTAAAACATAGTGTATTAGTTTTCTATTGCTGAAGTAACAAATTACCACAAATTTAGTAGCCTAACACAACACAAATTTATCTCACAGATTTTGTAGATCAGAAGTTAGGGTGGGCTAGGGTTTCATAAAGCTGAAATCAAGATGTTGGCAGGGCTGCCTTCTTTACTGAAGACCCTGGAGAATAATCTGCTTCCAAAGTCATTCAAGTTGTCGGCTGATTCCATTTCCTTGCAATTGTAGGACTGAGGTCCCTGTTTCCTCACTGGCTATCTGTCAGAGGTCTATCTTTGCTCCTGGATGCTGTTTGTATTCTTTCTCATGCTTTTCATTTGGCCCCCTCCAGCAACAATGAATCAGGCCTCTCTTATGTTTAGAATATCTCTGACTTCTCCTGCTACCTTACCTCTTTGACTCCATTTTGGAAAATTCTCTGTCTTTAGAGACATATGATTAGACTGGACCTAGTGAGACAATCCTAGATAATCTCCCTATTTTAAGGTTCATAACCTTAATGACAACTGTAAAATCCCTTTTACCTTATAATGTAACACAGCAATAAATTCTAGGGGTTTTGGTGTGGACATCTTTGTGGGTCCATTCTGAAGACATACAGCAAAGTTCCTAAGTATACTTTTAAAAACAAAATCAAATTATCCAAATTACTCAAATCAAATTTGAGTACATGTAAAATACTTGCATATGTATACATACATATAAAAATTCACGTGTCCATGCATTTCCCCCAAATGTCTAAATCATTGATGCCAAGATACATTTTTCCATCTACTTCCTAATTGCTCCAACCCTACATTTCATTTAAACGTGTAGAAAAACAATTCAAAACATATTTTAAGAATTCAAACACCTTTGAATGAGAGATTTTGATTTAAAAAGTCACCTAAGCTATCTCATTAACAAAATGCCAAGGAACTCTCATGATGTCTACATTTAATGTTGTTCCTGTTCCTCGACATAGACAATAATTGCTCCATTTTCTGTTGAAGGGTACATTAGCTGTTTCTGAATTCTGATTACATTTTAGTGTTTAAATCCAGGGAAACAATATTGTTTTAAAATAGATTGCATTACCTTGCATTTCTCTGTGGGAAATTCTGGGAAGAAATGAAAATGATTTTAGCTACTGCCTACATCAAAATAGAATTATAATTACGTTGTAGGTGGCAAACTACTCAAGGTACCTTCAGAGTACAGATAAAGTGGTTCATTGGCCATCCATTTCCCAGGCGGTTTAGCTTAATCTGCAGAGTATGTATAATGCATATTAATCCAAATAGCCCTGAACTCTAGCCATTTAGAGAAAGCGCACTTGAATCTTCCTTTAAGAATAGGTTTTGCAATACAGTTTTTTCTGGTTCTAATCATGTCACTGGGTATTTTTAAACCCATCTGGAAGCCCATATTGTTACTCTAAAATACTTATCCAGAATTTTCACCTTCTCAGATTACCCTACAATAAAGGGAGTAATGATGCCCTGCATGTGTGCCATGTCAGAAGATGTCCAAAGTATCACTTTATAGCTAAAAATATGTAAACTCCCAGTCTGCATAATTATATTAGGTAGATAGCTCAAGTTAAGTGGAAAATCTCCAAGTATGAGACATTACATCTTCTTTAAAAAAAGACAGTGTCAAAAATCAAAGCATAGCTTGCCCATTCCTATGAAAACATTTATGGTCTATATACTAAACTTGCCCATATATTTTACGATGTTGTGACATTATGCCAGATGGGCTTGTTCATTTGCTCTGTTGATTACATATCATATATGATGGGTTGACAAGCAGCTTGTGGCTTGGAACACAAATAAAAATCTAACAACAAGCAAATATGATGCCAACTCCACTTATAAATCAATGCTGGCTCTAACTCATTGACGTTTACAGATTGGCAAAATCTTTTTCATAATTCAGCTGATTACTGTTACAGATTTAAGGTAAAACATCTATCTTTTGCAGCAAAAGATGCATTATGCCCAACATCATTCTTAATACTTAAAATTAACATTTTTTGAATTAAGCTATATAATAAAATAAAATAAAATCAGTATTAAATTAAATATATTTTATCTGGAAGATAATTCTAAATAAAAATAATTTATAACAAACTCATCTGTAAATCTCACATACTATTTTATGATTTATAGTCAAAGAAAGAGTAAATGACTTAAGTTAGATATGTGAGAAATAAATTTTCTTGCATCAACCTTGACAATTATATTCAAATACACAGGAAATTTTCATATAACTTAAAAAGTATCTATGAATCCCACCAATATATGCAAATAACATTTCTGGCTAAGATTAGCCATCCCCATTTCCTACTTAAGGATCTCATATTAGGAGGGAAATCTTACATTAATTAAGATTTGTAATAAATATATGTCATTAAATGAATGGAACTTGTCAAACAGGTAAATGTTAAAAGGAAATCTAGGCAAATTATTTCCTTTTTTCATTTGACTTAGGCAATACTCTTTTAAAAATCACCTTATTACTTTTAGTTCCTGCACTTACAGGCTTATTTTCATGGCTGATGTAAATGTTTACCCAGAAAATTAATGAAACACAAAAATGTAATGCTTTATCTAAGCTCTTTCTTCTCTCTTCTTAAGTTAAAAAAACAAACTAGAGCAGTCTTATCTTATACAATCAATTGTAAAAGGATAAAATTTCTATAAATAATCTAAGCATATTCTACGATACGCAAGAAGATTTTTAAAAAAATTTTTAACTCAATTCTTATTTTTGTTCAATTTAATTTGAAGCTGGAACAAAACAAAAAGCAATTTTATGAATAATCCCAGCAAAACAATGTTACATATTTATTAATTAAGCATCTTCTCTGACATACAATTTTTACTTTCATATCTCTTGAATAATCTGAAGAAAATCTCTCCAAAGTAGTCAGAGAAGATCTCTCCAAAGCAGTCAGTGAGAATTTTTATAGCTAGTATTCTTGGAAGCATAATTTGAAGGTTATTTAAGATGTCTGAGTGACAGTGAATGGGTTCCCTATAACTCCATCTAAAAGGTAACATCCTAATGGAAAATCAAACGCTATTACTTTTATTAATAGGGTAGTCATCATTTAAAATTTAATTGATTCACACTTCTAGAATAGATGTTCTCAATGGATTTTGTTTTGGGACAACAGAATAGAATTTTTTGAACACAATAAAAAGGCTTCAATATCAAAAACACTAAACAAGTCAGTAATAATTGAATTGAATACCTTATTTTCCGGAATGTTTCATGGTTTCTATAAACAGTGACAATACTTTCGCTGTTCACTTGGCCATTCTTCAGTGCTGTCACTAAGGTTTTAGGTTTTAACTCTGATCCCCTTTTATTAGATCCCAGGGAGGAAGTTTTCAAATTCATTTTAAACTCTTGCCTCTTACTATTAGAAAGATACATCCAATCTAGACAAATTGTTGGCAGACATTTCCATAACATCACATATAGTTAGTTGAGACAGAAATACATTTTGAATACTTATTAATATTTGGCATCTGTGAAAGATTTCAATACATCCTTATCCAGGACAGAGTGCCTGAAACTGTTGCTTCAGAACCACCATTGACCAGAAAAAATACAGGACCCATCAGAATGGTAATTCTTAATACTATTCTGTCTACATGTATGATCCCTATCTTTGCACATTATCTTAGGATGTGTAATGGACGATATTATCTTTCCTATAATTTTTATTACCTTAAAAGTTATGTCCAAAGTATTTATGGGTGTTATTCTATGAATCCTTTTTCTAAATATTTATATAATTTGAAGTGTTTCATATAATTTTCTAATTTTAAACATCTATAACCTTGGTATATATCTTTCCACTGCTGGACATTTAAAAAATTGTATCTGCATTAATATTAGAGAATATCTTATTTTAAGCTTAGTGCATAACTCATAATTTTGTTTCCCTATCTTTTTCAGGCTACACAATTTCAGGTTACAATATACACACATATTGGTGACATATACATATCTATATATATAAAAAGGTAGTCTTTATAAGGATTTAACTCACATAGCTATAGAGACTGAGAAATCTCAAAATCTGCAGTCGCAAGCTGGAGAGCCAGGAGAGCAGAAGCTGTACCTCCTAGTCTGAAATCAAAGGGAGGAAAAGATCAATGTCCCAGCTCAAAGACAGGCAAATTATTCTTTGTGCCACCTTTTGGTTCTATTTAGGCCTTCAATGGATTGGATGAGGCCCACCTACATTAAGGAGGGCAATCCATTTTACTCAGTCTAATGATTCAAATGTTAAACTCATCCAGATACACTAAAAATAATGTTTAACCAAATATCTGGGCACCCAGTGGCCCAGTGAAACTGGCACACAAAATTAACCACCACACTTGGATTCGTGAATATTGAAAAATGATTTGACTATGTGGCCAGGAGCATGGAAGGAGCAAAATTAGAATATTGAATTCAAGGAGATCTGGGGAAGAAGCATGTAACTGAACCAATAAGAGTTGGTATATAGTGTGAGGATCTTCATCTCACATATTAATGTCCACCAGAGAACATTCTCTACAGAAAAGATATGATGGGGCAATCCAAGACAACAAACTGAAAATTACTTCAAAAAGAGGAGACTCTTTAAGGTAGTATAAAAGGTAGTATAAAGTATATTAATATTAGAAATCAACAACTTTCATTTATACAAACAATGGGTAGAAGACAGCAAAAGAAAACTCAAATTAATCCAGCAACAAGAAATTAAAATATCTATGGATAAACCCAAAAAGAAATGTGCAATGTTTTTAAAAGTAAAACTTTAAAGCACTCATAAAGGACTCACAATAATTGAACAAATTGGAAAGTTACTGCATTTTTTTGGATGTTATCATTTATGCAATTATTGGCACCAATTCTTTAGCTTTCATTGCATCCCTATCCATGTCATGGTCTCATCACAAGGGTAAGGCTCTTCTCTACTCCTTTGATATTGTGATTGGCCTAGTGATTTACTTTGACCACCTATCTCCCTACCCTTCTTACCAACACTATGATAAGAACATACTCTGGCTAGATATCAGCTCAAGGAGAATGAGCTTTTTCTTTTTTTACAGAGCAACAGCCCTCCTGAAAAAGACTGAGTCCCAGAGGAGCATAATATTATCGGATTACTAATAATTAAGTCCAACAAGAAAGCCATGTTTCAAAAAAAAATTGTGAATGTGTCTTTTGGCACCAAACTGGATGTCCTCAGACACATAAAGACCTACAAAGTTTCAGAGAGGACTGTATGAGCAAAGCACTGTTAATATAGACCAAAACAAAGCTGGTCTTGGGCCCCAAAAATCAACTAGGAGGAAGGAGGCTGGAGACGTTGGCAGCCACCAAAAAGGATATAGGTTCCAACACATTCTTTAGAAGTGGCCAAGTAAGATAATAGAAAAGGAATATTTCTCTATGACGTGAAGCCAAGAACCTTGGAAAACAATGGATCTAGGAAACAATCCCAGGAATTAGAATTGAATGCCTAAGCAAGTAATATGCACTACCCAAGAGTTTGGGTACCTGGTAACATTTGCCTAGAGTTCCAAAATTGATATAGATTAGTGACTGCTATAAGTCTCTGACTGTTCTTTTTTAAAATGAGAGTGTGTCTTGTGTGTGTATCCTTTCCCGATACAACCATTTTATATAGGGTATGTGTAGTACAGATAATGTGTTTTTTAGTTCATAGGTCTATGGACCAAGAGATCATCCACCTGAAGGTCCAGCTGGAGTAAAAGGGGATGCTGGGGAAGCAGCTCCAGAGGAAGAGCAGCAGCAGAAAGAAGACCATGTCAACCTCAGTGGGGTACCATGAGGGGCCAGTGATTAAGGCCTGAGTGGCCAAAGAGAAGGATGACAACAAGAGCCACTGCCTGCCCCAGCCTATCCTAAGACAGCTTTGGATAAGAACATGGAGAATTACCTTCAGGAGTAGAAGGACTGACTGGAGGAGGAGATGGCTAGCATCCAGGATGACTACAGCCTGGTGAGTGAGAGGGAGAAGTTGCTGGAGGAGGAGAAGATGCTAGAAGACCTGCAGCAGGAGCAGCAGGCCACAGAGCTGCTTGCAGCCAAGTACAAGGCCACAGAGAGCAAGCTACTCATCAGGGCCAGGAACATCATGGATCACACCAACAAGTGACAGAAGATGTATGAATTGAAAAGTCAGGAGACTGCCAAGCAGAAATGCTGTGAGCAGGAAATGCAGCAGGAGATGATGCTCTGAGATGAGGAGACCATGTAGCTCTGGGCCACCAATGCATCCAGGCAGCAGAGGTGGAAGTCAAAACCAAGAAACTCAAGAAGTTCTACACCAAGCTGCAGAAGGTGAAGGTGGAGATCCAGAACCAGCATGATGAGTACATCCACATGCGGCATGACTTGGAGAAGGCACAGAATGAGCAGACCTGGGAATTCAAGCTCAAGTATCAAGAACTTCATCCCTCGTGAGAAGAACAAGATCATGAACTGGATTTCCAAGACTATAAGGAAGAGAAGTGGAAGTTCTAGCCACTTTTGCCAGCTGGAGTCAATAACAGGCAAATGAAGACGCAGCCCACGCCTACAATGGGCTACCTATCAGGCCTATCAGACAGTAAGCTTGGGTTGCCATGGCAATGGAGTCCCACCCCCAGCACAGTGCTGAAAATATAATGTTTTTGGAGTTGAATGTGTCCCCTCCAGCTGTGTTTGAGATGGAATTCTCTCATGACCAAGAACAAGACCCCCATGCATTATACATGGAGAGGCTCATGCGGCTGGACATCTTTCTGGAATAACCTTCCATGTCTAAAGACTGCAAGTCCAGATCCTGGTGCCAGAATCCTCAGTGGCCTCCATCCTCCACCACACATGCCTCACTGGCCTCCAGAGGGCTATACTATGAGTATACTCCTGGGATGAGACAGCCAACCCTGGAACATCTCATCATCTGCTCAGTGTCTGCATGTGTGTGTGCATATGTGTGAGGGGGTGAGAATCTGGCAGACCATGCCTATTCCTGCTCTTCTTAGCCTTCTTTACTTAATTGTTATTTATTCATGGAGCTCAGTGAGTGTGGAGAGACGCCCTTGCCTGAGTTGTCTGGGACTGCCACGGTCTCTGCATAGCCTCCTTTTCTTCTGACCTTAGACCACCCCCAGTCAGATGTCAAGCTCCTCCCCTGTCAATGCTCCCAGAAGGGGAAAGGGCCAATGCCTGTGAAAGAGTACTTTTCCTACCTGGCTCACTCCATAAGCTCCATCTTCTATGCTGATGATGAACATTTCCTAAGCACTTTCGGGGACCAGAAAAATGCTAGATGTCCACTGAGGATGAAAGGTATCCTGACAGTGTTGGGCCTGTGCTCCCAGCAGAGAGAGCCCCACTTTCCACTTTCTGGGCCTTAGACAATCTCTTTCGGCTTCTTGGGCTCCTTTTCAAGGACTTAAATGATCTCATCCTCACAGTCCACGCTCTTCAGCTTTGGAAATAACTCATGGCTTCCCAAACTCTGCTTCCTGCCCACCTTCCCAACCCTTGGATGGAAGTTTCGACCAACCAATCCTGCCTCCTTGGGACCTGCAGGAAATGGAACAGTAATGGAGACGACATGGACAGTCATCAAGGGAAGTCCTTCCTCCTGGTTGCTTTGTTTCTATCCTATCTGAGAAGTAAATTCAGTCAACAAGCGATCAAACCAAGTCTCCATTTTTGAGATGCCTCTCCTTCCTGCTTTGATTATTTTCCCTGCAGCTGCCTGGATCCCAGTTCATAATGTGAGGAATCTATGTCATTCTACTCCATGGGTAAACATAGGTATCCTGTCTGTTGCTTTTCCACCTCATTTAGCACAGGAGATGGAGACCCAGACAGAATGTGCCGACTTTGCCTATTACCCCTGTTTCTGAATCACATTTGTTGGGGACTATTTTGTTGAAAACTGACCCTTTCTTCATCATTGTGAAAATTGGTCCCTAGGGAAGTACTCTGCAACTTCCTATGTGATAGCCCATGACATGTCCAGGTATCTCACTTGATAACTACGTTTCTACCCCCTCCCCAAAAAGGGCGGGTAGACAGGAACAGAACTAGAGGGGGCGTCCAAAGGCTGCACTCCCCGGCTTGAGGACACAGTTTCCCACTTGATGCTGATGTGGGAGTGGGTGGTGACTGTGAAGGCAACATCCACGTGGTATTATACCGTATAATATACTAGCGAGAGGTTCCGGTGTGCCTTCTGCAGGGACACAGAGTAGCGGGTGTCTCTGTGTGGGGCACTTACCTCGAACAGGTCAAGGGTTGGGAGGGTGTGGCCTGGGCTTGTCACGTCTGAAGGCAGATGGTGCAATGGTCAGCCCAACCCGAGCTGACCTCTTTGCTTCCAGTGCTCCGAGAGGCCCCAGAGAGAGGCTCCTGGAGGCAGGGAGAGGGAAACAAGGCAGGGCGCCCCGGAGAGGGGCGCCTCTGCGGTCTCCCCAGTGGAACACTCCTTTTGCGGGTCATGGCTTAAGGCATTCCTCTGAGGTGGCCTGTCTTTCAGCTTCCTCTGCCTTCTGAGCCCCCACGGGCGCAAAGGCTGGAGGCTGGAGGATAGGCGGGTGGGCGGCAAGAGGCAGACGCAGGGCCCCCTGCTTAGGAACCTGCTCTGGAAGCACCAAAGTCAGGGACCACGTCTGCTGCAAACTGACGGATCAACCGACTGGCAGGTGGGAGACTGAGCTTCGCCTTCATGGATGGCCTGCTTTGTCCCGAGTGTGTTTCCGAACCTAAGAGACAACTCCAGAGTGCAAATCAAGGTACAGAGGAACTCGACAGGGAGGGAGTATCCTCGTTTACATCGCGGACACGTCTATTGTGCAATTCGAGTATGGTGTTTTTTGAAAATTTTTTTTGCAAATTTACTTTGACATCTGAGGTGAAAAAAATGTTTCTTTTGTTGTTCTTGACGTCATAAAATTTTCTCTTCTTTCTTATTGCAGATGGAAAAGACACGGAATCACGAGAAGAGGCGAGAGCATCCGCTCAAGGACGTCGGAAGAGAGGAGGGTCCTCAGGCTGGGGGCCAGGAGGACAGATGGCGGAGGCCACTGAGCTCACGGGAGAGACTTCTGGAGGCTGGGCTCCTGAGGGAACCCGCACCAGCGACCAGGCGGCCCCGCGGAGGGAGCGCTCGCAGGGAGCGGATCGGACTGAGGGCCGGGCTGCGGGCGTCTTCGCGGGCTCCGGCTCCCCCACTGCAGCGTGGAGCGGGGACACTGGCTCGGCGGCGCGAGCTGCCTCCAACGCGCGCTGCGCAGGAAGCCGCCTGGCGGCCGCTCCCGGACAGCACGTACGCGTGTGGCAGTGCCGCGCCGGCTCTCGGAGCGTGGAAACGCCGTGTCCCAGGCCCGCCTGCTGCCGCGGAGGGCCTGTCGCTTGTGTGAGTCCCAGGCACGCCCTGAGGGGCGAGGATTTCCTGTCAACTTCCTCCCGGGCAGCTAGTGGCACTTGTGCTTTCTCCGCAGAAACTCACGGTCGGCGCGACGTCGGCCCGCGGGTCCCTTTGTCTGAGGCAGCTCCTGCTCCGCCTTGCTCTGTGCCTTCGCGCCTTCGTCACCTGGGGAGGCAGGCTCTGGGCTGCGGGGTGGCGGCAAGGAGTGCCCTGCTCCAAGCCGGGGAGCCCTGCTGTGCTCAGCCTGGGCAGGCGCCGGGCATTGCTTGTTGAGGTCTGTTAGGGTCCCTGCCATCAAGAAAAGGGAGGCCCTGCCCTTGCCATCGCGGCAAACAAAACCCAGATCAAAATGAACAAACAACCCACCATCTGGGAGAAAATATTTGCAAATCATGTATCTTATAAGGGGTTAATCTCCGTGATATATAAAGACCTAACCCGACTGAACTAGAAAAAAATAAACGACCTAATCAAAAAATGGGCAGAGGATATGAACAGACGTTTTTCCAAAGATATAGAGATGGTCAATAGGCACATGAAACAATGCTCAACGTCAGTAATCATGAGGGAGATGCAAATCAGAACTACGCTATCACCTTACACCCGTTAGAATGGCTAAAACCATCAAGACAAAAAATATCAAATCTTGGAGAGGCTGTGGAGAAAAGGGAGCCCTCATCCACTGCTGGTGGGAATGCAAACTGGTGCAGCTGCTTTGGAAAACAGTATAGAGATTTCTCAAAAAATTAAAAATAGAATTACCATAAGATCCAGCTATCCCATTGCTGGGTGTTTATCTGAAGAACTTGAAATCAATAACACAAAGAAACTTATGCACCCCTGTGTTAAATGCAGCATGATTTCCAATAGCCAAGACTGGAAGCAACCCAACAGCCCAGAAACTGATGATTGGATAAAGATGTGGTATATATATACAATGGAATACTACTCAGCCACAAAAAAGACATAATCGTCCCATTCACAGCCACATGGATGGACCTTGAGGTCAACATGTTAAGTGAAATAAGCCAGACAGAGAAAGACAAATACCTTATGATTTCACTCCTATGTGGGATATAAATGAACTTACGGACAAAGAGAGCAATTTAGTGGTTATTGAGGGAAATGGGGAGAGGTCGGCACAAGGGGTGCAGGGGCACATTTATATGGTGTTTGACAAATGTTAATGTACAACTGAAATTTCACAATGTTATAAACTTTTACACCACAATAAAAAATTAAAAAAAAAAAAAAAGACATGGGCGTCTTTGGCAGTATCCTGCAGGTCTGGGGAGTCTGGGTGCACAACTCACATGCTCTCCCTTTCCCCAGTGTGAGGAATCATGGGCCAGGATGGTCTCTTTTGGCACTAATCCGTGCTGCCATAGGGGAAGGGTTACAAGAGTAAAGTCAAACTCCTCCTCTTACCCTCTCCAGTCCGTCCAAACTTGTATTTTTTTTTTCCCTCCAGCAGTGTGTTGGAACTACTCTACTGGAGTCCTGGACTTTCACAAAGGCTCTCTCGGCTGTTGGTGATTGTCAAATTTCACGTTCTCCAGGGATTCCCAGACCACGTTGACAGGGCCTGAAACCAGTTCATGGGTCACTGCAGGGTTGACAGCCAGGACCAAGGTCAGTATGCCTATTACTTGAAGCACGGGTGGTCAGCAATTTATGATAGTCGATGTCCTCTGGGTCCCTATGACAGTGAAGTTCTAAATTTCCCTATTTGATTTGTCATTGATTGAATTCTATTTATCTGAATCATAGGTGTATGATACACTCATAACCACTGAAACTGATCTTTCATGGAGCTTTAAAAACAAAAAAAAAATTGAAGTTCTAATAATGCTATTTTTCTGTGCAATGGTACTATTAGTAATTACCTATAAATATAATTAGATTATCTACAATCAAAAAGTTCATTTAATATTGCTTTTGTGTTTCCTATCTGGATAACCTCATTGGTCCATACAGACTTGAGTAAAAGTGGTAAATATTTTTATAGGCTCCCATTGTCATTGATTTAATATATCCATTAACATTCATATAGTATTTGTTACTTTTAATGAATTATGCTGATAGAATTTCTTGTTAGGTGTTATTCAGTGTGTTGAGGATGATATTTCTTATTTTACTTTCTTGGAAAATAGAAAAACTAGATAATGTTGATACCATAACGTATATTTCCCAATGTGTTTTTTCTGACCAAACAATTAATGAACTGTTGAAGTTTATTCACTGCATGCATCATTACAAAGTTGGCATATGATACTTAATTCATGAGTGAGAGCAAGATTTATTACCTACAATACAATGATATGCACTTTGGCTTTCAAAGCAGTCTTCACAAAAGACTCAGAAAATCCTAAGGCTCCTGTACTAATCTTATATGGAATGCAAATATCCCATTTGAAATGTTGTGCTGCTTCAGGACAAAATATTTTTTATCTAATGTTGAAACAGGACTTCAACAGAAAGGCTAGAGTGAAGGTTCTTAAACACACAACAATAAATTTCACGGAGTTTGCATGTGCTTTAAATATCTGTATATACCATTAGGACATGACCTTAAATTGTTAAAATGTGTCAGTCCATTTCATTTCTGCATTTCAGCACATGATACACAATATATGTTACACATAATCACATATATGTGATTTTAATTACTTTGCCTCTAATTAATATGCTCTGATCATTATTTTTTCTATTGTAAATTATGTTATGTTGAGTTATATCATATATACATATATTTATATGACATTATAGACATATTTATAATCCATTTAAATATTATTACATTCTGTTACCAAGAAAATTTGTTTTTCCGTTAATACACATAGCAGTTAGGATATTTGCAGTTGGAAGACAGCACTAAATCTCAAACTACTGTAAATAAAATCAGTTAATTTCTCTCTATATCATGACAGAAATTGCTACCAAAACTTTTAGACTTACAGTGCTCTTTTAGCTGACAATTAAAGAATAATAAAAACTAACCTCTTCCCTCAGTATCCATCTTAATTGCCCCAAATAAATCTGCTTCTGCCTAATTCATATGTCTGCCTCTGAGCTAGTTGTTATGGATACTCTGGCCAGTCTGGGTTTCAGGTTTAGGCATGAGAGGTAAGTCCCATATCAAGTGAGCAAGTGACTCTTTCTGAAAGGAAAAAAAAAAAAAGGTTTCTATTATAAGACCAAGAACAGCAGCCAGCACCACCACAAGAAGAGGTGATACCAGATCTACACACCAGGGCAAGCACATCCCTGACCCACATGAGCATCCATAGTACTACTGTACACCAAAAGTGGGAACATGCTCTGGGATAACCGTAGGAAGAGGAAGTGGCAGTCCTTAGCCAGCTCATGATTGCTTTCCCAGTGGTAGGGGAGCTCACTATGCTGCTGTGACCCCAAGGAGTGGCCCAGGCTCAGTCCCTGTGAGGGAGCCCTGCCCACCAAGCACGGTGGCTAGAGTGATGACAAGATGAGATGGTGGCAGATGTAGTCATTGGGGTGAGTGCATTCCCAGCCCTCAGGAGCACCCATAGAACGTCTGTGCTCAGAAAGTGAAAACTCGCTTTGGGGAGACCAAAGGAAGAGGCAGCAGCAGCCCTTAGTCTGCTGATAATCATTTTCCTGGTTTTGGGAGAGCCCATGCTGCTGCTATGGCCCCAAGGAGTGATCCAGGCTCCATCCCTGCGAGGAAACCCCACTCACCAAATAGAGTCTATACACACACTCAAATGTTCTCCAGGCTGGTGCAAGCTCCCATAGCACCCCCGTAATTTCCAGCAGACAGGGTTAGATCAGAAACTCAGCTCCTGCTTCACCCTAATTGGTAGCAGGTGGAATTTGCAACCTAATACTACCACAAATGAACTGACAAAATATTAGTTCATGAAACACCATGAGAAACTAGAGGAACAATTCAGACCAGAAGGAAAATGACAGTTCTCCAGAAAACAACTCTGAAGTCACAGAAATGTGCAATCTAAATTACAGAGAATTCAAAGTAGCTGTCATAAAGAAACTTAAGAGTTACACGAAAAATCAGAAAGATTGTTCAATGAGCTCAGGAATAAAATTAATGAGAAGAAGGAAGACTTCACCAAAGAGATTGAAACCACAAAATATCTCAGCAGAAATTCTTGATATGAAGGACACAATTAACGAAATAAAAAATAATTTAAAATCCTTAAAAATTAGAGCTGATGTTATGGGGGATAGAATTAGTGATTTACAGAATAGAGATATAGAAACTCTACAAGTGGAGGAGGAGAGAAAACTAAGATTAAAAAAATGAAGAAATTCTTTGAGAAATATCTGACTCAATTAGGAAAAGAAACATGAGGAATACCAGTATTACAGATGGAGAAGAGGAGGAGGAAACAGTGGAGAGCTTGTTCAAAGAAATAATGGCTGAGAACTTAACAAACCTGGGGAAAGAACCAGATTTACAAATAGAGGAAGTTAATATAACACCTAATTACATCAATCCTAAATGATCTTCTCCAAGGCATATAATAGTAAAACCAGCAAAAGTCAATGGCAAAGAAAAAACATTAAGGGCAGCAAGGCAGAAGAAAATACCCTACAAAGGAACCCCTATCAGGCTTTCAGTGGACTTCTTGGCAGAAACCTTACAGGCTAGGAGGGAATGGAATGATATATTCAAAACACTGAAAGACAAAATCTTTTAGCCAAGAATACTCTAGCCAGCAAAACTATCTTTCAGATATGATGGATAAACAAATGCTTTCCCAGATAAACAAAAGCTGAAGGAGTTCATCACTACTAGACCTCCCCTATAAGAAATTATTAAAAATTTCCTTGTACTGGAAACAAAAAAGGCAAAGGTCTACACAGCTTTGAGCAAGGAGATAAATATACAGACAAAATCAGAAAACTCTAGCTCTCTATCAGAACAGGAAAACAAATACTCAATCATAACTCAAAAGATAAAGGGGAGGAAAGCATCAAAAGTAACTATAAACACTTCAACCTAGTCACAAACTCACAACATTAAAAAGAGAATACTTTGTGACAACAATAACTCAGAAGGGAAAGAGGATGGGGATGGAACCTGCTTAGGTGAATGGAGATAAGACTCTATAAGAGAATGGACTATCTCATCTATGAGATCTTTTAGACAAACCTAACAGTAACCACTAAATAAAAAATCAGAGCAGAGCCACAATTCATAAAAAAAAAAGAAAAACTTAGAAAACTTCTACAGAAAACAACAAAAATGAAATGACAGTCAGAAATACAAAGGAAGAGAAGCAATGGAAACATAGAACAACTGGAAAATGAGATTAAACGTCAGTATTAAGTCCTCATATATCAATAATCACTCTAAATGTAAATGGATTGAATCCTCCAATCAAAAGACATAAAGTAGCCAGATGGATTAAAAAACAAGACCCAACAATAAGCTGCCTCCAAGAAACACATCTCAGCTCTATTGACAACATAGGTTCAGAGTGAAGGTATGGAAGAGGAAGCTCCAAGCAAATGACAAACAAAAGAAAGCAAGTGTTACCGTACTTATATCAGACAAAGCAGACTTCAATATAAAAAAAAAATGAGAGACAAAGAGGGGCAGTATATAATGAAAAAAAGGACATTCCACCAAGAGGACATAATGCTTATGAATATATATGCATCTAACACAGTAGCACCAAAGTATACATGGCAACTATTAAAGACCTAAAGGGAGAAATTAACAGCAAAATAATAATAGTAGGGGATCGCAACACCCCACTTACATCAATGGACAGATCATCCAGAAAGAAAGTCAACAAGGAAATAGTGGATTTAAACAAAACACTTGATCAGATGGTCTTTCATATATATAGAGAGAGAATTCAATCCAAAAACAGCAAAATACACATGTTTCTCAAGTGCACAGGGAACATTCTCAAAGATAGACCATGTGTTGGGGAAAAAAGGCAAGCCTCAATAAATTTAAGAAGATTGAAATCATATCAAGCATCTTTTCCTACCACAATGCTATGAAACTAGAAATCAACTACAAGAAAAAAACTGGGAAAGTGACAAATATGTGGAGACTAAATAACATGCTACTGAACAACCACTGGATCAATGAAGAAATCAAAGGAGAAATTTAAAAACACCTGGAGACAAATGGAAATGAAAATACAACAAACCAACTTTTATGGGATGCAGAAAAAGTGATTCTAAGAGGGAAATTCATAGTAATACAGGCCCACCTCAACAAACAAGAAAAATCTCAAATAAGTAGTCTTAAACTGCAATTAACAGAACTAGAAAAAGAAGAATGAACAAAGCCCAGAGTCAGCAAAAGAAGGTAAATAATACAAATTAGAATAGAAATAAATGAAATAGAGACTAAAAAACAGCAGAAAGGATCAATGAAACTAAGAGCTTATCTTTTGAGAATATAAACAAAATTGACAAACCCTTAGCCAGACTCAAAAGAATAAAAGAGACATGGCTCAGATAAATAAAGTTAGAAATGAAAGAGAAATTACAATGAATATTGCAGAAATACAAGAGATTATAAGAGAATGCTATGAAAAACTATATGCTCACAGATTGGGTAACCTAGAAGAAATGGATAAATTCTTAGACTCATACAACCTCTCAAAACTGACTCAAGAGGAAATAGAGTATCTGGTTAGACCAATCACAGGTAAAGATATTGAAACAGTTATGAAAAACCTCCCAAAAAGCAAAATCCCGGGACCAGTTTGCTTCCCTGGGGAATTCTGCCAAACATTCAAAGAAGATTTAATACCTATCTTCCTGAGACTATTCCAAAAAATTGAAGAATACAGAAAACTTCCTAACTCATTCTATGAGACCAACATTACCCTGATACCAAGCCAGACAAGGACAACAAAAAGAAGGAAAACTACAGGCCAATATCGCTGATGAACATAGATGCAAACATCCTCAGCAAAATGCTGGCAAACTGAATACAGCAATACATCAAAAGGATCATACGCCATGATCAAGTGGGATTTATTCCAGGGACTCAGGGATGGTTCAATATCCACAAATCAATCAATTTGATATAACACATTCATGAAATGAGGAATAAAGATCACACAATCTTCTCAATAGATGCAGGGAAGCATTTGACAATACCCAACATCCACTTTATGATAGAAACACTCAATAAAATTGGTATAGAAGGAACATACCTCAACATAATAAAGGCTATATAAGACAAACCCATAGCCAACATCATACTCAATGGTGAAAAACTAAAAGCCATCCCCTTGAGAACAGGAACAAGACAAGCCTGCCCACGCTCACCACTCCTATTCAACATAGTACTGGAGGTTTTGGCCAGAGCATTTAGGCAAGAAAAAGAAATAAATAGAATGCAAATTGGAAAAGAAGAAGTGAAACTCTTGCTGTTTTCAAATGACATGATTCTATATATAGAAAACCCCAATGAATCCATCAGAAAACTATTAGAAATAATCAACAACTACAGCAAAGGTAAAGAGTATGAAATCAACTTATGAAAATCAGTTGCTTTTTTTTTTTTTTTAAAGATTTTATTTTTTCCTTTTTCTCCCCAAAGCCCCCCGGTACATAGTTGTGTATTCTTCATTGTGGGTTCCTCTAGTTGTGGCATGTGGGACGCTGCCTCAGCGTGGTCTGACGAGCAGTGCCATGTCCGCGCCCAGGATTCGAACCGACGAAACACTGGGCCGCCTGCAGCGGAGCGCACGAACTTAACCACTCGGCCATGGGGCCAGCCCCAAATCAGTTGCATTTCTATACACAAACACCAAAAACTATAAGACATTATTGAAAGAAATTGAAGAAGATGTAAAGAAAAGGAATAATATTCCATACTCGTGGGTTGGAAGCATATACATAGATAAAATGTCCATAGTCCCTAAAGCAATCTACAGATTCAAAGCAATCCCAATCAGAATCCCAACATTCTTCAAGGAAATAGAATGAAGAATCCTAAAATTCACGTGTAACAACAAAAGACCCCAAATAGCTAAAGCGATCCTGAGAAAAAAGAACAAAGCTGGAGGCATCACAATACCAGACTTCAAAATATAATACAAAGCTATAGTAAACAAAACAACATGGTACTGGCACAAAAACTGACACACAGATCAATGGAACAGAATCGAGAGCCCAGAAATAAACCCACATATCTATGGACAGTTAGTCTTTGACAAAGGAGTCAAGAATATACAACAGAGAAAGGAAAGTCTCTTCAGTACATGGTGTTGGGAAAACTGGACAGCCACATGCAAAAGAAGGAAAGTAGACCATTATCTTCCACCATACACAAAAATTAACTCTAAATGGATTAAAGACTTTAAGGTAAGCCATGAAGCCGTAAAACTCCTAAAGGAAAATATAGGCAGTACACTACTTGACCTCAGTCTCAGCAGCATCTTTTCAAATACTATGTCTACTTGGGCAAGGGAAACAAAAGAAAAAATTAACAAATGGGACTTCATCAGACTAAAAATCTTCTGCAAGGCAAAAGAAACCATGAACAATATGAATAGACAACCCAGCAACTGGGAGAAAATATTTGCAAATCATGTATCTGACAAGGGGTTAATCTCTATGATATATAAAGAACTCATACAATTGGACAATAAAAAAAAACTATCTGATCAAAAAATGGGCAGAGGATATGAACAGACATTTTTCCAAAGAGGATATACATATGGCCAACAGACACATGAAAAGATGTTCAAAATCACTAATTATTAGGGAAATGCAAATCAAAACTACAATGAGATATCACCATACACTGGTCAGAATGACTACAATTACCAAGACAAAAAAATAACAAAAGTTGGAGAGGATGTGGAGAAAAGGAACCCTCACAAACTGCTGGTGGGAATGCAAACTGTTGCAGCCACTGTGGAAAACAGTATGGAGATTTCTCAAAATATTCAAAATAGAGATATGATATGATCCAGCTATCCCACTACTGGGTATTTAGCCAAAGAACTTGAAATCAACAATCCGAAGAGATTTATGCACCCCTATGTTCATTGCAGCATTCTTCACAATAGCCAAGACATGGAAGCAGCCCAAGTGCCCTTCTATGGATGAATGGATAAAGAAGATGTGGTATGTATAAACAATGGAATACTACTCAGCCATAAAAAAGACAAAATCATCCCATTTGCAACAACATGGATGGTCCTTGAGGGTATGATGTTAAGCGAAATAAGCCAGACAGAGAAAGTCAAATACTGTATGATTTCACTCATATGTGGAAGATAAACAAATACATGGATAAAGAGAACAGATTAGTGGTTACCAGAGGGGAAGGGGAACAGGGACAGGAGAAAGGGGTAAAAGGTCACTCACTACAGTGATGGACAAAAATTAGACTACTGACAGCATGATGAAGTCTAGACAAAAATTGATAAATAATAATGTATACTTGTAATTACACACTGTTATAAACCATTATGATCTCAACAAAATAATTGGGGGAAAAACCCACACAGAATGACTTGGTTTCTTGTCATTTATCTTTAGAAATGCTCGTATTTTGAATTATGTAAAATTGCTGATATGATTGGTTAATATGATATTTAGTTTAAAGAATTATTTTAGAATACTTTTTTCAGTTTATGTTGTTAATAATGTTAAACTATCTTTTGTTAAAATTTGGAAGTTTAATAATAAGTCACTGCATGCTATAAAGGAAAATTATTAATTTTGTCATCCTAATTGTTTTTCCAAGTAAGAGTTTCCTAGGATTGTAAAGGATTATATATAGTAAATTTATTTATACATCCCTTAAAATTTTATGAAATAACATTTGCTTTAGGTCACTTGCATTTCACAATTTCTTATACTATTCAACGAAAAGGCAGGACTGCTTGGCAGAATGGCTGGTTTTAGGACCAGGCAGGAAATATACAACAGTGGCCTGGAGATTCTTGCATTTCCAGAAAGTAAGGAAGCATTCTGAAAACAAACAAAAATAAACTCACAATGATGGCCTATGTCAAAGGAACACAAGAATCAACTGAAAGGGTCCCAAAGCCCAAAGCTGAACATTCTGAGCAACAAAATAAACTAGTGTTAGGTTATAACACAAAGTATATGATAATGTACATAAGTTTATCTTAATACAAGTAATTGATTAAAGAAATAAAGAGAAGAGAAGAGACAAATGTTCCATGCGGTAGAATTCCAAATAATTTATATGGATACTTTGCCCTCAATGACTTGGAACATAACTACTCACACCTTAAATGTGGGCTCCATAGTGACATTTCCAAAAGATCAAACTATAGAAAGATGGAGGTAAAAGCAACTATATAGTGGAGAAATCTAACAAAGACTACCTTAGCCTGGTGATTAGGGTTAACATCAACAGTGATGTCATGTTGATAGTAGGTACACTTGATATGCAGTGATGAAAATTGCACTTATGCTGTTTTCCTTCCAAAAACATATGACCCAGTCTAATCATTAAAAGAAAATATGACAAATTCCAACTGAGGAACATTCTACAAAATACCTGACCAGCATGCCTCAAAACTGTCGAGGTCATCAAAAACGAGGAAAGTCTATGAAACTGTCACAAAGAAGACATGAGGTGTAAATGTAATGTGAAATCCTAGAACAGGAAAAGTCCACTAGGTGAAAACTAAGGAATCCTCCATAAAGTATGGACTTTAATTAATAGTGTTGTATCAATACTGATTCATTAATTGCAATAAATGTACTGTATTAATGTAAGACGTAATAGGGTGAACTAGGTGTGTGGTATGTGGGAACACTCTGTACTATCTTTGCCATTTTTCTGTTAATCTAAATAGTTTATTTAAGAAATGAAATAAAAAGGAACATATTATTTGGCAACCAAGAGATAGAGAGAAGAAAGAAAGAAAGAAAGAAGGGAGGGAGGGAGGAAGGAGAGGAGAGAGGGAGGGAGGAAGGAAGGAAGAAAGAATGAAAGAGAGACAGACAGAGACAAAGAAAGAAAGAGAGAGAGAGAGAAAGAGAGAAAGAAAGAGGAACACGTAGTAATATTTTCATATTTCTTCCGTATGTAATTCATTCATTCATTCATTCACTCACCCAGCGAGCATTTACTGAATATTTACCATGAACCTGACATTGGGGCAAGCAACATGGATACAGAAATAAATGGGTCGATCTGCTTAATTCAGCTATTTCAGGAATAGGGGAAAATGCCTACCTCTCCAATCACAACTCTTTCTTCATTCTTCATCCACACTGGTCTTCTCTGAGTCACTTTAAGATAACAAAGTTTTTCCTGCTTTAGGACTCTTTTTTTTTTTTTTTTTTTTTTTTTTTGCCTGAAACTGTTTTGCTCCACTTCGCATGATGGATTATTCTTCAGATTTCAAGTTAAATGTGACTTTCACAAAGAAATGACTTCTTCCTATCTACAGATGCCCACTGTTACTGTCTATCACTGAACAGTGTTCTTTCCCTTCATGGCATTTGTCACATTACATATTTTTTATAGCTATCTTGAGACCTGTCATACTTAAGCTTCGTATGTGTGGTGAATCATGTCCATTTTGTTGATGACACTTTTTGGCAAATATTCAATAAAAGTCAGATTAATTCACACATGAATTAGTGACTCCAATAAACAGACTAGTCCAACTGTTTACTATGCTGTCATTTTTCATAAAACTAAAAGGAGTGATCACATTGGACAGTATAATAAACATAATAAGCTCCTGATTGTAAGTTCTCTCAGTTTTGAGTCCTTATCAGTTATTGCATTATGTGTATTTAGATATGTTCAAAGTCCTGTATTATGATTTATAAAATGTACACTCTACCTAAGAATAGATTTATAACAAAAAATTACCTTGAATTACAGAAGGAAAAATAGTACCATCTATTGAACACTTTCTCTAGGTTGTACACTTTATAACAGATTATCTTATTTGAAAGCTTTCTACAGAAGTGCAAGGTAAGAACAGTTTTCTAACCTCACAAATGAGGATGCTTAGAGGTATTAAACAAGGTGCGCCACATAGCAGCTAGTAATTGGCAGAGGTAAGGCTTGGACTCAGGCATGTCTCACTCCAAACTCCATGCGCTGTACAACACATCCCTACTCTCTCTTACTCAGAAATCCTACTAATTGCAACTATGCATAAACTTTCTGGTCAACACTATGCCTTGAAAAATTCCCTCTGCTACAAAAATATAGGCATGATGGATTAAAGAGAGCGAGAGAAAGACATTCATATGATGTCCTTTCATAGGAATAACTTACGTCTTTTTTCTTCTTTCTTGTCTCTGAGTTAAAATTACCTTGAAGACCAGAAATAGAAGAGGAAAACAAACCAAAGAACGGGAGCTGCAGTTGCAGGCTGTCTGAGCTCCATGCTGCAGAGCGGGCGGAACACGCAGGCTCAGCTGGAGGTTAGGCTCCTACATTAGTGTTCTTTACAGTCTTCCCATGCGAGTGAAGGGAAGGATAGTGCTGGGCCTCTACTCCTAAAAAGAGAATTTCAAAAATGGCTAGCTCCTACTTGATGAAAGCTATACTTTTTGTAAGTTGTGAATTACAGAAATAAAATTAAAATATAATATACTCAAACCTAATGAGTTTCCATAAGTAGATTAGCCGCTATCCCAATATGCCCAGAAGATATAGGATGAAACTGTGGAATTATGATATACAATGTGGCTGACGCAGATGGAGAGAGAAAAAGAAAGGAAGTGAGAAACACCTCTACTCAAAAAGAGCTTGAAAACTAAAAGTTAAAGAATAAAGAAATTAAGAACTGGGAAGTATAACTAAAAAGTCAGTAATGTAATTAGGATTTTACTCCAGAAGGAATTTGTTTTCTACAAAACCTCTGAAATATTTAAAGTAAAAATGTTGAGGAGATTTACAGTGCCCCTATTGGAAATTTTTATTAATAAAAACATCTTCAAACCAAAAGCACTCTGAAACACAGCATAATAAATAGAATTCAATCCAGATGTAGACGCATCCAGTGAATTTGAAACACATTCTGGCTAGAGAGAGTATGCAGTACTTTCCACAGAAGAAAGATGTAAAATAAAGTTGTGGTGACAGCAAATTTCTCAGCAACAACACAAGAAGACATTGGGATGCCAAGAGAAAATAACTGCCACTCTAGAGATTTATATCCTTCCACCACTCAAGAGAAAGAGGAAAACATTTTTAGGAATGCAGAATACAAGAGTTACCATTTAAGACTACCACTAATAGAAAATATACTTAATAAGAAAAAAAGTGCACTCAGAGGTAAGGTTTGGGAATACAAAACACATTGAACAGTACTAGCATTAATATAAAATATGGTAGTGAATGTGATTAACTCTTGACTGGAGGAAAACAATGACAATTTTTTGAAAAATAGGGATAAAATTAAATTTCAAAAATAATAAATAGGGGCTGTATTTAGTAGGTAAAGCACTCTAGGCTTTCATTTTGCTTAGAGGATGCACAGATATGATGAATAACTTAATTTGGTTATACAATTGCATAAAGATATATGATCCTAAAAATTTAAAGATGACCAATAAACAAACAAATTTATTAATTGCAATTCAACAAAGGAATAGAAACCAGAAATAGAAATATTTACCAAAGAAGACAGAAAAGGGTAAGATGATTTAAAAAAGTTGATACATAGAAAATATGAAATAGGTTTCTAAGAATACCTTCAAATAGTTAAATAATCATAATAAATGGAAAATGATCATTTAAATTTGAATTTTTAATGTAATCTAGATGCATGTTGCTTAAAAGAGAGATATTTGAAGTAAAAAACTTTTCAATAAAGTATTGGCTAAAAAAGTCAATAATACAAAAATAGTATGAACACAAGCAAAAATAACTGGGCAGGGTAACATCTTTTAATAAACAGAAAAGGATTACAAAATTATTAATAGATGTAAAATGAACAGTACTTTCTAATTTTAAAATTCTATCAATATGTAATCATGAGTAAATATACCCAAAATACATGGAAATGAAATATTTTGAACAACACAGAAATACACAGAGAAGTTAAAATTTCCCTGATCATACTGAGTCATTTTAATACATCCTTTTCAGGAACTGAAAAGTCCAGAACTCAACTAACAATTACATGGAAGTTTTGATAGAAAAATCACCTGTGTTGGTCTAAAGAATGTGTAATATCTTATAACATATTTACAAAATTTGTTTGCACACTAGATCTTAAAGGTGTCTCCACAATTGAGAAGAATGAGGATCTAATAAATATTCTCTGCTCACAGTATGATTAAACTAGAAATCAATATTGAAGAGGTTTCCGAGAAATCATCTTTGATTAGACTCTTCAAAATGACGGGCTACATAATACATAGGTTAAAAGAAAAATACCACAGGAAAAAACAAGAAGATAATATAAAAATTTGTAGGACATAGATGGAAAGATACTCTGAAAAAAAATGTGTATTTATAAACTCTTATAAAAATATAATTTAAAAACCGTTTTTTAAGTGAGCTAATAATTTCAGTTCAAGGGTAAAAAAAAAATAAAGGACTGCTGTTATCAAAGGAATAACAGAGTTGGAAGTAAAAAAAACAACAGGTAATTGAGAAAATAAAAAATGTAAAACAGAAATAGCAAAATCTCAAGTAGGATTAATAAATAGGATAAAATGCAAAGTAAGACACAAAATATGTATAAAAATAATTATATTTAAATTACTATATTTGAAAATGTAGAGAAATTAATACTATCATAGAAAAATAAAGTATTCTATAACTTGAAAAAATATATCAGACAAATCTGGACTAATCAATATATATTAAAACCACTGAAATAATAAAAAATTTCCCCTAGATAGTTAGATATAGACAGGCAGAGCAAATAGAGTGAAATATAATCATTTTTTCAGTTCAGATAAAAGTGGCTATTTTATCATTCTATATTTTACAGTGTATTTAAATTTTTCATAATAAATTTTTAGGGAAATTTAATCTACTTTTCTCACTGTAAACTATATTTGGATAGAAATAAAGAAAACGATGTGAATAGCAAACATTGTAACCAATGAAGATATTCACCATTTTCCCGTAATCTGAGTAATTCAAAGTCTTCAAGTAACACATTAGAAAGCTTGTTAACATTTTATTATTGCATTGACTATTTTGGATTGACGTTTTTGGTTAAATTAATTTAGTAATTTGATGGTTGAATCTCTGCTTTACTTAATAGGATGCAAAAAACAGTAACAATGTTCCCAAAATAATCTATAAAACCCCAGAAATGATCATTTCGATTGGTTGAAATATTTTGTGGTTTAGTGAACTAGTAATAGGGCTGTTTATCTCACCTGACCTCCTAAAACTCTGTTGCAAATTGGTGGTGCCTGTCATTGCCAATCATTGATGTGCAGCTTGAAAGCAATAACTTAAATGTTGGCTCTTTAATTCAGGGGAAAAGAAATAAAGACTGCTGTTACTCTGAGTTCAGCAAAACAGACTGTAACTAGCACCTGGAAGGGAAACATAAGTTTGAATATTTTACACATATTTCTTTCTCCAAAACATTGACTGTTTAGAATTTTAAATATTGATTTTTTATTTCACCCTATTTTTTTTCTTTTAACATAGAAGTCATTTTTTCCCAGTTGCAAAAACTGACCATGGTAAAATAAAAATTCGTAAAACATAAGAAAAAATAAGGTGAAAATTCCCCATGTTTTTACCCCTGAGAGTTGTGTTCTGGCAACCTTATTATTTCCTACAGGAATTGAACTACCATATAGAATTCTGAAGCCTATGTTTTGGGATATTCAAGGTAATAAATTCATATGCAATCTGATTAACCTTATTAAAAATCTGTTAGCGACCCTTAAATCCAGTTTGTTTGGCTTAAAATAAGGCCATTTACTGAGAACACTTTCCACCTATTTTCAGGATCTTATACCCGACTACAAAATCCTATCGCTCACAGTTTGTATAGAATTAGAACAATCAATATTTTAAAGTTTTGGAATAAACTTTAAAGTTTTGGAGTAAATTATTCATAAAGCTGCCTAAGTCTAGTGTGTAGAGAGAAGGATATATTAAATAAAGTTTCATGGTAGGCATCCCATGCATAAAGTAGAGGAAGATGGGCATGGATGTTAGCTCAGGGCCAGTCTTCCTCAGCAAAAAGAGGAGGATTGGCAGTAGTTAGCTCAGGGCCAGTCTTCCTCAAAAAAGAAAAAAACAATTAGTCGAGTGCATTCAAAAGGATATATCTATATAAAGGAACTCAAGGGGCCAGCCTGGTGGCACAGGAGTTAAGTTTGCACATTCCAGTTTGGTGGCCTGGGGTTTGCTGGTTTGGATCCCAGGTGCAGACATGGCACTGCTTGTCAAGCCATGCTGTGGCAGGCACCCCACATATAAAATAGAGGAAGATGGGCACGGATGTTAGCTCAGGGCCATTCTTCCCCAGCAAAAAGAGTAGGATTAGCAGCATATGTTAGCTCACGGCTAATCTTCCTCAGAAGAAAACAGGAACTCAAACAGAGAAAGAGTACGGATACTTCAAATGCTAGTATAAGATTTGAATAGAAATATGAAAGTATGTATCATAAAATAATGCATCTCCTTTGTTGCCATCCCTAAATCACTTTTATAAAACAAAATGTTTTCTTTTAAAATTAAAAATTGCAAAAAAAAAACCTGTGCAGATCCCCTCTCTGCTCATTATACAAAAGCACAGAAATTAATTCTTGAATTAGAGCCAAGAAGATTGTACCATTAGAAAATTGAACTCTCTCCAAAACTAAATTTGTGCCAAAGGAAAAAATTGCATACATACACATGTTTAGAATATATAGGAAGTGTATTAGAGTAACACTAGCTATACACTAAATCAATCAAAATATTTAACATCAGCACAAAAAGTTTAATCCTCCATCTTGATCAGTTTAAGGATGGTGTTCTCCATCAGAAGGTGCTTCAACCTATACAAGGTGATTCAAGCACACAGGAACCTTCTGTCACATCTGCCATTATCTTGAGTCTTTACATCATCAGACTGAATGAAAGGAAAGAGACATCAAAGAGACATATATTCTTTCCTAAAAACCTTAGCCAAGCTGTGGTACACAACACTTTCTTGTATTCCAATGGTGAGTCTAGTCACATGACTTGCCCAACTCTATAGAATGCTGAGAAATGTATTCTAGCCTTGTGCTAAGGAAAGGACAACCATCTTCAAGAGCAGAGATGATACTATGCCTGAAGACCACCATAAGTTAAAGGAGTACAAATCAAATTTATGGAGCATGGTCAAAGCTGTATTTAGGAAAATTTTATACCATTAAGTGAAAGGAAAAACGAACACTAGTTTTCTGGGCTTGCTCCCAGTACTGCTTCTCCCAGTTTCTTTCAATAAAGTCTATGACTTTTTCTCTGTGAAAAATACATATGTAACAACTTAAAGCATAATTTTGAATAAGATGGCTAACCGTATATTTGTCAAGTCAGTGTAGTCTCCTTATTTTTATTTGAAATACTATAGAGACATAATTGGACATGAAATATGAACAGGTGACATAAGTCTCCATGGTCTAACTCAAAGGAATATATACTACCATCACCAGGTAGTGGGAAAACTAAAGGCGAATAGTGGCCCAGTGATGTGTGTGTGTGTGTGTGTGTGTGTGTGTGTGTGTGTGTGTAGGGGTATGTATGCCTTCCCCAGGGAAGAGACAGATTCAGAGACAGACAGTATTCAACCCCAGAGAAGAGACAGATTCAGAGACAGACAGTATTCAAGAAGCCACAGCTTCTTCTCATATTTTAATACTGCTCTTGCCTATCAGGTGTTAATAGACCAGTTAATTTCTTCTGTGCCTCAGTCCTGATAAACTAAACAATTGTTCTCAAACTGGAGCATACCTCGGAATCACAACACAGACTGCTAGACTATGCCTTACAACTTAAAAATAATGAAGAATAGAAATTGTAGTAGGCAGAATCCTAAGACATTTTGCAACAGATCACAGTACATGTAAGTATGTAATACACATGATTAATGAAAGTTAGGATTCCTAGAAGGAAATGATAGATTATTAAACGTATACTGTTGAGGAAATTTACAACTCTGGAAAGCATGATGTTAGTTGTTTCACCATATCTCGTACAACTCTAGCCATTTCACCATCATATATAGTAATATGTGATTAACTTACATTTATTTTATTCAAATAGAAATATTTGAGATATTTTAATCTTACCATATACTATTGCACATTATGTGACTGTTCCATATTATTTCTTTAGATTCACGCATTAAGAAGGAATAAAAATACTTAACTTTTAAATAACTTGAATTTTTCAAGCACTTGTACAAATACTAAATCATTTTCTCTACAGAAAAGGAAAAGAAAATAGTGATATATGTTAATAAATATTTTATTATTGCTTCTTTGAAATTTTTGGAAATATACAAGCTTTATTGCATGATATATGAGTTTGCTCAGAGGCCAATTTCATTTCTGTTTATTGTTATATACTATTTTCTAGCATATATTATATGAAACTAAATATTTATTTATTGAATAAAGATTTCCACATTTCACAGTAACTATTTTATAGAAACATTAAGTAAAGGAAAAAATGCAATTCCTTTCATGAAGCATTTCTGACTCAATTGGAAGTTTTATTCAGGATAGTAATTATCCTGCATTTTATAATTCTGGAATAGTAAAATATTACAAAAGGGAAGATCTAATTTCAATTATACCAAACTACCAACGCTGCTTTTTTAAGGTATAATTTTTTGTTACATCTCCATTAACTGCCTGTCTCTACTCCCAGTATGTATCAAATGTTTGTACACATCTGTTACTTCTTGGGAACTTTATTTTTCAGCAATCTATATTGCATCATGCTGAAATACACTGAGATTTGTGGTTTGCCATGTATTTTACAGAATTTCTTGATTGATGTTCAATTTTCAGCTGAGTTCTTAAGACAAGCAAGGGAAAAAAGCCTTCACACTAAGCTAAAGAGGAAGTTAATATTTTCCATTTGACGATAGGATGTTGATAGGGAGAAAATTAGTATCTATTGTCTGAAGCACAACCCAGGAGAAAACAGCCTCTCTTTCTGTTCACTTTGCCTGATTTTTCCACAGTGGTAGCCACACAGAAGAGGAAACAAAATGGCCTAGCATCGGTTCACTAGAGCAGATATATATATAATTACTTTACTACTTTCAAATCAACATATTATCTATGATTTCAAGCAAAGTTCAGTGACCATTTGTTGATGTTGGATAGAAACTCCCACATGGATGCATTTGAATTACATACTGACATATTCTCTGCTTAATTCCTATTCTTAAAAAGGAAGTCACAAAGTAATAATGAGGAAAATATTGATATTCTACTGCTTCTTGAAATCATACTGCTTTGCTGTATTTTGCTATCTAATATTTAGAGGTGAAGCCTACTGGCTCGATGTAATCAGTAAAACTTTGTAAGATGGGCAAAAGAAAGACATTAGGCAGCATAATTATTAAATTTCCTCTGATTACCTCAAGTATTCCCAGTATGCAATGCTGATATGTCTAGAGTATCTAGTAATTAACTTGATTGCTTACTGCAAAATAAGTGGAGTATTGAGTTGTCTATAAAAGATGAGAATTGATATTTTGGTTTCCCCAAATGACCTACATGAAATGCTTGGTGAGGATAATGAAAAAGACAATTCTTGATTTTGGTTGGAAAGAAAGAATAAATAATACACACACTGACATCACATATTACAATGTCCTACATAATGCCACCAAATTCATTTAAAATTAAACTAATTTGATTTATGGAGTTAGCAGCGTGCGATAATAAATGAGGGGCACTGATTCTTGAAGCTATGATTTGATTCAAGTCTACCTTATCTGTGCTTAATACTTTGCTACTTACAATGCACTTAACTGACGCTGTCATTTGATTATCAGAACATGAAACCATGAATAGGGAAGATTTTGTTATAGTCCTAAATAATAGGAGAGGAAAGTGTGGACATTACATCTCCTGGTCAATGCCATACACCTTGTGAGCAACGGAACAATTGCAGGACTCCAACTCCTATGCTTTTTTGACCTAAGCAAATCTACTAATTTGTTATATCCAATTTAGTCAATTTTCTTTGTTTTACACACAAAGGAGTATCTAATATCTATACTTTTAACAAGAATCAGAGGCTAAAAGTTCATGTGCATAGTATACAATCATAATTAAAAACTCGAGTTTAGGACTAGATAGCCAGGGTTCAAAGCACAGCTCCACCTTTTATGTGTGATGTGACCTGGAACAAGTTGCTTAAACTCTTTCTATTTCTCAGTTTCTTTATTTCGCATCCATAAAATGGGGCCAATATCAAAACTGGGCTATGAGGATTTACCTCATAGGGATGCTGTGAGGTTTTAATAATTAATATACTTTAAAAACTTAGAAAAGTGGATGATACATATTAAGTATTATTTTTATACATTAAAGTTAATCAGCTATTATAAATTATCATAAGGAAAACAAACAAACACAAACTCTAAGGCTCATATAGTAAGTGTTAAGTCCTAGAGCTGAAAGAATTTAGGTTCAGATAGTTATTATATCTGTGTGTGTGCGCACGCACGTGTGTGTGTGTGTGTGTGTGTGTGTGTGTATGTGAAATGAAAATTAGTGGATGATCTGGTAAAATGAGATAGAGCTTTATTTCCTCACATTTCCTTAAAATATTCAGAATTATGAAAGCAAAAGACCAGCATTCTGCACAACTAGCTAAAAAACATGGAAGTTGTTTTTTATGAAAATACAATGGACTTGTATTAAGATGTTTATCAATTTTGCCTCATTCTACTAGCAACCTCTTGCAGACAGTAATTTTTTTATGAGAGGTAGCAATGCGAGCTTTTACGTTAACCTGAGACCAAACTGTGAACGCAGTTAATAACACTTTGTTCTACCCCACTGTGCTAATCAGATGGAACAGTGTTTGAATTGGTTTAAATAGATGTGAGGATGTGAATAACAATTCTGACATTGGACCCTGCAATAATAAAAAAAGGAATGTTCTTTGGCCTTGAAATGGCATTATCCTATCCATAATAGACACTGTCTATTTATCTACAGCTAATACAATTGCTCTCTTTATTTAAATAACTGCTAGTTTTAATGAGTTTTATTGAACTTAGAAGTTGCCCTAAAATTTGAGCTTATACATTTTTATGCAATGCTGAATATTTATGACCTTGTAACATCAGTATAGGAGCTATGTATGACTATTACAGTTACTGCTTTTGAAGATGCTTACCATAGAAGACAAAATTGATATGTGATCAATTAGCTAATTATAATTGCACACAGTTTTTCTTTTTACATTCACCAATTTCAATATCAGTTTTGCTATTGATCAAAGAATTCAAACATAGAGAATATTTCCTATTGACATAATATATATAGTTCTCATTCACTATAAGGTCTTCCCTGACATTCCAATTTAACTTACCCAACATCTATTTTTCTCTATCTCCGGCAATTTTCACAATCTGAAAATATTTTATTTCATCTTATTTTCCTTTATCTTATCTTATTTTTTTCTCTCTCAGTACACTGGAATTATATTTGTCTTATTGTGTTTCCAGTCTGGCACAGAGGCAGTGCTCAATAAATTCAGATACGCCTTCACAGTTCCTTATCCAAAGCCAGGAGGACCACGTATGTTCAGAATACAAGGCAATTTTGATTTTAGATATGCAAAAGCAAACATATACCAAATGTCACATCATATGTCAGCAGGGCCTGCAGAAGTATGCTGTAATCAGACAATAGTTTTCCTTTAGCAAAACATGTGAATGTTCACACCAGTGAGAAAAATAGGCAATCTAAACAGCCTTTGTCAGTTCAGGTCTGTTCAGGTTTTGCTACCAAAGTGAATTATAGAAAATTTTCTGTTTTCAAAATTTGCAGTTTTATGTGTAACAGCTAAGAGCTAAAGGAAAGGAAGAAGTAAAAGAAAAAAGGATTTAAAAATTTCACAAAAAAAGTATTATCTGAGGCTTATTAAGGAAGACTATGAAAATATTGAATAAAAGAAGTTTATTTTATTTTTATATTTTATATTTTATATTTATTTTTAAGATTGTGAACAAGAGATCAGCCATTTTGTTTTTGAGTTTTAGGATCTCGTAGAATGTCTGACACGGGGACGAAATTCAGTAAGTTGTCACTGAATGAATAATACTAAAAGCAATAAAAGCTAACTCAGATCTTGTGCCCATTCTTTGAATACATTGTTCTTTTCATGTGTTAACTGATTTAATCCTCATGACCACGTGAAGCAGAGACTGTTTCTATCCATTTTACAGATGAAGAAATGAAGAGGTTAAGTTATTTCCGCAAGGTCCTAATACTATGGCAGGAAATGCTGGGATTCAGTCCAGGCAATATAGTCCAGAGGCCATGCTTTAATACTATGGGAGGGTTTATCATATACTCCCATAATCCCTGATACATAGCAGTACTCAATAAATATTAGCTCAATCCATTTGAGAAAGGCTAAACTAAGCTTCTAAGCAAGCAAATCTTTTTTTGTGTGATGAAATGCGGAAATACCTTTAACAAGGAGATTTAGAATTGGACAGGCCTAGTCTCCAGCATGGATTGAATCTTTACTAAGCTACTCTGGTTTTGAGAAATCTACTCAACGGCTATGAATGTCATAATTCCCATGTATAAAGTGGACATGGGAATAGCATTTACCTGACAGCCTTCTTGTGAGGATTAAATCAGATAATGTATGCATATCCAACTTCTCTAACTTCTCTTACCATGAGGAAAAAAAAAAAAATTTCTTATTAACAACCAAGTGTAATAGCAGGATATTTGTGATGGTTAGTTTTATGGCCCACCTGACTAAACTCTCGTTCCCAGTTAGTCACTTAACCACAAATCTAGGTTGTATTGTGAAGATATTTCGTAGATGTGGTTAATATGTACAATCTGTTGACTGTAAGTAAAGGTTATCCTTCATAATCAGGTTAGACCTTATCCGATCAATGAGAGACCTTAAGAACAAAACTAAAGTTTCCCCAAAAAGAAGAAATCCCCCCTGTGAACTGCAGCCTTAGCTTCTGCCCTAACGTTTCCAGTCTGCTTGCCTGCCCCATAAATTTCAGACTTGCCTATAGACCTTATGACTATGTCAGCCAGTTCTTTGAAATAATGCCATACATATCATATATATGATTCTATTCTCTCTTCTGTTTCTCTGGTAGAACTCTGACTGGTACAAAGCTCTGTATTTTATTAAGTTAGTTGAATAGTGCTTCTGATAATTGAGAGGGAATATTTATGTATTTTGAAAATCCATACTAGCTTCTTCTTATTTCCTTGGGAGACCTGGGGTAACTGGACATCGCAAAGCAGACCTCCCAAATTTTATAATAAGGGAGCCTAAATCCATATTAGCTACTGAAGTTTTGAAGTATTTCTCAAAGCCTCCCTATTATTAATTTTGTGTTTATTTTGGGGGAGCATATGCTCAACTACAAGACACTTAGTTCACTGAGCTTTAGGAGGCTCCTGATTGGCCACTGTTCCATATACAGAATTTTAATTAATTCCTTTCTGTCACCCTAATTATTACTCTTGCTTCCATTCCCAGTCTGCAGTTTCTCAGGAGTCCCACCGGGAATGTCAGTTGCCCCCTCTGCTCCAATGGGGCCTGTGCCTGTTCCAGGATGTGGATTACTCTCCCTTTGCCTGCTTACCAGTTTCAAAAATATTGAAGGCTCTCAAATGCAGATGTTTACTCTCTCTCTCTCACTTCCCTTGTCCACATTGTTGTGTATTTTATCATTTCCATTGGTTATAATTTCAAAAAGTATTGGAAAAGAGAGGATTTAGAACTCCATATTTTTCCTAATACACTTAATAAGAGGTACTCTGGAAAGCAAATAAAGATATACTTGATAACAATGTATATGAGAAAGTTAAATGGACAGATGGAGACTGTTGTTCAGATTGCAGTGTTCTGTTTCAGTCCCTTATTGTGTTTCTCTCTGGAGTGAGCCAGCAAGATACTCACATACCTGGGGTTTAGAGCAATGAATCCCTCTCCAATGCCTAAAGCAAACACCCGAACAAATAGAACATTAACAACAAAATAAACTTAGCAAGGCACATCTTGGAAACTAGTTCGGAAAGTTAGCTTTTTTTTTGTTGTTTTTATTAAAGTTATGAAAGTTAACATCCTTGTGAAATTACAGTTGTACATCATTATTAGTCGTGTTGTAGGCACACCACTTCATCCCTAGTGCCCTCCCCCCACCCCCCTTTCCCCTGGCAACCACCGATCAGTTCTCTTTGTCCATATGTTAACTACCACCTATGAGCGGAGTCATACAGAGTTCGTCTTTCTCTGTCTGGCATATTTCACTCAACATAATACCCTCAAGGTCTATCCATGCTGTTGTGAACGGGATGACTTAGTCCTTTTTTATGGCTGAGTAGTATTCCATTGTATATATATACCACATCTTCTGTATCCAATCATCAGCTGCTGGGCAATTAGGTTGGTTCCATGACTTGGCTATTGTGAATAATGCTGCGATGAACATAGGGGTGCATGGGACTTTTGGAATTGCTGATTTCAGGTTCTTAGGATAGATCCCCAGTAGTGGTGGGATGGCTGGGTCATAAGGTATTTCTATTCTTAACCTTTTGAGGAATCTCCATACTGTTTTCCATAGTGGCTGCACCAGTTTGCATTCCCACCAACAATGTATGAGGGTTCCCTTTTCTCCACAGCCACTCCAACATTTGTCACTCTTGGTTTTGGATATTTTTGCCATTCTAACAGGTGTAAGGTGGTATCTTAGTGTAGTTTTGATTTGCATTTCCCTAATGATTAGTGATGATGAGCATCTTTTCATGTGTCTATTGGCCATCTGTATATCTTCTTTGGAGAAATGTCTGTTCATGTCCCCTGCCCATTTTGTAACTGGCTTGTTTGATTTTTTATTGTTGAGTTGTGTGAGTTCTTTGTATATTATGGAGATTAACCCTTTGTCAGATAAATAACTTGTGAATATTTTTTCCCAATTAGTGGGCTGTTTTTTTGTTTCAATCGTGTTTTCCCTTGCTTTGAAGAAACTCTTTAGTCTGATGAAGTCCCATTTGTTTATTCTTTCTATTGTTTCCCTCATGTGAGGGGTTATGGTGTCCGAAAAGATTCTTTTGAAGCTGATGTCAAAGAGTGTACTGCCGATATTCTCTTCTAGAAGACTTATTGTTTCAGGCCTAATCTTTAGGTCTTTGATCCATTTTGAGTTTATTTTAGTAAATGGTGAAAAACAATGGTTGATTTTCATTCTTTTACATGTGGCTGTCCAGTTTTCCGAGCACTGTTTGTTGAAGAGACCTTCTTTCCTCCATTGTAGGCCCTCAGCTCCTTTGTCAAAGATTAGCTGTCCACAGATGTGTGGTTTTATTTCTGGGCTTTCAATTCTGTTCCATTGATCTGCGCATCTGTTTTTGTACCAGTACCATGCTGTTTTGATTACTGTAGCTTTGTAGTATGTTTTGAAGTCAGGGATTGTGATGCCTCCAGCTTTGTTCTTCTTTCTCAGGATTGCTTTAGCAATTCGGGGTCTTTTGTTGCCCCCTATGAATTTTAGGATTCTTTGTTCCATTTCTGTAAAGAATGACATTGGAATTCTGACTGGGATAGCACTGAATCTGTAGATTGCTTTAGGTAGTATGGACATTTTAACTATGTTTATTCTTCCAATCCAAGTGCATGGAATGTCTTTCCATCTCTTTATGTCATCATCGATTTCTTTCAAGAAGGTCTTGTAATTTTCGTTGTATAGATCTTTCACTTCCTTGGTTAAATTTATCCCAAGGTATTTTATTCTTTTTGTTGCAATCATGAATGGGATTGAGTTCTTGAGATCTTTTTCTGTTAGTTCATTGTTAGCATATAGAAATGCTACTGATTAATGTGTGTTGATTTTATACCCTGCAACTTTGCTGTAGTTATTGATTGTTTCTAAGAGTTTTTCTATGGATTCTTTGGGGTTTTCTATATATAAGATCATGTCGTCTGCAAACAGCAAGAGCTGTACTTCTTCATTGCCTATTTGGATTCCTTTTATTTCTTTTTCCTGCCGAATTGCTCTGGCCAAAACCTCCAGTACTATGTTGAATAAGAGTGGTGAAAGTGAGCACACTTGTCTTGTTCCTGTTCTGAGAGGGATGGGTTTCAGTTTTTGCCCGTTGAGTATGATGTTGGCTGTGGGTTTGTTATATATGGACTTTACTATGTTGAGGTACTTTCCTTCTATACCTATTTTATTGAGGGTTTTTATCATAAATGGATGTTGGATCTTGTCGAATGCTTTCTCTGCATCTGTTGAGATGATCATGTGGTTTTTGTTTCTCGTTTTGTTAATGTAGTGAATCACGTTGATTGACTTGCGGATGTTGAACCATCCCTGTGTCCCTGGTATAAATCCCACTTGATCATGGTGTATAATCTTTTTGATGTATTGCTGTATTCGGTTTTCCAAAATTTTGTTGAGGATTTTTGCATCTATGTTCATCAGTGATATTGGCCTGTAGTTTTCCTTCTTTGTGTTGTCCTTGTCAGGTTTGGGGATCAGGGTGATGTTGGCTTCATAGAATGTATTAGGGAGTGCTCCATCTTCCTCTATTTTCTGGAATAGTTTGAGATGGATAGGTATTAAATCTTCTTTGAATGTTTGGTATAATTCTCCGTAGAATCCGTCAGGCCCTGGACTCTTATTTTTGGGGAGGTTTTTGATTACTGTTTCTATTTCTTTACTTGTGATTGGTCTATTCAGATTCTCTATTTCTTCCTGATTCAGTTTGGGTAGGTTGTATGAGTCTAGGAATTTATCCATTTCTTCTAGGTTGTTCAATTTGTTGGCATATAGTTTTTCATAGTATTCTCTTATGATCCTTTGTATTTCTTCGGTATCTGTTGTGATTTCTCCTCTCTTGTTTCTCATTTTATTTATTTGAGACTTCTCTCATTTTTTTTTAGTGAGTCTGGCTAAGGGTTTGTCGATTTTGTTAATTTTTTCTAAGAACCAACTCTTTGTTTCATTGATCCTTTCTACTGTCTTTTTTGTTTCAATATCATTTATTTCTGCTCTAATTTTTATTATTTCCCTCCTTCTACTGACTTTGGGCTTTCTTTGTTCTTCTTTTTCTAATTCCGTTAGGTGTTGTTTGAGGTTGTTTATGTACGATTTTTCTTGCTTATTGAGGTAAGCCTGTATTGCAATGAATTTCCCTCTTAGGACTGCCTTTGCTGCGTCCCAAATCATTTGGTACGGTGTGTTTCCATTTTCACTTGTCTCCAGATAATATTTGACTTCTCTTTAATTTCTTCAATAATCCATTTTTTGTTCAGTAGCATGTTGTTTAGTCTCCACATTTTTGGCCCTTTCCCAGCTTTATTCTTGTAGTTGATTTCTAGTTTCATAGCATTGTGATCAGAAAAGATGCTTGATATTATTTCAACCCTCTTGAACTTATTGATGCTTGCTTTGTTTCCCAAGATGTGGTCTATCCTTGAGAATGTTCCATGCATGCTTGAGAAGAATGTGTAACCTGCTGTTTTTGGATGAAGTGTCCTATATATATCTCTTAGGTCCATCTGATCTAATTTTTCATTTAATTCTCTAATTTCCTTGTTGATTTTCTGTCTGGGTGATCTGTCCATTGGTGTTAATGGGGTGTTGAGTTCCCCTACGATTATTGTATTGCTGTTGATGTCTCCTTTTAGTTTTGTTAATAGTTTCTTTACAAATTTTGGTGCCCCTGTGTTAGGTGTGTATATATTTATAAGTGTTATGTCATCTTGGTGAAGAGTCCCTTTTATCATTATATACTGCCCCTCTTTGTCTTTATCTGTTTTGCTTTGAAGTCTACTTTGTCTGATATAAGTATGGCAACACCTGCTTTCTTTCGTTCATTATTAGCTTGGAGTATTGTCTTCCATCCCTTCACTTTGAGTCTGTGTTTGTCTTTGGGGCTGAGGTGTGTTTCCTGGAGGCAGCATATTGTTGGATCCTGTTCTTTGATCCATCCTGCCACTCTGTGCCTTTTGATTGGAGAGTTCAATCCATTCACGTTTAGAGTGATTATTGAAACGTGGAGGCCTACTGTTGCCATTTTATCACTTGTTTTCCGGTTCTTTGCATTTTGTCCTGATGGAGAGCTGTTACTTTGCGTTATTGTCCTTCTGCTTATCTCCTTTGTTCTGGGTTTTGTAGCCCCTTTCCTTTTTTTGATTTTTCAGGAATGAGGTTCTTCCTGAGCATTTCTTGAAGAGGAGCTTTTGTGGCAATGAACTCCCTTAACTTTTGTTTATCTGGGAAAGTTTTTATTTCTCCATCGTATTTGAAGGATATTTATGCTAGGTAGAGTATTCTTGGCTGCAGGTTTTTGTCCTTCAGAGTTTTGAATATTTCATTCCAATCTCTTTTTGCCTGTAAGGTCTCTCCTGAGAAATCTGCTGATAGCCTTATGGGGTTTCCTTTGTAAGTTATTTTCTTCTGCCTGGCTGCCCTTAGCATTTTCTCTTTGTTGTTGACTTTTGCTAGTTTCACTACTATATGCCTTGTGGTTGGTCTTCTTACATTAATAAAGTTTGGAGATCTATTGGCTTCCATCACATGAAGTCCCATCTCTCTTCCCAAGTTTGGAAAGTTTTCAGCTATTATTTCTTTGAACAGGCTTTCTGCCCCCTTTTCCTTCTCTTCTCCCTCTGATATACCTATAATCCTTATGTTGCATCTCCTAATTGAGTCAGATATTTCTCGGAGAGTTTCTTCATTTCTTTTTAGTCTTAGTTCTCTCTCTTCCTCTGTCTGCAGCATTTCTATATTCCTATCCTCCAAATTGCTAATTCTGTCCTCCATATTATCGACCCTACTGTTCTGAGAATCCAGATTTTTCTTAATCTCCTCGCTTGTGTTCTTCATCTCCAGTATTTCTAATTGGTTCTTCTTTATAGTGTCAAGCTCTTTTGTGACATAGCTCCTGAACTCATTGAGTTGTCTATCTGAATTCTCTTTTAACTCATTGAGTTTTTTAATAATGAAAATTTTGAAATTATCGTCATTTAGTTTATATCTTTCATTGTCTTTGGGATTGTTTTCTGGGTGCTTATCATTTTACTTCTGTTCTGGAGATTTAATATATTTTTTCATACTGCTTGATGGCGTGGATTTGTGCCTCCGCATAGAGATAGCGTTTAGTCGCTGCTTCCACTTGTGACTGGTGTGTGTGGGGGCAGCTGTTTAGACTGCACCAACCAGGAACCCTGTCAGCTGTTACTGACTGGACCTGGACCCCTCCTCGTAGTCACAGTGGTCCTCTGTGGTCCCTCATCAGTTGTGGGGGCAATCACAAGCGGGCCTCAGGCTGCTGGTGCCTACTGTTGCAGCCCACTTAAATGCGCTCCCTCCTTGTGGTCTGCAGTGGTGTTGTGGGCTTTCCCAGCAGCCAGTAGCAGGATCACCTATAATCACCACTTTGTCCCTAACAGAGCCCACAAGATCACACTTGTCCACTATAGGGCCCAGCAGAGCTATGGGTATCTTCTGCAGTCTGTCGTTAGCTCAGCTAGCTGTGCTACTTTTGCCCCAGGGCCTTCCCGCCTTGTGATTGCCAGTCGGGACCTCTCCACTAGTGCTGTGCAGAGGCTTTCGCTGAGGCTGCTGTAGGAACCTGGAGTTCTCCCCTGGGCTACGTAGCCATTTCACCGGAGCTCCACTCTGCCCCAGTCCACTCTCACGGGATCTCTGGGAGACTTTTGCTTTGTCTGGGACACGGCCAGAGTCCGTGGGCCTGGCGGTGGCTTGTAAGCTTCTGCCTTGTGGGGAATTCTGCTCTTGGGAGCTTCCTGGTGTTCCAAATGCTGGGCAGGGCCTCTGCTTGCCAATGGCAAGCAGAGGCCCTCCCTTCTGGGTGGGTGCGGGACCCTGGAGTGTCCCCCCGGGCCGCCGAGCCGGGTGTTGGAGCTCCACCCAGTCCCCAAGCACGTCCATGGGAAGTCGGGGCACCCCCTGCACCAATCCATATGCAGGAGACCATGAGCCCAGCGGCAGCTTGCGGTCTGGTGCCGTGCCAAGGAATCTGCCCACCAGGAGCTTCCCTTTGTTCTGGATTCTGGGTGGGGCCTCCCTGCTAATGGTGAGCAGAGGCTTTCCCTGCCAGGGAGGTGCGGGAACCCAGAGCCTCCCCCAGGGCCACAGAGCCAGGCGCTGGACCTCGAACCATGTCCCCAAGCACGTCCATGGGATGTCCGGGCACCCCCTGCACTGACGCGTGTGCCGGAGACTGTGAGCCCAGCAGCAGCTTTTGGTCTGGTGCCGTGCCAGGGAATCTGCTCACTGGGAGCTTCCCTTTCTTCTGGATTCTGGGAGGGGCCTCCCTGCTAATGGCGAGCGGAGGCCTTCCCTGCTGGTGGGTGCGGGACCCTGGGGATTCCCCCTGGACTTAGGTGTAATCGTGGGGGGCTTGGGTAGGGCTGTTGTTACCTGTTTCCACCGTCACTCCGCTGGTGAGTGCACACTCCCTCCCTTGGCGTTTGGCGATGCTATGGGGGAGTCTGCTGGAAGAGAGCCTCCTGCAGGAACTAGGCTGTCTGGGGGTTGGGGGTCGGGGGTCAGAGAGTTTTCACCTGTTTCCACCTCCTCCTGGGGGGAAGGCCGTCTGCCTTCCGATGTATGATAGCACGAGACTCTTAGGCGTCTTGAGATGCTATCTGGATATCCTTTGTTAATCAGTGAATGTCCAATTAGTTGTGGATTCAACGGGGGAGAGACAAAGAAGACCACTCACTCCTCCATCTTGGTCCCTTCAGAAAGTTAGCTTTTAATACAGTATCTTACATCATTTCATTATTTTATCATTTCACTTGATTAGATTGGTATAAAAAAATTAAAATACTCCAAGGTTTTTAGAGATAGTTTTAGAAGTGTGTAGCAATGTTTTCTACTTTAGAGAGGATTCTATCATTCTCTGGGCCCCACAAGACAATAAGAACTTTATTATTTGAGATTCAGTTAGCCAAAATTTAGAGAACCAACTAAAACAATCATTAAATTCTCTTGCTTACAGAAAAAGAAATACTCAAGTACATTATAATGGCTCATTATTTTTAAAGTGAAAACTTTATTCTACACCAACTGAAGATGTGTTTCTGCCTTAGAAGAGAGGTAAGTCACCATCAAATGCTCAGAACACTCCTGATAAAGCTTTTATCCAGGCAGAAGAATAAGGGTCACAGAGACTGTAGGCATAGGTAGCTATAGTCACCAACTGAAACACTGATCAAGAGTTGGCTCTGATGTTATATAAAATGCATGAGATTTGCATAAAAAATCTGCAATAAAAATATTTCTGCAAGAAAAGTAAAAGGTCAAATGTACATTTGGGTACTGTACTAGCTGAATGAAATTAGAAAGCCTTATTCATTTGTCTAAGCTTCATTTCCTCATATGTAACAATTTTATAATAATGTCTACATATCATGTTTATTATGAGAATTAAATATGAAGGCAATTTGACAACTAAAAAATTATAAGAATAGCCTAATGATCTAGGGAGATACAATGAAAGGAATGATTACCTCAGTACTCCACTTAAATTAACTATTATTCTTGTGTTAAAAACTTACTCTTGCTGAGACCTGAAAGCAATTATATTATTAAGCAGCAAATAAAGGACCTATCTGAATTCTGTATTTATAGACTTTACTGCTGCATTAAAATGCTATAAAGTGTATTTAAATACAAGCACTTAAGTCTAGTCATCTAATTAAATACAAAATTATTAGTGCAAGTAAATGAATATATATTGTAAATAATATTACAGCATCCAGTATATAAATAAATGGATTGGGCTCAGAATACATCATCATATACAAATGTTTTGAATGGTCAGTAGAATAACAAGACATCTCAAAAAAATGTGATGAAATCAATAATGTAACAGAATTAAATACTTATTCAAAATGAAGTGCTCCAATAAATTGCATGTTTTTAATACTCTAGTATAATGCATACTTTTAATAGTATCTATTTAACAAAATACAAAAAAAGAATAATGCATGAGATTTGTTTAACATCTTATATTTTGGTGTTAGGAAAACATTCAGGTTGAAGTCATAGACAGAAACTTTAAAGAAGTTTCTAAAAGGTATTTCCGGATATTTTGATTATGTCATTGATCATGTCGAAATCTCTTTTATGACCTTACTAGGATAGTTGTTAGAGTTATTGGCTGTGATTAAATTGCTTGTCTTCTTTTCCACACATATAGCTGAGAAAATCATTAGAAGAAAATCCAGGATGATAGAGTGAAGTCAAAATATATGCAGGTTAAAAGATACTGTATACACTCATTCAACCACCTAGCAAATGTTTTTTGCTCGATCATTACATGTAAGATACTTTATTGGCTTTGTATTATTGACATAAAGAAAAAGACTTCTATTCATAAATAGCATAAAATCATACAAAAGTCTATATCCATAGACAAATCCAGAATACGAGGTAGAAAATTATGTCATAAAGAGGTACTACTAGGGGCCAGCCCGGTTAAGTGGGCGTGTTCCGCTTCAGCAGCCCAGGGTTCACCGGTTCAGATCCTGGGTGTGGACCTATGCACTGCTTGTTCAGCCATGCTGTGGTAGGTGTCCCACAAATAAAGTAGAGGAAGATGGGCACAGATGTTAGCTCAGGGCCAGTCTTCCTTAGCAAAAAAAAGAGAATGATTGGTGGCAGATGTTAGCTCAGGGATAATCTTCCAAAACAAAAAGAGGTACTACTTTGGAAGCACAAAGAAAGAGAACAAAGTGGATTAGGCAAATCTCTAAGAATGCAGTGACATTTGAGATGAGTGTTGAAGAAAGAAGGTAGAAGCCAGTGACCGAGGTGAAGCAATGGTGCTCTACAGGGAATGAGAAGCACAAAACTCCTAAGAAATGCTGGGTTGTTTAGGGAAACATGAGAACATTAGGAAGTCTATGAACTTGACTCAAGTTCTAACCTCAGTACTTCTTTCAATATGTCTTTGAATATATTTTTCATAATCTAGAGAATATTCTTTTGTTAGAGACTTACACTTGAACAAAACTTTGACTAGATATAAAACTCTGAGTTCATTGATATTTTCTTTAATGTTTTAATCATTTTGCCCGAGTCTTCTGGCATACATTCCCCTTGAAAAGAGCAGACTTTGAAAAGTCTGATGCCAATCAGATTCAGATTCCTGGACTACAATCAGAGCAGCACAGGAGGCCTGCTGGGTGACAGCTATGGAGAACAAGTGAGGACTGACCCCCTGTGAACTCTTCCTCAGCCATTTCATTAAAGAAGAGACTTCAACAAATGCTACAAATCCTTGGAGAATTGGCAGGGTGACTGAAGATGAAGCTCTGACTTGAAGAATTCAGTCATGAGAGTAAAACAAGACACACAACTAACTATGGTTTTCTGTGAATATTAGGGTCTTTTCATTTACTATTTATGTTCCCTTTTTTTCCTCTCCCTTACCTCCATTTCTACTTCCCCTCTTCAACTAACAGTTAGAATTTTGGAAATAAAGATTATAAATAGATACATTTTATTTCTGCAATACTTTCCTGACTTTCATTAGGCAAGAGTACAGAGCTAGCTTCCTGATAAAATCAAAGGAAGAAAAAGAGAAATAAAGAACAATTTAAAAATTGCAGAATTTAATATCTGAAAATAATATTCCTCTTGATAATATGCCTGTATTACAAAGTTTGCTTGGATTTATAGGCCATAATTATTAAGTATTATTAGTTAAAGACTATACTTTTGAGAAGATAATTTTAATCTGTAGGGGAATGACATGAATTAGCAAACAAAAATATTCTCAGGTTAAATGGATGATACAATGTTCACTGAAATGGTTTGATGAGGATTATTGTAGATTATAAGTAATTTGGTGAGGATTGAAAAATTTTTAAGAATTTTAATGAATGAGCATTGGATGAAGTATATTTGGGGAGAATCATTATGGAAATCTACCCTTTAAATCCATAGTGATATGTTTAATTTGATGCTAAAGAGGCAGCTGAGGGTCATTGTAAGACTTTAAAAAACTAAAAAGATAATTAAAGTATTAAAGAATGTCACTAAAGGAATTTTATTCTTATTAGGCTTAGTACAAGACTGAGAGGCAACAACTTAAAAAAGAAAAAAAGAATCTAAATCCAAAAAGGTAAGCCAAAAAAAGAACCTATGTGATGGAAAGATTCTTGATATAGTACACAGTGATCAATGACAGTGACCCAGCACTCCTTATATCTTCATCGTAGGCTCACTGTTCTGGCTCAGATACCATGGCAAGTGGGATTCATCAAATGACTGAAGAGGAAAAAGAGCAGACTACCTCAGAACAGTGACCTATCAAGTCTGGCTCTGTGGAAAGCTCACATCCTCACTGTGTCAGCAAGATGAAGAGAGCAGGAGGAGGCGCCGAACACTTACTAGGTTGCAAGAGGGACAACAGAGCCCTATCATTTTTATAATGGCAATTGTCACTCTAAATATAACCTTGATGCTATGACTCAGAATGTTTGTCATCTAATCACAAGCAAAGTTAGCCACCACTTGTAAGGAAAAGCTCAGGCAATTTTTCTGTGTGAGAGAACTTTGTAGGATAATGGGAATATACTATGGTTGTACAACTTATCTGAAAATGTTAATGAAATGCAAAATATTAAGTTTTACACAATCATTGTTACACTTCAGGATTAACAATGAGTTCATAAACCCAATTTGAAATTTGGGACATTTATAATGGAATTACTTTTAAGAGTCAAGTTGCAATTTAGGTTTCAGTTTTAGTAATATAATTTGTAAGCCAAAGCATTCAGAAGGGAAATTACTTTGTTCTCTACTTTTTGTTAGTAAAGTTCTTCAAGTCTTTGTTACTAAGTGAAACAACAGCAGTCACCAAGAAATTAGAATAATTACCTATCCATTATTAGTAATATATGATTTTATGTTACTACCATTTGGTTATTAAATTTTGACAAAGCTCTTACCCAAGACAAGGTTAGAGAATTGATCTCACGTTATGATGGTGACTTTTTCAAACATCTGTTTTATCGAATTATGATATAATAAGAAATAAATAACATGACTGGTTCCTCTAGGTTTGTTCCATTTCTCTGGATAAAAATAGTCATATTAGCCACATTCAGTGTATATCCTCCGGATGATATTCTCTGGTATCCTAAGATGTATTCTTTCAAACATATTATATTGATGCCACTTGTACCTAATATTTGTACATTTCATGTGTATATTTGTGGTTACTCCTTTATGCCGATATAAAAAGAGTCATCTGTGTGAACAATTAGGATGGGAAGTAAGCTCTCTTCTTGCCTCAGTTTTCTCACCTGTTAAATGGGCCTAATAATAGTGCTAGTCTCATAAATTATGAGGGGATTAAATTAGTTAATACAAATAAGAAACATAAAAATAGCTAGGACATAGCAACTGCTCAATAAATACTAGACATAATTAATTTGATTATTGTAACTTGTCAAAAGTGTGGATTTTACATCCCTGTGGCATGATTTCTGGATCCCAGAAGGTTATGAGATTTGTTGTATATAGTGTGTGTCACACTCATGAGTTTACATATGTTAATTCTTTTAGTGTAGCAGATGTCCATTATAACTTTTATGCCAATCTCATTCTCCCTTGTGTTTCTCTACTTCTGAGGGTCAAAATTTGAACAGAATTAATAGTCTAGCTTCTGCTGCAGCTTACAGTAAATATATGACATATTTCTGGCCAATAAGATATAGATATAAGTCACTGCTGAGAGCTTCCCTTTACCAACTCATTTCCTTTTTCTTTCTGGAATAATGGTGAAATGCCTGGAAGCACAATGGTCATCTTGCTTCCTTGAAGTAGAACCAAATTGCAAGATGGCAAAGCAGGAAAAATAAGGACTGCTGCTTCCTGCTAATCTTATTGAACCAGTGGACTGCCTATTATTAGGCTTCTTGCACATGAGACAAATAAAACTCTTAGTCGTCTCAACTTCTGTAATAGGTATTTATGCTACCCACAGCTGGATGAAGATATACTTGATATATCAGAATTTAAACATTTCACAATTTAAGATGATTTTTAAAATGCAATAATTTCTAATTTTCTAACTATATTTATAAAATATAAATATAGTATAATTCTACACTGGGATATGCCATATTAAATAGTCAGAAGTTCAGAATAAAAAATTGGTTTCAGAATCAAATAACAGAGGTCACAGACTGCAGAAGTGATGAAGCTAGATCAGAAGAGTAAAAGTATTGGAGATTATCCTGTAGAGAGCCCTTACAAGCGTTGGCACAGTTTTCAATGGAAGTGACATATTTAAGAACCAGAGCATAAAACAGGGCGGCTTTGAGACCTAGGGAATATGTTCAGGACTGTGCATGAGGAAACTTGAATTTTGATCCTGACTCCCTTTCCTTATCATAGCATGTGGACTATGAATTCTGTTATACATGGCTCTAGGGGCTGATGTGCCCATGAAGACAGATCGTGCAGCTGAAAGTGCTTTAAAAGGGAGGTTGCCCTTTCTCTCCTGATATTTTCGGAAGTGCTACACCCATATTACTACCAGCCTAAGGATGGAGACAATAAAGAAGGTGAAAGAGCACAGGAAGGCTTTGCTGAGCTGCTGAATCAACCATTTCTTTATCATTTAAAGCAGTTCAGTTGGAATTTTGGAGACTTACATCTGAAGACATCCTGTTATACTTGCTCTTATTTAGAAACTAAGCCACAGGGAGTTTCTCCACTATCCACCCACCCAGATGGAAATGCTAAATTCTTTCTTAGTATCAGGTTAGATCACACCCAGAGAGCAAGACTTTGACAGTCTTGTTCACTATTATATCCCCCATACCTAAAACAGAGGCTGGCACTTAATAGGCATTTAATAAATACCTAATGTATCAATTAATGAATAATGCACCAAAGAGCTAAAATTTGTCACATTTGTCTAGACACTCCCCAGTTTATTTTCTACCATTAAGATTTACCATTATGTAAATATGATTTGATTTTATGCCCTTAACAAGTGCCAAGGACTTTATACTATATATAATATATAGTATAACATATAAGTATATATAATATTATATAACATGTCAGAATAGCCTCTGCATTTGTTATATTAAAAAATTGTCAAACAAACAAAAGAGGTTTCACTTAGTACTGTCCTTACAAAACATTGTCACCATTGGTGAGAAACAGTCATTTTTTTAGTATATAATAATAAAGGGTTTTTTTTGGCAGAATCTGTTGGAAGGAAGGGTAAAAGTAGGAAACATTTACTGAATGCCTAATGTATTTTAGGCACTATGGCACCTGTTTTGAACTATGTAATCCTTTTTAACTATCACAAGCAAAAAGCTTCAAAATGAAATTTTTTTTTGAGGAAGATTAGCCATGAGCTACATCTGCCACAAATCTTCCTCTTTTTGCTGAGGAAGATGGGCCCTGAGCCAACATTCATGCCCATCTTCCTCTACTTTATATGTGGGACGCCTGCCACCAGCGTGGCTTGCCAAGAGGTATGTAGATCTGCCCCCTGGATCCAAACCGTGAACCCCAGGCTGCCGAAGCCGAACATTTGCGCTTAACCACTGCACCACCGGGTCGGCCCCAAAATCAATATTTTTATCCTGTATTTACATACAGAAAGATAAGGTTAGGGAGGTTTTATGAGATACTCAAAATTACATGTTAGGTAATTAACTGATCCAAAATTTGAACACAGCTCTATCTCACTACAATGCTCAGGAACCTCTTTACACTATACTCATCCATAAACTTTGCCACAATCGTTTATGTTTCACTTATGTTATTTTTTTGCATGTTATTTTTGCTGTCATGAAATGAATGCCATTTATCTTGTATCTTCTGCTTAAATTTTACGTGTTCTTTCAAATGCAATTTGAGAACAACCTTCTGTAAGAATCACCTTATTGGCTTACAATAATTCTCATTTTGGATCTATTTTAAAGGTAAAGTCAAAGTTTTATGTGATTTGTAAGAGAAATAAAAGAGCCAAAACTGACACTCTTTTTTAAGAGAAAAGATAATCAACAGATAGGAATTGGGAGATGACCTATCATCACAGACAAGATCTTTAAAGCAACTATTATAACTATGTTTAATAAGATAGTGGAAAATATACTCACTATGAATGAAAATATTGCAAATTTCAGGAATGAACTAAAATAATATGAAAAAGAACCAAATAGAAAATTTAGAAATGAAAATAACAATGTAGCTGATATTATGCATATGTATGTGTGTTTATATATTATGCAAGGCTAGTATTGGTTCAATATTAAAAAATCAAGCAATGTAATCCACCATAGGTTGAATAACTGAATCACAAAATTTTTTAAAACAGTGCAACTATTCTTTAAGATACTGTAATGGTGAATACATGACACGTTGCATTTGGCAAAAGCTATTATAGCACAGGAATTTAATGTAGGGAAATGTAAACAGGATAAAGAAGAAAAAGCATGATTAAATAATTTTCATACAAAAAGCACATGAAAAAATCCAACACTCATTCATGATGAAAAAAGAAAAACACTCAGTAGACTAAGAATGAAGGGGAACTTTCTCAACTTGATAAAGAACACCTATGAAAACCTATAGCTAACATCATATTCAGTGGTGAGAAACTGGGCACTTTCACCAGATAACTGGAAATAAGGGATAATTATTGGGAAGGTACATCTTCTTTTGTCTCTTCTGCATTGTACTAGAAGTCCTAGCAATAAGGAAATGCAATCAGACAAAAAGAACAAATAAAAGTTGCAGATCAGGAAGTAAGAAATAAAAATGTTTATTCACAGGTGACATGATTGTCTGTGCAGAAACACTCAAAGAATCGACAATATGCTTGTAGTAATAAGAGTAAAGAAAGGCTACAAAATATGAAGCTAAAAGACCAAAGCTAATTGCTTTTCTTTATACTAGCAATGAACAATTGAATTATAAAAGTAAAAAAATGCAATTTACAACAGCACCAAATAAAATGAAATACTTAGGTATAAAACTAACAAAACATATGTAGATTCTATATGCAGAAAAATATAAAATTAATGAAAGAAATGAAAGATCTAAGTTAATGGAGAGAAGTTCCATGTCCATGGATTGGAAGACTCAATACTGTTAAGATGGCAATTCTTCCCAACCTGATGTGTAGATTCAAAGCAATCCAAACTAAAAGCCCAGCAAGCCATATTTTAGATATGGAAAAAACTGCAAATATATAAAAATATATTATAAAATTTATATGGAAAGTCAAGAGACTTAGAAAAGCCAACACAGCACTGAAGAACAAAGTTGGAAGACTCACATGACTTGATTTTAAGACTTACTGTAAAGCTACAATAATCTAAAATGGCGTCGTGTTGTCAAAACCATGTACATATAAATTAGTAGACTGGAATAAAAAGCCAGAAATAGATTCCACAAATATTCAACTCATCTCTGATAAATGGACACAGGCATTCAATGGAGAAAGTAGTCTTTTCAAGTGTTGGCGTTCAAAAATCAAACATTCATCTACGGGAAAAGAAAATGAACATAACATAGATCTTTCCTTTTCTGTACAAATTAACTCAACATCAATCATAGACCTAAATGTAAAACAAAAACTATATAACTGTTAGAAGATAAGGTAGATGTAAATCTAGATGATCTGAGATTTGTTTAAGAGATTGTAGATATGACATCAAAAGCATGACGTATGGAAAAAAATGATAAATTAGATTTTACTAAAGTTAAAATCTTCTCATTCGATCAAGACACTATTAAGAAAATGAGAAGAGAAGCCAAAATCTGGGAAAAAATATTTTCTGGATAAATATCTGATAAGGCTCTTGTTTCCAAAATACATGAGGAACTGTTAAATCTCAACAACAAGAAAAGAAAGGATCCATTAAAAAATATGCAAAAGATCCGAACAGACGTCTCATCAGAGAAGGTATGCTGATGGCAAACAGGAGTGTTGAAATATGCTCAACATCATTTTCCGTTAGGAAATTACAAATTAAAACAACAAAAACATACCCACACAATACCAAGTGCTGATAAGAATGTGAATCCACAGGAACTCATTCATTGCTGGTATAAATACAAAATGGTGCAGACACTTTGGTGGACAATTCGGAAGTTTATTCCAAAGCTAAACATAGTCTTACCACACTTTCACCAACTGCACTCATAGACATTTACCCAACTGACTTGAAAATTCAGATCCCCATAAAAACCTATGGGCACATGTTTATAGCAGTTTTGTCTATACTCTCCAAAACTGGAATCAACCAAGATGTCCTTCAGTAAGTGAACTGATAAATTGATGCATCCACACATCGGAATATCATTCAACAATAAAGAGACATGGAATATCAGACCATGAAAAGACACAGATGAATCTTAAATATTTATTTCTTAGTGAACAAGTCAGACTAAAATGGCTACATATTTTATGATTCATATTATATCACATTCTGGAAAAGGCAGGACTATAGCAACAGGGAAAGATCAGTGGTTACACGGCACAGGGAGAAGAGGGAAAGGTTGAATAGGAGAAACACAAAGAATTCTTTAGAGCAATAAAACTTTTTTTATGATACTATAATTGTGGATTCATGGCACTGCATTTGACAAAAGCCATAGGACTTTACAACACAAAGAGTGGACTTTAAGATATGGGCATTCAAAAAAAATTATTCAAGTGTTTGAGGAATCCCAAAATGAATGAAGAATGTGACAATATAATCTAATGATTACAAATGTATGAAACGACCTCAATGAAGGGGGTGGAGGGAAATATGCAGACTTTAACTTTGGAAAGGGTCAGAGTCTATAACACAGTCTCAAGGCAAAAGAATTTGTGCGTAAGCACTGTGATCTATTTGGCAAAGTTGTTTTCCATCAGCATAGGGGTTAACCATTTTATTTCCACTATACATGTGCATTGAATTTGAACAGTTATGTAAATGAATATTAACGATAGGAGCTAAGTTTCTCATTGTTAGAGTGGGAAGTTACAGAGAAGCAAGGGGAAGAGGATGGAATGACACATGTAGTGATAAATTAGAGTTAGAGACATCAGTATGAAGTCATGTTTAACTTATATAGTCATACATTATTATATATAGAAATATTTTTAAATATGTGAATATATACAGGTCAGTATATGCCTATATATTTCTTTGCTATGTGAGCTGAAAGAACCCACAGATGGTCCCCAACTTATGACTTTTCAGTTTTATAAAGGTATAAAAGTGATATGCAGTCAGTAGAAATCATACTTTGAATCTTGACCCTTTCCTGGGCTAGCAGTATGCAATATGATACTGTCTTGTGATGCTGGACAGTGGCAGTAAGCCACAGCTCCCAGTCAGCTACATGATCACAAGGGTAAACAACTGGTATGCTTACAACCGTTCTGTACCCATACAACCATTCTCTTTTTCACTTTCAGTATAGTAGTCAGCAAATTACATGAGATATTCAACACTTTATCATAAAATAGGCTGTGTGTTAGGTGATTTTGCTGAAGTGTAGGCTAATGTAAGTGTTCTGAACACATTTAAGGTAGTCTAGGCTAAGCTATGAAGTTCAGTAGGCTAGGTGTATTAAACGCATTTCTGACTTACGACATTTTTGGCTCAGAATGGGTTTATCAGGACATAATCCCATAGCAAGTCAAGGAAGTTCTGTAGAAGCACTATAACTCCAATAACAATTAGTACCTTTAGAACCCAGATTGTGGTGTCTAATACCATTCTATAATAAAATGAACAAGAGCCCCTTGGAGAAGTGGCTTATTCTAAAATTAGGGCAGAAAATATACAAGAATAGCCTGGAGCACCTTATAGACCCAGAAAATAAAGAAGCAGTTACAAAAATGATACAAGTGACACAATAGCCAACTGAGAGAGCTCTAAATGACCAAGGATAGAACAGTTTGATCAGCAACATTATGTTGCATTAGAACCCAAAATATAAATTAAATATCCGTTAATCTACACAGATAAAAATAAATGATTGAATAAATAAATAAATGTGGGAAAAGGGGAAAACTCCCTTGCAGATGAATTCCAAATAATTTATAGAAATAGCCCTCAAGCAGATGAAGCACATAACTCCCCGCTGCTTAAGTATGAGCTGTTTGTAGTGATTTTCTTCCAAAGAGTACAGCATGGAAAGGGGAGGGAGGGACTTCACATTGGACAAACACTACATCAGCCAGGTGATAAAAGTCAACATAAATAGTCTTGAAACTATCACAACTGAGAGGAGCCTAAATTTAATGTAGTATAGAGGATGGAATAGAAAAAGGACGTTAGGTAAATATCTAAGAGATATGAATAAAATGTGGACTTTAGTTAATAATATATAATATCAGTTCATTCATTATAACAAACATATTAATGTAAGATATTAATAAGGGAAACAATGTAGTGTATATGGTAACTCTCAGCGCTATTTTCATATTTTTCTGTAAATATAAAACTGTTCTAAAATAAAATATATTTTAAGGAAAACTTCAGGTATACTACTCTCTTATTTCAACAACATGGTTGCTTCAATTTTATTTCCTAAAATTGTACCCGTAATTTTGATTTAACTTGCATATTTCCGACTCCTCATTCATGCATTTACAAACCATTATTAAAACTAAATTACTTTTGTAGCTGTTTATTTCATTCATTACACATCATTTGTTAGTATTATTGCTCTCAGAATATAATCATATTTTCAGATTCTAAAGATTGATTACTTCATTTCTGCCCATTAAATTTAATAACATTTGTATTACTACTGTATCTCATTGTGATATCTAAAAATACTGAATGAATAATATAGGAATTATTTCAACTTGTTACTTTTGTTTTAGACAAAATATTTTTGGCTAGAGGATCATTTCCAAATTACCTACAGGGAATAGCTATCCTTTCAATATGCAAATTAAGCGCTTAAGTGTATAGTATTATAAGGAAGAAGCTTAGATATTACTGGATGAATCAGACATTGTTTGCAGAAATATAACATCCAGGGAATTATGTTAGTTCAGTAGTAATGAGGTGATTAAGCTCAACCAAATACCTTGACTTTCATATTTCCCCAATATACTAAGACAAAGAGATTAAATATTTGGCTTCATGAGCTTTGAGTTCCCACATGGCTACAAAAATCTATGATTTTATGGATCATTGAATGGTGATGTAAGCCCTTGAACAATTTGCATAATACACCAATTAGTAATACTTTCAGGTACAAATGGTAAAAAAATCAATTGGTCTAATCAATTAGAGCTTCATAAATAATAAGGCAAATGGTAGTAGGGAGCTCCATTGGCATGGTTTTTCATTGGCACAAGATCACCTATGCAGCTCCAAGGCAGAAAGTAGAGGATTTCCCTGAAAGAGGAAAGTAAACTATTTCCCAAGTATTCCACAGCATATTTACACTTAATGTTTCATTAGTACAACTGGTAAAAATCACTTCTAATGATAAAGAAGGTTGCTAAAATGATTATTCTAGCCTGTATACTGGAGGTGGAAAAAGCTGAATTTTCACTGAGATAATTAGCCAGCAACATCTTCCAAAGGCACAGAAGAAGTAAATTGTAATGTGCATGATAAATACATATATGTCTTCTGACTACTTAGTTTTCATATTTATTTGTTTAATATTTAATTCAAATACTGAAACAAATATAGCTTATTTTTAAATCTAATTAGCTGTAGTGGTAATGATGTTTGTTTATTACTCACAATAAGATGGCAGCATTTATTAATATTATATATTAATTTGCATTAAAAGTAATAGAAGGTATATTTCCATACTTAGGTAGAAATTATTAATTAGTTGGAATAGTTGATAATATTAAAATTAATACCCTTTACTGTAGTATCTTTGTGTGGCAAACACAATGTTTGTACTCTGTGTGTGTATTTGTGTAATTTTACTTAATCACTGCAATAATCCTAAAAGATAAATACCATTATTTATATTGAATATATAATGGAACTGAGGTTTAAAATATTGATTATATGTCTTAAGACATCATTGTTAAAAATAGAATAACTATTCAATTCCAGAGCTATGTAACTCAAAGACCATGTAACAAAATATAGATACAAAGATCTCCCGAAAATAAAGACTGGGAGAAATTTTGTTTTGTCTTTTAAGATCTAACTCCACATTTTGTATCCGTTATTCCTATGTAAGTAGTTTTGTGTCATGTGCACAAGGTTCACTCAAGAAACACTTGATAATAAAAATAAAATGCATCAACAGGAGTAAATCCACTGAAGAAAGAAAATTAAAATGAAATCATTTCTTTCTACAGAATATATTCTTTTAGAAAAAGAAATGGTTACAGTTAGCTTATTTAACATAGAATGTGATGTATGACTAGACAATGCGCTATAGAAATGACTACTTCTTGTCATGTCTGAAGGTTAAGTGTTGTCAACAGTTCTCTGTTTTATTTTTCAAGATCTTGTTTTCTGCTTGCAGTTAAGGAAAAAAAAAGTTAATAGAAAACAGTTTCACTTACTTCCTTCCCTTATGCAATAAATAATTTAGAATGATTCCCTATGGTGTATACTGTTGGCAATTTAATAATCCAGAGATAAACTATCAGTTCACGAGGTTGTGGATACATTATTTTGTTTAATTTCAATAAAAATAATAGTGTGTGCCAGATGCTGTAAGGCACAAAACCTTGCCAAAAACCAATGGAGGAGGGAATGTTTGTTATGATTTCCCTCGACAGGCCATGCTTGAGCATCTGAAAATTTTACAAGAAAAATAGAAATCCAAGATAGACCCTGTCTTGGCGAAATTCCAAGAATCATGTTTAATGGCTTGCAAAGTACTATAAATAAATCATGACTAAATATTGAGCAAGGAGTTATTCCGGGGAAGTAAACAATGCATAGGTGTAAGCATTTGAAAGTGCACAAGTTATGATGTCTCAACAAGTGAAATTTTAAAACAAAGGGGCTATGTCCAAAGTGCATATTCAAAAAAAGGACATTTTACATAATGAATTGCTTTTTTCTTCTTTAAATCTCTTTAAGCACATTCTCAATAATTTTTTCTTTTCTTTAAAAAAGCAATTTATGCACATACAAAAACAATCCATTTGCATAAGGTCACTACTTTTGACTTATCAGGAATTAAATAATTTCAGTTTGCTCATTTAAAATATGGATAGACCTTAAGGCAATGGAGTGACTACAGCTTTGAGAAGTAATAATAGTAAAGAAATTTAGGGGCAAACAAAATTTCTAAACAACAATAAAAGCGTATTCACGAAGGGAAGGTCACAGGGAAGAAAGATTTACTAAGAGGTTTTACTGGGACGTTTACAAAAACGCTACCTGAATTCCCCAAATTCTCAATTTGTTATATCAATCTTGGATTTAGAGAGAGGCTCTAAAGATATTTATTTGTATCATAATTAAGACAAATGCCTGGATACTCATTTAAGATAAGGACTGTACACATTTCTAGTACCATTCCCCAAATCTCTTAATTTAAGAAACAAAGTGACACCATATGTGTAATTTGAGGAACTATACGAGCTATTGCTGTCTTTTTTGTGTTGGTCTCAAATGGTATGTTATTTATTATCAGAACAACACTCAGTTGGGTCACCACAATCCTGGATAAAAGGTGTGAAAGAATCACTTGTGATTTGCTTTTAAGAATGCTCCTCCCTGAAACCTAAAATTGATATAGGTAAATTTGCATAAGAAATTCAGAGCCTTTGGAGGAGCAGAGAACAAGATTAAAACAATTAATCTCTACTATTTCAAATTCAAAATAAAGATTATTTGGGTTGGATCAAGGTGTCACTGCTCAAACCTACTAATATTAAAGGACAGAAGAGAAAATATGTTTCTGAGATGGTTTACTGGTATTAAAATCAGTGTCCTAAAACAATGTTATTAGAATTGAGTCAGTATCTGAAGGAAGAGACTTGACAGACAATCTGAATGAAGCTGAAATGCTCTTGATACCAAACCACCCTGGCATGTTTCATGTTTGGAAGTACAGTGATTGAACAAGTAAGTAATAACTAAAACAATTAATTTTTAGAGCATTTAAACGGCAGCCTGAGGTGCAGTCTAGTGAGATAATAGACCTAAGAAAGAAAGAGAAAAAAATACCACCCAAAAAAATATAAAAGAAAGTTTCTTACAAAAGAGAAAGGATAGGGGCTGGCCCGGTGGTGTAGTGGTTAAGTTCACATGCTCGGCTTTGGGGGCCCAGGGTTCATGGGTTCAGATCCCGGGCGTGGATCTATGCACAGCTCATCAAGCCATGCTGTGGCAGCATCCCACATACAAAAAATAGAGGAAGACTGCCATAGATGTTAGCTCAGCAACAATCTTCCTCAAGCGAAAAAGAGGAGGATTGGCAACAGATGTTAGCTCGGGACCAGTCTTCCTCCAAAAGAAAAAGAGAATGGATATACCATTGTCTTCTCAAAATAAATAGTGAATCTGGAAAGGAGCATATACATATATAAAGACCTCACATAAATACAGTTTAAGTCAAGAATTATATAGTTAAGAAAATTGTCTAGTCATTTTTCAAATGAGCTAGGACTGAGAGAATGCAGCATGACTTCTTACTGGAAATATAACTCCAGCCAAAAAAAAGACAGGGTAAAAGAGTCATCACTGAGCATTGAGTCCATTTAGGTTTACTAACAAGCCCAGCCGTAAGAGAGGAGCAGTGTGAGAAAGCATAAGCACGAAAGCACAAAACAAGGAAACAAAGACCGTATAGAAAAAGATATAATTGAAAGAAAAAAAGATGAAGAAATAAAAAGTAGGAATTAGAAAATAATTTTTATGAGATCCTTTTTATTTCTATCTGTTGTAAGAGCTCCTCTCTCATTTCTGATTTTACTTATTTGAATCTTCTCTTATTTTTCTTACTCAGTCTAGTTAAGAGTTTGATGATTTTGTTTATCTTTTTTAAAAAACAATCTCAATTTTGTTGATTTTTTTCTACTACTTTTGTAGTCCCTATTTCATTCATTTCTACTCTTACTATATCCTTCCTTCTGCTTATGTGGGTTTAGTTTGTTCTTCTTTCTCTAGTTCCTTGAGGTATAAAGAGATCTTTCTTCTTTTTTAATGCAGGCATTTATTACTATAAAATTCTCTCTTACTACTGCTTTTGCTACATCTCATAAGTTTTTGTATATAATGTTTTCATTTTCATTTTTCTCTTGATTTTTTTAAATTAAATTTGTATTTCTTCTTTCACCTAATGGATAAGTAAATGTGTTTAGTTTCTACATATTTGTGAATTTTCTCATTTTCCTACTCTTCTTGATTTCTAGTTTTATTTCATGAGGTTGAAAATGTGCTTGGAATGATAAGAAGTTATAAGAGCACTAACTGAATTCATGATGGCTCTGTCCTCATAACGTATTTACCTTCCAAAGGCCTCAGCTCCAAATACCATCACATTTGGGATGAAGCCTTCAACACATGAATTTTGAGAGGACAAAAACTTTCAGTCCATAAAAAACCCTCATTCCCACTTGCCATAACAGTGCCTTGAACATTACTAACAAGGTCTCCCTTTACAGTTGTAAGCATCTCCTCTGAAATTGATTCCCATCACTAAATGAGCATTTTCACTTTCAGAGCCTAGTATCATGTGGACTGTTCATGTTTCCTACCTTTAAGTAGAGAGCTCAAGGTAGAGTAGAAAATAATGTGATCATTGCATTTGATAGTTTTAATGAAGAGTCCAATTCCATTTTTTGATGTTTGACTGCTGATGGATTTGAAGCCATCGCATTTCCCCTTTCCCTGTTGCCCCAGTCTGGGAAAGCTTACAAGAGAGTCCAAGTTCTCTCTCCTTTGGCTTTCACCAGAACTTCAAATCATGCAAATCCAGGCCCATGCAGGAACCCTCACCCTGCTGCACCCACCAAATATCATAAAAATCCAAATCACTCTTCTTTTCTGGATTCCTCAAGCCCTTTTCAGACCTGACTGAGAAGCCAGTTCCATTCTCTAAAAGGCCTCATTATGTGAGTAATAAACCTTTTATAAGCTCTTTGCGTTTGTGTGGCATAATTAGTCTCAATATTTGAAACAAATTTTGGGGGAGCAGGTCAATCTGACATCTGTCAGGTGACCACAGTGATAGCAAATGGAGAATGGGTAAACCCTTGGATCATCTCTTCTTTTGTTTTTCTGAAATATTCATATTATATCATCAAAAGGCTCAGTGAACTGCAGAGACAGGCACACCAAGTTTTGCATAGTCTCCATTGGAGCACAATAATATTTAGTGATTTTCTCTGAGTTCTACAGAACATACTCCCTGAACCAGAAATTCAGCACTCTATTATATATTTCTAAATATTATCATTCTTTTATATAGAGATTTTCTATCTTGAATATTATCTTCTTAAGTTTAAGATCACAGTCTTGATCTTTTTTAGCATCCTCCTCACTTTATTTCTTTTATATTTCAGTGACTTCATAATATATGCATCTTTTATAATGTATGTGTTTTATATTCCAGTGACTTAAAAATGTGTATGTACATATCAGATTTTTCCCAGTAACTCCTCTTACTATATCAAGGGCATATTCCACACATATAAAACTGAATTCAAAATTTATCCCATATACTTTGTCTATTGTTCCACAATTATTAAACAATAAGTATCCATGAAGTAGCATAAGCTTGAAACCTAGAAGTTATTCATCTTCATTTTAATCCTTTACCAATATATTTCAATGTCCCATATATTTTGTTTCCTAAACATATTGATATTCTCCCATCTCCACCATCTCCCTAGTTTATTTATGCAACATATCTTATCTGTACCACTACAGAAATCATCCCTAAATGTAGTTTTTTCTCTCTAATATGTTTTTCAAATTATATCTGCTTTTAATTAAAAATCGAAGTTGACCGTTCCACTTTCCTGATTGAAACCTTATAATACATCTTTATATCTCTTTACAAGTGAAAAGAAAAAGAACAAAATAGCTCTAATGAACAAATGAATTTTGGCTAACATAATTTAAAAATTCAAGATAGAATTTGAATAGAGATATAACAGTGCCATCAGGACCCAGCTATTCTCCAATTCTTTGCTCTTTTCTTCTTTTTCTATAGGCTTCCTTCTCATATATACGTGTACAAAATGGCTGTGGCAGCTCAACTTTGTATTTCTCTGTGTTCAAATGAGAAGAACTGGGAAAATTTCTCTTTCGGAGGTTCAAGCAAAAGATAGAAATTTGATAGATATGATTAACTCACCAGAAGGATACCTTATGCCTAGGTCAAGAGAATGGAGCGTATTGAGCCTTGTGGGTTGATCGGGGGGGTGCATAAATGAAAACTAGGACTGTTGCCAAAATTACAGAGAAAGGATCCTGGGCAGCCAAAAATCAATAAATATCAGATCATATTTTACTGTTCCTCTCAGAAAAATATTCTTTTTCAATATGACCTATAAAAATGTCCACAACCCAGCCCATAGTTTACTCACCATCCTCACTTCCCATGATTTATCTATATTGGGCTTTCCTTTAGCCTGCAGAACACTATATATTTTTCCATCTACTTGATATGCCCCTATACATTTTCTATGTTTTGCCTTTTTCCCTTTTATGTCTTAGCTTAAATACCTTTTCCTCAGTGAAACTTTCCCTCATTGCCTTGACTAGGTCAGGGTTCTCTGATATTTGCGTTCATAACAGTCTATTCTTTTCCTACATAAAATTTAGTACAGTTTTAAAATATTTTTTTTACATTAAAATTTGGTTAATAAATATCAACCTCACTAGTAGAGTTTACTCAGAGGCAGAGGCTTTCTCTCTGCAATCATTCTAGTTGCCCAATGCTAACCCCATTTGCTGGACATATTAACTGCACAATATAAGTTTTTAAATGGATTCATAAATGGATGAGTGGCTACAAAATTGTAACTTGAATCCATTTAACCCCATCTACTAAAGCTTTCATGTGTTCTTTTTAAAATATTTTTTAATATCAGCCAACTTATTCTGTTCAGTGTCATTAGTCTTTTGAAGCTTAGGGCACAGAAACACAATACTAATTGATATTGAAGAGCTACTTATACACTACAAGAATGTTCATTGTTGTTTCCTTATTAGAAAAAAGACCCTCATGTTGTGTCTAATTTTCTTGGGGTAGGTTGAGACCAGGGAAAAGGAAAGGAACAACAAATCTTCTGTTTTTCTCTTATTTTAGTTCAATAGACATGTCAATGAACAAAGCACATCGTAGTCATTTAAAAATGTTAAATATTCATTTTGGAATTATTTAAAATAAGACTATTAAAAAGCTGATTTTTCTGGCAAAAATTATTAGCAAGTCTATGAAGGGAACCAGAAATCAAGCGCTAGTAGTAAAATATTCTGATTAGATGCCCTCTTTTCAGAAATGGAGTCCCCAGTCAGTTACTTTAAAATTAACGATAATCAACAATCAGCTGAATCTCCTAATTTTAGGTCCGCATCAAATGGTTTCTACTATTAACTCAAACTAAGAAATAGAATGAAAACTATCTTAAAAATATACATTTTGGTCACTGTCATTTTAAAAGACCAGTAAGAGGGAAAGGAAACCACAGTTGGCTGAAATTTAATAAAGTAATTTGAAGTTGCATTGGAGGACAATTTCCACATTCACACAGAGAAAGAGTTAGCATTTTGATTGTTATATGTTTAAACGGCATATTAACAAATAAAATGGGATGGCTATAGATATAAAATGATACAACTCACTGAGTACATTTTGTAGTTGCTGAAAGTTACTGTGATTATAAAACATCTCCAGAGTATATAATGTCAGTGCTCTGTCCATATTCCCACAGTCCCTCTGCAGCTTTAAGGTACAGATTCTGTATACTCTTACTGCTTCCTACTTTATCTGGTTTCTAAGGTGTATTGGACTGGTGAGATGTGTGTTGGAGGGTGAGGGTAACAGGGGAAGAGCATTCCAGGAAAACGACACGTGAGGCCAGTAAGACATATCGAGAAAAACACAAACAACGTTATTAGGTAAAAAGTGTAAAATATAATAAAGCCAAATCACACAGAATCTTTCATAACTTATTTAGAAATAGTGAGCATGCTTTAAACAGAAGATTAACTTGTACTTTATAAAACTCTATCAGTAGGATAGCTGTTGGAAGTTAGAGAACAAGACTAGAGACAGGAAAACCAGCTAAGGGGCCCTTTCCATGATCCGAGTGAGAGTCTGAAATAAAGCAGTTAAAGTAGGGTTACAGAAAGGTAGAAGCCTTTGTAAGATGAAAAATCAGTAGTAGTTGTGGGTTACTGTTACCTGTCAAATTCACTGCAGAGTAAGAAAGATACCCAATTCTTGGCATAGGTGATGAAGTGGACGGTGGCATTTAAATAGAGGTAAAACAATGGAAATAGAATTATTTCATTCCAGGGGAAATTGTAATTGTTGGCTGAGATTTAGAGATACATGAAGAATAAAGAAACCATTTCTTCTTTGGCTTATAGATCGAGAAAAATACTTTTATAAGCACACTGGGTACAAATATTTTGAATGGCTGTATTCCATATTGAATAAAAACAAAAAACATGAAAGTATACTTCAGAAGAACCAAAAAAATTCTTTCATACATTTACTCTTTTAAATGTATTGTGTTTTTACTTATAATACTTTTCCTTTTCAATTAGGAATGGGTACAATATATGGTGTTTATTAAGTTGCTTGTCCCGTCTTAAAACAATTTGAGATAGATCACAATAAGACACGCCCAGAGGTATTACTAAATAACAGCAGAGAATAGGCCATGAAAAGAGAAAAAAGTAAATAAATTAAGCAGAAAAATGTTTGGAGAAAACTAGAATTGTACTTCAGTATCTCTATGCCCCCCAAGTTTTAATTTTCTTCCATGCCGATCAAGAATTTTCTCCAATTAAGGTCATTGTTCTTCTTCTGCATTGGGTATTTTGCTCATGTGTACAATCTGGCACTTGCTTTTGACCCTGAGCACTGCTGGGAAGAAGAGATTTGAAGTCACTGCTGCGGCTTACCTGACAGAACCTTTGGTTGTGAGGATTTTCTTATCAATTGTGTTAAGTATTCTGAAATAATCTCACCAGGGGATGCAAAGTCTTTGTGTTCTCAAAATATTCAGCTCGGTCCGTGTAAAAGAAAATCCTCAGAAGCACCAATCTCACTGCCATTGTTAAAATGTGTGATTGCCTTAGAATTCGAAAGTTATTTTCAGGAGATACTTCGGTGCTTTCCTTCCATCTCTCAAATAAGGAGATCTCCCATACATCAAGGTGACTGAGGAGCTATAAAAAGAACTTGGTTTGGGAGATATATTGTTGCACCTTTAAAACTTCAGACTCCAGAGCATTACACTCCAAAGCACAACATCACAATGACATTAGGCAGTTTACCCAGGGTCACACATTTGTTATGCGAAATAATGAAAATCACACTCAGCCTATTCTTCCTCAACAGCCCACAATCTTACCATATACTAGGCAGCCTTGAGTTTATTGTGTGTAACATAATTTTCATGACCAGCACAAAAATTAATGGGTTTAAAAGATCTTATTTCAAAATACTAACTACTGTATCATCCTCTTAAAGATTAACATTGATCATTATTATATTAAAATGTAGCAATCCCCTGAGGACACTGCTTGTTATGTGGCTGTCCCAAGGCATAGTCTTTTTCATTTCTATACCCTTCATACCACTGGGCCTGTATTTAGGGTCAGCATCCTCTTTACTCCTTAGTCGTACTCATAGGCCATTCTTTCTTCCTTCTCTATAAAAATACAGATTGGATTTCATCAACAGTATACATACCACTTCTTATGCTTACTTTTTGAGACATCTACAGATTACTGGGACAGTTTTTATAAGTTCAGCATCCAGAAATATGATGTTTTCAATACCCTAGGCTTTCAGTGCCTTGTTCAAAGATACTTTTCTCCCTCTGACTTCAGCCACGCATGGTCATTCTTTAGTCTTGGTTATTACTAATTACTGCAACCTCTCCATAAACCATATTTCAAACATATCATTCTCTGCCTCCAACCCCCTAACATTCCACCTCACTCTCCTTGTACATCAGCTTCTATAAAACATAAACCCCTTTGAGACTTATAATACACTGAATGTATCACATTGTCTCTCTCGCATCCCTGCATCCTAACTTCTTATTTATAAAATTAAGATTCCCTGGTTCACGTTGATGAGTACAATACTTTGTCCTCTTGCTTCATAGATATTACCTGGAAAAAAAACAAAATTACTTATATCCTACTCTGTTTGTCCCTGAGCCCACACCACAGCTGGTAGTGTTGGAGAAAAATCCAAAATCAGGCTATTCAGTCTTATTTTAGAATCATGATGATAAACTTCCCATAGTCCATGGTGTTACCAACTAGTCCTACTTTTTCACTCTCTTCTTCTCTCTTGGAATATTTTTTACTACTCTTTCCCTACTGTTACACTCAGATGATGATCTTTTCATTATTTTAAAAGATGCGTAATTATAATGTAACCTACAGGAGCAACTCACGTTACCTGCTTGCATCAGTGCCCGTATATTCTGCCTTCATTCCAGCTACTATGGATGAACTACAATGGCCTTTATTCACCAACCTTTCTAACTGAGCACTGGAGCCCACTTCTGCATGCCTATTAGGGCGATAGCTCTAGCAATTCTCCCCTGAGTCCCATAGTCGAATTTTCAATATGAAATCATTCCCATCAGCATAAAAGCATTCTGAAAATTTGTCTTTATTCAAAAACACAAACCTCTTTTTATTCCATATCCTACTTCAGCTACTGCCCTATTTCTGTTTCCCTTAATAGCATAATTCTTTCAAAGGTTATCTATAGACACCCATGCCATATCTTCTCTTGCCTCCTTTCTCAATTCTATCACTTTCAAAAGAGCTCTTCTCAAGAATAAAAATGACCTCCAAGTTGATAAATAGAATGGTAAATTCAAAGTACCCACCTTATTTGGTCAATCTTATTTAGTTAATCTTATTTAGTCAATTTGGTGTTGTTGGCCACTTCCTCTTTTAGTTGCACTTCTTTTCGGCATTGGTTTCCCAGATATCACACTGTACTCGTTTTATTCTCATTGTCTTTCTCAGATGCAGGTACTGGTTGCTGACCCTAACAATTGGGATAGCACAAGTTTTAGTCCTAGGATTTTTCCCATATTTATTTATACTTACTCACCACACATGACAATATCACCAGACAAGAGCTTTTTAAATACTATCCATACACTGGCAATACCCAGATTTAGATCTCAAACCCAGACTTCTACATTCGAGCTCAGATATTTAGTACACATTTTAAGCACAACGTGTCCAAAATGAAAACTTGCTCTTCCCCTTGACTTCTAAATCTCAGTAAATATCAACTCTTCCAGTTTCCATCAAAATGTCAGCATTTCCTTTTGGCCTTCCTTTCAAAATATGTACAGTCTTGATCACTTTTCACACCTGCATGCCATGATCATGTCTTGCTTGGCAATAACTCCTAAATGATCTATTTGCTTCTACCCTTGACCCTAGAGTTTATTTTCAAAAAACTCAGATAATATGATCATTTTAAATCATAAACCCAGCTATGCCAATCCTCTATGGAAAATTCTACAATGTTTTTCTTTCTCTTGATAAAAGCTGAAGTCCTTACGGCAGCATGTAAGATCCTGCCTATTTCTGCATCTGGAGAGACCAATCTTTCTTATTTGCTAAGAGCTAAGATAGTTCCAAAGATGCTGCGGTTTCTTCATTTCCTTCAAGTTACCTTTTCAGTGGTGATTTTTCTGACTACACCACTGAAATTGTAACATCTCCTTTACCTAACACTTTCTCTGCCCTTTGTTGCTTTATCTCGCAGCACTCTCCACAGCTACCATACTTACACTTTGCAGTTGTTTATTTATTCTTAGCTGCCTTTTAACGTGAATTTAAGTTCCACATACCCAAGAATCTTCTTTTGGCTTTTTAAAAAATATTTTAATCCTTAGTAATCTGGAACATTGTCTAATATAGAGTATTTTTTTGGTAGATATTTGTTTAATAAATATATATGAAAGATTCTGAGACATTCCATACAGGAAAAAAAAAATGTGTTTACCTCTTTCAATTTAGCACTTCTCAAAGTAGTATTTTTCCACTGAAAAGGTTTTCAAAACATCTTTTAATACATGAAGTAGTTCAAGTTTCAGAAATGAACTATAAGACATCATGGACACAGTTTCTTTTCCTGGTTGATTTTAGCTAACACAAATTTACTTTTTTCATCGTCTTATTGCTAATGTTTAATTTTCCATGCTAAATAATTTTTTGTTATCTAACCCATATCTATCCATCTACACATACATATATATAAACATATATATCTGTTTTAGACAGAATAATGGCCCCCAAACATGTTCTTATCCTAGTTTCCAGAACCTGTGAATATGACATGGCAAAAGGGACTTGCATATGTGATTAAGTTAAGGATCCTGAGATGGGGAGATTATTCTGGATTAATCATTTCAGCCCAATATAATCACAATGGTCCTTATAAAAGGAAGCAGGAGGGTCAGAGTTAGAGAAGAAGATTTGACAATGGAAGAGGAGTTCAGAGTGATTCAGCCACAAGCTACAAAAGGCAAGCAGCATTTAAAGGTTGAAAAAGACTAGGAATGGATTCTGTACTAGAGCCTCCAGAAGGAACACAGCTCTGCAGACACCTCCATTTTAGCCCTGTGAGACCCATTTTGGACTTCTGACCTTCAAAACTACATGATAATAAATTTGTATTGTTTCAAGCCACTAAGTCTGTGGTAATTTGTTACAGCAGCAATAGGAAACTAATACAAACTTTCAATCTATATCAATTTATCTAGCTTCCATTTATACCAATTCATCTAATCTAGATTTTTAATAGTAACCATAACACTTACTACTTTCTTGCATGGCTCTAAGTACTTTAAAAATACCAACTTATTTACATGTTTTATTAAAAAACTAACAATCTTCTGAGATAGGCAATATTATTACATCCATTATACAGATGATGAAACAAAGGCACAGAGAGGTAAGTAACCTTACCAGAGTTGCACGATGGGCAAATTCTTTCTTTTTCTCAACAGACTATGGTTATTTTACCTAAAGGTCTTTGCACTATATTTTCTGGCTGCCTGTTTTAATCACTTTCCAGGCTTCTAAATGGCTGATTCCTTATAATTAGATGTCCCCTCTTCAAAAAAGCTGTCCTTAATGAAAATAGTCCACCAGTCATACTCTTTCATGTCCTGTCCAATTTTGCTTCCATCATATCATGTATTACTACTTGGCATTAGTATTGCTTGTTTATTTTTTTAATTTTTTATTTCTCTTTATTAGAATTAAATTTCATGAAAACAGATTTTTTCCATGTTTTCATCTATCTTAACCAACTTTCTGACATATAGCAGGCACTCTGAAATAAGAGTTTCCACATTTAATTTTGCACTCATCTGACTCTCAGTTTTTGTTTTTTAATAAACATTTATTTGTTATAGACAGGTGGTAGACAGTCACAAGGGAAATTAAAGGTGTCAGGATGATCTAAGCCTCTTTGGGGAATTGTTGTGCTCATATCAGAGATGAAATTGAGTGCCTGATCCTACACACTCAATGGAAAGCTACCGAGATTTTGCACATGGAGGTAAAACAATCAGGTTTATGCTTCAGAAAATTAATCTGACAACAGTTTGTAAAAAGATGTGGCATAGGTGAAAAGAAAATAAAGTAATGTATTTATATGTCTGTATGAAGGCAGTGAGGCTGACACATAATATGGAAAACACAGAATGTTTAAGATGTGAGGTCTAAGGTATTCCCATTTGTAGGGAATTAAGTTCTGGAGATTCTCATGGATACTTAACTACAAAATGCAAATCACCCTTGTGGGACATGAAGAAAATCTTCAACTCAAGGACATACTAGGGTGTTAAAAAGAAACATCAGTATTTGGAATCATGTGTTTGCAGCTCTAACTGGTGCATTTATGATTGTTTACAAGAAATATTTGAAACCATAAACACATACAAACATATATAAGAACTATGAACATTATTTAGTCATACCATCAGGTAAGCAAATCTACCTTTCATAGTGATCTTATTGAAAACACTGAGTTTTATTATAAATTAGAATAGATAATGGAACACAGCAAGAAAGTTAGAATTCAGTCACTAATTAAGTATAAGGCAAGGCAAACGTATTCAGTTTTTCAGCACGCATTTGTTAGGAACGTAGTATGGACTAGCAAAGCACTTTACTAGGCAATGTAATTCCAACAATAATATAAATATGCTAAATACCTGCAAGGAATATATGGCTTTTTGTGATATTTGGACCAAAGCAGGATGCAATTACACCACAAAATGATCTGTGTTATAAAAGCTGATAGTCTAGCAGTGTACAGCAGAGGCAATAGAAGCTTTTAGGAGGAAATGTCTTTCAAGTTTCAGTCTGTGAAAAAAAGGAGTTACCATGCTAAAGACGAGAGAGGAATAGGAATGGCGTGTAGAAGGGAGGTGTTCTGGCTAGGGAAAAAATTAAGTATTTGAACAGGCATGGAGCTTAGCAAACAGGACTTCCGAGAGATTGAAGTAAATAGTAAGCAAGACTATTATTAAAGGCTACCCAAGCTATTTTAGAGTTTGTATTTTACCCTGAAAACAATGGTCTGCCACTAATGGATTAAGAAATGGGATAATGTTGTTTAGTTTATGTTCAGTTCATAAAGACTGTTCTAAGTGTCATGTGCAAATTCATCTTCAACTCATTTTGTCCCCTGGAATATTAGGCATAAAACAAATAATAATATTTGTTAAATTAATAAGATAATGTATTTATTAATCATCTTCTGTGTGTTGTTCCTGGCCTTACAGCAGGGAACATAGTAGACATGATCTATGTCCTTGTGAGTTTTCACATCCGATAGGATATTCTAAAGGATGTCCAACCTGCTGTTGGACACTCAGATCTGAACTCAGTGAAGAAGCCATGCTGCAACTGCAAAATTGGAAGTCATTTTTATAAGAATAACAGTAGAGAAGGAGGGAATCGTCATCAACTGATCTATGTCTCGCAGATTTTTATTTTTTACTCAAATGTAAGCACACAAAGCAATATATCCCATTTGAATCAATTTTTCTAGGCTTATTAAATATAAATCCAGACAAAATTTTAACAAAAACTAAATCCATTTAAAGATCCATGGTGCGCATGCTGAACAACATCTTGCTCTAGACAGGTTTGAAATGACAAAGTCAAACAACTCTTGAATAATAATTCATGAGACAGATAATGCTGTTATGATTTGTTGAAAACATCAGGAGTCTAAAGGATCATTAGAGCATGTAGATGACTTTCGGCAAGCTGGTATTTGATGTGATTCAGATGAGTGATTCAGTCATTTTATACCAAATAACTGATCGGCTACCATTTATAATAGAAACAGTGCTTATGTGACAACAAACAAAGAAAGAAGATTGAGGACATGTGTCCTTGCTATGAGCAGACAAAATTCTAAGTATTAAGACATCATGTAGTTGCCACACATAATGCTTTATGAATAGTTGCCTACAACTTCAGGGTGTTATAAAATAAATAAAACTCTAGTAAAGCATTGCAGATGAGATCAATACACAAAGTGATATGGAAAAATGATTAACTTTCCTATGTTATTTGGTTGAGTTATAAACTATTTATATGCTTTAAAGGGAAATTCTTAGTAAGTGGAAACAATACTGCAGATCAATTCACCCTATTAAATAGTTACTGTGTAATTATGTCATCATAGGAAGAACATCACATAAGCCACCTTGCATTTACCCATTTTTAAAAGGTGTTAGTGATAATCTCTGACTTGTAAGGAGCATTGGTGAATTGGAAAGTATAAGACATATTGGGAAAATAAAGGAAATTATGTTAATCTTGTTTTCAATTACATGCATGACACCAAATACCTTTAAAAGGATGATATCCTGCAAGGTATTCAATATCAAGGGAGAAGTGTTCTTGTTGTGTGAAAGTTCAAGTTTCTAGAATGACCTATCTTTAGTGTTCAAAATACAGTCCCATACTTATTTCATTACCATCTGACCTGGTCTAAGAAAGACTAACTACAACTCTCTGGGATCTGCCCAGCTTTTTGGTTTTTTGTTTAAGACTTATGCTTATTTTCTGATACAAATATTTTTCAAAATATTAGTGCCCTAATTCTTTCCCTGCTATCCAGGAAATCAAATGTCATTTTATTGGCTTCTGTAACACTAATAAAATGTACGTATTCTGAGGAAAGAAACTGTGGGTATTTTGTTGTTGTTATTCATTGTGGTATCGCTAGCACCAAGGTGACAAATGCATATTTATTGTTCTCTTCACTGTATCATGCAGATAAACTATATTATGGTACTAACGCATGACCCCAGAAAACTCACTGACTTATAAAATTAAAGATTCAGTTCTCATGCATGCACTTCCTTCCTAAGCAGTTGTCATTCTAGTCCATGTCATCTATTTTTGGAACATTTGATAAAGGAGAAGCTTCTATCTGGAAAACTGCCAATCTTGTGACAGAAGAAGAAAGTGACAAGACAAACTGTGAGTTCATTCTTAAATATTCTGTCCAGAAGGTTCCACCATATTTGATTGGTCAGAAAATCATATGGCAATTTCTTTTAATATGATACAGATATATAACTTTTCCACAAAGAGGGGCCTTACAGGAACCAAATTATAGTACTTGATCAACCATGATACTATCTACCACATTGATTGACAGTGTTATTTGCCAGAGCCCCACTGAACAAAAGTCACTTAGGACTGTGGCTCACAAATGCTATTCAAGTTAAAAAACTTGTGACTCTGGAAACTGAACAAATTTTCAAAGGTGATAAGCCACAACTAGTAAGTTGGCCATTTGTTTTTATGTCACGACAAATTCTTGTGACCTCAGGTAGGTTTGTTTCACAATTCAGCAAGCCTTGTCTTGTATTGATTCTGTTTAGCCTGTGATTTGATATTTGGCTCCAAAGTTTTGAGTTTCTTGTTAATGCGAGCGTTTCTGAAAACTTTCTTGCAACATTTCCTTATAAACTCTAGTTTCATAACCTATATTCCTATCAGCAAACTAGAGTACAGTATGTGGATTTAAAGGTGGACTTTGCCATTTATTAATTGTGCGACCTTGACCAAGTCACTTAACCATTCTGTGTCCCAGTTTCCTTATCTGTAAAAGAGGATTAGAAAGAGAACCTAACTAATGGGTAATTTTGAGGATTAAGGAGATTAGTACTGGTAATATGGCCAATAAAAAACAGGCTAGGGATGTAATAAAGTAAGATTTTCTTAATTGTCATACATTTTGAAATTCAATGATAATGTTTCATATATTTTATGTGATTACATCAAAGCATATATAGCGTGTGAATGGAGAATGTAATGGGTTCCGGTTCTCTGTAATGCAGAGCACATGGGCCATTCACACGCCCCCTCGGTTACAGCAGTTCAGTCATCCGGCAACGCTTCTCTCGGGCCCTCATCACAGATCTTCGCCAGAGTTGTCAGAATTTGTCAAGAATTTTGAAAACTGACTCAGTGACTGTTACAGATTTTATCTCAATTGTGCTGAATAATTTCACGTAATTTGACATCATGTTCCATGCTATCTCCTCTACTTAACATTTAATATTCTCTCTACCACAATAATCTACACATATACATATCTTATATCTCAGTTTGGTCTTTAACTGCATACTTATAACTCTGAAATCCAACTTTATAAACGTGGCTCCAACTTTCCAAATGTTTAACATTATAAATCCAATTCCTTTTACTAGAATTTTATAAAGATTTTAATTTATTCATGTCCATGTATCATTGTACATGTCATCCCTCTTTATATTAGACATAATCAATAAACTTGGTATTTATAAGTCCCCTGATAATACTAAAATCACATTACAAAAATACTGAAGAATAGTTTTTCATGCTTTAAAATATCCTGATGCATCATTATAAATGTGTCTTTCAGCAAATTACTTTTGTCTCAAGCTTATTTTATGATATTATTCTGTGCTAATACACAATTTTGGTTCCTAGTTTGCTGGATGTATTCTTTCCTATGCCTTCTTTAATTTCTGCCAGTAATTTTGCTTGTAATTTGTATGTTTGTGTGTATAAGGGGTGATATTTTCTATAGATCTTATCATATTTTATTCTTAAATGTTTACATTTTTGTTGCTGTGATAATTTAATTTTAAGAACACATTTTATTTGTTATTTGCTCTTAGGTAAAAATTAAATTTGTTTTTACATATTGACATAGTATTCAGGCACTTGCTAAATGCATTAGTTAGTTCTAGTGTTTTCTATGTAGATTTGTTGTAACATTTCAACACACAAAATTGTCCTGTGCAAACAATGAAAGTTTTATTTATTTATTTCAAATTCTTACATCTTTCATTTATTTTTCTTGTCTTACAGTATGAGATAAAACTTTTGTAGGGTGCCAAACAAAAGTAGTGATAGCACATACTCTTAACTCATTCACAATCTGAAAGAGATAGCCCTCATCATGACATCATGATGTTATTAGTTATCGCCTAAAAAATATCCCTTCTATTTCTACTTTGGCAAACTTTTATTTATTTTTAAATCACAAATGGATCTTTTTCCTCTAATGACAAGATCATATTATGTACATACTTTAGATCTTCACACTTTATCTCTTATATATGTTACTCTCCTTTCTATTTTTTTCTATGTTTCTCTCTGCTTCATCGAATATTTTTTTCTGATTCATCTTACAGTTCACAAATTTTCTATTCACCTGTTTAATTGTATTAAATATCTATTGTGTTCTTTATATTAATATGTAGAATTTCCAAGTGGCTTATCTTTTGTTTTCAGCCTCTGACTAAATTTCCCAATCTTGAACACATGTAAAATAATTATTTTAATGTCTATTTATGATAACTTCGTTATATGAGCATGTATGTGTTTCTTATTTTTTGTCTTTATTTTCACTCATGGTGCTTTGTCTCTTTGTCTTTCTGTATACTTTTAAATTATCGACAATATGAAAAATACTGTGAAACAAAAATATAATATCATATTCTTCCACAGATAATTTTTATTTGGTTTCTGACATAAGGCTTGGGGCACTAGCTATTTGAGATTATTGTAATTCAATTTCAGGGCTTGAAATTATTCCAGACTGGATTTTAGTCCGTGAACTGCCATTGTTTTCCAGTTCAGCTTTACTTTTATGTTTCAGCTCGTTTGTTCCAACATAAAGTTTGTGTTGATTGATTGCCTTCGAGTAGGCTCCAGGCTTTGAAATTAATCTTCCACCCTCTAAGGCCATCACATTTTGGCTACTAAACATTTCAGCTACCTCTTCGGAAGTGCAGCTTATTAATTCTTATTTCTCCAATGCCTTCAAACAATTGTTTTTCTTTTCTATTTACTTATTTTTTTATATTGCCCTGCTTTTTTGTTTTCTTCAGCAGAAAATCTGTTCTGAATTATCTATATCCTATATGATTCTTCAAATTCTTCCATCATACATAATGTCTAATAAATTTTAATAACTGGAATGAAAGCCAGACCACTAGTTCTTGTTGCTCCTCTCCCCAGAATACTGAAGTTGTGCGACAAAGGTATTCTATGACAGCAGCCATAGGTACAGTCACTCATTTGTTCATTAAAAAGACATTTATTGTGTGCCCTATATATGCCAGGAAATTTGAAAAAGATTGGAGATGCAGTTTAAGAATAAATAGATACTATTGGTTTTTGTCCCCAAGGAACTTATATTCTTATAGTTGATAGAAGCAGGATGTCTACAATAAAATACAGTATGTGCAAAGATAAAAGACGTAGAATTGCACACAGAAAAGACACCTGCCAAGATCTGGAGATGTGGTCAGAGGAGATTTTCTTTGTTGACATTTTCTTCTCATTTACGTATCCTCAAAAACAAATCCCAAAACCAAAGCAGTTCATGGCATTGAATCTTCTAATATATATTTGAATGAAATATTATCAATCACAAACTATTTTCTTTATCCTGCTTTACTTATTGTTTTGCAGCATCTGCTGATTTCACTAATAACTATTTATTATTCCCTTAAAGGTTTTCCTTCCCTTTACTTTCCCTTTGTTTATAATTAACCAATACTGAGATTCCTTCCTATATTCATTATCAACATGTGTTAATATTTGAATAGAAGGAGTCGTACAATCATATAACTTTATTAAACTCTTTTTGAATGGATAAAAATCTACTAAGATACATGCTACACTACTGGCATTGTTTAATCATAGCTTTGTTCAATTATCATAAACGGAAATTAATTGTATTTTTAGATATAAAGAATCTACTTATAACCATCTATATTTCCACCACAAAATCTCAAAGACTAAAACATTACATCAGCATGGCAACAAAACTGTCACAAGGTCTGCTGCAAGCAACACCCTGAAAAACAATATTTCCATCCACGCCTGCTATAGCATCTAGCAAAACAAAAGTCTGCATTCAAAGTACTTTCAATTAGGAGCCATGATTTCTAAAATAGTTTAGGTTAGAGAAAAGTGTCTGTGTTCTCTGCACATCAGGAATGAGGCATTTAATGACACTGGCCTGCTTTTTCAGTTCTTAGTACGTTTTTGACGTCATGAAGTGGAGATTGACCTGGTATCTTCTAATTTTTTCAGTTCAGTGTTTTGAGAATATTTTTACAGTTCTTGTAGTAAAAGTCCTGATTTTACTTTTTTTTTCCCTGAATAACACATGCTTAAAAATTAAAACAGTTTAGTTTGATCAAAAAATGGTAAAATATGAACTATTCTGTGTGTTTTATGAGTATAGAAAAAGCGTTGAGATTTGAAGTGGTAGATTCTTTTATTTTTTTGAAGTAATTTTATTGAGATTATAATGGTTTATAACATGTGTGGTTTCAGGTGTATGTTATTATTTATCAACTTCTGAATACACTTCATAGTGCTCACCTCCAGTAGTCTAATTTTTATCCATCACCATACATATGTGCCCTTTTATCCCCTTCATCCACCCCCAACCTCCTTCCCCTCTGATGACCACTTTATCCATGTATTTGTTATCTTCCACATATGAGTGAAATCATGAACTATTTGTCTTTCTCTGTCTGGCTTATTTCACTTAACATCGTACTCTCGAGGTCCATCCATGTTGTTGCAAATGGGACAGCCTTGTCTCTTTTACAGCTGAGTAGTATTCCACTCTATATATACACCACATCTTCTTTATCCATTCATCTACAGAAGGGCACTTGGGTTGGTTCCACATCTTGGCTATTGTGAATAATGCTGCAATGAACAAATGGGTGCATAAATCTCTTTGGATCATTGATTTCAAGTTCTTTGGATGAATACCCAGTAGTAGGATAGCCTGACTGTATTGTACTTCTATTTTTAATTTTTTGGGAAATCTCCAAACTGTTTTCCATTGTGGCTGCACCAGGTTGCATTCCCACCAGCAGTATGTGAGGGTGCCGTTTTCTCAACAACCTCTCCAGCATTTGTTGTTTTCTGTCTTGGTAATTAACAGCGATTCTGATCCGTGTAAGGTGATATCTCACTGTAATTTTGATTTGCATTTCCCTAATAATTAGTGATATCGGACATCGTTTCATGTGTCTGTTGGTCGTCTGTATATCTTCTTTGGAAAAATGTCTGTTCTTATCCTCTACCCAGCATTTGATTGGGTTTGTTTTTTCTTTTTTGAGGAAGATTAGCTCTGAGCTAACATCTGCTGCCAATCCTCTTGTTTTTGCTGAAAAAGATTGGCCCTGAGCAAACATCTGTGCCCATTTTCCTTTACTTTATACATATGGGACATCTATCAATGCATGGTAATCAGTGTGTAGGTCCACATCCAGGATCCAAACCAGCAAACCCCAGGCTGCCAAAGCAGAGTGCATGGAACTTAAGCACTACGCAACTGGGCCAGCCCATGTTTGGTTTCTTTTTGTTGAGTTGTGTGAATTCTCCATATATTTTGGATATCAATGCTTTGTCGGATAAATGACTTGCAAATATTTTCTCCCAGTTGGTGGGTTGTCTTTTCGTTTTGTTCATGGTTTCCTTTGCTTTGCAGAAGGTTTCAGTCTGATGTAATCCCATTTGTTAACTTTTTCTTTTGTCTCCCTTGCCTGAGTAGACACGGTATTCGAAAAGATGTTGCTAAGACCAATGTCATAGAGTGTACCGCCTGTATTTTCTTCCAGGAGTTTTATGGTTTCAGGTCTTACACTCAAGTCTTTAATCCATTTTGGGTTAATTTTTGTGTATGATGCATGGTAATGGTCTACTTTCATTCTTTTGCAGTGGCTGTCCAGTTTTCCCAACACCACTTATTGTAGAGACTTTCCTCTCTCCATTGTATGTTTTTGGCTCCTTTTTCAAAGATTAACTGTCCATGGATGTGTGGTTTTATTTCTCGGCTTTCAATTCTGTTCCATTGATCTGTGCACCTGTTTTTGTGCCAGTACCATGCCGTTTTGATTACTATAGTTTTGTAGTATGTTTTGAAGTCAGGGATTGTGATGCCTCCAGCTTTGTTCTTTTTTGTCAGGATTGCTTTCGCTATTCAGGGTCTTTTGTTGTTCCATATAAATTTTTGGATTCCTTGTTCTATTTCTGTGAAGAATGTCTTTAGGATTCTGATTGGGATTGCATTGAATCTGTAGATTGCTTTAGGTAGTATGGACATTTTAGCTATGTTTATTCTTCCAACCCAAGAACATGGAATATATTTCCATTTCTTTATGTCTTCTTCAATTTCTTTCAATAACGTCTCATAGTTTTCAGTATAGACGTCTTTCACTTCTTTGGTTAGATACTTGATTCTTTTTGTTGCTACTGTACATGGGATTGTATTTTTTATTTCTCTTTCTACCAGTTCATTGTTAGTGTAGAAATGCAACTGATTTTTTAAAATTGATTTTGAACACTGCAACTTTGCTGTGGCTGTTGATTATTTCTAATAGTTTTCTGGTGGATTCTTTAGGATTTTCTGTATATAGAATCATGTCATCTGCAAATGAAGTGATATATTCTTTAACAAACCAAATCCATAATCCTGAGTTGCTTGTGTATGCCTTGGTGCCCTAAACTATTATTGAGCCAGTCTTTGCAATGTAGTCGGACTACAGTCATAAATATTAATTTATCTTAGTGAAATGCTTCTCATTTAAATATTTCCTTTTCTCTTATTGCTATGTCTTATCAATTAAACTCATATAATGTTGTATGCATTTTAAATCAACTTTTGCTTTCTTAAACAATTTGCATGGTTTACAATTAAAATATAATTAAATCTTATAATATAGCCATTCCTCACCACAACCTTTCATTCCTTCTCTGTCTCCTTCAAAAGAGATAACTACTTTGACCCTTTTAGTTTTCTTTTCTCTTTACATATTTACATATATTTTTGTTTCTCCATGAAACATATATACTGCTAATCTTTGATTAATCATTTTAAATATTACCTATTGACTTCTGATAATGATGGAAAATAATTTAGGTCTCTTACTTTTGCATTCACTTTGTTGCACACCACCCTCTCTTCTTCCAACAGAGTTTATTGCATTTTGAGGCTAAATTTTTATTTAGTGATTGCACTATTATGGTTATATAAAACCCTACAGCTGAACATAGAAGTATAATAGAATTACATATTATTTCTTCTTTGTTTTTCCTTGAGTTAATACTTGCTTTTTCTTTATCTTAGATTTCTTTGAGATTTTTGGCTATTTCCCCCACACTTTCCTATTATATCTTAGTAGGTATTTTCACAAAGGCCATTATATAATGTTATCAGTCAGATCCTTTATTTTTCTGCCTGAAATAACTGAGATTTTCATTCTTCTTCTATGTAGACTGGTTAGCATTTAGGACTATTTCATTTTAATACCATAATTAAATTTGCCTTTCTCTTAAGTAGGTTATATCATTTATAGATTCTCTCTCTCTTTTTTTAATCCTGTTTTTTGTGAGGACACTTCCTCTAAAATCTGTACATTTCTTTCTCTCTTGGTTCACATTTGACATCCTGGGGTCTCCCTCTCACCATCTGTGTTAGTGTCCTAGGGCTGCCATAATAAAGTACCACAAACTGGGGGGCTTAAAACAACAGAAATTTATTCTCTCACGGTTTGGAGGCTAGAAGTCTAAAATCAAATTGTCAGCAGGCCAGACTACCCCTCCGAAAGTTCTAGGGAGGAATCCTCCCTTACTTCATCCTAGCTTCTGGTGGTTGCTGTTAATCATTGGTGTTCCTTGACTTGTAGACACATCACTCCAATGTCTGCCTCAGTCATCTCATGACTTTATTGCTGTGTGTGTCTGTGTCCGTGTATCTTCATATGATCTTCTGATAAAGACACCGATCATTGGATTTAGGACCAACTCTAATCCAGTACGACCTCATCTTAACTTGATTACATCTGCGAAGACCTGATTTCCGAATAAAGTTCCATTCACAGGTGCCAGGGGTTCAGACTTCAGCCAGTCTTTTTGGGGGACATAATTCAACCTGCAACACCATTTTCCAGAAGACTGTCTTTCATTCTATTGGATCTGTGGTTTTCTGCATGTTTGCCTTTTTCTTGATATAATCCTTCATGTTTATGGAGCACAATTATCAGAAGCTTCCTGAGAAAGGATGAAAATAGGTAGACTTTTTGAGACATTGCAGATCTGAAAATGTGCCTGCTTTGATCCTTCTGTTTATCCATACCTCATTATTGAGGGTCTGCAAAGATGATGTACACATTTCTGCCAAAGCACTTTTGCACTAGATCTTCCTTTTTCCTGGTGTACTTTTATCTTAGAAAGACATGACTTGGTCCCTTACCTTCTTCATATCCTCATCATAGGTTACCTCAGTGAGATCAAGATGCCTCACTGTGGGAAATTTTAATCACAACCACCCGACATTCATACTCTGTTACTTGTTCATTTTTTTCTCTTAACATTTAAAAGCACATAGCTGTTTAAAGATAAACTTAGGCATATTAAAAGTTTTAAGAGTGTATTTGAGCAAAAATCAATTGGGCAGCGCCACCTGGAAATGGGTAGGAGCACCTCCCGACAGGAGCCAAGGGAAAGTCTTGTATAGAGAAAGTGCTGAAGCAAAGAAAGGAAATTATTTGATTGGCTATAGCTTAAAGCCTAGTTGGCTGTTTGTGATTAGTTGTCCTTTGTTTTGATTTCGTAACTTTGAGGCATTTACGGGCTTAGATTTCGGTTTGCTTATGTAGGCTGCCACAGTGTTAGAGGCACATCAGTCTAATGACCTCATTATTTAGTTAATTTAACAGCATATACTGTATATTTCACTTATTTATCTTATCTATTGTTTGTTTCACCTCACTAAAGAGTAAGTTCCATGAGAGCAGAGTTTTATTTGTTGTTTTGTTTTTATTGTTGTGTCTCTAGTGCTCTGAAGAGTCCCTGGTAAATATGAGTTACCTAATATAGTTAGTGAATGACACAGCAAAAGAATAAATACATGAATTTAAACTTGCTTTTATTGTCTGTACCAGATTCTTATCCTTGGAACTGGGAAATTTTCTGGAATGATCCAGTTAATTATTTTCTTCCCTGTATCTCTGTTCTCTGTTATGGCTATTAGAATTCCTGCAGGTCCTTTCTTATTCTTATCTTTTATCTTTTGTTTTCCATTTCTTTTTTTTTTTTAATTATTTTATTCTCTCTCTACATAATATCTTCAGCTCCATCTTTGCTTTACTGATGTTTTCACTTCTGCTTTCAAATTTTTGTTTCTCTAAACATGGCTTTCTAAAAATCCTTTTCTTGTATCAAGGAGGAAGTATCTTATCTCATCTCTATGAGAGATTAATGATAAATTTATTGATATTTTCTTTTTTTATATATATTTCCTGTAATGTGCCTTTATTAAGTTTATTTATTTTAGTCTCTAGATGTCTGGCTGTGTTTAGATTGGGGAAGAAGTTGCTGACAGCAATCTTCTGGGCACTTTAATTGAGCAGTATCAACTTAGCATTTCCCTACAGACTTTGTTGGGGGACCCTGATGTCAATGTTTTCCAGTCTTTTGGACTAGTCAGTTTCTTTAGAGAGCACTCTGTCAATCTCCTGCCTGTGGTCAGAGATCTGTCAGGTAAGTGGGAGAGAAGCCTGAGAGCCTCAGCATTCAATATTTGTAGGCCTAATTTTTTCCATTCAGGATTCATGCTTTCAACTATTATTGGTGCTTTGCAGTCCAGAGACTCTCTGTGTTGCCCTTCACAGACAATAAACCCCCTCTCTTCCACTAGAGTGCTAGTACAGGTAGATATCTAACTACTTCTAAGTTATCTTTCAACCTATCTTTATTTTAGCACAGCTTCACCTGCAGTCCTTGAACCTGCTGAGGGTTCTCACTTACAGATCATGCAGGTCTTGGCCTTTTTGACATCCGGGGCCTTAGTAAGTCACTAATGTAAATCCATCAGCTTCCAGCTTCCAAAATTTGGTTGTTATTGTATTCCTGTGTTTCATCTTTATAGCTGTTTTACAATCCTTTTTAGGGTTTGGAAGGGGGAGCAAAATTAGAGGTATGTCTTCAATCTATCATCCTTATCTAGAAGTTACCTATTCTCTCTGAATTGTGTTTAGATCAAACTAGCACAACTTTGACTTGTTCAGGGAGATATATTCTGCATATTGGATAGTAAATATTTTGAATTGTAATAATACATATTGTGATACCAAATAGAGTACTATTTAGCACATTAATATACAATAGCTCATTTGTTCTTCAGTTCAAATCTTTGAAATAAATAAAATAAACAATACCATCATTCCTGTTAGAGAGCATAGAAAACTGATATCCAGTAGTGTTAAATAACAGAACAATGGAGATCAATTAGGCAACAAAGTTTATGATAGTTTTCACAACTTCAAATATAATATCTTTTCTACCATATTGTGCAGCTGAAATATTTTAATCTGTCTTGTTATTTTCACAAAACCATTTTGAATAAATATATATTTGTTACATAAAAGTATTGTCTAGGATAAAACTGCTTTTTACATAATATTCGTCAGCAATTAATTATATATATTCATCCATTACTTGTCTCTATAGGGAAAGTCACTGTTGCAGAACATCAAGAACTCTCCTCCACAAGATTTATTTTTCTTAATAAAAAGTGTGCAGCTGCATAGAATTTTAACCTGTGGAGGTTTCTGAATTAATGACTTGTAATAGTAGATATTAAAAACTGTATTCATGAACTCTGAAGTCTCTCATAGAGGTGTTTGTTCAGAGTTCAAGATCATTTTGTCATAGAAGCTAATTCAGTGGAATACACAAAGACACCAGCATCTTACATCACATTTTATCTTGTTTTTACAATCCCTTCTATTACTACATATCATACTGTTCTATAACCAAATATATGTGTTTGTGTGTATGTGTGTGTGTGTTGAAATTCAACATGAGTACTTTCTCATATTTTTTTTAAGAATACAACAGAAGAATATTTTAACAAAGCTCTTGCTGTGACATCTATCTGTACCTCATTAATCCAATCAACATGTGGTCTTCTACACAATATTACATTGAGGATGCAGGATATTACATGAATGAATCACATAGCGATTAGAAAGAGTTTAGATTTTGAATTCCTGCAGGAACAAGGGATAAGAGTCGGCAGGAAGGAGCACAAAGAATGTGTGCCATATTTTCTTAATAAACTATAATGTGTCATAAAGAGGATAATCCAAAGTTTTTTGAAAAGAAATCTTGATATCAGATTTTTTTAAAGTGAAGGTAATTCTGATGTTCAGCTAAAATAACCTGATAGTATTTCAAAGTTGGTGTATCAAAAAATACAATCATTAATATACCAAAGCATTAGCAATATCCAAAGAAAAAGTGCAACAGAAAAGACTTATGAAAGCAGTATAATCAGTAATGAATCTAGGAATAATACTAAAGTCATATGTGCTGAACCTTCATAGAGAGCATTATTAAATTATACTATTTAGTTAAGGGACATACATAAAAACCTGAAAATGGAAAGATATATCATGTTCACTAATTGCAATACAAAGTATCATAAAGTTCCATTTTTTTATAATTTTCAAGGAAAATTATGAACTGATGATATTGATAAACTGAACAGAATAGGTGACATAGGAACAAATGTTTATGTCAAGAATTTGTTAGAGGATAAAAATGCTTTGAGAACTCACAGGAAACATTTAATACATTCTTCTGTGACAACTGACTTCCCACATGGAAAACAAGATTCTTACTCACACTCTTTACAACAATCAATTCCTTATGCATTAAAGCAAAGCGTATTCAAAACTTATAAGCCATTAATGAAAATAGAAAGCATATCTATTGACTTACTTCTTTAAAAAAAAAAACCTGAAAAGTACAGAAAATAAAGGGAAAAAATGCATGTATTTGCATTTAAATGTATATACAGTTTCTTAAAAATAAAAATATTCTGTACAAAAACACAAACCTAAAAAAAAGATCCCCAAGGAATTAAGTTAAAAAGAATAACAGCAGATAAAGGGAGAAATATTTGTGATGCATACAACTGACAAAAGTATTTAGTTATTTATAGCCTAAAATAAATAAGCAAAATTCCACATAAACCAATAGAAAAACTTGGAAAAACATCTGAAAAAGCCAGAGCAGACCCGTGAAAGATCAAAATACACGTGAAAAAGATGAAAAAATGCTTAATCTGACTCTTAATCAAGGAAAAAAGGGTAACAAAAGTGAGCTACCATAACCATTAGATTGGCGAAAAACCTGAATCTGACAACATTAATGTTGAGAAGAAATGTAGATTGGTTCTACCACATTGGAGACCAATTTGATAATATCGGATAAAGTTGAAAGTAATGATAGCCTACAGCTTAAAATTAGGTATTTACCTTCAAAATAATTCTTCAAACGTTTTTGAAAAAAAAAAAAACTCTGCAAATATTAGGAGTAGCGTTTTCTGTAAGAAGCAAACAGATGATAAAATGATCACAAATATGAAGTAAGGAGAAGCAAAGTCTGCATGATTCACTTGATAGCATACTGAATGGCAATTTAAGTGAATGAACTAAATCTGTATCCAGCACTCATTGCTCTCAGAATCATAGAGCTTAATTCAATTGACAAATTTTACAATCATGGAGATAAGACATTGATTTAAGGATTAACACATTTATAACCATGTTAGATATTATCACTCCTTAGTTATGAGGTAAAATTACAAAAACATGGACGAGAAATAACAAAACGTTAATCATAGTGGTTGCCTCTGGTAAGAAAGAGAGGTAAATGGAAATGGGCTGGCACAAAAAAAGTGGATCACTCATATACATATTTATTTATTAAAGAAACTAAATTGATATACAATTTATTTTGGAAAAAAATTATCACTGTATTTTAATGTTAAACATATGCATAGTCTATGACCCAGCATTCCAACACATTATTATGCTCTTAGAGAAACTCATATATATGCTTCAGGTGATGTGTATAGACTGTTTACAGCAACTTTCTTCATAACCTAAAAAAATTAGAAATCATCCAAATGCCTACCTGAGAGAGGATGAGCATATAGATATAGGTATAGGTTTATTCTCTCTAAGTAATATGGCATACAGCAAAAGTGAATAAATTACAGCCACACAGCAACATAGATCATTTTTTAAACTATGATGTTGAGAAGGAAAGAAAGTAGGGCCATAAGACTCTGTAGTGAATGCATTTTTAAAAAGCTGATATATAAACATATATCAATAACACTTTGCTTAAGAATAGATTTATGTGAAATAAAAATGTTTTAAAAAGTCAAGACAATGATGAAGACAGAATTCAGGCTAGTGGTGACCTCTGGTGGGGGAAAGGTAAGAGGAAGAAGATGAAGACAAGTACCTGAGGACACAAGTTGTTGACAGAATTCTAGTCCTTGGCTTGGATTGATGATGTCACATGTGTTCATGACAATATTGGGCTTTATGATTTGCATAAATATTATGTTTATTAACTATTATATTAATAGGATAAAGAATTATAATTCCCTCAATAAATAAGTATGGAAAACTGTTAACGTAAAAATGTTTCATAAGTATGTGAATATTTCTTGGATTTATTTTTTATTCTACATAACTTTAAAAAATGATAAAAAATAATACACTTGAAATTTGTTGAAATGAAATATATTTTGGAGGCCAAAATAACATTAATATGAGATATGACAACTAACATTAAAAATACAAATGACTACTAATGTGGAGTATTATTTAGACTAATTCTGCATAGTTTCAGGAGCTAACTAATGACACAAAATGGGATGGCACTACAAAAGGCCTGGGGTAGGTAATTTTTGCCTCATACAAATGAGGCTAGACTTTAAACAAGTAGGGCTGCCCAATAAAGTAAGAACCGTCTTAATAAACGCAGATGTGCCAATGAGCCATGAACTATTTTAAAGTAATTTTTATATGAAAGAATTAGAATTAAATTTCTTTCCAAATCCAGTAATAATCTGAGTGTTCCACTGTTTTATGCAGACATATTGCTGGAATCTCGTTTTTTCTTGTATCTTAGTAATAAAAATCTTGCACTCTGAAACTAATTGTCTGAGTTTAAATGTAAGCTTTCATCTTTACTAATTTAACATTTCTATATTCATTTCTTTATTTTAAAGATTTAATTTTTTTTTCCTTTTTCTCCCCAAAGCCCCCCGGTACATAGTTGTATATTCTTCGTTGTGGGTCCTTCTAGTTGTGGCATGTGGGACGCTGCCTCAGCGTGGTTTGATGAGCAGTGCCATGTCCGCGCCCAGGATTCGAACCAACGAATCACTGGGCGGCCTGCAGCGGAGCGCGCGAACTCAACCACTCGGCCACGGGGCCAGCCCCTTCATTTCTTTATTTTAAAAATAATTCTACCTACTCTGAAGATTGGTTTAAAGCAATAAGTAAAATAATCTATGTAACAAGCTTTCCAGGGTTTGGCATATAGTTATTGCTCAATGAAGTTTGAATTCAACCATTATTATTGTTATTTTATATTAATTATCAAATATGTTTTATGTCTGTGCTAGCCCTGGTGACACTAAGATCAATTAATAGATCCTACCCTCACTGTAGGAATTACTCTTATCTACTAGGGGAAATACAGAAATTAATAAACAATTAGAGGATATGATAAGTGCTATAATAGAGGAATTACAGGATGATTTAGGAACATACAGGATGTAGACAAAATCTTGACCCTAAAATGATTTATGTCTAAACTGACACCTGAAAGATGAGCAGAAATTCGTGGGAAAGAGAAAGGAGAACTGTTCAACACAGAGGGTATAGTAAATGCAAAGGCCATGTGATGAAAGAAGACATACTAGTCAAGAAACTGAAGAAGTCTAGTGTTTTAGGAACATAGAGTGTAAGGGAGAAAGTAGCCAGAGATGAGGTTGAAAAGAAAATCAGAGGCTATAACAAGAAGGACCCTGAAAGCCTTCTAAAGTATTTTGAATTATCACAAGATCACTGGAAAGACATGCAAATTGTTTTATTATTCTGTTGAACATAATTAGATTTGCCTTGTAAACATGATTTAGATTCCAACTTGAGATTGGACTTCAGAGAGCAAGTCTTCAGGCCAGGAGCTCTTACATTAACCCTTGTGATAGGTGATGATAAGCAACATAGAACAGTGGTAGAAGGGAGCAGAAGAAGTGGCTGTATTTGAGAGATGGAAGGAAGGTGGAGGGAGTAAGACTTGTGATTAACCTTGAGGGAGAAGTGGAAGATAAAGTTAAAGATCGTGCCTAAAAGTTTAACTGGTAAAATGGATAAGTTCATGACCATCACGTGTTAAAGTAAAATAGTTTTATTAGTATACTTATTATTTTACAGTAATAAAATCAAAATAAAACTGAAGTTATTCTGTATATTTAACACCATCAAGGCATTTAACATAAAATATAATAAAATCTGAATTTTTGTCACTCAGTAAATCAAAATTACTATGTTAAAATAATCTGTAATAAAAATTATATGTCTTACATTGTCTTGTCTTTATTCAAATAAAATTATGGAAGTTTAAATGGTAGCTTGTCCTAATAGCTCATTTTCTATAAAAAGGTCTCTAGATTTGGCAATCTTTCATGTGTTATTCTAGACCTTAAGTAGGGTTTTTGTTTTTCCCCAGCTTTTCATTTTGAAAAATGGCAAGCTTACAGAAAAGTGGAAGGGGTAATACAATAAAACCCATACAATCTTCACATTCACCTAGGGTCATCAGTTGTTAATGTTGTCACATTCTTTATATGCATACATGTGAGGGGGGTGGGGTATGGGGTATGCATTTTCGTGAGTGCTTTTGTCTCTATTATTTTGCTGAATCATTTGAATGCCACTTTAAAACTATCAGAAAAATTATCCAAAACTTGTCAAGAGGCAAAGAGGTTACCAAGAATTCTTTCAGATCAGTGCAGGGCATGATGTTCTCTTTTCTTGGCTACTTTACAGCTCTATAGAAGGAGAACTTAACTTGTGCATTTTTTTTCCCCAGAAAGGGAGACAAATAAATGGAAAGGCATACACATAGATGGAAAATAAGGATAATAGTTAATAATAAACAGAGAGATTAAATTCTGCTGTAGGCAACCTCTAAGCTGGCCCCAAATAATTCCTATCTTTGCCTCCTGCTATTCATACTCTTTAAATACAGAATATACAAAAAAAGATACGATGTCATTTCCCAGATTAGATCACAAAGTCTGGCTTTTGTCTTGGGTGCTGTCTCTTGCTCTTTCCCTCACTTGCTGTGAAGGAAGCATGCTGCCATATTTTGAGCTGCTCTGTGAAGAAGTCCAGGTAGCAAGGAAGAAAGGCCTCGGTACAACAGCCAGTGAAGAACTGAATCCTGCTCATAGTAAAGGTGGGCTTGGAGGCAGAGCCTCAGTCTCCTGCTGCAGTCTCAGCTGAAAATTTATTGCAACCTTGAGCCACACACACACGCAGAACCTGGTCCCAGCTTCCTGATCCATAGAAACTGAGATAATAAATATGTGTGTTTTTAAGCTGCTAAAGTTTGGGATAGTTTGTTACACAGTGTAGATAACGATATAGATTTTCATACCAGAAGTTGGGTACTTTCTTAAATACATAAAGATGTGGCATTGGCTTGGGATGTGAGCTGTGGGTACATATAAGAAAAATTTTGAAGAATATGTTATAGAAAGCCAAAACTATCTTTAGTAGACCATTAGTAGAAATATGGACTTGGAGTATGCTGCTGGTGAAGGCTCAAAAGGAAATAAGGAATATGTTATTGGAGACTAGAAAAAGGGATATGGAAATATGGAAAGTAGAAAATGTGCCTAATAAACTTGATGACTTAGCTAAGTGAATTTTCAATCAAAGTGTTAAAAGTTCCATCTGCTTACGTCTTGCTGCTTATAGTAAAATGTGAGAAGACAGAGATAAATTGTAGGAAGAACTGTTAAACAAAAAGAAAGCAGGACTTGATGGTTTGGAAAGTTTTAAACCTTTCCAGGTTGAAAACCAAGTTCAGGAAAATGCCAGTAAAATGTGGCACAGAGAAGAAGCTGAGGGTATGACTGTAAATCTTTTTATTAAGGACTCAGAGAGATCTAAGATGATTCTTCACACTGTGACTATTCAGTCACATAAATGGACTTTCAAAGAGATTAAATGGAACTCCTCACAGATCCTCTCAATCAAATAGCAATACCTTCAAAAATTTAACAGCTGTCTTAAAGAGATTTGTGGGTGTGGCTATCATTTAAAAGAGTAAAACCCAGTGAAATTCACAGAAAACCCACAAAGATTTTGAGAGAATCATATTTGCAGAAGCCCTGTCAGCTTGGATCAAAAAGGTCAGAGACATTACAAAATGAAAACAGGCATTGGATCTCCAAAATTCTACTTGCACTAAGGCAGAAACTACTCAGCTACCGTACATGAAAAAAGAAGAATGCATCAGAGGGTAGAAACAAGGACCTCAGCGCAGAGCCAAGAAACATGAAAGATGGGCCTTAAGACTTAATCAAGGAAATTCTGGCATTTTCCTTGAAGGATATCAGAATTTCTATGGACCAACAACATCTTTGTGCTTCTCATTCTCCCCATTTTTTGAATAGGAGCATCTCTTGTCATCATATATGCTTGTTCCACCACATATGTTGGATGTGTGGGAATAGATACCTTATCTCTCTAATTCTACAGGGCAACAGGTCAAGAGGAACTGTTCCCAAGGAGTTGTATTTAAGGAACTATACTCAAGAGGTTGCATCTACACTTATACCTGATTTAGGAAATGAGATTCTGTACATTGAAGTAATGCTTAAATGGGGCAGGCTCTTTCGGGACCTTGGGAGGGAGGGAGAATATTTTACATATGGGAAGGATGTTGAATGGTAGGGGCCAGAGGAGACACAGTGATGGGCAGTCTCTAAGATGACTCTCAGTGATCACCACATCCTGCTATTCATGCCTTTGAGTGTTTTTCTAGAGTACAAGTTAGACTAATGATTCAATTCTAAAGAGTAGATAGAATAGGGCAAAACTTTGGATGTCATTTCCAGAAGCACCAAGCAAAATCAGGTCCAGATGCCTGACCGACAGACACTGTAAGATAATAAATGTTTGCTGTCTTAAAGTAAATTTTGGCCTGGTTTGGTACACAGTGGAAATAACTCATACAGATATAGATGAGAAAACGCTGATATAAAAGAAAGGCCATAAGTGGGAATATAAATAATTAAAGGAATAAAAGAAATAAATTTAATTTCAAGGAAGAGACTTGAATCTTCAGATTAATGGGAACCACAAAATGTCAAGGAAAAAGGCACACATTTAGTCACTTATTAGAAATTTTTGATAACCAATAAAATTATTGATTTCTAATAAACTGTGAAGACATAAAAAAGAAAGAAAACATTTTTGCAAATTTCTAGGATTTAGAAGTTTCACTTGCCATATTCTTCCAAGAAAGTTGAAAACGTGGGTTAAAACAACACGCCAACCCAGAGGTAAGTGAACCGCATTCTAATATGACAGCTGAACAGCAAACCTCTAAATCACTTAGAATAACTTAGAACAGAAAATGAGAACAATATCTTAGTAAAACTATCTTCAGGAAGAGATGGATACTATATTAAATACATTATATGATTAAGAATGCAAAAGCTTAAAAGTAAAATAAAAGTAAATACGTATTTCTTCAACTGGAATTGGGAAAGTAAAATAGATGCTCTGAGCCAATAAAAAATGTTACCCAAAAAATCATGTTCCAAGAATAAAGCAATCTGAATTGTAGCACAATTTAAAATAGTTGATCAAGTATAAAGAAAAGGTACATCTAAAACAGAAAAAAGCCAGACCTTCACTGATCAGATAATTCACCAGAATTTACCAGATAATTCATCAGAAATGATTTTATTTCATGCATGATCACTTTATGTATAATGTCTTTAAATTTATAATCTAACGTGTGATAGTAATTTCACTATGAGGTGGATTTTCTTCTGAATGTGACATCATTTCTATAACATATTAGGCTTATAGGTCATTTTTTTCCTATTAATATCTCTTAGAACACCATCATGAAATTAAAGGAAGATGTCATAGTATAAACTTATTTTAAGAAAACCTCATAGGCTTTTCAATTGCATAGTGACCAAGATGGCTTATTTTTATGAACTGGTTAATTAAATTTCACCATGTAGCAAGTTTTACTTAGGCCTATGCAGAAATAGGTGGTTAAAAATAAACACATACAATGACATTAATTTCCTATACATAATGTGCATTTCAGAGAGATTTTCAGAGGATCTCATCTCTTGTTATGAAGTAATTTTGTTTTTTCTTATAGTCAGGATTTTTTCTAGTTTTAATTCAATCTTTTTCCTGGCAAAATTTAAATTAAAATTCCATTGCATTTTATTGTGCAAATAGTGACTATCTCTGGGTAATTTTTAGATATTTTCATTTTAACGAAAAAAATTTTTTCATGTAATTTTATATTTTCAGAATCATTTTTTTGCTCATGCATTCGTACTACTTTGTGGGGTTTGTTTGTTCTTTTTTTTTTTTTGGTTAGGAAGATTGGCTCTGAGCTAACATCTGTTGCTAATCTTCCTCTTTTTGCTTGAGGAAGCTTGTCGCTGAGCTGACAACTGTGCCAATCTTCCTCCATTTTGTATGTGACAGGCCACCACAGCATGGCTTGACAAACAGTGTGAAGGTCCACGCCTGGGATATGAACCCACAAACCCTGGGCCACCCAAGCACAGCAAGTGAACTTAACCACTGTGCCATCAGACTGGCACTGCATTTGTACTACTTTTAAAATTAGGAATGTGAACACAATTCTTAATAAAAATTCCAATTATATGGACGATCTAACAAAATAATCACTTGTGTCTCAAGACATTAATTATAAATTATATATCCTTTGGGTCTTGCTATTAATATGACTACCTGGTTTTAAATGGAATATTCTTATTTCACTCTGTTGCAGTAGTACCTAAAATATTTAATATTGTTAAGACTTCTTCCCTTTGTATTATTTAATTTTCCATATCATAGTTAAGGAAACTATGTAAAATAGCAAACAAACAGTGATGTGATTTAAAGATATATAGAGGGACGGAAAGCACAGCAAAATGGACACTATGGACTAAAATAAAAAATAATATAAAATAGCTTTCTAAACACATTTTTATTTTTAGTCACTAGCATACTATTTTATTCATTATGCTCACATTTGTCCCATACTCAATTACCAATGCTTCGTTGATCTTATCCATTTCTTTCTTTTATTTCTGCCCATATAAGTATACTTCAATATACTCAAAATCTGGACCTAAAATATAAATAAATATGCATATGAGAAAATAATTAAAAGGTGATTCAGTATATACTTAAAATATGACCTATAGGTTGACTATGGTTTCTTTCTTTACCCACTTAATCGTTTGTTTTATGCTGGGTAGGAAAGCCTACTTATCTCTTCTCATGGGTGCACCCTCCAAAATGTCAGTTGTTTATCTTTATTGCAATAAGAGCATTCCACCATCCTGTGCATGTCACTACAATTCATTCTTCTTTAAAAACAGAATCTGAACACATTCACTTCTATTAATCTGCCCAATAAATGTGTCTGCCTACAACCTCATTTCAGAAATCTCTCTCTCTCTATATATATACCCATCCATATTTCCATCCATCCATCTATTTTAACCACCTTTTTTCTCTATGCTAAATATGTCAAACTCTTTTTCTACTATTTTCACTCGTCTTTGAAGATTATCCAGTTTGTCAAGATACTATGATTTAATATTTAAATTCATTTGTTTTTTAAAAAGTTTCTATATTTTAAATTTCCAGCTCATGATATATAAACAGAGATAGGGAGAGAGAGAGAAATACATGATTGTAGTCAATATTGAGGATTCTACAATAAATATTAATCCTTCAAAGACTTCATGCTGTGTAGATATTGCACAAGCTTACAACTATGTAGATTTGGGTTAAGAGCATGGATTTTTAGCAGAGTGATGTTAAAAGTGTTAATTATTGTCAATTTTTAAGTCTCAGTTCCTTCAGCAAAAAAACGTTTTTTAAAATAAGAACCTCTATTTGAGCTAATTATTCTAAAGACTGAAGATAGGTCATTCAATGTTATTTTCAAGCTTGATAAGTTATTCATCAAAATTATTGCAGAATTTATAAAAATACATAGAAACCTGTAAAAATACATGGACTAGTGCTGTGGACATTTTAATTTTACTAGATATATGTCTGGGCCTGTACATCTGATTTTCTTTTTCTTTCTTTTTTCTTGTTGTTTTTGTTTAGCTGAACATGAATTAGCATACTCTGACTTAAGAATCATTTTATGAATCACTATCCATGGCTCATAATAGGTACTTAGGAAATTGTAGCTATTGTTATTAACAATGACGTAAACATGAAGCTAATGAGAGGAAAGCTTACCAGAATGGGAACGTGAACATTTAATCAGAAAGAGAAATACAAGACTGAAATTCTGGTTAACAATTCCTTAGCCTGGATTCTGTTGCAAATTAAGGATGGAAAACAAATTGTCTACTTTCAAATATTTTCTGCTTAATTAACATATTTTTTATTTATGAGTTAGATTTTTCTTTTAAAGATTTTATTTTTCCTTTTTCTCCCCAAAGCCCCCCAGTACATAGTTGTATATTCTTTGTTGTGGGTCCTTCTAGTTGTGGCATGTGGGACGCTGCCTCAGTGTGGTTTGATGAGCAGTGCCATGTCCGCACCCAGGATTCGAACCAACGAAACACTGGGCCGCCTGTAGAGGAGCGCGCGAACTTAACCACTCGGCCACAGGGCCAGCCCCTTTTTATTTATGTACTGCTTTTCCAAAACCCCTTTATCTTTTTCCTGCATCCAAAATTAATGAGACTTCTGACTTTTCTTTGGATTAAGTAAAAATGAATAGAATTTGCAAGGTAATACATACGGCCAAGGGATTGTTTAGATATTGACATATTATTAAACATTCAGGGCTCAGTTTGGGCCCCGTCCCAGTTGGGCTGTGTCCCAGGCTTCAATAGTAGAGGGGGCCAGCTACTATAGAATGGAATCCATCACCTAGCAACTAATTGAAGCAATAGTGTGCTGGCGAATGAACCACACTGTCTAAGCTTGATTAGAGAGAGAAAGGGAAAGAGCCTTCCGTGTTACTTTTCTTTCAATGCTGTCTAAAATACAGAATATCTTGCTAAGGTACCAAGTAATCTCTGTGTACAGACTTAATGCCCAGCACTGGTGAAAAATCAATTAATAAAAATAAAGATAGTCACAGTTATACCTCTAATTCTGTTCAGTAAGAAATTTCTGCGTAGACTTCCCCAAACTTATATTTATTTAATTGCATATGTATCTAGCTGCCTATTAATTTATTTATATATTTGAGTAAATTCCATTTTAAATACATGCTTTTTAAAACTATGAAAAACATGCATATTGCAAAGCAAATTTCTGTATATGGCACTTCTTGCATCCTGCTTCTCATTCGCTGGGCATCACCCACCATCATATTTGATCAGTGGCTGACAATTTTATGCAGGATTCAATACACCTGATGTTAAAAGTGTCTAGCCTCAAGCTAAAGCTGGCTTTCTTTTACCACAGATATGCATGCTTGAACACTGATATCACATTAACGCATAGTAGCATGCCCCCATAGGCAATGCTCAACCAATGTCGGGGTGGCGACAGGAGCCAAAGAATAAATGTTTCCTGAGTCAATTCATTGTTGAGCAATTCTGAGAGTCATCCTTTAGGCTCCTCTAAAGGCTCAGGGAGGAACTGAGCACCAATTGTCTGCAGTAGTGACCTCAATAATGCACTCATATAGTGGCTTTTCCTCCTTCCACTGCTTTTGCAAAGGCATGGGGTAGGTAGTGCAGAGAACTCAAGCTAAAACTGTTGGCACTAGAAAGAGTCTTGGAAACAGATCCCCAGGATGGTCTCTAGAAATAAAACCCTTAATGCACAGACAGAAACAAGGACCCCCATTTCTGGTAGTAAGTGGAATGGTAATAACACCTGCATGAGGAAGCATCAAAATTACTAAAACTCACACAGATGTTGATAAGAAATGAAGTGAGATAACTAAGGCACTGGTATGTTAGTTAAAGATGTGTGAAATTGACTGGCTTTTGTTAACTATTTTAGAAGTCTTGGAGAAAAAAAATGACAGGTTCAGGTCAGTTAAGTATTAACTGAAATCACTCAGAAGGCCTCCAGGGCAACTTTGAAGATACTCTCATCTCTTGCAGCTATAGTACAATTTGTGCTGAAAATTAGTCCCAGGATTTTATTCTAAATATGGCAAAACTGTAAAAGAGACTCATTTTGTAGCATCAATAGATGCCCTACACAAAAGTCCCTGTTTGGATGAGAAAAGAATGGAAATCTGCGTTCTGGGATCAGGAAACTGGTTTGGATGATCACCAAAATCTTGAAACTAGTTTCCTTTGGGCAAAATTGACCCAGAGAAGACCCTTCATCCGTGTTAGACAATTACAATCTCAGCTTATGTGGGGGAACCCAGCAAAGATACCACTTGAGGCAGATGCTTTGCAAGATAACGCTGGGCCTCCTGCAAACCTTTTCCTACTTTTTTTCCCTTATTGTTTCCAGACAATTAACCAGAGAGGAAGAATTAAGTCTGCGTTCCAGAAGAAAACAGTAGTTACTCTGAAACAATTGCAGGACCTAGTCACTATATGTATATGTATATATGCAGGAACTGAAGAAATTCATATAGGTGTGGATCATGAGGTTTTTGAACCAGGATAGAAGTACAGAATATAAAGCTGGATGCAGGAGAATTTACTAATATGGACACACTCACCCATGGGTTAGGGATTAACTTCCTGGCAAATACATCTGGAACTTCAGTTGATACACTGCTGGAATGGATTATTGATACTAGGATGCAAAATTTGCCTAGAGTTAAAGAGGGGACTGCCTTGGCAGAGTACTAAGAAAGGCTTTATGAATTTTGTATGTGATATCAAAGATCTCTCCACTTGAATGTGAACCCTGAGAGATCCCCCAGCAAGATCACAAAGAGAATGGAGGATATCCTAGTGAAAGGGTCTATTGACATTGTTGAGAACCTCGTCTCTGGCTGTCCACTGTAGGGTGGAATCAAGAGTAGGGAAAGAACCATTAAACAGGACTCTATATCTTCATTGAGGATGACTGGATTTTAGAATGGCTGAGACTTGCTGGCAATTAAACATCAGAAGTAAATAAATATTATTCTTCTAATGGTCGTAAGTTGTATATATACAATAATGAACAGGAAATGGACATCCCATTTAAAAATAGCAACTACATCTGTGAAATGAAATTGATGGGAAATAGCTATGTCTGTAAATTTTTATTTATATTTTAAAGAAATCTGATGTAACAATTTTGAGTTGGTATTATATGTTTAATCTCAATGACAGATGCACATGTTTTATCCATGCAATTTACTATACTTTATGGATGTTTGGAATGCCTTTATTAGATTATTTTTATAAAATATTTTCATCAATCAGGCTAGGCTAGGATATTCTGCAGTAAATACAACCTAAATATCTTAAAGACTCATTAGCATCAGAGAGTAGTTGTCATCAAGTAGTTCCTTATGTATCCAGGTTGACTGGGGCTCTATTTTGACACATGCTGCCATGATCACAGAGGCAGGGGAAAGAGGATACAGTGTAGCATGAGCTGGCTCTATAAGTGACTTTTTGTGACTTCTGCTCACATTTCATTGGCCAAAGCATATCACATGGCTGCCGTTGAGTTCAATAGGGCAAAAATGTATAATCCTTATCACCAAAGGTGACAATGACTATCAAGAGGTTGTGCATAGTTATGCAATCTATAATTTATTTTTAATTTTTAAAGTATAGTTAAGACCAAAGTAAACAAAAAAAAACCTGAAAATACTTTTGTAAATATCAGGCCTCACTGAGCAAAATTCAGCAAGAGTTTGGAAGACTGATATAGGGCTAATTATATACCAATATGCTATGAAATGAGTAGGGTGCTGAGAGTAGAAGTTTGCGTGAGGATTAGATAAAGGGCAAAGGCTCAGAAATGACAGGTCTGCAGTCTCTTAGCCACACTTGCAAAATTGAAAGAGCTCTGAAAACCACTTGGCATAAATATTCATACATTTCATTGCAAAAATACTAATGTACTTGATTAAAGAGTGCTTTTTAATATCCACCAAATTCTGAATTCCTAAACATATTTTTCCTCCAAAATTCTTGGATAAGGTAGAATAAACTTGCACTCTTCTGGGTCAAAATTATGTTTAAGGTGGAGCTGAAAGGGTAATATGAGAACCCAGTAACTGGTGTCTCTTTCCTATAGTGTTAGCTGAAGAGTATTATGTCTCTCACTGAAGCCCCACATTTGGCATGGCACAGGGTCATGAGAAATATCTGATATCTGAGAGCAGCTTCATATATTCTTGCAGTTAACAGTATAGAATAGATTAAGCATAGCATATTTCCTGATGGCAAAGAGATACATAGAGGAGTATTCATGAGGGATGTAACTGCAAAGGCTAATGTAGACTCAAGATACAGTCTAACGAGCAGATATCCCTCTCATTTCCATGGGGAAAATGATGGAAAATAAGAAGATGCTGAAGCTTTTCCTGATACTTAGAAGGCAATTTGGGAAAAGGAATTGAAAAGGGCAAACCCTTGAAAGGGGAAAAAAACACATGGGTAGGCAATTTGGACTTTGAAATTGCTACTTAACATAAAACAAAATAAGTGAAAATAAATAATGTAGTAATTTTAGTTTTTTTTTTTTCACCTTCAAAGAGATGTTCTTTCTCTAACCCTGAGCAAGAGGTGGTAGATTATACATAAAAAATACAAGAGAGGGGCCAGCCCGGTAGCATAACAGTTTAAGTTCTACTTTGGATTCCAGGTGCGAACCTACACACTGCTTATCAAGCCACTCTGTGGCAGCATCCCACATACAAAATAGAGGAAGATAGGCACAAATGTTAGCTCAGCAACAACCTTCCTCAGCAAAAAGAGGAGGATTGGCAGCAGATGTTAGCTCAGGTCTAATCTTCCTCAAAGAGAACCAAAAAAAAAAACCCAATAGAATTAAAAAATCTATGCATATCTGAATTATATATTATTATACAATGCCAATACATTTCTTTCAAATTTTCCAATAAATATTGCATTTAGTTACAATTCCATTGATTATTTAAATAGATCTGCTAGAGTTTATAAATAGCATTAGCAATCAATGTTTAAGAAAAAACCCAATGCTTAAAAGAATTAAATGCAATGCTCAAGTCATCAAAGTTCGTACATTTTATTGCTATATCTATAAACTTAAAACATCTTGCCTCTTTAACTTCACCTGACATATCTTTCATAATTCAATTTTCAATTAGAAATTGACTCCATAAAATAAAAGACCCAGAAACATTTTTCCTCTGCAGAATATCCATGAACTGTTTTTACTGCAGATGGTCCGATGATAGAGAGTAACCAAAACTTCAGTTTACTGGCTTCATAGTGACCAAGGGTGATAGATCTGCGTTCATGTGCAGACGTGGAGGGTGTCAGCTCTTTCCCATGTAAGAGTTTAAACGTTTTTTTGAAGCCTTGGCTCCCTCTCGTATAAGAAGTGCTCATATTTCTGTCGTTCAGATGCAGTGGCAGGAGATCTGTGGGAAGTCTCCAGCATGACAAAGCTCAACAGGCTGTGAGAAAAAAAGTGTTTTTGAAATAGGAACCACCCAAGGAGAGACTTTATTTGGAATGACTTGATGATATTTAAGGCCCGCTGTAGAAGTTTCCCAAAGAAGACATCTTCTCAGTAATGGTGTTAATTAGTAAAACCTCTATCATGTTAGTTAGGGGAATGAAAACTTGTCTCCCTGATCCAGAGTTGGCCTCTGATGCAGTATCCTTGGGCTTGTTTATTTAAGTAAAGCAAACTCTGTTAGTTTGCTATTGCTAATGTAACAAATGACCATAAACTTACTGGCTTAAGAAAAACAACAAATTTCTTATCTCACAGTTCTGGAGGTCTGAAGTCCAAAATTAGTCTCTTTGGGCTAATGTCAAGGTGTTGGCATGATTGGTTCTGGCTAGAGGCTCTAAGGTGAGAATCTGTTCCCTTGTCCTTATGCTGTTCTAGAAACCTCTAGAGGCCAATTTCTCGATGCATTCAGAGACCACATCCCTTGGCTTGTGACCCTTTCCTTGCATCACTCCAACCCTTGCTTCTATCATTCCATCTCCTACTACCACTCTGATCTCTCTTAAATAAAGACCGTATGATTATACCAAGTCTGCACAGATAATACAAGATAATCTCCCCATCTCAAGATTTTTAACTTAATTGTATCACAGGTTCCAAGGTTTAGGATGTGGATATCTTTGGGGGTCATTACGTTGAGATGCCATATCAGCATACTTTTTTTTAAGCTCTCAATTTAACCACATTTTCAGCTTCCTGTCAGATAGATTTGGGTATAAACACAAGTTTTCCTACTTACTAGCCACTTACTAGCCATGTGACGAAGGGAAATGTAATTGATGCATATGAGCTTCTGAGTCATCATCTATCAAGTGGTTATAATTATACCCCTCATTCCAAGTTCTTAATTAATGAGAAGCCAGCCCTGGTTGTCTAGTGGTTAAGGTTTGTGCTCTCACAGCCACAGCCCAGGTTCATTTCCCGGTCAGAGAACCATACTGGTCATCTGTCATAGTGTGAGGTTTCATGTTGCTGTGATGCTGAAAATTGTGCCACCAGTATTTTAAACACCAACAGGATCACCCATGGTGGACAGCTTTCAGCAGAGCTTCTAGACTAAGACAAACTAGGAAGAAGGACCTGAGCACCTACTTTCGAAAAAACTGGCCAGGAAAACTTTAAGAATAGCTGTGCAGCATTGTCTGATAGTGCATTGGGAGGTGAGAGGACGGTGTGCAAAAAACCGGGCAGGGTTCCGCTGTGCTGTACACAGAGTCGCTAGAAGTCAGAATCAACTCCTTGGCACTAACAACAAATTAATGAGAGCAATAATGAGAAATTAATTTAGAGATTTCATATTCATACATGGACTTTCAAGAGACTGTTTTTTAAGTGAAAAAATCAATAGTGGGACAACAGAAGAGGAAATATATGATTCCTATACCAATCCTCAAACTCCTTTTTTAACTGCATCTGATCATGGATGGCTTTGGGTTTCTCTACCTACTGTTTTTAATATTAAAGTGAAAAGCATGTAGAATATGCTTCTAAATCAAAATCCCAGTTGTAATTGTTAAGTAATTTGACACATGGTTACAAAATTTATGTGGTAGAGCAAAGGACAGAAAGACAAGAAAGTCCCAGAGAAGGAAAGTAAAGGTGATGGTCTTTCCTTTGAAGCTCTCAAGACTTATTCTAGAGTTACTGAGATTGAAATTGTAATATTTGCATGGAAATAGAAAAATTAACCCATGGAACATAATAGAGAGCCAGAAACAGATTCATTTGTATGTGAAAAACTGTTTTAACAGAAGACGCACTGTAGACCACTGGAAAAAGGAGGGCATAGTTATGGAATAGCTGGGTTATCTGGGGCACATGAAATGGATTTTTACCACAACACTTACAGAATAATAAATTTAAAATAATCTAAAGATTTAAATGTGAAATGAACTATTTGAAAATATCTAGACAACCTCGAGGGTTATAACTTTATGGTCTGCAGATATTGAAGGATTTCTTAGACAAGACCCAAGTGCTAGTCATCATCAAAGGAAAGATTAATAAATATCATTTATCAATGAAAAATTTGAATTTGTCAAAAGATACCATAAAATATTTGACATACAAGCTACAGATTAGGAAAATTATCTGCAATGCACATTATCAAAATTGTATTGAACTTAAAATATGTAAAGAATTCCCAGGTATATATATAAATCTATGAAACCAATCAAAAAAACAAATCAAAGTCATGAACAGGCATTTCATAGAAGAGAAAATGTTAATGACTAATAACATGAAAAGATGTCCAACCTCATTAACAATCAGAAATATGCAATTAGGATCCTATTAGTAACTATTTTACTACTCTTATTTGAAATCAAAAAAGTTTGCAATTCAAAGTGTTGATAAAAGCATGGAACCTAAAACGACTCAGATAAGTTTCTGGTGAAAATATTAATTGATACCATCATTTTGAAATACAATTTAAAATGATACAGTAAAGTTGAACACCTGCATATATTACAGCCCAAGAGTTTCGTTCCCAGTTGCATCTCCTACCACAACTCTTAAAAAATGTGTTCCAGAAGAAATGTACAGAATTTCTTATAGCATAACTGTAAAAAATCTTAAATAGATTAAATACCTTTTAACTGTATAATAGACAAATTGTGGTAAACTCACAAGATGGAATACTATAAGCTCTGAGAATGAATAAACTACTACTACGTAAGGCAACAGGGATAAGTTTTAGAAATGTTGTATAAACCAAAAAAAAAAAAGGGTAGATAAGATAATTATTTCTACAAAGATGAAAAACAAGAAAAACTAAGCATCATATTGTTAGGCATTCATAAAAATGTGGTAAGCTATTTTAAAAATGCAGGAATGATAAAAATCAAGGCTATCAGGGCAACGTCATCAAGGGCCAGAGGAGTATTATCAGATAGGAACAGGGAGTTTTCCTCAAGGATATGAGCAATTTGGGAAGTTGCACAAGTATGGATACTGTGTTGCTCTTAGGCACTACCTGCATCCGGCTATTTAAATTCAGTTTCTTGGTCACACTAGCCACATTCAAGTGTTAAATAGCCATGTGGCTAGTGGTCATTACATTGGACCGAGCTGATTATAGAACATTTTCATTATTGCTGAAAGTTGTATTAGAAACCACGTATTGCTGTATAACCTAAGTGTCCATTAAATATATTTTCCACATCAGTTATGACATAAATATTTTTAAATGTGCTATCTTATAGCCTAGTAATCTATTTATTTGAATCTACCTTGAAGAAATACTCTGAAATGTAGATAAACGTTTTTGCACAAACATGGTTAATTGCAGCATTATTTAATTTTGAAAAAAGAAATGAAGAACTAGATATCTAACCAAAGGAAAAATTTAAGGCAATTACAAAATCTCAAAAAAATCATAATTTATAATAAATAAAAAGCTATTTTAATGACTTGAGAAAACTTCTGAAATAAATGCTAAGTTTAAAATAAGGATACAGAATAAAATATTTGGTGCATTCTCAACTATGAAAAACAGAATAAAAAACAAATTGGGAGAAAAAATAGCAACACAAATTATATTAATAATAACATGAAAACAAACACCATTATGATGCGTTAGATGTATTGGACCCTGCTACAATCACTTTACATAAATTAAATCCTGTAGTCCTCACAAGAATGCAATTTTATAGTTACCATTTTTATTTCCTTTTTACAGATAATGAATGTGAGCAACAGCTGAGTTATATAACTTGCCTAACAGAACACAGCTAACAAATGTTAGAGATGGATACAAATCCACGTGTTCTGGCTACCAACTTTAAAAAGTTAAAACTGATATTAAGATTTAGTGTGATTTTATTTTTCACTTTTTCTTTTAGGTGAACGTGTGTGTGTGCACTTTGTGCATACACGTAGTTCACACAATCTGTACAAGTAATTTGGAAGGAGAAATATAAGATTATGGAACACTTCTAATGTAGCAAGTAAAGTGGAGGCAATGACCATGGTAGAGGGAAGATGAAACACTTTGAGAATGCTGAAGTAGAGCTCTAGGCAATAAAGCGTAACTTCAGACAGAGGCAGCAAGCGCAGCCTAGCAGGGAGATGAAGGAAGGGAAACTGGTCCTGGTATATCAGGCATACAGTCCAGGCTGATAGAAAGATGAAGGCAAATTCTAAAGATTCAAACTCCATTAAGTCCTGAAATCGGTGACTGCAATGACGTTTCATATACGATACATATGGAACATTTTTTATGTCTTTCTACCAACAGCTACTCACAATAGAATAATTGCTACAACAACAAAATGACAGTGAGAGTTCTTTTTAATGAAATAAAAATTTTGGAGTAGAGTAGCCATGATTTGTCACCCAAGGTAACTTCTCTTACCCCCCACAATTGCCACTGATTGACTCAAATTAGAAAATAATGATGTTCTTACTAAAGAAGAAACGCTTGTTTATGTTAGAGAACTTGGAAATTTTAATTTAAAAGCCTAAGCAAAAATGATTTAGCCGTGAGAGTTGAACTTTAACCACTAGGCCATCAGGGCTGGCTCCTAAAATCTTTTTTTGAGTTTTATTAATTAAAATACAATATATTCCTGAAAAGCACAAAAATCATAAATGCCAGCATAGTGAAATTTCACAAATGGAACATTATATGTGACCACAACCCTGAGCAAAAAAACCACTTCAGGATGCAAGAAGCCCTCTTTCAGGTACTAATCACCCTCCAGTCACAGGTAATAACCATGAGGATGACCATCATATCTATATTTGAACTTCATACGGCTAGAATCATACAGTATGTACTTTTTTTGTGCCTAGTTAGTTTTGTTTAATATACCATTTGTTAAAGTCAATCATGTTGTTGCATATAACATTAGTTCATTCATTCTAATTCCTGTATAGTATTATATTGTGCAAAAACACAGCCCTTTATTTATCCATTCTAGCTTAGGTGGTTATTTGGGTATATTCCAATTTTTTACTTTTGCAATGAGCACTGTTATGAAAATTCACATGCACGAATTTGGAGACCATATGTATGCAATATGTTGCATGTAACCCTTGGAATAGAATTCGAAGTTCATAGGGTATGCATATGCTCAACTTCGAGAGACACTGACAGATACAGATATCCAAAGGAGTAATAATGGTTTAAATCCCCAGGAGTGAATGATATTTGCAGTTGCTCCACATTTTACTAACACATGGTATTGTATTGTGTTTTAATGCATTTTCCTGTACCCAATAAAGTTGAGTGCCTTTTTACACATGTACCAGTCACTTGGATATCCTTGTTTAAGAAGTGCCTTATTCACACTTTTGCTTTTTCTTTTTCAATTAGGTTTTTCAGTCTCTTCGATATTGGTTGGTAGCTACTTTATATGTATGCTGGATATGTGTCCATCGGATGTATTTGTACATATATCTTCTACTTTGTAACTGGCCTTTCCACTCTCTTTGTGTTATCTTTTAATAAATGTAAGTTCTTACTATAAATATAGTCTAACATAATTTTTTGAAAGAAAGTCTTCTTCATGGTCAATAATTTGTCCTCATATGTTTCTTCTGAAAGTTTTCTTGTTCTCCTATTCAAATACAGATTTGAAAAATTCATCTGGAAGAAATTTTCCTGTGTATACAAGTCCTGTTGACAACAAACACGCTCAGCTTCATTTATTGGAAAATGTCTTTCTTTCACTTTCATTGTAATAGGATATCTTTACTGGCTATAAACTTCTGTGTTGGCAGTTTTATTTCTTCGGCAACTTAATAATGCATTCCACATTTTCTGGTTTTCATAGTTTCTGGTGAAAAATCTGCCTTTACTCTTCTTATTTTTGCTCCCAGAATATATTGTCTTTTCTCTCCAGTTACTTTTAAGATTTCCACTTTACACTTGTTTTTCATTAGTTTGATGAGGATATACTTAGATGTGGTTTTCATTGTATTTATTCTGCATGGGATTGGCTGAGCTTCCTGAATTTGTGATTTAGTGTCTTTTTTTTACGTTTTGAAAAGTCTTAGACATTATAACATCAAGTGTTGCCTTTATCTAATATCTGTTTCTTCTTGGACTCCAAGTACACTCCAGTGACATTTTCAATATGTCCTAATTTCTTCTCATGCACTTTTTTTGTTTCTCTTTCCTGTCTATTTCTGTGCTTCAATTTAAGTATTTTCTATTGATATGATTTCCGGGTTACTAAATCTGTACTTTGTAGTGACTAATCTGTGTAATGGAAACAAAGATGCACCTGCCAGCTTCTCCTTCAAGCAATAACTGTTGGTCCACATGTCAGCAGACAGCCTACCATCAGCACCTTCAGGCTTGACTCACCTGCAAAGAGCTGCCCTCCCTTCCCAAGAGAACACCCTTCCTGGGACAGCCTACAATCAGTGACTAATGGTGGAGGTATAATGGCCCAGCCATGTCGGCCCAAAGTAGGACAACTCTAATGGGCCATATGTGCTCCAGACTTCCCTATTGGTATGAGCAACATTTTTCTGGGCCTGCATGGCAAATTGCTTTTTCACCATTTCCAATCTTGCATCTCCCCTTCCATTCCACATGTGTGGATCCCTAGCAAATACTCTGTGTATAAAACACCATCTCAGTATCTCCTTTGTGAGAAATCAATCTGTGACCAGTGACATTGGGAGTGTTCAGAGAAAGCAGACTATGACGATGTTTTAGAGATGGATTACTTACTGTCAACTTGGCAATGAGGATTATATTCTTGGTAGTAGATGGAACACAGAAAGTCCCTGGAACAATAAAGCAATCCAACTGTTAAAAACCACTGGTGGTGAATCAGGATGGCATACTCGGTGGTAAAGAATGCACTAGTTGGTGTGACTTATTGGGTGCTTGAAAAGTACACAGTGAATAATAATTATACAGACAATGAGTTTGGATGTATATCACTAAGCATTAATACTCTGGAAAAGATAATGAAAAGTTACAGGCAATTAACAGACTATTGAAAGCCAAGCTTAAAAGCTAGAGGACCTTCCTATCAGATTAAAAAGAGGCTCTCATCTCTTGCAATGGGAGAGCAGAGCTGAGTACTAGTCCCAGGACTTAATAGAGTGGTAGAAAACTATGGAAGGTTAAACATGCAATCAAAGTGGTCTCTCTCTTTGGGTCAGGGCTCTGTTTTGGGAAAAAATTTGACACTGACAGTTGCGATGGGACATCTGGTAAATTTTATTGAACATCTTAACACCCACAGATCTCTTTTAACCCTTTGACTCTGCTGAAGTGGCCCACTTTTGCCTATTAAGGGCTGGTACTCTCAGGTTTCTTGAAAGACAGTGCAGAAGCATCTCATCTGCGTGGCAACACGTGCCCTTCTCAGGATATGCCTATCACTCGCCTCCCGGACACTAACCTCTAACTCAGGTTAAATCACAGCATGACCCAGCCCAGGTCATGCTGAATTTGATAAAGGAAGAAAAGAGGTTACGTCTCAAAAGAGCTGAAGACTTGGCCACAATATATTCTAAGGAACAGGGAAAGTGTATGTGTAAATAGATCCCAAAGATTCTTTAACAAAGGGACAGAACTTAGGTTTGGATAGGGGAGGGATTACTGATTTGGAGCATCCAAGTGAGGTATGTTTTAGCACCATGGTAAAAACCTCAGAAGGTAGTCCAAACTAGCTACTGGGATGGCTCATAGAACATGAAAAGAGAGATGACTCTGTTGAGCAAAGGTGAAATGCCAGAATTCTTATGGAAGACAGTGGAGGAAGAGATCAAAAGGCTCAAGGAAGTAGGCATGCTGGACCATATATACAATATAAGATCTAAAGAACCAAGAGATTATGTTCCACAGTAAGGCTCTACTTACACTATTACACTTACACTATTCACCAAGGCCATAAAGAATGTGCTGGTGAGAGGAGCATAGACATTTACGAAAACACTCAGTAATGAGTGGCTGTCTTGAGGACAGAGCTGAAGGTAAGAGAGGCTATTACATGACTAGGCTTACTGCTAACAATAGAGATGATAGGACCCTGAAAAACAGAGAACAGCTGGTGGTACACAACTGCCGAGAGCCAAATGAACACAATATTCATGAGTCACAGGGTCAGAATATCATCCAAGGATATTCCCACAAAGATAGTTAATACAAGGTGGTATCACAAAGGCAAGTCAATACAGATACTACTCAGCTTTTACCATCAGAGGAAATCAAGGATAAATGACCAGGAAACTAACAGCAATTGTCCCCGTGCAAAAGTCAGATTCCTTGCCCACTTTCCACATGTGAGCCAGTTTTCAGACCAGAATCCCATATACTAGAGAAGAGGCTGGGATTTCCAGCAAGCATACCAGGCAACTTTTTATGTGACTGTATGCAATGATCAAAATTCATAGATCTGTATACCAAAAAGTGGTGCATTTTACTGTATATAAATTATGTCACAATGAAAAAAAGCAAAAATTCAAATTATGCCTTACTCCCACTACCATTCTTTTTAAAATCCTCCAGTGGCTACACATTACTTTTAATCTACTCAATTGCATTCTTTGGGCTCTGCCTTACTTCTTTCGGCTAATCTTGTGCCATTCTTCCCCTGTGCTCTGGATTCCTGTCACTCTAGCTCTTCAAATAACTTGGCCCTCATCACAGGGTTTATGTACTTGCCAATTAATTCCTAAACATCTAAAACATTTCAGATTAAACATCACATACTTTAAAGAAGTCTTTCCTAAATTCCAAAATTGAGGCAAGTTTCTTTATTAAAAGGTTTCGGTGAATCTTACATCTTCCATACAGAACACTTATCCCAGTACAGTAGTCCTCCCTTATCCAAGGTTTCACCTTCCTCGGTTTCTGTTACCCGTGGTCAACAGCAGTCAGAAAATATTAAATGGAAAATTCCAGAAATAAACAATTCATAAATTTCCAATTGTGTGCCATTCTGAGCAGTGTGGTGAAATCTTGTGCCGTCCTGATCTGTCCCATCCAGAACATGAATCATTCATTTATCCAGCATATCCATGCTGTATACGATACCCGCCCATTAGTCACTTAGTAGCTCTCTCTGTTATCAGAATGACTGTCGTGGTATCACAGTGCTTGTGTTCAAGTAACCCTTATTTTACAATAATGGCTCAAACACAAGAATAGTGATGCTGGCAGTTCAGATGTGCCAAAGAGAAGTTATTGTTGTTAATCTCTTACTGTGCCTAATTTATAAATTAAACTTTATCATAGGTATGTGTGTATAGTAAAAAACATAGTATACATGGGGTTCAGTACTATCCGTGGTTTCAGGTATCCACTGGGGCACTTGGCACATATTTCCCGTGGATAAGGGGGAACTACTGTATATACTTAAATATTTAAGTGTGATTGTAAGATTGATGCTTTTCTCCCTGCAGTAATCTATGAAATTATTTAGAGCACAAGCCCATTTGCTTTTTCACACCCTTTTATCTCCAGGACTTGGCACAATATCTGGCACACACCATACGTTGAATAAATATATTTCAAATTATATAATAAATGAATAAATATATATTTTCATCACATGATTTTCAATTCTTCATTTTTAAAAGGTTTGGGGTTTATTCCTTTATGTGTATTCCCATGAGTATTTTAACAGTGAGTATCAAATTTACTAGTTACTCCTATATCTCATTTTGAAGTCAGTAAAAATGATTTTTTTAAACAAATTCATTTACAATAATCACAAATACCCTTTTGCGTTGATTCCAAAGGAATCACAGGGTCAAATAAAATGTTAAGTTGACGTCCAATCTAATTTGAGTCTTAAAGCACTACTCAATGTAAACTATAAGTAATTATCATTTAAAATATTCACTAAGTCCCAACACTGTAAATGTCGAATAATTGACATTTTAAAATGTTTATGGAGTTAACTATGATCAACCTGGATATAGTTCTGAGAAAGAATTAGATGGCTTAGGTAAACATAAAACACTCATAAATAACATTTTCTGCAAACATTCAACATTGTTTATATTTTCAGACCCTTCACTTGGTTTAGTAGATTTTTCATCTTATGTGTTTCTCAGAGCATGAAATCTAGATGTTTCAAAGGGCCATCTGCTGCATTCCATGAAATTTTTTAGTCCATTGTCATCTCTGCCCCTGCACATCTGGTTGTGTTTCTATTGTTGCAAATAAAAGGTTCAGATTTTCTTTTCATATGGACTTTTGATAATATTTACCAAGTAAGCAAAGCGATTGATAAAAGGCAAAACAAAAATAAATATCACAGTGAATTAGTGACTGGTTACTAAAATTTGAGAGTAGCAATCTTGTTTTAACTTATTATGTTACTCTTAAGTATGTAATCACTAATAAATCAGGCTATAAAATTTATGTTCAAAGTCGTGAGAGAAAATAATCTTCTTTTCAGAGTTTTAAATTTGGTTAAATTCACTTTCTTTCGTCATGGTTATCAAATAAGCCACGTTGTATATGTGATATATATATATATATATATATATATATATATATATATATATATATATATGAAAGTCTCAAGGAAAAAAAGACAATATATGAGTGAAAGTTTCTGTCATAATTCCCTGGGTATCCTCTCACTGTCTGATTTCCCGTGCTCACAGCTTAACAGAGAAATAAGTTCTAGATGTAACCTGAGAAGGAACACATCTTTACCTTAGATGTCAAACATAAAAACTCCATTGAACAGACTACTATTACCCTAAAGAAATAAGTAGGCATGTCTGACAGGTGGCAAGCCCACTAACTCAATGTTTACTTAGAAAGAAAATTATATTATATGGCAATATGTTTCCCAAGCACATGTGGATCTCTGGATCAATAGTTAACATACTAAGTCTTTTATTTTTTTCTCATGAATATTATTTAGTGCATTTCAAATTGTTGCCTGGAACCTGTGGATCCAATTGTTTGTGATGAATTCAAATTAGTTGAGATAATTGCTTTCTCAGGGCAAGATGTCAGAGTAATTAAGTTCCCACACCCACATTACTATCAAGCGACGTGACACAGTATTCAAATACATTTAAGAAGGCCAAAGGACTGATTCTGGCAAACTTCCACCTATACCCTTTATCACAGGGAGCTAGACTTTAACTTCATGATTAAAGGAAATTTCACTTTCTTTTAACTTTAACTTTTGCTCTCTGTCTCACCCCTGTATTCCAAATGCTTTGCATAGTGACTAGCATAATAAAGATTCAAAAAATTACTTGTTAATCAGTAAAAATGAGTGAGTAACGAGTAACATAACCAAAAGTGTGATTGAATGAGGACTTAATCACTAATTGAAGAAAAACAAAAGCTGCATTGGAAAATAGCACATGGTGAGGAAGGATTGTGAAACCCTTTCAGAAATCTGCTACTGAAAATCCCTTAGGCAGAACAAGAGATTTAACGTAAAAGAAGTCAAGGAAAAGATTGTCGCATCGGAATCATCCTAAATAAAGGGGAAGATTCTGTATTATTTATTGAACCTAGGATAGAGGGTCCAGCCATTTGATTTGATAATTAAATGACCTGACATGGAGATATCTAGGTTACAGTGACTTGGATTAATGTATCACTCATTATCTATTATTCTACCTGTCCACCTGTAATCTATCCAGGTTTCACATATATAAAAATATTTGAAGAAAGAAAACAAAATTATATGATGTTTATTTCTGGGAGGTGAGATTATGGTTATTATTTTTTCCATTATATTATTGAGTGTTTTCTAAAGTATAAAGATTAAAGTGCATTGCTTCATAATCATAAAAAGTGCTCATGATTTTCTCAGATAAAAGAAATCAATAACTGTTACATTTAGAAAATGGGATTATTTTTACGATGTAGACAAAGGTAGGCATATGCTGTGGGGATAAACAATCCCCAGGAATAGCTGGCAGAAGAATGATCAGAAGCCTACAAAATTAGACTAAGATGTCACATTATATCTTGTTGTTATTCATGAACCAACAGTGACGTATTTTTCAAGCTAAAAACACAAATATGTTCTAAGGTGAGTATACTGTATGGAAAAAGAGAGTGAGATATGAACGACAGGACTAGTCGTATGCATACACAGTTCACAAGTGGCGTTTGGTATGGAGAGAGAAGTTTAGAACAAGCCTTATTCAACCACTATTTCACTGGTTTAAATATTTCAAACCATGTTCATGCCTCACATGAGAGGAGCAGTTTAGCTGAGTATGTCTGGTTCCGGGTCATTTACAAGGTTGCAACAGAGGTGTTGTCTGGGGCTACAGTTTCTTAAGACTTGGCTTGGGCTGAAGAATCCACTCCAATCTCACGCACCTGGATGTTGGCAGGAAGCCTCAGTTACTCATCATGTGAACCTTTCCATAAGGCCAATAGCAACATGGAAACTGGATTCCCTAGAGCTGGTGATCTAACAGAGAAAGAGAGAGTGCATGCAACAGAAACAGATGCCACAATGTCTTTTATAACCTTATCTTGGAAGTGACATACCATCACTTCTGCAAAATCCTACTGGTCACACAGACCCACCCTGATACATGGGGGAAGGGATCACACAAGGTCTGAAATACAAGAGACAGAGATCACTGGGAGTGTCTTGGAGGCTGGCTACCTCACTGCTTAAGTGTTTGCACCCTCTGTCCCTGCTTATGTCAAAAACCAGAGGTAACTTAAAATGTTAAGTGTGTCTTATCTTATGATTTTGTGGGACTGATAAGACTCATTTCAGGATGAGAAGTTCTGGATGTAAGGTCACTTGGTGTCCTATAGTCAGCCATGCTCTCTCTATCAGGAAAAAGTAGTATGTCAGGAGCTGTTTTTCAAAAGCACTGAATTTTCTGCAGCAGATGTAATGGACTTGCTTCAGAACTTTGATGTTCTGGGTTATGATTCTCCCATGACTCTTGTCTCGTAGTCCATATAATATCTTTTCTCACCACTGATAACACCAAAACCAAAGGATCTGACAAATTCAATGGTCCAAGGAACAGAGCGGCTTGCATCCCAGCCTAGACCTGCTGCAAAGCAAATTCCTGCTCTAGGCAACACTCACAGCTGTTAGTCCTTTGTAACACCATTGTATGGGCCAGGGGCCCCTACAACTTGTCCTCTAGATATTTTATGGCTGTGATCTCTTCCGCCACTATATTTTTAGAGGAGAGGTAGACAACTTGTCTCTTTAGTCACAGGCTTCCAGATTAAAAGAAAGATATTTGGAAGCTGCAATTAAAGAACAAAACCTGAGGAACTACATCTGCACGTGAACCTGAGGAGATTCTAGACTTTGACCTGATTCCACAACGTGATGGAACTTTCGTAGTCTACAAGAATAGACAAATCATTTTGCACATGAGGAAGAACATGAGTCATCTTCGAGGGTCTGAGGGCAGACTGCAGGGGTCAGGCTCCAACATGGCCCTCTATGATCCCTGCTTCCTGGTTTTAATCCCTTTGTATAGTCTCTTGTTACATTAAATAGGCTGACCTTTGTAACCACTAGGATATTGTATAAACGGCAACGTGACTTCTGAGGCTAGATCATAAAAGACACTGTTGTTTTCATCCTGCCCTCTTGAAGCTGAGAGCTCCTGCCAACAGTCAGAGAGGAACTGAGGCCTTATGCCAACAACCACATGAGTGACTCATCTTGGTAGCACATCCTTCAGCCCCTGTAAAACCTTCAGATGACAGTTGTTCTGGCTGACAGCCCAGTGGCAACGTTTTGAGAGATCCTGAGACATAACTACGCAACTGAGGAACTCCTGAATTCCTGATCCACGGAAACCTAATAATAAATGTTTGTTGTTTAAAGTTGCTAAGTTCATTAAACATCAACAGTTAACTGATACAACCACCTAAACCTAGCCTGGAAAGAAAACCAGTAGACTTTACATTCAGAAGAACCATCTGTAATTTTTGGCAGCATATCTAATTGGGAGATCCAGAGTTCAGCAAAACTCACTGTACATCAATATATATTGATCAAAGACTCTCCCAATAGGTTTATAGCTTATCTGATCTACTGCCATTATAGATGTTAATTAAATCAGAACTAGAACTGGAATCATTTTTTTTTGAGAGATTTTTTTCCCCATGAAATAGAGAGAGGCAATAAATTTCCTTTTTACACAACAGAGTTTCTAGGGACTAGTCACAAAGAACAAGTTGAATTTTAAAGTTTCCCTTTTTTCAAGACAGAGAAGATGAAAGCCAACTCTCAAACAGATCGATGGGAATGCTATGGTATGATATGATATACGACTATAAGGCAAAAAATTTTAACCATATTAATAATGAACGTCTATATATGTATATACTAGCCACACCATGTATGCTACAGAAACACTGTAACTTCTTGCCCAGAATTCTCAGATGGTAAGTAGTTTGGAGACAGACAATTATGCAGATTCCCCCATACTGGAGGGAATACTGCTACAAGCTGGGATTGAGAGTCACTAGTTCTTAGAATCTTTATTCATAATTTTTATGTAGACAGATATCTGAATGCTAGCTCAAAATCTGCAAAATTCCTTTGAAGGCTAATTCTGCCCAAAGTACCTTAGATTTTTTTCTTTTCTTCCTTATAGAATGACACAGACCTTACCAAAATGACTTTTTGTTTGTTTATTTGAAGACAAAAGAAGTCATACAACTAAAATTCAGTTTAAAGTAACTTGAGGAGGATTAGGGATTTTTAAATAAGCAGTTTATCACCAAGCCCAGAAAACAGTGGAGACTCATCTGTTTCTTGCTTATGTGTGTACAACTAAAAGGTAAAGTTTTCTCTTCTTGCCCTCATTTTCAGTTGAAGCAACAAAGCCTAGAAAAGAACATGTATTGCCCGAATCCTCTACATTCCAAAATGATGAGCTAGCCCACCTACGTGGGGCAAACCCATCCACTACTAGCTCACACTGAGGGTCTCAGAAGGCGGTAGTTAAAAGGGAGGAATTCCTTTGGAGAGGGTTGTTGGCTGGACTGTGATCTCTGCCTATCCAACGTCGGGGAGTGAAGAGGCGTACTTTCTTCTGAATTTAAGTTAGTACAAAAATGGGCTTCACGATGACCACTTACTTAGCCTGTCATGTGTCGTCTAACACATTTTGAATGCACCAGGCATGAGAAATATAAATGCTAAGAGCTGCAGGCTTGGTGGAAGAGTGAAGGAGTGCATCTGCTGGGAGCCGGCTGTGCTTCCTTCCTCTGATGAAAGGTGCCGATTTCCCTAGTATACTCTGTGTGTCACAGGAGTCATATCGGGGCCTTTTGAAATTAACTCCAACCACAGGCAATTCATGCCTTGCATAAGAGGACCTCAGTGATAAGATGCTAGTTTTAGGTTATTATGTGCATTAGTGTGTGTGGAGGGGGAGAGGAGAAGTTAAACGGCCAGCCAGAGAAGAGGCACTGACCATTGACTTGCCAAGGAAACTGAAAGCAGAGACATCTAGAGAGGCTTCCTCTGAGGAAACCATAAAATCTGCCAATTAAAAAAATAAACTAAGAGATCAATATTAAGATTCTGCCATACCTAGAGGACATCTGAGGCAGAGTATTTTGCACTAATTGATTAAGACTTTTCTTTCATTTACGTCTTCTCTGTATCCTCAATTCCAATCCTGGAGATGTAAGATACTGCCTAGGAACGGGGAAGGAGTAGGAGACAACCAAGAAGGATAATCGCAAAGTCAACCACAGCCCCTGTCCCCGCTGTGGGCTTCACGGCCCAAAGGAATCTGAAACTGGCCAAGGGGGAAAAGCTTCAATGTTAAATGAAGTTGAGTGTTGAGATGACTGAGCTGGTCTGGATATTTCCATTTTATCATCGAAAAGTGAAAAAAAAGTCCTGGGATCGCCTTTATAACCAAATGTCAGGGATGAAATAGTGCACTGAGTAGGGCTGAAAATATATGTAGAAAAATAAAGTTATTTTCTGATTCTACTTTATTGAGTATTCTTATTACACAGAAAAAGAAATCTTAGGCAGTACCAGGCACATAGTAGGTGCTCAAAAAGCATAGCTCTTCGTATTAGGTATTATTCTTACCTCACATCTTTTTGGATATGCAATTTCAACATGTAAACAAACAAAATCTACTTTCACTTTTTTGCCAAGGATGATACAGATATTGGCATAAAAATGACCACGGCAAAATGTGGCTGTTTTACACACACTAAACCACATCTTTCTTCTTTAAATGTACTCTTGCGCAGAAGGAAAAGTGAATTTTTTTGGTTTGGATTTGTTTCATAAAGTGGGCATTAACCTTCTTACGGGGTGAAGAAGATATAATTTGTCAGAAAAGTTGTTGTTTAGATATTTTGTTTATGTACAGTAAATACAATGCAACAGAATGCAGGATACATACAATTTTGTAGGTGTTGAGGAGTTGACTCCCAGTCAAAATACTGTGTGTGGTCTTTCAGTCCTCACTATAGGCAGTGGCATGGCACTGCCTGCCAGGCCTCTTGGGGAAAGCTGCCTTCCACACCCTGAACTTGGCACGTGGCTGGTGCATTCCAGTCTCTGGAGGGAGTTTCAGTCAAGGACTCAGGTCCTCTGACACCAGCCAAGCTCAAGCTCATTAGTATATTTGCATCTCTAGCCTTGGCATCTTCATCCTGAGGCCTCCTTAGCAGGGGGCCTTGGCTAAGGCACTTTTCTCCACTCTGACTCACTGCTTTTCTACTGCTAGCCCCTCCCCCTCTCCATCCTCCGACTCCCCTGGTCCATTAAAAGACAAGCATCTTTGTTCAGCAGCCCTCAGCAGTGAGATTTCACCCACCTGTGCTACATGTCACCTCACCCTTTCCCCTTAGCATTCTGTGGGGGGAAATGGAACACTGGGGAGCCCATAGTCCCAGTAAATGAATAGAGTCTGGATTGTTACTTTCAGTTTAGCTCATTGTCCTAATTAACCACCTCCACACCCTGCAAGCTCAACATATATAGCTTTCATTGGATTCTCAAAGGAGACTCTTTCCAAAAATGTTATTGTATCTTGCTTGGGAGTCTCAATCCATCTAGGAGCTTAGCTTTGAAACTAAGAATAAGAATGGTTTTTGTTTTTTTTTTTTTTTTTAAAGATTTTATTTTTTACTCTTTCTCCCCAAAGCCCCCCAGTACATAGTTGTATATTCTTCGTTGTGGATCCTTCTAGTTGTGGCATGTGGGACTCTGCCTCAGCGTGGTCTGACGAGCAGTGCCATGTCCGCGCCCAGGATTCGAACCAACGAAACACTGGGCCGCCTGCAGCGGAGCGCACGAACTTAACCACTCGGCCACGGGGCCAGCCCCAGAATAAGAATGGTTTTGATTAAGGCTTTCTCAACAGTGAAATATGGTTTTCAAGATATTTTTTGAAAGAGTCAAGGAAGCCACTGACATAACGAAGCTTGTTAAAAGGCAGAAATAAGCAAAGCTATATTTCATATAGTAGAGAATGTGTACAAAGCTCAGCACTCTAAGCAATACATTTTTTACCTCACTTTAGTGATAAAACAGACCTATGAGCTAAGTGCTATTATTATTCCCATTGTATAAATTAAAAAAAAAAAAACAGAAGCAAAGAGTGAGTAAGGAATTTTAACAATTTTATACAACCAGTAAGAGTTTTGATTCCAAAGTTTGCTTTCTTAACCACACTATCGCCTCCTGTAGAAGGTGGAAATAAAACTTTCCTCACTCTTAGAAAATTTTTCATGTTATAAGACCTACCTTACCTGGGATATAAATTTGTCTTATAATTTACTTTGGCAGACAGAGCATAACAAAAGCTGATGTAGGTCCAAGTATTCCTTACAGCTATTGTTTCCTTAATTACCACCCACTCAACTGTCTCCGATCCCATAAGCTTTTACCCACTTTTCTGCTACATCTAATCATCAGCTTCAAAATCTCTGTACATTTTCGTTAAGCCTGTCGTGTTCTCTAGGATAGTGGGTCACTTTTCTTGCTCATTACATCTGATGATTTGTTTTTCTGATACCAAATAATATTGTATACCCTACAAAATAGAAATTACCTTGAGAATCACAGAACACCGTATTTCCATTCCCATATCCTGCTGCAGCCAGGTGGTAATCTTGAAAGTCACCAACAAATCGATGTACACTATGAATCATCACTTTTTGAAAGTGGCCCATTTTCTGCTATATTCCATTACATTCCCTTTTCCCGATAATTTTTTAAATTGTAGAAATATTAGACACATGACTGTAAATATAAACCACCAATAACTGCAGAAAGAAGAGGTGTCTTGGTTTAATATATAAGCCTGGGCAGTGGAGTCAGACAATGGTGCTAATCCTAACTCCAGCCCCGAATAACTGCATGACTTTGGCAAAGGTATTTACTTCTCTGAGTCTCAGTCTCTTCACTGTGAAAGGAGGATTACTCTCACTTTGCAGTTATTTTGAAAAAATCTAGATAATTTATCAAAAATGCCTGGTTCACTGCTTTATTTTTGACAGCTGGGCTTGTATTAAGAGCTTTATACCTTTTTATCTGATATGATTTAATCTTCACAAGAATATTATAAGGTAGACATTGGAGGAGGAGGTATCTTTCCCATTTTTTCATTTTCTGAAGGAAGGCATATACATACTCTTATTTCTGATGTTTTTGTTGAGAACTGTGCTGTGAACTGAATTGTACGCCCCCGGAAATTCATATGTTGAAGTCTTAACCCTTAACGTGATTGTATTTGGAGGTGGGGTTTTGGGGAGGTAATTAAGGTTAGATGAGTTCATGAGGCTGGGGCCCTCATGACGGGATTAGTAGCTTTATAAGAAGAGAAAGAGAGAAAGATTGCTCTTTCTCTCTGCCTCTGAGGACACAGTGAGAAGGTGGCCATCTGGAAATCAGAAAGAAGGCCTTCACCGGTCGCTGACCTGCTAGCACCTTGAATGTGGACTTCCACAGCTTGACCTTAGCCTCCAGAACTGTGAGAAATAAATGCCTGTTGTTTAAGCCATTTGGTCTATAATATTTTGTTATAGCAGCCTGAGTTGACCAGCACAAACTGAGATGCAATATCTTATACGTCATTATCATTTAAAATAATTATCATTATCTGATTGTACAAGTTTACTCCAGCAATTGAATTTTACTCGTCAAATTCTACGTATTTTTCAGCATCTCCATCAAATAACCATTTCCTTTTTATCTCACGAGTTGATCTTTCTTAATAATGACCTTTAAAAATAATCCTCTTACTCTTTCTTCTCTTCTCCAAAAACCCATTGTGTCCTTGAGGACAGGGACCATCTCTTTGCAACTTTTAATCTTGTGTAACCTATAGCAGAAGATCAGTAAATACTTGATTGAACAAATATACTAAAGTATATTCCATACATATTATACTATTTGATTGTTAATAAGGTGGAGCATATATTATTTGTTTTATTTGAAAAAAATCTCAAAAGAAAACACTTTACGTAGTATGAGCTCATTTATATACAGAGAAAGAGAGAGAAGGTGTATATATATACCCATATCGATATCTATGTATCTAACTATATCTAGATATATAGTCAGAGATAGACTATGGATACACTAAAATGTCAAAGATAGCACCCTGATTATAAGATTATGGATGAATTTTTCTCATAAATATTTATTTATATGTTTATTTTTTCAAAATATACTACTTTTAATTTTATAATAAAACTACTAAAGGTCAGATTATTTTTTGAAAAACATTAATAGTTACTATTTCAATGAAGCTATAAAAGAATAATTAGACTCAAAATTTCACTCCTATGAAGTGATAATCCAGATTGAGTGTCAGATCAACTGCAACATTCAGTAACACTTTCTAAATCAAGTTTGTTTTAGTCTTTTTTATCAAGTTCAGTAGATATAAAAACTAAATGAAACACATTGAGGAGTTTTAAGACACTTTGAGATTTTGTCTACCTATAAAATTGTAATTAATCTCTTATCATGTTCTACTTTTTGGAAAATAAAGGAGAGATAAGTAACTTTTGTATCTAGGCCACGCTTTAGGTGAGAAGAGGCAAAAGCACACCTGTTATTTGAGAATTTCTTCTAGAGAGCACAGTTTGAGATCAATACCACCAGATATTAGTTTAAATTATTGAGTCCTTTTTTAAAGTTTATTCTCTATAGGTATATAATTCTGAAAATGCATAATTTAAAATCTTAGCCAATTAATTCAAACAGAAATTAAAGCATTCTAAAAGGAATTCAATAATTAGTATACATATTCTGTTTTCACTATACAATATGATTTTAAAGACTATATAAATAAATATGAATACTAAAGTATTTGCCGCCCGCTGTGAGAATAATTTAAATTAGCAATTCAATTAAGGGATACAATATAGTATTTTGGATAAGAATACAGAATCTAACTAGGTCTCTTTAACAAATATGAAGTCAAACACTTGTTGACTATGCGGCATTGAAAACATTTTTTCTGATCAATATTTTTGGTTGTTTGTTTTATTGAACAAGTTATTTAATTTTTCTCTAACTTAGTTTCCTCATCTGTGAAGTGAGATGACAATGAAACTTACCTCAGGAGTTAGTTTAAATGACTAATGAATTCGAACATGAAAGCAGTTAGAATAGTGTTTGGCATATAATATGACCTATATACATATCCCCTGTTTTTACTATCATCAGTCCATTACTGTTTAACAAAATTTGGCATTAAAAGATCTTACCTTTCTCCATTTTCCTTATTTTTATGCTTGATTCTGAATCTTTATGCTAATAATGCCAGAAATGTCCTGTTCTGGTCATTTTCTTTGGTGCTTTGCCATGGATTGGTGTCAGTATGTGATTCATGGATGTGCTGCTGAATTGAGGCTTATGATACACTTAGTTTGTCAACCTCTTTTGAATCTTATCAATTCCTCTGTTTTTAAATATTGATACTTAAAATTGGTGGCTGGCTGTTTGGTCAAAACTATCCATACGTTTACTTTTCTACTGGTTCCAAATGAACTACAGCCTTAAAGGAAATAATGGCAGCTTAAAATCTCATTTCATGATGATTCTCTTCACACTTCTTCAATGTGGTAAGGAATATTAAAGTTTTCTCTTACAACATTTCCCAGTACTTTTCTCTCTTCTTACCGATGTGCAATTTATTCAGCTATTCTGCTTTAACAAAGCATTCTATAGCATTAAATAATTTTGGATGGCGGGACAGAGGGACCATAAATGGATCCATATACACACAAACATATCCAGCCTTGAAGGTTAGTCTTCTCTGATCATGAAATTCACTTTTCCACATTATTCTTCTGGGATGTGCTGACCCTTCATACATCCCTTGCTGACTCTCTTCCCAACAACAATACTCATTTTATAAGATCACATGATGTTTCAACTTCTCTAATGAAGACTTTCTATTTCTCCAGACATTTTAGTTGCCTTTTTTATTCCTGCACTCAAGGTTTTTGGCCCATGACCTTATTTGAACACACAAATATTTTGTATACTTAACCATTATAACCAGATATGTTCTAATAACTACTCAGTCTTACCCAAGTACACATGTTGAATTATACACGTTCTTATCCTCTACTGGCTCTGTGAGTGTCAGAATATTCGACAATAGTTTACTAATTTTCTGGAAGTTCGGTTGGAGAGATTGAACACAGGAGTTTGACCAGACTAGCTTTACTTTTGCAATTGCTTTTTGCTCATTCTGTGGAATAAGAGTTGACTTGACTCATCTACAGGCCCAGTGCTCATTTGAATGGTTCACCGGTGCTAGCTCAGTTTTTACAAGGCCTCTCAACTCTGACTGCAGACTGTGCTTGGTCATCATCTCTCCTTCAGGACTTCTCATCTCCAGCCTCCCCCAGATAAATTCCTCTCAAGATATATCCCATTTCCTCTCCTCTCTTTCAGCCCAGATGATGCATGTCTATTTTCCAGGGAGTCTGAAGCAGTGTTATAATTTCTCCTTTCTGTGAATTCTTCGTCAAAGCCCTGATTCACTTAGGCATCCCTTTCCCGTACCAAGGGGCCAAAACTGGAAGTAAAATATAAACAAATTAGAAGTGAATATTGCACTTATTGTTCTTTTTAGGATACTCTATCAAAATGTTAATTTTTTTCAATGAATAATGGATAACTATGAATAATTAGAAAAGGGTCAAATAGATGAAAAATGAGAAAAAAAGTTCAATGACTAATATTACAAAGTATTAATTGCTGTGCAATCATTTGTGAATCTATAATTATGCCTATACAGTGAACTCCTTCTGGTCAGAAATTGTATCTTATTTACATAGCACAACTAGCATAATGCCTGGCTGACTCAGAGAAGACACAAGAATACCTACATTCAATAAATTTAATCTGCATTTCTCTAACTTTACACTAAATATATATTCATTCTTTGATTTGAACTTTAAGACATTTTTTAAACTTTTTCAAAAAATAAAGCAGAGCTGAAATCTGTATGTAATAGCTTACTTTGTAGCCTTATGATTCAAAGACAAGGGACATCTCCATCAAATTCTATAAGAAATGGAGCTCAGTAGAAAAGATGTTGCGTGCTGTCCTCTCCTGTATTTTCGGGCAGCCAAAAGCTTTAATTAGTGGAACATTTTGGCAGCTGTTCTTTTCCATGATACTTTTCTTTGTGCTGTCTGATTGCCTTGTCCTCTCATGGTTAGCTGACAATGAAACGGTCATTGTGTTCACAGACACAGAGGTCCCAGTTCTCCCATTTGGGACTTCCTCTGCCCATAATTTATTCATCATTTGTCTTCCTTTTTGTTCTTTCTCTTTCTCTCTCTGTCTATCATCTGTCCATTTATATATCTATCTACGCTCACACACACACATCCTATTATGTGTATATATACACACAATATATACACATATATATACACATACACCCTATTGGTTCTGTTTATCTAGAGAGCGGTAATACAGGAATAAAATGAGTCTTGTGATGTAGAAAAATAATTACATTTAAACAATGTTGTGCATTTGTTTTTAAGATTGGCACCTAAGCTAACATCTGTTGCCAATCTTTTTTCCTTTTTCTTCTCCCCAGAATGCCCCAGTATATAGTTGTATATTCTAGTTCTAAGTCCTTCTGGTTGTGCTATGTAGGAAGCCACCTCAGTATGGCCTGATGAGTGGTGCCATGTCTGCACCCAGGATCTGAACTGGCAAAACCCTGGGCTGCTGAAGTAGAGCCTGCGAACTTAATCGCTCGGCCATGGGACTGGCCACCAATGTTATGTATTTTGATTGATCTCTCAGCAATTCTGGAGTCATAGGATCTTGGAATTGGAGAGGAACTTTGAGCTAATTTAGTCTAAATCTCCACCTATACATTGTAATAAAGTATAATAACAAGGGCCAAATGATTCATATGTATTATGTGTAAACTTCACAACAGCACAAAATAATATTATCCAATTCTATATACGAGGAGATGAGTTTCAGAGAAGGAAATACTTATCCAAGATGACCTGGGTGGTGGTTGCTGAGACAGTATTTGAATTCAATACTGTTTGGATCCAAAGACCATTGACTTTCTACTAGGTTAGATGGCTTTTCTTTAATGCAACTCCTAAATGCTTGGACATTTTTGGTGATGCACAGGCAATTAAATGGCAACAGTATATTTTTGTGAATATTTTTCTTGGAAAACTCTTCCTTATTTTGAGTGTGATCTTGCCAGGTATTTTGCCCTTTGTAGTTACATTTTTACTTCAGCTCTTCAAACACTTGAAGCTAGCTACTTGACACAAAGTATTTTATTCTTTTTTTTTTAATGTTTTGTCATAAGAAGCAATGTCCAGATTCCTTGTCCTCTGATCTTTACTGATGTTCTTTATCCAGTTGTCCATTGATCTGTGGCTGCTTATTTCTAGGACCAGTGTTAAGAAGGAAGGCCTTGCAACTGGGCTGTGTATAGATTGGGGAAAGATGCTTAGAGGTTTCCACTGCTTGGCTTGAAGAAAATTAAGAAAAATAAAAATGATAATAATAAAAAAAATGAGGAAAATGGGAAAAATACTGTGCGTAGGCATTTGCATTTTATTAAAAAGGAGGAATTTATTGACTAGAGGATGACTAGGAGAATTTAACATGTATGACCATGTTATAACAATAATTTTAAATAAATAAGATAATGAAATTATAAAATGTACTTATTATTTTCAATTCAAGCCAAATTTTTACTTTAATGTCTTACATAAAAAGAAAATAAGTATTTTATATGATTTTTCTGGGTTTTTTATGATCAATTTTATTGAGTTATATATACATATGATAAATTGCGTATCTTGTGGTACAAAGTTGGATAAACGTGTATGCTAGTAGTGTGACCACCTCAATCAAGATAAAAAGCAGAAAGTTGGCTCATGCCTCTCTGCAGTCAATCTCACCCAACTCTCTGCCCTTGGTAACTATTAATTTGATTTCTATCACTATAGATTAGTTTTGGCAGTTCTAAATATCCACATAAATGGAACCAGATAGTATGTACTCTTCTGTGTCTGTCTCCGTTCAGTCAGTGTAACGTATGTGAAATTCACTCATGTTGTACATATGACTAGGTTATTCCTTCTTATCTCTGAGCACTATTCCTTTGTGTGAACTGCCTACAATCTGTTTATCTATTCACCTGTTGATGGAATTTGAGTTGATTGCAGTTTTAGAATATTGAAGACAAAATTGTTATAGATATTCAGGTACAAGATTTTTTGTGGACATATGTTTGCGTCTTAGGTAGATACCTGGCTGTGAATGGCTGATTTCTTTCAATAATATCTTATACTTTTCACTGTATAGATCTTTCATCTCCTTGGTTAAATTTATTCCTAGATATTTCAGTCATTTTGTTGTGATTATAAATGGGATTGTATTCTTGAGTTCTCTTTCTGTAAGTTCATTATTGGAATATAGAAATGCAAATGATTTTTGTGGGTTTATTTTGTATCTGGAAATTTTGCTGTAGTTGTTAATCATCTCTAAGACTTTTCTGATGAATTCTTTAGGGTTTTCTATATATAGAATCTTGTCATCTACAAACAGAGAGAGTTTCACATCTTCCTTGACAATTTGGATACCTTTTATTTCTTTTTCTTGCCTAACTGCTGTGGCCTAAACCTCCAGTACTATGTTGAATAAGAGTGGCAGGAGTGGGCACCCTCATCTTGTTCCTGTCCTCAGAGGGAAGGCTTTGAGTTTTTCTCCATTGAGTATGATGTTGGCTGTGGGTTTGTCATATATGGTCTTTATTATGTTGAGGTACTTTCTTTCCATACCTATTTTATTGGGGGCTTTTATCATAAATGGATATTGGATCTTGTCCAATGCTTTCTCTGCATCTATTGAGATGGCCATGTGGTTTTTATTCCTCATTTTGTTAATGTGGTTTTCCACATTGATTGATTTACAGATGTTGGACCATCCCTGCATCCCTGGTATAAATCCCACTTGATCACAGGGTATGATCCTTTTAATATATTGCTGTTTTGGATAAAGTGTTCTGTATGTATCTATTAAGTCCATCTGGTCTAGTTTTTCATTGTATTCCACTGTTTCCTTCTTGACTTTCTGTCTGGATGATGTATCTATTGATGTAAATAGGATGTTGAGGTCCCCTATTATTATTGTGTTGCTGTTAATTTCTCCCTTTAGGTCTATTAATTGTTGTTTCATGTATTTTGGTGCTCCTGTGTTAGATGCATTTGTATTTATAAGTTTTATGTCCTCTTGGTGGAGTGTCCCTTTTAACATTATATACTGTCCCTCTTTGTCTTTTACTGCTTTTTTTATCTTGAAGTCTACTTTGTCTGATATAAGTATGGCAACACCTGCTTTCATTTGTTTGCCATTAGCTTGGAGTGTCATCGTCCATTCATTTACTCTGAGCCTGTGTTTGTCTTTAGAGCTGAGATGTGTTTCTTGGAGGCAGCATATTGTTGAGCCTTGTTTTTTAATCCATCTAGCCAGTCTGTCTTTTAATTAGAGAATTCAATTCATTTGCATTTAGAGTGATTATTGATATATAAGGGCATAATACTCCCATTTTATCTCTTGTTTTCTGGTTACTCTGTATTTCACTTGTTTTTCATTCCATGTATTCCGAATGCCATTTCAGTTTGGTGATTGTCTATGATGGTTTTCTCAGTTTTCTCTTTATTCATCATTTGTGTCTCTTTTCTCAATTTTTGTCTAGTAGTTAGCATGAAGTTTTATAAAAGGAGAGCCTAAGAGAACAGTTTACTCTGCCATGATGCTGACATCATTCTTCTGTTTTATTTTTGTAATGGATTTATCAGCCTTCAGCATCAGGCTTATGCTGACTTCACAATGAGTTTGAGAATGTTTTCTCCTCTGTTTTACATAACAGATTGTATAAAAGTTTACCTAAAATTTTCTCTAAATTTTCTTTCCATACTTATCAGTAAAAATATCTGCTCCATATGTATTCCTCATGGAGAGGTTTTATTTTTTTTCCTTTAAGTAAAATTTCTTTCTTTCTTTTCTTTTCTTTTTTTTTTTTTTTTTTTTTTTGCAGGGAAAGATTTGCCCTGAGCTAACAGCTGTTGCCAATCTTCTTTTTTTCTCTCTCCCCAAAGCCCCACCTAGTACATGGTTGTATATCCTAGTTATGAGTGGTTCTAGTTCTTCTATGTGAGCTGCTGAGACAGCATGGTAACTGCCAGACAGGTGGTATGGTTTCACCACCGTGAAGCAAACCCGTGCTGCCAAAGCAGTGAGTGTCGAACTTTAACCACTAGGTCATCAGGACTGGCTCAAAAAAATTCTATTTCTTTAACAGGTATGTGAATGATAAGTTTTAAAATGTGCTCTTCATGCTTGCTAAATGTGTTTTTTTAAAGAAATTTGTCCATTTCAACTAAGCTTTTGAACATATTTATAAATTGTTCATTGTAATCCCTTAATTTCCATAGCATCTGTGGTGATCATTCCTATTTCATTTCTGATATTGGTAATACATAGGAATTTTTCCCTCTTTTTTTCCTGATTGTAATCTGTAGGGACTTATCAACTTTATTGACTTTTTTCAGAAAAAAACAACTTTGGCTTATAAAATTTTTGTAACTCTGTTTATCTCATTGGTTTCTGCACCTCTCGTATGTAGTGTCTATAAACATCACATAAATCAATCTGGTTGATAGTATTGATTAGATGTTCTATAGCCTTACTGGATTTTTTTGACTTGTTTTATTACTTACTCTGAAAAGAATGTTAAAATTTCTCACTATGATTTTAAGTTTTTCTCTTTTTCCCTTTATTTTTTCCATTTTTTTTCTATTTTGAAGCTTTTGTCAAATTATGTCTTCCCGATGGGTTGATGTATTTAGCATTATAATACATTACTTTCTATTTCTCAAAGTCTGTCTTTTAATCACTTTACTATAGTCACAAGGACTTCCATGTATCTTTTACTTACATTTTATTTATCTTCTCAGTTTTTTAACTTTATTCTATCCTTGCTTTTACATTTTAAGCTATAAATGACAAAGACTCTCTTCTTGACCAAACTTTATGTGGGACCATTTGAGCCCTTTTCTTCACTAGGCCTCAACTTTGGTGGCTACCCTGACCAGTTTTAGCAAAGAATTCTGCTAAGTCAGTTTAAGAAAAATCCTCCCACCCTTAATATCTAATCAAGTTCCTCATCCCCACCATTGATGTCTAAGTCTTTGACTTGCCTTTAGCAATAATCCTGTTAAGCCAGTTTATCAAGAGTCTTCCTACCCTTGATACTCTTCTTAGCAATTTTCCTTCCATTGACCCCTTAACTCTGCTCATTAGCTGTAAATCCTCAGCTACCTTTCTGTATTTAGAATTGAACACAGTTCTCCACTGAAGTCTCTCCCGGTTCCACAACAGTTCAAATAAAACCTGTTTTATCATTTTCAGCAAGTGTCTGGTAAACTATTTTTCTTTTGTACTTCTTGTAGAAATTTTATGAAAGGGATTTGCTTTTATGTCTAGTCTGATACTCTTGGCCTTTTAATCAGACAATTTAGTCCATTTGTAATGCAATTATTGTTATAATTACATCCTACCTTTAGTTTTGTTCTACTTTTGTTTCTCAGTTGCTACTTGCTGGACTTTTCTTTAGTTAATTCTTTTTTCCTTCGGTATTCAGTTGTATTCTCTGTATTGGCCTTTTAATCTCTATCTATCCTATCTATCTATCTGCCAATCTATCCATCTATCTATTGTCTATCTCTTTACCTGATCACTCTAGCTATTACATGATGCATTCTTAACTTGTTAGAATTGACTTAGAATTAATAATGTACCATTTTATCCCAAATCCTACTTTACTTAAGAAATCACATTTCTTATTTCTCACTTTATATTAATATCTTCACATGTGTAGCACTTACAAGACCACAATTCCATTTCCCCTCACACTCTTCTTTCTAGTGTAGTCATATAGTTTTTTGAATATGTTATAAGCCTCATTTTATAATGCTATTACTTCTTATTTAAAAATTATCTTTTAAGGAAATTTATAAGGAAAAGCATCCAAGTTTGATTTAAAATCAAATTCTAGTTATTAAGTACTTAAAAAAAATCTAGAAGCACATTTTTCTGCACAAACTAGTTACAAAGTTCAAAAGTATTTCTTATGCATTTGCTTTAAGATTCAGTTTTTAACTTTGTACAACACATCCAAGAGACAGCACTTCTCTATTGTTGTCTGTGTTTAGTTTATTTTTATTCTGTTTTGGTTAAATGACAACAGAAAAAGATTTTCTAGCATTCTCATTCATTTGTTTACCTTTGTATAAAGCTCTGATTGCCAGTTCCTCAGATAACAAGCAACAAAGCAGAATTCTTTAATGCATTAAATTTCCTTAAACCTAAGGCTAGATCTCAAAAACACATTGATTGCTTTAATATCCTTATGGCTAGCAGATTGACCGCTGCACATTTGGCATGTTTTATTTTTTGAATTTCATTGCAGATTTATTTAGCAATGTACAATAAATTTTGTAAACTTGCACCAAGTTTATGAATAAAGAACCGTCTAAAACAAACTTTAAAAAAATTCACCCACTTATATACCAGTGTCTTTCTTAGATCTGATATTTCCTTTTATATCATTTCTTCAGAATTTCTTGTAGCGAAGTTCTGCTGGTTACTAATTTTCTTACTTACCTGATAACATCTTTATTTAAAAATCATTTTTATAGGATATTTTTATTGGGTATAGAATTCTGAGTAGGTTTTTTTTCTTTCAGCACTTTAAGGATGTCTTATCATGGTATTCTGATCTTCTGAATTTCTAATGGGAAGCTTATATATTGTGTCTTTTTACTCTGGTTGCTTTCAAGATTTTCTTTGTATCATTGGTTTTAAGCAGTATGTAAAAGATGTATCTATGTGTGGCATTATTTTTATTTATCTTTTTTGGGGGTTTGTTGAGGTTCTTGGATCATTAAATATTCTTATACAGTTGAGAAATTCTTACTGTCTGTAAGTGGGACATCAGATTTCAATTATTTTGTTAAAGTTGAAATTTTCTATTCTTGTTTTCTAGAAATAATTATCTCCAGCATAACTCTAGTTATCACAGTGAATATTTACATTATTTAAAAAGCAATAATTTGAATCACGTAGGTTTGAAATGAGTTTAATTCCAAGAGAAAGCAAGAGAAACATAAATGATCTTCAGGAATGGATTAGGATTCATTCCTCCTATGGGTTCCCAGAGCCTCTTGTGCTTAAATTGGTCACAGCATTTATGTGGAAATATTACATTCTTTATAGTTGTCTCTCTGCCAAATTCCACAGCAAAATAGTTACAGTGAGGAGCTATGACTTTGTCCTTATTGTTTTTCAGTATATAGAATGAAAGAGGACATTAGGCATTCAAGAACACGTTGATTGAATAAATAAATGAATGAATAGAATGTCATAGCTCTCTAACTCAGAACTCTAAAACCTAAGGCTGTGCCACTACAAATGTAGGAAAATAAATTCTAGCCAGATATATGAACTCTGTCTCAAGACAGTCCTTTATATTTTACCTTTCTGTCAAGGGTGCTATACCCCCTCAATTGTTGCTTACCAATTTTGAGAATATTTTGTCTTTCTTTTCTGATTTAGCTCTGTGCATAAGAAATAACCTATTATCAGACTACTTATTCTTGCTATTAAACTAGAAAATAGGTAGCCTTTTGTAATTGTTCTCAGGATCCATTCTCTGTGGCTCTGAAAAGGAGTAAGTGACACTGTCAACAAGTGGTTTGTGGGCAAACGTGTCTCTAAACCCCCAAGTTATTAGTATTCTACACCATTTTCTTTTTAAACTCACAAAAATCTTATTCTCATAAAATGTTTTGGGACTATATCTTCAAGAAACATACCCTAGCTTAGCCACATCTCCAAACACATTGTTATGCTAAAGCCTTCCCTACTCTGCCCCACCCCAGCCAAACAAAGCAATTAAGAAATGCTGGAGCAGCCTCTGGCAGAAAGTGAGTCACTTCTTTGTCTGCCCAAATTCCTAAAATACTACTACGACTCTTTCCCCCCCTACCCAAATCATTTTCTGAACCCCTGGGGAGGAGATTGGGAAACATCAGTATGAAATATGATTGATGCCTGAAGTCTAATTTAGTAGTTCAAAATTTTGACTAAACTTATTTTTTTAATGAAAGTACACTAAATTACCATATAACAAAGTAATAGTAAATAAGTGACTATTTTCTAAAGGGATATGTAATTATCAACGTGGCCTGACGAGCAGTGCCATGATGCATTTTGAGCTTTAATATAGCCCAGGATCCAAATCTGTGAAGCCCTGGGCCGCCGAAGTCGAGTGCACGAACTTAACCACTCGGCCACTGGGCCGGCCTCTATTATAGGCTTTATTGATGCTATTAACTTTATAAGAGTTTTGAGATACAGCTAGTGAGAGCAATGATGAAGAACACTTTAGATTTATATAATTCTTTTAACTCTACAAGGCACATTTACATGCAATTTTCATTTTCTTCAATGGTGGATGCCAAGTCTTATTCATCTTTGCAACTGGTCTAGTGGCCTACTAAGTTGACTGCCACGTTGTAGACTTACAGTAAATGTGTGAGAAAACTACTCACAGAAATCTTGTCAGATAGGGAAGACAAATGTCATTATACTGATTAGATAAAAAGAGGCAAGTGAAAACAGAAATATTTAATTGATTTACGCAGGACCACACTATTTGTTAATGGCAGAGTTCATAAGTTCTATCTCCTAGCCTGAGGTGCTTACAATATAATAGAATTTGCCTTTCTTGTTGATAGAGTTTTGTGCAAAAATAGAATTATAGATAAAGTATATGTTGTTATTCAGCATTTCTTCTTGATTTTTTTAAAGGAAATATAATGTAATTTTGGTCCCAGTTCTATCGATGTTAATACTAAATATGTAGCAGTAAAGTAAATTCATGCTTTAAAATGTACCCAGATTTTGTTTTAATCAGGAGTGCTAAGATGACAGACAGAGATACCTGCCTTGAAAGAAGAGTTTATCACTTAACAATTTCCAAAAAAAGGAGTCACATCATGCCATGAAGAATTGTGTGTGGAAGCACCTGGGTTGATCAGAAGGCAGAAAGTGCCAGGAAAAAGAAGGGCTGAATTCTTTATAGTGGTTTTCACTGGAAGGAATGGGTGGGACAGGGTAGATAGCTGAGTGAGCTTAAGATGAGATAGGTTGAATAATTTCCGTGAGCTCAACTATAGGGTGGTGTCCGGTTGTCTGGTACCTGACCCTGGGGTGATTGAGGGGTGGGAGGGGTGGTTGGGGTGGAGGAAATATTGATGCGGTATTTGAAAGTTTGATAAAAGAAGTAGTTGGTGTTATGAACTCTGGTTGGTTGGTTTGCATATCAAAGTCATGCTTTCAGGTAAGTTGTTTGCTATTCAGGAATTAGCTAACTGTGGGAAGGACAGTGCCTCTCTGGGTTTACAAAGCTCCAAGATGCCAAAGCATTATAAAGGACAGAAAAAAACAATCATGTGAACAATGCATGTATGCAAAATACATTCTTTACCTTCTCAGTTTACTTAGAAAATTGAAGATGATCTTTCTCTTACATAGAACTCTTTAGACCTGTCTTGATGAATATAATAAATGGCACAAACGAAATGATATTAGTTTCCAAGCATTGCCACAATAAAGTACCACAAACCAGATGGCTTAAAAGAACAGAAATTTATTGTCTCACAGTTCTGGAGGCTAGAAGTTCAAAATCAAGGTGTCGACAGGGCAGTGCTCCCTTTGAAACCCGTGGGCATGTATCCTTCCTTGTCTCTTCTTAGCCTCTTGTGGTTTGCCAGCAATCCTGGGCTTGTTGGATTGCAGTTGCAATACTTCAGTCTCTGCCATCATTGTCACTTAGTGTTCTCCCCTCAGCTGTGTCTGTGTCTCTTCTCTTCTCTTAAGGACACCAGTCATGTTGGATTAAGAGCCCATCTACTCCAGTATGACTTCATCTTAATTAATAAACCTGTTTCCAAATAAAATCACATTCTAAGGTACTAAGGGGTGGGGGATAGAACTTCAACATTTCTTTTTGGTGGACACAGTTCAGCCCATAATAGGCAGTATTCATTTTTTTTTCCTTTTTACTGTTACAGAAAAATAATTTAAATTGCAAACCATATTTTCTACTGTACAATGGGTGCCTTCTCAAAATAACACCAATAGCCATCTGTGATTTATGAAAGAACATAAATTAAGGTTACATCGAATATCAGAATATAATTGCGGTGGACACGGAATTTTTAAACAAATTGCTTTTCTACCCAATGCCTTTATTTAATTCTTTTACTTTAATGTAAAGCTACATACCTCCAATATTAGAAAGGAATTTAGTATAACTGTAGTAACTAATGTTAAAATTTCTTTTGAAAACCATCATTTAGCAGTATGGAGACATTGTTGGTTTTCCTAACACAAGATTTAATGTGGATGGCGTACTCAGTAAATTGCTATAACATATACATAGCTTTTAATGTGGTGACAATAGCCTTCAAGGTATGAAGACAAATAAGCAACTGATATATAAGAAGGAAGCTCCACTCAGAAAGAGACAATAAATGAGTGCTTCTGCCCTTTTACATGAGTTTAGGAATGAAATCTCCTCTCTCTTCTCTGTCCAGCAATATGTAAATGGAATTTTAGTCTACAGCAGAAATGAGGTTAAGTGATTTGCCCAATATTCCATAGCATGATTCTGTCAAAGTTTCTGATTTCCTTACTAGGATTGACTTTATAATAATCCTTCCAGTATTCTACTTTCCTGCCAAACTTCTCATAATTCAGCTGGGATATATTTCCTTTAAGATAAATGTATGTAAGTATGGACTGATCTCCTTAAATGCCAACTAGGGACTTTAGATCAATAATCTTTGGAATTTCATTGAGTACCTATCAACTGAATGAAACGTTCTTTGTTCTTTGATTACTCTGAATTATGATCTCTGATGCAAGTTAACATGAAATTATAATCATCCAAATGCAATTTTGTACCTTTTAAATTCTTAACAAAATAGGGCTTTTTAAACCAAACTGCTTATAGCAGCTGTTGTTTACGTCTTTGGTGAGGTGAGGGAATAAGAAGAAAGAGTCAAGACAGTCCCCTGGCAGAGTCCTTATGTTTATGAGGTATGAGTCTCTTTTGTTAGAGTTTCAAAGGACATCACTGCTACAGTGACATGTCAGAAATCTGGAAGTTTCTGATTCCTAATGAGTGAATTTTGAAAATTAGCACATTAAAGTAATATGTTATTTTATTAAAGTATGTTTATATTGTAATTAAAATTGTTTAAAACTAAGCTCTGGAGTCAGACTGGCTGAATCGGATCCCCAAATCCACCACATTTTAGCAGCACGAACTTGGGCTAAATTAGACATGCTTTTTAAGTTCACTAAATATTTAATCTTTTTATCAGTCTTCTTGAAGTATAATTTGCATACAGTAAAATTCAATCTTTTTAGATGTGCATTTTGATGAGTTTTGACAAGTCCATAAGTTCTGTATCCTCTATTATAATCAAGATATGCAATAATTCCTTCACCCCAGATATTTTCTTCGTGAAAGTTTCCATTCATTTAAAATTCAAAAAATTGCAAGCTGACTTTACAGTGACAAAAAGCAATACAGTGGTAGCATGGAGACGGAATGTGGTGGTAGTGGTAGGAGGGTGGTTTATTTGCATAAGGGAATAAAAAAACTTTTGGGGTGTTGAAGCCCAGGGCAGGCCGCTCCCAAATATCCCACAACGGCATATTGCTTATTTTGAATTAAAGTTACTTGAGAAACGGCTGGTGCAGAAAGGACACTCTGACCATCCTTTGTCTCCCTGAAACAGGAACTAAATCGCCCATGTGATGGATGCCTTCCCTGTGCCTGAAGGCTGAGAGAGACATTCTTGTCACTAAAGCTAGGGAATTCAAGGCTGAGAAGCCTGTATAGACAAAACCTGTTCTTTTGTACTAATTTACTACCTCAAGACTAAACTCTGTTTAAATTCCTCTCTTATTATATACCTCAAATCTAAGTTTCTTTGTCTTGTCATTCCTCACAAATTTACTGTTTCCTTGTATAAAAGGTATATATATTGCCTGCTTTGTTCACTCTCTAAACATCACTTTCATGATTCTCCTGTGCACATGTAATTAAATTGGTTTTTTCTCCTGTTAATTTGATCTTGTGTAAAGTTATTATTAGTCCTGCCACCAGAACACAAGAGTAGAAGGGGGAATTTCTCCCTTCCCCAGTAGGGGCGATGGATATACATATCTCCTATATATATCTTGATTGGGGTGATGGTTTCATAGATATATGCATGTGTCAACATTTATCAAAATGTACACTTTAAACATATGTGATTTATTATGCATAAATTCTGCCTCACTAAAACTGTTTTTGAGAAAGACTTAGATAAATGAGCATGCTATAAGGGATATACTCCATATGGCTAGAAAACCCACAACCTACCTATGTTCCAGACTAAGGCCAAAGCTTTAAGGAATTAGTTTCTGAGTGGGACTTGAGCAAAATTGAGAAATTCAGTGGTAGCTATCCTCTCTAAGCCAATGATGATGGTAAGAGGTTTAATACAGACTGAGTTCAGCTACCTCATGGTTATGGGGATGATAGAATCTAGAAATTATGGAGGCAAAGTGGTGGCAGTTAATTATCAGAAGAAAGATAAGTATAATGAGAGACAAAGGTGAGTAGCAGCTAAGAAGTTCTAACTCACAAAGACATATGGAAATAGTTAAAAGAAAATGGTATCTTCAGAGGCAAGATAGATAGGCAACCAGCAAGGGTGGTGCTAAATGTATCAAATCAAAAGAAAGTAAGAAAGGATGATTAGGAGGCTGAAGGCACCTTTCTCCAAAAGTCACAATCTATTGCCTAGTTTCCAGAATGGGCTGATTTTCTGATCCAAAACCTATCAAATGGAAGAAAATTCATGTGCCCAGAAAGAAATACTCTACAATTCCATCACAATGTATATAATAATGGATTTCCAACCTACAGCCATTTAGTTAGCTAAGCATACAAGAGAGCAAAGAGACAACACCATTTCAAAGACTGTTAGACTGTTTACATTAATATCTTGGACCCAAGGCATAGTTGTGTTCTCTCTGTTAGAATTATAGGGAGTTACAGAGTTAGGAGCATATAGGAACAGGTAAATGGAGTCCTGTGCAAAGTCTGGCATGCTGTACATACACTGGCACACCCACTGGTTATTTTTTTCCCATTTAGGAAGGTGTAATAGAAAAGAAAATACTTGGTACTTCACAGAAATCCCACTTCGGTTCATTTGCTGGTGAATTAAGAGCTGCTATAGTTAGACAGCCTAAATGGAAGCCTCTAAATTCTACTCACTCTTCTGGATAAAGTAAATTTTAAATATCGAATAAAATCCCTGAGAAAACGGCAGAGATTACTGCCATTTGTGAAGATGTAAAGGATGTGAATGAGTGATACTGACTGCCATCATATCCCACTTAATTTACAGTCTGGTCCCCTCCAAACCAAGATAGATCTGGAGGATGATGGTGGAGTACAACAAACTTAGTGAACTATTTATTGTAAAGGAGATTATCACAGCCTAAGGTACGCTGTATTGTCTTACATCTCTGTCAGGAGGGAGGCTCAGAAACAGTTCAAATTCATAAGTGATAGAAAACCACATTTATTTACAGCCTGTCCTGGGACCATGTTAACCGTACAACCTCTGTCATAGCTTAAAAAGGACTTGGACCACCTGATTTTTCCACAGAACATCACATTAGTCCAGTGTCTCAATGACATCATGCCATTTGAACTGGATGAGCAAGAAGCATGGGATATTAACATTACAAATATTCAAAGATGTATTACATTAATGAAGATTTTGATGCCCGGTAGTCTGGGGTTTGTGAAAACATTTCCCTCTAAAATAAAGGATAAATTATTTCATCTCACTTCTCTCACAACTAAAAAGGAAACACAATGTCTAGTAGGCTTTTTCAAGCTTTTACACAGCACATCCACAGCTGGAAATACACCTCCAGCTCATTTACTGGGTGCCATGGAAAGCTTCTTGCTCTTTGTAGAGCTCAGATTGGAAAAAGTGTTGTGTAGCAACTCCACACTCTGGTGCAAGCAGTTCTGACTCCTGCCTTCTGACACCAGAAAGACCCTACAGTATTAGAGATACATGTGGCAGGAAAAGTTGTCACGTGGATTTTTTTGGAAACCCCAATAGGAGAATCAAAATGTAGACTTCTAAGGTGCGAGAGCAAACTCATGCCATTTGTATCATAGAATTACACATAATTAAAAAAAAAAAAAGTCTGTTGGGCACTGGTGGAGATAGAATCCTGATCAGGGGACATAAAATAACCATGTATCCCAAATTTTCCGTCATGCACTGAGTTTTGTCAGATCCACCAAGCCATAGGTTAAGGTGGATCTAGGAACAATACATTATAGAAATGGAATTCATAAATCTAGGATCAGGGATGAGCAGAGCCAAAAGTCACAGCAAGCTACACACGGAGATGGCTCAGATTTCCATGTCATTCACCACTTGGCTATGAATGTTTTGTGTTTGAGGTCCCCTATGATCAGCTGAGGAAGGAGGAAAAGTTCAAGTTCTATTCACAGATCACTGGCTTAGATGTTGGAACAAGCTGAAAAATGCATTGCAGCCTCATTCAGGTGTATCCATGAAAGAGACAGTTAAGGGGACATTCTCCCAATGGAGTATCTTCAGACAGAATTTTTGGGCATCCACTTTGGGGAAAAAGAAAAGTGGTCAAAATTACTATTCATGGACAGCAGTGAGCAGCTTGGCTAGTTGGACAACAGGAGAGAGACTGGATAATTGGACAGAGATCAGGGGTGGAGTTATACAAATGGACCTATTGTAGTGGGAATGAAATGTAAAGATTCGTGTCTTACATGCTAACCTCCACCAGACAGCATCCACAATAGAAGCACTAAATAACCAATAAGACAGAATGACCTTGCCAATTAACATCATCCAGCTCTCACTGGCCACCGCAATGCTAACACAATGGGTTTATGATGCTGTCATGGTAGACATAGAGGTTATACATAATTTCAACAGTTTGGGCTTATACTCATTAACAATTGATCTAGGTACTACCCTTGTTGAATGTCCAACCTGCCAATAGGAGAGACCAATATGACACCACCAGTCAAAGAAGTAAACTATTACTTAGCGGCAAATTGATTGTATTGTTTCCCTTCCACCTTAGAAGGAACAACAATTTATCTTGGTAAGAACTGGCCTTTTCTTTTCTCTCCTGTAAGGCCTCAGGCAGCACCACTCTTAAAGAATTACAGAGTATTTCATCCATTGACATGGAATAAATACATTAGAACAATGAATCCACTTTACAACAAAGGAGGTGTGGCCTTGGGCATAAGAGCGTGGGATCCATTGTTCCTACCACAAGCCACAGCACCAGAAGCCTTAGGAGAGACACAGCATTAAAACAGCTTTTCAAAGGTGGAGCTAAGGTGCAACTTAAAAGATATGATGCAAGGCTGTGATGCTATTACCTTGGATGTTAAAATACCTTAAATTAACTATATTATATTTTGTTTCTCCAATAGATAGAATGCATGGGTCTAGGAACTAAGGGTAGAAATACAAAAGAGTCTGTTCACCGTCACTACACTTGTCCACTTGGAGAATTTTTAATGTCTGTCTCCATAACTCTGCAAGTTTAGAGGTCCTGGTCCTTAGAAGAGAAATACTTCTACAAGAGTAAATAGCTAGTTACTTAAACTTTGAACTATAGCTATTGGTTGGTCACTTTAGGCTTCTAATACCAAGAGCCAAAAGGCAAGGAAAGAAGTCCCTTTCCTAGAAGGAGTAATTTACCCTGATCATTAGGAAGATCTAGGGCCCCTAATAAACAATGGAGACAGATAAGCTTACATTTGGCAAACAGGTGATCAGTTGAGATATTTCTTGGCTCTCTTGACCAATTTTGACATTAAATAGACTAGCACTGCAACCATGGGCTGAGAAAAGCATGGAAATCAGGGATTGACAGACTTTTGATCTACAGAACTGTAAGATAATAAATTTGCATTCTTTTAAGACAATAAGCTCCTGGTAACTTGTTACTACAGCACCATAAAATTGATACATCTATTTCTCTTTTAGTCTGTAGAGATATTATAGAATGAAAGAGCTGTCTTTGATCCTTTAAAGGTTTCTACTGTAGTTTATGCTACCTAGGAAATAATTAAGAAATGTTCATTTTTCATCCATATTTTAATAAGAGGAAAACAGTGACAGTCTGTATTCTGTCACTGCTAACACTTCTAACTCCTGATTTATGAAATTTTCCAGTATCTGGGATAAGATAAGGATTACTTTTAGTAAAACTGCTTCCTGATTTTTTTAATTACAACTTTGCTTATGACATGCAATAGAACAATTATGTTTACTTCTGCATTGATCTTCCTTTAGATCTGAAAGATTAGAATTTTTGCTAAAATTTACCTAGCAGCTTTGTCATATATCCACCATAGGGCACAGCAGTGATACTTCTAGACATTTATCCAAGATACATGAATATACATGCTCATTAAAAGACATATACAAGAATGTTCATAACAATCTTTTTTTAATACCATAAAACTGGAGATAAATCAAGTGTCCATCCAATGGAAAATGGATAAACAAATTATGGTATATTCATACAAAGCATTTCAGCAATAAAATAATGGAACAAACTAATTACTCTTGCAACAAAATGGGTGAAACTTAAAAATAATATGTTGAGTAAAAGAAGCCACACTCTTACATGCTCCACATACACACAAAGCATATGTTATTTTATTTATATAAAGTGAAAGAGGAAGAAAAAATCTATGACAATATAAATTGAAAAGTGACTGCCTGAGTGAGGAAGGGGTATTGACTGGAAAAGCATGTGCGGGAACTTTTTGATGTGATGGAGATGTTCTCTATCTTGTCTGGGTAGTGGTTACACCAATACATGATATATAAAATGGTTGTCCAATCTCATGAATTGGAAAATTAAGACAACGAATTTTATTGTAGGTAAATTTTACTCCCATTAAAATGACAAGCCTTGAGGACAGTTACTAGTAGGGAGCAAAGGGGAGATTTTAGGGGACTGGTAATATTTTCTTTCTTTAGATGTAGTGTAAAGGTTACACTATGTGTTACTTTGTGAAATCTTTTCATTTGTTTACTTATGCTTTGTGTTCTTTTCTGTGTATGTGTTAAACCTCATATATATTTTTCAAAAATTTACTAAAAAATAAAATGTAGGCATCAGGTAACTATAGACATTTTTAAGAACCTTAAAATGTTCTCAAATAAAATGCAGACTATTATTGCACTACTGAAAAGAAATTTAGAATAGTTACAAAGAAACTCGGCGAAAGATCTGATGTTCCAGATTTTCACTGCAACTACGTTATCTCAAGAAATAACAAAAAGACACATAAACTCCCATAAGCATGCCTTTATCATGCTTAATATGTGTTGACCTTAAACATGTAGACAGCCAGTTATTTCTCCAGCAAAAATGGGTTCATTCAGGATCAGCAAAGAATTGCAATTCGGAGTTTGCAACCATGGCAAAATCCAGCAAGTCTGCCAGCAGCAAGGGAGGAGAAACCTTCATAGAGGGCAAGAGGAAGTTGGGAACACTATTACAAACAGAGTCCATTGGAGGAATTGAGAGTTCAATGTGTAGTCGCTTTTCATTGGCTAAGGTGTGACAGTCTCTCATTGGTTGAGCTTCATGCTGGTCAAGAAGAGTAAGTCTTCTTCCTATTAGGCTTTGTTATCCCCAGGACTTGAGAGCCTTCTGACTCCGATTTAATGAGGTTTCTGTTTATTAATTTAACATTTGGAAAGAAGAGAATTTGACTGTAGAAAAGAATTGATGAATAATTTACAGACTTTTGTGGGGTCAAATAAGATAATACATATAAAATGCGTTCGAAAATCGTAAAGGACAGTACAAATGTAAGATAGTACCATCTTCCTCACCAATTGCACTTTGAAAGACTTGTCTTTAACAATAAACTTCACCAAATTTTCTCACAACAACAGTCAAGACTGTCAATGAAAATAGCACCAGCTATTTTCCACCATGGTCTATTCTTCATGATCTAAGTAAAAGAAAGATTTGAGGCTCTGGGTATAGAAAGAGACAAACATTTTAGTTAGACTGACATTGGAGATAGGGCTTTCCAGGAACAAGAAACTTTAATAGCCAAGTCACATCTGTCAACTGAAATTAGACCTACCCAGAGTCTGTGAGTATAGACAAAGTCTTCCGTCAAATCATAGACTCTTCTCTTCAATATCACATTTTCTTCCTTTGTATGTAACTGTTAATATTCATCATCATCTTCATCAGTATTACCATAATTATCACTTATATCATTCATTGAATAATGTACATATGCTTTGCATGGATTATATAATTTCATTTCTACAATTCCAGAGAGAATTCATGCCAATTTTCTTAAATTTACCATTGTGCACTGCATCTATATATATCAGTGTCTCAACCTCAATACCACTGACAGTGGGGATGGATAATTCTTTGTTGTTGGTGGAGGGACTGTCCTGTGTCTATAGAATGTTTAGCAACATCATCTTGACCCAGTAGATGTTAGTAACACCTCTACCCAAGTTGTGAAAACCAGTAATGTCCACAGTCATTGCCAAACATCCCCAGGGAAGAGGGAAGGCAAATTCACATTCACCCCGATCCCGTGGCTGATGGGAACTACTGATGTACATTAAAGTAGCCTCAACCTAATGTCAATTTCATGAGTAATACATTTTGCTTTTAGAGAAAAGATCTGGGCTTGAATCCCAACTTTGTCATGATAGTAGCTGTATGACGCAGGACAAATTATTCAATTAGGACCTTACTTTGTTTGACTCCAAGGTGAGAGTAATAAAATATCAAGTCTTACTGTGAATGACTGTCATTCTCAGTCTTAATATAAAAAACTGTTCACATGTTCCCATTATACTTAAAGTAAGTTTTTACCTATTACTTTATATTAAATCACAATGTTTATTCTCCTTGTAAAACATTTCTCAATTGCAATTAACTTGTCCGCTTGCTTCTTCATTTGTTTTTATTAACATCAATTTTAAATGCGGGAGTCGGGGGGAGCATTTCTGTCTAGCTAACCACTTTGTGCCTAGTACCTTACACACTGAAAGGTAGTTACATGCCAAATGTTCAATATGCATTTAGTGTGCAATGGCTTATTGTGATAATTTATGGGAAAGTAACAACATAGTACTTATTACATTGCTGGTGCTCACTAAATGACATTTCCTCCTTTCCTTGTATTATAAAGAAGAATGTGTCTTGAAATTATTTCCCTAGTGGAGAACCACTGCGTTACAACCTGGAATAGGATTTGTGCTAGGAAGAATAATGGCTCCCTGAAGATACCTGTGACCTAATCCCTGGAACATGTGTATATGTCCCCTTACATGACAAAAGGGACTTTGCAGATGTGATTAAGTTAAGGACCTTGAGACGGGGAGAGTATCCTAGGTTATACACATAAGTTCAATATAATCACAAGGGTACTTTAAAAAAGTAGATGAGGGAGGCAGGAAAGTAGAAACCCAGATGTATGGCAACATGATAAGAACTCAGCCCACAATTCTGGCTTTGAAAATGTAGGAAGAGGGCCGTGATCGAAGGAAAGTGAGTAGCCTTGAGAAGCTGCAGGAGGCAAGAGAAGTCTTCTTTCCTAGCGACCCCAGAAGGAACACAGCCCTGTTGACAGCTTGATTCATCTCATTGCAATCCATTTTGGACTTCTGACCCCAACAACTGTAAGAATATAAATTTGTATTGTTTTAAGTTGCCAATATGTGGTAATTTGTTCTAACAGCAATAGAAAACTAATAAAAGAAGCTACCCTGCATATGTGCTTTTTAGTTTCTCTTTTCTCCTTATTTCTTTAAAAGAAAATAACACAAGCTTTTCACATTTCTTGTCCTTTACCCTTTCACTTCTGTGTGCTACTAGCTTGCTGATTTGAGGAAGGCAGAAGTTTCCTGGCATGAGAAAAACAAATGTCGGGTATAAAAATTATAAATTGGTTTATAATCCAATTGTGTAATGTAATCATTCCATCCATTTAGTCAATAAATATAATTGAGCAACTGTGAGGTACTCTTATTTACTATACACGGAGAATATAAAATATATTAGAGAGAGTCCCTTTCCTTTATAAAGTCAGACTTAATGGGAAGAGGAAAGGAAGAAGGAAACAGACACTTAAAGAGATAATTCTTAAATATGGTCAGATACAATAACAGAATTCTTCCTAAAGCTCTTTGGGGACATATAACTCTTGCCCAGAACATTCTTTTAGAGAAAATAGATACACACTGGCTTTCTCTTGTAGTACATCCTTTTTAAGCTCATTGAAAAGCTGAGTTAAATCTATTCATAGAGAATTAATTGATTACACAATACAAGGAAAAGAAACATCTATTTTCAAGAGGCATTAAATCTACCCTCCTTAATAGAGAAACTAAGATTAAAAGAGGTGAAAAATGATGAGAATGACCTTTTTAGTTCCAATCACACAAATAAATCGGTGCACTGATGATGAATTCATTAATTTTGATTAACCACAGAACTATGAAGCTGTTTGAATTAATTCCATAATCACTATCAAGAAGAGATGCTTTAGAGCTTGATATTGAATGGTCCCACTAATTTGCACTTTGACCCAGTCTTAGGGGCATGGGTACTAACATCCTCAAGTGGCGATTTTACACACAGAAGGATAAAGTCATGGGTTTGAACAAAAGACGCATAGATAGTAACGAGGCCATAACCTGTAGCCATGATAAGGATAGCATCAAGGTTAACCTAATTTTGACAGAACCAGTGGTTTCATATTGAGGCTAAAGGGAGGTTTATTGGCAGCAATGCTACTAAGTCTTTAGAGCTGAGGGGGAAATTGTGAGATGCTCCAGACTCAGCATATAAGAAAAAGGAGCTTTGGAACTTGAAGATGACTTTTCAGGTAGTGTTAAAGCCAACTAAACTATAAAATCATTTCCAGAACTCTGGTTATCAACTACATTCACCTCCATCCAAGACCCACGGTTCTGAGGGGATGAGTTGTTGGTTAGGAGTCATATCCATGATTATAAACCTATTCCCTTAAGGGAAATAAAAACTGCTTTGGGGCTAAAATTTGCGTGAACATACAGCTAGCAGTAATCAGAGAAACTATTAGCTATTTCTTACAAAATTTTATCAAGATAAAGGAAAACAATTGTATTCCCAATCGATATGGCTTTCCCAATCACCATGTTGGAAGGTAGGTGGCCTAATGTACTATAAGTGCCAGAATGTCAGAGAATCCTCATGACAAGTCTTTATAGCAAATCAAAACAGCAAAAGATCTAAGCCATATGTGCAAAGTGCACATTTTCATCTCACTTTTAACTTCCTTTGGATTCTATCCATGAATTATCATAACAGAAAATAGAAGAATAATTTTCATATTTATTAGTTGAAAGTTTTCCATAGAGTAATAGTTCAAAATAGTGCAGAGAAACGATGACTTTGATGATCATTTTTGTAAGAAACCACAGAACTTTTTTTTTTTTTTTTAAAGATTTTATTTTTTCCTTTTTCTCCCCAAAGCCCCCCGGTACATAGTTGTGTATTCTTCGTTGTGGGTTCTTCTAGTTGTGGCATGTGGGACGCTGCCTCATCGTGGTCTGAAGAGCAGTGCCATGTCCGCGCCCAGGATTCGAACCAACGAAACACTGGGCCGCCTGCAGCGGAGCACGTGAACTTAACCACTCGGCCACGGGGCCAGCCCCAAAACCACAGAACTTTTAATCAAATATGTCATGAAAAATTTTATTCATTAATGAAAGTTCTTAATTGAGTTCATCATTCTTTGTGCTACCTGGCTTATAAGTAGGTGGAGATGAAGTTGAACAGGCTATCTGCATGCAATTCAAAATGATTGACCCCTTTGAAAACTGTTCTTTTCTGGGTAGGATAAAAAGTACAGTAAGCCAGTGATGTTAGAAAATAAAGCCTATTTTTCTCTCTCATTCAGGAAACAAGAATTTTGACTGTGTTGCCAGGCAGAGATCACTCAGAGCAAGGCACTGTTGATAAGAAAAAAACAGGGCTGTTTAATTTAGGATTTTAAATAAGTCAAGTAGATTTTTTAAGACAACCCAAACTCTAAAATTAAACACTCACATACACGGAGAACTGTTCAGTAGTGTTTACCATTGCTGTACTGTGCAGGAATACTGTCTGTATCAGTTACAAAGCCTATCTACTGAGATTCGTCTATGTTCTTCCAGCTTCTGAAACTAACGGACTCCATTAACCAGGGAGCCAAGCAACTAAGTAGTCTCTTTTGTGGTGTAATCTGGGCTCCCTCTGTGTTTTCTACACCATTTCCATTCCATTCTATTTTCTGCGCTGAAATTGTAGCCAGTGTTTTAGCACTTTTATTGCCTAGAATTCGTACATTACAAATCCTTAGTCTTTGCCTAGACTGAGTCAATTGATTTCTATGAAAGGCTTTGCTCTCCATTAATACTTTTGCAAAATGTTTGGGGTTTGCTTTATTCTTTAACCCATGCATATATGTTTTTTCTGTTTACTTGGCCTTTTAACACACTCTTTAAGTTCAGCTCCTTCTTCTTTCTATAATTTACCAGTAAGATTTTCCCTTGCTCAGCAGTGGAGTGAGCTTTATATTTTTTCTCTCTTTGAGAAGTGTTTACTTCATGATTTAAGTTCATTTTTGAAAATCAGACCCCCGTTGTGAACCATATTAATACTTCCTTTGTAACAGCTAATTTCTCTCTAGTAGCAATCGCTAGAGCTTCACAACCCAGCAACATCCAATCTAATATTTTTCTTTATAAATGGAGTAAGCACTTACTTTATTCAGTGGTATTTTAAATGCTATTTTTACATACTCACCTATATATATTAGCTTTTCAACTTTTTTAATTTGAATTATTCCTTATCTGTTAAAATAGTCTGAAGTTTATTAAAACAGTAAGGAAGACTTTATTCAACACTTGCAACAGGTGTCAAGACCATCACAACAGGGGAGAGAAATGGGGCTCAACTCCAAATACAACAAGAACAACGGGGCTTTACAGTTAAGGAGCAGGGCAGGGGGGCTCAGCGGGTGGAAAGTTACTGAGAGGAGATGTCAAGGGTAGGAAGAAATCTCGCTAAACTGATCTAACAGAATTCTTGCAGAAAGCAGCCTGGGAACTGGTGGGAGATGAGGAATTTGATCACATGTTGAGATCAGAAATCAAGAGCTGAGGGATTTTCTCTGATCTGGCTCAGCAAAACTTTCGCTAAAACTGCAAGGACAAGGACAGACAAGAAAGCCCAAAGTTGAGGCCTAGATGGGAAGAGGGCTTAGAGGAGCCTGATTAAAGTTCGGTCAGGGAAAGTCTGTCAGTTTTTAAAAATGTTTGCTTTAACAAGCAAACTGTATTTTATTGTCTCCCTCTGCCCATGCTGTTCAAAGAATGCTGGCTTTCTCACTATTTATTGAACGTACCAAGGTTGCCACCTACTCTGATCCTGACTACTTGCTCTTCCTTTTCCTGGAACTCTGTTTCCACACATATTCACAACTTTTCCTCTCTTACTTCTATTGGATCTTTACTTAAATGTCACCTCTGATTAACCAAACCTAGAATTGCAAAAGCTTCACCTACCCCCTACACTTTTCTTTCCTTTTTTCTGCTTTATTTTTCTCCCGAACACTTATCAACTATCATTTCATGAAGTGTAACCCTAACACTTAGAACTAACACTTAGAATTGTCTGATAGAGAAAGCGTTTTGCAAATATTTGTTTTTTAGTGAATAAATACAGCTTGGGAGTCTTATTTCCTTCAGGGTAGTTATTTAACAGTTTACGCCCTAATTCCTATTATTCTTTTGCATAGAACTTGCTTTGGAATTACATGCATAGACCCTGCTCTATACTTTCTAATATTTCACAGGTGAGGAATCTTTATTTCTGATATTGCATGTAATTTTATAGAAACAACATAAAATCTAGAATATCCACATAAGATAATTAAGGTACGTGCAGTCACATGTTGCATAACAACGTTTGGTCAACCGTAGACCTCATATGTGATGGTGGTCCCATAAGATTAGTATCATATAGCCTGGGTGTGTAGTAGGCTACACCTTCCAAGTTTGAGTAAGTACATACTATGATGTTCACACAACAGCAAAATCATATAACAATGCATTTCTTAGAATGTAACCCTGTCGTTAAGCAAGGTGTAACAATAGTTACTCTAGTTTGTATCATTTGTGAGGAAATCTCAGTGTGATTATAAAGCATTTGTGTAGCTTTAAATTGAGTCATTAAGAACTGGATTTATGTGATCCATTTCATCTAAAGCTACAAAGCCTTGTGATCACTGATTTAGAGTCATATTTCATTGTAATTTAAGTGACTAATAGAATGATCACCTGAAAGACAGATTCACATGTACCCTATTGATTCCTAAAGAACACACGAAAGGAACCAATACTCATAAAGAGCGTGGAAAGTAGGAAGTTAAACTGAAGTGTCTGTCTTTCAGGCTGAAAGACTATATACTAGAAGTTTTGCAAATTCCCTTTTAGCTCCTAGCAATGCATACAATAAAAATGTTTTTATAGAATTGTGATACTTATCTTGTGGGCTCTCTGGATACCTCAAATAAATTGGTCATTATCTATTCATTAACTAGCAAAGATGACCTACGTGTCATAAAGAAGAGGCATTTGGGGCTAATCTGACCATGTTTAATTTACTTATATAGGAATTATTTATTCGTTTCCAAAGCAAGACAGAAAAAGTTTGTTTAAATAGGAAATTAGGTATCCTCACAATCATCTCATGTCACTCATGTTTTTTTCATAAGAACTTTGTGTATTTTTAGACTAATTAGAAGGGCAGCTAAAATTTCACGTATCTTTGGGACTTGAAGTATTTTCTGTAGAATACATCTGTATAATAATTTTTATGACATTTAAAGGACCTTGTTCATTTTAAAAGACTAGATTTCTCATTTGTACATGTGAAATTATTAATTCTCTTCTTTTTCTACACTTAGTGAAACCAGAATGATAACTTATTTCCATGGGACGAAATCCCATCTCTTAGAACTCTACTATTTGAGAAACTACTATGAATGTTTTTAATATTTCCTTGAGTTTTATTTTTTTAACTACAAAAATAATATGGACCATTGTTACTAGGAAAACTACAATTATGCATATAAACAACTTATTAATCTTTGCCTTATACATGTATTTATATACAATGATGGTATTAGATTCATAGAATAAATTCACAAAAGTACAGTTAAAGAGTATTAAATAGATTTTAATATATGTTACCATATTCCTTCTACAAGGGTGACATATAAATGTTCTCCTTTCATCAACGTATGAAAATATTCATTTCTTCCTAATGCAATTAAGCAGAATATCATCATGCATATTTTTGGTCAATTTCAATTAATCTGAGTACAAGTAGGTTGTGCTGAGAACCATTGTTGTTATTTATTGGTGATTTGGATTTTAAATTTGAAATAATTTTCCAGCTTACCAGTATATTTTAATTGTATTTATGGATTAGTTTTTAAATCATTTGAATATGTTTAAATGTTTATCTTTTTTGCACAGATTCTTTTTTTCTGTCTTGCTTAGAAAAATAATATATATCCCAAGATAAATAAGATACTTTAAAATGTTTCTAATTTTCTTATGCTTTTATTTTTAAAACTATAATCTATGAAAATTATAATGTGCTGTACATTACATCAATATTTGCTACGTAATTATTATAGGGAAATTATCCACATCTATCTATCTATCTTCTCTCTATCCCTCAAACCCTTTGTGTCTTATGAGCTTTATTCAATCATCAGAATATATGCTATAATAACTTGAGATATCACCACTGGTTTTGGTGCTAAGTATGCAAGGAAAAACTATTCCTAAAGAATGATACCTGGGTAAAAATTCCTACCTCATTGTTGTGTAACTTTCCTGTCTGTCCTAGGCATAAGTTGAATGAATTTTGGAGAATTATTACAAAATCTGGTTATGAATCCAACTACAACTGCTTGACATATACTGGAGGAAACCAACACAGTCTCTAGCTCTGATTAGGACCTAATCATCTGAGAAGTGCTTTTTCTTTTTCTTGAAATATCCTCCTCCCTCAATTTGCAAAAAAAAAAAAAAAATGTAAGCAAGGATAATAGTACTTTTCACTACCTTGCCTAAGAGACATACCATCTTACCAGCTTTCTGCCATATTCTAGGGAATGAGATCTTCACCATCTTGACATTCCATAGAATATCACACTAATCTACTTTACTGTTAAAATTATTCAGCTTAGACTTAAGGAGAAAGTTGAAAAGGCATTCCGTAGTAAGACATATTTACCAGAAAGTGAGAGATGAGTGTTATGAAAGTTCTCCAAACTTTGAAAACTGGTCCAAATCTCCAGTGAGATCTCTAGGCATCTGTGACCTAGACCCTTGCAGAATATCCCCTACAAAGTGAAAACATTCGGCTGATTCATTAATAGCTTACCACAGTAAAAGATACACAAAAAGTCTTTACATTTGATGGGCAACACATACCACATTTGATTGTGGTGCTCTGACCCATCTACTGAGTTGTAAGATTTCCATCTTTGAGTAGGGTTCTGAGCAAGAGAAGCCTTTAATCATAGGTCCAGGCTATAGTTCAGGTGACTTTGAAAATTGGAATTTGTAATTCAACAGATCAAATGATAACAAAATTGTTTGTGGAAAATAAAAATTCAAATAGAATTTTGAAGCAAATTGATACATTCTTCTTTAGATAATTGTTCTCCTTGTAGAAGTAGCTCCTAAATTTGTAACTGGGCTCCAATAGCCATCAAGCAATCATGTAACCTAAGCTGTTAGATGGACACAACGGCAATTCATCGTTACTCTTGCTGCAATACCTATCCTCGCTCGATCAATAGCAACAGATTAATAAATGGGGAGTTATATATGAATAGTTAATCAAAGAACAATAACAACAAAAGCAGACCTGATTTCCAGTTGGTTTTGTGTGATATGCTGGCACCAAGCAAAAGTGGACTGCAGAACTGCTGGAGCATTAGAGTCCAAATCAGGAATATCTCTGAAAGATAATGAAGAGAAATCCTCCTAGTGAGTGGAATTTGAAGAGTATATTTGGTTATCTAGTTTGATGATGTGATTTCTTTTCTTGTCCATGGAAATCCTCTGTGACAAAAGCTGAAAACATGAAGTATTTCCCATTACCTGTCACCAATGAAGGGATGTGAATTATTACTCCTTATGTGCTGATCTCTCTTACTGCTAAGAGTTCCACCTGATTTCTCTCTCAAATATTATGTTGGATGGAAAAAAAAACAAGCTGAACTAAGAAATAATTGTTACCAAAAATAGCATCTGGGTTAGAGGCTCTGTTTCTTTATGTGTGACAACCCCACTAAATTTTAAAGGAAGTGCTGCTTCACACAAACAACGCTAATAAAACATTATATACAAGTATATTTCATTGATGTTGCCTTATTGATTAGATGACTACAATAGATTATAATTATAATTATTTTAGTTCAGTGCCAAAATCAAATAGTTTTGACAAAATAAAGATACTCATTTTTAAGTAAGACTATTTTAGGGGGAAAAAAAAAGATGAGACAGTCAACCTCAAGTGGTTGTTATGTATATGAAAATTAAAAAATATAATGCCATATATAAGCTATTTTTCCAACTAAACCTCGAAAGGGACCATTAAACTTTCCTTCAGCTAAAGAAATCCCATTTCCAATGTAGTATATTGTGTTTTTACATGTTGAAGTGGACATATAAAAGGCAAAATTTATACTTATTTCCCCTTTTTTGTGATTACGCTAACGTCTTCTCTGTTAAATGCTAACGTGCAGTAATTCTTTCAACATGAAAATATCTAACTGCTTTGACACTTTGAAAAACCAAATAAAGTTTCCATTAGAAATGTTGTAGCATCCCCATGGTCTAGCATTCCTAGAAATGTAGTTGTTAGGTATTGTGTTTCTTTTACATATCAATGGAAGTTTAGAAATGAAGAGAGACTTGGCTCCAGTTGTTTCTTATTGATTAACAGCAGCAAAAACAGAACAAAAACTTAAAAAAAAATTTTAGTCTCAGAATGGATATGTTAAACTGTATTCATTTGACCAAATTGAACTGCTGTGAAAGTTTGTGGAAGACATACTTTTAGTAACAACACTCAGAAGCATGTCATCAACATAATTTAAAAAGTCAATTCTCTTGCCCTTAAAATCTCTTATTTACCTCTCCCCTCTTTACTTAAAGATACACTTATGTACTCCCTATCTTAACACATCTAACTTGTTTTGGCTATATATATACCTCTATATATCCATTTTGGCTATAGTAAATTCTTTATAATATATTAAAAACTTATACAATCTGATTCTTTTTTTCTTTTTTTTTTTGAGGAAGATTAGCCCTGAGCTAATTACTGCCAATCCTCCTCTTTTTCCTGAGGAAGACTGGCCTTAGGCTAACATCCATGCCCATCTTCCTCTACTTTATATATGGAATGCCTACCACAGCATGGCTTTTGCCATCAGTGCCATGTCCACACCCAGGATCCAAACCGGTGAACCCCGGGCTGCCGAGAAACAGAACATGCACACTTAACCACTGTGCCACCAGGCTGGCCCCTACAATCTGATTCTTAACCGCTGTTTCACTATTTCTTGAAGTATGGCTTCTAATCTCAGCAGTTCACTGGAATCTTCAATGTTTCAACTTCTTTTCATATTTTCTATTTTTTAAAATATTTTATTACAAAAAATTTTAGACATATAGAAAAGTAGAGAAAATAGTATAATAAATCCCTAAGTCCTGCTCACCTAGTTTTTAAAATTATTAGCTTATACCACATTTATTTCATCTGTGCCTCAAACCACATCTTCAGGAGTGAGCTAATAAATAAGAGAAGCTTAGAATGAAGAGGAGGTGACGAATAGGGATTGAAGGATTAGGTACAATTAAAGGTGAGTGAAGAAGAAAAGCTAACTCTGCTTTAAAATGAACAGAAGCAGGAGATAACGGGTGAAGATGCTGGCGACTTTGATCATCCCAAGAGCAGGATTTGAGGGTATCTTCTTGGAATATGAAGGAAGGAACATTGGATTCTCGAGGATTGTGGAAAAGACATAATAAATGCTAAAGGGAGTAAAGTCAGCTTTTAAAATAAATCAAAGGATTAAAGGATTCTGGATTAAAATAAATAAAATGATCAAAGGATTTTGCAGAGCACTGATAGTGAAAGTAGCTAAATAGAGATTTCAAGTGGGTTTAGTGATTAGACTCTAATCTTGTTTTTCTTCTGTTCTGATCTTTTCCAAAAATCTTTAAATCTAACAGAAGAATTTGGGATTTTTGGTGGGGGAATATGCCCGAATTTTAGGTGTTTGTTGTACTTGTGAATGGGTATTTTTACTAATGATATTAAGTGACTGAAAGTAGTCACTCAATTGACAATAATACATAATCAGCCGCTTGAAAATATTCTACCTAAAACTGCGCCTATCCAAAATGTATGCCTCTTGATCGCCATGTAGCGTTTCCTCTCTATCTTAGGTTCTGTAAATAATCTTCTTCACCAGGAATTCAAGTTTAATGCTATATCGCGTGATACAGCAGTGAGTCAACTTCCTACTGGTTTTATCCTGACCTTATTTTAACTGAGTTTTTAAAAAATCAAGTCTTGTTTATAGAAACAATTTCCTGCATGCAGGAAATTTGTTTTTTTAGGTTATGAAACCTGTTTTCTTCTTATCAGTTACTTTCAGGCACCAGGAGTCTTAACTGTAATATCAGATCTTTGCCTAGATCTTTGCTATGCTAAACTGTGTTGTCCAGTCACCACACAGCATATCTTTACCTACCTAAATCGTTACAGTTGCCTAATCTTGGGGTCCTTGTTTCTATGCATTGACTCCTTCTCAGGAACTCACTGTTTACTGCATATTTTTAATGCCAGATTACTTCTTTGCATGGCAATCTCAATAAAATGCACTTTTCTTCACCCATATACTCAAAATACTTAATGATAGGTATGTCACAGACACCAGTCACTCAGAAGAGAGAAAGGTCAAAATGCTGGGGGTCCCCTGCCATGTCAGGGCCTAACACTCTTTTTCCTTAATGCTTTGCTGTTGGTGGAGTTCTGAGGGAAAGTCAGGGCAGCTCGGGGAGGCGCTATTCAGGATGCAAGGGGGACCAGTTTTTTGCCAACTGGTATGGAAATAAAATCTTATCCACTGGTATTGCTGTACCTGTTGTTAGGAGTAAATGTCAGTCCTGCAATACTTGACTGAGTAAACTTCTCTTTAAGTACCTGTGCTTGGTTTACTAATTTTTTTTCCATATCTAATTTTGGAAACTAGCCTCTTTCTTCTATAGGAAATCATTGTTTAGTGTATGCTAGAGACTGAAGGTTTGTGTTCTCCCAAAATTCATATGTTGAAGTCCTAACCTTCAATGTGATGGCATTAGAACATGGGGCATTTGGGAGGTGATTAGGTCAAGAGAGTGTAGTTCTCATGAGTGGGATTAGTGCTCTAATGAAAATTACCCCAAGAGCTCCCTTACCTCTTCTGCCACATGAGGACACATCAACAAGACAGCCATCTGTGAACAAGGTAGTGGGTCTTCACTAGACACCAAATCTTCTGGCACCTTAATCTTGAACTTTCCAGCCTTCAGAATTGTGAGAAATAAATTCCTGTTGTTTCTAAGTCACCTGTCTATGGTACTTTGTTATAGCAGTCAGAATGGACTAAGACAGTGTAGTAACCCTAACAGTGTTTTAAATTGTGGAGTATCCAATGACACCCTGCACTTTTAAAACCCCTAAGTAGTGCATGTGCCTGTGTGTGTATGTCTTACATATATAACATACTTTGTGCTACATCAGTTACTCTCTCTCTTAAGCAAAAATGTAGACAGTGTGCAAGAATAGGTGAGTAGTATAAGCAAAAAGATGAAAACTCCAAGAAAGTGCTAAAAATCAACAACACTGTAACAGAAATTTAAAAATGCCTTTATAGACTAATTGGAAGATGGGACACAACAGAGGGAGAAATCTGAGAATATGAAGATATGTCAGTATAAACTTCTCAAACTGAAAGGCATTGATAACAATTAATGTAAACAGAATAGAACATCCAAGAACTGTGGTACAACTTCAAAAGATACAGCATACATGCAATTGCAGTAGCAGATTGAGAAGAGAGAGAGAGAATGGAGAAGAAATATTTGGCATAATAATGTCTGTGAATGTTGTAAAATTAACAACAGACACCAAAGCACAGTTCCAGGAGGCTCAGAGAAGACCAAATACAATAAATACACACACAAAAAAAATCTTTACCTAGGCATATGATATTCAAACTGCAGAAAGAGAAAAAGAATCTTAAAAGAAGGCTGAAGAAAAATAAACCTTACCCATAGGGAACAAAGATGTGAATTATAGTGAATTTCTTACCAAGAAATCTTGCAAGTAAGAAGGGAGTAGAGTCAAATGTTTAAAATATTGAAAGCAAAATGAAAAAACACCAAACAATTTTCTATACTCAATGATAATTTCCTTCAAAAAGTGAAGAAGAAATAAAGACTTTCTCAGACAAATACTGAAGGAATTAACCACCAGTAGACTTTCTTTGCAAGAAATTTTAAAAGAAGTTCTTCAGGGAAAAAGAAAAAAGATATAGGTCAGAAGCTTGGTAGATAGTCTAGGTAAAGAAAGGAAGAACATTAGAGAAAGACTAAATGAAGGTAAAATAAAATCTATTTTTTATTTGTAATTGATCTAATGGATAACTCTTTAAAGTAGTAATAATAACTATGTATTGGGTGATTATAAGATGTGGATAGCTAAAGTGAAAGACAGCAATTTTACAAGGAACAAAAGGAGGAACTGGGATTATCTGTTATATGGTATCTGCACCTTGATGCTCTATAGTGTTACTTGAGAGTGGACTTGGATTAGAATAAATGTTTATTGCAAACTCAAGGGCAACAACTAAACAAAATTTTTTAAATATATAATTGATATGCTAAAAGAAGAGAGAAAATGGAATAATGTAAAATGCTCAAGTAATCAGAGAAGCCAGAAAAAGAAGGGAAGAAAATAAAAAAATAAATTGCAAGTGTGATGAATACAAAAGTTACGAATATCATCCATATTAATCCAACTATATCAATAATAAATTTATATATGAATGGTCCAAGAACATCAATTAAATGACAAAAATTGTCGGGGTGGATAAAAAAATGAATTATATGTAGTCTCCAAGAAACACATTTTAAGTATAAAGCTTAAAAGTCAAAGGATGAAGAAAGATAAACCATGCTAATGTTCATCAAAAGAAAGCTGAAATAGCTTTATTAATTTCAGTTAAAGCAGATTTCTGAACAAGAAAACATCATAGTTAAAGAGGAATATTACATAAAGATAAAGAGATCAATTCTCAAGAGGACATCAGAATCCTTAACATGTCTGCTTCTAAACATAGAACATCAAAATATGTGAGGCAACAGCTGACAGAATAGCAAAGAGAAATAGAAAAATTATACTATTATACCTGGAGACTTCAACATATCTTTTTCAGCAATTGATGGATAAAGCACACCAAATATTAGTAAAGATATGGTTGGTCTGAACAGCACCATTAACTAACTGGATCTAACTGACATTTATAGAATACTTCGTCCAACAACAGAATACATATTCTTCTCAAGTTTACATGGAACATTCACCAAGACAAGCTATGTCTTGGCCATAAAACACACCTTAACAAATTTAAAAGAATGGATAATACAAAGTGTGCTCTCAGACCTCAATGGAATTAAACTAGAAACCAGTAACAAAAACATAGCTGGAAAATCCCAAAATAATTGGAGACACACTTCTAAATCACACGTGGATCAAAGAAGAAATCTCAAGAGAGATTTCTTAAAATATGTTGAGCAAAATGAAAGTGAAAATATAAATCAAATTATGGGAGCAGCCAAAGTTGTGCTTAGAGGGAAATTTATAGCATTGAATACAGATATTAGAGATGAAGAAAAATTTAAAATCAATAATCTAAGCTTTACCTTAGAAAACTAGAGAAAGGAGCACAATTTAAGCCTAAGGAAAGCAGAACAAATGACAAAAATTAGAGCATAAATCAATGAAGTTGAAAACAGCAAAACAATACAGAGGTTCAACAATACCAAAAGTTATTTCTTTGAAAATATCCATAAAATTGGGAGAACTATAAGCTGGCTAAGCAAGAGAAAAGAGAGAAGACACAAGTTACTAACATCAGAAATGAAAGTGAGGATCTGTCTACGGATTTCATGGACATTAAAAAGATAGTAAAACACTACTGAAAAACCCTGTGCCCACAAATTTGACAACTTAGATGAAATGGACCAATTGCTTTTTTTCTTACAGGAAAAGATTTGCCCTGAGCTAAGGTCTGTTGCCAATCTTCTACTTTTTTTCCCTTCCTAAAGCCACAGTGCATGGTTGTATATGCTAGTTGTAAGTTGTCCTAGTTCTTCTACGTGAGTTGCTGCCACAGTATGGCAACTGTCAGACAGGTAGTGTGGTTCTGTGACTAGGAAACAAACCCAGGCCGTCAAAGCAGTGAGCACCAAACTTTAACCACTAGGCAATCAGGGCTGGCTCTGGAGCAATTTCTTGAAAGATAGAAAGTACTAAAAATCACACAAGAAAAAAACATGAATAGGCTTATATCCATTACAGAAATTGAATCAATAATTAATAACTTTACAAAAAAGAAACACTGGGCTCAAATGGATTCTTTGGTGAATTATACCAAACATTTAAGAAATAAATATTACTTCTCTAGAAGATCTTTCCTATAGGAGCAGGGGGAACATTTCCAAAGTTATTCTATGAGGCCAGCCTTGTCCTAACACCAAAACCAGATAAAGACATTATAAGAAAGGAAAATTATGAACCAATATTTTTAATGAATATAGATGCAAAATCCACCAAAAAAATTAGCAAATCAAATCCAAGAATGTATAAAACATTTATATACCATGGCCAAGTGGGATCTATTTCAGGTATACAAGGCTGGTTCAACATTCAGAAGTGTGTTAATGTAATCCCCAACATCAACAGAATAAAGAAGGAAAATCCCAAGATTATATCCACCAATTCAGGAAGAACATTTGAAAAAATCCAAAACCCATTCAGGATAAAAAAATCTCATCAAACTAGGAATAGGGAGAACATTCCACACTTGTTAAAGAACATCTACAAATAACTTATGGCGATCATCATACTTAATGGTAATAACCTTTATACTGTCCTTATAATATCAGAAACAAAGCTAGAATGTACCCTCTCAGAATTCTTATTCAACATTACAATAGAAGTCATAAATAGCCCAATATGACAAGGAAAAGAAAAAAAGTATACAAATTTGGAAAGAAGAAATGAAACTTACTTTATAGATGACACATCTATGTAGAGAATTCCAAAGAATAAAGAAAAATCTCCCATAATAAGCAATTATGGCAAGTTACTAGATAGAAGGTTAATATACTAAAGTTGTGGGTTTTTATCTACCATCAATGAACAATTAAATTAAAGATATAATACCGTTTACAATAGCATCACAATGCAAAGTCCTAGGGATTAATCTAACAATATAGGTAGAGAATATATACAAGCAAAAAATTGTGATGAAAGACGTCAAAGATTTAAACAAATGTAGGGATATTCTCATATTCCATGCTCATGGCTTGGAAGAAAATATTGTAAAGATGTCAATTCTACTGGAAATGATCTATAGATTGAAAGGAATCCCAATGAAAATCTCAACAAGCTATTTTGTATATATTGATTTAAAAAGTTCTAAAATTAGATGGAAAGGAAAAAGTGAAACAAAATAGAAACAGAATAGTGAAGAAAAGTCAGAAGAATGACACTACCGTCATTAACTGACTTTAAAACTTACTATAAAGCTACAACAATCAAGACAGCAGTCTGTTGATGAAAGAATGGACACGTATGACAATGGAACACAGTAGAGAGTCCAGAAATAGACTCACAGAGATAAAATCAACTTATTTTTGGCAAAGGAGCAAAGGTAATCCATAGACAAAGAATATTCTCTTCAACAAATGGTGCTGGAACAATTGGAGATCCATATTCCGAAAAGAAAAAAACCCTTGACACAGACATTACATCTTTCACAAAAATTAATTAACAATGGATCATAAACCTAAATGTAAAATGAAAAACTATCAAACTTCTAGAAGAAAAGAGGAGAAATCTAGGTAAACTCAGATTTAGTGATGAGTTTCTGAGAAAACACCAAAAGCATGATCAATGAAAGAAATAAGATCGATTTTATTAAAATTAAAAATTTTTGTTATGAGAATGACTCTGATAAAGAAATGAAAAGACAAGACACAGATTGGGAGAAAATATTTGCAAAACACGTCTGATAAAGAACTTATGACCAAATTATACAAAGAACTCTTAATATTCAACAATGCAAACAAAACTCAATTAAAAAGGGGGCAATAGATCTGAATAGATACCTTACCAGTTAAGACATACAGATGGCAAATGAGCAAACGAAAAGATGCTCAATATGCTGACAAAGATGTAGAACAACAGGTGCTCTCACTCATCCCTGGTGGGAATGCAAAATGATGCTTTGAAGGCAGTCAGGCAGTTTCTAACAAAGCTAAACATAATCTTAGCATACGATCCAAAAACTGCTCTCCTAGGTATTTACCCAAGTGAGTTGAAAATGTGTGTCTACAAAAAAGCCTACTTGCGAACGCTTTTAGCAGTTTTATCCATAATTTCCAAAAACTAGAAGTAACCAAAATATGCATCAATATGTGAATGGATAAACAGTGGTACATCCATTAAATGAAATATTATTTAATGATAGAAAGCAATGAACTGTCAAGACACAAAAAGACACGGAGGAAACTTTAATGCACATTACTTAGTGAAAGAAGCCAATCTGAAAAGGATACAATGTCTTAAGGAATGTGATCTAAGAGTACGGTGAACAAATGTTGCTAATTTGGCAACTGAAGCCAGATTTTTCTGAATTTCGTAACTGCAGTTTTTACTATACCACATTGCTATAAAAGAGGGTTTTAGATTCACCAGGTACTTATGGGCATTTTTCTAAATGGTGGAAGCGGAAATACTGTAATAGAAATAGAACTTGGAAATAATTTACTATGGGGTTGCGTCCATATCTGTAGGAAGACCTCTGAGACCTTTGAACATTGATGTACTTGGCTGGCTTCCACACTGTCTCCTTGAGGGCCTAGTGAGATGCCAGGGATCTATTTCTAATCATTTGTGTCCTTATCCTTATAAACCCTCTGCACCTAGGCTTGGTAGTAAGCTGAAGAGAAACCAACTTGAGAAGGGCCTGGCAAGTTGCCATTGCAACTTGTGAAAATTTAACAAATATGTGTTGGATTGCTCTGGACTAGACTGAATCATTTTAAATGAAAGACTGAAGATAGGCCCTGGGGAACTACAGACCTGTATGCGTCATGCCCTGAAATGACAGGCTGTAGGATGTATAACAAGATTTAGACCCTGTCCTCTTCAGTAAGCTTCCTATTTGCAGAACTGCAAATCTATAAAGGAAATCATGCTTATCTAATAACCAGCGTCATTTGAGGATATAAATAAATGCAGAAATGCTTAGATTCCACATTTCTTCGGCAGTACTCTATGCAAAGATGAGTTTTACAGGCATAGATATGGAATTGGGAATAGTGTCTTCCTACAGGGATCTCCCTGAGACATGCAAAACAGCAAAGGTAATGCAAACTTTTCTTAGCGCAGTGCTGTGCAAGAGAAATATAGTGAGAGCCACATAAGTCATTTTGAATTTCCTGGTAGCCATGTTAAAAAAATGTAAAAGGAAACAGGTGGAACTATTCAAATGACATATTTTCTGTAACTTAATCTTTATATCCAAAACTGTATATAAAAATATCAAAATAAATTGTATGGATGAGATACTTTACGGTAATGTTTTTTCTTACGAAGTCTTTGAAATCTGGTATATTTTTACAGCACATTTCAGTTTGGACTAGGCATATGCTGTGTGCCTATCAGCCCCATGTGGCTAGTGGCTGCTGTATTAATGTAGGCTTATAGTTGTCAAAGAAGGAAAAAAACTACTTTTAATAATACCCACAGTTCCTCAGATACCTGGGAGCTCACAATACATATCTAGCATTTGAGAACATATGAAGAGATGTAGTTAACAGTAAGCTAACAACAGCACATCTAATGGCTCAAATGGTAACAAAAAGACCACCAGTTACTTGCTTAACTAGTAATGCAATGTATTCTCTGAAAGGGCTTATGTGTTCTGTTCGTTCGTCTCATAGCTCTCAAAATATCTGTTGGGTGAATAAATGAAAGGCAAGGAAAGAACCAGTCTTTGTTCCCTTGTTCCAGAATAAGGCAGTCCCTACTCCAAGATCTCATATTTCTTTAGACAAATATGCTTCTGCGTGGAGGCCCTCTCCTGATTTTCTCCTCTTAGCCACCGAGAGTTGAGGAGCCCTCTCTGACGCTCCTGCCCATCCTGGGCCTTGATATTTCTCTTCATTTTGCCTATTTCCTGCCCAATACTGTAAGGAAAACAAGGGGAGGAAGAAAGAAGAGCAAAAGAAAGGGGGGAAGAAGAAAGGAAGCGAAGAGGAAGAGGGGGGAAACAGAGAAGCAAAAGTGAAAGGAATATGGAAAAGTAGGGAAGAAAAAGATGAAGAGGAAGAAATAAAGGAGGAAGAGAGTGAAGAGGGAGAGTCCTCTCAGTGAAACTTCTCTAAATTTTGTGATAAAACAGTCAAGCCAGTCCTTTTCTTTCTCTTGGAAAAGAACACATCGGTATTCTCCTCCTCAATCCTCCCTGCTTCTCTCCTTAACCAAGCAATCAGTTTTTGACAAATTAAACTATATAGCCATTTTAAACATCATTAACTTTGTTTAAGGAGTTTTGTATTCAGTTAATTTTATAATATCATGGATGATGAGATCTGAACATCTGTAGTAATGTAAGATAGGAATTATCTTTGTAGACTCTTTCCTGTGGTTAGCTGCATAACATATCACTGTTAATAATAAAAAATAAATAAAAATTTAGCTGGCACAATCAGGAAGTTCAATGAAATGAAAACTCTCTGCTACTAAGAAGTTACTATAGTCACTGGGTCTTAATTTTCTCATTTTTAAAATTGAGGATTATAAACTACTTCATAGGGTTCCTGTGAGGTCAAATGAAATAATGGATGTAAAGAACTTAACTACAATGACCAGTACTGAGCCAGGGCTCAAAGTTGTTCACGTTATTAATAATGCAGAAGAGCAGGAAGCGTTGGATAAAAGAAGCAGTCTTATCTACAGAATGTTATCGAAAACATAAATATGGAGATGCTCTGATAAAGCAGGCATATGTACATGTTTTGATAATAGGAGAGAGGCTAGCCTTGCCCACTTAACAATTTATAATCCTTCCTGCTCGGTTGTGCTTTTGGAAAACCCTGTGCATCTAAGAAGAATCATTTGGAAAGATCTGAGTTACACCATCTTTGAAGGTGTTGTTGTTGCTGTTGTCGTTCCCGCCATTCTAAGATTTGACAGCTCTTGAAAAAATTCAGTCAGCCCTCCCACTAGAGATAGAGTCATTTAAGGAATCATATGGTAAAGCTATTAAAGTCCATGACAGGCTACTAAACTTAAGGAATGAATGGAAAGACCTGAGGGAATAAATATGAGAGTAGGCCAAGTGGGTTTAGTATGTTAGTCTAAATATTGATGAGGGATATCATTCAACTACTTACAATTACAGAGAGAATGGTATTTTAAACCCAGATATTTATCAAATTTTGGAAATTATTAAGGAGCTCCCAGCTACTTCAATCACTGTCACTCATAAGATAGATGATTGTTGGCACACGTGTCCACTATTTACAGTTTCTAAGCATCTATAATATGTGTGCTACCTACTTGACTGCTACATTGAAAAATGAGCCTCGCTGAGCTGATGTCCTATAGCTGTTCTTCATTACCTGAAATGCTACTCTGGGGTTTGTATAGCTAATAACAATTACAGGTTCCCTGATTGTATAACTATCACTGTTGGCAGATTATGAAGTGTTCTGGTCTGTGATGCATAAAATCTATTCTCACAGTCTTAAAAAAAATTATTCTTAATTTTGAAGCAATTTGTTATATGAAACATAACTTGTTAAACATTTAAGCAAAAGCGTGGCAATGCATGTTTCATGGACCAGGTCTGGATTAGTTAACTGTTGTGAGACAAATCCTGTGACAAATCCTGTGAGAACTTGATGCACATTGTGCCTTGGTTCTTTATTTGCAAATCCCCATGTCAATATAAGTGAATAATTGATAGAAATCAACCAAACTTTGGAGTAGTACTTAAAGGAAGGAGTCAAAGAAAGAAGCTGAGTGGATGTTTCCCAAGACTATTAAGGAAAGAGATGAGAATAATTTTGTTGAGCCCAGTGATTTCAAATTAACAAAATCATCAGCCATCACTCAGATAAATACTATATTTGTTCCTTAAAAATCTTTTCTTTTAGATATACAGTTTTCTGTTTTCAGCTTTATATGTTTTGATTGAGAAATCTTTCTTCCCCAATGGTATTAAGATACACATTCTGTATTTCCTAATATTTGTATTCACTTGCTTAATTTTTAATACATGGATTTTAAAACGTCAAAAATAAAAAATGTACTCGGGGTGGCAGCCTTCCTATAGTTGTCCTCCACCCACCAAAATACTATATCTTTCAAGAATAAGAAAAGTTGTGGGGCTGGCCCCGTGGCCGAGTGGCTAAATTCGCGCGCTCCGCTGCAGGCGGCCCAGTGTTTCGTTAGTTCGAATCCTGGGCGTGGACATGGCACTGCTCATCAGACCACGCTGAGGTGGCGTCCCACATGCCACAACTAGGAGAACCCACAACGAAGAATACACAACTATGTACCAGGGGGCTTTGGGGAGAAAAAAGGAAAAAATAAAATCTTTAAAAAAAAAAAAAAGAATAAGAAAAGTTGTTAGCTTTTTGGTTACCTTCCAAAGATTTCTTTGCAAACATGTCAATACAAAAGATATCACTTCCATGCCTTTTAAACACAAATTGCAAAATAACTTTTATACATTCTTTTTCATTTAAGTGTAAATTCCAAGGCAAGGGTAGAAGTTTTCGTAAATTTCTAGGGTTCTAGTTGTTATATTTTGATCATAAATAGCAAATTCTGCAAAATCATTTATTAATCATTTTCCCATTGTTTCATACATGAGGATGTCCACAGCTCAGGTATATGTATTTATCTGTTAGTCCATTTATCGAATACCACATGTTGAATTATTATAGCTTAGTAATATGTTTCACTATGGATTACAGCAAATCTCTTCCTTTCTCTCCTTTCTTCTTCAAAATCATCTTGCCAGAGCTGGCCCCGTGAGTGAGTGGTTAAGTTCACGTGCTCTGCTTCAGTGGCCCAGGGTTTTGCTGGTTCGGATCCTGGGCACAGACACGGCACGGCTCATCAGGTCATGTTGAGGCTGTGTCCTACATAGCACAACCAGAAGGATCTACAACAAGACTATACAACTATGTACTGGGGGGTTCTGGGGAGAAGAAGAAGAAGAAAAAGAAGATTGGCAACAGATGTTAGCTCAGGTGCCAATCTTTAAAAAAAGAAAATCATCTTGTCTGTTGTTCTTTATTCTTCTATATACATTTTAGGATCAACTTACCAAGTTCTGTGTGAGAAAACAATGTAAATAAAACTTTTACTAGAAAGGAGATTTGCCATTTTTATAATATTTAGTCTTTCCATTCATAAAATGTCTCTCTCTCCATTTTTATTCATTTTTGAACTTCCATATTAATTTTCTCCATAAAGTTGTGTTTATGTTCTGTTAAATTTATGTTTAATAGTTTTGAGATTTGTTTGTTTTGCCTTCGGCAAACAGTATTTGGCTACAAATTTGGCAATACTGAAGAAAGAACATCTTTTTTAGACTTCTAAACTGAGAAGGAAAAATTAAAGAAAAACAATCTCATGAGAAGACCTCTGAAAGAATTACCAAGGTGTTTAGTAGATCCTTTAATTATTGTAATAGGAACTAATCAGCCAAATCCAGATTATAGGGCATTCTGTATTTGCTCCAGAGATCAAGCATCACAAAAATAAAGGGTGGGGCAATTGCTAGAAAACAAGAAAGAAGTAAGGGGCATATCAAAAGAATGCAACGAGAGTACTTTGTGGATCTGGATTTGAACAAATCAATAGTAAAAAGACATCTTTGAAACAATTGGGAAATTTTAATGTATATGGCATTAAAGAATTGTTAGTGGCTTGCTAGTTTATTTAAACTTGTCTTTATTAGACATATTAATGTATTTAGGGTGGAATGATATTGTGCTTGGATTTTCCTTTAATAAACAAAACAAAACAACAACAAACAAACCAACCTACACAAAACAGTTCTGGGGGATGTGAATGGAGGTTGTAGTGTGTGTTTTCCTGGAGATAGATAAAACAAGAAGTATGATTGGCAAAATATTAATAATTGTTGAAGCTAGATGAGGGGTACATACATTTAATTGTACTGTTCTTTCTCTTCTTCTGTATATACTTAAAAATTATTTTATGGTAAAACAATTTTTAGCAAAATTCAGCATTCAGTTTTATTTGCAGGAGTCTTTAACTTCTTGGAAGAATGAAATTGACTATTGTAACCTATGTGTTACAAATATAGGGTTTTTGGGGGGTCTGTTTGGTGAGGAAGATTGGCCCTGGGCTAACATCTGTGCCAGTCTTCCTCTATTTTTTGTATGCGGGATGCCACCACCACAGCATGGCTTGATGAGCAGTGTGTAGGTCCATGCCCAGGATCTGAAACCATGAACCCCAGGCCACCGAAGCGGAGCATGTGAACTTAACCATTAGACCCCCTGGCCAGTCCTACACATGTAGTTTTTATAAAAATGAATATCTGGAACCCAAACCCAATTTGAAAAATATGCAAAGGACATAATCACACAGTTGGCAAAGAGAGACATACATTTTTTCAACATACAGAAAGATGTGGAACTTCATCTATATAAGAGAAATACTGTTTGAAACCACTGTATGCATTTTTCTACATGATTCTCAGTAGCAAATGTTTGATATCACATAACATTGGTCACAAGTGAGGGAAATGGATTCTCAGACATTGTTAGGTAGGTAGGGAGTAAATCACTGTACCTCTTTGGAGGGCATTTTGGTACTAACTTGTAGGAATTTATCAGAAAGAATTGCACATATGTGAAATACTATGTGTACAATGACATCTGTGCTGACAGTGATTGAAATAGAACAAAATTTAGAATAAATATATATTCATTAGTGAAGGATTAATGAATTGTTTACTTCTATACAATAGAATAAAATGTTTCATTGAGAAAAGATTAGGCCATTATAGATACCAATATGGTCTAATTTTCAAGATATATTAAATGAAAAGGACAGAGTAAAAACAATGTGTACAAACTAAGTTTGTGGACAACAATATATGCATGTGTGCGTGTGTTTGTCATGGTATTCTGAACAATCTGTTCTAGGATGTGAAGGCTCTACACTGTGCTACCTGAGATGATTGGGCCACTGGTGTTTTAACAAAATACTAATAATGTTTACGCATACATTTTTTTTCATTTCGGGTGAAAAAAAGGGACTGTTATCCAGAAAAATATTATATTTCTGTAGAAAAAGAATAATATACTGTAGAAAAAGAGCTTAAATTCTCTAAAATGCACAATACCATCTAAAATTCAATGCCATTAATTATGATTCAAAAGCTGATATCAATATGTTAACTCAAGTGTTCTTTTCTCAGCAGGATGTTCCATAAAAGTCAGAAAAATATTTCATTGTTATTCCCATGAGTAAACCCAGATTAATAAAGTATAGTTATATTTTCACACCTAGATATCCGAATAGACAGCCTAGGAAATAATTTCCTTTATTCTAGTTTTGTCAGAAAATCTTCTCAAAGGTGTGGAATGCAGAGTTGAGATTGACTTACAGTTTTGAGTTATTGTAGATACATAACTAGAGCATCTCCATTCAAAGAATTTTATAATATCTAGCAAAGTTTGCTTTTGATTAAGTTTAGAAAATTAAATTTACTGATATCCTGGGGCTCTAAGCATGAAGAGATCAAATGGATCTTTTAAAGCTGTCTATAAATCAGAATGTCACTATCTAAGACAGGCATTTCGTTGACATTTCATAATACAACACTGGTCACAGTTGGTCTTTTCATTAGTATTCATTACTTACATATAACATTTACTATTTAGGCATAGAAAGGTGTGACTATATGATTCTTTGTTATTCTAAGAAAGTAACATTGCTTCACGAAATGCAACTATTAAAATGCTTCCCAAATTTATGTTTTATAAGTAGTTTCTCATGCAGGTAGCAAGAATAATAGAACATTATACATATACTGCCTATGTCTGGCTCAAATAATACTGCAAAATGCTTACACACAGCTTATGTTCTCCTTTTTTAGCAATACAAAGTTATTGAAAGAAGAGAAGAGATTGAATGCCATCAACTTAGTCATCATTAGCATTTGTCATTATTCTTTAGTACATGGGTATGTGGAACCCAATAATAACTGAGATGTCAGAGGACATCTGTGATGATGTACTCTCACAACTTGATTCTTTCTTCACTTTGATTTTATAATTTTTTAAAGAATCTAAGTAAGGAACAAGAGGATGATTATACACGAATAAGTTAGTATGCAGGAACTGACTTAAAATAAATTGACTGGGGTTTTTATTGAATCAAATTGAAGATTTTGAATAAAGTTAAAGACTGTCACAATTTACTACTGGATAAAATTATACACCCCAGTACTTATCTCACTATGGTCATTTAAATTCGTTCTCACGTGGTCACTATTAGGATAACTGATCACTTATGGCACATAAAGCCTGGCACTAACTTTCTAAATTGGAATTTTCTAGTATTAATGTAAGAAACTTGATGTAGAGAAAATTCAGTGAATGGCGCAGGGTTGTGTTTATTAAATGTTAAGCCAGAATTAAGTAGACATTAGACATTTCATTAAGCTCTTCATCCCAAATGCATCAAAAATGAATAAAGATAGTATTAAAGCAATGTCTCACATTGTATGCCAAAGATATTTTTAAATTCTTCTTTAATGATATTTATTTGGTACCTTGAAAGGGGATGCCACATGGAAACAACAAAATGGGCTATCTTGAAGAGAAATGCGTGTATTTATAAGAAAATAAAATCCTTGGGTCAATAGTTTGTGTCAACGAAAACATTAAATTATAAATTACCATGTCAAGGATATTGGCTTTAAACAGGAACTGACTCAAGCATTTTCCAATTCAAAGTACTGAAATCAGATAATTTTCCTTCAACTTCGTCAGGGTCTTAGCAAGCCAAATTTGAGAGTTTTAATGCAAGTGGAAGTCTTGAGTCAAAACAGAAGCTGGAAGTTATAATTAGTGATGAAATAGCAATCATGTGCTTCAAAATTGAACATATCAAGGTATGGCATTGTTAAACCTCTAAATTGTGTACCAGCTGAATAAAATGAACTGCTTTGTAGGACAAATGGTTAAAATTAAATCAAATAGACACAATATGTTTTCATTAATTGGAAGGTCTTAAGGACTCAGGAATTACAAAAATACTCTTGATTCTTAAACAAAGAGAAGGAATTTTGCAAAGATCCTTTTTTACCCAACTACATGTATCTAAACTAATATAATAGTTCTCTTTACAGAGAACTCTGTGCTAAAAGTATGTTTTCTACTCTAAATTTGAGCAAAATTTCAGAATTAGTAGTATATACTCTCCTTTCAAATACAATCTGTATGTAAATATTTGCCCAACTACTCTTTCATTTATTCAACAGGTATTCATTATAACTGATGTTTGAGAGACCTAAATTGTCAGAGGGTAGGATGGAATGTGCGTATAGATATTTGTTAATGTATTACTACATCTATTCAACAAATACTTATTTAAAATTTATTATGTTTCTTTGGTATATATATATTTTACTAGGTCTTCTACTCAGGAGGATATGATCACCTAAAAATTGCCTAATAATTAAAATATTATATCAGTGAGGCTAGGTTATTCTGCAGTAACAAAATGGCCCCGCATGTCAGTGACTTCAAACCACGTAGGTTTGTCTTTTTGTGATCATTCTACATGTCCTTGAAGGGTCAGCTGTGGCTGTTCTTCCATATCATCATTGGACTACACCCTAGGACTCAGACTGACGTAGCAGCCACACTCTCAAACATCACTGGCCACTTTGGTAGAAAAGAAAAAAAGAAACAAAAGAAATAATTTCCTGTGAACAATTCTTCCATGATAGAGTCACCAACTAACTTATGTGTGGGTGATGCAAAGATGAGCAAGTTGAAGGGAGATTAGCTCTTACAGGACCTTCTGAAATAGTGAGAGGTCAGATTCCTTCCACACTTGATAATGTGTGGAATGTGGGGAGAATTCAGAGAAATAAATTCTTAGTGGTTGTCAATCTGATGTCTAAAAGCACCTTTAAATAGACTCATTTGGGGACAATGAAAATAAATGAAACAATTCTTGAACAACGTGAAAGGACACCTGATGTCTTAAAACCAAAATCTGACGTAACTTTAAAATAATCACACAAGTCTTTTCAAATAGTCTAATTCCACCCTCTGTTATGCCTTATGAGGCAATGCTGACTGAATATTAAGGATGCTTGTTCCTCAGTTTAATCTGCATAATAGAATGAATACATTGGAATTGATTGGATATTCTGGTATTATTCTATAAGTTATCCCTACAAAGAATTTTGCTGTATACTCACAGCAATAAGGATTTCATTAAAGAAATCTATTAATATTCCCTCTTTGGTGAAACAGATTTGCAAAGACATAAGACTGGAAGTGATCAATCTAGAAGGTTCCTAAAGATTTACTGCAGAAACTTGAATTGCCTCAAAACCAACACTGCAGCCTGGGTAATCGGCTAGCCAAAATAATGTACTTTTTTTCCTCTTCATATTCCAAGAGCTTCTGATAAGCCTGGCTGCAGGGGAGAATGAGGAGGAACAGCTGGTTTTATGAAAATTTAATGCATTCATCTAATTGAACATTCACCCAAGCAAAAATTCCAATAGTCATAGCACATGACTAGGTACTATCATAGTATAATTTAAGAAACAGTTAAATTAATATCAAATAGTTGATTTTCTGTGCACTCTGGCTAAAAACTAGTTCCCATAAAATGGATGACAAGAATGTATACAAAGAAAATTCATATTCTTGCTTTGAAAAAAAAATGAGGCACTCTGAAATATTTCCCCTTGATTGCTGTGCCAAAACTAAAGGTGCCAAGAAGAGCAGGGGCCAATAAATAAGTATAAATATAAATTGAATGATAGTCAATTTTCTCATCCACGAAATCTTTCATTTTATTGTAAACTCAGCCCCTCAGACTCCTGAGCTATCTTTCATTCAGATTAAGATTACATTTTACATAAAAACTTGATAAAACCTCTATCTATAATAAAGCTGCAAATCATCTACCCAATCATAAAGAAAACCTAACCATTTGGAAAAGATGCCTTTGTTCAATACTCAAATAAACACTCTCTTTCACTCCTGTTCACATCATGCAATGGACAGTGTGTCAAAAATTTTAAACACACATAGCAGTGCTTACCTATAAACAATTTTCCAAAGAAATACTTTCAAGCTTTGCCTTGGAAGCTAGGTTGCCATGGAAACAGAGTTCTGTTGATTCATTAGCAGAGAACATATATTGAGGGTTTTTATAGTTCTGGAAAATGCATTTACGGGACATTGGGACCACACTCCAAAAATTGACATGGAACAATTGACAAGGATCAAGTGGACTGGTAGGATGCTACTTGACACCATGGGGCAACGTGATCATACTTCTAAGAGATTTAACAATTATGAGATAAAGTTACTTGAGATATATTTCTGAATTTAATTGAAAGAAGTTATTATCCTCTTATTTTCATGTCTGTTGAAAATCCTGGAATACATCTGGCCATTATGATACTAAATGTTGCAGAAACATGAGAAAGAGAAAAAGTAGTTCAAATGCATAAATTCCTTTAAATGTGAAGTGAATAAGGACTATGAAAATCAGAACTTCAAAGGCAGCAACAGCCCTGACAGCCTAGTGGTTAAAATTTGGTGTGTTCCACTTCAGCAGCCTGGGTTTGGTTTCCAGGTCACAGAACCACAACACTTGTCTGTCAGTAGCCATGCTGTGGTGGTGGCTCACATAGACGAGCTAGAAGGACTTACAGCTAGCATATACAACTGTGTACTAGGGCTTTGGGGAGGAAAAGAAAAAAGAGAGGAAGATTGGCGATAGATGTTACCACAGGGCAAATCTTTCCCAGCAAAAAAAAAAAGCACTGAAAAAAGAAATCTGGTTTAAAAAAAAAGAAAAATTTCAAAGGCAAATGGTGAAATACACATATTATTGTTGCTACTAAATGGCATGTATTTTGAGAGATGAACGTGTCAGTAGAAATGAAAAAGATAGCAAAAGGTCAGTGAATACCAGCTGTCCAATAAAGAGTTGCTAAGTTACACTGAATAAAAGTCTCCCCTATATACATGGTCGCTCTGTAAGGTAAGAATGTTATGGTAAGAGTGAATATTAGAGGAATGATATCTGAATTTCATAAATGAAAGGACCTCTGAGATAAAGGTGAATGACTCAAATAATTCCAAGCTATCCAAAGTTCATGTGTAAGCTCCCCATGATTAAAAATATATATTTAAGTCTGTATTGATATAGAGGTTAATTTTTACCATTTTCTTTAGAAATATAACTAATATGACTTTTAATTTAACTTTGATTAAAAAGTGTAAATTTACAGTCTAGGAATGTTTTTGATGATTTTATTTAAAAATGTAAACATGTCTTACAAATAAAGAAAAACATTGCTATTTATTTTTTGACACAATATTCCTTAATATATTTTCAATAACATATTTCTCTTTATATTTTATTTACTAATCATATATATATTATTAATTATGATACTATATTGCTCCAATTACATTTGAATATGCATTTTAAGCTTAAGTCAACTATGCAAATAATGATCAGAACTTAAAGTCATTCAAACCATTTTAATTCAGGAAAACACAGCATACATCTCAGTTTCTCAATACTTTTACATATACATATATAGTTTACAGATTGGAATATATTTGTATAAATGACTCATTAAGTAAAAAAATCAAAATTTGATGCATCTAATAACCGCAACAGAGCATGGCAGAGAGAAAAACACAAAGGCTGTGGTTTAGATCTTAATTCAAAACCCAGATCTTTCAGAGGTAGATATATTACTTCTTTGAAAAAAGTTTCTTCGCCAATAAAAATAGTGTGGTAGTAATAAGAGCTTACACGTATTTTGCCCCTACTATATGCTAGGAATTAATGTGACAAATCACTTATATTAACTCATTTAACCCTTGCAACCCCTTGGAGTAGGTATTATATAATCATCCCTACTTTACAGAGAAAGACAAAGGCACAAAGACTCTGGCCTAAGGTGCCTCAAGGAGCATTGTGGAACAAAGGTTTGAACTCAGGAGTGCTGCCTTCACCTATTTCACACTAGGTTTGTGAAGGATACGCACACATACACATGCATATAATGCTCAGCATGTACTAGGCATTCAAAATCGGCAAATCTCATAGAAGATATAGGTCTATGTATTTGAGTTAAAACAAGAGAGTTATAGAACTTTGTATTACGAAAAAGAAGAAGGAAGGAAGGAAGATAGTTCAGAAAGAAGTAAAAGTTAAAAAAAGCTTCATATAACTTCAATTCTATGTAATCTAAATGTCATACGATGTTATTGATGGGCAATTTTATGTAGGAAGATTATTTCTCATAAAATAATTTTCATACTATTTTCCTTCAGCCATTCCCTGTAAAGTAGATTGTGTCTTATTGTTCACAACTCATTGCTCTATCATTGTGAGATAATTTTTTGCCCTTGCATTTGAATGCGACTTGCAATGTGTCATTTCCTTGCCCTGTTGTTGAGCCTGGCCATTGAATCTTCTTTGACTAATGGAGTGTATATGACCATGACAAACGCCATTCCAAAAACAGAACTTTAAGTTCATTTGATAGTTAAGTAGCATCCCTGCATTTCCCCACTCTCCCTCTAAGAGCACATCCAGAGATAGGCTTCTACTTCACCTTCAACCTATAGAAAGAAGCAATGTGGCGCCAACACCACAGCTGGGAGTAGACCTATAGCTGACTCACAATCCACAACTGGCTTGAGTGAGAAATTAACATTCATTAGTAAAAAGCCACAAGGCTTTGGAGAGTTGTTTGTTACGCAACGCAGCCTAGCAAAATTTACTAATGCAGCATGGCAATATCCAAACATTTATATCCTTGCTTAAAATATAGGTCTTCCTCATGACACATCTCTATATTTGTATATCTTCTATAGCCATTTCTTCAGGCTTTTGCCTCATAAATAACACTTTAGGAATATTTTTAAAATAGAAGATTCCAGAAAGCTTACTTTGCTTCATTAGGTTTGGGGTGGGTCTGGTGTCTTAAATTTTAATAAAAATCCCAAAAGATTCTGATATTGGTGTTCAGAGAACTTGATTTTGAGGAAAATGATTGCCATTCCATTTATTCTCATTACAATATTTACTTCTGTGAAATTTCTGTGCTTTGTAATTGCAAAATCAAAATGAATCCTGAAAACAATATACATTTTCTTAAATCAGTATTAACTATGATCATAAGTTTAATAGTATTCATAGATTATTTAATTTTTCATTAGTTTTTTCATATTATAAAATTTTCATATATTGTATAGAAAACGTCTCTGACATATATAATATAAATAGTTAAAATTTCCAACCCCATCCAATCTCTTTAATTTTGCTTCCCTATGGAAGCCACTAACAATATTTGAGTGAATCCTGTTCCCTTATACTTTCTATGTGTAACTAAAATCAGTACCTCAATCACTTCAAATCTTGCTTTACACTACTCATCTGTCTACCTACCTATCTACCTACCTATCATCATCATCATCATCATCATCATCATCTATCTACCTACTTCCCCTTCTGAAACTTTTCATTTAAATGCAAAGGTACTCTGAACATAGTTATGTAACTTACTGTGCTCATTTCACAGTGTATTATGGACCTCTTTTCACATTAGTACATGTAGAAAATACCTCATTTTAGAAAATACCAACATAGAGAATACCTTTTGTGGGTATTCTATGGTTCACTCAACAGACATCTACTGATAGACATTTGATATCTATGTCTTACTCCGAAAGATACCGTTGAATGAAAGTACATGCATACATTTAAGGAGTGCATTTTCTTTTGAGGAAGAGATGTTTATGGAATATCACTTTCCCTGTACCATTTATTTCTCACTTTTATACATCAACTGATTTAGCATCTGAAAAGTCACTATATCTTCAAAATCTTCTGGGCAAATAGTAGTTTATGGTAAGTGGACTTGCTATCTGAAAAAGAAACTTAAACACTGACTAAATTGCTATGTTTGAAATGTCCCTCATTAGAGTTAAATAATGAGCTTTGCTCTTTTGATGTGACAGCAGCAGTGGATAGATGGCAACCATTATGCAAATACAGCTCCTTTTTCCCTGACAATCTCAGCATATTCACTTCTTTACACATTTTACTTTCTTGTTGAGATTACCTTTCATTAAAATAAGACTTAATAGTGGCCTCCATAACCTACTCTACCAATAAACTCTCTTCAGTATTCTTCTTTTTGTGTCTCCACTTCAGTTCTGAATGTATTTTTGGTAAAGTTTCGCTGTCATTTTCTAGGAAGCATTAAGCGCTTTAAGAATTGTTGGAAGACTTCTGCAGTGGATGTATCACAGCACATTGACTTCTGCTCTATTTACAGTTAAGCAATGGCCTCAATCTTACTATTTTACCTCTTTTTTCCTTTTTCTGACTATTCAGCAGCATTATTATTAATTAATTTTCCCCTAGCTGCCCTCATATCTGTATAACAGGTAAGGTTTATATAGATTAAAAGTTTCATTTTCTCATCCCAAGTGGAGAAGTTCTGGGAAATTAGCTCTGCCTTTTTTTCTCCATGTTCTTCTTAAAATTTTCCCCCAACGAGGAAATGTGGCATGATGAGATGTGAATAAATCCTGCCTCATATTTTATTAGTGGGCAGGAATTTGACTTTTATTTTTTTCTTCGATCTACATTTTCTCAAGGAGAAAGAAACAAATACTTGCTTGTTTCTCAATTTTCTTGTTGTTTTCAATACATGCCTGTGAGCTGCCAGTCTCCTCACTGTAAGATGACAAGTGTGTTCCACCTTGGGGTCGGGTTCCTCTCGCTCTGTGTTCCCGCCTCTCCACCTGTGGACAGGGTGCAAAGCAGTCAGCAAGCGCCTGTGCAGTAGGATCATTCAGCTCTGACTGGCAGGGCAGACGTGGCAGCACACTCTCCCTTAAGTTGAAATTCTTTGTTTTGGTGATTTTGCAGAGATTAGGTTCCTTTTTGAGGAGAAGTGTGTCTCGGCACCCTCAATTCCTAACATTTTTATTCCTGTAGAAGCATAGGTATTCGTGATCTCCATAAGGAGTTTTCATTGTTTAATACAAAGCCACAAAAATAGCATGCCTTACTACACCACACAACAAAACATTGTAGATAAATGTCTACGATGCATATAATGGATGCCGGACAAAAAAATTGTTAAATGCAAATTACATAGAAAAGTAAATAATGTATTGTATTGTGAATTTGTATGGAGAAAATGGATATTTAGTAAGGAAACAGATATTTAATATTTCCAAAATTGTTAAGTATGAAGCAACATAACCCCTCAAGAAATCATTTTGCTGTTTGCAAATCTTTTATTTTCTACACTTACATTCTAATTATATCTTATTTTTATTGATTACCCATTAAGTAGGATTGATATACAGTTAATATTCTCTGTGTGTGTGTGTGAGAGTGTAATAACTGTTCTCTCCAATTCAATTCACAAATGCAAATAACATGTGAAGGGGGCGGAAATTTTCTGAATTTGGTTTAAAGAATGACAATGTAGGGTCCAATGACCCATACCTAAGTAGTTTGTTTTCACTCATGGGATTAGCAATTCAAGCCATTTTAGATATCATCAAAGATTAATATAACCTCTGAGTATTCTGTCATGAAATCAACACTAAATATGAAAGTAGATAAAGTATTTACTAGTTTATCTTGTATTAGGTATGTCAGTTTGAGAAGAGTGCCTGAAGGCCAATATTTACTACCATCACTATTAACTATACATATGTAAACAAAGTACACCCCAAAGCAATAATTACCAATGTATAAGCATAAATTTGTGGTTATTCCAATGCAAGTTTTAACTGAATGATTCCTTGGGTGGATCCGTCATTTCACGTTTGGGCATTAAGTTTCAATATAAATCAGCCTCACCAAAACAGTTTGGTAAGCCTGTTAGAAAGATGCTCTCAAATTTCTACTATAATCCCATATCATAATTCTAATTATATATTTCTGCTATTTTCAAGATACTCAATAAGAAAAAAGTAATGAAAGGAAAGATTAGGCTAGAGAAGTTTTGTTTTTCTTTCTTTGGTGATTTTTTTTTGAATGAGCGCTTGACATTTTCTATGTAAAAATATATCTAAACAAAGTTATTAATGGCTTTAAAGAATATCTCTTTTCAAACTAAAATTAATTTTAACACAAATTAACATGCTTCCTAAAATGGAAATTAAAATTCCTCTTATGATAAAAGACCCAGTTATATTTTTCCATTGGTAGAATTTTGTTTTAGATTGTACCAAACCTTGCATTTCAGCTACGAGTAGATAGTTACACAATTTGTCCAATTCATAGCCAATGATATTTAGAGATAAAATGGAGCATAATAGAGAAGAACAAGTGGTATTTAAAATGGCCACCTACCAAAAAACTCAGATCCTTTGATCAATTCTTACGATTGAAAAGCAACGTAAACTCTATTTCCAACTCTGACACTATCTTTTCTATGGTTTTGTGTAAATAAGTTCATCTCCCTAATTTTAACTTTAATATATATGATATGTATGATATGTGTATTACCACACATGACATGTACGTATATAATTTCAGTATATATGTGTCATAAATATTTGACTGCAGGTTCTACTTAAGGTACAGAGAATGTATACCTTGGAGTTATAACTTTTAAAATTCAGATTTCAATCATTGGAATAAACATATCTAACTTACAGGATTGTTATAAAAATACAATGGTGTATCATTTACAAAATATTTATGAAATTGCAGAAAATATTTTATTTTCAAAATTAGAATTTAAAGTTGAAAATTGAAAAAAACTTAAAACCCAAACAAATAAGCAAAATATTCACATAGTCATAGATTTTGACAAATGGAAATTTGTTTTTCCAAAAAAACTTAAGCTTTTCTGTTAGTATAGGATTACATTCAAAGAAAATTAACCTTAAAGGAATATAAAGGATCACTGTAAGAAAATTACATGGTTATGTTTGATTTGTAAAAAAATTCTTTGTTTTCTTTAGATGGAAGACAAATACAAATATACTTACTAAAGAAAATACAAAATAAGTAATTATAGTTTGTTGGAAATAGCATATTTCATTCATATATAAACAGTTGCTTGTGATGTTTCTCTATAGTTTATTCATTTTTTCCTGATAAAATGGTATGAATTGATAAGAATATTACTTTGAGGTTAAAGACGACTTTAAGTAAAGAACCTAATATTCTTTAATATCATAGATATTTTAATTTTGAGATTTAAAAACTTTTTGAAGCATTGAAATGTTATCATCCACCATATTAAAATCTAAACTGAAATTTTGGGAAGGAATACTCATTTCACAAAGCAGAGTAGAATCCATGATATGACCTGAGTTAGATACCAGGCTAATATAATGAAAATGCTCAAATAAGAGACAGGCAATTGCCAAAACAGAGAGACTGAAATCAGAGCAGGATCAAAAGAAGATGAAAGCAAAGAAGGTTGGAAGGCTAATGCCTTGCAGCCATCAGTCCACGACAATTCTAACGGACAGCAGATATTTTACTTTGACTCCTTTAAAGATCTGAATTTTTTACCTTATAGTTATATATTCATTAATGACAGCAGGGAAGGGCAGAGTTCTCTGAATCAGTGATTTCACCAAATGCTTACCTGTCCGTCTGCCCCAGAATGCAAAGTGTGCGATAAGAAAGCACACTGTACCTTAGAGGCTTAGGAGAAAAGTGGGGTGTAATTGGTGGAAAGACCGGACGGGATAAAGCAGCCCTATACCACCACCCTATAGCAGCCATGTGATTCCTATTGTGTTGATTGTAGAATTGTTGAAAATGATGCTGGAATGGTTGCTAGAGGTCTTGTTTGAAGGATGTTAGGTTCCCATCTAAGAGCATGGAAAATGATCTGTTGAATGAAGAATGTTCTATTGAATAAAGAAAAATGATCTACTGAATGAATGATTTTGAAGACAGTGTGAGGAATATACTAGAAGCAAAACGGTATGTGCAGAGGACCAGAAGGTGTGCATTCAGTATTTTTGCTTCTCCAGCATCCAGTCTCCTATCTGGCAATTGACTCCTGAGAACTAACTACCTGCCACTGTCAGTCCTTGTGTTTTGGCCAGAGTGAGCTTGCTGACGATTTCACAGTAGACCTGTGACTCAAGGCCAATCTGCGCTGTAGCTAGAGGTCCAGGGATGAACTGAGACAGTGAAAACAGCTATTTGTTGCCTGAGAACAGGGACAACCATGAGAAAAACAGAACTGGGAATAAAAGAAAGTAAAAACTGGGGCCTGCCCAGTGGTACAGCGGTTAAGTTCGCACATTCTGCTTCAGCGGCACAGGGTTCACTGGTTCCGATCCAAAGTGCGGACCTACATACCACTTGTTGAGCCATGCTGTGGTAGGCATCCCACATATAAAGTAGAAGAAGATGAGCGTGGATGTGAGCTCAGGGCCAGTCCTCCTCAGCAAAAAGAGGATTGGCAGATGTTAGCTCAGGGCTAATCTTCCTCAAAAAAAAATAAAAATAAAGAAAAAGTAAAACCTAGTCCTGAATATTTTGTTTGAACCCCTGTTTCCAATAGGAGAAACAATTAAAAATCAATTAAAAAAATCAGTTTGGGTTGGATTCTGTCACTTTTAACCAAAGATGTGTAACACTGAAGTCTAATATGTAAATCTACGTGAGAGTTCAGGAGCCACATTGCTCTCTTTGCTTACTATCTTCCTCCAAGTTGCTCACTTTCTCTTTCCCACCAGTAACATCACATAAGACAATCCCAGTTGTAGAGTCTAATACCACCATGACATTTTCATATTTAAAATCCAGTTGTGCGTCAAACTTAGAGGCAACTGAGAATGTTCTCTTCAGGAGTCACAGTATCTGCTAGTCAATTACCTGTGGGTTCCTTAAAGGGACAGCTTCACATACCTGATAATCTCAACTGCATATAAGAACAGTTACTCCTTGCATGTATCGAGTAACACAAAGTATGCTAATTTTCTATCTGTATTTACCTGAATTCTTTCTTTGACCTGTTATTCAAGTACTCTGATAGCAGCTTCTCACAAGACATAGCATATTCAAATTTTGCTAGAAGCTCCACAAATCTGCCCATTTTTGGAAAAATAGTCTGTAAATGCTTTTCAGATTATAATAAATTCTATTTTTTGTATACAATATGGAGACACTGTATAACTTGGCAATTTAGATGTACAGACTCAGGAATCACTTTTAGTTTGAATTCTGGCTCCACCTGGACTGCTGTGTCACTGTGGGCAAGTTATTCAGTACCTCTGGACTTCAGCCTTTTTACCTGTAAAATAGGTGTTATAATAGTACCAGTTTAATGTGACTGTGTTGAAGAATAAATACATAAATAACTGAAAAGAACTTAGCACAGTGTCTGAAACATACTTACAGGTAAATGAATTTTAATACTAAAAAAAATTCTTTGTGTTTGAAGATGTTCTTAAAGAGTTATTCATAAAAACATTAAACAGACATTATGTAACAATAGGGAAATTGTGCAGTAAATTGTAAAGTAAATGCTTCCATTCAGGGTGATTTTATGAAGCCTTTGAGCAATATGAATATGAAGACAGGAATTTAGAATAAAAATATTCATATAATAATGGATCATTCAAGAAAAATTTAGCACAGCATCTATCCATACAAACATGCATAATTACTATTATATAAAATGGATTTACATATGATTAATGTTGAGAAAGGAATCAAAAGAAATGAAAATACCTGTTAGATTACTGTAGGAGGCTTAACAGAAAACTGCTCTTGTTTTTTTTTTTTTTAATGTCTTTTGGTTTCCTAATATTTTAGACATGTTTTTGGCGTTTATGTGAGTATGTGAATACTTGCTTCTTTGTTGGATAGGTAGCAAGTAACATATATTTAAATCAATCGCTTTTTTAGATCGGTCAATCATTTGTGTTCCTGTGTTTATTTTAGGGGTCCTCCATAGACTTAATTTTAACAAGTTGACTGCTTGTCCTGAATGTCTAAGTGTTCAATTTTAGTAACTCTGAAAACTACAGTCAAATAAAATAAACAAAACAAAACAAAAAACCTGCTCTATCCAAGAAGGATCATTTTCTGTCAAGCTCTAATATACTTAATCTTTCTCCAAATGTATTTTGGATTACCTTTGTAGGGATGAATCTTGAAAAAAGAAATTAAATACCAAAACATGCATAGGTAGATTATTCTTCAATTTAACATTTTTAAACATTTTAATGATAGGATTAGAGTTTTCCTATTTCTTAAATTCCATTTAAAGTTATTTTAATCCTTTAATTCTTCAGATATTGGAGAACAACTTAAGGTCATATTCAATCAATCTTATTAAAAATCTCTTACTCACGTTATGCTTTCTCTGTGCAAAGTGGAAAAATAAAGTGGATGATGCAGTAACTCTCACGGAGACAAGTCACATGGCACCCTCTTTTCTGCTCTCCTTAGCTTTGTTCTGTAAACTTGTCTTAATACATTTTGCCCATCTCTTTTTTTTCCTTCTTCTTTTTTTTTTTTTTTGGTGAGGAAGATTAGTGCTGGGCCAACATCCATTGCCAATCCTCCTCTTTTTTTGCTTGAGGAAGATTAGCCCTGAGCAAACATCTGTGTCGATCCTCGTCTACTTTGTATGCAGGATGCCTCCACAGTGTGGCTGACAAGTGGAGTATGTCCACGCCTGGGATCCAAACCACCAAACCTTGGCCTCCTAGGTGGAGCCTGCTGAACTTAACCTCTCAGCCACGGGGCTGGCTCCCTCTTCTCTTTTCTTGACAGTTATTCTCTCTCATTTCTTATTCAAACTACTTCATTTAATTTTCATTTATTCTGTATGATATTTCTACCCATGAAGAGGAAAAATTCTGTTTGGTGATCCACTCGTGTTTTCAGGAGACATGGTGCTTGTGGAAAGATTATGAATTAAGTTCATTTTCTTAGTTACTTTATGATGCATTGGAGATGGCTGTTTTCCTATACTTGGTAAGAGAACACATAAGGAGAGACCAGAATGATCACCTATTATTATTTATGTATGCAATGCCTCTAGAAAATATTTGAGAAGAAATAATGTTAAGTTTCCTTGGGGCTGAGGGAAGATTCAGAAGGGGAGAAGGACATACTATTTCTAAATTGAGTCTTAGCAGATTCCAGTAAATAAATCCTACATCAGAGACATTGATCCTGGAAGTCTGGGAAAGGATTTCTTGACCAGAAACCAGGACTTCCTCTCTCCTAAAAAGTTGATAACTATGGAAAGTACATGGATGGTCTTTTGAGTTTCCATGAGCCACACAAGCAATACATTAATGAGTCAGTTTCCTTCTTTAATTTAATTTAAAAATGGGTCATGTGAAAAACTGATTTTTGTCACTATCCTAAAGGTATTTATGTTCTAAACAAAAACATGTGGTATGAGATGCTATTTTAATTCTTACTTATTATTGTTCATATTATGAATTATTATGTAAGCAGAACCAAAGATTCATGTCACTGGAATCACTTTCTTAGCTGAATTCAAAGTTGTTTTGTGTTTTTTGCATAATATTGTCTCACATACTTTTTTCAGGCAATAGAAACTTAATTTTACAAGAAAAAATGAATTAAAAGTTATATTTAGTGTGAAAACTGTATTTTTCCATGCCTGTGTTTTAAAAAATGTTTCCAATGTACTAAAGTAAATTATATGTAAAAAAAGTGCTTAAGTATAATTTTTCTGGATATCTCCAAACATTTAAATGGTTTTTCAAAGATTTCCGTAATGCCCTAAAGGTTAGCAACTCTTGCTGTAAGTGGGCTGCGCTCTGGGCTGCCTATTCTGAGAAGCAGAACCTTGCATGTAACTGTCACAGAGTCCCTTAGTCTAGCAGATGTGTTTACAAATACAAGTACATACACAGATAAATAAGCATAAATTATTTAATGACTACAGACCACATAGCACATAGGTAAAAGCAGGATTATAATAACCTCAATATGATCATGTTATTTTTTTTAAATAGTATCTTTGTTGAATATGATCATGTTGTTTTTTTTAAATAGTATCTTTGTTGAGATATAATTCACATATCATGCAATTCATCCATTTAAACTGTGCATTTCAGTGGTTCTTAGCGTATTCACAAATTATCCTCAAAAAGAAACCCCCCATAGCCTTTAGCTATCATCCATCCTCTTATCGCCCAGTCTCCAGACCTAAGAAACTATTATTCTAATTCTGTCTCTACAGATTTGCCTATTCTGGGCATTTCATATAAATGGAATCATGTACAATGTGGTCTTTTGTTTTCATGGCTCACCCATCTTGTAACACATGGTTAGTACTTTACTCATAATATACCTTTGTATGGACATACCACATGTTGTTATCCATTCATCAGTTGCTAGACTTTTGGGTTGTTTCCAACTTTCAGCTATTATGAATAATGCCACTATCCATATTTGTGCACAAGTTTTGTGTGGACATATATTTTCATTTATTTGGAGAATATACCTATGAATGGAATGCTTCAAAGGCCACAATCAAAAGAGTGAAAAGATAGTCCACAGAATGGAAGAAAGCATTTTCAAATCATTTATCCTATAAGGGACTTGTATCTAGAATACATACACAACTCAATAACAAGACAAAATATCAAAGTGAAAAATGGGTAAAGGGCTAGCCCAGGAACTCTATCTTTATCTCCCTCTGTACTCTCACTGTGCAAAGAGAATACAGACCTCATATATCACCCTTTAACCATCTGAAAATAATATGTATGTCATGTCTGCTTTCTTTCATTCACATTTTTATCTGAATCCTTCAAAGAAAGGCTTAGCTGATTTTTCTTTTTATTTGTGATTTGACAAAACTTGATAGCAGTATGCCAAAGACTACTGCTATGCTTTTCAGGGCATAAAAGTCCATGACTATTGTATCTTCACTTAGGATTGTAACATTTATTAATATAAAATGATGTTTGTTTCATATACTATTTTTTGCCTTAAATAATACTTCAATAAATGTTAAAATTATAATCCTGCTTTCCTTTCATCACACTTATTCAATATTTATTTTTCTTAGTTGCCAGTGCCACAGCAATTTTTATTCACATTTTTTTCTCAGTACTTATAAACATTTTAATTGGAATTTCAAAGAAAGTAAAACTGCTACTGATTACTCGCCAAAGTCTGAATCCAGAAAACACCTTCTTATGTTACATACTTCAGGATGAGATTTTTAACTCCTCTTTTTCTAATTCTTCACAAACTTCTAGCTTTTATATAAAAATGTCAAATCTACTACACACCTCTCTTCTTTGGAGAGCGCATAATTCTATCATAACTAACCAAAGGGAAAAAAAAAAGCACTTACGGTACTTGTCAGAAAACATAAAGTCAAGTTGTCTTCACTCCAGAACCTATCAAAAGTTTAGAGAAGGGAAATTACATTCAGAGGAAGTTGTGTAAAGGTAGCGAAGAGTCCCTCGCTCCTCTCTTATTGCAAGGCATAGTTTTCCAGTAAGGTGCATCACTGAGCATCAGTATAGAGCCTCACAGAATCACTTTACAGGAATTATACCTAAGGGTGAGATCTTGATTTTCTTTGGTTATTACAAGGAATGCAAGTAAGAAAATCGTTTTTGGACTTGATCTAAAATTATTTCCAAAGGTATTACTTATTAGCGACATAAGAAATGTTCCCCAATGACAGTGAGAAAATTCATTTACAACCAAATCCAACTAAAACTTTGTTTCCCCAGAGATTTTATATCTTTAATGAGAACTATCTAACATTCAATTTCTCTTTTTGTTCTATCTTTCAGTAAGTTTACAGCCGAATTTTATGCTTCGCCATTGTCCTGGAGAAGGAAAATGTAGGTAGTGAGTGTTGAAGTTTCCATACACCAAGCTACAGAAGTATCTCTGGGCATTTGCTATTTGCTTGCTTCATCTGTAGGCAAATGGTATTAAAATGTGCCAGTTGAAAAAATAGAATTGAAATATGTAGTTGGAGAACATGACAGAGTAAAACCATTATTCTTACCATTTGATAACTTTAAAAAGGGAAATTAAAAAACTGTTTGATATGACCTTGAGTCTTTATGTTGAACTGTGTAAGGACAATATTTTTATGCTTGCTACTTGGTAATACCTCTTTTGGAGTGGAAGAAACTCATTTCTTGTAAATCCAAATTAAAGAGGAAAGTTGCAGTTCTGTGTCATCAGTGCCAATCATCTTGGTGCAAAAGAGGGAGGTCAGCCACCTTTAGAGAAAGGGACACTGGGCACATCCTTTCCACAGAGCTCTTTCTGTGAGTACCTTCCAGTAAGTCACCTGTCCAATTCTCTCGTCACTTTGAACTCTTTAAAGGCCAGAGATCCTGTGATTAGAAAGCTAAGAAGCAAATTCTGATAAAATATTATTACTTAAATTTATTCTGTGTAAAATAAAATCTCTCTAAGAGGTTTGAAATTTCCAGTCACTCACTGATGGGAAAAACACTCTTAATTAATTTGTTATTGATGAGTAATTTTGAAACTTTCTCTTTTGTGAATATGTAGCTCATTGCGAAAATGTAATTTAATTGTTTTATCTATTTTACTACTATCTTTTTGTATTTGATTAAGTTTTAAAACATGAAATAATTTTAAAAAGCTACTTGAAAATTCCAAGGAGAAAATTAAAATTTCCCGTTAGATTGGAAGAGTCATTGTGGAATATATTAGGCAATACTTGTGCACGGAATGGTAAACCGCAGGATGAGGTCATGGAACTAGTAACTAGCCAAATGAAAAATATTACAACATTTAAATATATAAATATGTTAAACAAATTAAGTATGTTAAGTAAAATAAATAAATATGTTAAATAAACAGGGCATTGTGTCCAAGAAGTCATGTTTATTTGATAGTCTGTGGCAAAGTTTTTGTGGTTCTTGCCTACAGCTTTAAAATATGGCAATAAACAAGTATGAATCATCTCTCTATTTCTGAACATGCTTAATCTAAATTGAAGAAAAGGTATGATAAGTTATTACAAAAACTATCAAAACAATTTTTAAGTTTCAGCTTTTAAAAGAGAATGATCTGGAATAATAGAGAAACCCCGATATCATAGAAAGAAGTGCTACTTTGTAAGAAGATTTAAAGTTAAAAAAAAAGACTTTGGGAAATTTAGGACACCTTTAAATCCAGCAATTTATTTGCTTGGATCCAGGCAAGATCTCTATTATGAACAAGAGGGGAGAACAGTTGTCTATACTCAGTCAAGATTCATTTCTTTCACTAATTTCCAGATGCTTATTTCAAGGATTAAGTAATTTACATCTAATCTGTAGATCACTTCAGACTCCTTGTATAATTAAATATCAGAAAAAATGAAGAACAGGCTTTAAGAAGAATATGACCGAAGACCAGTTAGTAGATAAACCATTTAAAAAAAAATGCAGAACATAATTTCAAAGTAAAGTCCAAACAAGCTGGTGATAAAAGATTGAGGGATAAAATTGGAAATTCAGTTGAGTTGGGACATACTGAATTGGCTACAATAGAGATTTCAGTGATGAAACTCTTGTGACTATGTTTCGAAATAAATTTGAAATCACAGAAGTATTAATATATTATGGTGATTATAATAACATAGCAATTCAAAGGACTGTGTTCATGAGAACTATCCTGGTAATGGAAAATGTCAAGTAAGAACAAAGAAAGAAGTTACAAAGGAGGATCTCCTTCCATATATCATCTAGATCTACTCAAGAGAGTTACCCCAATTCTCTATACGATAAAATTCTCCCTGAAATTCAAAGACATTGACTTCTTACCTGCTCCAAAAGACATTATTATCTCCAAAGAGCTTTTAATAGAGGCTTGACTGTGCAAAAGAAATTGGGGACAACTCAAAGTGCCAATATTTTGCTCAGTATCTAGGACACTTGCTCAGTCAGAAAAGAGACAAAATGATAAATAATTGCTTATTGGTTTTAGAATGAAGCAGATCTTGAAAACTACAATAAGCCTATGGGTTAACTAATGAAAATGCAAGTAAAGTAATTTCACTTCCAGGTCTGGGAGAAGAGACTTTGTCATCAAACAATCTACCCTAAAAGAATGGCTAAAGGAAGTTATTGAAATAGAAAGGAAATTATAAAAGAAGGAATCTTGGAGCATCAGAAAGGATGACATCACAATGTGAGAAGTGAAAATCCAGATAAATACAATAGATCCATGAGTTTTCTGAATTATGTTTGATAGTGGAAGTAAAACTTATAATATCATCTGATGTGGTTCTCAAGTATGTAGAGGAGATATTTAAAAACGGGAAAATGTAAAGGGACCTAAAGAATCATGTTTTCTGCACTTTACTCAAAATGGTCAATGTTACTAGGTTGTGATAAGTTATATATGTATAATGTAATACCTAACACAACTACTAAAACATTTTTTACAAAGAGATACACTTAGAAACAATACAGATAATAATCAAAATGAAATTGTAAAAAAAAAAAAATTACAAGTAATCCACAGGAAATCAGAAAAAAATTGAAAAGAAATTAAGAACAAAGGAAACAAACAAATCTAAAAAATACAATGTCAGATTCAAGCTCTAGTATATCAATAATCACATTAAATGTAAATGATCTAAATACACCAACTAAAAGACAGAGATTGGCAGACTGGATTAAAAAAAAGCTCAAGAGGGGCTGGCCCCGTGGCCGAGTGGTTAAGTTCGTGCGCTCCGCTGCAGGCAGCCCAGTGTTTCATTGGTTCGAATCCTGGGTGCAGACATGGCGCCGCTCATCAAACCACGCTGAAGTGGCATCCCACATGCCACAACTAGAAGGACCCACAATGAAGAATATACAACTATGTACCGAGGGGCTTTGGGGAGAAAAAGGAAAAAAATAAAATCTTTAAAAAACAACAACAACAACAAAAAACCTCAAGAAACTCACTTTAAATAATGATACAAGTGATATTAATGTAGCATCTGAATTTGTTAAACTCAAAAAATATTAGAGGCATGGCAAAACTTTTCATCTTGCTAGTGACAGCTACATTACCAGTTTATTGTATTTCTATTGTTTATTTATTGCTTTTAAAAGTGTTTTAGATATATTTAGGGAAAAACTATAAATATATATCCTTTCCCTAACTTAAAACACTGTAACTCCATTCATTTCTGTTCTTCCTGATGGTTAGGATAGTCCAACATTTTGGTTAGTTCTGTTTTGGTTCTTTTTTTCATCAGCTTTAGACATTATCATTAGTTTTATATAATAAATATTTTCTTATAATTACTTGCATGTTTACCATGTTTCCTTCTCATTATTGCATTTTATATTTGCTTGAAGATCATACTCCATTTTCTTGATGTACATCTTTTTTTTTTATTATTATGGTCGTAATAGCTTATAACATAGTGAGATTTCAGTTCTACATTATTGTTTATCATACACCATATAAGTGTGCCCCTTCACACTTTTTGCCCACACTCCACTCCCCTTCCCCCAGTAACCACTAATTTATTCTCTTTGTCTGTAAGTTTCTTTATATTCCACATATAAGTGAAATCATATGGTGTTGTCTTTCTCTGTCTGGCTTATTTCGCTTAACATGATGACCTCAAGGTTCACCCATGTGGTTGCAAATCGGACAGTTTTGTCTTTTCTATGGCTGAGTAGTACTCCATTGTATATATTAACCACATCTTCTTTATCCAATCATCCATTGATGGGCACTTGGGTTGCTTCAACGTCTTGGCTGTTGTGAATAATGCTGCAATGAACATAGGGGTGCATCTGTCTCTTTGAATTGTTGATTTCCAGTTCTTTGGGTAAATACCCAGTAGTGAGATAGCTGGGTCATATGGTAGTTCTATTTCTAATTTTTTGGGAAATCTCCATATTGTTTTCCACAGTGGTTGTGCCAGTTTGCATTCCCACTAGCAGTGGATGAGGGTTCCCTTTTCTCCACATCTTCTCTAACATTTGTTGGTTTTTGTCTTAGTGATTATTGATGTACATCTTTTAAAAGTTATTTTAGTGAAGTCTGTTAATAGTAAATTTTGTTATTTTCTTTTAGTATAAAGTATTGTATTTCACTTTTACTCTTGAATTAGCATTAAGATGATGGTAAAGGTTAGTGTGAGAATTCTCTTCTCTCTTAAACTTTTGATGATATTCTACCGTATTCTACACTTCACTGTTGCTGTTGATAATTTTTGTATTGATTTGCTATTATTTATGGGTAAAATGTCTATACATTCTGGATTTTTTAAGATATCTTTGATTTTAACATTCTGTAGTTTTATTATTATGTTGCTTACAATGGATTTCATTTTATTTGTACTGCTTAGTGTTTATTGTGCTTCCTGAAAGTGTAAATTAACATCTATTGTCATTTCTGGAAACACTTCACTTCAAGTATTGTCTCTTTCACAATCTCCCGGTTCAATTATTTTGAGACTCTGGCTTTGTATATATTAGACCTTGTTCCATTGTGTATGCCATTTATCTTTCATTTTATATCTTCTACTCCTCTGACTTCATGTCCTGAATTCTGAGAAATATCTTTAAACGTAATTTTGAGTTCATTAATTCTCTATCTCTAGACTAGTGTTTAAAATATCAATAGTTTTTTTTTCTTTTTTCCCATAAGGTTAACATTTTGCATTGATTAAATTCTATTTTATTAAATATGTCTTTTCTTCTTCTAGATTTTATTCTACCTTTTATATCCTTATATAAAATATTCTTACTTTATATTTTCTACCCTATATTTCCAATACTTCATTTTGAATTAGGTCTAATTGTAATTAAGCAGATAGTATATTAGAACTTCAAACACACGTCTCATGTCCAACCTCAGGAGCTCACTAATTCTAAATTGTTAACACCATATCATATATATCTATTTAATTTTTCAGGAATTTTAAGATTACGTAAATATTGAAATTCTTATGGCTATTTTGTCTCATTTAAGGAGAATTATTTATCCTATATTCATAGATACATCAACATTTGATTAAAAAAATTTTTCCCAGCTATGATAGAAAGTGGGATCTCTCACTATAAATTGATTAAATTACTGATTGATGTTGTTGAATATTTTAACCATATATAGAGTGTGTGTGTGTGTGTGTGTGTGTGTGTGCATGCGCGTGTTTGTTTGTGTTGGTAAGAGGTCCCCAAGGCCACCCCCAGGCTTATTTGCTAGAAGGACTCACAGGACTCTATACATTCATACTCATACCTGCAATATATTCAGATGAAAGGTACAAAGCAAAATCAGCAAAAGGAAAAGGCACATGGATGAAACTCAGAGGAAACCAGGTGAGAGTTCCAAGAGTCCTTTCCCAGTGTAGTCACACAGTATGTACTTAATTCTTCCAGTAACTAGCTGTGACAACACATATGAAATGTCTATCGGAAACTCCTTAGAGACTCAGTGCCTAAAGTTTTTACTAGGGGCTATTCAAATAGGCACCCTGTGTCTAGCATGTACCAAATTTAAAGTCTTCAAGGAGGAAAGTAGGTGTTCAGTATAAAACCACAATTTTTATACAGTATAGGCAGAGTGAGAATGGTGGGTATGCACCCATGGTTCAAATTTCTAGACACCTTTAGAAAAGCCCAACTTTGCAAGCAGATCGTTCTCAAGATAGCAGTCTCAGTTCTTCTATGTTAACTATTTTCTGCACCATGTATATGTGTGTGTTCTATGCTCTTCTTTTATTTTACTGAGCAAAAGAATAAGAAGACAAATTTCATGAGCTCCCAGAAGTGCATCTACAAAACCATTGTGTATATACCCGTATGTTCTCTTTTCCCTCCCTTTAGAGAGAACAATCTATGGTTCCCTCTAAGGCCAACTTCTCTGCCTGTGGCCTATATTCCATCTACTCACTCTCATTCTTCTCTCTCATTGCTCTTACTATGTGAACATCCTGTAATATTGCTATCTGAAAGACAAACAGATTAATATTAAGTAGAACAATAAGAATCCTATTACCAAATCATCGTTAGATCATTAGAATAAATCTTATGTGATCAAATTTTCTTTTGCTAAAGGAGAGTTCCTTATTTTTAAAAATTTACACTCATTCCTTACAAAGGTAGCATTTGTTTTATATAAATTAGCTAATAAAAGTGTAAAAAAAGTAATGGATACTGTAATTGAGTAATCTGTGAAATTTGAATCATATATACATCCACACATATATATAAATCATGCATATGTACATATATATACTGTCCACTTAAAACCTTTAAAATAAAACAGAACTGAGTTCAAATCGTGGCTCTGCTGTCAAGCCATCAAGTTTCTAAGTCACAGAAATATATTTAACTTCTCTAAACTTCAAGTCTTGTAACATAAAAATAATTTTTCATGAAAATTATCGAGTATATACATGTTTGTGAGCATGTATTCTTTAATATTACTGACATAAAGCTTGTTGTATCATGTTTTACACTATACTTTCTATACTCTTATGCACATTTTCCAACAAGTAAAATATCTTTCATAGATAGAGGATGACTGAAACCACCACAAAAATATTAAAATATTTATGTGAGGTTTTATATTAAGGTTCTGCCCCTTGCCATAGCATTATGTTCATTCAGCTTTTAGTAATTAGATTTGAAAGGCACATGTGAACTCCTTGATTGAATCTTGGTTTTATTCCTGCTGACACTATCTGCTAGAGCTTTTTACTTTTATGAGCATCTGGGCAAACTATCTCCTACTGCCTTTTTATTCTTGTGCATTGTGTTTGTAGTGAAGCACATTTTAAATATAACTACACTGTGGATAATGAGTATTAGACTACTTTTCCTCTGTTTATTCTTTGTCAGAAGTTTAGGCTCCATTACTATTGCAACATAGATTTTCATAAACATCTTGATTGAAATAGATTAATTTAAAATCTAGATTAAAAAGCAGAGGTGCAGTAAAATATGTATTTAGAAATAGCTTATTTACTTCTATGAAAAGCATGCTAGAAATTTAAATAGAATTGCATTTAATATATAGATCAATTTGGAGGGAATGGACATCTCTATAATACTGAACGTTCTGATCCTTACACATAAGGTATTTCTCTAGTTATGTTGGTCTTCTTTATTTTAGCAATCTTTGGAAGTTATCAGTATAGAGGTCTTGCAAATATTTTTATAAAATTATCTTTAAGTGTTTTGTGTTGTTGAATCTTTTTGTAAGGACATTTATTTTTAACTTCAATTTTCAAATATCCATTGCTAGCATATAGCTATACAATTTTGACATTTATGTATTGATTTTGTATCCTATTAACTTAGTAAATCCACTTATTAACTCTTGTGACTTTTTTGTAAAGCCCGGTTGATTTTTATATACAGACTATTCTGTAGTCTGCAAAAATGACAGCTTTACACTCTTTTATAATCCACATGAATTTTATTTCTTTTTCTTGCTTAAAAACACTGGCTAAGATCTTATAAAATATTAAATGGCAGTGATGAGACCAAAGATCCTTGTTTTGTCTCCAATATTAGAGAAAAAGCACCTCATCTTTCACCATTAATTATCAGCCCTTTATCAGAATGAAGAAGCTTCTTTCTATTCCTAATTTGTTGAGAATTTTTATCATAAACAGGTGTTGAATTTTGTCAAATGCTCTTTTTGCATCTATTATGGTTATCCATTTTTTCTTTTACAGTGTGTAATTTGGTAAATTATATTAATTTGTTTTTCAATATTAATCCAGCTTCTTTCATTTCTGGGATAAAACCCACTTAGTAACCATAAGTTATCCTTTTTATATACTGCTAGAGTCAGTTTGTTAATATTGTTAAGGATCTCTCCATCTATATTCATACAGAATAAACTTTTCTTATAATGCCTTTGTCCACTTTTGGTACCAGGATACTGGTACTTATATAAATGAGTTGTTTAGTGTTCCCTCATCTATTTTGTAAATAATCTGTTTAGAATTAGAATTATTTTGTCTTGCCTCCAGACTCTACTTTAACTCCAACAGCAATTGCCTTTATAACATAAACAACTAAAAAATCAGAAAAAATGTGTTAAATTTTCAGGTTTTGTTTTCAGATATTGGACAATAGCATGCACAGGGTTTTGATGCCTGAGAAAAAAGAAACAAACAAATTGAGTCCTATAATTGCCTAAGTTTACTGTCTAAAGGTGGTTTTCAGGCTGCAGCATGAAGATGAAGTGACCAAAACAGCTCGTCTGAGGAGAAAGATATTGTAGTTCAATGAGTCAGAGGTAGCAAGAATATGTGAGTTAGAAGGCTCGAAAAGAGAAAACCAGAAAGGAGAGAACTCTAGAAACCTACATGGGAGTTTCCTTAAATCTCTGGTGAAGGGCTGATCTTTGCATGGATTGCATGAAACTTCATAAGAACCCAAACAAACCACCAGAACCCGGTAAACCAAATAATTTCTGTAACTTACGTGAGTAAATGTACACGTGGGGAGAGTTGGAGTTCCCATCAGCCAGACTAGAGAGGCCTGTATTACATAAGATATTGGGTAAAGTCCTTAGAAGGATCATGTTTTGAGTGTAGAGCTAAATTAGCCCCAAAGTGAAGTTTGCTCTAGACATTTCATAACAAAGCTTAAAAGTAAGCCTAGAGTATCAAACTGATCTAAAATAACTTATACAGGACAGAACAGATTTTAATACTATTTAAAGGAATATCAAAATTCTGGTACTGATAATTGTAAACTTTACAAAGTCCAACACCTAATAAAAAATTACCAAGCCTGCATAGCGGTGAAAAGCATGACCCATAACTGGGCAAAAAATCAATCAGTAGAAAGAATTTTGAAAATGCAGAGATGATATTTAAAAAGCTATTATAAATCTTACAAATACGTACAAAAATATAGAGAAAAGCATGACAATATAAGGACAGAAACGTTAGCTATAAAACAGAAGACCAAATGGATTTTCTTGGAATGTAAAATATACTATTTGAAATGAAAAAAAAAAAACACATGAGATGGGATTAACAACAAAATTAGGCACAGTGGAAGAAAGGATCAGTGAAATTAAAGAGATAAAATTTTGAACTATCCAAAATAAAGTAGAGAAGAAAATAATGATTGGAAAAGAAAGACATATTAAAAGTAAATTGTTGGAAAATATCAGTGGCCTAATATCCATGGCAATAGCAAATTTGAAAAAAAAATTATAGCCATACTGATTTAAGAAACTCAAAGAACTCCAAACAGAAAAACACAAAGATAATCACACCAAGACAGATGATCAAATTATTGAACAATACTGATGGAGAGAAAATCTTGAAAGTAGTAGAGAGGAAAACTAACATGTGTACAGGAGAAAAAATATGAATAAGAGCACATGTTCCATTGAAACCCTATAAGCCAAAGACAACGGAATGACATCTTTAAAGTGCTGGAAGAAAAACTGTCCACCTAGAATTTTATACTCAATGAAAATATCTTTCTAAAATGAGATCAAAATAAAGATATTTACGAACAAAACAAAATGAGAGAATTTACATCCAACAGATCTAAAATAAGAAAAATATTAGAGAAATTTCTTGTGGCAGAAAGAAAATGAAGCAAGATAAAAATTTAGGTCCACATAAATAAACGAAGAATTACAGAACTACTAAATGTAAGGATCTATATTTATATCTATGTGAGATAATTTTTCTCATTAAAAGTTTTATTAAAAGGTAATTTACTGTTTAAAGAAAAAATTAAAACAATATATATTAAAAATTTATAATATACATTGAAATAAAATATACAAAAATAGCACAAAGAATTGAAGCAGGATATGTAGGAAGAGTATATGAAGGAGAATATGAAGGTGAAAGTATGGTGTTGCAATATTCTTACACTGCATGTTTAACCTTATTTGCAGTTAGACTGTAATAAACAAAGGATCCATATTATAGACCTTAAAGCAATCATCTGAAGAGTAAAGAAAGACATACAGGTAATGAGCCAATAGTGGAAATAAACAAAATTTAAACCAAATACCCAACTAGTCCAAAATGAAATGGGAAAAGAAGAGGAAAAAAAGATCCGATGGTACAGAGAGAAAGCAAATAGTATGATTATAAACGTAAGCATGTTGGTTGGATGTATGGACCAGCCCAGAGATTCAGGTTGAAGATAAATAGTTGAAAGTCATTTTTGTAAAGAATTGAAGCCATAATCATGGATGAAATTGCTTAGTTTGAATTAATAGTATCAGAAAGGAACAGAGTCTAAAAACCAAGCCTTGATAACCACCAATATTAAATGGTCAGGTGGACGCTGATGAGTCTGAAATGGAAATTGAAAATAGTCAGTAAGAAATACAGGAAGATATGAGATTTCAGATGTCAATAAAAGAAATTGTTTCAGGAGGGAATTGGAAATAAACAATGTAAAATCCATTATTATCAGAGTAATAATTGTCAATCCTTAATAGTGATTATTTATGATATGCATGATATGATTTATGATATGCATGATATGATTTATGATATGCATTACTTACAGTTGCATGTCATAATTGGCTTAAGAAGATAAAGAAGTGACTTTCAGATTCTACTTGCCAATCTTTTCCACTATTTCTATAGCATAAGATATGTGAGCAAGAAATAAAACACTTAATAATATATGCCACTGGGATTTGTGGTTGTTAGGCAGAAAAAACTGACTAGTACACTGTCAATATTTATTGTTATTGTATCCAGATACATTTACATCCCTACCCAAATAAGACTATGTAAAAGGATTAGGGTTAGAAGTTTTGGACCATGATGACAGTGGCTGCTCTTTTCCACAAGTGTATAATGATGGCATCAGTAGTGATTAACCAAAAGCTTTCAGAGAAGAGTACCAAAGTTCTATTTGCTACAACTCTGTCTTACATAAGTGCCCATTTAGTATCAAACCAAACTGCAGTAATTTAGTCTACTCAAAATGACCCTACAGTCTAGACCATCCCTTTTCATCTCTTATTTTGTACCATCAAGAAGTTTTTGTCATTTCCTATGTGAAATCTAATATTAGGCAGTACATTTTTTTTTTATCTTGTTGATTCATTGGTTGCATGCCATAATTTTTACAGTGTGTTGGTCTTCAACTTTTCGCTATACATCAGAGCTATAAATGATAAGAGCATTGCTATTAATATCACTTTTAGAAGCAATATAACTAAAGTCTGTCAACAGTAACATTTGCATCATCATCATTTACATTCCCCTCTGTCATGACACTCTGCGTCTATTTGTTGGGGAAAAGGTGATAGAGAAAAGGGATACTGTTGTAAGCAAAGATACATCATTTAGCCAATGAAAATATGCTTATTATTTCTTTTTACAGATTTCTTTTAAAACACAATTGATTCAAATGCCATTTTATTGAAGAGTTGTATATATAGAAAAAGATAAAATAAATGTAGATAGTCATAACAATCCATATTCATGAACTTCACATCATGGTTCATTTATTTTTCACAAAGAAATGGATGAAACATATGAAATTATTAAGATCATGAGCCGTTAAAATGGATGTTTGTTTAAGCCTTCAGCTTGAAGGTCCAAGGACATTCGGAACTGTTTGTACAAGAAAGAGAATCTCTTATGCCTTGAAATGAATAAATGTCAAAATGCTACCATAAGTAAAAATCTAACTTCCGTTGCCTCAATAATTTTAAAGAGTAAGTATAATTTAGCAATTAGTAGGAAGATGATCAGATAAATTTGGGCATGTTTTTATAATATTATTCTGAAGAAACCACTTGCGCAATATTTTCTTTTATAAAAAACCTGATACAAAAGCAACAAGAAGAAAAAGTATATGATCAATATACAATATAGAGAGCACATTTTGCCTTAATATTTACAATATTTCCTATTATTGTTTTACTATTACAATGTTTAATAACAAACATTAAAAATTGTTAAAATATTAAATTTAATGTTAATATGTAAATATTTAATATTATGAATATCTAATATTACAATACCTATTATAGCTAGGAAACATCATAGCCACATTTAAATATTACATATTACAATGCTTGGTACAAAGAAATCATGCCAGGAATCCAGATAATATTCTTACTCATTTCTTAGTTTTGCCTGGAAAACCTGAAAAATTTTTGAGCATAATGTAAAGGGAGGTTTTTGCTTTGTTTTGATGGTTTTTTTGGTAGCAACATTAAGTGTGCAAGAATGCTTAGACTATCAATAATGAAGTGGGCAGAAAATAGTTTGTTGCTCTGGACTAACTCCCAGCTATCAAACTTTAAGAATTTAAGAGGAATTAAATAATTTAATCAGCCCATTAACTGATAGACAGCAACATTTTACTTACTTTTCTAAATTGACATATAATTGACATATAACATTATATTAGTTTTAGGTGTATAACATAATGATTTGATATTTGTATAGATTGTGAAATGATCAGCACCATTAAGTCTGGTTAACGTCCATTACCATACATAGTTACAGAATTTTTTTTTCTTGCAATGAGAACTTTTAAGATCTACTCTCTTAGCAACATTCCAATATGCAATACAGTATTATTAACTATATTCACCATGCTGTACATTATCTCTATGACTTATTTATTTTATTTACCTTTTATTTACTTCTAATAATATTGTTACTAAGATAAAAAAATGACTGTCCTTGGAATTTCAAGGCAATTTGAATTTTTTTCTCATACATAGATGATTTGGACCAGTATTATTTTAATCATATGTTGCTTATTTCTTACAACTTATGCAACACTGGACAATTGACTACAATGCTCTGTATCACAGTTTCCTTACTGGTTTAAGAGCTCATTATCTTCCTCATAGGAGAGTAAGAATTACTGTTTTACTATGTGTAATAAAACCCCCAGGGCAGTGCATAGTACATAAGTGCTCAAAAATATTAGTTAGTATTGTTCTTATTTTTACCACAACTATGGTAATAATCATTGATTCATAGTAGTGATTGTTTATGATATAATAAGCATTATTTATAGTTATATGTCATAATTGATTTAAGAATATAAAAGGTAGTTTCGTATTCCGTTCATCAATGCTTTCTATTATTTATATAGCATAAGTTATGAAAGTCTTCAGAGCTAAGATATAAAGCCCACGAAGATGATAGTGAAATACTCTATGTGCCCTATCTTCAATACCATCATAACAATTAGAGCCAGCTGTAGGTGAGACTAGGAGTCATCTATGGCATTACGTCCTCCTGCTCTGAAATTACAATGAAGACACTCTCTTCTGATTTATGTTTTACCATTAATATTGCTGGATTATTTTAACAATATTCTGCCAGCCTCTAATAATTCTGAATAGCATTCTCAAATCAATTGCCCAACTTACTGTCTACCAAAACACTTCACAATTCTCAGAATGTATTTTAAGTTACAGAGTTTGGAAATAAAATTACAAGTGAAGATTAATTTCTTGATTTGCTGTTGAAAGTCATATATAATTTGGCTTAAATTGTAATTTCCAAATATATCACTTGCTATTCTATAAAATGATATTTTGATTTCAATCAGACTCTCCTACTCAGTTTCTACTAATAAGGTATGCATGTCTTCATCCCCATGCCAAAATCCTTGATTTCCTATGTAGAGTTCACTAGATCTTATTTAATTTATTTCCTTCTTCAAGGCCTTCAACTTCTTCTTCTATAAATTGACCTGGGCCCTACCTGCTACAAATTGCTCTCTCAATCTCCTAATCCTCCTGCTCTCCAAACTCAGCTATAGTTCCTGTATAAAGTGCTTAAAGCTCTAAAAACATTAACTGTATTTACTTTAAATTCCTTGTCTTGTAATTTCAAACTCTGTATCATATCTGAATCTGTTTTGTGTTTTCATACTGGATTTTTGCTACTTTTTTTGCCTTGAGGTCTTTTGCTAGAAACAATACTAGGTGGTATCAACAATTGCAAGTTATTAAGACTATAATTATAATATAGGTCAAAGGAAAGAAAACATTTATTGAGCATTTACTATGTAGCAAGCATTCTTAGTCAAAGCACTTGTGTTGTTTTATTTGATATTCAAAGAAAATTATCATCTTCCTTCTCTATATGAAGAAAATAGATTGCTAAAATACCAAATACTAATGATCATTCAACTAGTGAGCAGTGGAATCCATAATAAACTTTTCTATATGACTATATAGCATTTAATTCTGAAATATATTTCATAATAAATCAATAAAGATCATCTCAATTTTAGAGAAAAGAAGGAACACATATATTCCTTCACAGCAGAGCATAAATAAAACTAGGCTTTCAAAAGCTGAATTGAGGCTGGCCCCATGGCTAGCAGTTAAGCTTACACAGTTGGCTTTGGTGGCCTGGGTTCACAGGTTAAGATCCCATGCACAGACCTACACCACTTGTCAGCCATGCTGTGGTGGTGGCCCACATACAAAATAGAGGAAGATTGGCATAGATGTTAGCTCAAGGTGAATCTTCCTCAGGAAAAAAGAAAGTTGAATTAATAAAGCTGAGGATATTAAATACATCAGAATTATTTCCTGAAAAAAATTAAACACAATAATGGATTTTGTCCAAGTCAAATCTACTAGAAATAAAATTTCAAAGAAAAACTAAACTTATAGTATTTATAGTAATAATCAATAAACAGAATAAGTGATTGGAGACTTATTATTTTTACAAATCCTAAAATTAAATTTTGAATTACCAAGCTGTGGAAGGATTGGGGGGGGGGGAACCTTATTCTAAAGTTTCATAGAAAAATTTACCATATACAGTCCTCAACACCTCTCCACCCGTTTTTTAAATAATTTAAATATTTTCCACATTTGTGTGACCCAAAGACTACTAGGTATGGATGTCTTTGAGTTCATTTTCCCACAATTACAAGTTAGCTTTATGTGCCAAAAAATGGGAATACACTGAAGCTGAAAACTGTTGAAGTCATCAGGTAAAATAGATGTTAATATAGGAATAATTTGATACCATAAGGATTCATTTCTTCATTATTTATTTATTGATCACATAAGTAAATAAGATGCTGTTAAGTCACAAGACCTAACCCTGGACTGAAATATTTATATACCCTAGCTTTCATTATTATTTCAGAATTTTTAATTTGATTTTCCAAATGACACAGTGTTTTCCAAATGGCACAGATAAATACTGTAGCAATTCACTAGGGTGATCAATATAGACTAGAATGGGCCTATAAAACCTATCACAAAAGGCATATTAAGGAAATTGAAGAGCATCCTGTAAAATGTGAGATACCTTTTAAGTGTTCTGGGCAGGAAGATGACACAATAAACATGAAAACATGATATTATGTAAACATTAACCCAGCAGTGCTGTTCAAGGTGAATTGGAGGCAGCCAGAATGAAAGAAAGAGGGCAAGCCAGAAGACCAGATGTGACCCAGGCTTCCACTGATAGGTTTGAACTAGGTTAGTAGAATTAGGGAGAGATAAAATTGGAGTGTATAAAGAGAAGAGGACAGACCAGGTAACCAAATTTTTGAATGAAAGCGAAGGAGAAGAGAAACTTACAAGCCTGAGGTAGTGGGATAACTATGCTATCTTAATGGAAATCTAGAACTCACATAAATTCCTATCCACAATAACAAGCAACCCTTTCCATCAGAGTAAGGTGAGTATTTTCCCTCACAATAATGTGCAAACCTAGTAAAAATACTTATTTATAATTTAATTCTTTTTTAATTTAATTGAGAATGAGTTGGAGAATAGAATGTATACAAATAGACATTTTTCATGACCTGATAGACCTATTGACATGCTAGCCAGAGAAATTTGGGAGGGCAATAATCAAAATACCAAGGGTCTGCCATACCCACTAAAGCACAGACTTAATCCAGTTCAGCCAGGGCAGGAAGCCTACCCTAGAGACCTGCCCCACCCAACAGCAAACCCTCAGGCTACTTTTCGGCCTGCATTGACTGCGTGGCTTGATCCTCTACAGTCAGGTGAGTGTGTCCACCTCTGTGGGACAGGGCCTGTTTGAGGACCAGGTGAACTGTGGGGGGCATTGGTGGAGAGGTGGGGGCCTCTGCAGTGTGGCATTTGGTATGCTCCAGAGGGTTGGGAAGTGTGCACAGACCAGGAGTGTGTTAATGGTGTGTGTAGTCCTGTGGGGGGGTGAGGCTTATCAGTGACAGAAGACCTGTGCTTCACAAATAGCCATAAGAAAGATCAGCCCCACCTTCCAAAGACTGAAACAATTGAGTGCTCCCATGCCTAGGGCCAGCCCCACTCAGCTGCACTCCTAAGAGAACTGACAACAGCCTTGTGAGCCTGAGGCCTATCGCAACTGTAAGCCCCTGAGCCTAGCAACAAGCTACACTGGGTACCAACCCAATTAAGAGGAAAACTGCAACAGGACTGTGCTGATAGACTTTGTAGCCAACCGTGCTGAGGATCCCAAAATCGGATTTACAAACAGCTGGCCAGGGAAGGAAAGACTAGACTCCCTGGGTACCTACAGTAAGAGCAACCCTGCCACAGCTGAAAGACACAAGTAGCCCACAACGAGGTCACTCCTGGATCTTTTGGACTGGTGACAAGAGAGAAACACACTGCTGGGACTCATAAGGCATCTCATACATAAGGCCACTTCTCCAAGATCAGGAGACATAGCCATCTCACCTAATACATAGAAATAAGCACAGAGAAAGAGGCATAATGAGGAGACAAAGGAATACTTTCCAAGCAAGAGAACAGGACAAAACCCCAGAAAAAGGACTAAATGAAACAGAAATAAGTGACATACTTGACTCAGAGTTCAAACAAAATATTATAAGGATGGTCACAGATATTGGGAGAGGACTGGATGAACACTGAGCTCATCAGCAAAGAACTGGAAAATATAAAAAGGAACCACTCAGAAATGAAGAATACTATACTGGAAATGAAAAATTCACTAGAGAAACTCAATAGCAGAGTAGAGGATGCACAAGAACGGATCAGCGAGCTAGACGAAAGACTAGAGGAAATCACCCAAGCTGAACAGAAAAGAGAAAAAGGAATTAGAATGAGAACCGTCTAAGGGAACTCTGGGACAATATCAAGCGTGCTAACATTTGGATTATAGGTGTCCCAGAAGGAGAAGAGAGAGAGAAATGTGCTGAAAATTTATTTGAAGAAATAATAGATGAAAATTTCCCTAACCTAAGGAAGGAAACAGACATCCAAGTACAGGAAGCACAGAGAGCTCCAAACAAGATAAGCCCAAAGAGGCCCACACCAAGACATATTATAATTAAAATGTCCAAAATTAAAGATAAAGAGAGAATCCTAAAAGCAGCAAGAGAAAGGCCACAAGTGACCTATAAAGGGAAGCCCGTAGGCTATCAGTGGAAATCTCAGCTGAGACCCTACAGGTGAGAAGAGAATGGCATGATATATTTAAAGTACTAAAAGGAAAAAACCTACAGCCAAGAATGCTCTATCCATCAAAGTTGTTATTCAGAATGGAAGGAGAGACAAAGAGCTTCCCAGAGAAGCAAAAATTAAAGGAGTTTATCATCAAGAAACCAATTCGACAAGAAATGGTGAAGGGACTCATTTAGGTGGGAAAGCAATGACCACAAACAAAGATAAAAAATGTATATATATCAAAAAGAAATCCCCAAAAAACAATCAATAAAATCACTTGTAAAGGTAAAAATATAGTAAAGGTAGCGAAATCAACTACCTGTGAAGATAATATGAAGGTTAAAAGATAAAGGTACTAAAATCACCTATTTCAATGATAAGAGGGTAATGGACAGACACATACTAAACAAGCGCCTATTTACATTTTCAAAAACATAAAATGTAGCAGGAGTGGAGTGAAAAAGTAGAACTTTTAGAAAGAAGTCATGCTAAAGAGTTTATCAACTCGATATAGAGTGTTATATACATAGAATATGAAATAGGATCCTCATGGTAATCACAAATCAGAAACCTATAATAAGTAAGCAAAAAAGTAAGATAAAAGACATCAAACATATTACTAAAGAAAGCCATCAAACCACAAGGGACGAGAGCCAGAGAAAAAGAACGGAACAGAGAAGAGCTACTAAAACACCCAGAAAAAAAGTAACAAAATCACAATAAATACATATTTATCAATAGCTACTTTAAACGTCAATGGACTAAATGCTTCAATCAAATGCCATACGGTGGCCAACTGGATAAAAAAATAAGACCCATGTATATGCTGTATACAAGAGACACATTTCAGGGCTGGTCCCATGGCCAAGTGGTTAAGATCACACACTCCGCTATGGTGGCCCAGGGTTGCTATGGTTTGGATCCTGGGCACGGACATGGCACCATTCATCAGGCCACGTTGAGGTGGCATCCAATGTACTACATCTAGAAGGACCCACAACTAAAATATACAACTATATACTGGGAGTATTTGGACAGAAAAAGCAGAAAAAAGAAAGAAGATGGGCAACAGTTGTTAGCTCAGATGCCAAACTTTAAAAGAAAAAAAAGAGAGACACACTTCAGACCTAAAGACACTCACAAACTGAAAGTGAAAGGATGGAAAAAGATATTCCATGTAAATGGCAAAGAAAAGAAAGCGGGGGTAGCAATACTTATAGCAGACAAAATAGACTTTAAACAAAAACTGTAATAAGAGACAAAGATGGGCACTACATAATGATAAAGGGAACAATCCAACAAGAAAATATAACACTTGTAAATATCTATATTTAGCTGCACCCAACATAGGAGCAGGTAAATATATAAAGCAATTATTAACAGATATAAAAGGAGAAATAGACAGTAACACAATAATAGTTGGGGACTTTAACACTCCACTTACACCAATGGATAGATCATCCAAACAGAAGATCAATGAGGAATCACTGGTCTTAAATGACACATTAGAACAGATGGACTTAGTAGACATATATAGGACATTCCATCCAAAAACCACAGAATACACATTCTTTTTCAAATGCACATGGAAGATTCTCCAAGATTTATCACATATTAGGCCACAAAACAAGTCTCAATAAATTTAAGAAGATCGAAATAATACCATGCATCTTTTCTGACCACAAAGGTATGAAACTAGAAATCAACTACAGAAAGAAAACCAGACAAGCCACAAAAACGTGGAGATTGAACAAAATGCTACTGAACAATGATTGGGTCAATGAAGAAATCAAAGGAGAAATCAAAAAATTCCTGGAGACAAATGAAAATGAAAATACAACATGCCAAAATCTGTGGGATACAGCAAAAGTGGTTCTAAGAGGGAAGTTTATAGCAATTCAGGCCTACCTCAACAAAGAAGAAAAATCCCAAATAATCTAAAAGCTTGTCTAAAGGTACTGGTAAAAGAACAACAAACAAAGCCCAAAATCAGCAGAAGTAAAGAAATAATAAAAATCAGAGCAGAAATAAACAAAATAGAGACTAAAAAAGATAGAAAAAATTAATGAAACCAAGAGCTGGTTCTTTGAAAAGATAAACAAAATTGACAAACCCTTAGCTAGACTCACTAAGAAAGAAATAGAGAAGGCTCAAATAAATAAAATCAGAAATGAAAGAGGAGAGATTACAACAGACACCTCAGAAATACAAAAGATAATAAGAGAATACTATGAAAAGCTATATGACAACAAATTGGATAATCTAGAAGAAATGGATAAATTCTTAGAAACATACAACCTTCCAAAACTGGACCAAGAAGAAGTAGAGAATTTGAATAGACAAATTACCAGTAAGGAGATGGAAACAGCAATCAAAAACCTCCCAAAAAATAAAAGTCCAGGAGCAGATGGCTTCCCTGGTGAATTCTACCAAACATTCAAAGAAGACTTCATACCCATCCTTCTCAAACTCTTCCAAAAAATTGAAGAGGAGGGGAGGCTTCCTAACTCCTTCTACGAAGCCAACATTATCCTGATACCAAAACCAGACAAGGACAACACAAAAAAAGAAAATTACAGGTCAATATCACTGATGAACATCAATGCAAAAATCATCAACAAAATACTAGCAAATCGAATACAACAATACATTAAAAAGATCATACATTATGATCAAGTGGGTTTCATTCCAGGGATGCAGGGATGGTTCAACATCTGCAAATCTATCAACATGTTACACCACATTAACAAAATGAAGAATAAAAATCACATGATCATCTCAATAGATGCAGAGAAAGCACTTGACAAGATACAGCATCCATTTATGATAAAAACTCTAAATAAAATGGGTATAGAAGGAAAATACCTCAACATAATAAAGGCCATATATGACAAACCCACAGCAAATATCATTCTCAATGGAGAAAAACTGAAAGCTATCCCTCTAAGAACAGGAACCACACAAGGATGCCCATTGTCACCACTCTTATTTTACATAGTATTGGAAGTCCTAGCCAGAGCAAACAGGCAAGAAAAAGAAGTAAAAAGGATCCATATTGGAAAAGAAGAAGTGAAACTGTCATTCTTTGCAGACGACATGATTTTATATATAGAAAAGCCTAAAGAATTCACTAAAACACTTTTAGAAACTATAAATGAATACAGTCAAGTCACGGGATACAAAATCAACATACAAAAATCGGTTGCATTTCTATGTACTAACCATGAAGTAGCAGAAAGAGAAATTAAGAATACAATCCAATTTACAATTGCAACAAAAAGAAAAAAATACCTAGGTATAAACTTAACCAAAGAGTTGAAAGATCTGTACACTGAAAACTATCAAATATTGTTGAAAGAAATTGAAGATGACACAAAGAAATGGAAAGATATTCCATGCTCTTGGATTGGAAGAATTAACATCATTAAAATGTCCATACTTCCTAAAGCAATCTATAGATTCCATGCAATCCCTATAAAGATCCAACAACATTTTTCACAGAAATAGAACAAAGAATCCTAAAATTTATGTGGAACAACAAAAGACCCCAAATAGCCAAAGAATTCCTGAGAAAAAAGAACAAAGCTGGAGGTATCACACTCCCTTATTTCAAAATATACTACAAAGCCAAAGTAACAAAAACAGCATGGTACTGGCAGAAATACAGACACACAGATCAATGGAACTGAATCAAGAGCCCAGAAATAAACCCACACATTTATGGACAGCTAATATTTGACAAGTGAGCCAAGAGCATACGGTAGAGAAAGGAGAGTCTCCTCAATAAATGGTGTTGGGAAAACTGGACAGCCAGATGCAAAAGAATGAAAGTAGACCATTCCCTTACATCATGCACAAAAATCAACTCAAAATGGATTAAAGACTTGAATGGAAGACCCAAAACCATTAAACTTCTAGAAGAAAACATGGGCAGTACGCTCTTTGACATTGGTCTTAGCAGCATATTTTCAAGTACTATGTCTGACTGGGCAAGGGAAACAAAAGAAAAAATGAACAAATGGGACTATATCAAACTAAAACCTTCTTCACAGCAAAGGAAACCATCAACAAAATGAAAAGACAACCCAACAATGGGGAGAAGATATTTGCAAACCATATATCAGGTAAGGGGTTACTATCCAAAATATACAAAGAACTCATACAGCTCAACAACAAGAAAACCAATAACCCAATTAAAAAATGGGCAAAAGATCTGAACAGAGATTTCACCCAAGAAGATATACAGATGGCCAAGAGGCATATGAAAAGATGCTCAACATCATTAGCTATCAGAGAAATGCAAATCAAAACTACAATGAGGGATCACCTCACTCCGGTCAGAATGGCTATAATTAACAAGACAGGAAACAACAAATGTTGTAGAGGATGTGGAGAGAAAGGAACACTTGTACACTGCTGGTGGGAGTGCAAACTGGTGCAGCCACTATGGAAAGCAGTATGGAGTATCCTCAGAAAATTAAGAATAGATCTACCATATGATCCAGCTATCCCACTGCTGGGTGTTTATCCAAAGAACTTGAAAATGCCAAGGCATAAAGATACTTGCACCCCTATGTTCATTGCAACATTATACACAATAGCCAAGTCTTGGAAGCAACCTAGGTGCCCATGAAGGGACGAATGGATAAAGAAGATGTGGTATATATACACACAATGGAATACTACTCACCCATAAGAAATGATAAAATCCACCCATTTATGACAACATGGATGGTCCTTGAGGGTATTATGCTGAGTGTAATTAGTCAGAGGGAGAAAGTCAAATACCGTATGATCTCACTCATAGGTAGAAGATAAAAATAACAAACAAACACATAGCATTGGAGATTGGATTAGTGGTTACCATAGGGGAAGGGGGGGAGGGCAAAAGGGGTGATTAGGCTCACATGTGAGGGGATGGACTATAATTAATTTTTGGGTGGTGAGCATCATGTAATCTACACAGAATTCGAAATATATTATGATGTACATCTGAAACCTAAAAAAAAAAGAAAAGTAGAAAACTAAGGTCTAAATTTAACCAGAAGGGAGCATGCCCGCTGAGCTTCTCTTTACATTATTTTACAGAAGCACCTACTTATCAGAATTTATTTAAGTTTTAAGCCAATACTGTGCTCAAGTGGACACACTTATCTACTCGTTAAAAAAGCAAACTTTATCAGTGATTAATAGAGGAAATTAACAATTTAAATTAGTAATGAATCATATTTTCTGTAACTGCTCCTTTGAAATGTATTTCTGAAAGCCATTACAAAAAAAGTGTTTTGAATCCTTGATAAAAAGACAAAGATAGAGTATAATTGAGGTGCTAGAAATTGACTTTCCGTTGAAAGTCTTTAACAGATTTATAATTCTTGCTGCCACAATAACTGTGGCATATATCCATTTTATTTAGTTTTTGTACATTAAAGTTTTTACATGGAAAAAAGATGTATATGCAGTTTTATTTTAGTAAATAACTCAAAAAGTTCAAATAGCTTGCTCACAATTCAGCATTCTTGAGAAGACAAAATATGATTAAATGGATTTTGCCAATAGCTTTTTTAAAGTTTATTTTTCCTTCCTTGTATTCAGATTTGACATCATTAACTAATTACTGCTTTAGAAGCTGTGTATTTACTCTGAATTTGGTCCAACTGAGTAGCTGGTTTTTATTGATATGAAACATGTAACTAAATCATGAGAATGTAGACTACATTCTATATACCTGTCAGGGAATTTTTTTTCTCTCCACATAATTTAATCAAATATTAGCTCCATTATTCACTGGATTTGTTGAACGAGTTGTATAGCAAAACTGAGATTAAGCAACAACAATAAAAACAAAACTGCTTGAGAAATCCCCAACTGCTCTGGATACTTTAATTCATTACTTTCTTAACCACCCATTAATACACATTGTTTTAGCTTATTGGTTATTCTAATTAGAGCTTATAGATCCTAATGGAAATATTTATTCCTAGCCTAACATTCTGAGAAGTACGTTTGAAAAAAGGTTATTTTCAAGTCTTGATGGGACACAGTTAGGAAAGGTTTACCAAAGAAGGAGCAATAGAAAGACTAATTCCTGGGGGCCGGATGGCGCAGCGGTGAAGTGCTCATGTTCCGCTTCTTGGTGGCTCGCCGGTTCAGATCCCAGGTGTGGACATGGCAGCGCTTGGCAAGCCATGCTGTGGTAGGCATCCTACATATAAAGTAGAGGAAGATGGGCATGGATGGATGTTAGCTCAGGGCCAGCCTTCCTCAGCAAAAAAGAGGAGGATTGGCAGTAGTTAGCTTAGCACTAATCTTCCTCAAAAAAAAAAAAGGAAGACTAATTCCCCATGCCTTTGCGTGAAGTTCCAGATCTCGCTCTACAGTTGTACCTCCCACAGGATCCTTGCAAATGTTTGCATACGCTCCAAAGAAAAATATCTGTAGGTGCTAGTAGATAGATAGATATATCTCCTGTTTTCCCTAGAGTCATTTTACTAATTTTTTTAAATTAATTAATGACAAGCTCAGATCTCTTTATGTGGTTAACTCCTATTTATCCTGGGAGACCCAGCTAGAAAGACTTTTAAATACCACATAGACATTGCCATATATCATAGAAACCTTCATGGTTTACCTTTCTGACTCTCATGTCCACCTCACTACTTCAGCCTGATCTTTAGTATATCTCTATCATATTTTTACCATACATTTAAAACGCTCTCTTATAATTACCTGTGGTTTCTCCTCTCCCCTACCAGAGTGAAAACTTCTTAATGACAGAAATTTCCTTATATTCATCCCCAGTATTTAAAAAGGACTGGCACTAAATAGGTACTCAATTTTTTGAAGCTTGATACCATTTCCACCTCATTCATAACAACTTCACTATAATTTCAGCCCACGTATTTCTCTCTGCACTGAATCACCTATTATGGGTACCATCTATTTTCGTACTTGCTCTTATCTAGCCTTGTATTGTAATCTAAATATTTTATGTTTTAGCTTTTTACATAACTAGAATAGCTCTTGAGGTCAGGAGTTTAACTCCTATGTTTCACTCTTCTCCCAACATGAGCAATGCTATCTACATAGATGTTCAATAAATAAATATTAATGGGAAAACTTTCAATTATTTCTTATATATAGATTTGTTTTAAATTTTAAAAAAACTATTATATGGTAAGAAAGTAAGTGAGCTATCTACGTAATCTGTTACATGAACCAAACATGAATACAAAAATTAAATAGGTTTTCCATGACTAAGCAACATTTGAGAGTAGAGTTAGGACTAGTATCTCAAATTTTCATCCTGGGGACTTTATATTATCCTGCATGTGGCCTTCATAATTCCTATTTGAATATGTCACAAAGACACAGCCTCTGAGAATAATAAGGTGGAGGAAATCTGTGAAAATAAAATCGAGAGTTATAATTTAAGTCCCAAATGCATTTACAAAGAATATAAAATTATTTTAAAAGGGATAAAGATAATAAAATAAAGTAAATGGTTATCAAAATACCTACGCTATTTTAACTAGGAGACACTTATGAAAAGATAACTAGAAAGATTAAACAGTTTTCATTTTATTTTATTTTGTTTGTTCTAAATCCCATGGACTGGTTGTCTCTTTAGAGACTGCTAGAGAATGGAACAGGTAATAGGAGGAGTTAACCTGATCCAGTAGATTAGACTATTATTCTTCTCTTTACTCCCTTCTTGTTATAAGATTGTATATTCACACTCTGGCAATGTGACTGCAGCACTGCCCATAAGAGCAGGCAAGGATGTATTTCTCCACCTCATTGAAGTTGGGCTTGCACCCATCTGAAGCCTACCCCTTAGTCTGAGCAATGAAGATTTTATCTTTTATTGAAAGCTAGAAACATATTACTTTAATTTCCCTGTTCCCTTCTCAACAGCATTGCTTCAATGATTTTTCCCTCCCTCTCCTACATCATTGTGTATGTGTGTATTTTGCTCTGTATTTGATCATTCAAAGCAATATACAAGCATGAGATTATTTCTTCCAACTTAAAAAAAAGCACAGACTTTCTCTTGACATGTTATTCTGACCAGTTACCTTTTGCACCAAAACCCCTCGAGTCATGTGTATTTAGTGTCTACAACTCTTCTCCTATTCATTCTTCAGCACATTATAATCAGATCTTGTCAAAGTCACCAAAGAAGTCCATTGTTGCTAAACCCAATTGTAAATTCTCATATCTTATTTTACTTGATTTCCATGTATTTGACGTATTATCACTCATGGATACTATCTTTTCCCTCGACTTGATGCCACATGTTCTTGTTTTTCTTTCTATCTTACTGGTTTCTTCTTCTCCATCTCCTCTGCTGGCTCCTCCTCTTCTCTGTTACACGGAACATCTTAATTTTAGAGTGTCTTAGGGATCCGTGGTATATGCGCACTTTTCTTCTCTTTTTATATTAATCTCCTTGGTGATCTCACAACCACACACTGAGGACCTCCAAATTTGTATCTCTAGCCCAGACTTCTTTCTTGAATTCCAGACTTTTGTATTCACTAATTACTCAATATTTCTACTGCAATTTCTCATAGAAAACTCAAACTTAGTATAGCCAAAACTTACCTCCTGATTTTTCGTTCCAAACTTGCTCTACCATTAGCTGTTTCCTTCTCGGTTAATTGAAACTCTAAGGCCTTTCTAATCATCACTATTCTTTTCACAAAAGTTAAAATCTAGTTCAGTAAACATTTATTGAGCTTCAAACACTTCAATACACTAGAGATGTAAGAATCCCATGTTCCAACCCACAGAACATCATCCATGAAACCCCACCCAGACTCCTGACTTCAGTCTAATGGTTATACAATTTATATTACTAGACACTGTGGAGATAGATAAATGAGGGGCTCCTAACTTAGACTAAGACTGAGGGCAGAGAACAGTGATAGTGATCAGGAGTTGAGCCTAAAAGTTTGACACAGATTTTATAAGTGAGCCTTTATGTGTATGTGATAATAAATAGAGCTTTTACAAGTTGAATTCAAGAAGCATATATTGAGAGCCTATTATGGTAAATTCCTGGATTAGGTGCTAAAGTTGTCATGAAAATGAATACAGTGTAATCTTTGACCTTTGGGAGAGAAGAAATACATTAAACTTCATAATAAATAAAACTAAAAAAGGAAAAAAGTTGAAACCCAAGAAAAGAAACCTGTATTCTCTAAAATGTACATGACCCAACTATAAAAAAGAGTGACCAAAGAATGAATAAAGCATGATCAAAAGCCAAAAGTCAAGAAACTATGGACAGAATGCAATCACAAACAGCGAGAAAAGAGAAATGGGCACCGATGACCACGTTTTAATTTCTTGAGCCTTCCCTTTGGAAGCTTAACTAAGTTTCTTGTTCTCTCTCCATACCTTTCACTCACAGGAGGATTAAAATGGATATATGTATATACATGTGAATTATTTACCTTAGGTAAAAGAGTTTAATTTATTGGGGGTTAGAAGCCAGATTGCAAGAGTGAAAGAAGTAAATAAGCAATTAAGAAATGGAATTAACGGGGGTATGTAAGCATTTTGAATTATTATCAATTGAAGAAACAAAAATGACTGAATGTTAATTCAAGAATAGTAGGAAAGAAAGAATATTTTCTTTTCCTTCTGTATTTCATTCTAATGACTTTTAGAACTTTGGCATTTTGGCAGAGGGGAAATAGATTGTGAAAAAGAAGATCTAGCAAAAGTACAGCTAATTAAAAATATATGATGGAGTTAAATCAAGATTGATAATAAAGGGATTAATTTTGGATCAGAAGAGGACACTTTTTTAAAGAAAAAATAATTAAATTATATTTAAAAACAGATACTTTGAGACGAGGAAAATTGAAGAAGATCACTTCAAATAATCTCAGTGTTTCAGTCATAGCCAAGATAGAATCTTCAGCAATGACTTCCATAGGTTAACCATTTGCACAAAGGTTTGAAATTGCCCTGGTAAAATGACACTGAGAAATTAATAAAACAACTTCTAGCTACAAAGCAACAATAAGACTACGGTAAAATAACATATTTTAGTGGACTTAAATTTTTTAGTATTTTCTGAGGCCAAGTGTAATGGGAAATGTCTTTATTTTGTGTAAGAATCTCTTCTTATTTTAATTTCTACATCATTATTTGAATAAGAATAACAAAATTTTGATGCTGGAGAAATATATATATATATACTGTGTATTAAAAAATACTAGTACAATACTTCCCCAGGATATTGACCATATTTTCAAGGGATTAAACACCTAATGATTACAAATATGTTACTATTTTCTAAAATGAACAAATATTAAATAACACCAGGGAGACTTTCTTTTCTGCAGAAAAGGGAAGCGTCAGGAAATGTGAATATAGTATATAAACAGGAGAAAGCTCACATTTAAAATCATCCCTTACCCCATGAATAAAACTTAATTCAATCTCAAATTCATTATAGGATCGCTATAATCCAAAGATAACCTGACTACTGACAACACTAATATATTTCTCAAAGAGTTTGGAAGTATATTATTTAATGTTTTAGATTCATTACATAATATCATAAATTAATTTCTCTACTCTTTTGTAAATTCTTCCTAAACATTCAGTAGTGATATAATCATTCACTGATTTGGTAACTAAGATGAATTATATTATTACTACTATAACCAAAAATACAATTCTTTACAAGCAACAAAACACATCTTGAAAATAAACGAGAATTCTTACCTTAGAACAAAGTGGTCAATACCTAAGAGTATTCTACAGCATAGATATGACAGAAAAAAACACATTATCAGTATTTACCTCAGAAAAAATATAAATAAACTATATTCAAAACCCATAGAACTGGTATCACCAAGTCATATTTATTTTTCAGTTTTTAATATTGTTTTTTAAAAATATGATTTAATCTGGAAATTATCCAAAATTTTTGTGTGTTTCCTTACTGTTTTCTAGGGGTTTCTTTTAGAATACTATTATGTCAGTACTTCAGTAAACGCTGAAGAGAAAGGTAGTCCTGCTTCCCAGATTTTTTTCAGCTTCTAACATAGGAAAGACTGGAAAGTTATCAAAGAAAATAGATATAACCTTGCTAAATCTGAGGGTCTTTACTTCTTGTTTTCAGAATACAAAAGAAAACAGGCCAATATTTTTCAAAGTAATATAAAACACGTAATTAGAAATAGCGTTGGCAACACAGAATTTCTTGGGGCGAAAGTGTTTTTGAATCTCACTTGACGTAATGGGAACGACGATACCGCATTCATTATTTATTCATTTGTGCATTAGTTGTACATTCTTTTATGCATTTGCCATTATCTCAGTACAGATGAAAAAATCACTTTAAGCAATCACTGTGTCAGACACACACCATGGTCAGTGCTGGAAATTGAAAGATGGCAATACCGCAGACTTTGCCTTTTCAACAGTTCAAGCGCGATTGTTCTAGGCATTCGTCTCACGTGAGTGTACTTAGAAAACTTCTTCAGCTGTGCTTTTGTTGTCTGACTGCTAGAAAAGAGTGACAATGCCTCTGTTTAAATGAGATCTGCCATTTATTCTTTATAGGCTATGACAGAATGCTAAGATAAAGTGATAGTATTCTTGTTGCCTTTCCATCTGGTATACTTAGCCCACTCCCACCATCCTCCATTTTCATTAGTTCAGCTTCCGTAAGTATGGAGGTATGTTGAGTATGATGTCCCACGAAGAGGAAGCGTTGACCATTCAAAAAATGTACATACTCCTTCCTCAATGCCCATTTGATGCCCAATTCATGGCGTAAAGAGGGATAATTCTGGGCTATTGACTTTTTGTCTGCCTCATAGTTTATATTTTGTGTATTTACTCTTTATCTCTACAGAATAAATTAGATTCCAGCTGTCAAAAAAATTGGGGTAAATAGCTGTTGTTTCAAGAAATATGCAGTGAACTTTCAGGCAATGTCAATGACACAAAAAGAAAATCACCTTTGGGGTTATTTCTCTGAGAAATCCCAGCTTTCATCCACAATTTGCTTCAAAGAAATGACAGAAGTGATGAAATCTTTGTACAGAAAATGTGCGATAAATTATTCATGGTGCTCCAGCCACAACAGAAATGGGTTGAAAACGCCCAAGGAAATTTCTTCAAAAATGTAGGTAGCAGAAAAGCTAAGGCATTTGTACTAACACATAATCATGTTCCTTTTATTGGAAACATAGAAACATGTCTACGTGGAGATATAGACACACATACACAGGCATGTGCACACATACACCACTCGTTTACTCACATGTGATGAATATGGAAAGCTCCAACAACTGAAGTATTTTTCTATTGCTGCAGAATAATAACAAATTGTCATAACTTAGTGGCTTAAAACAAGACAGAATTATTATCTCATAGTTTCTGTGAAATAAGAATCTGGATACAGGTTAGCTAGGTGCTGTCTTCAGAATCTCACTGGGTAGAAATCAACAGATTTTGAGTCATCTTACAAGCTTACTGTTATACGCAGAATTCGGTCCTTTGTGGTTGTTGTAGAACCGAAGTCTCCCTTTTCTTGTGGACCTTTGACTGGAAACAGCCTTTAGCTCCTAGGAGCTGCCCTCAGGTCCTTGTCACCTGACCCCCTCCACAGGCAGTTCACAACATGGTTGTTTGTCTTCAAGTCCAGCCTCTTCAAGACAAGCCAAAATGTCTCTCACTTCGAATCCTTGTGATTTCTTTTAAGGGGTCAACTGATTAGGTCAGGCTCAGCCAGGATAATCTTCCTTTTACTTAACTCAAAGTTGAATGACTTGGGACTTTATTTACATCTGTGGAATCTTATCTGCAACACAACTTAATGTACTCACATATCCCACTCACAGGTCCCTCTCACACTCAAAGGTCGGAGATTACACAGAGCATGTTCACAGGGACGGGGAGTCTTGAAGGTCATCTTAGAATTCTGCCTCCATGCCAACTGTCTGCCTCTGTAACATATTATGGGACATCAATACTCAAACTCTCCGGAATAATAAACGTTAGTGATATAGTGGAAAAAATAGAATCAAAACACACTAGTCTCTTCATTTCATCATTGTTATATCTTGATTTTTGTTTCATAATCTCCCAGCCATTTCATCTAAATTAATAATAATTAATAATGCCTGTGAGGATAAACTAAAACATGTAAAATGCTTTGTAAGCAATAAAGGAATCACTACACAAAAGGAAAGGCAGATGAGGACATACATATGTATAGGCATTATATATGTGTGAGTATTTTTTTTTTTGAATTTTTTTTTTTTAAAGATTTTATTTTTTCCTTTTTCTCCCCAAAGCCCCCCGGTACATAGTTGTGTATTCTTCGTTGTGGGTTCTTCTAGTTGTGGCATGTGGGACGCTGCCTCAGCGTGGTCTGATGAGCGGTGCCATGTCCACGCCCAGGATTCGAACCAACGAAACACTGGGCCGCCTGCAGCGGAGCGCGCAAACTTAACCACTCGGCCACGGGGCCAGCCCCTACGTGTGAGTATTTTGTGTGTGTAATAAAGTATTACATATATACATTATATATGCATTAACAAAAAGATATATATATATATGTATGAATTTAGGAGTGTGTTTGTGTTTTGTATGCATAGTACACGTCTACTCAGATACATAATACCAGTTATAAAACTTAGATACATATCACAATGTCGTTTCTTCACTGATTTGAAGAGTAAGCTTTAGGAGGCTATAATTTTACCCAACATAGCTTCAGTTTCATAAGGCCCACCTTCCATTTTTTTACTTTCCCTTGTTTGACCATTATGTGTCATCTGAGCCAAATAGCCTTGATTACTTCAATTTCCCTATGACTAGAGGAACATGTATATTAAAGAGGGTTTTTCCCCTTGGGAAATATTTGATTCTGTTGTAGAAGCCTGCTGTGTGGGAAGGCTTTATTATGTCCTGAAATGAAAAATCCTTTCAAGTTTTATCTGGTCCTTCCAATGTAACACTAATATGTGTTATTTCAAACTGAAAGTCAGAGTTCTAGGAGTTGTGAATGCCATTTAACAGAAAGGTTATCACTCACAGAGTAGGTAGCTCTGCTTTGGGAAGTGTTATGAACTCAGAGTTGGAATGTGAGTGAGAAAAGGATTATGGTAAGAATAACCTTTAATAGCATATTGAAAATTTAATTCATAAATCCAAATCGGTATATTTGAATAATAAGTAGTGACAAATTACTTGTTATGTATCTTATAAATATTTGCCGTGATATGGTTGAAGAAAATGGTTAATTAATTCTGAGTTTAGAAGAGAACAAAGAGTGTATAACAGGGACTAATAAAATTTTTCCCTACTTAAGACCTCTTGTCTCATAGATTTTGGTTGCAGAGAAGTCAGGGACTATCAAGAATTTCATCTGAAAAACAGAATTGTCACATATTAGAAGGTACAAGTGAACCCCTGTCCCTCAAGTCAGACAGACAAACCAAATTACTTCCAGGACAGGGAGTGTATTAACTGCATGAAACAATCCTCCTCTTTGAGAAACAACCATTGAAAACCCCAAACAGCATTTTGTTACTCACCTTGTGTGCAAAAGTTTTCTTAGTGGATGACCCACAGCAGGTCTCTCGAGCTGTAGCTTCTACCCCGTCTACTAATTCATTTGTGGTAAAAAGTCTTGGGAGGAGTTGTTATTGTTGTTTTAACAAAACAAACATCTAAAATTCACAACTATTTCTATACAATTATAACATTTGTTTTAACTTTCCTAAACATATATAATGCTAACTTTAAAAACTGTAAGTAAAAGTCATCAAATGATCATTTCTTGTCTCTGTTTCTATATTCACATTTACCCATCAGATTAACTCTGCAATTTATTAGAAAAGTATACAAAGGAATGCTAAAGATGTAAACGCTGATCATTCAAAGAGTAAATCACCAAAACTATGTCATTAATTTTAGGATGCTTGTATTTTATGTATGATTAAGAAAGAAAAATGTGCTATCAATGACAAATTCTTATGTCTTAAAATGTCTATATATATGTATTGAAAATATTTTAGAATTATTTAGGTGTACATATTGTATCATATTTTTCTGCTGAGATCATAAAAAGGAAAATGTAAGAAACAAATGTTTCTTTGTCTTAAAACATTTTCACAAAGTCCAATTCTTCAGATAAACTTTTTAAATTGGAACCATTAAAATCCACTCCTTTTATATATATATATATATATATAACGGCATACGCTGTGCCAGCTTAAGGACTGGTGCTTCAGCATTAGCTTCAATATTTCCTTCCAAGCTTCTGACAAGCCATCCAACAAGTTTTGATGTTGGTGCTTTCTTTTTTGGCATGTGATAAATAGTCCTCTTTATATATCTCAGTTTTGAAACATAAGTGGCTTAATCAACTTTCAGGTTTCTTCCTTTTTAGGTCCCATGAAGCACTTGGTTGTTATTCAGCAAGAAAATTTGGAATCTTTTTAATTGCTCCAAAAGTAGATATTTGCTTCACTAATATCAAATTCATTCCCATTCATTCATTCATTCATTCATTCCCACTATTTCTATGTTAATTTCCAAAATAACTTTACAACTCAATAGTGACTCACAATATTTGTGTAGATATTTTAAGAGATAACTGAATATAACACACATGGTACCAATGATGGATATTACCTAATTAAATTGATAATATGAAATTATATGACAAAGGTCATGCATAGAAAGGTAAGGACAGCTCTGTCATGACTTTCATTTGACTGTCAGTAATTATAGGATACTATCAATGAATAGACACATTTCAATTTCAGAGATGTTTAAGTGATATGAGTCTTAAAAATGATGGGTTTTTTTTTTTTTTTTTTTTTTTTGCTGAGGAAGATTTGCCCTGAGCTAACATCCATTGTCAATCCTCTTCTTTTTTTTTTGCTTGAGGGAGAGTAGCCATAAGCTAACATCTGTGCCAATCTTCCTCTATTTTTTGTACGTGGGACACCTCAACAGTGTGATCAAGGTAAATCATCCAAAAGTAATTTTAAGTAGAAAAATATTTAAAGGTACAAATAAACATATCCTTTTCTTAGGAAATTAATATTCCATGAGCATTGTTAGTAGGAAATATGATAGTATACCTGGAACACCCAAAAGAACCAACAACCAAACATTTGAAATCAATAATGGATTTCAGCAAAATGGACAAGAAGGCCAATTATAAAATGAAAATCAAACATCAATATCTTTTCTCTATAGCAACAATATCCAAAAAGAAAAAGGAAATCGAAAAATTAGATTTTGTTAACATAACAACCAAAGTAATTATCTATGAATAAATCTAACTAGAAACATGCAAAACTTTTATGTAATGTTTACAACGAGATGTTGCATTAACGACTAAGTGAGGAGATAGAATTTAGGTTAAGGAAGAACCAACCAATTTGATCTAAATGTTGCTGACTTTCATTATGGGCTGAGATATTTGGTCAAATCGTGGCATGCTGCATCCTTGAATCCAGGCCATTTACAGAAAAATGCTGTGTAACTAGTGAAAATTATAGAAAAAAATAGAATATCGGAATGTCTTGGTTATTTCTTGTCTCTTCCAGCCAAGAAAGGAGTGGTTGGTTTGAAAGCAGAGATCACACACAATACAGTTATAATTTAAAAAGCACTGTGTCTTTAGCAATCTACATTGAGTAAGAGTCTCATAATCTTGGATATAAAGTCTCAAAATTCAACTTATTCTGTAACTCAAGCTGAAGTTAATATTAGAAGGTCAGCCTTATCAGCAGTTCAAATGAGACACAAGGCTTTGCATATTTTTTTGCCAAAGTAAGGGAAAGACCTTTAGGTAAAAATCCATTTAAGAAGAGCATTCTCTATCTTTTTATATTAGGGGGCCTGGAGAAATAACTTCTTTTAGTTTTTAGATTGCTAAACCCTGACTCTGGACCTCAAGTTTGATGAAGTAACTTGATGGTATTTAGGAGAAAGTTCTTCAAGTAATGGATATGTGTGGGAAGAGAATATGTTTGGAGGTCAGGAATACAAAGGGCAGACTATGGCAGACACTGTAGGACGCCTAGCCCAACACATCCTATTCTCAATCTCCTTCTCTCCTTGCCATCCTCAATTATTAAGGATAGGAAAGCTAAACATTTGCTCTCTTGCAGTTAAGAGGTAGCCACATAATATAATTTTGTTAAGGTGATTTAAGAGGAATTGTGGAGAAAACCATTTACCTTCTTGAATAAAATTAATAATAATAAAATAAAAGGATAGCAAAAGCAGGAGTAGTTCTTTTTATTTTTTTTAAAGATTTTATTTTTTTTTTTCCTTTTTCTCCCCAAAGCCCCCCAATACATAGTTGTATATTCTTCGTTGTGGGTCCTTCTAGTTGTGGCATGTGGGACGCTGCCTCAGCGTGGTTTGATGAGCAGTGCCATGTCCGCGCCCAGGATTTGAACCAATGAAACACTGGGCCGCCTGCAGCGCGGAGCATGTGAACTTAACCACTCGGCCATGGGGCCAGCCCCACAGGTGTAGTTCTTATGCTTTCCCTAGGCATTATCTGTGAACTTAAACATAATCTCTGATGTTGCAACAGTCATCCAGCAACCAAGAGTCAATAATCATAGGGTAAGGCCAGGAGAATTACAGAACTGACAGCCCCAACATTCTAAATCTTCCAGATTCTGTGTTATACAGGAAAAGTATTTCTTGAGCCGATTTAATTCAATCTCTGTTGTCTACAGTGAAACACCACCTTCTAATCCCCTAGACAGCCTGGCTTCTTCCTCTTCCTATCCATCTCCCAAATCCCCTCCAAGGAATTTCAAGTTGCTTGTCCTTTGTCCCTTTATTATGATGCCCCCTCCTGCGTATCCAATCATTAATTCCTGTCTATTCTAACTCCAAAATATATCTCAAATTCATTCATTCGTCTCTTTCCCCACTGCCCTCACACTGGTTCAAACATCACTTTTCACAATGAATACCTCTGCAAGTGCCTAACTCGTCTCTCTGCCTTTGCCCTTGTTCTCTTCTAATCCATCATCCACTCAGCAGCCAGAGAGACCTTATGAAATTCTAACAACTGTCATTTCTCTACTTTAAACTCTTCAATGGCTTCTTGTTGCTTTTATGATAACTTTTCAACAAGATTTCCACATCATAGGCTGACTCATGCTTACTTCGCCAGTCTCATTTTTGCCTTTCCTAACTCTCCACTCCATAGCCGTGTTAGTCATCTTTCAGTTTCTCAAAGATACCATGTTATCTTTCACTGCTATATTCGTCTTAGTTTGAGTACTCTGAAACAGACCCTGAGATGGAGAATTGCCTGCCATTGGTTTCTTGGGGAGTATTCTAGGAGGATACACCCAGTAAGGAGGTGAGGCCAACAAAACTTGGGAAGAGAGAAAATCTAATAGTGCAGTTGCAACTGAGGTCTCAGCCAAGCATATGTAAGCGCTGGAGCTAGGATGCCTCTTTAGATTCCCTAAAATTGAAGCAAGGAAGTTACACATTTGTATCCCCACATTAACCTGTAATTGGCTATGAGCAGTCCTTGAGAGGTAGCACAATCTTATGCAAGGCAGATCTGTGTGGCAAATGGGAATGCCCAGTGAGGGATACAGATTTGAGACTTCAACAGCAGATAATTCTCAGCAGGACACAGATGAGTGTGTTAGCTCTGAACAGGGTTTCAGAGAGGAATGTGACAGTATCTATTTCCATATTTTTATAGGTCCTGTTTCCTGTTGAGTCAAATACTCCATCCCATCCATCACAATTTCTTTATCAGGCTCACTTGCATTCACCCTACAGGTCTCATATACTATGCCATTTCTTACACTGTACCCCCTCTGACCCCAGTTCTTGGTGGGGCTCCCTCTTTCATGCTTCAATAGTATAATAAAAAATATCCCAATCCTAGAACTTACTGAACTCTGTAAAAACTGTCAAGGTATTAAGGCTCTGTGGAAACAAACTTTTTTTTTTCACTTGAGTGTTCTCAGAGACCAGAAGAGCATCTGACAATATGTGGTGCAAAGGGAACATCGGTTTGCAGAATGAATGAATTTCATATTTATTTTCCCGTTTTATTGAGTTCTAGATCTTCCCGGAAGAGAACACTCCAAAATCAGGAAAATAAGTGAAACAGAAAAAGAGAGTACTAAAATCTTAATTGGCTACTCTTTCCAAAATGTGTCAGTTCATCTCCATTTCTAAATCTTGCTGGTGAAAAATTTTCAAATTCCTTCTTGTAGCAGATTCTGCATATTGGCAATATCTTAATCAATGCGTATTTAACTTAACTATATGTAGATTATTTTGACTGTATTATATCCCTGATACAATCTTTTCAGCTAAGAAAAAAGATTAGTGAAATCATGAGTCAATGCTTTGCTCACTCTTTTCATGTTTCCATTATGAATATTTACCGCTTCCTTAAGTTAACGTTTCCTTAATTATATGGACTAGTGTAGGAAAGCACTTTGGGTGTCTGAGGCCGATGGTGAAATTAAGTTATGCATTTTTATGAAATCCAAGACGTTCTTTATTTAAACATGGATGATCCTGTACATGTTGAAGGCAAGGTTGAAAAGGACTGACTAAGACAAAAGCAGCGTAAGTAGAAATGGTATCCTTTATGTAAGATAATAGTATTTGTTCATTTTCTGTGATGTATGGCTAGATAGATGTGTATGCAAATATAGCAAAAATGAGAACAAATATTATGAACTGCACATGTTGATCTATTAATTTCCTGAAGAGTTAACATCACGTTTGACTGCTTACTTGTGCCAATACATGTTGGAGCACCTAAGCACTCATTAACTGTTGGATTGAATTTTAGGGATAAAAAAAATCATTAATTTGAATGATAATTAGTAATTTCCTGAATATTACAATCATGTATAAATTTGTACATGAAAATCTAAATTCAAACATTGTCTTTTATTTCAAATAATAATGAGCATATTCTATTTTAGAGTACCTAATCCAAACAAACAATTTTTTTAACTGACAATAAAATAACAGACAACATAGTTCCTAACAGATCCCCAAGTATAAGCAGGAGGCCTGGTCGAGCTCTCTATGGATGCTGTCTCCCAACACAGCCTCAGAGAGCCTTGTATGCAACTACAAGCCTGCATTTATGTGTTGGCTTGGAACATTTCACCTAAGAACTAGACTCCAGAAAGATTAATGACTATTTCAAATTGTTCCTTGATTCTTAACTTGTAAGCATAATTATCTTAATTCCCTTGACCCATTCTAAAGTTGCTCCATGGAGAATTGATCAGAGTGCCTTAGAAATCTAGACTTCAATGCATATGAACTACCAACGTAAAACTGATTTTACTTCTCTTACTTTGCACTGAAGGAAACTGACTATAAAAATTCCCAATTCCCACTGTCTTTGAATAATATCATTATTATTCATAACTATTTAGTGTGCTGGCCAAAAGAACAGAGTATGAGTAATTTGGTAAGTCTATAAGGCATTATATTAATGGGACATTTTCTAAATGCAAAGTTAGACATAGCAGCATTAGTGAAATACAGAAGTATTTCAAGATTTTTTTTTTTTCTTTTTTTTTGAGGAAGGTTAGCCCTGAGCTAACTACTGCCAATCCTCCTCTTTTTGCTGAGGAAGGCTGGCCCTGAGCTAACATCCGTGCCCATCTTCCTCTACTTTATATGTGGGACGCCTACCACAGTATGGCGTGCCAAGTGGTGCCATGTCCGCACCCAGAATCAGAACCGGCGAATCCTGGGCCGCTGAGAAGCGGAACGTGCAAAATTAACTGCTGCGCCACTGGGCCAGCCCTCAAGGATTTTTTCTTTTGAATCTTTAAAGATCATATTTTCTGTAAATTTATGTTCAGCAAAAATTCATCCATCTACTATTGTAGCATTCACGTCATCATTTTGTATAGTTAATACTGAATATTACTTACGTTTAGAAGTTACATATGTGCCTGTATTTGCCCGTAGACTACTTAGAAGCATATATATGGTCATGCAATAGAAAAATCATGTAGTTTATAGAAATTCTGCAGAAAGACAAAACCTAATGATGGAATTAAAACACAAGGAAATCTTTGTTTATAACATTTGATTAGTCAGATTTCTCTCTGAACTAGCATTTCCTGACTCACACTACAAAGTAATGATAGAATTACAATCAATTGTCAATGGCAAATAATCACTTCTTTTCCTTTAGATAATATGAAATATTGGCATAATTTCTGAAGCGAAGAAACATTATCTTCAGAAGAGATCTTCTTTTATGAGCATTTTGGTAATTCTAATTCTTGAAAATCTGTATATCTGTGTGCGACAGATATGAAAACTTGATTAACAAGCCTATTCATTGAAGCTGTACACACCAGTTTATAACCATTTGGGATTATAAAGACTTTATGACTTTGTGAATTAACTCTTGATTTTAGTGATATTTCTGCAGTAAGTAATAATATTGTCATAAATGTCTTCAAACCTTTTTAAATCAAAAAAAAAATTAGGTGAGTAGAAAAAATGTCATGCTAAACTCCTTATGTCTTGGGTGTGTTATCAGTTGCTTTTTATTTTAAGTTTTATTAAAGCTAATTTTTCTAAGTGCCTTTGTCCCAGACCATGTGCTTAACATTTAGCCTTAACCCAGTCAATCCCAAAAGCTCCCTCTATAGGGCATCTCATTTTTCTGTCCATTCACAGAAAACTAAACTTTAGAGACTATATTTGATTTTCCTAACTTCACAAACACACTATTGGTCAAATTCAGAATCAGAGAACACCTTACTTACAAATCTGTGTTATTCACTACTGTGTGATACTACTTCAGCTCCTTAAATGAACAGTTCAATTCTATTTAATTATGTTCCGTTGAAAGTTCCAGTAATCTAAAATTTCATCTAAAATTATTATATTTCTGCACCCACTGAGGTAGAGGGAAGAGGTAGTATTTAATATGTTTTGGGGTGTAATACAATCTAATGTTTTCTAAAGAAGTCACATCCAAAATTGTCTTAATTTTTTTCTGCCATTCCCTGTGTCAGTTTCCTGTGAAACATTAAAAGTTTAATAACTATATAATAAACCCATTTTTTTTGACCAGTAAGAACTACGAAGTTTACCCTTTATAATAGGAAAAGAAAATAAAGATATCTGGGAAAACAACCAAGCAACCATAATTTTTTGTTATACTGAATAACAATTTCCCCATATTAAATGACTGATTTTTTTCTATGTATTAGATGTCTTACTTGATCTAAAAGTTATTTCTTTGTGTACCTATTATGCTTCTTCCTTTATGATTCTTATCAGTAAACAGTGAGTTAAAAGCTATTTTTTTTCCTATTCAATGTTTCCATGAAACATTTTATTCTTGTATCAAGAGTTAAACAATTTTTATTGAGTGATTAATTATGCTGCTGTGAAATTTTTGCATACTATGAAAATTATTATAGGGGCAGGACCCGTGGCCGAGTGGTTAAGTTCGTGCACTCTGCTTTAGTGGCCCAGGGTTTTGCCAGTTCAGATCCTGGGCCCGGACCTAGCATCGCTCATCAGGACATGCTGAGGTGGCATCCCACATGCCACAACTAGAAGGACCTGCAACTAGAATATACAACTATGTATTTGGGGGTTTTGGGGAGAAGAAGAAGAAAAAAAAAGATTGGCAACAGATTAGCATCTCAGGTGCCAATCTTTAAGAAAAAAATATTATAATGACCATTATTTCTTATGTTAAAGTCATAAATGTAGTGTGGATTCTGTCTAGTAGACAGTAATGCCTAACTTATTATAAAAGCATGGTAAGAAAACTTATAGGATTATAATTAAATTGAAGCATTCATCTCAAATTTAGGCCCTCTATCTACTCAAATTCAAATATACAAAAATCCAAATATTCTTCTTTTAACCTTCCATGAGTTAGGCATATTTATGGGTGAGTTAAATGATATATAACATTTTACACAAATTGTAATTAAAATGTTGATACCCTAAGAAGAAATACAACCTGCTATGAGAAAGGACAGAAGTAGTATATGATTAGATCAGTGGCTTTAGCGAAGGCCTCCCTTAGAAAGTGAAGTTCTAGTCGAATCTTGAATAATGAGAGGACTTGCTCAGGGGACAAGGGTGTCAGCACTGGGGAGTGGCATGTACAGCCTCCAGAACTTTAAAAGAACCTGACTCCCACATGTGCCTTTAATGAATACCTCAAACTGTAAGCTTAACATCCTAAGTGCCTTGAATCAGTCCTGTGCCCACAAGACCCAGGTCACCCAACAAGCTCACAGAGCAACATGGAACTGAGTGTGTGAGTGTTGAGGGCAGAGGCTGGCTCAGAAAGCCTAATTGGAGGTTCAAGAAAGATTAACACAAGAATGGGAGATAAGGAGTAAAGACTGCTCCCATCCTCATTATAACCAGCATAGATGTAACAAAACCATTGAGCACACAGAAACTTTGTAAGAAAACCATATTTTATTCATAGAAGAATAAACCATGTAATAATAATAATCTTTGAAATGGGGAGATTATCCTAGATTATCCAGGTGGGTGAGATGCAATCACAAGGGTTTTAGTAAGAGGGAGAGAGAAGGGCAGAGAGAGAAAAGAGGCAGAAGTGGCAATGGAAGCAAGTGGTTGGACTAACTCAAGGAAGGATGGATCACCAGTCAAGGCATGCAGGTGACCTCCAGATGTCAAACAGCAAAGAACAGGATTCTCCGATAGAGCCTGCAGAAGGAACCAGCCCTGCTCTCACCTTGACTTTAGCCCACAGAAACTGTTTTAGGACTCCCGTCCTCTAGAACTGTAACAGAAAATTAGTGTGTGCTGTTTTAAGCCACTAAGTTTGTAGTAATTTATTACAGCGGCCATAGAAAACTAAAACAGGAAAGAAGAAAAGAAAGGAAGAAAGCAGAAACAAAAGAAGAACATTGTCACAGCACCCACTAATCTAAGAATTACACAGACAAGTCCTCAAAGAACAATTCCATGAACTTTCTGGCTCCTGACCACAGGGGTTAGATTGTAAACATCAGCGTACATTTAAAATTGTTCTGTAAGCTATTTTAGGTTGTTTATACCACAATAGGAAGAGAGATAGTCAAGCCCATTTTATTTCTTAAAAGAAGTTCAAGCTCTTGCTTGATGGAAAGGTTTCGATGGAAAGGTTTCTATGGAAACAGACCTCAAAACCTAATATAAGGGAAAAAAGAAAATATTTTCAGAGAGCAAATTAAACTGAATTCCAGTAGCCTTTAAAATGGGTTAAAATTCAAATGTCAATTTTAGCACATGGAAAGCAGTTAAATAAAATTTGTTTTGTAGAGTTTTACTTATATTTATGGGCCTATACTGGAAAGCATAAATATTTTGTCACCAAAACAATGTGTATTGTGTCTGTAGGTCATTTGGTCTTGATATATATTTCATCTTTATTAGATTTTACTAATTTGTTTAATACTGATGCTAGGTATTAGTCATATTATTTCCTTTTCTTTCTCTTGTATTTTTTGCTATCAGTACTCATTCAAAGTGCATTTTGGTTTTAACAAGTTGATATGGAACTATATAAAAGGTTTATTAGTACAATGAACTGTACGCCAAAAGGCAGAGCTTTCTGTGTAGCATAAAATGCTCTTCTTTTTGTTAATTTGAAAATTTTTGAAATTTTAAGAAAACCACAGGCCTAAAATGGTGCCCCTCATGCCAAAAGTCCATGATACCCAACCTAGATTTAATACCTAATCTAATTTCAGTTTGAGCCTCTCTCTGAAATGCAACCTTAATCAACCAGTCTGGAATTTTCTGGTCAGCACCATGGAGGTAGTCTGCCATGCCGGCCCTCTCCATCCCCCTGAGGACGAGAAGCAATCTGCAAGATAGAACCCTTGCCAACACAGCCCCCCTCCCCCACCCCATCCAGCCAAAAGTGATGACCTGGCCTAAAATAATGCTTTCTTTTCTCCCTATAAAAATCTTCCATTTTGTACAACTCCTCAGAGTGCCCTTCTAGTTGCTATATGGAATGCCGCCCGATTCCTGAATCGCCTAATAAAGCAAATCTTCAAATTTACTTTGTTGAATTTTGTTTTTTAATAGAAGGCATTTTTATTCTTCTTTCCATCAAGACTTCCTTCTACCCAAACACGTTGTCCACCTCAAAATTTCTGTAATTCTATATCATTAAGGCAAGGACTGTCTTAATATATATACTTTTAAAGCAACGGATTTAGGACATCATCGCAGAACAGGTAAACTTTGTGGCATAGTGTGGCACTAAATAGAAGCAGTCTTCAGCTCTCAGGTAAATATAAAATATCTGCACCCTAGAACACTGTTCCCATAATTGGAATAACTTAATTAAAAGCTTCCTGAGCTCCTTGTCTCTGATAACCTATGTGGCAGTATTCGCTGTCTGTTCTTTTTTTATGGGGAAGGAAACTCTGGTCTAAAATCAGTGTAGAATGATTTTATCTTAATCTTTTTTGGTAATTTATTTCTCAATTTAATCCTTCACACAAGTATTAATACCAAGATTTCACAACCCTTTGATTTACCTAGGGGGTGCTTTTCTCTCTATGCGTAGATCATTATCATCATTACCAACACCGTATCCATCTTGTATTGCATTTAATTACACGTCAAACATTCTGCCCCAGGCTTTACATGCAAAACTTACCAACAGGCAAGTTTATTTTTTTATCTTTATCTTAGAAATGGGAAGATGGAGGCTCTGAGGCATTCACTGGTGTGCCCAAGGTTACGTGCGAGTAGTAAGAGACAGACTTCCAACCAAGTGCGCGTCCAACGAGAGTAGGTTTTCTTCAGCTGCCTCTCTCTGAGCCCTGGAGTTTGTGTCATGAGCTGGTAGGCAGAGGGCAAGGAAGAGTGACGCCAGAAAAGAGAGACCATGGGGAAAGCTAAAGAGCAGCACCGATGAAGAGGCAGCACTCCAGCAACATTCTGAGAGAGCCCAAGTGGGGTGGCCAGGGCAGCAAGGCAGCAGCAGAGATTTATAAAGCAACGAAGTCTATTTCTTCTGTTTTTGATCTTAAACCTACAAGTATCCAAATGCTGCAGTGATAAAAAAAAAATCGTTTCCTTATTTTAAAACATTTTCTAGTGCCCCTTAATATGTTCACTAGCAGTTCAGAAATAGTGAGTATGTGGGAAGAAAATCGCACAGAGTTTTGTAATGATTCAAAAGGAGAGACGTGAAAGTGGTCTGTATTATTTTGAGTTACTTCTTGTTTCCAATAGTAAGTCTGTGGTTTGGGAAATATGATTTGTTTTTTCTTTAATTGAGTGTTTATGTACAATGTCATTGAACAAACATTTTTAACAAATATTCTATTAGTCTTATAGCAATTTTTAAACACATCATTGATTTGACCAGTCCATTTAGTTACTATGTTTACACTATAATAATCATCGAATGATAAAAGCAATAACGTCCACACACACACACACACACACCTCTTACCTCAATCATGGAAGCTATGCTGAGAAAATGATCGACACAACAGAAGAACATTTTTTACAACATAATGACTGTGGTATGTACAGAATATTATACTATGCAAGCACGTTGAGATGTATAGGTTATTTCATTCTCTAAAACATTACATTGCAGACAGGACAGAAAGCAATACTTCCTGATACTCAACCAGCGCTGAAGGTGACAAAGGCTATAAGAAAAATATGAAGAAAATTTACAGTGGCCCAAGAGCCAGACATATAAACCAAAAACATCAATACAAAGCAGGATTAAATATATCAAACATACAAAACTCAAATTCAGATTTCCTGATTTCCAAAACTGTTAATCTTATGATTAGACCTCAGATTCTTCTGAGTTTAGAAAAAATATGTGTATAAGCTTTACTGCATCCTTCCCCACAAATGTCCAAAAACCAGGCCTGTTTTTCTCAAGCCTCCTACAAGTACAGCCCAAGCTCTAGTTTCCTGTTCTCAGAGGATCTGGGCAATGGCCATGTTATAATTGCAGAAGATCCAGCATAGCAGGGCTCTGTGAGGCTCCTAAAACTATTTTAACCCCGCTACTGGGGACACCGTGCTACCATTTCAGGTCCCGAGAAAGGAAGGCACTCTGCCACCTTAAAAGGATTCATTCAGACAACCAGATACTCTAATAAACTTCTAAGTCAGTGAGTAAATGAGCTATGTATTAAACAGGCCAGTTCATTTCATGTTATGCCCTGGATCTTATTTGAAATTAAAGGATCAGTCAACAGTTACCATGTTAATTCTTCTCAAAAATGTCAAAGAAGTAACATTTTAGTGACTTATAAATATTACTAATAAAAAAAGTAATGTTTCTTATAAACTATAAACTGCATTTTTTCTGAATTGAGCCATAATTAGAAAAATGTCCCTTGCTGTTGGCCTAAGATAGTCTGCTCTCCAAATATCTGGACCATCTGTCATTTTTATTAAGAAAACTTGAGCTAGGGAAATAAAGGGTACATCATATTTAGTTTTACCTTTTTTAAAAAAGATAACACTAAGACCACTCAGAATGAAAATTCACTTGATTTTTAAATTATCCATTTTCTTTCCAAAAATACTTACTGCTACTTTGTTAAAATGATTTTTAAATTATACTTACAGTAAGGTGGGATTATAAAAGTATAAATTGTATCTAATATAAGCACATATTGAAAACATTTTGTGTTGATTTTGAATAAAGTAGATAAACGAAACAAGTCCTTACCAGTAGAAATGTGTTTCTAAAATACTGCATTTGTACATGCTCAGAATAATTTTGAATTCATTTTGATTAGAGCAAACTGCTTACTCTCAAAATCTTGACAGACTTTAAAGATTTCCACTTTAGTGGTTTACTGTGACATCAATGTTACATTACATCTTATGGAAAATCTGTTTCCTTAGCAACAGGAAGCAAACTGTTCATTTCAAGCAAACCAATTGAAAATAAAAATTGTTTAATGTTAAATACTACAGCTTAATATGGACAATTATGCCCATATAGAATATAATGGTAAATTAAAAAGATTTTAAATTCTTATAAACACAATGTCAACTTTTTATTGATACTGTTTTTATTGATACTGTAGTGTATCAATAAAAAGCCATTCAAATCTTATTTTAGAATAAAATAAAATAAAATGTGTTACTGTATATGCAGAGTGTGAAACAACAGGTATATTATCAATGAAACTGACACTACTAAAAGTCCTTGAATGAGAAAGTCATTTTATCATTCTTGAACTGTAATTCTACCTCCATAAAATAAATTGCGTTGATTAGATTGGATCTAATGTTCTTAAAGCACTTACAGTCTATGACTTTATGATTTACATCTCTCAAGTTGATTGGTGAAGATTTGACCAGACCTGATTTCTATAGATGGCGTTGTACATCCCACTAAACTATAAAACGAATAAGGTCATAACAGTTATATGCTGCTAAGGTGGAGAAGCAGAGTTAGTGACCACTTTCTCTATAATTAAATATTTTCTAGCATTTTAATGACCAGAGCGTTGGGGGAAGAGGAAAGAAGACAACCTGGACTAGTATATAAACTCCATCTTGGAAAATGTCGACATGCATAATCTGAGCCAAACATCAAATCAGATAAATTCCTGAGTTCCTAAGGAGGATTCCTGGCATTTGGTATTGTTATGGGCATATGGAAATTATGGGGAGTTCATAAGAGCTCCTTTCCACTTGCATTTTACCTCAGAGAGAAGAAGAGAAATGGGGTTATGTGTCTTTGCATTTCTGATGTTGATTATGCTCTTTCGCTTCTTTTAATTTTGGGTTAATTCTTACATTTTTTCATATTTCGATAAAAGATCTAACTGGGGCTGCCCTGTCTTTGGGATGGGCCTCTCCCTCTTCTAGACAGCAGCCTCTCCCTTAGGACTTGGCCACATCAGTAACAGTAAACAATCATCCCCAACTAACTCCATCCAACCTCCCAAAAGAGGACGACCAAAGAGATATTGAGCTGGCATGCAATGCAAAACAAGCATCATTTTGTACGCTAGGTATACTCTCATCCAAATTAGGTATAGAAAACCTAGCCATCAAGGATAGAAGTTGAAAATATTGTTTGGGGAGCAAAGCTCATCTGCTAAAAATAATGTAAATTCATGATGCTTTTCTATAAGGGCAGGCTCTGCCTCAAATAAACAGCAGGGAAGATTCTCAGATTCATAACGTTATCACAGGCGTCAAATTTAGTAATGCTTAACTGGCATAATGTCTAGCACACACTCAATTCATGTTAGCTACCATTAGTGTTTTCATTATAATCATATTAATTCAATGATAATCATTATGATTATAAAGCACTAACCTAAACAACTATTCTTTAATTTCGTGAGTTGGAAGATAATGGATTTGAAAGGCACCAGAGATTCTTCAGTCTCAAAATATCTACTCCAACACCTATTTGGCAGAAGGCTTGATATTCTAATATTTGATATTGAAGTCATTGGTCCTTGGGACATTTATTTATTGACTTTATTTCTGGAGTGTCTACTATATATAAGCTACCATTTTTGAATATTATCTTTATAAGACTTATCCCATATTAATGAGTTAAAAAAAAATACTGCTTACTGTATGCCACAGAATGTTTACCGGGCTGTCAAAGATGATGAAATTGAATGTCCTGAAACAAGAACACAAAGAAATTTTGTAGGGGAAAAATTATCCATTTCCTACAGCTTTAGGACACAATGACCACAAAGAAAAAATCATCATCCAGAAAGAATGACATCAAGCTAGGGACAGCTACATAGACAGAGATACATTCTTCCTCCACTTTCAAAATGTCTTTCTTTTAGACACAATGAATCACTTAGTAAGTAGGGAGCATATTTTCCACGTCTGAGAAAATGCCCTCAGGTTTTGCCATCAGGCACTCTCCAACCTAAAATCACCCTAATGTAGCCTGAGGCAGTGATATCCCAATCAGAGGATTCTACAGATACCCTGTGGGAGTAGCATAACACCAACAATAGCAGCATTCACAGGTGTGGACATGTCGTTAGAGAAAGAGAATCAAGAAGTATTAAGAGCTCTAAAATTACAAAGAAGAATTTCTTTTATTGATCACTACTAGGGTATCACCTGCCTGAAGGTAGGGTTCTGAGCCAGACGGTTTCCTGGAATCACTTCAAGATCTAAAATATGCAAGTTGATGTTGACAGTCACTATAAAATGTGAAGAAAAGTAAATGTATTTAAACTTAGGGTATCGAAAAGCAAAATTGCCCAAACAACTAGAAATATAGATGTGATCCAATATAGTGGGCCAGCCAAACCACTTGGGCTAAATCAGATATTAATGAAAGTAGAAGCATGATGTTTTTCAGGTTTCGTTTTAATTAAGCCAAGTAGAGTGACCGTGAAAGTTAAATCTATTCTTGGATTAAATAGAATTTCATAACTGAGGTCAGATTCACCTTAAAGTAGCCTAGGACTTGGATTCTGTTCAGTTTGGGTCTGGAATTAGATGTGATAAAGGTGACTGAAAGGAATTTGCCTAAAATTTGAGCTGGGAGAGATTCCAATATACAGGGAAATCTCAGGGCTATTCAATCCAACAGACAGAGAAGCAGCAGAGCCTTACGAACACCTCACGCTTCAGGTCAGGCCCAGTACACAAAGATCAGGCTGCTGCATTCGGGAGCTTCCCTACGATCAACCGTACTAAGTCGCTAGGCCCTCTAAAAGCTCATTTGTTTCCAAATCCAAAAGAATGGCCATTTTGATGGCAATCATAGTGAAAAATCTTTGCCCGTGCTTAAAGATTTGCTCACAGCTATGAAATTACCAAGATTTAATCTCAGAAATAGAGAATCTTCTCCAATCAGTCCATTCAGAACCAGGCTGGTCCATAGCAGGAAGTCTGATATACCAACTCTAGAACCACTCACCCCGGGATGAGGCTGTGGTGAATGAAGATAGTATCAGGGCACGAGGTGAAGCAACTGAGGCTTCAGGTAATGCTCTGGATCTAGCATGTAAATGGAAGGTGCAGCAAAAAACTTCTACAAATCTCTGATTCTCTGGACTGGACCAAATGCAAAAGAAGTAAGGTGAGATCAGCTGTTGATATGATCTTTGTTCTCAGGACTTAGACCATGAGTAAAAGAGGAGCCGGCCCATTGGCACAGTGGGTAAATTTGCACGTTTCGCTTCTCGGAGGCCCTGGGTTCTCAGGTTCAGATCCCGGGTACGGACATGGCACTGCTTGGCAAAAAGCTATGTTGTGGTAGGCGTCCCACATATAAAGCAGAGGAAGATGGGCTTGGATGTTAGCTCAGGGCCAGTCTTCCTCAGCAAAAAGAGGAGGATTGATAGTAGTTAGCTCAGGGCTAATCTTCCTAAAAAAAAAAAAAGGCACCAAAAAGTATGCGACATTTTCCATTCTAATATCAGAGAGACAAAAGTGTTAGCTACAAAAGGGCATAGACTACTAGCATAGCTGCAGGAAAAATGATTGAGGGCAGCCTTCTGATGGCTTGGAAGGATCCTTAGTATGGATTTTCAAATGAAGACTAAAGTAGTTCTCATTTTTGAAAATTAAAGACATTGCCGCAAAAAGCATTTAAAAACTTCCAAATTTCAAAAAACTGTGTGTGTCAATCTGAACCATAAAAAATAGATGAAATCCTCTAAAAGTAGTGCTATAGCGATTTTAAAGCAGGGCTAGGAGCCAGTGCATATGAGTCTAAATTGAGTTGTATTTATATATATATACATTTCATAATAGAAAAAGATTATTTTTTAATAAATTTTTGTGGAAAAATTGCCTTTTCAGCATTCCAAAGACATTTAAGGAGCTGCCCAAGTTATATTGTCATATCTAAATTCAATATAAAGCAATTGATGAAAAGAAACGTAAAGAGATTTGACAAAAAGACAAATTGTTACAATGTTTGTAAAAAATCCTTCTAGAAAAACTGGCACCCAATATTAGTCTTAGGTGGTTATCAAATAAAAATGTGGTTGTAGGTTGCAAAATTAAACTATAAAATATCGTTATAATATTACTGATATGAACTAAAGGTAAGGGAATATTAGCAGTAACAGCATAGATTTTGAATCTTCTCCAAATGAAATTGAGCAATATATAGAAAGAATGGTACATCAGGACCAAGGGAGACTCATTCCAAGGATATAAAGCAGGTTCAATATGTTTTTATTGAGGTAAAATTGACATATAACATTATGTCAGTTTCAGGTGTACAGCATAATGATTCAATGTTTGTATATATTATGAAGTGATCACCACAGTGTCTAGTTAACATCCATCACCTATATATATTTTTTCTTATGATGAGAACTTTTAAGATCTACTCTCTTAGCAACTTTCAAATATGCAGTACAGTATTATTAACTATAGTCACCACGCTGTACTAGGCAAATTCAATTGTCGAAAATCAATCAATGTAATCTATCATAATAGGCTAAAGAAGAAAGATTACATGATTACATCAACTGATACAGAAAAAATATTAGCGAAATTCAGCATCTATTTATGAGAAAAAATTCTCAGAAGAATTGAAAGAGAAGGAGAATTTTCTCAACATGATAAAAAGCATGTACCAAAATCCTACAGATAACTTAATGATGAAAGACGGAATACTTTTCTACTACTATTGGCAACAAGGCAAGAATGTCTGATCTAACCATTCTTTTTTTTTAATTCAGGTAACATTGGTTTTTAACATTATGTAAATTTCAGATCTACATCCATGTATTTTGATTCTGTGTAGACTATATCATATTCAACTCCCACAGACTAATTACATCCATCACTGTACACGTGTGCCCTGTCACCACTTTTGCCCTCCTCCTTCCCCCCTTCCCTCTGGAAACCACCAATCTAATCTCGGTATCTATGTGTTTGATTTAACCACTCGTGTCGAACATAGTTCTGGAATTTGTAGCCAAGGAAATTTAGGGGGGGGAAGGAAATAAAAGGAATATAAATTGCAAAGAAAAAATCCCCATTTGTAGATAACTTGATTACCTACAAAGAAAAATCCAAAGATTCTACAAAAACTTAACTGGAACTAATAAATGAGTTCATCAAGGTCATAGGATACAAGATAAATATAGAAAAATCAATTGTATTCAGTAATGTAGCAATGAAAATGAGGACCCAGAAATTTAAAAATCAATACCATTTGCACGTGCTGAAAAAATGTTATAGCTAAATGTAAATGTCATAAATCATGTGCAGGATTTGCATGCTGAAAACTGCAAAACACTAAAGAAAGAAATCCCAGAAGATCTAATAAATGTGGAAACATACCATATTTATGGATTAGAAAATGCAACACAAATATCAATTCCCCTCAAATTGATATTTAAGTTTAATACAATTGCTGTCAAAATCCCGGCATGATTAATGGTAGGTAGCTATAGACAAGATTTCTAAAATTTATATAAAAAGGCAATAAACTAGAATAACTAAAATAATTTTGAAAAAGAAAAATAAAATGATGATGAGTGCTCCATCTATCTGATTTCAAAATATCACGAGGCTGAAGTAATCAAGATTATGTGGTATTGGTGGGGGCATAGACACATAGATCAATGGAATAGATCTGGAAGAGAATCCAGAAGTAGACCCACACAAATATGCAAACTCATATTTTGGTTTTTTTAAAATAAAATGTTTACCTTAGAAAAAATTTAGATTTACAGCAAAATTGCAAAGATACTATGGAAAGTTCCTATTTACCTCACACTCAATTCCCCTGTTAGTAACATCTTACATTATTATGGTACATTTGTTGCAATTAAGCAACCAGTATTGATACATTATTATTAACTAAAGCCCATACTTGCATCAGATTATATTAATCCTCCTTAATGTTCTTTTTCTTTTCTTGGATCTTAGCAAGGATACCACATTATTTTTAATAATTGTCTCCTTAAGCTCCTCTTGGCTAAAACAGTGTCTCAGACTTTTATGGTTTTTGGTAATCTTAGAAGTTTTGAAAATCAGGTGAGGAATTTTGTAAAATGTGCCTCAATTGGACTTCAGTGATCTTTTCCTGGTGATGACACTGGAGTTATGTGATTTGGGGAACAAGATCAAAGAGGTGAAGCGCTGTTTTCACCACATCAAATCAAGAATATATACAGTCAATATGATTTGCCACTGTTGATATTGACCTTGCTCATTTGGGTGATTAATTGGTTCTCAGATTCCTCCACTACAAAGTTACTCTCTTTATCCCTGTTTTCATAATGTATTATTTGGAAAGATGTCACCATGTGCAGCCCACACTTAATGAGTGGGAAGTTACACCTTCCTTCTTTAAGGGTAGCATATCTACATAAATTACTTGGAATTCTTCTGCACAAATTTGTTTTTTTGATCTTACTTATTTAGTTATTCAACTATTTGTAACAGTATGGACTCAGATATTTCTTCTATACTTTAAGTTATAATGCAATACTAATTTATTCATCTTGTTTAAATTACTCTAAACTTTGTCATTGGAAGCTCTTTCAGTTGTCCCCTGTGTTCCTTTGACATACCCCAATGATTGTAAAATTTTTTTTCTTTGATTGATTGTTTTTTTTATTTTTTAAAGATTGGCACCTGGGCTAACAACTGTTGCCAATCTTTTTTTTTTTTTTTCTGCTTCATTTGCCACCCCCCTTCACCCCCGTACATAGTTGTATATCTTAGTTGCAGGTCCTTCTAGTTGTGGGATGTGGGACGCCGCCTCAACGTGTTCTGGCGAGCGGTGCCATGTCTGGGCCCAGGATCCAAACCCTGGGCCGCCACAGCAGAGCGCGTGAACCTAACCATTCAGCCACAGAGCCGACCCCTAATTGTTTTTGAGCATTTCTTTACTTCCTAGTACTACGAGATGCTCCAGGCTCATATTGTATATTTCCTGCTCCTTTGCTATAATCAACCATTTCCACGGAGCTGATTTTCTTGGAGAATAGTATTAGAAATCAAGATCTGTGTGCTAGGTGTGCTTGTTGCTACTGGTGTACCATTGTTCCTAGGCCCTCTCAATGGATGTAGCAAGAAAATATATGTGTGTAAATAACACATATATATGTATAATAAACATATATAAATAAAATATATAAATATATAAAAAATATAAATTTATATATATAAATAGTTCTATATGTAACCATCTGTATCTATATTAAGCTAAACATGGGTTCATACTGATGTCTCAGACTTTAATTAATTACAGCATGGATCATTCTAGACTCTTACCTTTGCTTCTTTGTAACCTCTCACTCCAATGGTGACACTCTTGGCCTCCACCACCTGCCATTCATTTACAAAATCGTTTCAGTACAGGATACAGGTATAGAAGTATACAAATTGTTAACCTATAACCCTGTGGAAAACAATTTTATCAACTGGAGTATAGTATTTATGTACAGTTTCTTTTGTCTTTAGTCTTACAAACTCTATTCCTTTCCAAAGTTACTTATGTCAGCAAATGTTCCACCCATCCCCTTCGGTAAAGCTGCTTCATAAATTGGTAATACAGTGAAATGTTTCACAGCATTCTGCATTCTATCCTGCATCTCCAGAGCTCCTTTATTGATTCCTTTGAGAATCTCCCTTTCTTTACGTAGATTACAGTTTTTGAACAATGTCATTTTTCCACTTCCTGAAGAGCTTTGTTTGACATTTCTTCCGGGGCAGATCTGCTGAGGATGGATCCTCTCAGTTTTTATCTGTCTGAGAAAGTTCTTATTCCTCCTTCACTTTTGAATGATAATTTCACAAGATACAGAATGCTAATTTGGTGGAATTTTTTTTCCCAACACTTCAAATATTTCATTGCACTCTCTTCTTGCCTGCATGGTTTCTGAATAGAAGTCCATTGTAATTCTTTTCATTGATTCCTTATAAATAAGATATGCTTTTCCCTCCTCTTTCAAAATTTTCTCTTTGTCTTTGCTTTTTGAAGTTTGAATATGATACGCTCAGTTATAGATTTTCTTTGTTATTTATCTTGCTTGGTTTTCTGCGTGCTCCCTGAGTCCGTGGTTTGGTGTCTTATTAATTTTAAAAATTCTTGGCCGTTATTACTTGAAATATTTCTTCAACTGTGTTCCTTCTTCTCCTCTAGTATTCCAATTATACTCATTTTACATGTTTTGAAATCATGCATGGATTTTGGATGCTCTGTTCTTTGTTTTTTGTTTGTTTTTATTTTTTCATTTTATTTTTTTGAGGAAGATTAGCCCTGAGCTAACTACTGCCAGTCCTCCTCTTTTTGGCTGAGGAAGCCTGACCCTGAGCTCACATCCGTGCCCATCTTCCTCTTCTTTATACGTGGGACGCCTATTACAGCATGGTTTTTGCCAAGCAGTGCCATGGGCACACCCGGGATCTGAACCGGCAAACCCCAGGCCACCGAGAAGCGGAACGTGCGAACTTCACCGCTGCACCACTGGGCCGGCCCCTGTTTGTTTTTCTTTTTAAGTTTACTCTTACATTTCAGTTTGTGAAGTTCCCATAGGTTTTAAAGCTTGCTGACTCTTTCTTCGGCTATGACCAGTCTAGTGATGAGCCAAACGAAGGAAGAAATGTTTTTCATTTCTAGATCTCCTTTGGCTTTTTCTTAGTTTCCACCTCTCTATTTACATTATTCATCTATTCTTGCATGCTGTCCACTTTTTTAATAGCACCTTTAACATATTAATAACAGGTCTTTTAAACTCCCTGTCTGATAATTCCAAAATTTGTGTCACATCTGAGTTTGCTCCTGATGTTTGCATTTTCTCACACACTGTGATTTTTTTCTTGCTTTTCTGCATACTTTGTAATTTTTTTGAAAGTCAGACATGATGTTTCGGGTTATAGGAATTGATGTGAATAGTCATTTAATGTGAGGTTTTGCTAATCTAGCTATGATTTGGTCTGTGTTTAATGTTTGCTATAGCTGTAGGTGCCAGAAATTTTAAATTTCTCTTTTGTCCTTGTTTTTGTCTTGCTTCTTGACTTTACCTTAAATATTTCTGAAAAAGTCTAAGTTTTGCAGCATTTTCAACTACAATCCACTGGATTATACTGGAGCCCTGTTGGTATGATGGTCAGGTGTCGGGTAGAAGTTTTCTATAATCTTGTGATTAAATCTTAGTCTTGTAGTGGATCTTTGTATCTGGACTGTAAGTTTTAAAAGTGTTTTCCTAGTTGTATAGCTTCAGCTGATCTCTTAAGTAAGATAGCAAAGCTAGAGGGGGCTAAAGTGGGAGGAATGCCCTTCCTCAGCTCAGATAAGACTCTGGAAAAGTCATTTTCCCTGGAGAGTGGCTGTTTGTTATAGATAATGATCTAGACATATTTTACAGTGATTGCTGTTTCCCTCTCTGTCAATGCCATGAGGATATCCTTCCTAGATCATCATTGTGAGAACCTGATAGGGTTCCCAGAGGGAAAACTCAAGAAACTGCAGCCTGAAGTAGTTCCCAAGATAAGCCATACTCAGCTTCCAGCAACTCATCAAAATTACCACTGAAGTGTTACTACTACTTCATGGATTTAGTAGCTTCTACCCTATGTAAGTAAATCTTGGCTGTGACAGTCTGGATTCACCCTTCTCTCCAGATTTCTGGGTAGTGGTTACCCTCAAACCTCACTTCTCTGAGAAGTCCAGAACCATTGATTTTCAGTATGTTCAGTTTTTTCCTGTTGTTTTGTTTTGCAATAAGGACAGAGTCACAACTTTCAAGCTCTTTGCATGCCTGGAGTGAAACCAGAACTCTTGCCCAACTGACTATGGACAGACATGCAAAAGCAATTCAGTAGAGAAAAGATTGCCTTTTCAACCAATGGTGGTGGAGCAAGTGGACATTTATGTACAAAATATGAATCTTGACTTCATTCTCACATCTTGCACAAAAATTAACTCAAAATGTGTTATGCACATAATTGAAAAAGTTAAAACTATGAAATTGCTTGAAAAAAAATGAGAATATATTTGTTATCTAGAGCTAGACAAAAATTTCTCGACACCAAAAGTATGATCCATGAAAAGAAAAACTGTAAGTTGGCTTTCATTAGAGTTATAAACTTTTGCTCTTGAAAGGATGAAAAGAAAAGCTGAATACTGGAATTTTCAAACCACGTATCCATCCAATGTCTAGAATATGCAAAGAACTTTTAAAACACAACAGTTGAAAAAACCAACAATCCAGTTGGAAAATGGGCGAAAGTCATGAAAAGATATTTTGCTGAAGACAATATACGTATGTCAAATAAGCATGTGAAAAGAACTTCAACATCACTAGCCATAAGCAAAATGCAAATTAAAACCACAAAAGATGTCACTGCACAGCTATCAGAATGGCTAAGATAAAATGGTGACAACAACAAATGCTGGTGAAGATCTAGGCAAACGAGATCACTCATGTATTGCTGGTGGAAACGTAAAGTGGTACAGCTACTCTTGAAAATATTTTGGAAGTTTCTCAAGAAACAAAACATGGAATTTTCATAGAATCCATCAATTGCACTCCTGGGCTTTTGTTCCAGAGAAATGAAACTTGTGTTCACACATCCAAAAAAAAAAACCTATACATAAATGTTTATGTCAGCTTTATTTATGATAGCCCCAAACTGAAACAACCTAGATGTCCTTCAACAGGCGAGTGGCTAAACAAACTGCGGTATATCCACACCATGGAATACAACATAGCAGTAACAAGGAACAAGCTATTGATAGACACAGCTGAAGGAATCTCCAGAAAATTATGTTGAGTGAAATAAAAAACAATACCAAAAGGTTACCTACTCTATTATTCCATTGATATAACATTATTGAAATGATGAAATTATAGAAAATAGATTAGAAAAGAAGAACAGATGACATGGATTAAGGATGGGGTCGGGCTAAATGGACATGGTATGGCTATAGAATGGCAATAGGAGGGCTCTTTGTGATGACCAAAAGGTTCTGTATCTTGACTATCAATGCCCTCATCCTGTTTGTAATATTTTATTATCATTTCACAAGATGTTATCAGTGGGGAAAATCAATAAAGTGTCCATAAGATCTTTCTATTATTTTTTACAACTTTAAATGAATCTACAATTATCTCAAAATGAGAAAGTTCAACTAAATTTTTCTTAATAAAGTTCTTTCTCATTATCACTTTAATTTTATTTCTAAAAGTTGTTTGAAAAAGGGGTTCACTGGATCCAGATGGTAAATGGCAATGACTACTTTTCCTAAAATGAATTAACATGTCTAATCTGAAGCAGGCCTACGGTGATTCTATTTCACAGCCTGTGTCTTAAAAACTTGCAGAGGTATCTAGAGAAACAGTTTTGTTTTCTGTGATGTCGTTGATTCAAGCTGTTACATGATGTTTGTATAGACGTTTCTTCACAGATGTGAGATGTTATCTCTTCTTAGGACTACACTTGAAGCCTGTGGAATGAAATACTTTACTAAATCCTAATCTAAAAAGAAGAGAGTATACACTATTATCAGTTATGGATAGTGATTCCCATATCAATGACTGACAAGACTGTTATTTGAATATCATTTTTTTAGAATATTCAATTACTTATTTGTCATGTATTTGTTACCCAGAGGCACATTTGAATCAGAATTTCTTTACATAAGTTAAGTTATGCAAATTCTCTTTAGAGCACATGGGCTATTATATTTCTCAGTCATAAAATTGCCTTTAGGCTTCAGGTCAATCATCTTGCATGGAAAATTTTCTTGTGATTTATAGGAGGCATCACATCTGTTTCTTTGCATAAAACCCAAGAGGCAGTCACTATATTAAATAAAAGACATTTAAATTATTTAAAGTCACAAAATTTCCCAGTTTGATAATTCCCATAGTCTGAGACTATTTCTCATTTTTTATTTCAATGTAAATTCTGTAGAGTTAACATGAATGCAGAATCATGTGAACCTATTACTTTGCCACTTCTGGACATAGTGAATCATAGAATTTTGGTACTGTAAATCAGCTCACAGATAGTAATTTAATTCAAAACCCATACTTGATGGAGAGGAAAGCTGAGAGTGAGGGCTTAGGTAACTTGCCCAAAGCCTCAGAGTAGGCAGAGTAGGCAGAGAACTGGACCATGCAGAAAGGGTACAGTTTACGTTATCAATATAGTGCTTTGCAGAAATTTTCACACCATTTTGTACCATGAAACTAAACAGTAAAAGGGAGTCTTCTTGCTCATAATTTAACTGTCAATTCAGAGTTCATTTCATGTGGAAAGATTTCCTAGAACCCCATAAGATCATATGAGATTGCCTTCAATGTGTTTCTGTGGTGTTCTTATACAGAAAGGCAACATGTAAAACAGATTTTTTTAAGAACTACTTTGCTCACCTTTGCAATCTTCATCAGGCAAGTCCTTGAGGAAGATTCTATGAAATCCTTGGCTCTCCTCTGAGCCCAATTTGAAAACTACTGATCTATATTATGAAGCAATAAAAAAGCATATTAAAATTCAGCCTTAATAAAGGCAATGAGCATGCATTCTGTGAAGATGTAGCTTAAAATAATATAGGTTAACGTAGACTTTGATGATTGGAAATTCAGAATATGGTTCATTTATTTTTAGTGGCCTGCCCAAGGACTAGAGTAGGACTCAGCAACATGTCAATACTGTGCAAACCAGTTGCAGAGCCTTGCTCTTTCCTGTGTGTATAGGCCTGCAGAAGACAAAGGAGAGGACAGAACAGGGTGCCGGTTGAGAGAGTCATGGAGAAGGTGCTCTACCTTTTAAAAAGATCTCTCTACATGTATTTAAAACTAGAGAGTCATTTGTGTCGTTAATCTTCTCTTTTAATTTAGGCATCATTCTGCGCTATAAGATAATCAATTGCATTATATTTATTTGCTGAAAAACGGTTTTCTCTCATACTTGAGAATTATTTAAAGCCAGAGAGTTACGTAAGTTGATTTTGTATCCACAGCACATAGAATAATATATGCAAAGAAAGAAAAGAAATCAATAAAAGGAAAATTTGAACAGTAAAACTAATAAAAATTCCAGGATTTATCATTCAGATAATATATAAAGTTTCATAGACATTGAATCATTTGCAATCAGCCATCAGCATGCGGTATATCTGTGACTTCCTTTCTCAATCAAAGGCAAACCTTACTGATTTTCCATGAACTTGTTAACACAAATCACAACTTTTAGGAGGCTTTGCTTTTGATATAAATATCAAAGCCCCTGTTGGCTAATAACTACGCTGGCGTTTGACCTATAACTTAGTGGGTTCAAGTAAAATCTGATTTGAAGCAATCATTGATATCTTTCTTTTAAATGTCTTGAATGAAGTAATATTAATCTATGTATTAAAACATGTACAAGTGTCAATATTTTGAAGTTGCTACTTAAAAATCTCATCCCCCAGGAATATGTATGCAGGAATTCTATGCTACTTTAAAATTTGTAACGTCTTTGTATTTTATCTTAGCTACATAAAACAGGAGAAATCTTCATTCTAAATGTATTGAACACACATTTTGTGAAAACTTATGTGCTAGATTTTATGCTAAATTATAAGAAAAAAAACTGGCTCATAGGGAAAGATCCATGTCATTTGGTAAATAAATAAACATTTAAAAAGGTTGAAAAGAATTAAGCCTGCCATACCTTAGAGTGACTGTTTCATTCAATTAATATTTTTATTGAATAATTAATACATAGTATAATGTTTTGCTAATATACTAGGTCCTTGTGTTAACATTCAATCAAGAAAGTAATAGCAGCATTGAAGCATGGGACAAGCTGGGCTTAAATATTTGAGAAACACACTTGTACCAGCAGAGGAGGACATGAGGGCAAAGGAAAGGGTAAAAGGATGAGATAGTTGTAAACTTTGCTTCAAACCCTAGCGGTAGCCCCACACCTGCAGGGAGTATCACATGAAAAGCCAAACGTGGAGAGTGTCTGACCAAGCCTTGCCTCAAGCATCTTTCTAACTAGCTAAGAAAGGACAAAGCATAAATATATGTATCTGCATGATACACAAGAACGCAATGTATAGAGTGTTAAGCACTAGTGATGAGGTTGAAAATATCCATGCTTCAGAGAATTATAGGCATTAGAGAGGTTAGGTTCTAAACATTGCCTCATCAAACAGTGTCAAATTTCATTGGGTCTTTCCTTCGTTAACTCACCACTATTAAGCACATACTTTTGTGCCAAATTCAGAACCTACAGTAATGCATTTATGTATTTCTCATCTTACGCTAACTCAGAGTTTGGGTGGTGGAGGTTCACAAAACAAACATTACTGCAATGCCATGAGGTAAGTACCACGAAAAGGGAAAGAATAGGTTGCTAGAAGTACAAAATAAAGTAGTCATGCAACCCAGCATTTGGAAAACATGGGAAGTTTTTCCAGGAGAAAGGACATCTATACTGAGACCGCATTTAGGAGTAAAAGTAAGCCCAGAGATAAGACGATGCAGACGGTGTTCTGAATAGACTAAATCTGTAAATAAAGGCTGAGAATACAAGGAAAGGGTTTAGGTCATTTGAAGGTCTGCAAGAAATTCCGTACAATTTATATGCACTGTTTCTCCTATTTTTTAACCACAAATTAGAAATAGAAGATGGATAGATGATAGATAGATAGATAGATATTATCCCCATTTTGCAGATGAGGAAAATGAAGTTTAGAGAAATTAAAATAAATTCTCAAGGTCATATAGAAAGCATCAGAGCTAGAATTTGAACCCAGGTCATCTAGAGTTAGAAACCCTGAGTTACTAACAATGCCACTGGCTTCCAAACATATATAGAAACCTTCATTATACAATTATTCCAAAAATCCAAATTTAGATGACAATATAAAAATTTTCACAATGTCATAAGTTCATGTTACCCTATAAAGAATTTGAAAATTTTCATAAGAGCAGTGAGGAAATACTTAAAGGTTCTAAACTGTGAAATGTTTTGCAGTTCAAGAAGATCTCATGGACATAATTTCAAGAAACTTACTTATCAGGGGAAAACCAGAAACCAAAATATTAGAGAATTGTTTTAAAAATCCAAGTGACAGAAGAAGGGATAGGTATAGAATACAGAGAGGAAGACATACAAAATTATAAAATAACTGTTTATATAATATATTTGGAAAAGAAAACTGTGATTGGTTGTTGTATGCAAGAAAGTGACGTAATGTTGGGAAAAATAAACAGGTCACATTAAGAAAACACTTCTATGTTAGTCAAAGAAGTCTGAAATTCAACATTTATACTAGGGGATCCACAAATTGTTATTGAGAAAAGAGACAATTGTGGAAATGTGTTTAACAAAAATTAGCCTATGAATTGCAATTTGGATTGGAGCAAGGATTGCTGGACTCCATTTTCTAGTTGAATGTAGTCTTAGACCATACAGAAACCATTCCCAGTACAGCATATTAAAAATAGTAGGTAAGTATAAGTTATATTTTTAATACATGCCTAAGCTCTTGGAGAAAAAGTGCAGGAGTTCCTCAGAGGAGAGAAATGTTAAAACATACATACAGAAAAGTAATGGATTATCCTCAAGATGGGTAGTGAGAATATGAGAAATCTCTGTACCTTCCCCTCAATTCTGTTGTGAAACTAAAACTACTCTAAAAAAATAAGTCCTTTTTTAAAAAAAACTGTAATAATTGGGGCTGGCCCTGTGGCTGAGTGGTTCAGTTCGCACACACCGTTGCAGGCAGCCCAGTGTTTCGTTGGTTCGAATCCTGGGCGCGGACATGGCACTGCTCATCGGGCCACGCTGGGGCAGCGTCCCACGTGCCACAGCTGGGGGGACCCACAACGAAGAATATACAACTATGTGCCGGGCGTCTTTGGGGAGAAAAAGGAAAAAAATAAAATCTTTAAAAAAAAATACTGTAATAAATAAAATATATGGAATAATATACTTAATATTATAAATTGATATGAGATTACAAATTGTTGTAACCACTTTGGAAAATGGTCACAAATGAAACTAATAAATGCAATCAAACTAAATATCAATAACAAAATCAGAAATAGACTCATGCACGCCCAGACATTTAAAAACAGCAATCTGAGAAAAGGTAAATACAGACTGATGTTTTCAAATTTCTAGAAGTCAAAAATAATAAGTAAAAAATGTCTGAATTCGTTGGATAGTGCTAAAGAAGCATTCACATGAAGATTCATGGTTTCAAATACCTATATCAATAAGTATTAATGAAGATCATCTATGCTGATGACTCCCAAATTTGTATCTCTAGCCCAAACTTTTTGCTTGACCTTCAGACATGTACTATTCAAGGCCAAAAAGGTGTGCTAACATTGACGACTAAGTCTCTCATTCTCAGCTCCGCTATAATGGAGACCACCATAACCCTTCCTCCCAGGACCAGCTCCTCCTACAGCCCTTCCCATCTCAGGTACTACACTGAGATACCATTTCTTCCAGTTACTCAGGCCCTGAATTCTTTATCTTACACTCTACATCCATCAGCAAATTCTGTTGACTCTACTTTCAAAACATATCCACAGTTTGGCCACTTCTAAGTACCACTGCTATCATCCTCCCAATCAAAATTAGCATCATTTTTTATCGCGATTTTCACATAACCTCCTAACTGGTTTTCCTGCTTCTACCTTGGCCTAGGCCCCTGTTGTGTATCCTTAGCAGAGCAGCACAGTGATCCTGTTACAGTTTGGAATTGGTTATGTCTCCCCTCTTCTCAAAGTCCTCCAAAGCTTTTTTTTAAAAAAAAAAAGCTACAATTCTTACTAATCCCACAAGAACTGGCTGCTTTAACCTCTTTGATCCCAAGCCCTCTCTCTGCCTTGCTCACTCTTATTTGACCGCATGTCTCTTCATGCCATCTCCTGGTCAGGGAAGACACACTCATAGTGGGGACGTTACATTTCCTATTTTCTGTTTCTCTGTCTACATCACTTCTTTCAGGTCTTTACTCAAAAGTCACTCTTGCCGTGAGGCCTTCCCTGACCACTTTACATAAATGTATTAAGCCCCCTATCATTTATTTCATGCTGTTGTTCTCTGCTGCATTTTCTCTTTAGCCCTTATCATTAGGTACTCTTGATACATTTGACTTATTTTCTTTGCTCATGGATCATCTCTACCGCTAGAATGGAAGCTCCTTGAGGTCAGGAGATTTTTGTCTTGTTCTCTTCACTGCTGTGTCTTCAGCACTCAAGACAGTACGGGCACATAATAGGTACTGAATGAATATTTGTTGAATTGAGTAAATGAATGAATTCCATGTAGATATAACTTTCAAAAAGAAATAAAAGTAAACCACTTATTGTTTAGAGCTACCCACAAATATGGTTTAAATACAAAGAAATGCAGTAAACCGTGAACAAGTACCTTGGCAGTAGCTACCTCTGGGGTAGGATAAGGGAATGTAATCAGGCAGTTCACAGGCCCTTCAAAGGTATTAGTAATGGCCTTTCCTTAAGACGGGTAGTGGGTTCACGGTGTTCATTATTGTTATTCTTTGTACTGTACATGCACATTATATAAACAGTTTGAGTTTTAAAATATTCTGTAATAAAAGGGTAAAAGAGATGAGGCATAATGCAGGAAAGGAGATCCAATAAAAGATCATTTTAATATCAGCACATCCTCCCCAAATACAGGGGGCAATGAACTCGCAACAGTGCAAGTCAATTCTCGGTAATATTTGGGCAAAGATAGTCTAAAAAGAAAAAATACATTCATGCAGCTTAAAAAGAAAATCTTATACAGATTTGTGCAAACAATATTCAATATTTAAATATGAACAAACATATAGATAGGTAGATACCTCTGTTTTCTACATATTTTTTCAATATCCATGGATATCTTCCCCCAATAAGCCAAACATTTCTGACAAGCAAGTCACGTACAATGAAGTAAGAAAAAGATTTATCCCATAAACAAGACAGGGATCATCAGCCAACATGGCAGTGTCTTTTAAGGCACTAAAATAAATCCATTTAGTTATAACACTCGTAAACTGATTTCCTTCTCAGAAAATCACTGGCAGCAAACTAATTTAGACTTAAGTTTCTAAAACAAATAACTTTAAATTGTAAAATCATGTGTTGGTTAATGATAGGGATATTTTCCAAGAAATGTTTCATTAGGTATTTCATCACTGTGTGAACACCACAGAGTGCGCTTACACAAACCTAGATGGCATAGCCTACTGCATACCCAGTCTGTATGTTACAATCTTTTGGGACCACAGTCATATGTGTGACACACGACTGTACAAAGCGTTACAATATTAAATCTAATCAAGTAATGACACATTTACAAATGCTCCATAACAGTACAGTGAGTTTCAGAGGCCTGGGTTGTGTTAACATCTTTGAGTGCTTATTCTTTAAGCAAATCACAACTAAATAGATTTCAAAAGAAACATTTGATAGTGATTTATGCAAATTACTTGATTCAGTCTCAATTAAGTTGCTTCAGCAATTTAAGCAGCTAATTCGATTAGCTGAAAATGTTTTCCTTCCCTAGGATTTATGAAAACTTTAAATCAGTTCCCTATTGCGAATGACTTTACTGACTGGCGGAACACCACGAGGCACTTCTTCAGTTTTAACAAGATTCATTTTTTGTGAGCTTTAAAGTCATGTACTATGTGACTGAAGCTCTTGACAGTCTATATATGCATTACGTACTTTATAAATCACATAGTATGATAGAGATTATAGCAATAAAATTATAGTACATGACATAAAGCCTTTCACCTTTTGTTGAAAAATCGAATTTGATCTATTATGTCTGAAATAAAAGGGAAAAACCTTTTTATTCGTAAGTTATGGACCATATTTGTACTCATGCAACCTTTTTGGTGACTATTGGTAGTCCTTTAAGAAAGAAAAATGGAGGGTCGCCCTGGTGGTGTAATGGTGAAGTTTGCACGCTCTGCTTTGGTGGCCTGTGGTTTGTGGGTTCAGATCCCAGGCGCAGACCTACACACTGCTCATCAAGCCATGCTGTGGCAGCATCGCACACACAAAATAGAGGAAGGTTGGCATAGACGTTAGCTCAGGGACAATCTTCCTCACCAATAAAAAGAAAAAGAAGAAGGAAAAGAAAGAAAAGAAAAAGAAAAATGGATAACAGAAGAACTTCAGCCTGGTCTTTCTTTCTCTCTAATGTGTTGAATATCTAAGATAAAAATTCAACAAACGTATAAATATATATGGTCTTCATGGGACAAAGGGATAAGAACTTTTATTAGAAAGTGCTGTTGGCATCAGCAAGGTTTGATCAGCAATCCCAATCCATAGACTTTCAGTTCTGTACCGTAGGTGTGTGTGATAAAGACTGTGGGAAAAGAGGAGACAACTCCAGTCAGCATTGTGAGTAACAACAGACCTCCACTCAAAAGTGATTCAAAAGTCAGTTCAAAAGCATTTTTTGAAAAGGCATTTTATCAATTGCTCAAAGGCAATAACCTATTATTTTCACTTTTTATCTTACGTTCCATTTACTTTTGTATACGTCTTTTTTATTATTTTGTTTTTAATGGGAGGGGCAGTGTCATAATTTTCTCCCTATCAGGCTCATCATGAACTTAGTCTTGTCAATTCTCTGAAACATGCCATATCTGAAATGCACACAGTTGAATCTGCACACTTCACTAAGAAGTAAAGAGCAAAAGAAGGAAATAAGCAGGTGAATAGGAAAACTCTGAGGGTTGTTTGGAGAAGCGATCTTCCCAGATAAATGACTGGCTTTACCAGAAGCCTTCATCTCTGAAATGCACAATCTACCCAGCCACTTGAAACAAAGCAGAAAAAAACTGCCAGGTGGTTCTTTGCCAGTACTTAAAGATTTATACTTTAAGAGGTAAACATACTGATCCACTCATCAGATAATTACTCTATGAGTTAATAATCACTTTTTCTGAGCTTGTTCAAATGACATTTTGAATTGTCACTAAAGTCATTTGGCTAATTTCAAATTATATTTTTCAAATGGTCCTGACCAGATTAGAGTGCTAGGAGTTTTAACCTAAGCTCTATTCAACCCGTAAAGGAATGATTCTGTGTTTAATCGTTGCTGTTTCATTTTTTTCTAGAAGGTGATTGTAATAACTTGTACAAGGTACATATAGCATAAATAATATAATAGAGGGTTTATACTCCATATTGTTTGATAATTTGCCAAACATGCAATTCTGCTATATATAATATATATATAATATATATAATTAAATATATATTTATTGTTAATTAAATATATATTTTAAAAAATATATATATTAAGACTTTTTTCCTTCAATTGCTCTATGTGTTTCCCAGAATATGGTTTCGATAGCTGGAATCAATACCCATCTTGGATCATAAAATATCCCTGATGGTGGAAATCATGTGTTGAGGAAAATGGAGGAAGAAAATAGAAGTTCAGATTCCTTTATTTTATCTAGAAGCTACCATACTAGTCCACCAGTATCTGTTCCAGACTTCTTTTCATTAAAAACCACGTAAATTTATAATTTAATTAAATTATTGTTAAAATGTCTTTCTTTTGTGGAAATAATTACAATCCTAATACATTAACAAACATTCTTATCCCAAATGTATAGGGAATATTTGCAAATCAATAATTAAAAGGCAAACAATGCATTGGGAAGAATTGGCAAAGATATCTGAAGATAATGCATAGAAAGTAAAAATCAAATGGCTGATGCATACAGAAAAGATGTTTCACTTTACTAGATTTCAGGGAAACAGAAAAAGCAATAGGTAAATTTTTTTAGGTCTGATAATGTCAAGGATTATTGAGCCCGTAGAGCAAACAAAATCCTTACATACTTCTGAAGACATTGAAAGACTATTTTGCTTAGTAGTTTAGCAATATCTAATACAACTGAAAATATCCATTCCCTTCAGACCCCACAATTCCATTTCCAGTAATATATATCCATTAAACATCTTTGCACATCTAGCACCAAGATCTTATTTTGTAAATAAGATTATCCAATAACAGGAACAAGAATTCTCTGAAGAAGTTGATTTCATATCTAGGGCAGAGAAAACACAAGATGATGCTAGAGCAAATTGTGGTACCTGAAAGCAAGGAAATAATTTTAAATAAAAGAAAAAAAGAATGGGCACTTTTTTAAAAAATAAAAACTGAACCACAATAAAACTGAAAGAGTTCCAAATGACCAAATCTGTAACAATTTAAATAACAAAAATAAAAATAATATTAGATTAAAATTCATGCAACAAAATAAATATCCAGTATCCGTTAGTCAATACCAATATAAATAAATAATTGAATAAAATATAAGGGAGAAAGGATTGCTTGCCCTCTCATAAGAATATCAATTAAAAAATATAGAAGAATGGGGTTGGCTCTATGGCGTAGTGGTTAAGACCAGCACGTTCCACTTCAGCAGCCTCAGTTCATGGGTTTGGATCCCGGGCATGGACATACACCATTCATCAAGCCGTGCTGTGGTAGCATCCCACATACATAATAGAGGAAGATTGGCACAGATGTTAGCTCAGGGCGAATCTTCTTCAAGGAAACAAAAGAAAAAAGAGAAGATTGGCAGCAGATGTTAGCTCAGAGTGAATTTTCCTCACCAAAAAAAAATAATAGTAATATAAATAAATAAATATAGAAGAAATTAAAGGAATGGAAAATCTTCATTGGAAAACCACAGTAATAATTGTCTAAAGCAAAATCCACTGATATGAACTAAAATAGTGGGTGAGAGTTTGAGAAGAAATAAGATGTGTACACAGTCTAAAAGTATCTCTCCCAAGAAATTTACTAATTAGCAGGAGAATATTATAACTTTACAGCTGAGAAACTTGGCAGATACCACCTTAAACAAGTAATCAAGGTAGCATCACTATTAATAAGACATATTATTGACACCATAAATCTCTTGATATAAGGCAATCGATTAAGAAAGGCAGAACTCTTCAATAGCATCCTTGTCAAAAATGCAGAGTTTCAATCTAATCATGAGTAAACATCAGAAAATCTCTAATTGTGGGCCATTTTACTAAATAACTGACCAGTAAACTAAAAAAGTTTCAAGGTCATGAAATACAAGGAAAGAGTGAGGAATTGCCAAGGATTAAAAACCAAGGAGACATGAAAACTAAATATAACGTGATCATGGATGGAATAATGGGAAAAAAAGAAGGACATGAGTGGAAAGTACTATAGAAATTTGAAGAAGTTCTGCAGTTTGCTAATATCGTACTAATGTTAATTTCTTGATTTTGATATTTGTACTATGGTTAGGTAAGAAGTTAACATTAGGAAAAGCTGAGTGAAGGGTATATAAGAACTCTCCGTACCATTTTGGCAAATATCCTGCAAACCTAAAGTTACTTCAAATTAAAGTGTTAAAAATTATTTTCACAATTAAAAATACCATAAATATGACATTGTTCGTTGAGGCAATAGTTGCCATCATAAACAACTCAAATAACCATCTATGAGAATGGTTATAGTTACCTCCTCATACAATAAAAACACGTAGTTAAAGTGAATGAATTTTGCTACCTATATTAATATTAATATGAATAAATCTCTAGATCAGAGGTGAGTTTAAAACTTACTTTTAAAATAGTTTCATGTTATTTAATTAAAGTTTGAAAATATGCAGAAAAATACCATATAAGGTATATTGTTTATGGATGGATACACACACAAACAAAAATAGCGGATAACATGCAGGAGAAATGTAAACACCAACTTCAGCACAGTTTTTACCTCTGAGAAGAGAGGGAGGAATGGGATAATGAAAAGGACACAGAAAGCTTTAACCCTATCTTTAAATATTTATTTTTAAATTAAAAAGCACTGAAACAAGTATTGTAAAATGTTAAGATTTGCTGAGAGCTGTATCAAGGGTACACAGACATTGTTCCTTTTATTATTTCCACACTTTTCTGCATGTTTGAAAATGTCAAAAGAATAAAAGAAATACAGCAAAGCATAAGATGAAAAAGGTAGTAAGAAACTCAGAAAAAAACAATAGCAGTCTCAAAGATAGCTGTGATAAGTGCCTAAATTAAGCTCATAGCATAGAGAATACAAAGGTAGAATATAAAAGCAATAAGATTTAGTAACTTGTTAGATATATAAAACATTAATAGAAAGTTGGTCGAAGAGTCTGAGTGTGCAGATAGAGCATATTGAATAATAAGGAGGGCAAATGTGATTTTAGAGAGTTGAATGCAGTAAAAGACATAAAAATGTCTATCAGGAATCTTAAAACATAAGATTGGACCTTATGGAAGAGATCATGAATGGACTGGAGGGGAAAAATCAATGCTATAATTGTTTCTAGACAGAAAAAAAAAATAAAGAAAAGACGAAGCAAGCAAATGGGAGAGCAAAGGGATAGACAGATGAGTAAGAGGAGAGCCTACCTGAAGCCCAGTGTCGTACCATTCAAGGACATTCAGGTAAGAAAGAGAACAGAGCTAAAGACTTGAAATAGAACCAAAAGCCTCATGGAGGAAGAAATAGGATTTTTTTAAGTATTCTCTTTGGGTATGGTTTACATATAAATATTTGTTTCTTGTTTATGAAGTTCCACTTAGTACCATGTTTTGAGAGAATAAAACAGAATTGAAAGAAATTAAGGAAGACCCAGGTAAATTGGAAGACTTCTCACGTTCATAGATAGGAAGATTTAATATTGTTAAGATGACAATCCTCCCTAAATTTATTTACATATTCTATGTCATTCCCCATAAACTCACAGCTACCTCATTTATAGAAACTGACAAGCTAACTCTGAAATTCATATGGAAATGCAAAGGATCCAGAATAGCCAAAAAAACCTGGAAAAGGAAGAGAAAAATTGATGAGTCATACTTCCTATTTTCAAAACCTACTACAAAGTTATAGTAATCAAGAGAGTGTAGTTCTAACATGTGAACAGACACAGATATCACTGTAATAGAAATGAGAGTCTAGAAATAAATCCCTACATTTATGGTCAATTGATTTCAAAAAAGTTTTCAAGATAATCCAATGGGGTAAGAATAGTCTTTTCAACAAAGTTTGCTGAGACAAGGGGATATCTATATGCAAAAAAAAAGTGTGGACCCTGACCTCACAATGTATACAAAATTAACTCAAAATGAATCATAGACTTAAGTATAAGAGTTAAAAACTCATAGCAAAAAAAATACATGTGTCAGCCCCAGTGGCCTAGTGGTTAAGTTCTGTGCACTCCGTTCCAGCAGCCTAGGTTTGTTTCCTGGGTCCAGACCCATACCACTCATCTGTCAGTGGCCATGCTGTGGCAGTGGCTCACATAAGAAAAATAAATAAAAAAGAGGAAGATTGGCAACAGATGTTAGCCTAGGGTGAATCTTCCTCAGGAAAAAAAAAAAAAACAGATAGGAGTGAAACTTTGTGACCTTGGGATAGGCAATGTTTCCTTAGATATGATAGCAAGAGCACAATTGACTAAAAGAAAAAGATAAATTGGACTTCATCAAAATTAAACTTTTTTTCTTCAAAGGACATCATTAAGAAAGAAACAGAAAACCTCCAGAATGGGAGAAAACATTTGCAAATCATCTGATAATATTATATCTAGAATATACACAGAACTCATACAACTCAATAAACAGGCAAACAATCCATGTAAAACTGGGCAGAGTCTTTCAATTAATATTTCTCCAAAGAAGATATTAAAAATAGCCATTAAACACATGAAAAGATGCTCAACATAATTAGTTATCAGAGAATTCCAAACCAATACCACAATAAGATGTAACTTCACACTCTCAATATGACTAAAAAATAAATAAAACAAACAGGAACAAGTGTTGGTGAGGATGTGAGAAACCACAACCATCATATATTGCTGTGTGATTATAAAATAACGCAACTACTTCACAAAAAATTTGCCAGTTCCTCCAAATGTTAAATCTAGAATTACCATATGACCAGAAACTTCACTTCTAGTTATAAACCCAAGATAAAGGAAAATCTACATTCACATAAAAACTTACATATGAGTGTTCATAGCGGATTGTTCACAATAACCAAAAAATGGAAAAAACTCAAATATCTCTTCACTGATAAATGGATAAGCAAAATGTGGTTCATCCATACAATAGAATACCATAGAGAAATAAAAAAGAATGAAATACTGCTGCAACATGAATGAAGCTTGAAAACAGTTTTCTAAGTGAAAGAAGCCAGTCATAATTCTTTTTATGTAAAATCTCAGACTAGGCAAATCCATAGAGTAAAAACTAGATTAGCTGACAAAGTGGATTAATGGTTTCAAGGGATTGAGGAGAGGGAAATAAAAATTGACTGCTAATGGCTATGGCTTCTCTTTTTTTTTTTTTCTTTTTTGAGGAAGATTAGCCCTGAGCTAACTGCTGCCAATCCTCCTCTTTTTGCTGAGGAAGACTGGCCCTGAGCTAACATCCATGCCCATCTTCCTCTACTTTATATGTGGGATGCCTGCCACAGCATGGCTTGATAAATGGTGTGTAAGTCTATGCCAGGCTCTGAACTGTTGAGCCCAGGCCGCTGAAGCAGAGCGTCAAACTTAACCACTGCACTACCGGGCAGGATCAATGGGTCCTCTTTTTGACATGTTAAAAATGTTTTAACATTAGATAGTTTTGAGAGCCTTAAGACTCTGTGAATATACTAATAACCACAAACTGTATACTTTAAATAGATGAATTATTTATGGTAAGTGGTTTTTATCTCAACAAGGCTGTTACTTTTTAAAAGATCCAAAAAAGGAAAAAGTCCTAATACAGGCCCTATTTCTTCCACCATCCGTATATAGGGTTCAACTGAGAGTTCAGTTAATTGGCAAAGGTCAACACCTACATTTTCAAAAGTCCTTACTTAATTTTTCTTATTTACTTAAAATTTAACACCTAGGCACAATAATTTTCTTGCCATTATTTAGAAAACAATTAGATAAGGCTTTGTCTTGGGAAAAGAAAATAGCAAGGCCGGTATTCCCATGATCTCCATTAAAATTTACCATTACACTCTCATATTTACAGAGTGCTGTAAAAGAGAAAATGGAAATAAAATTTATAAATATAGATAAGATCTGGGGCCAGCCCACTGGCACAGGGGTTAAGTTCACATGTTCTGTTTCAGCAGCCCAGGATTTGCCGGTTCAGATCCCGGGTGTGAACCTACACAGCACTTATCAAGCCATGCTGTGGCAGCTGTCCCACATATAAAGTAGAGGAAGATGGGTACAGATCTTAGCTGAGGGCCAATCTTCCTCAGCAAAAAGAGGAGGACTGGAAGCAGACATTAGCTCAGGGCTAACCTTCCTCAAAAAAAAAAAAATAGATAAGATCTAAAATTAACACCATTTGCAAATAATATATTTTTTACTTAAGATTAAAGATTTCAGTGAGATGCTTGGAAGCATGATAACTATAAAAAGATATGTGCTTTTAATAGTACCAAGAATAAAGAGTAGGAAATATAACGTAATATTGCATTATAATGGAATATTGCATTAAAAACAATAAATCACTGAGCAATAAATAGGTTATAAATGTGAATGTGAATATGAATAAAATAATTTACTGGAATGCCTACTAGAAAACCTAAAAATTGGGGGATATGTATCATTTTGGTAATGAACTCAATGTTGAATTATTGTGAATTTTCTACAAAGTAATCAATAAATGCAGTATAATTACGGTCAAAATCCAAAGGATACCTTTTAAAGGCCTCAAATGTGTTATATTTTATATTTTAAAAAACAGCCAGAACACAAACACAATGACAGAGCATAAAGCATAGGAAACATATCAAATAAACACTTTCCAATAGTGGCAACAAATAGACAATAAAATATGCCAGTGTTTAATGAGTTTCTCCTACATTTCTTCCCCTTTTCTCCATGACTTTTTAAAAAATATGTAACCAGTTACTTTAAAAGTTTGTCAGTCAGAAGGCACCTAAGTAACTAAATGTATTGCTCTCCAAGAAACTGAAAATCAATTGTGTTTCCTGTAATTAAAGTGTTAATGATTTAAAGACAAGAAGGTACGTATAAAGGAAACACAAATGTATCAAGTAAAGGAGAATTATTTCTGAATACAGATCTCACACTTCTGTTGGCAAGTGAATCTCAGAATCACTTAGATCTTGTAGTCACTTTCAATTTTAAACTCTACTCCTTATCTTCCCTATTACTAGAGTATATATGAAGATCATTTGTGCCCTAGACCAGGTGATGACATTATCTTACATAGATAGACAGATAGATGGATATAGATTATTTTATTCTGAGAAATGCCACAGAACTTCTCATACATCTCTAAAATTTGGAAGGAGTTTTACAATGATGATAATTGAGGTTTGGCTAACAGCGGTAACATTGAAGATAAAGGGTTCCGAAGAATATGGTACACTACCTGACCTCCTAATTTATTATCATACTTATACCCAAATTATTTAAATTATACGGTTTTAACTCAATTGAATCTAAGTAATTTTATTTAATACAATGCAATCAATAGTTTTCAAGTGTGTACATTTTAACTGACAGTTGCATTTAAAATGACACAAAATAAGATGCTGACAATTTTTGCTTTCTGCCTTCAGACATGTTTATACAATGGACTGCATCAGAATAAGCATAAAAACAAACTCCTAGAAAACTCTGTATGTTAGCCATCAAAGTAAGATTATTCACACTTAAGCAACAAAGATGTAGGAGATTATTAAAGAGAATGACTCAACAGTATAAAAGCTATTTCTCCGGAAAGCTATTTAGAGATAAATGTGACATAAAGGATGAGTACAACAAGAACACATAGTAGTCATGAGGAGACACAAGATCCTTAGATTTCATTTGACTTTGGATTAGTAATTGAATTTACCAAGCTTTCTATAACTGGTAGAAAGGGGTAGAAGGGAATAAATATCCTATTAGGAATACTTATCAATGCCTGTGAAAAACTCAGAATTGAATCTTAACTTTGAATCTAATAATATGCGAACATGTGGAATGATCTGCAAGAGATTTTTGAAATAAATCTACTAATAGCGTTTTTGGTTCCATCACCCTCGTGTAATCAATAGGGACCAGCATGCCTCCTGCCATGTAGCCCCTCCCCAAATATTTTGTTGAGTTACTTACACTTATTTTTCAATGGAAGAAGAAATATTTCTTTGTACCTTTATTGCCCAGGAAGAAATGGAAAGCTTCTTATGTTCATTTCTTCTTGTGGTTTTCTACTTAGAGAGAGCTGAGAATTAAAACTATAAAGCTACAGCATTCTTTACTTACTCATGTTCCTTTCTTCTCTGTGTTATCTATGAATAATACTGTTTCCTGGACCAGAATGTCTACGTTTCATGCTTTTCTCTTTGATTTCTGGTCCAGATATACGTTTTTCTAACACTCTCCTGCAGGTTCTAACTTGTAATTTTTCTTCCTAGTGAGAGAAACGAAGTCAGTCATTTCTGGGTCTGCCAAAGTATCTACTATTTAAACAAAGCTAACCACTTTCACCACCTTGAGTAGGATAATTCCATCCTTATAAGCCATTCTTCTATGTGTTCAACAGCACACACAGACCCAGACTCTTGTAGACTGGTCACTAATGTGATTTCTAATGTCTTTGGTGGTTTTCCTGACACCTCAACCTCAGATTTCTCTTATATTACAGGCTATGAATCATTTTCCAACTGAAAAAATGCATTCTTTAGTTATCTTCATAATCTTGCCATGTCAAACATGTTGAAAATTTATGTAACTACCTATTAAGTTAAAGCATTAAAAGGAACTTCCACAATTGTTTTTTACTATAGTTCATACTACAGCTAAAAAAAATTATCTGTCAATATTTCTTGTGATTTGACTTATGCCTTACTTGTTACTTTCTGCTAGATCTTTCTTGCTCCAGTCATCCTCTTTGACCCAGTGACAATTAAAATACTATTATCTGCTTTTTCTCTTGGTCTCATATTTTAAAGAAAAAGTCAAAAATATTTTTCCATAAAGGGTCAAATAACAACCATTTCAGATTTTGGGGACCATGTGATCTCTGTCACAATGACTCAAGTCTGTTGTTGCAGCATGCATGCTGCTTACACATAATTAAATGAATGAGTGTGGCTATGATGCACGAAATCTAAAAGGACCGGAGGGCCTGTAGGTTGTAGTTTTAGGCTGTCGGTTGTAGTTTGCTGACCCCAACTTTAAAGCATTTCAATATAACCTGGTATCTAAGATCTTAACCCTTCTGTGTCATTTTAGGGGTATGTTCAGCTACGAGCAAAGAAGCATCCACACCATCTCTGAAAAGAGAGATCTTTTTTCCTCACACAGGATAAAATCCAGAACAGGCTGATCAGTCCTCCTACCCTCCTACCAGAATTTCACTCTGCCTGCAAATCTCTTTCTTCTGTTAGCGCTGGCACTTTGCCCTCGTGATCCACAAGGTGGGTCCTGTGGCTCAAGGCATCAGGTCTACTTTCTGGGTAGGAAGAAGGTGGAAAGGCCAAGGGCAGAGGAAAAAAAGCTTGTGTAGCTGAATCTTCTCACTTTTTAAAGTGATTCCCAGAATCTCTAATTAACAATTTCTGTTCCATCTCATAGGTAAGAACTGAATCATATGACACCTATAATCACAAAACATAAACAAAAAAAGGAAATATGTGGTTTACTTTTTTAATTAATTAATACCTTGAACCTTTATTTCTTATAACAAAAAGAAGAAAATGTCTGTTAGATACTCAGCTAGCGGTGATTGCCGCACTTCTTCCAAAAGAAGTAATTCTTTTCTCCAAGTCAAACAGCTTACTGTTTTTTGTATTTCTCTCACACTCCCACTGTTTCTAATAAGACACAAATTTCAAAACTACTTTTTCTTAAAATAGCCTCATTTCCACAGATTCTCTGAGTATATCTGGTATTTAGAGACAGCATTTTCCAGTGTTGCCTTTTTACATTATTTCTTATCTTTTGAATTTGTAATAGTTTTTAATGTCATATATTAGTCAAAGAGTATGGTAGACTCTATCATTTCCTTCTTCACCCTGAATATGGATCAAACTAGATTAGGAGGAACAGAATTTGAGGTAGACAATATAAATCTGTTCACTTATATAAGCACTATTTATCTGAACGCCCAAACTTTTATTTATTTATTTTTCTAGATTGGCACCTGAGCTAACAACTTTTGCCAATCTTCTTTTTTCTTTTTTCTTTTTCTCCCCAAATCCCCCAGTATGTAGTTGTATATTTTAGTTGTGGGTCCTTCTAGTTGTGGCATGTGGGACGCTATCTCAGCATGGCCTGATGAGCGGTGCCATGTCTGCGCCCAGGATCTGAACCAGCGAAACCGTGGGCCACTGAAGCGGAGCGCGTGAACTTAATCACTCGGCGACGGGGCCAGCCCCATGAAAGTCCCAAACTTTTAAATTTTTGTTTGTAACCCTGTTGGAAATTACGGGGGGGGGGGGGGGTAAGCTTAATTTTACGCTCTGCTATTGGATAAGAAATTGGATAAAGTTGAGGAAGGGACTAGCTAGTAGTGAAATGTTTCCTATTTGCTAACCTCACAGTGCCCGGACACGGGAGCACTACGTGTTTTAAAAGAAACTTCATCTAGAACTAAAACTACTTCTATTTTTGAAACTTAAGTACCAGCTCAGCATCTATTATTGTAAGTGGTACTATCATTTCAAGATACTAGAACTTGTGTTTTAAAAATTAGACTCTGGGCTTGTGCCCATTTCATCATGCAATAGCTGAAAATGGGGACATATAACAGTCGTGAGTAGAGAGACCAATTCAGAGTGCCTCTGGTCTGCAGATATTAATAGAACCATCGTTTTCTCCTCTTTGGGGAAATCACCCAAAATCATTACATGGAAAAGAAATAATTACAAAAAAAAAACCATGTTAATGAAACTAGATGATTGATAAAACCCCCAATGGTAAAATAAATGGAAGCACTTTCAAAAGCAATAATAATTAATCAAGGAAGAACAAGGAGTTACAAAGAGGATGCTACACAGTTATAGACTTCAGAAGTCATCAAAGTGTATTTCTAGCAAGCAAGGCACACACCTGGAGATAAAAAGGTCTAAACTCTCTTTTTGAAACACCAGGCTGATGATCAAATCTTTCATAAGCCCATTGGGTCTTTGAGAATCAGAGTAGATATGGATAAATGAGTAATCTCACAGAAAAGACGCATTTGTAGTTTGGTTCTGGGGAAGGTATAAATACACAGATGAAAGGAACAAAATATAGAGTCAAGAAGTAAATGGAATTTATAATTAATGCACAGAAAGTCCCTTCCCAAATCAATGAAGATATTATCGTTTACATAAGAAATTTTGTTAGATAAACAAAGTAGCTATTTCAGGAGAAAGACTAAATTTGCATCCTTACCTCACACAAAACGCGAGGATAAATTCTGATGGATCAAACTTAGTTGTAAAATCTAAGACCATAACAATATTTGAGGAAAATATGGGAGATTTGGGGCAAGAAACCATAGCATAAAGTATGACATAAATGTTGGAAATCATAGAAGATAAGACTGAGAAATTTGATTCAATATAAAATATATAAAACATTGCAAAACCTATCACATACAAAGTAATAAGACGAATTATAAACTAGGAACATGTTGCAAGTTATACCATTGGTAAAGAAATAATACCTTTAATATATAAAATCTTACTACAAATTAATGATATAAATACCCTAGAGAGAATTGGCAAAGGGCCATTCAGATGAAAGGGAGTGTAAATGACTTTTAAACATATGAAAAGAAGCTCAACCTCAATTTGGTTGAGAAAAATGCAATCTAAACTATATTAAGATAAATCTTTTTGTTGAATTGCCAAATTTTTTTTAAAATGTAATACTGTTTTTCAGGCTGGCCTGGTGGCACAGTGGTTAAGTGCACACATTCTGCTTCGGTGTCCCAGGTTCGCCGGTTCGGATCCCAGGTGCAGACATGCCACTGCTTGGCAAGCCATGCTGTGGTAGGCGTCCCACGTATAAAGTAGAGGAAGATGGGCACGGATGTTAGCTCAGGGCCAGTCTTCCTCAGCAAAAAGAGGAGGATTGGTAGCAGATGTTAGCTCAGTGCTAATCTTCCTCAAAAAAAAAAAAGTAATACTGCTTGTCAAGGGTGTGGAGAAACAAGTGTAGCTATTGTAGTTAAGAAGGTAAATTGGTGGACCAGCCCTGTGGCCAAGTGGTTAAGTACGCACACTCCACTTTGATGGCCCAGCATTTCACTGGTTCGGATCCTGGGCACGGACATGACTCATCAGGCCATGCTGAGGCAGCGTCCCATATAGCAGAGCCAGAAGGACCACAACTGTGATATACAACTATGTACTGGGGAGTTCCGGCAAGAAGAAGAAGGGAAAAAGGAAAAGAAGATTGGCAAATTGGCAACAGATATTAGCTCAGGCGCCAATCTTAAAAAAAAAAAAAAGAGAAAATTGGTACAATCTCTACTGTAAAAAGAAAGATGTTGTAAGATCTATCAAACTTACAAATGCAAATTTCTTTTAGCTGACAATTCCATCTCTAGAAATTCATCCTGGAAATATATTTACAGTTGTGTGGAAATATATCTTAACAGTTATGATTTTAGTTATCACAAAGTTTGAAAATAATTTACTCTATTAGACTAAAGAAATCATATAGAACCATACTATGTGCTATTAAAAATAAGGAAACTGTTTATGAATTGATAAAGACTCAACTTCTGTGTGTGTAAGTAAAAAAACAAAAAAAAAGCAGTGTGGAAGAGTGTCATGGTAAGTCATAATTTTTATAAACAAAGGTGGAAAAGTTATACATACATATGTGTGTGCGTCTATGTTTGCTTCAGTTTCTGTGAAATATCTATGATAGCTTAAAAAAAACACCAATGGCATGATTTGCTTCCATGAAGGGGAACTGACTAATGAGGGAGTGGGTAATCCTTTGTACCTTTTGGATTGTGAACCAAGTGAACACATCATCTCTGCAAAAATATATAAATAAAATATTTTTTAAACATTTTTTAAATGTTTCAGCTAGATAGCAAGAAACTATCTGAGCTGTGTTCAGTAGTCTAGCCATGCATTGGCCTGTGCTGCCTTGTCTGTTTAGTTGGACAAAAGATAGTAGGGAGGAGGCCTCTGAGCTTCTGGCTGTGCACATAATTAGACCACAGTGAGGGGCGGTGACAATGGGCGGTGAGGGCCCTAGTCCTTTTAATCTTGGATGAGGCAGGAAACAGCATGAGTGCCCTTTGGCACTAAAAAGAGTCAGCTTATTCAGAAGGGCTGGATTCTCATTCAATATCTACACAGAAGAGAGCTCGAAGTCTGATTTTTATGAGCACTGAATTTTAATACCCAGTAACTCAGCAGACAAATAGGAATAGATGAATGTCATGTTCTGACAACTAAGATTTGCAATTCTCCTTGAGTGCTAGAGCAAGTAAGGTGATAGAGAGGGTTAGAGGAAAGAAAATACTCTTTTCAATATTCATCAGAACAGGGATAGGGGACAAAAAACCTCTTCCCCTATAGACCAAATCTAACAGACAGGTGCAGAGACAGAACTAGAAATGCTCCTCATCTCCCTCCCTCAATCATATTTCATTTGACTAAGGAGATGATTGAGAAAAGTCTGAATACTTTTCTTGGTAGCTAATGTAGGGTTTTCTGCCTAGATAACTGTTGGATTCCTTTTTAATTCTTAAAATTCAAATACTATCTTAGAGAAAGAGAATTTCTTACAGTCAGTCTTGCCTATAATCTTAGAAGTAGAATGAACTCTTCTGGCTTAAACTCCTGTCTTTAACCACTCCTGATAAGTGTTATTCTATCACCCTTCTGGTTTATTTCTGCGGGACTTTTTCTCAGGCAAACCGTATCATCACCATGTTGGAATGGCCTTGTCTGTTTTCCTCCAACCCTTCATTGTTTTCTACCTTCTCGCCATTTTGCCCCTTTCTGGGATCTTTCTTGAATATTCCTCAAAGTATCTGTCACATATGATATTTCTTATACCTCTGACTTCCTCTGCTGCAGTGTTGATTTTCTATGAATAACAGTCTTAAACTGACAGCTATTTCCTTTGTAAGGTCTGAGGTAATCAGGCTCTAGGCTTGTGTCCTGCCATCTCCTTGTTCATGTGTGCATCACAGGCTAAAGACAGATATGCGAGAGCGTTCTGACCTCTTCTAATTGTTCACCTAACTAAATGTTTACCTAATTTACCAATTTACCTAATTATCTACTAACATCCCATTAGTTTAGTTTTTCTTGCTCTTGGCTGGCAATTTGCTCTGTGATTTTTATCTAGCTTCTGGCTCCCGCCTTTATCTCTTCATTACTGACCTCTAGGAATAGATTTGGCAATTTAATTTCTGAACTTAAACCTCTCACTCCTGAAACTGACTGAGTGCCCCGATCCTGATTTCTTGCCTAGTCATTAACATTTAAAAATTCCTATAGTCCCACTAAGACATGCATTTCTATTGGTTTTCTATTGCTGCATAACAAATTACCACAAATTTAGCAGCTTAAAACTACATGCATATAGTATCCTGGCTTACCCCCCCAACATATAATATTTTGGGTCAATATCTGGGCACAGCCTAATCGGATCCTCTGTTCAGGGTCTCATAAGCTGCAATAAAGGTGTCAGCCAGGGCTGTGATCTCATCTGCCATTAAGAGTCCTCTCCAAACCCATGTGGTTGTTGGCAGAGTTGATATCCTTGTAGCTATATAATTTATGTCGTCTCACTTCTTCCAGACCAGCAGGAGCATCTCTGGCTTCAGAGAGGGGCCCTGTCTCTCCTTCAAAGTGCTGGCCTGATTAGGCGCACCTACTCAGGATAATCTCCCTTTTGATTAACTCAAAGGGATCTTAATTTCTTCAAAATAGCATTACTTTTGCCATATAATATAATCATAGGATTGATACCCCTTCACATTCACAGATCCCACCCACATTCAATGTGTGGTTATTACCCAGGGGCATGGGTCATTGGGGGTCATCTTAGAATTGGTCTATAGATTTAATGCAATCTCAGTAAAAAAAAAAGCTGAGAAGGTTTTTATCGACATTAAAAAGTTGGGTTGTTTTTAAATAAGGAAATACAAAGAATCTATAATAGTCAAAATAATTTAATATAGTGTTTGTATGAGTTGGTTTATTGGCAAATAAATTATTGAAGCAGAATAAAGTGTCCAGAAATATAGTTACACATATATGCTTAATTAATTTTGCCAAAAATGTCATGGCAATTAACAGAAAAGGAGGAGTATTTTCAGCAAATGGTGTGGGACAAATCAAAAAAATAAACTTTGACCACTACTTCACTCCATACATAAAAATATTAATTTATGATGGGCAATAGATCTAAATTTGATAGTTCAAATATAATATTACTGGAAGAAAAAATAGGGGAATATATTCATTGCCTTGTGGCAAGCAAAATTTCTTAGAAAATATAAAGCAATAAAATAAAAGATAGGAGAATAATAAATTGTATTTCATAATATTAAAAAATTATGCTCATCAAAACACACTGTTAAGGGGCCAATCTAGTGGCGCAGCAGTTTGGTTCACACATTCCGCTTTGGTGGCCTGGAATTCACCAGTTCAGATCCTGGGTGCGGACCTACACACTGCTTGACAAGCCACGCTGTGGTAGGCATCCCACATACAAAGTAGTGGAAAATGGGCATGGATGTTAGCTCAGGACAAGTCTTCCTCAGCAAAAAGAGAAGGATTGGCAGCAGATGTTAGCTCAGGGCTAACCTTCCTCAAAAAAAGAAACAAAACAAAACACAGGGGCCAGCCCAGTGGCAGCGGTTAAGTGCACCGGTTCTGCTTCGGTGGCCTGGAATTTGCTGGTTTGGATCCCAGGTGCGGACCTGGCACTGCTTGGCATGCCATGCTGTGGTAGTCGTCCCACATATAAAAAAAAAAAGTAGAGGAAGATGGGCACGGATGTTAGCTCAGGGCCAGGCTTCCTCAGCAAAAAGAGGAGGACTGGCAGTAGTTAGCTCAGGGCTAATCTTCCCCCCAAAAAAACAAAATAAAACTAAAGACACTGTTAAGGAAATGAAAATTTAAGCCACAGACTGGGAGAAATGATTTAAATACAAGTAAGTATCTGACAAAGAACTTGCAGTTATATATTTTTGTAGAATATATTAAAAACTCTTACAAATAAGAAAAAAGTCAACAAATTATAAAGACAGACATCTCATAAAAAGTGTATACTTAATGACAAAGTTCATAAAAAAGTGATAAACGTTATTAATCAGCACAGCATTACAAATCAAAGACACAATGAGATAGAATTTCAAAGCCACTAGATCAGCAATAATTAAAAGTAATAGCAACAATAAAAGTTGGCAAAGATGATGAGCAGCTAGTGGGAGTGCAAAACAGCAGTCTCTTTGGAAATTAGTTTGGCCACCCATTTCTAATAAATGTATTACTTATGTTATAGCCCAGTAATTCCACTACTAGGAATTTGCACTAGAAAAGTGGAAATATATGTTTCTAAAAATGAATGTATAAAAATATTTATACTATCTTTCTTTATAATATCTATATATAATTCGAGTTGGAAACAACCCAAACAAAAATCAACAGATAAATAAATAATAGATTATGGTATGTTCATAGAAGGGAACACTACTCAGAAATAAAAAGGAATGTACTAATGATATATACAACAACATGGATTAATCTGAAAACATTGTATTGAGGAAAAAAGAAGCCGACACATTAATGGTTATTTTAAGAACAAAACTAAACTATGGTAATAGGAATAATAGTAGCGCTTGCCTTTGGGGGCTGGAATTGACTGACAGTGGGTGTGGGGAGATTTTTAGGTGATAGCTATGTTCTCTATCCTGTTTTTAGTATTAGTTACACACACATATATATATGTCAAAACTCAATTGTACAATACCTGTGCTCTTCGTTGCATCTAGTTGAACCTCAGTGAGATAGAGAGACAGAGAGAGACAGAAACAGAGAGAGAGAGAGACCAAGAGAGGGAGAAAACGGAGAAAGAGAAACTTCTGCTACTTGCTGTTGCTTTCATTGCTTTTGTGAGCAGATGATATATTTAGAGCTGTGGCACCATTAACTACCATGAAAGGAGTGAGGTAACATCCTGAGGAGGACTAGAAAAAATAAGTGCATAAACAAGTGAAAGGAACAAGGACCTTTGTTGGTATCATTTTGTTACTTAACCAATTTTGAAACTGAACTTGTATCAGTCTTGAAACTTAACTCTTATTATGTGAGACAATAAATTCCTTCATTGTGTAAGCTATTTCGAATTGGATTTTCATCTCTTAGACTTGAAAGTACACTAACTGATACATGGTAAAAGAAATGATGGAATGCGTATGCAAATATATACATATTATAATATATATATAAATATGGTGATTCCATAAAAATATATCTATCCACTGCTATCATAAACATAAAATGAACCACATAAAAAACAAAAATGTACAATGTTTCAGTTTTCTTTTATGGACTAGAATTCAGTATGACTTAAGATTCAAGAGCCATGAATTTCTTTTTGCCTCTATACCAAAAAATGCAACTACCAAACAAACATCATAACTCTGATGTCTATAACTAGTTATAAAGAATATCTAGATAACTACTGTCATCTAAATTGACACCTCTGAACCATCTTTCTGATGTAGCATATTTAGGGAACTAGAAGCTCAAAGTGGAATATTACAAAAACTCTCGAAAATGAATGCTTTATATAGAAACAGAACATACTGGATATTATTGTCTCCTGATACTTTTGACATGATTTTGAAAAGCTAGGGTATTATGAAGAAGGCACCATCTGTTTTTTTGGTTTCTAAACATATTTGAAAAAGTATTTGGAGACAAAATATACTCTGAAAAAATAGATAAATCAGTAAAAGAGGAAAACATAATGCCTCTAGACAAAGCATGAGGAAATATTTTTTCTCAAAGAGGAGCAAAGGATTTGGGATCAGGAGATTGAGGCTTGAGTCAGGTCTCTTCCACTTAGGTGGGGAGGCAGTTAAAATGCGTGATCCTGATTTCCTATAGTACCAAATGAGTAAAACCCTTTAAAATAGTAATGTCTTGAACCAATGCTGAATCTTAATGTAAGCAGAATTTCAAATGCTGTTTTACATTATATGATGTGTACCTTGATTCTAAATATTGGGACTTTTTGTTAAAAACATAAATGATTAAGCGAGTTAAGTCAAGAGGAAACAGATGGTGCTGTGAGGCTAATTGGCCCATTATTGTTCCAAAATGCAAAAAGTGTTTTTGTGTTTTCTGTGAATATTGACACCCCTTATTACTTTACCTGTGATAATTCTAGGATACAGATATGGAACAGAATATAAGAAGAATATGCTCATGTCTGTAGTTAGAGGCAAAAATTAAGAAGTCGTTCTTACCCTTCACAATTCCATGCCTATCACCAATGCCAGGGACCCTCTGTCCTTAGGGACTTTTCATTGGATGCTCCCACTTACCACCAACGAAAGTTACAATCCCACTTCCCGACTAGACCAATTAGCCTCCATACTCTGCTTTGCTCTTTCTTTTCTTCTATCTTTATCTCCATAATTTACAATCTTTACGTTTACCGTCTGTTGTACATTTCCCACACTAGGTACAAGCTCCAGAAGAGCGGAGAGTTTGTCTGTTTTGTTCCCTGAATTATCCCAAACACCTGGAATGGTACCTGACACATATTTTTCTTCAATAAATACTTGCCAAATGTTGAATAAATGAACACCTGTATTGTCAAGCAGATATATTACTAAAACATATTTCTATATTTTTTATGTGACACAAAATATCCAGGCAGAAAGGTAATAATGGTGTATTTATATTAATAAAGATATTAAGTTGTAAAAGATTGTATAACAAATTAAGATTGCAACATGAAATCTGCACCTTCTGGTTTGCCTGTTTGTATGTACAAGCAGAGGTCTGTCTTTGGGAAACATGGGTATTCACCATGTGGTAGGTCAGCTTGTACAGATATGGAAGGCACTGGGGGCTGGAGACATGAGGTCCATATTTCGACCTCACCTCTAGTATCGACGACTATCCTCATGACTTAAACCTACCTTCACCAGTTTGGGCCTTCTAGCATTTACCAGGGCGCCCAGCGTGAGATGTGTTCTTTGAGTGAATGATTTAATATATGAATGTTTCTTCGTCTAAAAATGAGGACTGTAAGCGCAGGTGATCCTGATGCCTTTTCCAGATTTTGGGATTATGTTTTCTCCAAAAACTATTTTTTCTGTTGTAAAAATATGTTAAATTAACGTAATGATATTGAAGGTTATTATAGCAGAGATATTATATCTTATTCCTACAGTAAACTGGTTCCAAGTTTTGCTCACATTCTGCCCATTTAGAAGGCAGGAACCTGTAGTGAGTAAAATAAGGCTTTTGAACCAGAAAGACCTGTGTTAAAAACCTGCCTTTATCAGTGACCAACTACATAACGACCCTGAGTCTCAATTTCCTCATTTATAAATGGCTTCATTAAGATCTACTCCAAAGGGTTATTGTGAAAATTAAATGAGATAACGTATGTAAAGTACTCAATCCAAAGTTTGGCACCTAGTTAGTGCTAAATACATGTTAGACTGCCTCTTTCTTTTTCCATATCCCTAATTCTTGTTTTTTTCAGTTTTATTAGGATATAATGGGCATACAGCACTGTATAACTTTAGAGGTACAGCATAACTAGTTGACTTACATATGTTGTGAAAAGATTACCACAATGAGTTTAGTTAACATTCACCACCTCATATAGATACAAAAAAAAGAAAAAAATGATTTTTTTCCTTGTAATAAAAACTTTTAGGATCTACTCTTGGCAACTTTCAAATACACCGTATGGCAGTGTTAACTATAGCCATCGTGTCATAGGTAACACCCCCAGTACTTATTTATCTTATAACTGGAAGTTTGTACCTTTTGGTCATGTTCATCCAATTCAAGCTAATTCATTTTTGTAAAATTATTTATTTCTTTGAACCATTGATGTTTAATGATTCTCATTGAAAATGAGCTACCTCTATTGAAAATCTGAAACAAGTCCCTAAATTACTGGCGACATATTCACGATAATTAATTGTACTAAAGCAAAGCTTAATCACTTCTAATAATTACGTCTTGTGCTATTTGAAACACTGAATCACTATACTTCTTTTGGATGCCTTTTTGCATCATTGTCTTGTTTGTTTTAACTTAAACATTAAGACAGAGAGACATGTCAGCGCATGTATTGATTCAATCCAACTAATTTCTGATGTACAACAAGTTGGAAGTAACAGTAGCCATTTTTATTAAATGTTAACAGTACAGTAGTTAACTCATGGACAATTGCTGATTTTGTCATTACATTTAGACTGAAGAAACTAACTGCCAATAATATTTTGCACAGCTGGAAAGCTACTTGCACCTTCATTGACAGCTTTCTGAATTTCAGTATAATTCTATTTACCTTGGTTTTTCGTGGTTTTTGCCTCATATATTGAAAATTTATTCACTTTTGTACCTATTGCTCCAAATTTGATAGTCAACATGTCTTCAGTATTCTAAGTACATTTAAAATTGCTCTCCTACCATATCTGTCTGAGTACACAAACATGGCTATAAAAGGAATGAGAGAATTTGACATATATTTTTTAGAAGAACATAGCAAGGCCAGATTATTTTAAATTAATGATTTTATGCTTTCTTATATCCTTTAATATCAACAGAAGTGAGCACATGGATAAGGATGTATAGTTTGCAAAGCACTTGCCTATATATTGCCTTATAGGATTTGTTCCTCGCCTCTGAGGTAGACAACATCATTATCCCATTTTATAAGTAAAGAAAACTAACTCTCAGAGGAATTAAGTGATGACTTATATTAGGTGTCTTGTATATGAAAAAGTTAACTATAGAGCTTTGGTCTTCAACTCCACATATTACAATCACTCAATATTCTCTCTACTCTGTCCAACTCAGGGGAGTCTAAAGAAATACACTACATTAATTATCATTAGTAGCCTCTTCCATTCAAAAAAATCAAAGAAAGAAACTATAAAAGGTAATGAATTATCATCATACGTTAAGACAAGAAAAATGTCCAAACCGTAATAATACTGTCCCAAGTGAAGAATCCAACCATATACTAGAAAACTCCTTTTAACTAATCAAGCAAAATTTAGAATCTTATAAGGTTGACTTTGGAGGGGAAATCTCCAATTGGAAAGATTAAGCTACCCAATATTTTAACATCACCTTTCTACTACTCTCTACCCTCTTCCAACGGCTTGCTTTAACTACTACTGACTTCAAAATGCCAGTCCTCAGAAATATACTGCTCTCTATACACTTTGATCAAAAGGAGATACGGGGCAGAGGTTGAGTTTGAGTTCTGCAGGCTGACATACTTGGGATCTTGGCTCCAGGATTTACTAGTGAAATGATCTTAAGCAATTTACTTGAGCTCTCTAAGCATTACTTTCATCTTCCGTAAAAGAGCAGTGATAAGTGTATCTTTAAGATTCCTATTAAAAACAAAGAAAACCTCTAGCTAGTTTAAGCTCACAGGTTTTAGGTGCTTACAAAATCCACTGGATGAACAAAGGAACCAGTTCTAAGCTGAACTTTCAGGAACAAAATCAGGCCCCAGAGTCTCATTGCTCCTCCCATTATGTGGAAAACTGACATAGAGCTATAGTAAGCCATGAAATCAGGAAGCTTTTGATCACAAAATCATGTGAGGTTATGCACCATCAAAATAGATGCTTATACCTTGCCCTTCTCTCCACTCAATTTAATTCCACATTCTAGTCATGGGTAAGTGCATCAGATTGGCAAACTCAACAATATCCAGAAACTAGTTTCAAGGGGGCTTCAAAAATGTAAGATTTTAGCTTCCCAAAGAAAGCACAGTAGAAGAAAATCAGAATATGTTGAGCCAGACAATCTGTGGTGTTTACCACAATAATGCTTTGGAGTTCTGTTTTGCTGTTTACACGAGATAATACATGTAATGTTCTTGAGTCACCATTTACATATAGTAAAGTCTCAATAATTGCTAGCTATTATGATTATTATTAATGATATTACAGGAAAATGCAAATCCAAACCACAATGAGATATTACCTCACACCTGTTAGGATAGCTATTATCAGAAATAAAACCACAAAAGATAAGTATTGATGAGGAGGTGAAGAAATTGGAACCCCTGTGCACTGTTGGTGGGAATGTAAAATGGTACAGCCAATATAGAAAATAGTATGGAGGCTGCTCAAAACAATTAAAAGTAGAACTATCATAAAAGGCAGCAATCCCACTCCTGAGTATGTATCCAAAAGAAATTGAAATGGGGATCTTGGAGGGATATCTGCAACACCCTGTTCCCTGCAGAATTATTCACAATAGCCAAGATAGGGAAACAACCCAAATGTCCGTTGACAGATGAATGAATAAAGAAAAGGTGATATATACATACAATGAAATATTGTTCAATCTTAAAGAAGGAAGGAAATACTACGATTTGCGATGACATTGATGGGCATGGAAAACATTATGTTAAGTGAAATAAGTTGGTCACAGAATGACAAATGCTGCATGGTTCCACTTATATGAGATGTTGAGCAAATAATCAGTAACCAGTCTATAGAATAAGAGAGAGAGAGAGTCAATGAGCTAATGTGAGGACTAGTCCAGAAGAGCTCCCATGCCCAGGGGAGAAAGCACTCCAGGAAAGCATGGTTATATACTGTTTCAGAACAAAGAACGTATATCAAGCATGACAGGAATACAATTTTTTTCCCCCTCAGAGACACAAGGATATGTTTTGCCACAGTTTAGGACATACACAGCAGGTGAACTTGACCTTGGTTCTCTGAGAAGAAAAGCTTATCTTCAAAGAAGTATCAGTGTCAGAGAGAGGGAGACACGGCATCCCTATCTTTACAGACTGCATTCTTTGCTTTGGGAAAGTGTTTGAAGCAGATGTACACTGCATGTTCGGTGGGCCATAAGTCAGGCTGCTCTGGGAAAAACAAGTTTTAGGCCAAATCGGATTTAAATCAGAATGGCTTCCCCATATACCTCAATGTGTGAAAACTTATTATTCTTGTTAATTTTATCAGAGGTATCTAAAATAGTTAAACTTACAGAAGCAGAAAATAGATTGGTAGTTTCTGAGAGATGTGGGGAGGAGGAAGTGGGGAGTTGTTCAATTGGTGTCAAGGTGTAAATTGGTTCAGTTGTTGTAAAGGTACAAGAGTTGCACAAGAGTTAGTGCCTATAGTTAACAATATGGTGTTATGCACAGAAAACTTTGTTAAAAGGATAGATCTCATATTAAGTATTCTACTACAAAAAAAAAAAAAGAAAGAAAGAAAGGAAAGGGACATCAGGAAACTTTGGAGGAGATGGATATTTTGATTGTGATGATGGTATTACTGGTGTATGCATATTGCTAAATTCATCAAATTGTATACATTAAATATGTGAGGTTTTTTGTATGTCAATTACACTTCAACAAAACTCTAAAAAATATAAATAAATACATTTTTAGAAAGTAAACAAAACTTATGACATCTGCACTTTGGCTTGATCAGCTCCATCAGCACCATGGCTGATTTGCGTTTTTGTCCTAACATCTAACTTTCCTCCACTATAGAAAAGTCAGAATAATTGTAGCCCAAACAGTGCCTCTGTCACATTCAGATTAAGTGAACTCAGGCAAGTTATTAACTTATTTAAGCTGTTCTTTCTTCTCCTTTAAATAGAGGAAACAACACCTATCTCGGCTGCTACCAAAATCAATGAAAGTAACATGTATTGAGCACCAGTTAGCATTGTGTAATATTGTGATTTATAAGAAATATATATTTGGTCATTCAGATGACCAAAATCTTTCCCAGATATATTTGATCTTCATCCACTGTTCCTGGCTCGCAACTCCCAAAACCTTGGAATGTGATAAGTGTTGAGAGGGATCAAGGTGTCTTTTGTTATGTTAATGAGATGACTTTTGGAAAGCACCTAAGGATGGGGGTTGGTTGCCAATGAGGCCAACCATGTGGTTAGAGAGTTGGAACTTTCAGTCCCACCTCCGGGGAGGGGAAGAGGGCCTGGAGGTTGAATCAATCGCCAATGGCCAATGATTTAATCAGTCATGACAATGTAATGAAGCCTCTGTAAAAATCCAAGAGCAAAAGGTTCTGAGTGCTTTTGGGTTGGTGAACATGTGGAGATTTGGGAAGAGTGATGCACCTGGGGAGGGCACGGAAGCTCCATGCCACTTCCCCATACCTTGCCCTGCACATCTCTTCCCTCTGACTGTTCCTGAGTTATGTCCTTTTATAATAAACTGGCAATCTGGTAACTAAAATGTTTCTCTGAGTTTTGTGAGCTGCTCTAGCAAATTAATCAAACCCAAAAAGGAGGTCATAGGAAGATCCAATTGGTAGCCTATTGGTCAGAAGCACAGGTAATAACCAGAGTTTGTGACTGGCATCTGAAGTGGAGTCGGGGCAGTCTTGCAGGTCTAAACCCTCAATTTTTGGAATCTGATGTTGTCTCTGGGTAGATAGTGTCAGAACTGAGTTGAATTCTGAGAGATCTTGGTGTCTTGAGAATTGTTTGTTGGTATGGGGAAACCCCCTCCCCTACATTGAAACTGGGTGCTCAGAAACATTTCACATTGTCACTGATATTAGTTTTTGTTTTTTCCTCCTCATTCTCCTATGTTACAACAATCATACTTCTTACCAATCATGTTAATATTTTATTTGCCAAAGACAAGAGAACTTTAGTTCAACTCTGAAGCTTATTTAGAGTTTTTCCTTTCCATTCCATCTGTCCTTTGAAAGATAAAAGTTTTTCAAGGTTGGGGCTGGCCCCGTGGCCGAGTGATTAAGTTCGCATGCTCCGCTGCAGGCGGCCCAATGTTTAGTTGGTTTGAATCCTGGGCATGGACGTGGCACTGCTCATCAAGCCACGCTAAGGCAGCATCCCACATGCCACAACTAGAAGGACCCACAACAAAGAATATACAACTGTGTACCGGGGGGCTTTGGGGAGAAAAAGGAAAAAAATAAAATCTTAAAAAAAAAAAAGTTTTTCAAGGTTGCCTGGCAGCACAAAAGTCTCAGTCTTTAGGTAAGACCGTGAGCCTTAAACATAGAGCGAAGGCTTTACTTTTATATGTGTAACTGTAGAACTATATTAGCTGTAGTGCAACACTTAGCATTCCTGTAATAGTGATAATGGAAATAACAGGGCTATTAATAGCTATTGTTGAGCACTGACACTTCTTGACACCTGCTCATAAGTACTTTTCATGGATTATCTTATTAAATTCATAGAAAAATCCCATGGGGTATGCACTATTTTATCCCTTGAAGAAACTTACCAAAGTCATAGATTAAATAAGGGGTAGGGCCATGATTTGAAACCAGGTTTGGATACCAGAGACCATGTTCTTAACAAGTGAGCTACATAATATTCTTCTTAACAAATGAGCTACATAATATTCTGTATAAAATGTTACACGAATATAATTAAAACGCCTCATCACTTCACACTTTGCCACAATAAACTCCATTCCAGTATGCTCCAGAGGTCAATATCTTCTAATTTATCGTCTGCAAAACATTTACTGTATAGATTGCCAGACCTTGTATCTGACCTGCTGAATTGGAATTTCCAGAAGTAGAACCTTGGAATCTGTATCCCAGGAATTCTTATCATCAAAAAAAATTTGTGAAATGCTTCTCTAAATTTCAAAGTCTGTAAGAGCATTATGCTTTCCACTGGGTCAAAAGCCTCAGCTCCCTACTTTGAAGCAAAGCTACTCCTGCAAGTGGAGAAAGAACATGAGAATTGTATGCCTTTGACCAAAATAGTTTTACCCTGAACCCTGAAACGTGAACAGTAGAGAGAATTTCATCGAAGCATCACAGAACAGCGAGCTGAAAGAGAGCAGTGGTGTCTTCCTTCTGTAAATGTTTTCTAAGCCTGGGGCCCGGAGGCAGACGAAGGCAGCGTGTGTACTGCTGGGGCCTGTGCTTCCAAAATTAATTTATGAATAAAAGTGAAGTTGATTTTAAAACGTTTTTCCCTCTTTTTTGGTATAGAAACAAAGATGATTACACGTAAGAGAACAAAGACACTCAAGTTGAGTGTACCTTCTGATGGGAATCACAATCCCTGCATTTCACCTAAAAATCCTTGCTTTTAGAGAGCGTCTGAGAATATTGTTAGTCAATAAAATTCCCACAATTTTTCTATGTTTTCTCATTTTGTTTTCAGGATCTTCCTTGGAAACAGAATATGATTGCTTTGCCCTGCCAAAGGATACCTCAGAGCATGCTGGAAGTGAATCAGGCCCAGATCTGAAGGAAAAGGCTGGATTTGTAGCAGTTTTGAAGTTTCTGTTTGTTGTGGATATTGCTATTATTGGAAGCTCCTCATGACATGATGACAATTAAGTCAAGTCTCATCTGTAATGTTATAAATTAAATCCAAGTTGTGGTTCATCGTGGGTAGAAGGGAGGGAGGTAGGTAAGTTTGGGCCCAGGAGATCCCACAGGGGGAAATGAGCTACTTAGAGTTTTGGAATTATAGAGTGGAAATATAACAGTATCCAGCAGATTTGGCATCATTTCAGGAATTCTGTCTCCAACAAAGGGAGGATAGACAGCACCTAGCATCTCCTCCAAGATATAGACTAGACACAGTGAGGACATGTGTGGTCTCTCAGTTTGGTAGAACATAGGACAGGGCTCTGTTGCCTTCCTTCTGTTGTAGAGGTTATATTATTTCTGGGCTGTAAAGTTCAGTAAAGAGATTGATTTTCCTTTAATGAGTCTCCTCTCTCATGGTAAATGGGTGGGTGGAGAATTCTTCAGAGTCCTGGGGTTGCATTACATAGCTACAATGATATGAGAAATAGACAAATCCTGTTCTTCCTCACAGGTGACATTTCTCTTGTTGGTACAGTAACCACCCACTACTTCTTCCCTGTCACAATTATTCTCTCAGAATTATGTCATAGTTTACAGTCACCCCTCCACAATTATTCGCTGAACGAGCTACACCATGTGTACCATAATTGGTAAACCCAGAATACCTCTGGGGGATTTGGCTCCTTTAGTGGCTACCACTCTCTCTAATGCAGCCCCTGGAGCTGCAGGCCCACCATTCCAAGCCTTACCTGTTCTGCCTCTGGCCCCCCTTGTCCTCTTGACTCATTCACTCATTCAGTGCATTTTTATTGAGTGCTGCTAAACTGTTTGTATATATAATTTAGGTTTTAGGAATACAAAAGTGAACAAAACAGACAAAAATTCCTCATGAAACTCACGTTCTAGAGATGATGACTGGCAATAAACAGGCAAAATATATAAGGTATTTAGTGGTAAGAACTAGGGAGGAAAAAATGAACCAACAAAAGAAGACATGAAGTATAGGGAAAGGGGTGAACATTTTGAGAGAATGGCCAGGGTTAGGCCTCTGATAAGCTTATTTTTGACTGAAGATCTAAAGAAAACCAAAGAACGAGTCATGCAGACATCTGAGCAAAGAGCATTATATGGACAGAGGAAACAGCAAATGCGAAGTGCTTGAGGTGGGACCAGGTCTGGAGTATGCAAAGAGCAGCAAGCAAGTTAGTGGTTGGAGTGGAGTGTGAAAGGGAGAGCAGTAAGAGATGGACTGATGACAGCTGGCAACGAAGGGCTTTGAAAAGCACGTAAGGGCTTTGGCTTTGCTGTGCATGAGATAGAAACTTTCATCCACTGCTCAATGAGGATGAACAGTCTGGGTATCACTCAGGGAATCCTTGGCATGTCTCTGTCAATCTTTTACTTAGAACGTGCTACTTCCCACTTCTGCAATTTCAACCAAGTGTACCTTCTAGCTCTGACTCTGGTTTTTTTGTATGTGTCTCTCCTAGTGTTTGGATTTTCTCTTAAAATCTTTAGTTTGGTTTATCTCTCTGGCTCTCTGTGCCCCTCATTACTTTGAGTAAGTGTGCCTTGCCTTAACCTGGTCCCATGGTAAACAAATCTTACAAATGGCTACACAGAAACTTTTAGGCCAGCCTTCTCTGCCTCCCTTACAGATAGGCAGTTGGCCTGGTATACAGAAAGACAATTACTGCGTTTCCAAAGTTAGATATCAATACCTTATGCTTATAGCTGGATGCAGGTCAGATATGACATTTTTTGTGGTGTCTCTTTAGAGAGAAAGTAGGGAATTTTTTTTAAATGTTTATATGTTAGTAATGGTGTTAGTGGGTGCTGGTTAGTTACAGATGTGATCTGGGTTGGGATCTGTTGATTATATATCCAGAATTCCTGTCCTCTTTCTTTTATATAAGTGTACCAAAATATTCACTAGTCTGTCCCTACACCCAGGGATTAAGATTTGATTGATTTAGCATAATATCCTGAAGGTTCATCCATGTTATCATGTTATCACAAATAGCAAGATTTCTTTCTTTTTTAAGGCTGAATAATATTCCATTGTATATATATATATATCACATTTTCTTTATCCATCAAGCATCAATTTAGGTTGTTTCCACATCTTGGGTATCATGAATATGTGAAGTAAGCCAGTCACAGAAGGACAAATACTGCCTGATTCCACTTATATGAGGTATCTAAAGTAGCCAAATTAATAGAATCACAGAGTAAAAAGATGGTTGCCAGGGGCGGGGGAAAGGAGAAACGGGGAGTTGTTCAATGGATATAAAGTTTCAGCTATACAAAATTAATAAATTCTAGAAATCTTTTGTACAACATGGCACCTATGTTAACAATACTGTGTTGTGCACTTAAAAAATTGAAGAGGACAGATCTCATGCTAAGTGTTCTTATCACAAAACAAACAAAAACTAATGGGACATAATGAAATTTTTGGAAGCGATGGATGTACCTATTACTTTGACTGTGGTGATGGTTTCATCAGGGTATGCATATGTCCAAACTCATCAAATTACATATATTAAATATATGCCGTTTTGCGTATATCAATTAACCTTAACAAAGCTGTTTTTAAAAAGATCTGGTTGATTTAAATCATTCGGCACATTGCATTTCTCTAGTCACAGTAAGAATGGCCCAGATGTAGACCAAGCTAGTTCAAACTGAACATTAGGAGTCTTGCTTGGGTTACTGAGATAGACATATTCTTTCTCCATCTAGTTCCAATTATGTGCTCTAAGTCCCCTTTTTCCAATTCTGCTTATACAACATTTAATGTGAGGGAAAAATTCAAGAAGGATCAAAATTGTTGCATTATCTGTTAACTAAGATTTTTAGACTATAAGAGGAAAGAGCCTATTTTAGCAAAGCAGTGCTTTATTTCCCTTCTCTATGGGTATTCAGTTCACCTTTGGCCTGAACCCGCTCTGCTTGTAGGACTGCACTGAAAGCCAGGAGAAGTAGCCAGTACACTCCAACTGCGTGAATTTTTCTCACATTCTGTTACTATTATGCCTTCAAAAGCCATGGTTCATGTCCCCGAGGCACAAAGGGAACAATGTAACTAATTATACAAAACCTAAGGAGGATCATCAACTTCCCAGCCTGAGATAAATTCTGACCGTTCTCCACCTTATAGTTCCTATTCAATTAACCCCTCACATTCTGATGCCAAATTCTGTCTCAATTAGGATCTTTATGTTTGTATAATATGGACCCCTCTCAAATTGGCATAAACAGAAAAGGGATCTATTGTCCTAACTGGAGATCATAACTGGACATCAGAGCAAGGTGCCCTGTAGTGTTTGTGGGTCCAGAAGCTCAAAAAAGGTATCAAATACTTAGTTTCTTTTTTCTTTTTTTTTCTGACAATGGAAATACCAGCTTTGTCCTAAAACGGGCTGATCTTATGGATAGGCAATGACTATCTGCTATGATTAGACCTATGTATTTCCCTCATCCATGTCCAGAAAAGAAAAAGGATTTCTCAAACAGTATTCCAAGGAGTTCAAACTGAGAATACCAGCTGAGATGACATTCCCACTCTTAAACCATCCTTCATCATGGGCAAGGTGACGAACTGTATTGACTGGGCTAAGATAACCACAGTCTAGAGGCCGCTCCCATGGCCGAGTGGTTAAGTTCCCGTACTCTGCTTCAGCAGCCCAGGGTTTCTCCAGTTCGGATCCCGGGCACAGACATGGTACCGATCATCAGGACACATTGAGGTGGTGTCCCACATGCCACAACTAGAAGGATCTGCAACTAAGATATACAACTATGTACCAGGGGGATTTGGGGAGATAAAGCAGGAAAAAAAAAAAAAGGATTGGCAACAGTTGTTAGCTCAGGTGCCAATCTTTTAAAAAAATAAAAATAAAAAGGTAATCATAGTCTATAACTGTAGTTGAAGGTAGGGTCAGCTTCAAGAGATAAATAGACTGTGCAGAAAGCAGCGGCTACAAGACAAATATTTGGATATACTTTGGAAACAGAAAGGAGGAATCTAGGTTGGGTAAGAAACAGACAAATATCCATTTTAGAGGAATAATTTCAATATTGCATAGTGAGAACTGGGAATCCACTGGAAGAGACCATGAGATTAGAAAAGGAGATAATATATACTCAGCCAAGAAATGATAAATCAAGATTCAGAGAAGATAGACAAGGGCTAGAAAACATGGCTTCAAGGACCAAGAACTGTGTAATTCAGTATAATTCTGTTGGTAGTTATTCTGGACCAGAGAAGCTTTTCATAAAGCAAATACCATCAAGGAAAAATATATGCCGTTGACTACCTGGGGCAATGGCTGAAAATGCACTTGTGAGCACAGACCCAAAGCCACTAGTCAAGGGATATACGCCTCTAAAGAAGAGTTAATCCCTCAGTATAATGCATTGGTTATAAGGAAAGCTCAGGGGCTGATTGATGGGGTTCTAATCCTAGCATCACTTGCTAAATTTTTGATCTTGCAAAAGTTATTTTATCTATGAGAGCCTCACTGCTTTCAACCATAAAATGGAGATAACTGTGCCAATATTGCCAGTTCCATTTTGTGCTTATAAGATAGAGAATGTAAAGCACTTAACCAGAAGGAGCTCCTTTCTCATAGTAAATGCTCAACAAATGGTGGATATTAGTATTATATTTTAATGCAAAAGACTTTTTTTTCCTGGATAATAGTTACTTGTATTAATTACAGTCTCACCCTGAAGTTGGCAAATCTTGCTTGAGTTAATAGGCTCATGAGCAGATTCAAGATACTGACATGAAACTGTTGTATGTGTGTTCACCTGGGGACTGATGAGAGCTCTCCTCATCCTTCTTCAGTCTACAGCCAGAGAGCTTAATGCTTTAGTGCTCTGACTGGGTAAGAGCTTCCTGGAAGTGTCCCTTTGCAGTTGCATTCCATCATTGCTAGTAACTTTTAGGGCTTTCTCAGGCTGAGATGTTTGTATGTGTGATTAATGCGCCATGAGGGCCCCTCCAGTTGTATATATATTTGAGGATGTGGTGGAATACTTAGAAGGTATTTAACAGGTAATCGTATGGAACCAACAAGCGCTGGGAAGCAAGCCAAATAAGCAGCTCCCCAAACGACAGGAAGAGTGGCTTCCTCAGCTATCTAAACACAACTGATGTGCTTTGGCTGCTTGAAATCCAAGCCTCCTTCTTCTTTTCTTTTTCTTTTTTTTTCTTTGAGGAAGATTAGCCCTGAGCTAACATTCATGCCCATCTTCCTCTATTTTATATGTGGGACACCTGCCATGGCAAGGCTTGACAGCAGTGAATAGGTCCACGTTGGAGATCCGAACCAGTGAAACCCAGGGTCACCGAAGTGGAGTGCGAGAACTTAACCCCTACGCCACCAGGCCGGCCCCTTGCCTCCTTCTTCTGACAACACTGCTGACAACAGCACATGGGAACGAGGATTTCTGATGATCATATTTAACTATGTCTTTGAGTAGCAAAAGTACCACTTCTACCCATCTGAGGAAACAGAGCATGGATGTCTCTGTTCTACTCACTAAAATTAATTTCTCCTGAGAACTTTAAACTATGGCTTAGAATCTTGAAGGAAAACATATTCCCCAAGGGAAATTCCTAAGGCATTCAATGAAGTTATTTACTGGTCTGCAGTCTTATCTCCCAGCAAGAATTTTTGGGAACAAGTAGTATAGTCATGTTGATGAAGACTGCCTTAACTTTTTTCCTGATAGTTAAACTATGTGGATTTAGGAGTATCTATTTTCAAGTATTACTACTGTTTTTCAGTATAAAATACACATTGATATGAACATTATATAAGGTGAAGGTTCTGACCATCATCCAACCCATAATTTGAAATGGAATTATCCAGGATTTGTCATATCACTTAACTCTTCTTTGTGGGTAAGCTGCTCCTCGGTAGCCACGGTCCTGAGATGAGTCACGTTGTCACAACACTGAGGTGAGGCTATGCCAGTGACTTAAGAACCTGTGGGTTTTAAAAAGACACCTGGGGAGTCATGATTACATGCAATAGACAAACAGATGCTCTTCTTAAAATTCTAGCAAGTCAACGAACAATCATTTAACCCCATATTAGCATAATTTCCTGTTCTTATCCAGGATACCAATTTCAAGCCTATAAATACAGGAAATGAAGAGATTCATATTCTCAGGACATCAAAACTCAGTTATCTAGACCTAAAGTAATGTAAATGAAGCTGTGGAGTCTTCATTTGGTGGCGTAGAAGCATCAGTGTGTTCACTCTCTCTGCATTGTGTGATATTTAAGCTCCACATTTATGATGCAAATGCTAGTAGGCAAAGTGCAACTGAAATCAATATGATTTTGCTTAGTATTCATGCAACAGATGCCATCTGTACAATATTCTTTGGGATGATGTTTAACAGAACTATGGAAATAAATGACTGTTCAAATATAAATGACACTTTTTATTTGAACTGAAAAGCAACCCTAAATGGCAAAGAAGTGCCAGTTATGCCAGTTCTGAAGAAAGTCCCATGTATTTGAAGCATCAGAAACATGAAGACACTTATTGACTCACATAAGCTTGCAAGGACAGTGACCCACCATTGTTGTATCATAAAGAACTGTCAGTTTCAGGGACCTCTATAATAATGCTCATGGAGCTGACAGTCTTTAAGAGAATATTTCATATGATTTTCTAGCCGAACCACCAAGCCACTCATTTCTAATGCATTAACTCATGTCCAGCCTCACTGAAACTAATACCCTGCCACTGAGCACATACTAGGATTTCTCATTAATATCCCCCCAAAAAAGGCAAAACAAACAAAAAACAACAATAAAAATGGCCACCAAGTCTTTGGCTGCCCAGAAAGCCAGCTCTGCTGCTATTTTAGGTTTATTTCATGACATCATAGAAAAGCGCAGCTTCAGGCCCGGACCTTAAATTCAATATTATAATCACATATGTCCTCTATACAGAGTTTTTACTATCACAAAAGAATAAAAAGGATCAGCAGCACTGAGAAAGTATTATCCAGGATGACAGGGAATCTCCTAGCAAAGATTGGCTTTTACTGGGGTTCAGCAGATGGGATAAACAGCCCAACTTTAGTACCCAAAGGTGCTCAATCATTGGTTGGAAGCAGTTCAAAGGAGTCTGTGTCCTCAGCATGAGCAAGTAAATCCCCAGGTACAACAACTGCAGATTGTCAGTCAACAAACTCTTTGCAATAGGTTCTCTTAAAAAGGAGATTGAAGGGCTGGCCCCGTGGCTGAGAGGTTAAGTTTGTGCACTTCGCTGCAGGAGGCCCAGTGTTTCGTTGGTTCGAATCCTGGGTGTGGACATGGCACTGCTCATCAAACCATGCTGAGCCAGCGTCCCATATGCCACAACTAGAAGGACCCACAATGAAGAATATACAACTATGTACTGGGGGGAGAATATACAACTATGTACTGGGGGGGCTTTGGGGAAAAAAAAGGAAAAAAATGAAATCTTAAAAAAAAAAGGGGGATTGAGCATTACGTCTTCATGACCACCACAATTATGTTTGACTCTCATTATTAAACTATTATTTTAGTTATTTATCAATTGCTCTCTACTTTTATATTATATAGAAATTCCCTTTATTCACTGATTTTCTAGGCTAGAAATAATTGGGCATGTAATTTTTTTCTATGTTCAAAATGAGTCATGAACATCACGAGTGACCCATATAGTTTCTCTTGTTAAATCAGACTAGTCTTTTGTCCTTTGTCATCCTCCCTTCCTACCACACTGCCTATAACATAATTTGTACACATCAAGTGATATACAAAATCTAACTGAATGATTCCTAAAATTTCTATAGTGGTGAACACTGATAGAAATCATTTTCCCATGGCTTGGTTTTAAAATTTAGTTAGGAAACAGCATAAAAGATGGGAAATGAAATCTGAGAATTAGCAGCCTGTAAGGGAAAAATCCCTGTTTACTTTTCAGGATCTTAAAGTCTCAAGTCCATTTAAAAATATTCTTATACTTGATTGAATAGCAAAAAGTAGATTTCCACAGGTCTGTAACTTGCTGAAGCTCCTGGCTTTTTAATAGCAAGCATGTCAAAGGGGAAATTTGAAGATGCTGGGAAGTATATTAGATAAAAGCCAGAGGATGGGTTTATATTCTATCCAAGATAGACATACCGGAGATAAAAGGAGTTGACACATTAAAGTGCTTTGCTATTTCCAGTCCTGTAACTAATATAAAATGTTATAACGAGTTCATTGGGTTTGGAGTGTGAACTTACTTAAAACCCACAGCCCATCTCCTGATATGCCTTATACTTGTGCACTGCTGTCAGGCCAGGAATTGCTTCTCTGTGTTCACAGGAACTTGAATTCCATTTTGCCATTTGAAACCCAATTGCTGTCCAAAAGTATCTCAGTTTAGTGAGTGCCAGTGAATTCCTTCAATTGCTTTAACTTTCTAATGCAGTGAGAAAGTTAGTCTAATGAATCAGAAAGAAATTTACAACCCTTTGATTTGTCTTAGTGAGTGCCGTGTTCAATGGTCAAGGCGCATGGTCTTAGCACGAATGTAAGCCTGACAGAGAGTAGTCATTAAGGAATCACCAGTTGGTCAATTCACTCATTTATCATTGGTTTCTTCTTTGTACATTCAGAGTGAAAAATATTTTATTATATGTTTTGTCCATCGGTTATTATCAGTTTACTTGGATTTTAGCACCTTTAAACTAGAAAATTAGCTAATTTGGTTATGACTTGCCACCTAAAAAGGCAGATATCATTGCTTCTCAAGATTATGAAGAAATGAAATTCTATAAATATACAAAATAAGTTGTTTTAAATGCTAACATTTTTAGTGTCTATTAGGAGCCTAGAGTTTTTACATGCATTATTTCATTCTCTCCTCCCCAGCTCCTTTCTTCTTTCTTTCTTTACTGAGTATCTACATATGCTTGGAACTGAGATTATGATGACAGCTCCCTTCACTCAAACTCCACACCATCCACTAATGCTTTGGTCGTTTTCAAATATTTTATAAGAATACTCTTTCTGAAAATTAATCTCTAACTTGTACACCTAAAAGAATGGCTCTGTTTATAGCAGAGAAGCAGGAATCAGGACGCGGAATCTTGTTTTGCATGTTCCTCTTCTATCAACTTACCCATCTGTAACCCTAAGTCTCCTCCAGGACACCTCTCTAAGCCTCTGAGTACCTCCTTTTGAAAACCATCAAGGTAAGGCATTAATAGTTATTGTACACATGTGTTTACCATTTGTGTACGTCAATTAGAAAAAATAGAATGTTGAACTATTAACACAGTGTCAATTCATATCAGATTAGCTTCAGAAAACCAGACAGTTTAGTTTGAATGTAAAGGGAAATATGCATAACATGTTGTGTTAGTTTTCCTCGGCTACAAAACAGACTTCTACAAACTTTGTGATTTAAAACAACACACATCTATTACCTCACATTTTCATGGACCAGAAGTCTGAACATGGCTTAGGGGGATCCTCTGCTTAGGGTTCCACAGACTGCAAGTAAAATGTCGGCCAGGGCTGTGGTTTCATCTGAGATTCTGGATCCTGTTCCAAGATCATGTACTTGGCAGAATTCAATTGCTTGTGGTTGTAGAACTGAGGCCCTCAGCTCCTGGAGGTCCCCTCCAGTCTTGCCAGGTGATGCTCTCCATAGGTAATTCACGTCATAGCAGCTTGCTTTTTCAAGGCCACTAGGATAGTCTCTTTCTTCCGTCTGGAAGGAGACAGTTTTATATAACATAGTGAGATCAAGGGAGTGACATCTTGTCACCATCACCTTTTCCAAATAAGGTTGCTTACTCAAGGGAATTGCATCCCCATTTCCTTTCCTATATTCTATTGACTAGAAGCAAGATCCTTACCAAAGGGCGGAGATGATGGGGGCCATCTTAGAATGACATTTGACATACCTGGGCTGCAACCAGAGAGATTGTAAACTGCCAGGGAATGTTTGGGCTATCTACAGGGAGATATGAAGAACAGAACAAAAACCTATTTCCTTTTTACCCTTTGTCTAAGGTTTTTCCCGAGGTTCTTCATCTTCATTTTTATAGTGTTTTCCCATTTAAAAACTAATTGTCATACTTTTTCCAATCTGTTTGTTTTTATCATTCCTATAGTGGAATAAGAACATTGTGATTCCCATTTTTACTAGTAAAGATATTGAGCTTCAGAGATGGTAATCACTAGCTCGAGTTCTTGTAGGTAATAAGATGCAGAGCTAGGAACTGAGTCAGAATTTCTGAATTCCGTTCTTAATTTGGTATCACATATCATAAGCATAATGTCTCTGTAAAGTTTGCCTTATTAGGTATATTACAGTGACTATAAGGGTTACCTTAACACCTCTTAATTCTCCATATAGGAAACACTGCATAACCATGTCGTACCTATATAAGGCAAACTGGGCTAGATGTCCACAAACACAGAGAGCAAGGTGTTTTTAACCGATATTTTTTGATGATAGGGATATTGTGGAGTCACTGTTGTATTCTCTTCCATCTCTGAAGTTAATATAAAGATCTCCTTGAGGCAGCATACCTGAGATATCAATCCAGATACTGAAGTACTAAAAGAATTTCTAATGAGACCTCTATTCTTAATATTCATTTTCAGGGTCTATTCACCAGAGCCATGATACAAATTTCAGAAAATAACATTTAGTTTCAAATGTCCCTTCATAAAATATACTGAGTTTTTCAAAGTGTATCCCTTATTTCTGCTCTGAGTCAATATGTCCCTTACGAATAAGTATAAGAGTGGTGGAGAAAGTTGGTTGAAAAATAAAGATGACTTTAAAATAAGATCCAGTGCGGAGCTAAATATCAAAGCTAACCAGGACAAATATTAGAATGGAAAGATGAGGTATGATGGTGTGAAGATGGCCAGAGGGATAAGAATGTCTGGCATCCTTCTTGGCCAAAAATTCTATAAGGAAAACTTATGAACAAGAGGCGAGGTCAAAGGAAAGCAAATTAACATTATTGTTAGCTGGATCTGTGCCCTCATGTCACCTACTCTATTCCCATTGTAAGCAGAAAGAATTCTCTGATATGCTGAGCTTCATCTTGAGGCCAAGATTAGAGGATGATGAAACCTCCTCAAACCATAAACCCCAATCCTAACTCAGTATATTTTCACACACTAAGCTGCCACATACTTGGAGAGAAGAATGAGAACCAACCAGAGCATGTGTAGAAGAAGAAAGAAAAAGGAATGTCCGCTCCTCTGACCTTTAATTTCTGAATAAACCTGATCTCCAGTAAAAGAGCCAAGTGATCATCATTGAATATTACCAATTGGATTAATTCTTTTGAAGAAGTAAAATTTGGGAGTATAAGATGTGGTTTGAAGAAAGACTGGAGAGAGGCTTGTCTCCTTCCAACATAAAAAACATTTCTTGTAGCATCGTTATAGTAAATATATCAATATCTGTAGAACATTATAATCAATAGAGATAACGAAAGGAAAATTTTGGGAAAAGTATTATCCTCTTAAATAAGTCTGGAAATGCAGATTGAAATTACATTTAGCAACTGTAATTGCTGCAGAAATTCTACAATGCTATTGTGTATTTGTGAATATCTATGTGAAATCAACTTGTCTGGCCATGGAACTATTTATTCAAGAATCATATTAATATGTCATCAAACATAAGTGTGTCAGTCGAGAAGTCTGAGAAGTAGAGACTGAGGCACAGTTAGCATTGCAAGAGTTTTATTGGGGAGGTAATGCTTGTGAGGAGGTAAAAAGGTTGAAATAGCAAGATTAGACAGTGTCACACCGCACTGAAGATATGAGAGTCTTCAAACCACAGGCAGCTCTGGAACAAAAACTGCTTGCCAGAAGAGTCCCATGTTGAGGAAAATTGCATTACCTTCATGCCTCCACCACGCTCAGTCATTGGCTGGGGGCTTCCCAAGAAGAGTGTGGCTGTAACTTGAAAGCTGAGGCAATCCTGAGGTGTTAATAGCTGGAGGCTGCCAGACAACTGTGTTCCTTACTACTGAACAGTGAGTGTTTCATGCTAGCCATCCGTGTGGTACATCTCCACGGCTGCCACAACGGGTATTTTAAAGTACCCAGATTGGAAAATTCTGACAATGACATATTCATATGAATAGGTCCAATCAATCATTTAAGCAAACTTAATTGCACGTATGGGGTTGTGCGTGCATATTGTGTGTGTGTGTGTGTGTTTGTGTGTGTGTGTGTTTTCTTTTTCTCTTATGAAAGCAGCAGCAAAAGCTGCCACCTAATATTCCTGAGAATTTACAGGATATGGAATTTCCTCATTTTTATATTCTGGTCTGCAAAATGAATACGAAATGATGACTGGCTTAATTCTCAGTAAATGCCTCCCATATTCCTCTCAGACCTGAATGCGATCTCAAGATACTGTATTGCTTAGTTTCTTGCTTTCATGAAGGTAAGACATTATGATCCATCTTACATGGAGCAGCAGGTGAGGACTAGAAGGCTTAAAGGACTAACATAATATGTGAGATAGCGCATGTTATATAAAAATGCTATCTAGAATGGGATGTTTCCAGAAATCTACCCAAACTCCTACAGACGTTGAAGTTTGTGCTGTGATTACAAATAAAAAATTGTTACATTCGGAGTTTAGTTCAGGACAAATCTATATTACATTGGTTTCCAGACCAAAGAAGATGGATGAGTTTTTTACTCAATCTTGCCCTTAAGTTTCAGAGTTTTATTTGTAGTGATCTATGAGTCATTCCTGACTTGGCCCAGAGGTCAAATGGAAATACCAACTGTAAAATGTAATTGTTTAAGAGAACTAGGCTACATTTTATGATAGTTTTACAAGAATTTGGCTTTGACTTTTAACACGACCCACACATACCCAGGGAAAATAAATTAAGCAGTGTTCTTTATGTTTACTATTCACTATACTTTGCGTTTATTGTGAATATAGCTCAGCTTGAATGGTTGCTGTTATTTATAATGAAATAGATAGAAACATGGATAGGTCAGATTTTTAAAGTTGGTTGTAGCAAGAGAAATGTGATCATTTTATAATCTTACAAATAACCTGTAAATTCCAATAAAATTTTCGTTATAAATACAGATGGCGGGCCAGATTTGGCCCGCAGGTCATAGGTTTCTGACCCTTGTTGGAGGGTAACTTTATAGAAGCTTGGAAGCCTGGAAACCAGGCGCTTAAACTTTCCTGGCTTCTGAAAGCTGATCCTGATAGTTACCCATAGCCACACTTTTTCCAGAAGCCAGTATGGCTGTGATCTGACAATGTCTAGAGATCAATTTTTGGCTACTGAAACAATCTCTTTTGACTTGTAGAAAGTATAGATCAGAATTTCCAGAGGAAAACTGTTGGGGGCTTCCACTTTTTGCTTTAGTTCATCTTTCCCTTTGCTGATCCCCAACATCCTGCTTCCCCAGCCCCTGCAGAGAACAGGAATTCGATGATACTCAAGCACATACTCTTGACTGATACACTAGGCAGAGAGGAATGGACATTCATGGAAGGCTGGGTCCGTTTAACTGAAATCACTGCAGCATAAAGTAAATTGTGCCTTATAGTCTATAACTCTGAAATTTGAGGGAAAACCTGCCTGAAAATTTGCGTGTATAAAATCGGGAAAATCAGAACGAATCCTTAGGGTTAATGGTGACTTGAGATGAATCTAGCACATTTTACGTCTTCTATACATAGTAATGCAGGAAAATATGTATCGCTGTGTGCAGGTTCACTAACACTGGTAAACAGAATTTAGAGCTCAGCATTTGTGTGTCCATTAAAGGAAATTTTACCCATTGGATACACAAAGATTATGGCTTTAAATCATTAACAGTTTAATATCATTTCTTTATTGCATTATTCATCAGCTTCATTTAATTAAACTCAAATCACAGACAGGTAGGATTCAGCCAAGCGTCTCTGTCCCTGAACCACCCCTCTTCCTTTGAAGCCCCTGACATGAAGCGAGAAGCCCAGGACAACCATCTCTTCAGGTTTACCATTAATTTGTTTTTCCCTTGGGAAAAAGAAATAAAAAGTTACTACTGAATAAAACAAAAGTTACTTCTGAACTCAAGAATAAGAAGTTACTGCTGTTACTGAACTCTGGATGCATTGATTCTGCTTGACTTCTATTATTCCTTATATAGTTGAGAATAAATCACAAAAACCCTTAGTAGCATATCTTTGTCTGATACGGAACTTACTTGTTTCATGTGTATTTCTAAAACTGACACTAATTTTTGTGCATCGTGAAAGGAGATCCTTTTATTCAGGGAAAGGTTTAGGCAATTATAAGTTGGTACACTTTGTTTATTTCTGACTCCCCTAATGATTGTAATAATTAATTTAGTAGCTATCATGTATTGCATAATTTCTGTGGGACAGACATGGTATTTGATATTTATCTCCAATCCTTAAATAAGCCACGTGAGAGAACATTATCCTGATTTTACAGTTAAAGATAATGAGAACACAATTGTTCACTTGACTCGTGCAAAGTTATACTGCTACGTGTCAATGTCACATTTTAATCTCTGTTCTCTTTAGCTTCAAAGTCCTTCTTTGTGTATTTTTTTGTTTTCCCTTTTCCTGCCATGTCATGCTTGGTTTCCCAGACTTGGAGGGAAAAGGAGTCCTCCCGGGTTTAACTTGCTGAATCAGTCTATCTGGATTAGGAAAGGAAAGGAAAATTGTGCTCATTTATCTCTCTTCTCAGAATTCCCGTGTTCCTCAGGCTGTGTATTAAATAATCAACCACTTAATTGCATATTGCCTTAAAGAGGTCTCTGATTTTTGAAAACTTCTTAAAAACAAGTCCTTGTTAGTGGACAAAACTTGTGTGTGCTTGAGCAAATGATTTTTTTTTTAATAAGCTTTGAAAAACCCACGGAGTGACTACCTACAGAAATAAGTACAAAGTAATAACAAGGAAAATAAAAGAAAAAACATGTATTCAAGCTATAAAATGATTACATGGATCAAAGAAGATGACAGCATTGTAGAACAGTGGAAATGTGTATTGTGATATATGAATATAACAAGAGAATTTAAGAATAACACTGATCACACTTATTTTCCCTACACTCTTTTGGAGCAATGTTTACTGCATATATTCATACTGACTTTGGAATTGTATCCTTGGCTGTGACAAATTTTCTTCCTTATATGGGGAGACTATCTGAGAGCTCATTCATCACAATGTCCCACATGGAATCAGGAGACCCATGATTTGATAGAATTACATCAACTGAGTGGCAGGCATGCACATACCAGTATGTTTATATGAACAGTACAGTCCTTTTGTTTTGCCTTTCTATAATTGTTTGAACTGAATGGAGAAGGCAACAGAATGGATTTCAAATTTGCTTAACCAATATTTTCTGACAGTAGATTTTTAAGCATTAGAATGAGTTATTTAGGGATGCAATACAATCCATTTCCTCCTGAGAAAACTAAGAGCCAGACAATTCTATCCAGAATATATTTGAGAAAAATCTACCAGGAGACACAATGTTGGAATAGAGTCTTTTCTCCATTTTTGACTCAGGATTTTTCCCCTAATAATTAATTGGATAAATGAAGCATATCTAAGCAGCCATGTTAAAATCTTGTTTCAATTTTTGTATTCCATTTTCCATATCAGCTTTGTACTCAAGCCTAGATAACAGTATTGTATATTCATGCATTCCACTGCAAAGGGATCAAGTCGTCTGCAGAGCTTTCTTAAATTTATTTTGAAACAAGGTAGACTATAAATAAATACATTAATTAAAAAGTAGAGAAAATCCTCTTTTGGTTAATTTGTTTATTTTAATTGGTATTAGAAATGTTTCTACATGGACAGTTTTGAAACTAATGAAAATCAGACTTTGAAAGAAACTTTAAAATACATTATATTTGCTTTTTAACTATTTTGAACTGTGATTCTGTTGTCCATATTTAGCGGCATTGCTGAGTACATTAAATTTAGTAAGAAAAAAGGAAATCTCAAAAGAATCTTGGAAACATGCTGTGGCTCAAACATTTATCACTGCTACTGGGCAAACTTTCTTCTTCTGCAACTCCTACAGGAAATCTAGTTTCACTGACTCAATTATTGTAATCCTTCAACTAGTAAGCAACTAGTGAAGCAAAGGAGGAGGAAAGGATGAAGTGATAAGAAGAACATTCTGAATTTAAGTCTCTTAACTTCAAAAAAGTTTTTTTTGCAATTTATGAGAGCTGATTTAATCTTTTCTGTTAATCATTCCAATTTGAGAAGCTAGCCAAACATAATTAACAGAAAAGAGAAGCCGCGGAATCGAGAGAGAAATATCCAGAGGGGATGTTCTGAACAAAAATCACAGTGTTTGGTATTCTAAAACAGAGTTATATGTGGAATCTCTCTCTGGCCATGGTGTACCATGAAAACTACACGAACAAAGAAGAATTATTCTTGGCAGGCCTCTTCCTTTGTGCCACAGTACACCTTGACAGATAGGCAAGAAGACTTAAGAAAAGGCAAAGCCTAATAAAGCCAACCTTCCAAAACCGAGAGTTGGCCCCAAATTAATGTATTTATCCTCCTCCTTGTAAAGCACCATGCACTGGAAAGATGGTCCATGTGATTCTTAGGTCCTGTCCTCTTAAGAAGTGAAGAGACGGGAGAGGTTTTCTTGAGTTTCCCTTAAAATAGGAAACCAGTAATCTTTGTTCATTTCTTTGTCAACTAGGGCCACTGATATTCTCTTCAAGATATGGCAAGGCTTTATAGACGAGGACCACTTCAAGCTTTTACTCTTCTTAGCGATTTCTGTGTTTTCATTTGGGAATAATAAGATACCTAATTCAGATCCTTGAGACTTTATGAATGTCTATTTGAATTTCCCCCCTAAAACAAAAACACTAACAAAAATAAGCCCTGTGATAGTCAATAAAACCTCTTAAATGGTTCAATGCATTGTTTAATTTTATCTCACTAGACCAAGAAATCACCCCCGAAACAATACCCTCACCCATTCCATATCATCAGTAACCGAGCTGAGTGGCTAAATTGGCCAAACACTGAACAGAGATACACAATGTGTCTCAGAGAGCAAAACAAAGAGATGGTAATGAAAATGATCCAAATATGACTCTGTCTGATCACTCTAACAATTCAGACTTCTTTCATCATGAGTCAATGCTCAAAACCCTTTAGGCCTAATGCTGATAAACAGACCTAATAACAACAGGAGTTTCTATTTCTTAAGCTTTAACTCTGAACCAGGCACTGCATTAATGTCCAATATAAATGTGGGACAAAAAAAGAGAAAAATCCAACCAAATGTGCATTACGTGAAATTTTCCAAACCCATGCTTGTTTATATTAACGCTCCTCTACTCCACTTCCTAATACAGGCTCTATTATATCCTTGTATTGGATCACGCAATCTCTTCTTCTTCTAAAGCAATGGTACAAGAGAGTAAGGCAGGGGATGCAAACTGTGGCCCCTGGGTCAAGTCTTACCCAGGGCCTATTTGTGTTTGGTCCACAAAGCTAAAAATAATTTTTACTTTTAAAGAGTTATGAAGATAAAACAAAAAAAATATGCAACAGTGACTTTATGTGACCCACAAAGCCTAAAATATTTATTATGTAGCACTTCACAGGAAAAGTTTGCCAACCTCCAGATAACACACTGTATTCATTTTCTAGGGCTGTTGTAACAAATTTGACAATCTGGGTAGTTTAAAGCAACAGAAATATATTCTCTCACGGTCTGGAGTTCAGACGTCGGAAATCAAGGAGTCAACAGGGTTGGTTCCTTCTGGAGGTACTAAGGGACAATCTGTTCCATGGCTCTCTCCTAGCTTCTGGTGGTTGCTGGAAACCATTGGTGCTCCGTGGCTTTTAGATGAATCACTCTAATCTTATCACATGACCCTCTCCGCCTGTCTCAGTCTCCATTTTCTTTTCTGGTGATCATTGGATTAGAGCCCACCCTAACCCAGTATAACCTCATATTAACTAATTACCAAAGACTACTCCTGCATAAGGTCATGTTCTGAGGTTCCAGGTAAACGTGAATTTTGGGGGGACACAATTTAATCCAGTACAGGCATTTCGAATTTCTTCTGTATTTGAGAATGTAGCAAACATTCCCCACTATCAACCTAAGAAAATGAGCGTAGTGTGCTTCACCCTATTTGAACAATTATCTCATCTTAAGTGTCCACTTTTACAGAGAGACATTCCTGACCAGTGAGTGTAAAGTAGCTATGTGGTCATTCTATTATCACCCCCAAATTTCAGATGTACTAATTGTCATTTTACTGAAGTGATGATTTAATCATACTTTTTACATGAAAAAAGTGTATAGAATTAAGTTCCTTCCCTATGGAGGGAGTCTTGCCAAACTCCCAATATTCAAAGTTAATGCAGTTTAATTGTTTTTTGTTCTTTCAACTATTGAGAGAAAAAGTCTTTAAAATATTTACTTAAAAAAATTCCTTCTGGGGCCAGCCCAGTTGCGTAGTGTTTTAGTTTGCATGCTCTGCTCTGGAGGCCCAGGGTTCACAGGTTCAGATCCCAGGTGCAGACCTAGCACGACTTATCAAGCTGTGGTGGCATCCCATATAAAATAGAGCAAGATTGGCACAAATGTTAGCTCAGCAACAATCTTCCTCAGCAAAAGGAGGAAGATTGGCAACAGATGTTAACTCGGGGCCAATCTTCCTAAAACACACACACACACACACACACCCCACACACAAAATCCTTCTAACATTGTTAGTTCTCATGGGGTAATTGAGATCTTCATGCAAAATTAAAGTTGTAAAAAAAATAAGGGGATGATGTCTTTTTTCCTACATTAAGCAATGAGAATTAGTTAATACATCTCACTTAATAAGTTGCAATTATATAGATCCTACAAAAGGGAGGAAGCTATGAATAACAACATAACTTGAGAGAGAAGAATTTTCAACAGTGCCTTATTTAGACACTGGATAAAATGAATACTACTATCTGGAAAGGTCAGATGTTAGACTAAAAATAATAAGTATGTAAAAATAATACCACCACATAAATATATAAATATTTTGTATATTAACTTTTGAAATATAATTTTAATTAAAATCCACAGACTTTTCTATTTATATTTTATAAATGTGAAACTAATAGCACTTTCCAAATATGAAATCGAAAGCGTCAAATATGTTCTTCTAAAAATACGGATAGCTTCTAGTGTTACTGATTCTCATAGAATCCATATGTGGATCTTTGTACATAAATTGATTCACTGGTTTCAGGACCAGAAGCAGTTATGGATAACAGATGTAAGGGCAGACGAAAATTAAAAATAAGAGGTTTAAGTCTCCCAGATAAAAATCAGGGAAGAGGCTCCTCCTCCCTTTCTGCCCTTTTCTTAGAGCACTTACTTTAGAAAACTTGTAATTTTAAATTATTTCTTTGTCTCTTTGAAATGTATGTAAATCTTTTTAAAAGCTAAATAAGGCTCTTGCCAACTTTAAGACCTGGGAATGTCTCTCTCCAGGACCTAGGAAGCATCTCTCTCAATGTAATCACGTGGGAAGACAGCATCCTTATCTCCTACTTTCTGTAGGAGGAATAGGCATCTACGTGCAGTGGGGGTCTAGCCCCCAGATCACCTCCTGTCAGAAAGATGTGAGGAGTTTACTTTCCTTTGGGTGAAGGCAATTAACTAGCACAGATGGTCATCTCCATTACCAGATGAATTTAGGATGAACTATGTGTGATAAATGATTCTGTCAAGTCCTCTTACTGGGGAACTAGTCACTGTTTATCTTGGGAGCATATATGTAATGGGTTGTATCTGTTTGGCTACACAAAGGGATGAGATTTTTTCCTGTCTTTGCAACCACTTAGCAGATTGCCTGCAATACGTGCCATCTTCTGGTTTAATGCTTATTCAATAATAAAACTATTCTCTTTCTCTTCTACCTTTGTGGAGAGGTTTTCTGGGTTGGGAGAAAATTTTGTTTTTAATTATATTTCCCCTAGATGGACCATACTAAGTAATGCATGCACTCTCTGAGTCAGTATCACATTAAAAATAGTGTCTATTTTATGCTTTCTGATATCACCCATATTAACAGATTGGCTATTCAAATAGGGCTTTTCAAAAATGTAGAAGTGTGATTAAATATCTTTTTTAAAAAGTTTTATTCTATCTTTCTGTAAAAATAAAACTTTAATTTGACAATATAAACTCATCCTAGGATTTTGTATTTGATATTTGAGAAAATATTTTAAATTACATTTTTTAAGTTTCAAATTTTATTTGAGGTCATTTCTGATCTTATTTTACTATTAATTTTGGAGTTGCCTGCTAGATATGTAATTTGTAAAGTCTTCCTAGTAGCACACAACTTTACTTTTTAACTCTTTAATACTTTTGCCTTTAATAGTCTTCACTATAATCAGCAAACATGAAGTTAACAGGTAAACAAATATTATGATCACTAACATCACAGTAACTAAAGCTTGTCAAAACACTGATGGCAAGAGAAAATGGGGTGCTGTGGCACCTCAAAGACAATTACAGAAATACCAACCTGTATACAAGTCAAATGATGATATACGTCCATCATCTATAGAAAAAAGCGAGGTAGCATTTAACTTTGGCTTGCTCTAGAGAATTCCCAGCTCTTTCCCCCAATTCTCAGTAAAGTCATGGTCACTATGAGGCTCCTATTTGCTTGAACAACTGGCCAGGCAGGTGGCTGTCTGTTGAGAGAATTGTCAGGTCGTTTTACCCCCATGGACTTTTTATTACACTGCCCATTTGACTAATTCCAAAATAGCAGATTGATTAGAAAGCATGTTGTAGATTTACCTTGAAGATGACTAGATCTGGTACATAGTTACAAATATAGAGTCAATCAAATACAAATTAATTCCCAGCGTGGACATGGCTGTGTTAACTACAACAAGTTACTTAATTTCTCTTCTTGTCTGTTTTCTTCTCATCAGGAAAAGAAACATAATAGCAGCTATTGTAAAAGGCTGCAGTGAGGATATGATGAGGCAATTCACTTAGAGTCTGATACAACAACTGGCACATTTAGGTTTCTTGCTACTGGTAAGTATTGTTTATTGTCATTTCACATTGCAGAGAAGGGACTTGAAGGGTAACACTCCAGGGGCTGTTGATTTGTTCTTATGAAAAATGCCTCCATGGGAGTACTTTAGTTCTCCCATTCTTGCATTCAGAGTGCAAATGATTATACAAGATATTGGTGTTAGCAACATGGGAAGAAAATTTAAGAGATTTTCCTACTCAGTTTTACTTTAACAACAGGGTGAAACCTATTTATGTCACTGTGAATTCTGTAGTAACTGATATATTTTTCAGGGATTGTCAGAAGGAGATTTCCCCTTCCCTCAAACTAATTGCAGTCATTGTTGTTAATCCCATTATAAAACAATTGTTGTAGCTGGTATCCAAAAAGTCCTCCCTATGAACTGTGCCTCTGATATTCACTCTGCCGTGTGGTTCCCTCCTGAGTTGAATTTGGGCTGGCCTTATGGAACAGACTGATTGTGGTGAAGGTGACTTCTGAGGCAAAGTCCTAAAAAGTCTTGAAGTTTCCATCTGGGTATCTTAGAAAGCTAACTGGGAGAAGCTGGAGACTTCATATGAAGTTTGGCTATCCTGAACTGACATCCTGTGATGAACCTAAAGCTAATCACATATAGAGGCAATATGGAAAGAAAGAGATGCCAGCCAGTCTCCAACTGTTCCAGCCATTCCTGCCTGGGTGCCAGACTTGTGAAGGAAGAGCCATCTGGTCACTCAGGCAAGTTATACCTCCAGGTGACTCCAACACAAACCTGTGGTTTCTGACTAGAGCCACCTGTGAACCCTAAATGAGAACTGTCCAAGTAAGGCCAAACAACCCACAGAACCATAGACATTGTAAAATATTTCTTAAGTCAGTGTTTTTCAGGTAGTCTGTTACACAGCAATACAAAAAAAAAATCATTTTTTATACTTAATTTGAAAAAAATGGAAAAGAACGTACCCTTTACTCATTTACGTAATTGGAATTTATGCATACTTTGGCCTGAATTGTCCAAAAACATTTAAGAATACAAATCTGACACAAGGTAAAAAACTAAATCCATACATAGGTCACACATCCTGCTGAGGACTTTGAGTCTCGTGATAGTGTTTTGCACTAAAATGCGTCCCTTCAAAATTCACATGTTCAAGCCCTAGTCCTGAGTGCCTCTGAATATAACTGCCTTTAAAGAAGTGATTAAGTTAAAATGAGGCCATTAGGGCGGGTCCTAATCCTATCAAACTGGTGTCTTTATAGGAAGAGGAAATGTGGTCAACCTGCAAGACACTAGAGATGCCCGTGCACAAAGCAGAGACCATGTGAGGACACAGCAAGAAGGTAGCCACCTTCAAGCCAAGAAGAAAGAGGCCTCAAAAGAAACCAACCCTGCCAACACCTTGATCTTGGAGTTCCAGCCTCTAGAACTGTGAGAAAATAAATTTCTGTTGTTTAAGCCTCCTTGTCTTGTGTTACAGTAGACCTAGCTGACTAATACGGACGTGAAATAAGAGTTAAAATCAGAGTACTCCCACAGCTGATTAAGGGAGTGCACCAGGGTTGGCTAATATCAACCTGCACATCCCAGCCCAGTAGGGAAAGCTGGGTTCTGCCTTCTCTGCCGTGGCTCTGCCTTGAGACTTTCCATCAGTTTTATGAAATCCATGACACACTTTAAATAAATCCCCTTTTCTGTTTAAATTAATCTGATTTGGTGTCTGTAGTTTGTAACCAAGAACAGTAACTATGAAAGATCTATGGTTGAATACCGATATTTAGATGGGTCATAGTAAACCATATACGGTAAGAGACCTCCACAAAATGCCTGTGCATGCCTTTACAGCAGGAAGTGAACACACTTACAAAAACACACGGTGGAAGAAGAAAAGCATCACATTTTGTAAAAATATAGGAGGATGCAAATTTGGCTTAGTGCAATATTTAGAAAGAGCTACAAAATAATAAAAATAGTCATAGTAAAATAATTATTATTATGCTAAACAAGAAGGGGCTGCCAAATGCTTATTAATGGCACTTTGAATAATGAATTATAAGAGAGATCTTAAGAAGTTCTTTGCTTTAGGAGTAAACTAGTGAGTCATGGCATTTATAAGGACTGCTTTTAGAGAAAGACAAATGTGTGATTGAATTCCGACTACATTATCTAACAGACATGGCCTTTAGTAAGTTATTTCTTTTATCTACAAAATGGGGATGTCTTTTAGTAGAATTCTTCTGAAGATTTAAAGAGAAAATATGTATCAAACATTAGTCATGGAATACAACAGAGCCCATATTTTCTTATTTTCAAGTCCACACCTCTGAAAGAGATGGGGAGGATGTGGTTAACTTGCCAAGAAAACTAAATTTAACCTCTTCTGAATGTAAATAGTCTATTTCGATATTAAACAGTATTTGGGGGATAAATATTCAGTCAATTCAAAGTTAATTACCTATCAGGGGTAATCTCTCCTATCAATGGATGATCTTTCTCCTACCTGCTTGCCTAGGAAGATTCCTGGATATGAGTGCAGCACATAAGTGACCTCACGCAGCAAGGCAAGTGGTTCTTGCACTGGTGCTTGTGCCAGCTGGTTTGCTGTCCTCAAATGCTGATTCTCCAAGACATGTATTATCCCTATGTGGTTATTGTGCACGTTAACTGCTACTGAACTTTGATGATAGTTTTCCTTTGGTGGAGCTTCAGAGAATAACTCTCTGTGAATTATCAGGGTCTAGTTGTCTGTCTCTCACATCATTAATCATAGGCCCAGTTTAGCAGTCACTGGCACTCCGTCGGTCCTGTATCCCGTCCCTGACTAGGTTGTCATCTTCATGGTGTCACCATCCCTTCATCACAACAACCCTGTGGTAGACAGGCTAGTACCAGCCTACTATTTCTGGTTCATCTGCTAAGAGCAAGAGAGGAACCTCTATAACTTGCATGCCACAAGGAACAAAGGGGAAGCAATGGAGACCGGGAGATGGTGGAGTACTAAGGTAGATACTTTTTGAAATTGGCTGTAGCATGCTTCCCTTCCTCCTCTGTAATGCCCATGGTGGAACGAGCGCACCTTCAGAAGTGGTCTACACACCCTGAGTTCAAAATTGGTGAACTCAAGAAGGACAAAAAATATTTCTTCTTTTGATCGTCTTCCACTCCCAGCTTATCTATGTTCTTTCTATCATTCCTCTCGAAGTTCAATTCCAAAGTGGGAGAAGATGAAGAATCAAGGACTTTCTGTCATCTGACTCCTTGCCCTTTCCTCTCTCTCTCTTGTCTTCTTTCTCTCAAGGTCTCAAAAGTGCTCTTTATTTGCTCCTTCAGTGGGTAAGAATCCCCTCCTGTCTCTTCTTGATGTCTCTCTTAATTAAGCCTCAAATAGTCCATAGAAGCTTGACTTTTGATGTAAAAATGAGAATTCCTTTAAAATTTAAAAACCCTTTGTCTTTCTACATAAAGCCTGTCATTCAAGGTTATTATCTTGCTTTACACACACGCACATGCACACACACTATATTTCTTATAAGTTAGCAATGGTTCTTCATTGTTCTTCTCCTCTGTGCATTCCTACCATGACAGTTGTAGTTGCCCTTCTAGCATTGGAGGCCTCAGGTAAAATAGGAGCAAGATCTTTATGTGGAAAAACAGAAGAGAAAAAGCATCTTAAAGTTTTTTTGATGATATCATTCTGTTTAATGAGTAAGAGAAATGCTTATAATTGAAATTATATATTCAATTTACTCTTTCATGCAATCAGTGAAAAAATATCTGTTGACCTTCCACTATATGCAAACACTATGTTAGAAGTAGGAGGATTGAACAGGGAATGAAATGGAAATAATCTCTCTTCTCGCGATGAAGACAATCACAGAACAAGTAATTACAAGTGTGATAAGGATCACAGAGGAGAAATTTAGGGTTCTATAGAACACATTACAAGAGAAAACTCAACTTTTTTTTCTCCTAAGTGACTATTTTTTTTTAACATTCAAGTAGACCTACCTGAAAAATAAGTTTGAGTGTAAATTACTTTTGAAATAACTGAACATTTATTTTAGGATTCTGTTGAAATCTTGACGTTTTAATCTACTTATTTTATTAGCAAAATTAATTATAAAAATGACAGGTAGGCATTTTCCCTAAAAACTAGCAAACTTTTTTATTAATGAAAAATATTTCCTTATCTGAAAACTTTAAAATCAAATATACTTTTCTTAATTTAGCTGGATAGAAATAAAGAGCATAAGCTAGTGAAGGAATGACTACCTGAATTGAACAGGATGCATTAAAATGTATTAAACAAATTTGTTGTGGTGAATGTCTATATTTGCATTTTTATTAACACTGTCATTTAAAAAGCGGCAATAATTAGCCTCTACCCATTAAGGAAAACTTGATTTACAGATTTATAGCCCATCAACTCTGTGATTTCTGATGTTTAGACAAAAAAAAATCTGGTTGCACGGCAAAAGTGTTTTCCAAGGACAAAAAGCAGCTGAGAAATGAGAGGGCCAATTAATCTCTCATCATTCAGAACAGAAAAGCAAGTGTATTCCATGCTGTCCTTTGTCTAACAGCGTGTACATGGAGCAAACCTGCTGTGACAAGATAGAGTGTAAGACCACAGTCTGCCGTGTTCCATCACCTCTACTAGCCGGAGAACGCAGCGGGATGATAAATAACATCAAAGGACAGGAATAATTCTACGCATCATTGGTTTGATTATAGGATTCTGAGTCCCAAAGGTGCCCTAGCTCTCCAGCACACAAAAGAATTTCTGGTTTATCTTTGATGTAATATTTAAAATATATGGGCTTCAGTGGTATTAAAAATCATTTCTATCAAGTTGGGATATATACACATTTCTCTAGGAAAAAAAATAATTCCAGCTTCTATTTATTGAGTGCTCATGTCATACCAGGCTTTATACTAAGGCTATTATATACATTATTTGATGGAAATACCATAAAACCTTATAAGTGAATAGCATCTCTTTTCTAATGAAGAAAGTGAGTTTTGAAAGGTGAAAGAAATTGCTGAATAGCACAAATAATTTCATAGGTAGTAGAATCTGTCTGATTTCCAAGTACACATACTTTACTAATTTTCCTACACACACTTTGATTGTTGTGGCCATATTTTATTTGAATTGAACTTTGTCTTTTCAAATACCTTTTATGTTCACCATCTTATTGAATTGCCGTCAAAATTAAGTGAGCTTGGGAGAGTAGAGTTTTTTTTCTCATTGTATATAGATGAGAAATTTCATAATTAAAAATTTATATATATTATCCAAAGTCATGCAATTTACTGAGTGGTAGCAACTAGACAAATCCTGGTCTTCTAGCTCAAAATCTAGTGCTCCTCTCTTTTTCGTTTGTTTGTTTGTTGACTTTGCTTCGCACTTGCCTTCTTGGTTAGAGGAGAGAATTGCCTCAGTCTGAAGGCAGTCCCTGAGGCAGAGTTGCACATTTTGAGCCAGGAGACCTGGGTTTTCATGCTCTTTGAACAAATTCAAAGGAGAGTAATAAGCTCAACCACATGTACATGAGAGAAAAAATAAGTTTTTAACATCCAGGCTCCCTATCTGAACATCTCCTATGCTGTTTTCCCCCAAACTATAATCCAATTTCCTGGTGCATGATCCAAGTTCTCTCGAACACCTGTGATGTAAATATGATCAAAGGCCCAAAACATGGACATTTTTATAGGTGAGAATGCCACAGATTTCTCTCTTCTTTTTGGTAGGGTCGTCCTCTTAATTATTTCAAACACACTTTAAACTCTTAAAAATACACTAAAAATAGAAGGGCATTTAAAAGGAGTTATAAAAGGTAAAACAAGGTCTTAGAGACTTCTCTAAAGAGCAGCTTTTCCTCAGCCTGTGGGAGCCTTTACTGGGACTTTATCTCACTTTGTAGGACACAGTGCAGCAGTGAGGGAGTGATCTGGTTGCCTTAATCTAAATAAAAGGATCTTTGAGTAGGCGATGATGCTGACAGCAGCATTCAGCAAGTACCCAAGATTTTCTCATTCACCACTACACACCCAGTATCTTGCACAAAGTAGGTGCTTGATAAATATGTGCTGATATTTTAAAGGACAGTGATAAATAGCAAAATTGATACCTGTGCTGTGACCAGGCTGAAGAGTAAACTTGAGTGAGTTCAATCTGTTGTAAGATGGTCAGGCACAGAAGCTTCACATTTGCAGTGATCAATCGGAAGGTGCTCTTTACTTAGCAGAGTTCACGGAACATGTAACTCTATCCACCAACCCCACCACCCCAACCCATGATTTCCTTCTTGGTCACATTCCTGGGAGGAAATTTTTGGAAAACTAATGCTAGAATAAGAATAGCAATGGCAAGAGAAGATCTTCTGACTTGGGGAACCCACTCTCGCTTTTTACCTGGAGGTGTTTACTGGAAGGATAGCTATTGGGAGGAGGCAGAGGGTTTAAGATCTTTTCCTACTAAATCTTGACTGAAGCTGGCCTTGGCTTCACCTTTTCCGGAGGGAGCAGTAGAAGTGGGCAACCTCAACAAAGTTCGAATGGGTGGATGGCCTATACTGCAGAGCTATCAGGATAATCAGATACGCAGACACCTCACAAAAGTTATGTGAGTTAATGAAGAGCTGAGGCGGTCTTTGCTAGGAGCTCATAGATCATTGATATTGCAAAGAGGTTTCGGGGACACAGTGAATGGATATTATTTTTACTCTAACTGGGATAAGCTAGCCATTCTCCTTTGATGATGATGATGATGATGACAACAACAGAAAAACAATTAAAATCCTCTTACTATTTATCCTTTTTATTGATCTTTTGTTCCTCCATTTCTAGATGTGAATATGATAATTGCAACTGCCTGTGAAGAACTATCATATTAATACTATAAGCAGTGCCATACTGTGGTTTTGCCCTGATTACATATGCAATTTTATTTCGGTGGGTGAACATAAAATATTATTGAATTTTCTTTCTTAACTCAAAACTGTTCTGACTTATAAAAAAGTAAATGAATAAAATATAAAAATTTAGTAAATTGGCTTTTAACCATTCTTGTGAAATAGTTGCAGGCACTTCTAGTGAGTTTTTAAAGTATACATATATTCTTATTTAAAAGTCTGAAACCAAAAGAAAGTAAAAGGTGACATCTCTTAACTAAAGAGAGTTTTCATTTACATTGGATTGATTCTGTACATAAGAGGCACCCTGAAGAAATCAAACTGAAACTTCACAGTCTTAGCAATTGGCTCAAAAAAGTTTTGACTAAAATATTTTATTTGATTTTCACCAAATATGACTTTGTCAATCTATATTAGTTATGAAAACAAAAACTGATTCCATTATATCCAAACCTAACATTCACATATGTGTTCAAAAATGATTTAATTTTAAATTACGTAAATCTACTGGTTCCATTTATATTACTCAATCACTACAATGCCATAGCCTTTACTGTAGATAATGAAATGTTTGCTTTTGTTTTTATTTATAAATGATTTATCAGGAATTAAAGTTGTCTTCTTTCTGTAAATGGGCTTAGGTAATATTTAAAAAATTCTTATTAGTGTTCTGGTTGTGATTATACACACACACTCAAAATAAATATTTCAATTAACGTTTAAACACATTTCGTTTAGAAGTCTTCAAAACAGATATATTTAATTTGGAAAAAAGAACACACAAAGAATTTAGTAAATTTTGTTTTATCATTTAGAAATTTTAAATGTCCTGACAAAATCATTTTATTGATGTTATTTGTTTATTTATGTTGATGTTATAACTTGGTCATCAAGAGAGAACCTTTTATTTGTGAATGGATATTTTAGATAAACATTCTCCTTTTCTGTAGTAGGAGGGATCTAGGCTAGCACAAATGCTGGAAATTTATAAGAACTCACACAATGATATAAACCAATGTGACCTCAATGAAATAACTATAAAAAAAACTGACAACATACAAGTTCACAAAGTAAGTCTCAACAAATTTCCAAAAATCAATATCATACAGATTAAAACAAAAAGAATTAGATGTAGATGTACATAAAGAGAATCACCCACTTTTAAAGAAGAAAGGAATATCCTTTACTGCAAATCAGTGCTGTTGTTAAGAAAATGCCCTCAGGAACCAGATTGCCTGGATTTGAATCTTGGCTTTTCTACTTAATAGTTTTTTTTTTTTTACTTTGGAGAGTGTACTTAACTTTCTATGCTTATCCCCTCATGTGTAAAATGGCAATGCTTAACTCCTCTGTTTGTTACGAGAACTAAATAAATTAATAATTATCCAAATCCTAGATCAGTGAAAAACACAGGTTAGGTTAGGTTAAACCATGTGAAATTGTCATTGTTATAACTGAAAAATTATTGCATGTCAGCAATTTTATCGTCCCAGCCCAGTACTACTGTTATTATCTAACTACTACTCCTTCTTTAAGATTCAGAGCAATGATCACTCCCTCCCAGGGCCTTCCCTAACCCTTTACCCTCTCTTTCCTGTGACTAAATTCAGTTCCACAGCTCTCTTCTCTGCTGCTATTAAAAATAAATAATAATATAATATATATAATAAATATATGTAATAAGTATTAATAAATAAAAAATCAGAGTATATTTCTCTATTAAACCTTAATTGTATTATTCTCTGTTTATTTCTCAATCTTGAAACATCTTTTTCAAGATTGTGCTTTTTATTTCTGTAGCCCTGGAGCTTATCACGTATTTCATTATATTAATTTATCAAAATTATATTAGAAGTGTCAGTAGCAATACCGGCACAGAACTTTTCTTCTCACCTTGCCCTGTTTCACAGCTGTCCTGTGAGCCCACCCAGAAACAAGCCCCCAGCCCAGTTTGTAGGCTTCCCGCTGTGCCCCTAGGGACTGCATATAGACCCGCATGGGATGCAGGGACACAGCAAAGAGCAGCACAGACACCTGTACTAAATGGAGAGAAAGGGACAATAAAAAGGAAATTGATCCTGCTCTTAGAACTATCTAAACAACAATCCTCCAGAATGAATTCACTATTTTCTAAAAGGTAATTTCCCAGACATAAAATTATGGCCACAGGAGTAATAGGAGATTTGATGCAAGGAGAGGGAGCTCATGATTTCTCACACACAGGGACTGCCATAAAGTGAAAGAGAAACACAGCAATCCTACAGACTTCAAATCTTGAATATCGTATGCATTCCATTCTTACAAAGAAAAAAATGAAAGAAAAAAACGGACACAAGAAAATAAGCGGAAAGAAGGATGGAAGGAAGGAAGGAAAGAAAAAGAGGAGAGGGAAAAGAAAGAAATTTAAAGTTAACAACAGAAAGAAAGATTTTTTATTTATGCATTTTTTTTTTTTTTTCCCATAAGTGCATTTATCTCATCATGAACACAAATATAGTATCATGACCAGCAACTAGGCTCTGGAATCATTATAAACTTGGTTTGAATCTTGGCCATTTACTATCTCTGTGAGTTTTAGCAAGTTAATTTCCTCTCTATACCTCAGTTTCTTTACCTATAAAATGGAGATTTTAATTATAGTATCTATCTCATAAAGTTGTGAAGAGTAAATAAAGTAATGTGCATAAATTATTCAATGCAATTCCTGGACTGTAGTAATTGTTCAAGAAAAGTTCATTTCTGTGTGATAGAGGTAGTGCCAGTTCATGACTAGATATGTTATATATATTTATTTTAAAAGTACAATAATCTTGAAAAGGAATATTTTCAGAGGCTATTGCTCAAAGGAGATTTCAAAATGATTGTTTTAAAAAGACCTAATAACCATTATTTTAACTTGTTTTATTATGTACAATTATAATTCTTATTTTGGAAAATGTGAACATCTAAGAATTTACATTCAAATTTGGTAAATGACTCTTGAACCATTGTGGAACTTCCTATATAAGGCTGTAAACAGGAACTTAGACAAGAAAAGTGTTTATTTCTCTCTTAATTGCATAAGAGATCCAAAACTGATATGGAAGCTCCACAATGCTGGAGACCCAGACTCCTCCAGCTTCGTCTTCTGCCTTTCATAGGATGTTGATCTGTCCATTCATTAGTCAGTATATGCTATTATATATTAACAAATTAACCCTGAAGTCCCAGAGGCTTCATGTAGGAAAGGTTATTGTCACTCTTTAGCATATCGTCAGCAAAAGGCTCTGCTCCACAAAGTCATTCAGGGATGTGGAATGATGGGAACTCTACCATCTGATACCACCATCGAATGGAATATGAAGCTTCCCTAGTTAGCATGGCAGGGGAAGAAAGAGACTGCAGATTGGTACCTGGGTTTTTTCCTGCCTAAACCAGAGTGATATAGGTCATTTCCACTCACAGTTTATTGAACAAAGGTAGTCATGTGGCCTTACCTCACTACAGGGGCCTTTGATATGTTAGGAATACATAGAATGTTTGGTGAGCATAACTATCTCTGTTATAGCCTAAATTCTCTAACACGGCTTACCACTATAGCTTCTTTCAGCCAGAGGGAAAAGATAAAAAGAGAAGTGGAAGGTATTCTCCTTTTTTTAAAAAGACAAGATCTAGAAGGTGTGCACACACTTCTATTCACAAGCCAATGGGCCAAACTTAGTGAGGTGGCTATCCTACCTGCAAGGAAGACTAGGGAATACGGTATTTATTCTGATAACTAAGTACCTTTCTAATACTTAAGGGTACCTTTACTTTAAAGAGGAGATAATGGTTATTTAAATAAAAATTCCAGCCTCAGCCATAAAATTTGTGGACAAAATTATATAATAAGTTCAATTCATTTTGGGGAAATATTTGAATTTCTGGATTCTGATATAAACAAAAAAAATAAAAATTCAAAGCAATCTTAGAGCATTTACTATGTGTCACCAAAATAGTTATTTGAAAATCAATAGGCAGTCTATAGATCTGCTGAAATATCATCTTTCCTCCTACTCACAAAGAATTTCTTCTGAATTACCAAGCCAATTTGTAGGCTTCTAGTGACAGGAAATCTTAGAGGACGTCAGTGAACTAGTGTAGAATACAGATTAAAGAAAGAAGAAACATAGATTTACGGTTCATGGTTTATCTTTCTCTGCAGTTACATGCGGGAAAACAAGTCATCCATTACCATTGCTCAGCAGAGTTTTGATGGCTTCTTTTCTCTCTCAAGAAAGGCTCAATTCTTTGAAAGACACATTTGACAGTTCCAAGAACTAATGTTCCAGTTCTGTAATTATATCAAAATCAATTTAAGGGAGACAGTTGCTGGTTGTTTTCTTCTTTTGACATTATTTTTTAAAAAGACAAGACAACCATTGCCAAAAGCCCTTTGCCCAGTTGAAATTCATCCTTAGATAGTATTTTTTAAAAAATCATTATCACTGACCACCTAAGGATTGCATGAAAGCTAATTGGTAGAAATTACTTTATTATACTGCCCCTTACAACCTGAAAGAATATTTCTGGCAGTGAATATTTCCTGTAGTGAATCCACTTGGCTATGAAAGAGAACTATTTTTTTCATGTTTTAGATAACTTCCTTACAAGTTGATTTGCAGTGGACTGGCTTCCTTCAGAATGCCAACAATTTTTAAAGAATGCATAGATTAGAAATGTGTGCTAGTTAAAAATTTCATTATCATTCTAAGGCAAAGTGCAGAAATGGAGAATCATTCCTCTATGTTTGGGACACACTTTATGTAACTCTCCAAGTTTGCTCATCAGTCACTTTCTGCTCTAATCTTGTGATAAACTAATTAAACCTATCATTCTGATGGGTTTAATCTTCTTGGAGGAAGTCTTTCTGAGCTCCAAGGCCACCTTGTGATGAGACCCATAGCCTCATGGAAATATATCTGCTTGGGCAGCTAGACCCTCACTCAGGCTGGGGCTTCTGGTTGGCCACGATGTTCATTGACGTGAATAGGCAGCACTTCACCTCACATCTTTACCCACACAAGTTGCCTTCTACCATGGGTTCTCTTATTCCCTCTGAGACACAAGGTACCCCTGGACCTTTCAGAGGCAGCCTTTGCTACTTTGAGATTGGCTTCCCCAGAAGATGTCCAGTAAAATGGGATGGCAAAACCTGTAACTCTGGGTTTAAGGAATTCTGTGGGGTTAACTTGGCCAGTGGGAGATAAGAAACAGAGGAACTTTCTGCAACAATGGTTCTCTCAGACGTCCCTCACACTGAACAATTGCCCCTGCTTGTTATGTGGCTATTGCCAGCTCAGAAATACACCCCCTTGTGTGGGATCTTCCTCCATCCTCAGCTCATTTTTCCTCACTCCTATTTTCCTGAGATTTCACTCACCCATAAAACGTTAGCATTTAGGTTTGGGTTTCAGCCACCATTTTTTAGAGAACCTGGGGTAAGACAACCACAATTCAAATATTCTTAATGTCCAGAGCTACTACATATCTTTCTCCCATTCTTCTTCCATTGTTTCTTCTTTTCTCCTATATTCCTTTCTTCTTTCATTCCTATTTTTTCATTTCCTATTTAGATTTTATAACTAATCTTTAGGCTATTCTGTGGAATTAGCAAGAGCGAAAACAAGTTTACGCACATTTGGAGGAAATATAAACTATGCTGTTTTTCTCTTTAAATGGAGATATTATCTTAAAGGACCTCCAAATAAATATGTATTATTACTCCCAATAGAGAAAAGGGCCTACAAATCACTTAGGAGAGTTGCTGTCAAACTGTAAGTTATTGCTCATAAGAAAACTTCAGTTATGTGTTCTTGGCAGATATGAGAATTTATAATGAATATAATTAACACATTAATCTGCATTGGGATTTTTTAATTTGTTTTTGACCATAGGAATTTAGCTGTAAACGTGTAAAATGTAATTTTAGAGACTAAAAAGACCTCAGCATTCACCTAATCTTAACTTTAATTATCATATAAGGCTATTAAGTCTCAGAGAGTTGAAGTGAGTTTTGAAGACATATAGCTTCCTAAGTTCAGAGACTCAACTAACCCAGGTCTTCTGAATCAAAGATCAAATCCTTTAAGTCGCTTGTACTCAGTTTGCTCTATGCCTCAGCTTTAAAGTTCTCTCTACCTTGACTTTTTGAAACTAGAACTGGAAAGAGGAAATTAAAAAATAAACAATAAAAGAAACAAAGGAATTGAACACTAGACTTTGAAAAATCTTCATAAATTGACAGATTTCATTTATGTGTTCCTTTAGAGAAATGGCCCCAAAGCTCTGTTTCTTATGTGCTGCAAAACGGAAAGCTGTGGATTCTAAATTATTTAAGCTCATGTCTTTCCAGAAGGCATGGCTTTAAACCATAGAGAAGGAAGCTATTGGCAATACTTGAGATTTTCCAACTTACGCTTCTCTGGAATATTTTGGAAAAGCATTCTTTTTAACGCATACTCAATACTCCGGGTGATAGATGGTTTTTAGCAAATCTGCCATGTAGAGATAATGAATCACAGCAATTAGGGAAACATAACACATTTCTGCTTGCTTGTGCATGTTCTCTAGCTATGATGAACATGTTCAACATTAGCCATATTTTTATTTCATTTTACTTTTAAAATTTTGGGGTTTTATTTGAAAAGTAAATCATAGTAATGATATGAAAAATAGACAACACAATCAAGTAAAAAATGGAAATAATACTAGTACCTCACAACCCAGAAGTGACAAATATTAAAATTTTGAAGTTTATCTTTATAGCCATTTTTCTATTTACATACATTATTTGTTTTTAGAAACATGGGATCTTACTATAAATACAATTTTTATCCTGCTTCTTTGCTTTAAAATATATAGTATATGTATCTCCAACTCTGAATATTCTTACATAAGTTCATGCTAAATGTTTCAAAAATACTCCATTATATAGACTATATCAATATAGAAGTAGAAAGAAAAAAATTAAATATAAATAATAAAAAAACTAGGAACTGAATAGTAGGCTGTGAATATTCTTGTTAAACTGGTAAACTTTATTTCTTTCTATTGCATAGACAAGAAACAAATTTTTAATTTATTTTCTTTCTTTTTTGATGGGTCAAAGACATACATTTACAAGATCTTTACTATATCAATCTTTTATCAAAATAATAATAAAATCAGCTAGTATTGATTTTATGCTTATTGAGGGTCAGACACATAACACCCATCAAAGCTAGATATTTTTATTATCTTCACTTTACAGAAGGGCAGAGACTCTTAAGTTGAAGTAGCTTGCTTTGTAATACAAAGATTCAGATGATTTTTTTCTGTCTTAAAAATTTTGTCTAAAGTCAGGTTTAATTATATATTCTTGTATGTGAAATATACATGCCAAAGTATATATAATATATATATATACACCAAAAAGATTCACCCCATTTAAGTATATTTGAGAGGTTTATACAGTCATGTAAACATCACCATATCAATATATAGAGCATTTCCATCACCCCAAAATGTTTTTGTCTCCACTTCAAAGCAAATTCCATCTCCAGGCAACAACTGACACACCTTCTCTACAGTTTTACATTTTCAGAATGCCACATAAATAGAATCACACAGTATGTAGTTTTTATGTGTTTGGATTCTTTACCTAGCATAATGCAATCAACGTCATCCATATTGTTGCACCTATCAGTAGTTCATCCCTTCACATTACAAAGTATTACACAGTATGCATGTTCCACACTTTACTTATCCATTTAACATGCGCTGGAGAGTTTGCTGACACTTTTTGGTGATTATTAATAAACTTGCCATTTTTCTTACTTAAAAAAATTAACTAGGAAAAGAGGTATGTTGAAAACTCCAACTATAGTCGTGGAATTGTTTATTTCTTCTTTCAGTTTTTGCTTTATATATTTTAAAGTCCTATTATTGATGCATTTTTGTTAGGGATTATTTTGACTTCTTGATAAATTGACTCCTTTGTCATTATGTGATATCTCTCTTTATCACACATAGTATTTCTTGTCCTAAAGTCAACTTTATCTAATAATAATAAAGCCTCTCCTGCTTTCTTTATTTTGAATGGTATATTTTTTCCCATCATTTTACTTGTAACCCATCCATGTCTTCATATTTTAAGTTAATTTCTTCTAGACAGTAAATAGTAGGGTCTTGCTTTTTTAGCCAATCTGTCAATCAATTCTTTTTACTAGAAATATTTACACCATTTATACTTAGTGCAATTATTGATATGCATGTATTTAAATCTTCTACCTTGCAATTTGTTTTTTATTTGTCATATCTTTCCATTCTTTTTCCTCATCTCATGTCTTCTTTTTGATTATTTGAGTATACTTCTATTCCATTTTATCTCTACTATTGGTTAACTATTTATATATTTTTTATTCTTATAGAGTATGCCCTTGAGTTAACAAAATATATTTAACTTATCCTAGTCTATCTTAAAATAATATTATACTATTTCCAATGCAGAATAAAAAACCTACAACAGTATATTTCCAGTTCCTCCCTCACATCCTTTGTGCTATCATTTTTGTACATTGTATGATATAAACCTCACAGTACTTTGTTAATATTTTTCTTTAAGTAATAAATTATATTTTAAAGATATTAAGCATGATAAAAATTCTTTATGTTTATATTTATTTTTACTATTTTCACTGCTTTTCATTTTTTTATGTAAATCCAAATTTCCATCTAGTATCATTTCCTTCTGCCTGAAGTACTTTCTTTAACATTTCCTTGAGCACAGGTATGCTGGCCATAGATTCTCTAAGTATTATTTTGTCTTGATTTTTGAAGTTATTCTCACTGGTTATTAATTTCCATGTTGAGTGCATTTTTCCCCAATATTTTAAATGTGCCACCACTATCTTCTGGCTTGAGTAGTTTCTGAAGTTTCCTGTAATTTGCTCTCTTTTTGTCTCTGATTTTCTTCCTTTTTCTGGCTTTATTCAACATTTTCTCTTTATCTTTGGTTTTAAACACTTGATTATGATATATCTAAGTGTCTCTTTGTTAGTATTTGTCCTTCTGGCATTTCTCTGAGGTTTAATCATTGTGGCTTGTTGCTTTTCACTATTTTAAAAAATTGGTCATTGTCTTCTCAAGTATTTATTCTACCTAGTTTTCACATTCTCCTTCTTCTCAGATTCCATTTACCATGTTAGAACATTTGATAATGTGCCTTATTTCTTGGATGCCTTGCTGGCTTTTTTCACTCTTTTATCTCTTTGTCTATAAGTTTAAATAATTTTAATTGACCTTTTTCTCAAGCTCACTTATTCTTCCCTCTGTGCTGTGTCCAGTCTTCTCGTAAATCCATTAGAAAATTATTTATCTTGATAACAACACACTTAACTGGCTCCATAATACTCTTAGAAAAAGTTTGCTCATTAGACAAAATCAGGCAAATTAACACCTATAAACGTGAAGAAAAGACAGTTTTCATCGTATTTAAGTTTGTTTTAGTGTTTGTGGTAGATTTGTTTTTGTGAGTCAGAAAATTCTCCATGTCAACTTCTTTTTTAGCCCCTTTAGATGGAGAAGGTACACTGTGTGTTAAGAAAGCAAGTCTTTTGGGGCCGACCCTGCAGCCAAGTGGTTAAGTTCGCGCACTCTGCTTTGGCAGCCCAGGGTTTCTCCTGTTTGGATCCTGTGCATGGACATAGCATCGCTCATCAGGCCATGCTGAGGCAGCATCCCACATGCCACAACTAGAAGGACCCACAACTGAAATATACAACTAAGTACTGGTGGAATTTGGGGAGAAAAAGCAGAAAAAAAAAGAAGATTGGCAACAGTTGTTAGCTCAGGTGCCAATCTTTAAAAAAAAAAAAAAGAGAGCAAGTCTTTTAAGTTCCCTTTCTAAAGCAATGACCCATCACTTTGATGACCCATTCTTATGTATAACCAAAAAACTGTATAAATTTTACATTACTTTTTGGTAAAATATTAAAATAATATAAAGATATAAAATCTAAAGTAATGACAGATATACATGAAATTTAAAAATTCATAAAATTGCTTTCAAAGAATATAAAATATTGTACTTATTAATTCTATGTTTTTACACATGTCCACAAAAAATTTTTGGATTTCACAATAACTATTTATGGGACAATAATGAAGTTACAGAGATTGCAGCAGGTATAACCAAAGACAGCCTGCTAAGAACACAGTAGACAAACAAACTATGGTAATTTTTAAATATGACCCAAACCTATTATGTGGAAATTCTAGAAAAAACAACACGCAAGCACGTATTCCATTAATAATCAATGATGATGTCATTATATCACATATTCTCTAGAAAAACTCCACTATTAAGAGGAGAAAAGTGAGGATGAGAAATGTAGATCATGACTTAGCATTACTACAAAAATTTATTTTAACCTCTCTGACCCCATGAAAGTCTTAGTGATCCCTAGGGGTCTATGGACCACCCTTTGAAACCCACTGCCTTTGCGTTCCATTTTGCTATTTTACAATTGCATAATTTTTAAAAATCAATTCCTGGTGACCATTATTTATATTAGATTTTCTCAGCCGAAATGACTGAGAGGATTCTGCCTAATTTACACCAGTCCGGGGAGTGCCTCCCTGGAGAGCCCTGCGAAAGGCATCACCCTCTCCCAGGCCTCCTCAGAATAAAGGCATTGTCTTTGGTCCAGCCTATGTTTGCTCTTTATTAGGTTTGGTTCCATTTAGAGCATGCAGAGATCCCCTCACATACTTGCTAAAAGTTTAATCCCCAAATTTTCCTTCACTCTGTTTTTATCCCAGACCCCATGACTGAGTGTTCAAATTGGTAAAAATGGTTCTGAGAAAAATGAGATTTGGAGTCAAGTGGCAGACTTAGTATCTTAACTTCCCAACTACCTTTAATTTATTTTATATCTATAAAGCTCTCAGTTCATTAATTTTTGATTTGAGAATAGTAATACCACCTCTCACCTATAGATTTCTTGAGTTAAATGTGCTAATATGTTTGAAATTGTTTCCTAATTTTCAAAACTTTGCCATGCTACAATGGTTAATTATGATTTTTACCCATTTTATTATTAATAATTGCACATATTGATCAATGATGTAAAAGAAGTGAAAGTATTCATTAAAAGATAACTAAACTTTTTATTCAAATATGTCATACAAATAAACCAATTTATTGTTTAAAATTAAGTATTCACACCTTTTCAATATCACATAAGCACTGCTTCACAGTGAGGTGGCATTAATTAACATCCGTTAACTCAGTAAATACTTCTTATGCACCTTCTCAAAGCTTATTACACATTTTTCTTAATTTGACTGCTATGCACATGGCATGGAGAATCTCTCCAGAGATATGAGATGAAGTCAAATGTTTTACTTTTAGCTATGTGAACTTTTTGTTAATACATATTTTTTGTGAAAAAGCATTTTCTTTAAAAGGAGTGTATGTAACAAATGTGAATAAATTTTTCCTCCCTTAGAAACAATGACAATTGCTAATTTTACATTTTTACTGTATGGCTCACATTGTTCTAAGAATTTGAACATTCATTATTTCACTTATTCCTCAGAAAACTTAATTATATAATTGGCATCATAATTCTCATTTTATAGATAAGGCTATTCAGTCTCAGAGAAGTTATTTTTTATCAAAAATCAGACAGCTAGATAGCTAGAATCTGTCAGAATTTGCATACCATTCCAAAACCCATATCAGTCTAGAATCCATACTGTTAGTTATACACTGCTTCTAATTAATAATATTAGTAGTAGTAATAATAATAGCATTATTTCTTTTTGGTGAGGATGTACTAACTTTGGAATTATTCATACCACCCTCCTCTCTCAACATTTGTAAATAGATACTCATAATACAATACTTAAAGCATTGTATATAGAGTATATGAAGCCTGTGGCCAATTTAGTGAAAAATCACTGAATCATTTGTACTGCACTCACTTTACAATCCGATTTTACTGCCAAAGATGGAATTTTTATCAGTAAAAAAAAAGTATTTCAGAGAGAGCCTTTGATTTTGCTGGAAAACATTTACACCAATAGCTAAAAAAGGCAATGACCTGTTCCCTACTTTTAAATACATACTCCTAAAATTTGAGTATACTGAATGGTTTCAAGATGTTTTTCACTGCTGAGAAAAAGAGGACTCAACACTCCCTACTTTATCTCAATTGAAAAATGTATCTTAGTTTCCTCTATTAATGAGTAGATCTTTTTGCTCTTTGAAGAATTTGAGCCAATCTGGTGTAAGCAAAAAGGGAATTTTTTGGCTCATGTAACTGGAGACATCCAGAGGTAGGGCCGCTTCCAGGCACAGCTTGATGTACTGGCATAAATGCTATTCTTAACATCTGTTTCCTCCCTACCACTTGGCTCAACTTGACTCTTCATGCTTTGACTCTGCTCTTCAACAGCCTCAAAAAAATCAGCTGTAGGAAGTCAGGACTTTATATTCTCTTAGCTTCAATTCCTTAGGAAGGGATAATGTTTTCTCTCACAGGAATCCCAAGGAAATCTCACTGTGTCTCGTTGGTTTAAAGTGGATACCAACTCTGAACACAAACTTATGGCAGGAGAATTACGTCGCAAATTGGCTTAGGTCCAGGTCACAAGATCTCTCTCTGTCTTAGGTTAGGTTCCCCAGAAGCTGATCCTGAGACAATGCTCCCTCTGTAGCTGATTAAGGTAGTATTTGTAGGAGGAACCAGGAAGGAGGATGGGGATGGGAACGAAACCAAGGAAGGGTGTAATTTCAGGCAGAGTACAGAAAAGTGTGTTTCAGGCGCTGTCCAGAAAGAGATGTCTTTAACCTTTTCCTGCAGAGAAATCTGGTGTGCAATTTACCTTTACATTTTTCAATTATTGAACACGGATAAACGTAAACTCCAGGCCTTCTGTGTGTGAAGGCAGAGTGGCTCCAGGGTCCTGAGGGCAGTCTTCTGAACAGAAGTCTTAAATGTAGGCCACTGGAAGAAAATAAACATGGAAGCTGGGCAGGGGCCCACAAAAACTCAAAAGGATTGGAGCAACAGTGTTTCCTACAAACTCTAAGGTCAAGGGGTAGCTAGGGATCTCACCCTAATGAAAACCAGGGTGAAGCTACCAGAATATGAATGAAATGAGTGCTGTGTAGCACAAAACGAGAGTTGTCCACTACATTCTCCAAATTAAATTTGGAAACGAATCAAAATACTTTTTAGTAAAGTATTGGTTAACTGGTTCATATTAGAAATCTTGGTTTTATGTTTTAAAGGACAGTAGCAGTAAATTAAGCGGCTGCTGTGAAGTAGAATTTTTACTGCACAGAGGGCACGATCTGCTCGCCGTGAGACAAAAGCCAATCATCAAGAGGCAAGATGGTGGCAGAGAAAGGGCATTTTATTAGAACTTGCTAGCAAGAGGGAAGATGGTTGACTAACGTCCAAAAGAATCATCTTAAGTGGGGCACAAAATCTTGAAGCAGTTATATAGGCCAATGGGTTATAGGGGAGGGAGTTGGGAATGTTGACTCGGGAGTCGCCTCACTAGAACTTTCAGTTTTTCCTTGGTGGTGGCCATCAGCATAGACTCTCTGAGGGGAGGGGGTGTCATCACATTCCTAAGGAACTCAAAAGAACGAAGTTATCAATTTGTCGCAACTGGGAGGCACATGGCACTAGCAGGAGTCATAAAATATACAGAACAGGTGGGTCTGCTAGAGGGTGCATATACAGCTAGGTTAGTTAGGCAGAGGTCATTCAAACTTAGAATATGGTTTCTTTCCTACAATACGGCTTCGCTTATGTCAACCTGTGTTGAGCCCGTATCAGAATGAGCATAAGATTTAGGAAGAAGTTCTGGTTTCAGCCTCTTATTTGGAGTGTAAATTTGGACAAATTAATTAACCTTACTGAGCCTCAATTCCCTTATCTGCAAAGCGAGAATTAAAATAAGACCTCCATCACTACTTGCAATGAAGATCAAATGAGATAATGAAAGCAAAGGAGGTTTTGTAACTGTAACACTGCTTGGAATGTTAATAGCTCCACCTTGCCCATTTGTGTGTAAATTCCTGAAGGCCGGGACCTTAGCCTCCTCAACTCTTCACAGTGTTTAGCCTAATGCCTACTCCTAATTTATACTCTTTGGGGATTTAATAAGAAAACATATATTTGGAAGGCAAGAATTTTGCTTTGGGAGCTAGATGTTCATGGGCATGATTGTTTTATCCAAAAATATTTGTTTTAATAGAAATATAATAAACTTTCAGGGTATTTTTGAGTCCAACTTGTATACTTCATAAGGAGAAGAAATAAAGACTATGAGGCAAATTCTTTCTGTCTTTTTTTGTCTAATGTCTTTTTTGTTTTATTAATCAGGAACTAACTAGGCATCAATTCCAAATGTTTGAAATAATTAGCACTCATTTGTTGTCAGAGTATTCTGGTTCCTTCAGAAAATTAATCTTGTGTGTGTCAGGAAGGAAACTATGAGTGCTTTTCAGAATTAAAAGTGTCATCAAAATTTTCTTAAGGAGACGTAAAAGATGTTGAGGCAGTGGGGAGAGTGAGAGAGAAAATGATAGGTAAAAGAGATTCAAGACATTGTAGTGGCTAATTGTCTAGACTTCAGAACGAGGCTACCTTGAGTTATCATTTCAGTTCTCTCAATTTTCTCATCTACATAACAGGCGATAATAATAGCATTGCTCTCAGAGGTTGTGTTGAGGACTAATTGTCTTAATACATATAAAACATTTCATTAAAGCATATGCCTTGTTTTTACCCTAATATGGTTATTGTCAGCCTGAAATTACCATTGGATAAAAGACACTCGGGACATTGTAGAGTATCCATGAATATTAACTGCAAGAATAGATGAACACCTGTAAGGGTGAATAAAATTAAAAATAAGGAGCTTAACTCTCTCTGTTAAAAATAAAGGAAAAGATTTCTCCCCCTCCCTTTTCAGAGACCATTTACCTTAGAAAATTTGTAGTTCTAAGTTCTCTATCTCTTTGAAATGTATGTAAATTCTTTTAAAAGCTAAAGAAAACTTTTGTTGGCTGTATGAATACCCCAGAACAGCCTTCTCAAGGGCCTGAGAACCACTTGATTGGAATGTGAACATTCAAGGAAAATAGTATCTCTCTCAGTTCTGTGGGAGGATAAGAGCCTAACTTTAGCTAGCTTCAAGTTGCAAAACTGTCTCCTGTGATAGAAATATGAAAAGGCTATTTTGCCTTTGAATAAAGCCAATTAACTAACACAAATGGTCACCCCAATTATCAAGTGAATTTAGGACGAACTACTTGTGACCAATGATGCTTTCAGATCCTCTTCCTTGAGAACTATTGTTTATCTCAAGAACATGTATGCATGGCTATGTCAAGGGGTGAGATTTCTTTCTGTCTCTGCAACCTCTTAGGAGATTGCCTGGGATGCACAGCACATTTTGATTTAATGTTTACTCAATAATAAACTGTTTTCTTTCTCTACTACATTTATGGAGACGTTTTCTGGATTGACAGAAGATTTTGTTTGCAATTACATTTTGCCAAAACACGTTTTTCTTTATATGTGGGCCAAGAGATACCTGAGAGAGAGAAAAGGTGACAACTGGCAAAGAAGCTCCTGGTTTATCCCTTACTCAATCTTTGATAACTTTTTTCTCTGCACAGAAAGCGGTAATCACAAAATCTAGCAAATGTAGGATTTAGATAGATAATCTTTCTTAAAGTGTTGACAAAGAACTAAATCCATCAGAATCACTTGCTCTGCTGATAAAAATGAAGATTTGGGACCCACTGCATCTTACCTCGGTTTAGTACTATTGACCTCCAATTGCCAATCCTATGGATAACTTAACTGTTGTAAGTTTCAGTTTAATCATTATTAGAATGAGGCTAACGATGCCTAGTTCACTGGGTTGCTCTGCTTCATATACTTCCCGTTGTAGTATGTCAGTCTGTTTTCACTAAGGGGGTATTGTGAATTTGCTGTCATCATTATCTTTTTGTTTCACAATAATCTGTGATTATCACCAGATTTCTTGGTTCCAATAAGGACATCTGCTTGCAATTTGATTGTGATTGTGGCTGGAGTAGGTAACACCAAAGCTGTCGACCAAAAAAAATGAAAGATCAAAAGGAATTGAAAAGTTTTAAAAACAGATTTCTATATTAATACAAAAAATGTCCAAGAAACTCAAATCAACAAGAAAACACAGTAAACCTGTTAGAAAAATGGGCGAAGAATGTGAACAATCATTTTACAGAAAAAGAAACCCCAGTGACCATATGACAAGGCAATTGACTCCTCTAGTAAATAGAAATGGCAAATTAAGCCTACAGTGACATACCTCAATCAGACTGGCAAGCATAGAAACGTATCAAGGGCTCAATATTAGGTGACAAAATAGTAGCATGAGTGAATTCTTTAGTGGAAATGAAAATGGATCTAGCTATTTTGGAGAGTACTTTAATAGGATGCAGTAAACTTTAAGCATATATAGCATGACCCAGCAATTCTACTCCACATCCAAATATACAAACAGGCTCAGAAGAGAATTTTGCAGAACGTTTACTGCACTGTTGTTTGTAGAAGCAGAGAGTTGGAAATAATTTAGGTATCTCTAATGAGGAGAATAGTTAAATAAAATGTAGTTAATATACACTGTAGGACAGTATGCAGCAGTAGCAATCCAAAGCAATGAATGACATTTGAACCCAAATGTGGACAGGTCTTAAAAATATAGTCTCCTGTTGAAATTTAAGATATGGAAATAGATCTATAGAGCAATGCAGTGTACATAGAAGCAGGTTAAAACTTCCAGATTCTAGAGCTGCATTATGTCTGGGTATGACTTCTTGCTAGCTGTATGACCTTGGGCAAATCATATAACCTCTACGTGCCTCAGTTTCCTCATTTGTAAATGGAGAAAATAATAGTACCTACACCATAACATTGTTGTGAGAATTAAATGAGTCAATACATGAAAAACACTTTGAAGAGTGCCTGACACAAATTAAGAGCTGAATAATTCTTAGAAATGTTTATTATTTAGTTTAAAATGTATTTAAAACATGTAGATTCACCGAAAAGTACTGTATATTTTTGAAAAGATCTATGTAATTTCTTGATGATATATGAAAGTGAGACTCTGTTTAAAGGCAGGATGGGTATAAAATAAAATAAAATGTCAGAAATAAATAAAATAAAACATAAAATATAAGAGAGGACCTGTACAGATTGATGATGATAGAGTCCCATGAGTGGAAGAGCATGAACTATCCTCATAGAACTGAAATGAGAGCCAAACAGAACTAATCTACTTAGTTTTTGTATGCTATTTTAACTTCAACTATATTCAGGCTTTTTCGGGACAACCTGGCACAGTTAGTTGGAACACAATTTTTATACAAATCCTTAAAGGGAAAATTCACATTTGATTATGTATGGAGAGAAGGGTAGCTTAAAACCTTGTAGGAAATCATGTCAAGACACTCCATCAAAATTTGTGTTCCTCATTCTCGCCATAACAAAATACACATATGAAACTTCTGATTGTAAAATAAATTATATTCTGGTTTGTAGAAAGGGAAAAGGTAATGGAGTTTGCCCTGCTAGAATATGAGTATCTACTTTTTTATTATTATTATTGAGGAAGATTAGCCTTGAGCTAACATCCGTTGCCAACTCTCCTCTTTTTGCTGAGGAAGACTGGCCCTGAGCTAACATCTGTGCCCATCTTCCTCTACTTTATATGTGGGAGGCCTGCCACAGCATGGCTTGATGAGCAGTCCATATGTCCATGCAAGGGATCTGGGCCCTCGAACCCTGGGCCACAGAAGCAGAGTGTGCAAACGTTGACTGCTACATCACTGGCCAGCCCCAGCATGTACTATTTGTTAATAGCTTGGACTCTAGCTCCTATAAACATGCCTGACACTTGGTAGATTCTCAATTATGATTTGTAGAGTTAATAACCAGATATTACAAGCAGATATATTCCCTCCTCCCTCACTGCATATTTAAGAACTTATTCTCTCCTAGGGATCCAATGGTCACTGCTTCACGAACAGGAAATGTAATCATAGCGCTCGATGATCTGCGTCTCTCCATGCCTGTGCTGAGCTGCCCAATTAACGAAGCCTCACAGATGCAGACACAGTTCCTTTCTGTCCCCAGGCCAAGGAAAATGACGCTGGCAGCAGATTAGAAGACTTTGATGCAACAGAGTCAGCATTTTGTTTTCTGTTTTAAGCCCATTATCTAAAATGGATAAAGCGAGGCCCCAGGCCTGAGCTGAGGTGCTCTCCATTCCCTCCTCTCTGCAAACTGTACCAAGGCAGCATGATGAGATTTCTGCAACAGCATTTCCATTATGCTCTCATTTCATCCTGAACTTGTTGGGAGCCATAGCAACTGGTGAGAACTTCATCAGTCTCTTCTCCTTGGTTGAGAAGATCCTACTTCAGCTTAGGTGGGACTCAATCTCGCCGTCCCCTCATTTGTGAGTTGAGACTCCTATGGTGGAGCCCACCTCCCAGACAAGTGCCCGTAGATATTTCGTGGGTGTGAAGCAGACCAAAGCTTATTTGTTCCACATCAGTGGGCACAGTGTTCTGGGTCCTTGTCCTGCCAGTTCCTCAAAGCTTGGCCTTATCAATTCCCAAGCTACGCCCCTCTTCCTGCCTGCCTGATTCCCATACTGATTTGTGATTAGGTGTCTGCCTGCTAACATAAGTTGTGCAAATGTGTTTGCTGAAGTTTTTTTTTCAATTATCAAAGATTAGCAACCCCAAAAGAACCTGCTTGTTAATTAAAACAGAACATATGCCAATGAATATGTTTGTCTTGATTTGTAACTATAATAAGCAGCATTTTGTTCCGCTAATGATAGTGATCACTGTCCCCCTTATTTGGAGGAGATAAAACTTCATAGATTTCTCCCATTAAAAGTCACTTCAATAATACATAATAATAAAATGCTGTTTTGTACTGTATAAAATATGTCAACATTAACAGTCTCTTTATCTCTTCTTACTCTTCTTATGCATTAGTTGAAAATTTTAAAAATGGTTTTGAAATTTTCTTTCTGTATAAATCTGACTTACTAATTAAATCTACCACATGTGCTTCAATATGTATTAGTTACTAATTACAGAATGATAGCAATGATGAAAATAAATATAGTAGTGGCAATAGGTTTTCATGTTGAAATATTATGTTTTAGGATCAACAGAAAGTGTGCTTAATTTCTTTTCGCAGTAGATAGTAGAATCACCTACTACTAAAGATGCTATGAGAATCAAATTTGGCACATATTAAGTGTTCAATACATGTTATATATGATTCTCAATATATACTGTGGTGCCATATAATGTAAGAGAAAATATTTAGCACAGCTTTATATTAAAGTATAACATCAAAAGAAGTATAAGGTTATGGTAACTTTATTCATTCAGGAATTACATTATTGACAATAGTAGAGAATATTTGTAGCTTCCTGTGGGTTTTTCTTGAAGCTGGCTGATCTAAACACTTCACTCTACCTGTGAAGACACTAATCAGGGTTCTAGAGTTGACGTTTCAGAAGAACATCTCCTTCTGACATCTCCTGTGGTGGACGTTACCACTGGTCCTAAATCATAATGCCCATCACATCATGCTATGGAGGAAAATACCATGATGCATTGTTTCCCCTGTGGGATATCTTAATGCAGTTTGCCTTTTTATTCAAAACCAAGGTCAACGTTTTCAGTAATCAGGACGGATTTTGCTTTGGTGATTTTTTTTTCAATGGAGAGCTGTAAGTAGCATCTTTTATGTTGACATTAGGTATACAGCCTTTGTCTTGTGCACAAAATTCAAGTGGGAAGTTTTATTTTATGCACTCACTTTCTTATTTAATGTGCATTATAAATTTTTCTGCCACCAAATTATCTAATAAATCATATTGTTTGATGTTTACATCAAACTTGCTATCTCCAGATTGTGAATAATTTCTCAGGCAACTCATGGGAAGTCAGAGAATCTCTATGAACAGTACACCCAATATTTATGAATAATATTTCAAAAAAATATATAGTTGATATTTTTGAATTCCATTCTTAAGAGAATAAAAGTCAAATGAGATTTCAACAGGTCATTTTGAACAGGTATAAATTCACTTTATCAAAGCTACATCTGTATATCAAATTAGGGAGCATGGTGAATTTAGAAGAGATACTTTAGTTCATATCCTCAATATCTGATTAAAAAGATTCTTGCTTTTCTATAGTCACATAAATCATTGCAGACATCTGAATCTTAGCAATTGTATATGGTATTTGGGACTAAGAGCTCAGAATTGGGAACTTAAATATGTTTTATCTTATATATTAATGGATGGCAATTTAAAACGGTGGAGCCATATAGTTTACTCAAAAAAAAGTTAGTTTTCTGCATAACATCAAGAATGGTAACAAATTGTAAAAGAAAGTATATCTTTTTTCAAATAATCATTTTTTTTAAAAGGTATGCCTTTTGGTGAGGAAGATTGACCCTGAGCTAACATCTCTTGCCAAACTTCTTCTTTTTTTTTTCTCCCCAAAGCCCCAGTACATAGGTGTATATCCTAGTTTTGAGTCGTTCCAGTTCTTCTATGTGGGATGCTGCCACAGCATGGCTTGATGAGCAGTGCGTAGGTCTGCGCCCAAGATCTGAACCAGTGAACCCTGGGCTGCCGAAGTGGAGTGCACGAACTTAACCACTTGGCCATGGAGCCAGCCTCTCAAATAATCGTACTTTATAATTAATCTAGCCCTTGAGACAACACGACATACAGTCAAAGAGCACAGGCTCTGATGCTACATCATCTGGGTTAGAATCCTAGCTTGCCACCGAAAACTATTTAACTTTCCTGTACATTACAGTCCTTATGTGAAGTCCTTATATGCACAGTAAGAATAATAACAGCAACAAATTGGATGGGCTGTTGTGAGAGTTAAGTGTGTTAATACAGGTAAAGCATATGGAAAAGTGATAATATGCAATAAGCTCTCAAAATAATTCTTAATATCAAAAGTTAATATGAAGAACATAGAAGGATAACTATTTGCAATAAATATGACAATATTGGGTTACACTAATTTTTCCCTTAAATCTATTGGAAATACTTAGATCAGTGAAGAAAAGACATAAATAGAGCATTCAAAAAGGAGGACGTATATTGCTAATGGGAAAAGGTAAACTTCATTGGTAAACAAAGATATACATATTCAAAAAGTGAAAAATAATTTTTATCTTTTAAGTTAGCATAGATATGGAAAATATAAGAAGGTACTATGCAGGAAATTTACACTTAAAAAGACATTTTTTTCATAATGCTAGTGGGAGTCTAAATTTGCGTAACCATTTTAGAAATGATTTTGGCAATACATAATGAGATTTAAAATGTTTTTATTATTTGACCTAAAAATGATATTTTGTAATTTTGCTTTTAGGTTAAAAAAGATTTAGGAAAAATGATAGTTAGTACAAAGTAATTTGTAAGTGCAAATTTTTGGAAACATTATAAAAGTACAAAAGTAACTGTTAAGTATATTAGTTTAATTTCAATTATCAAAATGCATTTTGTGAACTATAACATGAACTATGCTTATGATGAATTGTTAATTTTAAAAAGGATACAAGGTGGACTATATGATATGATCATAGTTATGTAAAACAAGCAAATACAAAGTACACATAGGCAAATTACACCAGGAGAAAAACACCAAAATATAATTAAAGGTTATTTGTAGATAAAGAAATAAAAAATATTTGTATATTATTTATATCTTTATAAATTTTTCATATTTTTATATATTGAGCATATGCTACTTATAAAATAAAAAAGCAAACTTTATTTTAGGAAGAAAAATAGTTCATAAACATTTAAGTTGCTTTCAAATTAAATAATAATTCATAGAGATTTAAATTACTAAAAGGACATTTGAAATGAAATTGTCAATGCTACAGGAAAGAAATCAGATTTCATTTTTAATCTGCATATTTCTAATAATAAAAGGTAGCGTCAGATTTCCATGTCCCTGATTAAAATGCACCTTGTAATCATTTTCATAATAGTCACCATGGACTCCATGTAAATATCTTAATTTTAAACTTTTTTATTCAATTCTTTATTTTCAACTCATTTCCTTGATCAGGAAGCTGAAGTTTGGAACGGTAAGACGCTTTGCCTCCGGTAACTCAGCTCATAAATGGTGAAGCTGGAACCCTGGGGTATTCTGACATGAAATGCAAGTGGCTTACTTTATCCTACATGGGATGCCTCTGCTCTCTTATTTGCAGAAATTCAAGGGACAAAGAATAGGTGAAAATATCATACCAGTTTTGTTATTTAATCAACCAGCATCTGTGGAGCACAACTTGCATCAGATTGTGTGATAAATACGGAAACTAAAAAGTGAATGTCACCCGTAAATCCATGAATCTTGAAGTTATTAGGGTGACAAAAATAAACACATATAGAAAATGTCATATTGGAAGTTTGTGTCAAATATGTGGAAGAAAAGTCATCTTGGAACTGTGTGCCAAGTGCAGGGAAAGAACAGGGATGTCAACGTCGGGAGTCAGGGAAGGCTTCCTAAAGGTGGTGGTCCCCAGATGAAAGAGGATGTAGAGGAACAAAGTCACAAATCAAGCGGCACTTTAGAGGAACAGTAGGTAATTCCATAAACTGGAACCACAGCGTGCTGAAGAAGTAATAAATGAGGCTGGGGACATGAATACGTTCAGACCATCTGGGTGGAATTAAAGATGATTTAAGTAAGATTAAAATATATGGCGTAGTGGAAAGAGCACTAGACTGAAAAGGAAGAAAATTAGTTTCCAGTTTTGACTTTGTTTTATAGGCAGATACTGTGAGTCCTTTATGTGCTAGATACGGTGCTAACCACATAGCTTAGAGCAATTAGCAAGAACAAATAAAAACCCTGCCCAATTGAACTCATAGTCTAACGGGTAAACATAGATTCAAAAATTATTTACATTACATATTATTGTTGCTAAGAGGTATTTGGTGGGGGGACAAGAGGGAAGGTGTGTTCAGGGAAGAGAGGCAGGATGCCCAAGGCATTAATGACATTGCAGTTCTGACCTGTAGTCTGCAGGAGTCAGATGTAAGGGGAAGGTGTAAGTCCGTGTAGAGCAAGAGATCAGCACTTAGGAAGCCACAGGCCTGCAAGAATGCGCTGAGGTCAGCATGGCTAGAGGATAACACTGGAGAAGGAGAGGTCAGTAGAGTTCAAGCTGGAAATCAGACGTGGCCAGATTAGTTTGATTTGTAAGGGAAATTAAGGGGTTATTTTAAGGCAATGGGATTTGATGGCATGAAAGGGGCATTTTTGAATGAGTACTCATTTATCATTGTGTAGAGTGGATTGTAGAAGGCAAATCTAAAGGCAATGATACCACTTAGGTTGGTGTTGTAGTCAACAAGGAAAGAGATAGTGGCATCCTCCAGTCACTAGGGTCAGTAGGAGTAGAGAAGTCAATTTCACATAACCTCTCTGAGCCCCAGGTTCATCTTCTAGCAAATAAAAATGTTGGCTAGATGGACTCAAGTTAGCTTTCCGATGGAAAAATTCCCCCCTGAGTGTTTAGCTTACGTACTACAATGAAAGGAGCATCCCACCGGACCACGGGTGTTCAGAGAGCAATGCGATGAGGATTTGGCTTAACACATAGCTCTGAGGGACTAGGCTGCTTGAGTTTGAAAGAGAAAGATAAAAAGGAGCCACAAGAGAAAGAAGGGAAAGCTAATCAAGTGAAATGTCTGCTGGGAACTGCTTCACACAGGTTCATTTGTGAAGATTCCTAGGGGAAAGGAACAAGCTGAGACAGTGTGAAATTTTCATCAGAAACTCCAAACCACATGAACACTGCCTCCTTCCAGGTTTATGCACAAATTTCGTACCAAAAGGATTTCATTCAGATTTGCGAATGTTCTCCCTGAGACCAGGAACCTTTCATCAAAGCGGAGATTCCAGTTACGCTGTCTAGAGAGGGGTCCTTTCTCGGGTTGATTGTTTAGCTCTTCGCTGGGTGTGCTGCAGTGTAACAAGGAGTGGAGATGGAAGGGAGGGGTTTGACTTTCCTGTGCTATTGCATGGAAAATCAGAGGAGGGATTTTTTTAATAATACCTGAAAAAATGTCCGGGCTCCTGCCATTTTTAGTGGCAATGGAGAAAGGACTGAAGAAGAGTCCTCATCTGGCTTTCTCATTGTTATTCACTACTCCCCCCATTCGTCGCCACCCCCCCCCACCACATTTATGTCCTTTCCCAACAAGGGGCCAGTACACTTCTGTTTCTACCTGATTGTCAGAATTTCTTCAGTTCAGTGATCTACTGGGGCTCACCTGCTATTCAGACATATCTCTTTCACATTTTACCCTGTTCATACTCAGTGAATTTATGATTAGAGTTATCAAATCTTAAACCTCAAAGGCCTTTTAAGAGTCAATCCAACATCTTCATCTTACTGCTAAAGCAACTGAGTCAGAAGTCTATGGCATCCTCTGCCTTCTCAGCCCTGTCCTGAACCAGGACTGAATAAATGGGAAAAGGATGCTATATGCCAAGTCTCACAACATTGAATAAGGCTCCTTCCAGGGCTTCAGTCCTTCTATTCCCACAGAGGTATCATCTTTGCCACCATTCTCAATTTAATGTAAGGAAATACAATGGCATTGCTGTTTGTTTAGTGTTCTTCCTGAATTTTAGAATACAAACTGCAGCTGTCTTCACAGAATTTTAACCTGATGGTTAAGGTGAAATCGCTGAAGAAATTAGTTCAGAAAAGCATTAGTTTTTACAAACATTATAGGTAGTATCAATCTCTTCATCTCTGTGCCCTGTGATGACTCCTTCAGCATCTTTTTATGGCTTCTCTAACACTGTCTCCTCATATATCTCGTTACATGCCAGCTTTCTTTTTATACTATAAGCATTTTGATGGCTGCGTGCACATATACCTCATTTTTGTATTCTAAGCCTCTAAAATTGCATCTAGCAAATAGAAAGGGCTGAGTGAATATTTGCAGAGTGAATGAGTATTTTTTTAATACTGAGGAGACAGCGTCACCTATATTAAACAAAGTCATCATAAAAAATTAAGCAAAAATATATATATCCATGAATTCTTTCAAGATATCTTAATTTCAGAGCTTTTCTGTTTATTCAGAGCTGAGAGAAATTTGAAAAAATGGTTTAAGCAAGTTTAACATGTTCTCAATTTCTTTATATAAAACCAGAAGAGAAACAAAATAGTAAAAGAAATTAGATCACTTAAATTGTACATTGTCTCATTTATTAAAGGTATTATGCAGTGTTAAGAAATACTGGCTTGAACTGACCTATCACGTCTAACAAAAGAAATTGTATGTCCACCTAGGATGTGCGAAGAGTTTCTGTGAGTTTTAATATGTATGAGACGACAGTGAGCATGGTCTTTAGCAATAATTATGTCACATATACTAACTTCAATTTCTAGATTTTCAAGTACTTTTTATTCATCCAAGGTTGAAATAAATTTTTCAGCAGCAGAGTAGATGTGTAGTGGATGCAGCTCTTAGACATATAGTGACATTTGTCATATTACAATTCCAAGTCTTCTTACACTGAAATCATTGCTGTTACATAAAGAAAGATGAATTTTTTGGGACTAAGGAGGTAGCAATTTATTTGTCTCCTGGATTTGGTGTCAAAAAGAGGCTTTGTATAAATGACTATTAAGCCCCTGACTAGGATCGCCTAACGTGTATTGAACCACCACCCACAAGCAGTAAACTGGAGGCAGTCAAGAGCCCCATCAGCAGACTCTAGCTGAATTTTCCTTTGGATCTTGCCAGAGAAATTTATCCTTGGGTGCCTCCTTTTTCAAGGTAGCAAAGAATCCTTGTGTACAGCTTGCACATGTGAAAGTAATATGTTCCCTCTAACTTTGCCACACTGACAAACTTGAGAACATATTTCTGTAGAAATGATCTAGAAGAGCATTTCTTAAAGTGTATTCTGTGTCATACAGTTTGATTAGATTTCCCCTTTTTTCAAAAGGGGAAAAGGATTCTGTGATCAAATCGTCTAGGGAAACTGGTTGGACAGGCTCCTTTATTGTCAGACTTCTTAGGAGCTATAAATGCAATTAAGTATCATCTATCTCCAGAAAGGAGATAGAGAATACAGTATTTTCTGAGCTTAATGACTGCAAAATCTGTGTTCAACCCTAAAGCATCTTGTAGGAATAGTGTTCTGTTAAAAAACACTTGCAAAAATCTCATTCGTGTTAATGGGATCGGAAGTGAAAAGAACAGCCTATTAATTGAGAAACCTGAGATGAGTTCAAAAGTCAAAGGTTTCCTTAGAGAAAATAATCAATTCAAATGATAAAAATTTACATTTTATACTGATTTATCTAATGCTAATTAAACACAATTAGCTAATTAAACACAATTAGATTTTTCCTTTCCCCATTCTGTATTTGTCTTCTGTCCTGTAGTAAGAACACTGCCTCCCAACAATATCACCATGTTTACCAATTTGCTTAGTCCTACAATACCCATGGCATAATTCCTGCCTCTATGCTCTAAAAAGATATAGAAGAAATGGAACTACAGTCACAGTGTGCATGCCTCACAACTGTTTCTTATTTTCTAAATACCATTCTTCATTAAAAGTAAAACAGGAGGGACTGGCCTGGTGGTGTGGTGGTTAAGTTTGTGTGCTCCGCTTCAGCAGCCCAGGGTTCGTGGGTTCAAATCCTGAGTGTGGACCTAAGTACTGCTCATCAAGTCATGCTGTGGTGGCATCCCACATAGAAAAATAGAGGAAGATTGGCACAGATGTTAGTTTTTTAAGTGATTGTTTTGTTACTACCTACAGATGCTTTGAAAATAAATGAGACGAGATCTGGTCAATTAAAAAAAACACACAACAGACATAAAAGAATTCATGAATCACACATTAACACTAAAATCAAACAAACAAATAAATTCAGGGAAAGGGAAAAGCTCTTCTTTACACTAAAATGCCAACTAATAATTGTCAAAAGAATGATGGAGTTAGAAAAATCACCGTTCTGCAACCAACGTACATTCAGGCAAGAATGGTCTTTTGTAGAGTGTTTTTTCTACATTACCTGTGGCTTAATTCTTTGTAAGTGGAACTCTTAGCAATAATTGTAATGTGTAGCCCACACAAATATAAAAGAATAAAGCTTTACTAAAAAATTCTGTTAAAAGTCTGGATGCAATGATGGTTTTCTTTTTTCCCAAAACTGTTCTAAATTTAATGGTGTGACTTAGAATTCTTAGCATTTTGACCAATTATCTAAATTGGGTAGTTTATTCTCCACTTCTGTCTCTAATCTTAAGAGTCATTAACTCTTTTCTTGATGAATTCTGATGTACCAAATGTTCTTTTCCAATTTTCTTTTTTGTATCATTTTAACAAACTCCAGTTAACATCAAAGTATAAAATTGACTATTGTACCTGCACACTCTGTTTTTTTGTCTTCTCTACAGTTGTTTTGTTTAGATATTTCATTGCTAACCACCTGATGTACAGCTTTATGTCTACTTTAATTTTTTTTTTTTTTGAGGAAGATTAGCCCTGACCTGACATCTGCTGCCAATCCTCTTCTTCTTTTGCTGAGGAAGGTTGGCCCCGAGCTAACATCCATTCCCATCTTTCTCTACTTTATATGTAGGATGCCTGCCACAGCATGGCTTGACAAGTGGTGTGTGGGTCCACACCCAGGATCTGAACTGGTGAACCCCAGGCAGCCTAAGCTGAATGTGCAAACTTAACTGCTGTGCCACAGGGCCAGCCTCAACATCTACTTTAATTTTTTAAAAACAGTTGGTTATTTTTAACAAGTTGGTAAAAATTAAGAAATTAAGGAAACCTATAAGAAACTAATAATCTCGTAAAAAGATTTTAGCAGCTTTCTGAATTTATCAATTATTTTTCTCAAGTTGAACATATTTTTATAATACTGACTTAAAGGATCATATAATTTTCACATTCTAAAGAAATTAATGATATTTTTGCTGACTTTGTCATAATAACTAAGAAGATTGTAAATTTATATAATTAAGGGGCCTTGTTTCATTCTTTTTTTTCTTAGTTTCTGGGAAGGCACAAGTATGCATTATGAGCCTAGGAGATGATTTTGACTCGAGATTAAAAACTAAAAGTTAATTGTAGAAATAGAAAGTCATTTGAAAATTTTTGGGAATGGGATATATACGTGAATATGTAGAGATATATATGTCCCATTTTGGTGTTTTTCAAACCTGACTGTAGTCAGGTATCCTGTCATAACGAACATCTGTTTCTTTACTGCTTAAAAATCTAACTTGAGATATCTTTCAATGCTGCAGACATAAACTGACAAGTTAAAAAAAATAAAGTGAACAACTTATTTCAGTATGAATGGTTTATTAAAATTGCAAGATCATTCCTTGATTTAGCAAATTCTCTGTCTTCTCTAAAATAGGGAAATCAGACAAAGGCATTTGAAAATAGATTCTCTGTAACTGGAATGTGTTATTAAAAACATTTAATCTACCTAGAGAACTTCATGTTCTTGTAGATCATAAAATACCGTGTAATATAGATGTTAGCACTTATCACTGCTTTAAAGAAATTTTCTGTGGGGGAAGAATGGAAAATCTGATTCGTGAAGAAAATGCAAACATTTTCTGCTGTTAGTCCATATATATCCACAGTCAACTGGATATGAATTTAGTCCTCCTTGAAAAAATGGTGCAAGTTGTTCTGTTCTTCATGATTTAATAATTATAGCAAATATTGTATAAGTTTATGTCCTTGAAATATGAATATGTTCATCTTTCAAAAGATATAGGTAGAAGAAAATTATGTCAGTTAGCTTGCTAAGATTCTGCAAGAACAAATTAGTCTTCTTCTAAATGGCCCCAAAGCAGTTTCTCGCAAGGAACAAATACAAATGATAACATCAAACTTCACTGATGTAGAATTGGGAAGTGCTATCTAAATTGCTGAAAAATCAGAATCGTTGGAAAATCATTTAAAGACAATCAGCTTCTACCAAAACATAAAATATGAAGTCATTTTAAATAGTGCTGCTACGTAAGGCTAGTTTCTCTGTGTCTGCTTTGATTGGATCACAATTAGGATTAGATTAGCCATATGAGTTCTGGAGACGGTAAGGGCGGGCTATGCTTATTTATCTTTACATACAGGATGGCTAACTTAGAGCCTGATATATATGAGAGGAACATAATGAAAATTTTCTGCATACATAAATGGCTGAATGAATGAGAATATTTGAGGAGTTTGCTTCCATTGAACAAAATATCTCACAAAGTAGTGTTCATTTTTACATAAAAGTAAGCTTTAGTCCCATATATTGACTTGCTAAGAAAATTAGAAAGTGCTTCATCTTAGTTAAAATCAATACTGGGAGAACAACATTCAAAAGGCTTTGCTGAATACCAGCTCTGGTTTTAAACACAATAGTTTCATCCATTAAAAATCCTATATAAAAAAATACTTAACTGTGGCAACACTTTAATAAAAACAATCTGGGATTAATCATTTGATTCATTTAAAATTGTCACCAAAAGTCATGGAGGAAAGTCAAGTAGAGTAAGGGGTTATCAATTGCAGTGGAGAAGCAGAAAAGAGGTTGCAATTTTATCTGAGTTAGCAAAGGCCTCTCTGATGAGATGATACTTGAACAGAGGCCTGAAGAAAGTGAGGAAGCTAATCTTGAAGCTGTCAGAAGGAGACTTTTTCAGGCAGAAGGAACAGCAAGCACCAAGTGTGGCCTGGAGTGTGCGTATTGTATTTGAGCAAACTGCAAGGAAACTAGTGTGGCGGAGGTGGAAAGAATGAGGAAGGGAGGGAAGCAGATAAAGTCTAGAGGTTAGTACCAAATCTGTTCATGTAACTTTGTAGACCATTTTAAGGGATTTTGGAGTTTTCCTTGAAAGAGATGGGAAGCCATTAAAATCTTTCAAGCAGAGGATTGGAATTATCTCATTTACATACATTTCAGTGGATCACTGACTGGGGTGTTAAGAAGGCAAATGAAGAGTCTATTCAACTCAGGCAAGATATGATGGTGACCTGTTACCACGGAGAGAGCTTTGGAAGTGCTGGGAAGTAGCCATCAACCTGATAAATTTTTAGGAAGAACCAGCAAGATTTGTGCTTGAATTAAATGTTTGCTCATGGGCAAACCCAAGGTGTTTGTTTAGCCTCAGCAACTAACCTGAAGGATGAAGTTATGTTTTATTGTGATAGAGATGACTAAAGAAGGAGCATGTTTGAGGAGATGGAAATCAAGAGCTTGCCGCAGGTTTATGATGTCCATTAAAGAACCAAATAGAGACATTAAGTTTGCAGCTGAGTGTAGAGTTCATGGAAGAGATATGAATTTAGGAGTCATTCACATTTAGATGTGTTTACTAGAGGAAATCACCTAGGAAATGAGTGAATTAGTAAAGAAAATAATCTAAAGACTAAGATCTAAGCACAAATTTCTATACTCCCAAAATGTAATGCAAGATTTAAGCTCATTCATCAGACCTATCAAGTCTCCTGCTTGCAATTATTGAAGATTAAGGTTTATCTTGAAAGTAAAGGAATAACTGGTGGTATGCATTCATTATGAAGTTATTTATTTTTTGGAATTAGAAAGAAATGGAACATATTGTGGCACCACAAAGAGAGAGTGATACGTATGAGGAATCTGGCTTCTGTTTACAAATCTCTGTGTGACTTTTCAGGCTCAACCACAGGCAATTACAAAGGCTTTACCTGACAGGTCTCTCCAGGGAAGTTGCCCTCCCCACACCAGACTTGGGGCACAGCCACTGTGCTGCAGTCTGTGAGGGGAGTGCAGTCAAGGATTCAGGGCCCCCTGGCTGGTCTCTCTTCTCATATTTGCATTCCAGGCCCTGGCACCTTCTTTCCTAGGTCTTTATCTGAGGCCCTGGGCAGTGATCTTCTGCAGGTGCCTCTGCTGAGGCCTCCTTTTGGGGACTGGAGGAAGAAAACTTGAAGGCATCTTTAACCAAGTCTGACTCAGTACTTTTCCACTCCTAGCCTTTCCCCTTTGCTGTCCTCCCAACCCTAAGGGCCATAAAACTGGTGGCGCCTTTGTTCAGGAGCCTCCTCAACACTGAGCAGACTCCCAAGTCTGTGCTAATCCACTTAACACCTGACTGTGCGCCTTTCTAGGGAGGAAAATAGAGCAACGGGAGTGGGCACTTTTTCGTGCTTCAGACTCCTGCTCATGCCATAGCATTAAGTAATTAAAGGCTTAACTCTCTCATTTCTGGTTTGTTGCTTTAATTGGCTGCTCTGACATCTGATCGCTCCCTGCTCTCTCTCAGCTCACCTGAGCTTCTGACAAAGTAAATTATCCTTTTACATATCTTATCAGAACAAATTTTATATATATGTATACATATATGTATACATATATATATTTTTTAACAGCTTCATGTAGCTTAAATTTGTATTAAGGTATTGTCCTACATTTCACATGTACTGTGATTTTCTTAACATTTCCTGATGTTCGGGTAGTTATTCCCAAAACCCTATAAACACCTTTTTTGTAGACAAATACTGCTTTTATGTTAATCTTTCATGTTCCCACTAATTCCTTAGCAAAAAAATAAAATAAGCAAACCGTATTTTATTCACTAGGTTCTTTCTCCTGGTAATTCTTCTAGCAACATTGTTACATAATTGTAACCTAATTAATTAACGGGAAGTCACACACTTGGTGATGTAACTTCAAATTACTTGAATATATTTACAATTAATCAATTTTCCCAAACTTATTTTTACTGCTTGTTTGGTAATAATGTTGATAAACAAAGTTTAATCTGCTTTAAAATCTGTTATTATTTAGTATATAATGTGTTCCAACCTTTTTTTGAGAAGGTAAAACACTGAAATTCAGTCAAAGATAATTCCATTTTGAATCTAGATATATAGAAGAAAGCTACTTATGCATTATCAGGAAAAGTGAAATGTATCTATTAAAAAGATTACTTAGCTTTTACCCAGTACCTTATATTTCATAAGAATTTTGATATTATCCAAGTACCATTCTTAATTATATTTTTGATGTTGTCATTAGGAATCAAAGGAGCAAAATGTGTTAGACATGACAGGTACAGTTCACCGAGATTTATGAAGAGGAACCTAAATGGGAACAGGTGTCAAAAGCTGGTTCCATTTTCAACTCTGGAGCTTGCTAGCTAATAACTTCTATCGAAGTCACTAAACCGCTCTGAGTCCCAGTTTCCTCATCTCTAAAATTAATTTAGTCAAGACATTATCATAGGAATCAAATGTGTCGGTATAGTTAAAAATGACATGTATTGTGCTGTGCTACTCAATCCTATGGTATTTTTATTACAACATTAAATTTGTGGAATCTCTTGGTGAAATGCATTGGATCTTCCGTGTGGCAACAGGTAGACCATGCCTGGGGAGGTTTGCAGCCTTCCATTTCCATCTCTCAATAACTTTGGTTCTTTGCCCCTTTGTTTCCTTACTGCCTACCATGGTCCAGTCCCTTCTCTCAGCAGGAAAACTTTCTCCTTCCTCACATCTCACAGGGCCAGATTATCCGGGCTGGCCAAAGAGAAAGGTCGCTAATCAGTAAGGAATGGTGTTATGGCAGGAAGAGCTCTGGAATCAGTCCTGAAAGGGCTTGAATCTTTGACCTTAATTGACCGCTTCTTTAACTTTCAGAAAATAGCTAGCTCTTGTTTCTTAGCTGTGTAATGGGGCTGGTGATACTCTTTAGCTACCTCCTAACATTGTGAAGATCAAATAAGGTCCTCAAAAGTGCCTTGTAAACAGTAAAACATATAAAAGCAAGTGGATATTCCATTTCAGATAAACTGATCCATTCTAGCAGAAGGAAGGCAGCAAAAACTCCCTGCAAATCTTTCATGATTATGAGGAGGTATTTAAGTGTTTAACAAAGGCCTTCCAGGGACAAGATCTCTCCCCTATTGCTGAATGGAAAGGAATGGCATGGAAGACAAGCTGGGGAAGGAGATGTATTTAGTCGGGGAGGTGTTACAGGTATCATTTATTGAAAAACTGATAATCTAAGTGTAGAAATGTATATCAAATATACATTATCTTCAATTCTTATTTTAAAAAATCATGCAATGTAAAAATGGTAATGGTAATTCCTCTGGAATTACCCCCAATAAATCCCTTGCATATCTAATCCCCTGTTGGCTTTATCCTTCTTGGAGAACCCAGCTATCCCACCGTACATTCACATCCCCACCACTGCACCTGTACCACGGCAGGAATTCCTTTAGAGGACAAGCTCTAGTAGTGACTTCATAGCTGGGGACTCAGTAATGGAAATGAAAAATATTGACTCTCTGATAAGATGAAGTCTTCTTGTTACTCTTAATAACATCAATTGTATATGAAATTGCTTGATGGTTCTTAATTTTGAAAGTTGGATTTTATGACTCCAATGTGTTTCTATACTGATTCTTAAGACTCATAGATATTGTGCTGTGTCTGGAAGAAGTTTCTGAAACAGAAATGAGTAACAGATGGTTTTTCGTGTATTGGAAGGACTTTTGATTCAGATATTCAAGATGAGATTCAAAATATTCGGACTGTATCCAATTGTTCTGGAACTGGTAAATGGAAAACTCCAGTGGTTTATTTAATGTGATTGGAATTTAATGTGATTGGATATAGTAGATGGAAAGTGATCTGTTTGACTCTAACGAACAGTTTTTCCTGGTTTCTATGAAAAGACTAGGTGTAAGATATGTCAAATGATCACCATTAGTAGAAGAATTGACAGAGTTTCACAAAACAAACAGAAAATATTTTAAAAGTTGAAAGTTGTTAATATTGGGTTAAAATTTCTATCAAGATTCTGGTTGAATATTTAGTGATATATTTTATATTTAGATGAATAGAAAATTAGAAGTAATCAGTGGAAGAGTTAATGGAGGCAAAAAGAGAAAAGCTGAGTTCAAGGCTTTTGTTAGTTTGTTTTGAGTGGCTAGTGACCACTAACAGCTGGTGCCAAAGAAATCATATTTAGATTATAATCAATTTGAATAGGAATTAAAACCATAGCTAGACTCCTCAAGCACTTTGTGATTATCGAAAACAGGTTGATCATTCCCATTTTTCACAATTCACTAGAAAATTTTGTTTGTTGTTACTTGTTATTTTTTATGACTTCTAAAAGTTTTATATCATTAATAGCTACTTTCCTTAATCTTGAGGGCAATTTGGTTTCAGTTTGTAAATTTGTTAATGTACTTTAGAAAAGAAAGTAAGTTTACATTTGTGGCATTTCAACAATTTGGAAATAAAATGTTCTAAAACAATATCATTTGGAAAATAATCCTTGATGTTTATAATAATATTTCACATTGAGAGTCATCATTCCTAATGTTTCTGTGACTTGATTGCTAATTTATTTTGCTTTTTATAGAGGTAACCACATTTCTTTTATCCTTCTCTGTATCAAACCATGAAAGAAGGAAACACACACACACACATGTACACACACACACGCTCACACTTTATTTAATCAGGCTGATCCAAGTTCAAGTCTTGCTCTCTCATTTACCAACAACATGACCTCAACAGAAAACTCTAGTACTAAATCTTTATTTTAAAATAACTACCTCATAGGGAGGCTGGGGGAATTAAATGAGATAATGTATCAAGGATTGCCACTATTTAAGCAAGTATTGACAATGAATTTACTTCCCTATCATGGCTTATTTCTTACCTTTGCCCCCTGCCCTAGCCAGGAATATTTCAAATAGAATTAAAGCATCCATAAAATCATTTATATGCTTTAAAAGTTGACTATGAACAAAGAGGACTCCAAAAGTTTTCTTGTATGAGAGAAAATTAAAGAGGAAGATTGTATAAACTGAGAGTAGTCAGCTTGGATTAATATTTGTAAATTGCAAAAATACTATTTTTGAAAATCTCTTAGTACATGTTCCTTCATTACTTTACTTGGTTTGAAATTTCTTTAATAATGGTAAAATTTCCTGAAAGAAATAATCTGTAAATCCTCTTTTCCATGTTATTTTCCTTCAACTACTAAAAGTATATTTACATATGAGCACATTTATTGCTGTAAGTTCTTGAGCTAACAATATCATTTTAAACTGTCATATGTATGAGATATCATCCCAAATATTCAGCCGTGGAAATGAAAATGTAGCTTAAGGAAATCCCTCTGTGAATCTGCATCTTTGTGATCTCTGTGAGGTATTGCTGATCACGATCCTCTTTGACGATCATTTCAGAAGATCTTGGCAATATGTTTCCAGTAATTTTCTGTCAGCCATGGAACTATGATTGCTGAATTTTATTTGCTAGAATTTTATGTAAAACATATTACCTATACCTATACAACAGGTCTGCAATTTTCTTATTTCTGCCTTTTTTAATGGTTTTTAAAACAAACTTTCTGAAAAAATCAAATTGAGACGTTTTAAAAACTTATTTCTAGTCTATTCCTTGAAATATAAAATAATTCATTGATAAATTTCTTTGGCTTCAGTGTGTTTCCCCCTGTTTCATGTCATTATTGTAATAATTAATACTTTCATGTCAATCTTGGATATTCCATGTTGCCTTGTTACTATTGTGTAATTGTAAAAAGTATTCTAGATGTCTCAAGTCTTTCTCCATGAGACGTTTTGTCTTCCTTACATTTTTAACTTTGGTTATGTAAGTTATCTGTTTTATTCTCACTTGCTTTACCAGTGATTTTTCTCTTTTACTTTTTAATTTCTTGCCTGTGTTTTTCAATTCAATTTACGTCATGTTTATCAATTTATAATTTTGTCTTAATTATTTTTCTCTTTTCTGAATATTCTTGCATTTGTTGTATTATTTGACTGAATTCTTATGTGACCCATTGTGTTTTTTCTAGTTGATAATGATAGCATTAAATACTGTCCATTTGCCTGATTAAATATACCTTGCATTGCATTCTTTTTTAAAAGCACTTGTTCATGCACTTATTGTATTGTAATCAGGGTATAATTATGAGTTTTTTTCTCTTTCAAACCATTATTTCATGATTCTTTCAAATAATATCAATTTCTTCTCATGTGGTAGCTATTTTGGCCTCTGATTTTCTCAAGTTTACAACAAGAGAACAATCAATCAATCAATATGTGCATATATATTTATAAACATTATTGGTTATAGTAAGTGCTGCAAAGTAAATAAATGGGCTCAGATCAGGCAGATATAGAGAAGAGAGAATAATTGTGGGGATCCCACATTTATAGAGTAGTCAGAGGATGTCTCCTTTAGACTACAGTTAAGCTTAGATCTAAAATATAAGAAAAGGCCGACAAAGCAAACTGTAAGGGAAAGAATAACTTAAGCAGAAATCATAAATTATGCCAAGGTTCTTAGTTGTGAACACCCCAGGGTCTTTGAAATGGCACTAGACAAACTCGTTGATGTTGGCAAGGCCAGATATTGGAGGGCTTCCTAGGTAATACATAACTGAGTTAATTTATATTAAAACAAACAAACAAACCTCCAACTGCAGTGTGAAGAATAGATTGCAGTGAACAAGGGTGGAAGTGGGAAAAACAGAGTCGTGAGCCAATTTAGGAGTACGGGAGAAATAATGAAGATGGTGTTCACTAGCTTACAATGGAGGTAGAGAGAAATAAACCATGAAGGTAGAAACAACAGGTATGTAGTATGCATGTGTTTTCCCGGAATACTGAAACAAATATTAATTTAAATGCCTTACGTAGGATATATACTTTTGAGTTTGCTCCCCTATCTACCAATCTGCATCAGTGTTGGGGAGGCTGCTTCAGAAATTGTACATGTAAGTAACACACTTGGCCTATATATCCTTGCATTCACAAAGCTCACATTTATTCAGAATAATTGGAGAGATGATGCAGTATAAATATATAGGTTAATGCATTACTATCACTGAAGAATCCTGGGTTCCAGCACTCGGAGCTCCTTAACATCTAAAAAAAAGAAAAGTTGCAGTAGTTACTATTATTACATAAAGTACCCCAGTACTTACCGCATGAAGCAATCATGTTAATATGCTCACAGTTTTTGTAGATTAAGAATTCAGATATGGCAGAATGGGGATGATTTGTTTTGATTCCACCATGTCTGGGGCCTGAGCAGGGGAGACTAGAAAGCTGGAGCCGATTCAGTGCCTGAGGACAGGAATTGTCTGGGGATACCTTCACTCACATGTTGAGTAGTTTGATACTGGTTGTCAGCTGGGACCTTAACTGGCCTAACGGCAGGAACACCTGCGTATTATCTCCCTGTGTGATTTCTCTGTGTAGGCTATTTTGGGCTTCCTCACAGCATGCTGGCTAGGTAGCAGGACGAAGTGCCCCAAGAGAACCAGAAAAAGGTTGTGTTACTTTTTATGATCTAACATTGGAATGCTCATAACATTACTTTCACTAGAGTCACAAGCCTTCCCAGATTATAAAGAAATAAACTAAGTCCTGCCTCTTAATTGGAGGAAGGTGAAAATCACATCGTAAAAAGAAGGATTGGGAAACGTTTCAACCGTTTCTGGAAAACACAATCTACCCTGCAGCTGGTTCAGTTACTAATGGAACTCTGGATGTATGATTTGATTCCTACACTTTCAAAGTCGTATCTTTACTTCATTGAATGTATCATTTAGTTTAAATGTTATTTTAATTTTCATCTTGATAGTTTAAGGAAAGCAAGTCACGGTTGAAAACTACACTATTTAAAGACCATTAAGAAACATACATTTTCCAGAATAGTAAAAAAAGTATTTCAACGTATTAGCTTTTCCTATGATGAATCACAAAATGAATCAGCTTTACACTAGGAAGTCAGCATGGCTCAATACACTAATCAATGAACTAAAGCTTGAGCATATGGTGCACATACTCTACTCCTCCCAAGATATTTAAGCTCATCAAAATAGTCCAAACCAGATGCACATCCAATTTTTTTTAATGCAACAGTGAAAAATCATACTAGAAAAGATTTTTTGCAAGCTCTGTGGAAGTTCTTACAATATATTCACATGCAGTCTTTAATGTCTACTTTCCTTACTGTTCAATGAATCAATCAGGATATATTGGGCAATAGCTCTGTAAAAAATGAGGGAACCTGTAATACAATTGGCTTTTCGTATTTTACGTGAAGCCAATTCATAAATTACGTATTCATTGACAAAGGTTAAGAAAGTAATAAAAATGTTGAATTTTGACGTCATGTAGATTGATACTGATGCTTTCTTCTTCTAGCAGATGCTCAACATCATAGAATATGAAATAGAAGGGTTATGAGATGCACATTCAACTAGGCACACATCTGTCAATAATAATTTGCTGCAGGCAAGACACTGTGCAAAGTGCTTTCCTCCTTTTGCTTCCTTTAGTGCTTGCAAAAACCCTGTACATTGTCTTAAAGAATGGAGGATTTGTTTTTTTGATCCATAGACAAGAAATCCTGGGAGAAGTCGTCTAAATCTTATATGGGAAATCAGCAGTAGTATAATGCTCCCTATTCTTCCTATACATCAACTTTTGCACCTCCATGTCTTGTGTCTGAATTCCAGAGAGGAAGAAGAGGAAGCCAAAAGCTGACAGATCTAAGGATTGATTGTACACACCAGCCTAGTATATTTCTTAAGAAGAAAAAGAAAAGCTTGATAGAAAAAACACCCAGGTACTTCCTTACATCTGCTTAATGAGAATTGGATCACATGGCCACCCTTAAATTATGCGAAAGTTTGTGAAGACAAATATTTATTTTCTTTTTCTGCCTCTATAGTAGAGAAAGGCAGAGAGGAAGAAAGGGCTGTGAATATTTTTTTAGCATTCACTTCACAGCGCCTGCTGCAAATCCTTTAGAGTCTAACATTTATTGTCATCTGTGTTTTACAGTTGAGATGAGTGTGGCTTGGAGGGGTTAAGTACTTTTCCCGGTGCCATACGGTCAGTGACTAATGGAGAGGGGGTACCGACTGGTCATCCGAATTCAGTCACATTTTCAACTGCTGTATAATGCTGCTTCCTATTGCAGTCCTGGACCAAAAAGTCATTATTTCAAGAAATCTCCCTTTCATAAGCTTTTCCCCTCACGTAAATATCAGGAGCAGGTATTAACAGTTTTGGAGTATCAGTAAGATGTCAAATGCTTCATAAAAGTTATCTTTATTAAGTTCTTTGAAACACATGTTAGCCCAAATTTTTAGATTAAAAAAAGAAACCACCAAGGCTTATAAGTTTAGGTAATTTGTCCATGACCACACAAAAATAAGGGAGAGCTAGGATTTGATTCCAATTCTGAAAAATTTCAAAGCTGCTTCTTTTATTTACTACACAGCAAGGCTTGTGATTTTCTTAAATACAATGACTATTCCTGACTCCATTCATCTATATCCAGTGTGCAAAGAAGATTGTAGAAGTAATTTATCTATCTATTTAATTGTGATTAAAGAAACACATAACAAAATTTATCATCTTAATTTTTTTAAAGTATAGCTCAGTTGCATTAACTATATTTACATTATTGTGCAACAGATCTCTAGAACTTATTCATTCTGCAAAATTGAAACTATACCCATTGAATAACTCCCCAATTCCCTCTTCCCCCAGCCCCTGGCAACTACCATTCTACTTTCTGTTTCTATGAATTTGATTACTTTGATACCTCATATAACTGGAATCCACAATATTTGTCTTTTTATGACTGGCTTATTTCACTTAGGATATTGTCCTCAAGTTTCATCCATGTTGTAGCAGGTAACAGAATTTCCTTTTTTTTTAGAGCTGAATAATATTCTATTGTATGAATATACTACATGTTCTTTTTCCATTTGTCCATCGATGGCCATTGGGTTGCTCACTTCTCTTGGCCATTGTGAATAATGCTGCAATGAATACGGGCATGCAAACATCCCTTCGAGATCCAGCTTTCAATTCTTTCAGATAAATGTAGGATTGCTGGATCATTGTAGAAGTAATTTTAACTAATAAAATAACTTAAAACATTAAATCTACAGATTCCATTTGGAGATTGCCCTTTTTTCTTCCCCCTTCATCCTTGCAGTTTCATGCTAGGACAACTAACCTATGGCCTTTGACCTTCCAGTTATATAGATTAATAGAAATCATCTTGTTTCTCCAATTTGTCAGACCCTTAGCGAAATCTTCTGTTTTTAATCCCATTCTGGACATGCATGTTCTGCTGACACTATCCTCCAATGTCAGTGGCTATAAAAAGCACATATTCATAGTCATACGTTAGGGCCTAGGCGGGTACGTGGAGCCTGAACACACAGAGGGGCAGTTTTGTAGTGATGTGGGGAACAGGCTCTCAGGCTGTGTGCCTGGGTTCAGTCCCAGTTGTACCATTCACTATCTCTATGTCCTTGGGCAAGTATCTCAACCACTCTGTGCCTCAGCTTCCGTTTATGTAAATTGTAGATAACAATAATAGCTACTTCTTAGAGATATGTGAGGACTAGGCTAGTTAATATGAATAAAGCTCTTAGTATAATGTCAAGTACATATTATGTACTGGCTATAATTACTTTTTTAAATTGTCATATTACTTTTATCACCCACTCATTTTTTATTCTCAGAAGCCATTCCCTTTCACAAGTCCTCACAGAAAATCATGCCTCTTTCCCCCACTATAGTTAGGTCAATGAGTCACCTGCAATTTCTTGTATTACAGTTATTGGTCCAAGGTGGTTAAATTACCATTGAACTGTGGTGTGCTCACATTGTATGACAAATGCTCAATTGCCAGTCAATACTATCAACACATTTTGCAGTTTCACCCTCTCATTTGATTGAGTTTTTGTAAATAATTCTGTCATTTAGTGAAAGCTCAGAGTATACAATTTTTACTCTAGTTTATAAGCGATTGAAGTCAGAAACTGTCAGATTCATTGTTCTAATCCTAGCAAGAAAGGAAGAGCTAGGAAGACCTGGATCTTGTCTTTCTTGGCCCAGCCTTCCTTCCTCCATTCAAATTTTCAAGAAAAAGAGTGTATAATGGAGACAAAGAAAAAGAAAAACATTTATATTAACTGGAACTTTGGCAACAAACATCAATTTTTTAAAAATCTAGTAAATTAGCCCTTGGCTCCTAGAACAAACATATACATAGAAGTTTACTGCATCCTGTGGCAAAAATTTTATCTGCCAGTATCAGAGAAAATGGAGCTGGATAGACACAGAAGCTTGTTTGATGCATGAGTCAAGCTTGCAAAGGGATCCTGGCCCAGCCATGGCTACTGACCCTGCAGGGAGAGGTACAGAGCTCAGAGTCACCAGGTAGAGAGAAAGTAAATATGTTATCATAAAGTGCATTAATTGTAATCAATTCTGAATCTTCCAGTAGTGTCCTCAGGCATTCTTCTGGGTATTTTCCATTTCCCCCCTCCAAATCTCTCCTGGCTTCTGCCCTCTGCCTGAGTCTCAGAAAACTGACCTGTATGGATTAGATCGAAGGCCCCCTTGCCCTCTGGTTTCAGCTAGAGTTTGCCAATGAGGAGCACTAGCAGAAGATCAAAGGGAAGAAGGGAAGCAATGTCGACGGGGTGTTTAAGGTTCCCTCCAGTAGGGCTGCCACCAGCTGCCAGTGTCTGTCAACTGAAGGTCACAGGGCTGATTAAATGTCCTTTTGCCCACAGCTATTTCTTTTTAACTTCCTGTAACTACTCCCTCCTCTTTGGTCCTTTAGCACCACATCCTCCTTCTGGAATTAGTTTCAAGATTCTGGAAGATGCTTAAGGGCTTTCCTAATTGTTTCCTATATTTTCTATAAAGTGTCCTTTTATTAAACTCTCCTTAAATTACACAATTTAAATACCCCATCATTCTCCTTCTGGGATGATGACTGAAAAACATCAAAAATACTGAAGTGAGAAAACATTTTCTTGCATTCCTTCTTCATCCTTGAGGAGACGAAGTCAGGGAAGAGGAGCGGGATTATGCATGCAGTACAAATGGTTCACATTCTTGTAAATATGACTTAAAACTCAGAGTTTGCATTGTCAACACACAATTTATAAGCAAAAGGCTTGAACTTGATATGTGTAATGTTGTCTGGATCACCTCAGCTCTCTGGCCCACTGTTTTCTTCTTTGTCAAATGGAAAGCTTACTATTGGTTCATTATATGCCATAGGCTTTGCTAATGGTCAGCTGAGATCATTAATATAAAAATACTTGTATAGTAAAACAATATGCTAATATTAATTACTAATATTAATGCAAAGGGAGGTTTTCAAAATTTCAAAATTTTTATTATGAGTAATCTTTTAAGACGACAAGCCAAATGAAGAATTGAAATTTTAGCACAATAATTTGAAGGTAAGAAACTAAAAAGAATTAAAAATCTAAACCTTAGTATGAATGTAAGCAGTTTTTAGTAGTGTACTTGAATCAATATGCAGGGATTTGACTTAGGGTAACTGTAGAGCATAGCATTGGTAAAGTTACCTATTGAGTAGTATTCTCTTAAAGAAGTTTTTGTATTTTATTCAGACTGTACAATTTTTAATAAAGTACTTTTTGTGACTATTTGAAATGCAAATTTTAATAATTGAAGTGCATGTCCTGAAATGCAGGAGGAAAGCACATGAGTAATGTGCAAGGTGAATTAAATATTTATTCCCATGAAATTATTCAGAGAGGGCTGCTTGGATTTTAGTACAGTGAAAAATGTTAAAAGCAAGACTTTATATTGACACAAACAATTTTAATGAGAAAATAGACTTTACGCTGTCTCAAGGGGGAAAATATTGAAATTACTTTAATATTTGCATGTATCACTTTTCTTTTACTTAAAGCATCTTGTGTCAATTTTAGTGGTAACAGCAATCTTTTCTCTAGATTAATCCACTTTATCTACTGCAAAAAACATTGAAATAATTATGAAGAAGCATGTATTTTCATTAATAAAACAGGCACTATTTTTTTACAGATTCTAAAAAAGAGAGCATAGCTTTGATTACTGTATCTGAGAGGAGTTGAGACTATAAAGTACAGTGGAGAGTAATTAATGGCATTTTTCACATAAAACTCTTCAACCAAGATCTTTTTCTTTTTTTTGTTTTTTTTTTTGCTTGAGGAAGATTAGCCCTGAGCTAACATCTGTGCCGGTCTTCCTCTAATTTTTGTTTAAGGCATGCCTCCACAGCATGGCTGACAAGTGGAGTAGGTCTGCGCCTGGAATCTGAACCCACAAATCCAGGCTTCTCAAGCAGAGGGTGTGCAACTTTAACCGCTCAGCCACAGGGTTGGAGCCCAAGATCTTCTTTTAAAATTAAAACTAAAATAAAGAATTAAGAAAATGCACTTTTAATAATGTGAGGCCTTTTCAAATGGCACAATAAACTTATTCCAAAACAGGCGTTGGCAAACTTTTTCTGTAAAATGCCAGAGAGTAGATGTGTAGGCTTACGGGCCTGGGCTACTTGATTTCTGTTGCACCTACTCAGCTCCGCCTTATGGTGCAAAGGCAGCCCCAGACGATACAGAACGGAAGGGGCTTGGCTGTGGACCAATAACCACCGCCATGGCCGTAGTCGCCAGCCCCTTTTCTAAAAAATCAATAGTCTGCATTATATTTGATTGGGACAGTAGGAGTAATTTTTCAAAGACACTATTAGTACATGTTTAAAATGTTTCAGCTGAAATGAAGTCCACACTGTAAATAACAAGGAAGGTGATAAAGATTATGCTCTTACTGGATAATATATTGTTTCTATGCTTTAAATAGAACTAAGTGGGTTGTTTTTTAGGTCTAAACTTCTCTTTTGTGAAAAAGCCTGTTCTAGTGTTGGAATATGAGCAATCACTTTGTCATCAGGTATTTCCAGGTAATTGAAAGACAAGGGTTGTTACAGCTAGAAGTACCTAAACTTAATCTCAGGTTATGGCTATAGGGGCTTGGGGAATGTATCTAATATACTCAGCCTCGGTTTTCACATTTGTTAAATAGAGCTCTTTGCTTTGAAGAGTAAATTATTAATGTATAATGCATGTAAAGTTCTAGACATGTGGCAGGTGCTCAAGAAACATTATATTCTCTCCCATCTTCAGCTTTTTATGAAAACAGCATGTCTGTTATTTTGGACCTGAAGAAAGAACCACAAACTTTATTTTTTTAATACTGCGCTGTAGTGACAGGGAAGGGAGAACCGGGAAGGTGAGGCAGAAGATACCTTCTTTCCTGATTTTCTGGCTTTTAATTTTCCTTCACTAGCTGTTTCATCAAATTAAATAGGAATTTTTTCATACCACAGCATATTTGGAATGGTTCAGGTATTAATCTTAACTAATATATGTTGCTCTTATTGACTCATCTGGGGAAGAGTAGCTGGCAGTTCAGATTAGAATGAAATTACAGGTATTAGAATATTCCAGAAATTCATAGTCTTTGCAGGAAAATTCATGCATAAACATTGACTGTCTTTACCCAACCTTTTATAGTTCAGTTCATTTTCAGAACTCTCTATCGAAAAGAAACTCTTATATTTATGTTTTTTTCTTTCTTTCTTGGTTTTTTTTTTGCTGAGGAAGATTGTCCTGAGTTAACATCTGTTGCCAATCCTCCTCTTTTTATTTTTTCCTTGAGAAAGATTAGCCCTGAGCTAACGTCTGTGTCGATCTTCCTTTTTCTTTCTTTCTTTTTTTTTTTAATGTCAGGCACCTCCACAGCATGGCTGGTGAGTGGAGTAGGTCCATGCCTGGGATCTGAACTCGTGAACTCAGGCCACTGAAACAGAGCACACGGAACTTTAACCACTCAGCCACCGGGCTGGCCTTTATGTTTATTTTCTTAGTCGGGAAATGTGAAATAAAATTAATGAGAAATTGACTTCAATGCTAAAGTGGTGATTACCTAATCTAAAACAATAAAGATACATATCTCCATGAAAACTATCAAAAAAGACACATTTTAAGAGAATGTAACCCTTTATTTCATAATGAGTAACTGAGTTTATTTTGCACTTAGGATCCATAAAAGTACAAAATACTTTGAAAAACTGAGGTACATTTGCCACACACTCACAAAATTCTCCCCAAAATGACAAGGCAGAAGCAGACAACAGAAGCCATTACTTTATTATATGCAAGCCATAAAACTTTATTTTGCGAAGTTACTACATACACATAATGGAGGAAAATAAGTTATTACGGCGATTTATCAAGATCCAAACTATTTCCATTTAGATCAATCATGTCTTAGAAGTCCATTAATTAGCCCTTTCTGCTTAAGTGCATTCCAGTCACCACAGGCTCATCTTTACTATTCAGACTCAAGGGGTCAAGGTACATTTCATTGTCCAACAATAACAATTTACCTATTTATTTTGAGACACATATTTCAGATATTGTTTGAGAATGAGAAATCAACTTCTTGGGTGTGTCTGGCCCCCAGCAGCATATTTCTATTCACAGTTCCCCTCCTTTCATCTCTTTGTCCTAATACATTATTTTTTTCTCAGTTAGAAAGGAGAGAAAGCCATTTGAAGAGCAAGCCCTTTTAATGAGAACAGATTTTTTAAAAAATAATAAGAATCTGGACAGACCTGCCTCATGATTTGTATTTCAGGAGACTATCCTTTTTCTTCAGCCCTAATATGTGAAAAACATAGGTGAATAGGAAAAATAAGCATTTGATTAAAATGTTCAAAGTAATGGCAAAAAGATTACAACCAGAATTTCCTTGTAGTGTTTTAGTGTCCATTTACACACAAATAGGTACTATTCAATACAGAACCCCCCCTCCCCTCACACACACCATGTCTCTCAGTTCATGTTTCCTGTTAATCGCAGCTTCATGACTGCCACTTGTTTTTCTTATTTAGAGGCTTTCTCCCTCCTCCATTGAACTTCTGTCTTAGAGTACTGACCTTCATCTTCTCCCGTTTCATGTATTATAGTAGCTTCCTAACTGGCTTTTCTTACTTCAAACATGACACACTAAGATGAAATTTCTGCAGTGTTAATAATGGCTCTTTTGTACTCAAGTACCTTTGTGAACTCTTCAAAAATCTACCTCACCCATCCTCCTGAAGTTCATATTCTTGCCTCTACCATAGGGCTTGACCTGTCTCTTTAGACTCACCTTTGTCTCTATATGAATGTTAACCTTCAATTAAAATGGAATTTTTTTGTGTGCCCATGCTTCTGTTTCTTTATTCAAGCTGTTTATTTAACTGGAAAGTATGATCTCTGTTAACCTCACCTATTGACATATTGAATCCTCAAGCTCCCATCTCTAAACACATATCTTCAAGAAACCTTCCCAGCACATCCTCCTGCCCTTAAATTGTATAATTCATCCTCTTACTCTCTGACTATATTATGTACTGCTTGAGGGTTCATCTTTATTCTCTTTTGTATCTAGAACAGTACATTATACACAAAAAGTGCTGCATAAATATCTGCATTTAGATTATATCACTTCCAAAATACAAACGCAAAAAAGACAGAACTGACCTTGTGTTTACTGGAGCAGTGTGGGCAATAGTGTTTGGAAATTCCATTTGGATTGTCTCTCTGATAGAGACATGGTAATGGTTTCTGTGACTTTACAGTGGCCTGTTAGGGCTCCCTAGCAGTGAAAAACAATGATGGCCCACAGAGATGTAATACCAAGTATGTCTAGTCTTCATAGGGTATGACATTGAGGAGTTAAATTTGATGATGCAAAGACAAATAGCTTGGTCAATAAATTATCTCCAAAATGTTTATGGTGGGACAAACGCTAAACCATTAAGCATCTATTGGATCAATTCAACTCCAGCACTAAGATCAATGAAAGAATCATGAATGTGGTGTCTTGTTACAGGAAATTTTGCAAGAGTGAAAATAGGCACTGGTATGTATCTTTGATAATTTTATATATGAATTTATTCATTAATTATGTGTTTATTCAATTATTGGTTATTAATTTCAATTTTATTCAAACAAATCATCTTATCTAAATCTCCTCTCTTTTATATGATCAAAGTAAAAGGTGCATTTAGTCACAATACATTGACTTGGAATACAATTTCACATTTTCCAATTATGGGCCCCTTGATGTAAGAGTACTAGCAATCATTCTTTTTGATGCTGAATCATTGGCAAGAATGTAGCCCTCAATTTTGGCACCGTTGTTAAGCTAAAATATGGTAAATTTTACTAATATAATTTGATGTCAGCATATGGGAACGCAGTAAAGGAAAAAAGCCCCTGGTGATTGTCTCCGTATTTACACACACTTACTGTGCTTTGACCTAAAGTTAATGTTTTAAAAACTCCTTCATGAAGTCTGTGTCTTTAACTCCAAATAAAATGCATGAAATGAATTGTCTAATTCCTACTTACATTAAAACTTTATATTTAGTTAGATTTGCTGGGGAATTTTATCCTTTATCTACTGAATGCTTATTTTTTCCAGAAACTATTTGATATTTTGGAAATTAATTTCAAGTGAACCTAAGTTTATCTATGCAATTCAAGAATAAATAAAATATTATTACGTCACTGTGAAACCAAAAGAATAAAAGTGTGCCTGTGACAATTTCTCTTCTCAGAACTTCTAGATCTTGGTCACATAGTTAGAGGATGGCTCTATATGAATTTACAGTTTTCCAAGTGATTCTAAATCCTTCTGCTCCCATTATCCTTCCCATCCTCTATATCCACCTTTTCGGTCTATGTTAGTGCCAAAGTTATCTAAAGGAGCCAAGAAACACAAGTTCCAGTGAATACGAGAAACTCAGACATAACTCACCTAAAAAAAAGGAGGATTTTTAAAAACATTATTTCTTAAGATGGCAAAATTAATACTTGAAAGAAGGAAGTAGGAGTTAGACTGCATTCCCTTGAAAACACACTCTACTGGATTTCTTGCAAAAAGTCTACTCCATTTTCACCTTTTCATTCTCATTTTTAGAAATAATAAGATTTGTTATTTTGAAGACCTCTCTGATGTTCATATTTAAATAAAACTACTCAAGATACCACAGACTTTGAAAATAAGTGTTTGTTTTGATGGTATATACACTGAATGTATATAGAAAAAATCTTTCATATTTTTATCAATTTTATTTCCACTTGTAAATATTGTCAACATTTAAATCCAAGTTAACAGAACACCAATGAGAACATCAAAGCTATTTATATTAAGCATTTTTAAGTATTTTAAAACATAGTCATGCTCAGATAGACTTGTAGGATCCCAAAATTAAAACTTCCCCATGATAATGCACAGATTATAGCTTAAAATATGGAAATAGCCATAACACATTTTAGTGAAATATTTTATTCTTCATGAATACTTCATTTTTCATTTGTCCCTAAATTAATAGTCACCTTAAGAATATCTATCAATACTCAATGTTATAAAAATGAATGCATGAATAATTTGTAGGTGAATATATACATGGCCAAAGTTTAATTTGGCTCTCCATTCAAAAAAAGCAGTGTCGGTGGATATTTGGGCATTATCGTTCAATTCATGCTTACCTTTTTCAGAGATTTATAAGCAAAGTGAAAAATTCAGATTTAGCTGGGGAACACACAATGAAATATATTTAGATTAAAAAAAACATGTCTTTTAAAAACATAAGTCTAACTATGTCAGAGCATCACTCATGTATTTACTAACTACGTGGAGAAATTATTGCATTAAAAGCTACAGTATTAAATGCGCAGGTGACAGCTTCTTCTCCACGCCATAAGAAAGGGCTGATCATAATTATCTTCACCCTGACAGTTGTACTTGGCAATGGAAACATTTTTAAATGTTATCATCTCCAAGATCACTCTGGTGATTTTCTAGAAAATTAGGTGATGGTGAATGAATATGGAGTTCTAGAAACAATTGATGTGCCAAAGTAGTTACAGAAATATAATGATTAAAGCTTAAATTTAACTTTCCTTTGAACAAAAGAGACATTTTGAAAACTACTAACTGACAGGTTTTAAACTATAGTGAGACACTCACTATATGAGTCCCAGACTCATGTTCATTAGAAGTGCTCTCTAACAAATCTCCACTTTTAACGTAATTTTTGAGCCTGCTCCCATTTTCTAGAAAAGAGAATTATCATAGCGATTTAGAATGAAGTTGTAAAACTGACCAGGTCCAAACTAAAGAGCTGGGAAGGGCAACACACCACACATGCCCAAAACTATGTTTCCAGAATATTTCTGATCTGAAAAACAGTACATATGCAAGACCATAGCCTCAATATGAACTTCAACTGAATTCGTTGGATGATAATTCTTTAACCACAATGAGTAAACACAAGCACTCTTCCTCAATGTTTTTGTTAATTTAGGATATGTAACATTTTTGTAGAGCATCAAGGAAAAATCAGTTCTCTCTGCATTTAACTTCAGTGTCGGTAGATCTAAACATTTCAGTGTTAACCTATTCATTCCTTATAAATGCTATGAGGCAGAGAATAAAATGGTTAAATCTAACATTCTTCCTTAGTTTTTCTTCAACTTGCATTTAAAAGAAATGACTTTGGTGGTTTCCATCCTAGTTTGTAAATGACGAAAACTAAATGTAACTGGAGTTCTATCTGATATTGAGTCAGGAAATGCACTGGATTAAAATATAGGTAAAAATTGGTTTTTCCATAAGGTAAACATTGGCCTTTTCTTCTTCTTCTTCTTCTTTTTATTTTTTTTTTGCTGAGGAAGATTTGCCTGAGCCAACATCTGTGTCAATCTTCCCCTATTTTGTATATGGGTTGCCACTACAGCTTGGCTGCTGCTGAGTGGTGTAGATCCACGCCCACGAACTAAACTGGGGCCACTGAAGCAGGGTATGCTGAACTTAACCACTCGGCCACAGAGCTAGCCCTGGCCCTTTCTTCTTTAATTAATAAAGAATTCAAAACTAATTTTTTCTTGGGAATAAAACATCTTGGAAATAAATCCAAGGAAATCATGGTTTTATGTTTTCAACTAGCTCTATTCTAAACAAGGCATACAAATAACAAGTGAAAAAAAAAAAACGCTAACGATATTTTCCAGTCAAAAAATTACTACATAAACATTATGCTTTAGAATAGGCCCTCATTACAAATAATGGTAGATTATATTTAAATAAAATATGTATTAAAATTATTCCATCTTTTAAATATGAATTACAGAACTCATAAATTTGAAATCTTAATAGGATATAAGTAAAATAAGGCAAATTAAAGTAAACATATATAATGCTATTTTAATATACTGAAATTTGCAACTAATCTGGTTTACATAAATTTAAGTAAATTAATCTGCAAGCTTTAAAATATGAAAGCCTATGAAAGCCTTAAAATAGTTACAATACTACTCACATTTTAAACATTGGTGCCTGCATGTTAAATTTACACTTCATGTATTGAAGTACAGTAGACGATGCTGGATTCAGTCAGACTGCTTATGATTTTCACCTAGTAAGTAGAACTTACAAGTAAAGATAGCCAACCCAATAAACCAGATTGAACAGGGCAAAAGCTGTTGGGAAAAATATTCGAGAATAAGAATCAATTTTGGCAATGCGTATGTGTATCCTTCCCTCCCTCCAAGATCCTGTTCTGCAGTCTTCAAAGCAGCAGAAGAAGCTAGCACAATCTTTGCCCTCCAGACACTGATACCCGTCCTCATCTTCTCCTTGTGGCAGAGAAATGTTATTCATTGGAATCAGAGTGGATCCGGGATGGAGTCCAGGAGATATCTGAGTAAAATAAGAAATGAGTTTTGAGAGAAAAAAAAAGCATGAAGAAAGATCAATTTGTCCCCTCAAGGCAAACCCTAAGAGGCTGATATACAATAAAAATACTCTTATTTTCCAAAAATCAAACAGGTATTCAATCTTATCATGTTTTTAGATGATAATTTATTTTGTAACACGTAACAATATCATTTTACATTCCAAAGATTAAGCAGAAAAAAAACACCTTTTGAAAATGAAATATACTGTATACATTTAGAAAGTTGATCTACTAAAATATTGCTAGTCATGAATCCAATTCTAAAATGAGAATAAACTGTATATTTCTGATATTTAACAGTAAAACATTTACATGCTATAAATATCTATTCATTTGCTATGGTAATATAATGGACTTTGATTATTTTAGTAATAATGAGAACAAACAGCAAAGATGACATTTTGGTAAGGCAGAAAACTTTGAGAAACTGTGAACGAATAAGAAAGATATGGGGTTTGTAATAGTGGATAAGCACAAGGCATCATATTTAGGAGAGAGAACATGCAGGTGTTAAAAAGTCAGGTTTGGGAACAATTGGTGTTCAAAATTCTGCTCATTCTACCGGTGTAGCTCTCCTCAGAGCTGGAATTACATTGGCACCTAATTTTTGTGATGGCTGTGATGAATTTCATAACTTATGTAAAATGATCTGTGTTCCACCTTGACCGATAATAATAGCTACTATTATTATCAGGAGTATTTGGGACACATATCAAATTAACATTTTATGATAACCATGCTCTGAATAGTACTTAAACAATAAACAGAATTTTTAAAAACATAAAAACTCAAGCGAGGCCAGGCTGCTACGGAATATTAAAGCAATCACTTTGGAGTCAGACAGGCTTGGGCTGAAATTCCAGCTCTGCCCAGCAGAGTTGAATAACCTTGAACAGAAAATGTCACTTTGTGTCTTCTGCTGTACAAAGCTTGCAATAACAACACGTAGATCTGTTTGATGACTAAATGAAATGATGCATATAGAGCACCAAGTAAAATATCGGAAACATAGCAAGTATTTAGCTGCAATAGGTGATACTTATTGTTGTTGATATTGCCATTGTTATTATTGATTCCTGAAGAGGATTATATCACAATTCGCTCTAAAATATGTTCTAAAATAAGCAACAATAACAACAACCTGGACCTCATCAAAAGTGTTACTGGAAAAAAAAACACGTTAATTAACACAAATAAAAAAGAAAGTAAAATATGAGTAAAGATGTCAGATTTAATAACTCTTCATCCTTCAGAACTTCCACATATTTCAGGGGTATCTTAAGACGAGAATATCAAAATTTATTATAGTCAGTAGTTTTGTTATCTAAACATTAAATACAATGCTGAGATTATAAATTTTTTAACCTGATCTTAAATTCTTTCCAATGAAAATGTTTATAAATTTTTTCATCCTAAGTTTTGAAATAAATAAATCTCAAAGCCATGAAAACTAAATATTGCTTGGAGAAGATTTTAAAAATTAAATGCAAAAAATGAGAATTTCCTAAAATTTGGACCTATATTCAAACCTATTTTATTCCTAAAAGGAAACATAGAAGCCAAACCGCTAAATATTAAACATTCAGTAGATGCAAAAAAGCGAATGATCACATTTAGTGATATTTTAAAAACATAAATGCATCATACAAGTCATAATATCCATGTTAGAGACAAAATGTGCAGGCCGAAGATAAGGAGCAATGCCATAAACACAAATAAATTCAGGATCCATTGCCTAGAAGTATCCAAAAAAGCAGAGGCAGTATATTACTAAATGTTAATGACAGATCTTTTGAGGTTGACATTTGAGGATACCTGACTAAACTCCTAAATTTTAGTGGAGCACTAAAATTATGCATAAAAATGAGACAAATTGATATTCATTTCCTTGTCACCTAATACTTAAATAGCATATGTTCAAATGCTAGTCAGAGTGAAAAGTGATTAAAATACAAGGTTGTTAGTTGGCAATTTCAAGGTTATATGACATAAAACACATTCTATATATCACTCAGCACGGCCATGAATGGAAAGATGATGTGTTTATTGGAGATATCAATTGTTCATGAAAGGGATGATTAAACATTAAAGTGCACAAAAATGGAGAAAAACTGCAAGTGGTTCATTTAAAAAATGGACTAATCGCTGGTGGTCAAAATCATGGAGAGCTCTTTTGCAGCTGACAATTTTCTAGTTTCCTGCTGCCCCCCACAACACCACAAATTCATAAATTGACAGAAACTACACTTCAATGAATGATGAATGTGAATAGAAATAGACTTAATATGTGCTGAGAAAAATATCCAAAGAGCTGACACAGTGTCAATAAAATAAAATACTTTTGACACACAGGTTTGTGACCTGGAAACCACTGAGAGATTAATTGGACGAATATACATCTTCCAAACCTTATTTGTCTGAAGTGTAACTATATTACTCATCTTATAATTTTTCAAGTAAAGATCCTGCTGCCCTTCAAAATGCAAGCATTGAAAAAATAAAAATAAATGAATTTAAGTGATATAAAAGGAAATGATATAATTGAATAGGATTTTCTTTTATTTTGAATGATATAGTTTTGAGAATATACCATTTTTCTGTTATTTCAAAAGGTCTTTAAAAATATAGCTAAATTTAACATTTTGAGAAATTTATCCTATTCTCATTATTAAAGATACATATATGTCTGGTTATATATTAAATGTTATATTCCTTATATATTAATAATATAGTTAAATATACAAAATATATTTTAAGATATACTACTATCAAATAAATATCATTAATTAGTAAAACATCTACGTACAAATTATTTTATATATATTTACATATTATAATTACTATTTACATAATATGCTAATGTCATTAATGCTGTTAAATATTACTAATACGAATAGCAACATTATAAGGTCATGTTATTGATATTATGAAATACTGACTATTATTACTATCATTAATTTCCCATTTAACACATTGCACATGAGAATGCCAACCTAAGCACAAGTTTTCCTCCACTCCACTTCCCCAAAATCTCATTTAAGTATCAGTCAGGATTTAAAAAGTTACGAAATCCACATCAGTGTTAAATATAGACATAGGATGGATCTTGGTGATGCTGAGCTGCCAATCAGCATGTCAGAATTTGTGATGAGTTTTTGAAAGACAAAGAACAGATGGCAGTAGGCCAACAGATAAAGTAGACCAAAAGAAGCCAAATGTCAGAAGAGGTTCAGGCGGATAGGAGCTATTCTTCCCATCAAAGCTTCAGAGACACTCACTCTAAGGCAGGAAGAATGAGAATGATAGAATGGAAACCATGGCATTGGCTAAAGGCCCATCTCCTGAACTAGCTTTCTACTGTGCCTGCAGAGAAGAAGAGGTGCTGACAGGTTGGCATTTGCTCCTGGTTAGAACTTTATAACTTCTAAAATAAGTAAATAAATAACCTCACTCTAACCCGGGGAGGACTAGGGCTCCTGAAGCTGGTATTGGAATGTCCTATAATATCCTCCTCATCATTTAGAGTGTGTGTGTACATTTGGAAGCAATCAGATGTCATGCTCCCCACACGCACACACGAAAGTGAAATCCCACAGTTGCAAACTCATCAGTTATGCGCCAAGTTTGCAGGGCCTGTTGGAGAGAAATCGCCAAGAACTTTCTAGGTAAACCAACAACATAAAAGAAAAAAATGAAAATGAACAGCTATAATTACTGATTCTAATATTTCAGGAAACATAACAGATCATTAAACTTTCTAATTAATTCACTTAGAAATACTTAAGGGGCTATTGTGTTCATTTAAGGAAAAAAGGAGGGAGAACAATTAGAAAATAAGAGTTCCCAGAAATTCAAGTTATTATAAATTTTAAAAAAACTAAAGCATTGTAAGATAAAATCTTGAGGAAGTTTCCCATAATATATAGAAAAAAATACCTCAACGAAAAACATGATAAAAAGAAAATCTGGAATACGTGGATTATTAACTTGGGAGGGCTAATTCATCTCATAATAATTTTACAGGAGAAAGTAGAAATTAATTGGAATAAAGAATCAAGAAAATTCTCCGAAATAAGAGATAGGAATATTAAGTAACAAGGAAGTGAATGAGGTCAAAAAACAGAAAGTGTACTAATCATTAAGAAAATGTTTGTGCCCTGGGGAAACCAATGATGATGAAAAATTTTAGGTAAGAAAAGAAAAGGGTTTACTGACAAAGAAATAATAATCAGATTGGCATTAGAATTAATCATAATAATGAATTAAGAAGTAGAGATTTAAGTGTACTGTTTAAATTTTTTAAACTAATCAGTATAATAAGTATTAATGGTAAGATAAAATATTGAAGAAAAGAACGGGAAGGAGACAATGGGAAAGCTACATTTTTCTTTCATTTATACCAAACAGTTGTAACTACTTTGAAGTTTGGTACTTCAAAAATTAGTAGTATAATGGAAATAATCATCAGAGGAAAGTAAAAACAGAAATGGTTAAAATGTGGTTAATTCTAATGGTTGAGACCAAGGGTGCAGGGCAGAGAATTTTATTCTTCCTTTGTACATTTGACATTGTTTGATTTGTTCAAGTGTTTCAACCTTGCATATATATTACTATTAAAATAATTTTTTAGATGAAATTTTTACTCATGGTTAATCTGGTCCCTTTCAGCTGCAATAATCTATGGTGGTTTCAGTAGGAAGAGAAATATGAAGGAGTGTTATCTGGAAATCAAGGTAGAAGGAGAGCTATTGTTGGGGAGACCTACATGCCTCGAGAGGAGCGTTACATGACCATTGTCATAAGTGATATTAAATGGCTACTCTATCTGTTGAAAACATCCTACATCCACTGACTCTTTAAAGTCATTTAAATAACATTCTTGCTGTATTTCTCATTTTACCGAGATCAAATGATCACTCCTGGGAACTTTGCCAAATACTATTATAGGAAGGGAGGTCTATAATTTGTGAAACAGTATATTGATATAGCTTCACATTATTTCAGTACTCTGAAAGGAAGGCAAATGTTTATTCATATAGGTATGCAACTGGCTGAAAATAAGCTCTTGTCTTTGCAGGGATTGTGAGCAGAAACAAAAAGCAAAAACACAAACCCTTCCACACATTATTTCCACCTTAATGTGCTGGTTCTGGCTCTCAGTTGTATATTACTTCTTGAACTATTGCAATAGTCTCCAAATTTATCTCCTCGCTTCTTTTGCCATTCAAGTGTATACACTATGCTACTTCTGATTATATTTCAAAAACATATATAAAAATGTCATCTTACTTAAAAACATACACGGCTTACCAGTGCTGACAGGACAAAACCTAAATTTCTTACACAGTACAGGAGATTTTCTACTTCTTGGCCATAAACCATTTTTCTATCATCAACCTGGGCTATTTTCCTTCCTATGATTCCTATTTTCTAGATCAGCACTGTTCAATGGAAATTTCTGTGATGATAGACATGTTCTCTATCTGTACTGTTCAATATGGTAGCCACTAGTCACATGTAGTTATTGACCACTCGAAAGGTGACTAACAGTACTAAGATACTGAATCTTAAATTTTGGTTAATTTTAATTAATTTAAATGAAGCAACCTAGCCATATATGACTAGTTGCTACTGTATTGGGCAACACAGCTTGGGACTTATACCAGTCTACTGTTTATTCTCACGTGTAAGGCTCAACTCTGCTCACATGGTTCCTTCTGTCTTAAATGTTCTTCCTAATTTGTTCTCCTGAAAACTGCAACTCATTCTTCAAAGATCTACTTCAACAATGTCACAATTTCTCTGTAATTTTCTCTGTCAAATTCCCTTTGGAAGAATTAGTTTACATGCTTTTTGAATACCCTATTTACACTTGAAATGAAAGAAAGCCACCCTACTCCACTGGGGCCCACTGTGACATAGCCTCTTCTCAACACTGTGTGCTTGCTAAGTCAGTGTTTCATAGACCTTAATACATGGTGTCTCAAGATTTCCTCGGTGCAAAAGATAGGCCAAATAAGTCAGACTTTGTAGTACCTGTCTCTATTTCAATAGGAACATCTCCTTTAAAAAATAATTTTTATTTATATTCTTTATAGGAAGTATTCTATTTCTGAAAAGGTATTTGAAACCAGTCATCTAATTGTTAATTCCCTTATAATGTCTTTGTTTACTTTTGATTTTTATACTGAACTATTTGTATTATACTTTATTACCTTACATTTATGTTTCTAATGTATTTTTTCACAACTGCATTTAAAGACCCCTGAAAGCAGAGAATACATTTTATCATTATTCTTTCCAAAGTGCCTAGTCCCTGGTTGGCAAAATAAATTTCCATCATTTTACAGTTTAAATTGAGAGATTTCACATAAATTCTATCCTCAAATGGATGTATTGGGCCCCTGACATAGTGTAACATGGTTTTCTGAGATTTCTAATCCGCTATGGACTGAGCATTTGAGTTTCAACATGAACTATTCTTTAGTTGGTTGGTTGACCACAATTGCTCTTCTGTGATCTTTATCTGTTCCATAAAGGATCTTGATTCCATGCTCCAGCATAGTTAACTTATTAGATTATCTTGAAAATAGATGTTGAAACAAACATACCTGAATCATATTCTTTTTTTTTTTTTTAGGAAGATTAGCCCTGAGCTAACATCCACCGCCAATTCTCCTCTTTTTGCTGAGGAAGGTTGGCACTGAGCTAACATCCATGCCCATCTTCCTCCACTTTATATGTGGGACGCCTGCCTCAGTGTGGCTTGATAAGGGGTGTGTAGGTCTGCACCTGGGATCCGGGCCGGTGAACCCTGGGCCGCCGAAGTGGAATGTGAGAACTTAACTGCTGCACCATCAGGCCGGCCCCCATATTCTTAATGAATAGAAATAAGAACACCATAAAATGTATTAAATGGAAATATGGACCCAGTCAAAATTTCATTGACATTTATAATAAAAAATGAAAAAAAAAGAAATGAAGAAATAAAAGAAAAAGGATAGAAGGAAGACCAGAAGGAAGGAAGGGATGAGAGGGAGAAGGAGAGAGTGAGGAAGAAAAGGAAAGAGAGAGAAAGGGTCCAATATATCATGTGGAAAGTAAGGTAGAAAGCATCTTTATTAATTTATGCTCTTCTGGAGGGTTCATTAAAGCTAAAAGTCTATTGTGCTCAAATACTACCTCTTCCTAAAGAAAATAAATTGGAGTGTTCTGGGATTCTCAGTAAAGCAGTCAAAGAGAGGTCAAGAAGGGAGTTTTAGTTTTGCTTAACAACAGACATATTGACCCTTCAGTGACTCTAGTCAAGGTCTTTGGTCCTGACCTATTGCCATATATAGTTTAGAGAAGAAAAGGGAGAATGCTGGATTTTAAACTACTCAGAATTTTGAGCCTATAAAAGAAAGTGGAGAGATGGAAGCATGGAGAAAGAGGAAGAGAGAGAGAGAGAGAGAGAGAGGGAGGAAGATAAACTCACAAACAATTGAAACAGGTGTAAAGGCAAGATGCTGCAAGATTTCTGTGTTTAGATTGTCCATTTGACTGTCCTGGCTGGAACAGAAGAAAAACACAGATTCCACAAAGCCCTTTAAGTAGGCCATTTGAGACAACAGCAAGCAGAACTGTCTATTCTTCATAAAAGTTCGTCCTGATTTACCTGATTAGCAAGACCATATGACCACTGAACCAGGCAGTGAGTCAGATTTGGTTAGCGATCCCAGTTTTTTACTCAGTTTCATTTAGTATCCAAAGAGCTCATAAAGCATATAACTGAACAGAAAGAAAAGACGATAGAATTTTATATTGGATGGCTCTAAAGGAAACATTTTTCGGACCTGCGTAGTCTATTTAACTTCTGATAGTTGCAATTTGGTGCTTCAACATTCTCATTTAATTTTTATTCCTTAATTTTTCATCTTTAGAATTTTGCTTCTGGAGCTTGATGCTAAATTTTAAATACTGACATATAGATTTTTTTTCTTAAATACTTATTCTAGAACAGTGTCTAGAACATGGGTATTGTTAAAAATATTTGATGAATGAACGACTAAATAAACATCATAATTTTAAAGTTTGCACTCCCATGTTTCAGCTTTCTGAGTAAATGCAACGTCTGGTAATGTGGTTGCGAGTGCATGATCTGGACTCAAACCAATCAGCTGCAGTCCTAGTGTAGCCACTTACTGGTTGAGTGCCCTTAGCTAATGTAATAATAGTACAGACATTATATATTCATAGAATGAAATTAGAGAATCCATGCGAGATTGTAGGCAGACTGGATTTTAAAGTAAATTATTTTTACTCCAAAAATTTTCATTCACAATTTCCAAAAGTAAAATTTTCAAGGCAGTAGTTGAACACGGCTATAGATGAGTAAATGATGAAATGGAAAATTCAGAGAGGATGCTTGACTTTGATCAGAGGAAAATAGCAGAAAACCTGTGTTTTTCTTTATTTAAAAATTTAGCAAATGGATATTAAAGTTGAAATAATTGCCTTCTGATGGTTTGTCTATTCAGGGGCCATAATATATCCTATGGATAAGCTAAAATAGTGTCAAATCGAGAGAGTGACAGGGTAATTGTGCAATGTAAGTCTCGAATGTGCCAGCAATGTTCTCTGCCTTCTTGGAATACTGTGGCAATCTGAAAGTAAGTATACAAGGGTTTGGTCCTGGAGTATAACATGAAAAGTAAAATATAATTTAAAAGTATGTCAAAGTTTTATGAAGAAACTAATGAAAAATGGGGGAAGGGAGGAAAGAGAATCCTAAAACTTACAAAGTTAGGAGCTAACATGGAAAACTCTATGTCTCAGTATATACACACTACGGTAGGTTTACAAGCTTACAACTCACACATAGCTGTTTTATACGTTCTCATTTATTTGGATATTTTGGAACCAATTTTTTTAAAATAATTACTAAAATCAGCAATAAAGTGCCTTCGTTGTTGGTATCAGATAAACAGTTAGCTACTTTTCTGAGTCTTACGAGAACAGGAAATATAAAGCTTAAGTTCTGACACCAAAGAAGACCTGGGTTTGGGTCCTGGACCCTTCACTTCCTAGGGCCGTCCTTGTGTAAATTACTGAATTTGTATTCGTATGAGTATAAATGAAATCACACATGTAAAATACTTAGAGACATGCCTGGCATACATAGCAAGTGTTAGATATTACTTTAAGATTGTTATAATTACTATTATAACAAGAAATTATAGTCAATCATTCAACACTTAAGTATCTTAGAAGCAATAGAATCAATTCTAATATACCAATTTGATGTGATATAAGTTAAGGTAAATATATGATTGGGAAGGGGGAGTAAGAGCATACAAATATATAAAAAACAAAAAAATTTTTATAGCTATGACTTTCGAACATAGCTCAACACTAACATTAAAGAGAGATCTCTGTTTTGTGGTCCACTTGTTGAAAGTCCAAATCCTAACACAAAAATAGGATCAAAGAGAGATCTTAAATAATTTTTTTAGGTCCAAAGAATCTACCACTTGGGGAAAATTCACAGCATAAGAAGCCACTCTTTACATGGGTGGTCCGAGAGTGTTTCCTAAGGATAAATATAAATACTCTTTTCTTGGTGGGCAATGTTAGGGTCTCCAGTTTCACCTTAATTTTATTTATCTTTTGCCAGGGTACCTCAAGCGTCCGTATCACTTTAAGCAAATATAACATGAGTGTTTAAAACAGTATCTCTAATAGTGAGTTGCTGTTTATAAAAATAGAGATTTTTAACGTACCGAGGCCTTATTTTTTAGCTTTCTGTTTCGTGTGGTCTTTCCTTTTTTGTTGCTGGTGAAATAATGCAACGTGCCATATTCCATCAAAGCTGCAAAAACAAAAATGAAGCAAACAGAAACAAAGAGATCCATCGCAGTCACATAAGAAACTTTAGGTAAGGACTTCCTGGCGATTGTACTCAGAGTTGTCATAGTCAGAACTGTAGTGATACCTGTGGAGGGAGGGAAAAAAAAAACAGAAGTTGAAAAATTACTTAACAGACTATTTTTATTCTTCCACGGGATTAGGCAATATTATGAGTGGAAATTAACAATGGAAACAAAAGGATGTGATTACTCATGATTTACAAAAAAAATTAAAGTGCCGGTAACCATAGCTACATTATGTTCAGTGTGCTCTTTGTGTCTGTATGAGTTTTTTGGTTTTGGTTTTGGTTTTTTTTTGAGGAAGATTAGCCCCGAGCTAACATCTGCTGCCAATCCTCCTCTTTTTGCTGAGGAAGACTGGCCCTGAGCTAACATCCATGCCCATCTTCCTCTACCTTATATGTGGGACGACTGCCACAGCATGGCTTGCCAAGTGGTGCCATGTCTGTACCCAGGATCCGAACCAGCGAACCCTAGGCTGCTGAAGCAGGACATGCCAACCTAACTGCAGAGCCACCAGGCTGGCCCCTGTATGAGTTTTAATCATCTAAATTCAGTGGAACGCAAGTAGTTGACTCCCCGTACCCATCCTTCCCTTCCTAATAACAGACCACCCACTTTTTCGCTGGCATGCGGCTGTCTGGAAGAACAACTTTCTTTGTCACCTTTTCTCAGCTATGTGTGGCTGCAGGCTGAGATCTAGCCAAGGAGGATTAAGACAAGGATGTAAAGAACGTGTCTGAAAGATGGCGTTAACAACGATTGAAGGGAATCAGAAGGTACAAACTTCCAGTCGTAAAATAAATAAATCACGAATAGAAGGTACAGCATGGTGATCATAGTTAATAATACTGTATTGCATATTTGAAAAGTGCTGAGAGAGTAGATCTTAAAAGTTCTCATCACAAGAAAAAAAATTTGTAACTAAGTATGGAGATGGACCCTAACTAGATTTATTGTGGTGCTCATTTCACAATATATGCAAATATTGAATAAGTATTTTGTACACTTGAAACTAATATAATGTTATACATCAATTATCTCCCCCTTAAAAATAGAGATGGCATTAACGAGACAGGAAATGCTCTTCTTTCCCTCTTTCTTATGGCTTTCTGCTGGAATACAATGGCCAGAGCACCAGCAGCCACCTTAGAAAATTAGATGGTCATGAGAATTAAAATCACTCACAACACAGCAGAAAGCTCGAAGGAGCCTGAGTCCCTCCCACTGCAGTCACCCGTTGACTTCCCCACTCCGGACTTTTCAAATGAAAAACAAACACCCCTCTACCTAATTTAAGCTATGGTGATTTGAGGTTTTCTGCCACACATGGTTAAAATTACTCCAAACTAGTGCAGTGTTTTCTTACAAGACAACTTGAATTAAACCTATTTTTTTATCTCAAAGTTTAAGTAAGGAAAACAGGCAAAATTATATCAATGGAAGATTTTAAAAGCACAGAGTAAATCTTCATATTTTGAAGAATTCAGCATACAAAATTAGGATATCACCCTCGGCCCCAGCCCTATGTGTACATCCTGGGGGTGTCTGTTTCTCTTTACCCACGGCCTTCTTGCCGTTCTTAACTCTTCTGGTTTTAGCCTCCCAACTCACAGTTGCACATGCTGTATCTCTTCTTATCTAAACTGCCATAATTCTCATTCTTTGTCCCATGAAATATGGCCCCATGAACCTAATTGTCTATTCTCTAAAAAGTACTCAATAAAATGCCAGATGACTATTAATTTGGCCAATTATTTATAGAGTGGATATACCTGGGATGAAAATAAAAATAGAAAGGGTCTCTTTGGGCTGACGAAGGCAATAGCCACCTCTTTTTCTCATGTCTCCGTTGAAACGTGCCCTAATAATTCTTCTTACACGCCTATCTTTTTATTTTCATCATCACTTCGGGTTGAAAAAAAAACTTAAAGATGACACAGGTATGGTGGTTTGGGAGTCATGAAGGCAAATTTAGGTTCAAATTCTGATGCTCCCGTCTGTTAGCCCTGTGGCTTTAGGGAAGTTTCTTAACTCCTCTGTGCCTTCCATCTAAAACAACTGGCACGGTAATATCTTATTTGGTACTATAATAAATTTATACAAAAGGTATTTATTTTACTTATTTGTTCTTAAAAGTGGATACCTGGAATACTGATTTTAAGTCTTTCTTCCTTTCTAATATTAACATTTTAAATCTATAATTTCTCCTTTATGCAATACTTTACCTGCATCTCACAAATATTTATATGTTAAATTTTTATTAAAATTCAATTTGAAATATTTGCTAATTTCCCTTTTGATTATTTTTTGACCCCAGGGGCATCTAAAAGGTCATTTTTAAATTTCCAAATAAATTATTGTCTATATTACTTTTATTGATTTTTAATTTACTTCGTTTTGGTTAGAAAAATACTCTGGAAAATTTTAGTTTTTTGAATTTTATTGAGATCTTGGTCAATGTTCTATATGCCCTTGAAAATATCATGTATTCTGTAGTTGGGTGTAGTGTTCCATTAACATCAGTCAGGTCAAGTAGTTGATAATTTCATTCATATTTTCTACAATTAATTGATTTTTTTCATGTATTCATTTCTTCATCAACGAATAAGAAAGAGTATTAAAATGTCCAGTGATGATTTCAGATTTGTCTATTTCTCCCATTATTCCTGACAGTTTTTGCTTCACTTATTTTTAAAACAGTGCTATATTTAAAAAGCTTTGCATATATGGTAAGTGCTGAATAATCTCAGTGAACACTAGCCTTCCCTCTTTCTTGCTTTGTATACTGGTTTTCTGATAACTTAGTAAATCACAACATTCTCATAGTCAGACAAAGGTAGATTTCCAAAGATATTGCTGGCTTCCATAATTATGTCCCATCCCAACTAAAAAAATCTTAATGCTTTGATTTCATTATCAATTATTGTATTAAATTTCACTGTACTAAAATATGGCTACATTTCTATTTCATAAAGTAAGGAAAACTAAAGCAGAACTTAGCTTCTAGACATTTATTTCTTTAGTTTTTTATTTTGTTTGCTTTTAGGAAGATTGGCCCTAAGCTAACATCCGTGCCCATTTTCCTCTACTTTATAATGTGGGAGGCCTGCCACAGTATGGCTTGGTAAGTGGTGCGTAGGTCCATGGCTGGGGTCCAGGCCAGCGACCCCTTGGCCTCTGAAATGGAGCATGTGGACTTAACCACTATGCCACCGGGCTGGCCCCTCTCTAATTTAGTAATTATTATGACAGAGTTCAGCTTAAAAAGAACATGGTGGATTTCCTATTAAAATATCTCTGAGTCCACAAAAATAAGAAAATATTTGGGATTTTAAAAGGACTCATTGATATTTCTTCCATGGCTTCCCCTGTTCAAAGTCCTGCAATAGTCTCCCATCACATTTGGTAGAAAATCCAGTCTTTAAAATGACCTACTGAAACTGACATGATTTAACTACTGGCCACCTCTCCAATCTCATTTTCTACCACTACTCAGTCACCTCTAGTCACATTGTCTTCTTTCTGACTCTCAAGCATGGCATGCAAGGAAGAATCCTCTTCAGAACTTTGTGGTTCTCCCAGCCTGGACTATCTTTTTACCAGGTAGCCACCAGGCTAGCTCCCACACTCCATTAGATCTCTGCCATCTCCTCAGAGAGATCCAGGCTGACTCCACGAGATAATACAGCAAACATCATATCCACCCACATCCCCTGCCGTTCTCTAACCATTCATTTTGCTTTCTCTTCATAGCCTTTACTACTCACTGACATTTTACTATATGCTTTTTAGATTTGTACATTACCCGTATATCCCACTAACATAAATGTTTTATGTTTTAACATGAACATGAGGGTTTTACAACTTTTGTCCACTGTTAACACTACAGCACCTAGAACTCTGCCTATTTCATAGAAAGCATTTGATGAATGTTTGTTAAAATGCAATGTTGAATAAATGAGCTGAGGCAATTGTCCTTCAATTATATATATATATATACCTTATCCTTCTAGTTGATATGCTAATACTAAAAAATACGAATTCATGCAAAAATACAATTCCATAATTGGCTATTCTCTTTCATGACACTATGGCATATGGTTTTTGGCTTCATGGAAACCTAATGGTAGAAATAATCCATTCAAATTCTATCTGGGAAAAAATATGAGAATAATGTTTAAAAAATACAATTTTTAAGTCATAACTCATAGTAGCATACAAAAAACCTAAAATAATTTATTCACCTTGGAACATAAAATAATTTGAGACAATGGTAGGAAATAAAACGAGGTCTGAGTGCATTTTGTCCCCGAGCTATGTCTACACAACTGTTTAGACTCCCAAAGAAACTGCATTTCCAATTACGGAGCTAGATGCCTCAGGCTTTACCTTGCTACTTTTACATGATTTGCATTTTACTATATTTATTAAATGGAGTTATTTACCAGCTATCATGGAAACCACATGAAAACCTCTTTACTGTTGAAAACAGAAATTGTCCCAACTTTCTTCATGTTTTTTAAGACATAATTATCAGTAGTGTGATTCTTGTCTTGGGAATGAATCAATTGATCAATAAGTTGTCTTCATATACAAATACATGGACGTAAGTTATCATTTTATTTTAAACAAATGTATAGTAATTACATACATTTTCTTTTATGATTTTGATTATTGCTATGAATTGCTAAAGAAAGAAAACAAGAGTCTATTTTATCAAGCATGAATTATAAATTACTCTTTTTTAATCAGCGTTATTGTACAGGCAACTTTCAAAATATTCACAGACTAATGACACATTTTATAGATTGCAGAAGCCCAGATCTTCTTGTTCCTTTCAGCAACCTGCCCTTTAGGCAGTCGACTCTTCATCAGCACCATTGTTAAAGCAGAGAATTGCAAAGCCTTCTAAACACACACTAGTCAATAAATGCTGGCTATTAGTCATTCAGCTAAAAAATAAAATCTTGATGAAAAGTGATTAAAAATATTGACTGAATTAAGACTGAGGGACTATGTGTAATTTTCATGTGTTAATTCTTGATGTGTATTTATGCTTCTCGACCTCTATTAGCAGGAAAAATAAAAATTTTTCTGAAATTTCAAGTTCTTTACAATTCTATTTTTACTTATTTTTCCTATATTCATTCCAACATCATATTGTACTAGAGTATGTCAATTTTTGCCTTATTGTAGTTAAAGGAATATTTCCACTATATTAAACCATAAACTTTTATCACATTAAAATGTTGTTAAAAGTCCTATGACATTATAGCATAATATTACATGTCATACCCAGTGACGTTCTTGCAGGTACTGCATCTTTATTGATCCAAAAAGACACCCAAGAAAGAACAACGGTCAGAATACATGGAATGTAGGTCTGAATAGTGAAATACCCCATTCGTCGGCTCAGGTCAAAAAAAATTGTCATGATAATATAATCCCCTGGAAAAAAAGAAATATGTTTTATTTGGGGTATAAAATATATAAAAGTATAGATTACAATCTGCAGGTTTAAATACAAGTGCCATTTGATGCCAGCATTCGTCACTGATTTGCATTTCCTTCTTACCGGATATCGTGTGCGAGATTTCAGTTGAGTTCCGTAGCCCTACAAATGCAAACTGATATAATCTCCAGTATTTAGGATCAGCCACTTCCACAGAAGGCTTTTTCCACTTATACTCAATTTCATTTTTAGGGTATCCATCTAGATAAAAAATTAAAGTAAAGATATGTACATTAGCAGGATCCAAATCTGTTACTCTTGCAATACCAACATTATCCAAAGACAAATTCTTTGAAATTTATTCTCATTTTTGTATTATATGTCAAGTATAGAAAATACTGTATAAAATTTATGTGTATAGTTTAAAGAATAATCATCCGATGACCAAAAAATAATAATTCACGTAACTCCACTTAAATCAAGAAATAAAACCTTGCTAGCTTCCAGGAAAACCTATATGTCCACTCCAATATAGTATTTTCCCTCCCAACCAGAGGTAACTACTAACCTGATTTGTGATAATCTCACCCTTGTTTTTTTTTGTTATAGATTTTCTGATATACATTTCTAAAAGATATAGCTTAATTTAGGTACTTTTTGAACACTATTTGATTGTTGCCATACTGGATGCAGTATTTTGTATCTTACTCCTTTTAATATCATATTTATAATAGTCCTCTATGCTATTATATGTAGCTGTAGTAAATTTGTTCCATTGTAAAGGTGCAATAAAATTTATTTATCAATTTTACTGTTGTGGGCACTTGTAATGTTTCCTGTTGGTTATTACTAACATTGCCGCTATTAACATTATTGTACATGCCTCATAAAACATGTGTATGCAAAGGTTTCTCTGGGCTATATACCTAAGTGTGGGATAGCTGGGTCATGGGTTACATATAATTTCCATTTTATGAAACAGTGCCAGTCTTGTTTCCATAAAGAATATACCAATCTCATCTCTCTCACCAGCCACAGTGTGAAAGTATATGGGGCTCCATATTCTCATTAAACTTGATGTGGACAGTCTTCTTTATTATACTGGTCTGTAGAATGTATTTTATTTCATATTTTCCCAATTATAAATGAAACCCAGCAATTTTTTCATGTTTATTAGATTCTTGGGTTTTTTCTCTGTAGGACTGCTTGCACAATTGCCTACTATTTTATTGGGTTTTCTTTCTTTTTGTCTGAATTCTGTCTGTATTCTGGATACTAGCCCTGTGTTAGTTATCTGTATTGAAAATAATCTTGCCTTCTCTGTAGCTGTCTAGAATCGAGGTGCATTATTTCAAAAGGGATATGTTTTAGTTTCTGCCACGTGACAGGGAAATCCACAAAGGCCCTTTGGACCAATGAAGTAAAGGAAATTTGAGCTGCAAGTCCACGTGGGGTGGGCTTGTGATTCAATCCTCTCAAGGAGTTAGTTTATTCTTTCCTTTTAGAGGCAACTTTCCTTTTTAGACCTTAGTGGTTGTGCATGCTTGTATAGGTGTATGGGGAGCACTTCTTCATTTTACCTTAAGTGCCCAGCCATTTGGAACCCAGCTGTGTGTAGAAATTATGTTCTTTCAAATTTCCAATCCACAATGCTGCTAAAATCAAAGCTCAAATTTACCTTGTTTGGTAAATGTCCTCAGGTCAAATTGGCTACAAAACTTCTTTCTTTCTGGCTTCAACTTTTTATGTGGATTTTTGTGGTTGAAAATTCCTTCCTAGTGACCACTTAAATGTTTTTGAGAAGATTTCAATAAGATTATCATCCCTGCAATGAAACAGCTGTCACCTGTGTAAGGATCTGTTTTCTCTTTCGTTTTTCAAACTTCTCTCTCTTGCTCTCTAGAGGTTAAACCATCTTGTTTTTCCATAATTCCCACTCTTTATTATTATTATAGAGGTAATACAGTATAGTTAAATTATATAGGAGTGCTGGCACAAACAAAAATGGTGAGCTAGTTACTTAACTACCCTAAATCTCATGACAATGACTTTTAAAATGGGGGCCATAATGAAATCTTCCAATTACAATTGTGAAATATTAGACGTAGAACGCTTAATTCTCTACTGGACCCATATGGAGTGCATGAAAAAGCCAGCTATGACTAAAATGTTTATGTCAGTGACACCCAATTGCACTCATCAGGATAAAATATTAATTCCCAATAAGACAGTCAAAACTAAAGAGATATCATGCCAAGAGCTTCGACGTGGTATCTAGAGGACAGTATAATAATTGCTACATCTTCAAATATTCGCATATCAACTATTCCTCAAGTGTTCCTATTAATCAAGTCTTTGTTGTGATGTGGCTGCTTTATTTACTGAGAAGCTAATGTTAGAAAATCAAACCAGTGACATATGAGATTATGAATTAAAAAGGACATTTTAATGAGACAAAAATCATTAGAAAAGTTAAGAAAATTGTTAATAAAGGGCAGCAAGAGGTATTGGGAATTTTGTAAGTGAAGTAGGATAAAACTTATGATACTTCTAATCTACTGTGAATAGATTTTAGAATGTGATATATGAAAAAAAATTGAATTTCAATAAAAGGAAAATAGCATTAGGCAATTCATGGATATAGGTAATATTATTTTAAAACTCATTTTACATGTTTTCAAGACTTGCTCAATGGTATGTTATCTAGAAAAATAGTTTTATAAAAATACATGTGAGGGTAAATAGATTGGGAATATAAAATAAAATTGGCATTTATATAGAAAGACTGTAACTATTTCCTTGGAACAAAATACCAGGTTTTTGTATACAAATTGTTTAGCTCTAATAATTTCTCTGTTTTATGTATCCTTTTGAATAAAATAAACTTATTTCTACCCTGGATTTTCCAATTCATTAAAGTCTTCTCTAATATTTGCTATTAACATAGTAAATACTCTTCACCAAACCAACTTATAAATTATATTTTAAAATCCAATGAAATAAAGTTAAATCTTGCCTCCAGGAAGATGAATAAACTTTGAATAAACTCATTCATGGCATATGAAAACATTTGAACACAATTTATTTTCAAAGTACTTTATTTAATCAAAATAGGAAAAGGGCACTTGGATAATCTAAGATTAGTAAAGAATGATATAATAAAATATATACATTCACTATGCATTTATTGTCACTTTTTAATTTAAAAGCAAGTATTTTTTCTAAGAGAGTTGAACATAATCCAGACTTCTGAAAATTGTATAAATCTTCTATCTCATTTCATTTTACATTTTTAAGTAAACAGTGTCAGAGGCTAAAATTCTATGAAATTATTAAGCATTTTGTCACTTACAGCTTGAAAATTCCAGTGGACAGGAATGTTCGTCCATAGGAAAGTTATGAAGCTGAAGGTAACATTCTGCATTAATTGTCAATCTATTTAGATGGAAAAATAAATATTAAATAACAAGAAGTAATTTCAAACATTAAAAATGTTTTGTCTAATTTTTAAACATGATTTTGACCTGCAATGTATTAGGAAATAATAATAAGTCTCAAAGTCTTAAGTGGTAATATCATAACATTCATAAATGAGTAAAACATTCTAACATTTTCCTTTCCAGCCAACTAAGATGCCTCTGTAGGCATCTTATGTAGAGATCACACATTTCAGTATGATCTCTGCGTTTACAGTTAAAAATTCATCCTTTGGGATCTCAACAATCACATGTGTACACACACACAGATTAACAGAGTGTACATGGTTAAGTATGGTGATCTTTTCTCTTTATCATAAAAATTTTTCTAAGGATGATTCTTAATAAGCAGATACGTTCAAGAGAATGAATTAAATAAACTTGAATCTTATACATCAACCTTCATTTAATCCTTTCCTAGGATGTTTTACATCATTAAAAATCAAAGTGTTTTAAATGTTATGGCAGGATGGGCTCCTAGAGAAAATCTCCGTCAATCATTTGCACTATCAATTGAAACCATAATGTTCATGCCACTACCTCTTCTGCTTCAAAGGAGGAAAATCAAGGGGTTTTTTTTCTCTTTGCTTTTAGTCCTTTTCACATACTAGTAATCTGAGCTTAAACAAATGTTTTTAAAATATTCTACCACTTTAGAGTTTAGGTATGAAAGGAGCTCCGTATTTCTTACTTTGCAACTTTGAAAGAGGGAAATTTATGAGGTAATCACATATTAGTAATGAAAATAAATTAGAGCAACTACATCTTTTTTTAAAAAACAGTATTACCTTAGAGTATATAGAACTCGGCCATCATTCCAAATTCGAAGAAGACGATTAGGAGTTGTTATCCAATGAGCATCAGATTTTCTTGAGTTTCTGAAGAAAGTGTCAGGAATCCAAATTTTTCCAACCATATTACTGTTTAGCATAAGCACTTTCATGGTACTATTGAATTTTAAACGACTGTCAAACCAGGTTTGGGCAAAAATTATATCTATTGTGTATTCCTAAAAAATAAAAATAAGAGTAACAACTTATAATAGTAAAGCCACTATCTTAGACATTTTCTTCAGAGATTTGAGCGTTTATATTACAAAGTTTCTGTAAGTAAATAGCACTTAAACTTAGTCTTCTTGGAGTAAAAAAAGCATGCCATTATCCTAAGTTTTCTTTTTAATTGTTTACATGAGTCATGTAAAATAAAATCCAAGATTTCTAGTCATTACTGCTGCCAAATGTGGCTGTAAATTTTTTTGTAAATTTTATTCAAGATTTTATAATATGTAGGATATATTCATTAAAAGCAAATATTCTTAATGTTAATGACTATATTAACTTTTATAATATTTACATGGTGCTTTAGTCACAAAAATCAGAAATAAGTACAAAATCAAGATGCAAATACTCACCAAATTATCTAAAAGCCCTTACACTGTCCTTTGTCCAAAAAAATCAATTATGATTATTTAGATTCACTGTTTTCAAATGTTTGAAAGCAACCACACACAAGAAACCCTACTGAGCATTTAAAATATGCCAAGTACTATGTTGAGCTTTGCCTGTATCATGTCATTAAATCCTTACTACAGCACTGTGAAATAGGTACTACTATAATCTTTATTTTACTTTTTTATTTTTTACTGAGGGATATTAGCCCTGAGCTAACATCTGCACCAATCTTCCTCAACTTCATATGTGCGTCACCACCACGGCGTGACTGACGATTGATGTAGGTCCACGTCCAGGATCCAAATCCATGAACCTGGGCCACCAAAGCAGAGCACACCAAACTTAACCACTATGCCACAGCGCCAGCCTATATAATCTTTATTTTAAAGTAACATTTATTAAGTAATAGAGAGGTAAAATAATTCTCCGCACATCACAGAGCTAATAAGCAGATGATATGGAAATGGAGACACTGCAGGTTGAATGCCAAATGCCCATCCATAACAATCGCATATAATGGTGGTCATAATGGGGCCTGACAGATGCCAAGATTAGAGCAAAGGCTCTGTGCACAATCAGCAAGTGATGGAAAACAGGAAATTGCGTGGTACGAGAGAACTCTCAGGAGTAGGGAATTAGCTGTTACCTACCTTTGTCTCCTGACAAAATGCCTGCCACATTGTAAACATTAAAATTTATTTAATAAAATTAATGAATAACAATGTAGTAATAATCAATGCAATTGAGGAAAGAAAGTGGTTATATGTATATGCGTGTATAACTGCACTATTAAAAGAGGAAGAACAGAGTAAATTGAAAACTATGAGGTATTACATGAATTACTTGTGGTGGGAGAGATTGGTTGCTCACTCTTGAGGTAATGCTAGCAATTGGCCAATTTACCTGAGAGAAATATTTAATATAAGAAATGGAAGTGTAATTGGGAGTTTAAGTAAAGAACGAAGATTTGAAAAAAATGATGGGGACAATAATAAGTAAATAGACTCGGAGTCAACATGTTAATAGAAAAGTTGGATCAAATTCTGGTTTCCAGACAGAGTATTCATAATTATAATTTACTTGACTAGAATACATAAAGTAAATTGAGAGGGAAACCTCATTTTATCTATTTCGGTGGGGTGTTTTATTGAATAAATTTGACATGTAACATTGTGTGAATGTAAGGTGTACAGCATGTTATTTTGATATATTTATATATTGTAATATGATTGCTATTGTAGTGATATTTATCACATTACCTAATTATGGTACAATATGGTAGTCTATAGTCATTATACTGTGCATTAGATCTCTACTGCTTATTTACTATTCGTTACAAGTTTGTACACTTAAACACCATCATTTCATCTATTTTAGATGAACAGTGTTGCAATTTGGGAAAGGTACATACATATTAATAAAATTATTTAAAATCCAACAGGGGCCAAAACATTATGTAATTGAGTGTGAGATGTATGCTCCATAAAAGAATTAAGATATATAGATAAATTATTATGGATAATTTGTCCATGTAATGTGTCATATGTGATCATTCAATCATCTATCCATATATTTAGCATCTACTGGGTGTCAGTCATTGTTTTGCATAGATGTGAAGAAATGAAGTCCTTGTGCACAAAATCACTTGTATCATGACCCCTTCTTCTCATAGTCTTATTTGCCATGGTGTTGCCCGAGTAACTTAGAGAGGGAGAAAATTAAAATTTAGCTTTTTCCAAACTACGATAGAATGACGCAGAACCAAACTGTGCTGCAGAATATACACTGACAGTGCTTTTGCAACCATGTAAGCTTTATACATTCCACAGCCACAACCTTGCTGATGTACCGTTTGCAATTCAAGCTGAGTTCTAATGCAAAAGACGTTTCATAATACATAATAATGAAGCACATTTATTCTGTAGACACTTAACTATCTTATTAGGTAATGCTAACAGAGTGGTACAAAAATGGGCATGCATTTTCAGTGGGTCAATGGGTCCTGCCAATATCCCTGGTGTACCTGCTCCCTGAACATTGTGGAAATTCTTGGACAGCTTCACAACAGTCATTTTTAATTCTTATTCTGACCTCCTGCTTCTCAGGCCAGATGTTTTTTCTTTGGACTAAATTATGATTTATCCAAGCAGCCTCTTCAACTGCCACAAATGATTAACCATTCAAAGTCGAACAGTGTAACCTGTCTTAATAACATAGTTTCTGGTTGTAACACTAAATACAAATAGAAAGAAGGCTTACACTCATTTTACGGTAGATCCAAGAAAGAATATTTAATCAATATTATGTGCCAGACTTATGCTGTACTTTTATATGGACTCAAACTGGTTAAGATCAAGGGAGAGGCTAACATAACTGCCAGGATTGTGGTTTGGCAAAGATCCATCCCCGGTTGGTAGAGGGAACCTCATGCTCCCTGGTAGGTAAACTTGGCTGCGGTATTCTAACTAACAGGGCATTACAGTTGGCACTTGAGAACTAATTGTCTAGGGGTGGGATTTAGCAAGTAGTTGTGAATCCTGCTTAGCAGCTGACAGGATCTTCCTAAGAAAATCTGTTTATAAAAGTGCTATCGCTGTTGGAAGAGTTACAACTTCCAAGAGTCAAACTCTCCCAAGCGGAGAGTCTGGGGGAAATATGAAAATTTTCCTACTCACAATTATTCCCTCAATCTAGGATCGAGAAGAAAAAGATACAGAGCAAATGTCTTGATAATCTACCCTTCCCAAAGCCTTTGCAGAGGCTAATACTTTCAAGCTCTTTTAAACTGCTAATCCTTAATAAGTGCCTCACTCAGATAAGAAGGTCATTAAAGTTTGTGCCATTTTCTATGCAATTGAAAAATCCAATTTCATTTACTCATTTGTGTTAGTGTAATTTCCAGAAAATGATCAAACTGTGTTCTTGTACTTCATGTTCCTCTTTAGAGGTTATAATTATCTGCATAATAAATAAGGAAAAGAAACATGAAAAGGAACTTTCATTCACTAAGCACAAATACAGTAGCTTCTAGGATAAATACACTGAGACAGGAAATAGTGCATTTAACATGTGAGATCCAATGTACATTAAAAGATTTACTTTGTCTCCTTGCAAGTTAGCTGAGAAACAGTGTTAGTCAATAAAGGTGAAGGGAGCCATCTCTATTTCGAATTCAATCAAATCGATCCATAATTGATGAAAGTGTGTGTAGTGTAGTCTTCATAGCACACTGTCACCTTTGAATTATGTACTTTGTTTCACACTTAAAGAATACTAGTTAATTCACTATTATTGTCTTTCTAGTAATGGAAGAAACTTCACACAAAATGCAGACCTGCCCAGGTAATTAATGTAGGTGCATAATTTCATCATGAGATTTGGTTGGTCCTGATCTGGTCTTTCCATCTTGACATTAATCTCTCCCTAAACCGTCTATTCACATGGTCAAAACAGTATGGTGGGCCAAATAATGGTTAGCAGTAAATCAGATACTAAGGCTATAGCCACGTAAAGTTACAAGTGTAGCTAGTCCACAGCACAAACAGCTTTAGTGGTAAAAGTCCATAGGTATCAGTTCAATTATTGTAAAAGCACCAACTTCTTGATACTGTCACAATCAGGTAAATAGAAAACTTGATGTTTCTTTTGTTTCAAATGGAAAAAGAAATAAGGAACAGAGAGGTTATACTAGCTACTTAAATCATGGAAGTCATCCAGCAATACATTGAGAGATATTTAAAAAGTAGACATGAATCCTGGATTCAGTTACCAACCCTTTAGGATCTATTTTTATGTGTCTAAATGTAGATTGCCAGAGGCACATAGCAGCATATGAATTCATCAGTTAGCTTTATTTTTTTTTTAAAGATTGGCCCCTGAGCTAACAACTGACGCCAATCTTTTTTTTTCCCCTGCTTTTTCTCCTCAAATCCCCCTAGTATATAGTTGTATATTTTAGTTGTGGGTCCTTCTAGTTGTGGTATGTGGGACGCCTCCTCAGTGTGGCCTGAGTGAGTGGTGCCATCTCAGCGCCCAGGATCCGAACAGGCGAAACCCTGGACCGCTGAAGCAGAGCAAAGGAACTTAACCATTCGGCCATGGGGCTGGCCCCCTAATCAGTTAATTTTTTGACAAATATTTTTCAGCATTTGAGTTACTTCTATGTTGTTCTGGATTTACAAAGATGAAGATGGAGCCTTCCTATTATGAATATATACATAAAAATTGGAAATTTTAAAACTTAGGAGAAGTAAAGTTAAAGAGAAACGGAAACAACAGAGATTATTTTCAGCTAGAGGAAATTAAGAAAGACTTCATGATGCAAGTTGTATTTAACCTGAACCTTGAAGGATATATGAACATTTAAATACATACAGAGGCTGATTAATAAATGTGAGGGGAAAATAAAGAGGTAGTAAAATGTAGAGCATAATGGGAAAAAAAGAAAATAAGCCATATACAGTGAAAAAAGTAGTGCATTTTTTGTACATCAAGGAATGTGCGTTCCTCAAGTCCACAAGATATTCTACATCTGGAAGAGTTTTTGACAATTATTATCTAAAATTACCAGTTTCCAATAATCGACTCTGCATCCTAGACACAGCCCTGTCCCCATGTACTGCTGGACTGAGCATTATGAACTCAAAGTCCAAATGTTTCATTTGCCAAATTTGTGCATCATGCTGAATCATACATTTACCAGATAAATATTCTATAATATTCTATATACATTTTCAAAGAGTAAAACATCACACTTAATATAATCACACATAGCTAACTTCTACAAAGGATACAAAGAAAAAATAATGAACTCCCAGTCCTTAAAGAGTTTATAATACAATAGAGAAGATAGGGTTAGCTTCCAGGTATATATAATAGGTATCCTGAGATCTGGGGTGGGAGCAACCCTTATAAGCCTGTATTAGGCAGGATTCTCCAGAGAAACAGAATTAATAGGATGAATGGATGGATGGATGGGTGGATAGGGAGGTAGGTAGATCGATAGGACAGATAGATTTATCTTAAGGTATTGACTCATGTTACTGTGGGTATTGGCAAGTCAAAAATTTGTAGGGCAGGCTGGCAGGCTGAAGAATCAGGAAGAGTTGATGTCTCAGTCCTCAGGCAAAAGGCAGTCTGTAGGCAGAATCCCTTCTTCCGCAAGGGACTCAGGTTTTTTGCTTAAAGATTTCATCTGATTGAATGAGGCCCACCAACATTACAGAGGATAATCTGATTTACTCACACTCTGACTTAAATGTTAATCACATCTTTAAAAATGGCTTTACAGCAACATCTAGACTGGTGTTTGACATCTATCTGGGTACCATAGCCCAGCAAGGTGACACATAAAATCAACCATTGCAGGACTATAATAGTAGGAATGGCCATTCATGGATTCAGAAAGCCTTAACAAAAATTATGCATGTGTTTCTCTGCTAGACAAGTTAAAATGAATACTTGTTGTGATAGGAAAAAATGTATTCCCCCACTCATGTTTCCTGTGTAAATAAACTCTCTTTTAATTTTGTCCCATCTCTTACTCACTTTACCTCTCGGAGAAGTTTGTTCCATATTTCTCAATTGGGTGAATATAATATATTAAAAATCCTTAAGCAGTAAGTTCTTTTCTCTTTTCTTCTCTGAACTTTATCTGAATGAATGCTCACAAAGTCTCAACTGAGGGTTGGAGTCAGATAGGTGCATGAGAGTGCTGACAAACCATTCGGTTCTCACACCCTAGCTCTATTCTATGCCCCAGTTTAATTACTACTAAGGAAGGTTTATTTTTTTCTTTGTCTATTTTATCTCTTACTTTACCTCCTAGTTTATCTCTCATTTGTTTATTTTTTCTTCTTTGTTTATTTTACCTATCTTCTATGCTTATTTGTCAGTGGATTCAGAATACGGGCAGAGGGACAAAAATGAGGGAAGCATTTATTGGTCCTGCCAAACACGAAATATCTGCCAGAAAATACAGATAATCATTTTTTCCCTGCAGAATGCCCATATTAAGAAGTTCTTAGATTCAGTTTTGATATTGCATAAAGGTAATGAAATTTGGAATTCTATTTTTCAGCTGAAGGACTCCTAAAAAAGCCATATGATTATTTGCAAAGTAATTCCAAAATAGTACCTGTGTTACGATTACTGCATGAGATCAGACATATAATATTGCTTATTCCCTGTACCACTCACGGGAGAATAAAAGATGTGAATTGTCCTCCTCCAGGACATCCGTTGTTAGGATAAGAAAGGTCCTGGGACTGTCAACATCTTTTTCTACCAGTCTACCATGAGAAATCCCTTACTTCAGATCCTAAAATTGTAAACAAGGTCCTCTAAACATTTATAAATTTGTGAATTTAACTTTCCACAATTATGTATGTCTTGAGAAGTTTCACCAAAATCATGCCCAATGGGATACCACATATCACATGGCAGGGCAACTCCTTGAACAAACTATAGGAACTTTCCCAATGCAAGGACATCAAAATGATTTTTACTGCCCCCCTGTAGTCCTGAAACGGCTATGAAAGAGAAACAGATGTGCACACGGAATGCTCAGCATCTGCCACATGGGGGGATGAACTGAAACGACGACAATCCAGAAGGCAGACGAAAGAACTTCCAGAATCACTACAGCACTGCATCAAGCACAAAGACAGAAACAGAAACTGCTGAAGAAAAAGCAGTGAGCCAACCGAGGAATCTGACATACAGTCAAGAGAAACACAACTTCTTTTCAACGTGGACAACTGGACTATTCTGAGCCCTGGAGGTCAGAGTGCACTTTAGTGGGTACAGCTTAGTGCAGTGTCTGGCGGTGGAAGCTACTTTGGGGCAGACTTCTTGGGTTTGAAATTCTGAATATAGCAATTTTCATCTGACCTTCAGCAAATTTCTTAGCTCTTTATGACCCAATTTCTTCTTCATGTATCTGGGGATGATATAGTATCTAGTGATTAAGGTTCTTGTTAATATTTAATGTAAATTACGTAAAACAATGATTGACACATAGTTAAGTATTCTATAATATTATGATCACAATAATGAAAGAAAACCTTCTTATTGTTTTAAAATGGGGCAATGGGGCCTTTGCAAATGCTCCATTTTACAGAGATTATAAGGCATAATCATGCAATGCCTCCTCTGGAAGAGATAAACATTTTCCAGATAGACTTTTATTTGTGAAGCAATTTCTTCATATATAGGGACAGCCCCTTCCAATACCAAGACTCTAAGTAATAAAAATTCTCTAGCTTCTGGAAAATTAGTCTATTCTAAATATCATATTATTAGTCCATTAGCAGAACGTGAATCAGTTAATTAGTTTCCATTTCAGGAAACATTTGGTCTATTCAGATCTTGGGACACCACTGAGTCTTGTTTTTCTCCTGCTTCAATGGTCACTCATTCTCAGTCTCCTTTGCTAGTTTCTCTGTATCTTTCCTATGTCTAAGCAATGAAATGCCCCAGAGTTTAATAATGCTCAGTCCCTTTCTCTTCACTCAAAAGAATCTAATCCAGTTTCATGACTTTAAGTATCATCTGAAGATCATCTACTTTAAGTAGCCAGAAGAATGCAAAATCTGTATCTCAACTGCAAATCCCCCTGCTGAAATCCCAACATGTATGTCTGATTGCCTCCTTAATGTCTTCAGTAGGACAGCTAATGGATACCTCAACCTTAACATTCTAAAACGGAAGTCTTGATCGTCATCATCCTCCAAAAAAAAAAAAAAGAAATCTCTAACTCACTTATCCATCTCATTAAATGAACAACTCCATCCTCCAAGTTTTCAAGTCAAAAAATCTTGGAATCATTCTTGATTCTTTTTCTCTAATACTCCACATCTGGTCTTTCAGAATATCCTGGCATCAAATCACCATTTTCAAATTATTCCAGAATCTGATAACTTCTCACCAGTTTCACCATCATCAACTTTTCCCTTGATCATTGCAATATTCTTATAACTAGTCTCCCTGCTTCCACAATTGGCCTCTTATAGTTTGTTCTTCATTCAAAAAGAGTTGTCTCATTGAAAACATAAGTCACATCATACCTCTCCTCTGGTCAACATTTTTCTATCACATTCGCATATTCACTCAGACAAAAATCAATGTCCTTTCAATGTCTTTAAGACTCCAGAAGATCTGAACCCTAACTACACCAACTTCTCCTATCTCTTTTAATCCCTGTTAATTCTACTACAAGACCTACTGGTCTCCTTGCTGTTCCATGAACGTTTTTCTCTCAGAACCTTTGCTCCTGCTATTCCCTCTAGCTGGCACTCTTCCTCTGGATAGCTGCATGACTTGCTCCTTCACTCCTGTTAGATTTCTGTTTAAATCTCACCTATGGAGTGATACTTCCCTTGACCAATATATACGGTAAAACCCCACTACCATCCTGACACTTCCTATCAAGTACTCTGCTTCACTTCTCTCTATTGCACTCATCACCACTTGATATGTCATATATTTATTTATTTTACAGTGCCTCTCAACTATAATCCAAGCTCCACGAGGGCAAAACATATTTGATTATTCAATTCTGTAACCTCAGCTCTTAAAAACACTCTCTGGCATATAAAAGACACCCAATAAATAGTTGTTTATAGTATAAATTGGTAAGGTGTTATCAATAAATTTTAATCCCTGGTGTCCATAGTGCATTTGAATTAATCTGTAAGAATTAGGCCAAAATCTCATAACTTCATGGCTAAGTTCATAGTTACAGGTGTGTGACCTAAACTAAAGAGTTGTACAACGATAGATCAAACACTGCTACCTCTGAAACACGGAAGAGAGGGTAACATTCTAATGGGAAGCCTGTAAATATCCAGCATGACATCTGGAAAGAAGTAATCTGCATGGTTACCATTGAAAGCATGTTAAGGAACTCTCTGCGATGGCTGTTTGATATTCAGGTGAGAAGTCTTCTTCCTAGAGAAGCCCCATCACCAATAAGGCATTGTGTTTTCCATCCATGTGAACAACATTTGCCATAGATTGGTTCAGTGCAAGATAGCTAGATTATTTGCTCTATGATCTAAGTAAGTTGACAAATGTTTTTGCATCTATAATTACACTGTTTTAAAAGTATATTCCTCAATATTATTATATTTGAAATTTGCTAAAAGGATAGATCTCAAATGCTTTCATGAAAAAAAGAAAAGGTAACTATGTAAGGTAATGGATGTTAATTAGCTTGATTATGGTATCCATTTCACAAGGTGTACTTATATCAAAACATCAACACCTTAATTATATACAATTTTCACTTTCAATTATACCTCAATAAAGCTGAAAAAATAGTTCTTGCTGTCCGAATTAGGCTTCCTATCTAAGCAAGACAGAACTCTATATTTGGGAATGGCATATTTAGAAGGAGTCTGAATGACTCATGTTTCAAATTGTTTATATTATTACCACTTCATGGATTCTTGCCACTGTCCATATTCTTAATGCAGAAAATGAAGAATTTTCTGACACTGTCAGCATGCTGCTAGGATGGCATTGTTTGGACTGCTATTGGAAGCATTGGCTTCCAGTGTTTATCTCAGTAGTTTGGATCCAATTGTGCATATCACAGAGCTGAGGGCTCTTAGCAGAAAATCTAAGGCTTATCACATAATTTGCGCAATTTTCAATACAGAAATTTGGCACAAGTTTCATTATAGCAAAATGTCAAAAGTCAAGACATTTAAACAAACTTTCTCTCCTTCACATTTTAATTAAACTGCAGAGCAACTGATGTTAGTTCAAATCCATTGCCAATCTAAGATCTAAAACTTTAGTACAGCATTTAAGGCCTTTGCGCTAAAAAAATATAAAAATAACACAGTGAATAAGACATTGAGCATTGCCTTTTAATTATATATATATAACTTTAAATACTTTTCAGAAAATCAACAAAGCTAGTACTGATACATCAAAAGTTTGTGTTGTAGTGAGAAGTTACGATATAGCATAAAGAACACTGGTTGGATGGAGTCAGAAAATCATGTCATAGCTCCAATTCTTTGACTTACTAAAATATAATGCTGACCAAGTCACTTACTCTATCTCACTGGAAAAATGAGAACACTAGGCAAAATCACCATTTTGATCTTTCCCAGCTCTAAGGTTCAGTGATCATAAGAACATTATTGATCACGAGAATGTTATAAAATGTTAGAAATTAACTTTTTAAAAAACGTTCTAAACATGAATAAGGGTAAAGCCTGAGATGGACATGGTATCTTCCGAGGACCCTTCCTCATAAAACTACTCCCGATCTATAGGTTTCTTTGTTACTTTCATTTAATCCCACCGTATTCCTGCCAAATTGAGGGTTGAAAATGGCTTAAGCTGGTGGCTGCCAAACATAGTTGGCTAGAAATCCCTGAACAGCATTTTCAAAATTCTGATTCCAAGTATCCATCTGATTACAGAATCAGATTGTCCTGGAGCAATGCAGAATTTTAGGGCATTTGAACAAGTTTGGGAGTTAACATCTACAGATGGGAGGATTTGTCCAATATTCCTCAAACTGAACAACGTAGGATGCCATCTCTCTAAATACAAGCTCTATGTATTAAACACTATATGAGACTGTGTGTATATGTGTGTGTGTGTATGTGTATTTAAGGAAAATTTGGCTTTTAACATTCAGCTAATATATCTACCTCTACACTATTTTACACTGTAATCTTCTAAAATGGTGAAATATTAACCCTCTGAAGTTATGTTAGGCTGTGTTAAAGTACCACCGTATGTGCTAAATTGCTTTTCCTTAGATATTTATTGTTTTGCTGTGTTTTTACTTTATTAGCAAAGCATTAATACTTGTCAATATCCTCCTATAAATCAATTTTATATTAAGAAATAAAAAAATCAAAACGATTGCCTAATAACTTTGAGTTCAGAATTGAAAGCCCTTGGTAAGTACTATATAATCCAAATAATTCAATTTTAATCAAAGAAGTAGAAAATGAGAAATTATGATGTAGGTTTGAATCAACCATAACATCTGACGAATGAAATAGTGGCGTGGAGCAGCTAGGTAGAAGCAAGGCTAAAACCAGCTTTTAATCACACGTTTGAAAGTCATGAGCTGACACGATCTAGGCCCTCCTTTTGTCAAGCAAGAAAGGCCCATTCTGCGACATTCTACATCTACTAATCCATAAAGGACTCAAGATTGTAACTAACTGGGACTCTCTATCTTGAGGCATATCATTAGAAAAGAATTCTAAATAGACACCTCCAAAGTCTGACCAAGAGGTATGGGAGGTATCAGAGGTGTTTGTACCCATATCCTAAGGAAATAATTATGGGTGGCCAAAAGGATTTTGATGACATTAGTCTTAATTACAACAAATTGGAAACATCCCAAATGTTAAAATAATGAATTATTAAGTGCATGTGGTACAGATACATCCCCTAAGTATTACACAACATTTAATGATATTTTTCAAAAGATAAAGTGCAATAATAGCCATGATATAATCAGAGGAAAGACACAGTTTTATAATAGAATATGTGTAACATTATAGCATTTGGGAAAACTATACACATAAAGTTATTAAAATGGTAAAAGCAATGGTGACCATTGGATAATGATAATCTATAATATTTCAATTTTTTTGTTTTGCCTACATTGAATTTCTAATTTTCCCATATTGAATATGTATTTCTTTCACAATAAAGAAGAAAACTATTTTTATGAAATATTTTTTAAAAATATCATAGGGTCACTATTTTCAACTTAAAATATGTATGGGTTTATGCACAGCATTTTTCCTGGAACTTGCCCTTCTGTACCAATCTAATTTGCATTTTTTAGCTATCCTTCCCACTAGGTTTTATATTTCTCTGAAGAAAGGAGGCCATATCTTTTCTAACTTAGTAGGCAATGCACCATCACAATATAGGTAGTAAATACATATAAGACCAAAAAAACCACTAAATAAATAAAAATGCATTTGTGTGCCTCAAGAAATAATAACATGATTTTGATAAATTTTGGAGATTCATAGGTTAACTTAATTTCTTAGCTCTAAAAGCTTTAATGTCCTATTTATGGGGCAAATGAGCATACTGGATGAAAGAAGCATAGAGATGAAAATAACACTCACTCATTTATAATTTTTCATTTTATCTCTGTTAGTGTTGAATCAAAACATACCTAAATTTTATACCGTTTTAAAATAAAGCCAGTGAAAGGAAATAGATTTTAGAGTACCTAGTGGTAAAAAAAAGTTAACGTAATACTCAAAAGGAAAAAATTAAAAACTATAGTAATAAGCTTTAAAATATTGTACAAACCAAGGACATAAACTTAAACTTTTTAAATATAAATGCATTTCTTCAAGTATTTTAATTCATCACATCCAAGACTAAAACCCTTTCTCTTCCCCTCCATTAGCATATGCAGGTCAATTAGCTAGACAGGAGAAAAATATCTTGTTTCCATGCTTTCACTGTTTCATAATTCCTCAACGTAATGCAGCTGGTAAGGAGTAACTGTTCCTGCTAATACAGTAAAAAGGAATAAACAGGGTTTATCTGATATGTAGAAGCTCTCCTTAACGCTATATTTCCTTAAATCTAGAAGCAGCAGGATCAAAAAAGAGAGGGAAGGAGAGGAATAAAAGAGAAAAAGTGAGAGAGAGAGAGAGAGAGGGAGAAAGGCAGAGAAAAGGAGAACGAGAGAGAAAAACCTATGAAGATTAGCACCAACTGTATGAACTATGCTAAATAAAATATGCTCCTTACAGTGAAAGAAATTCATGGAGGAAAATTTCTCTACGAGCATCCACTTTTTCAATATATTTAGAATGTTTAAACACAGGTTATGTGTCTGGGAAGCTTATTATCAAAAACGAGTCTGACGAAACAAGATAAAGCAAAAAAAATTTAAAAGTCAGTTCTTACCATTTTCAAACAGATTAAGTATTACCCTCACACATATAAAACTTGGCCATTCCACTTAAATGAGTGGAACAAAACATGATTACTGAGACAACGCTTATTTATTCAAGAATAAATAACTTTTATGACTTTCGTAGTTCTACCTATACTTTTGTTTAAGGAATTTCTTTTTTTGTTTTCTTTTATAGGAACAGTTGGATTTTCCTTTTCTGGTAAAAGGAGCCTGGAAAGGGGCATAATTGTTAAATATTTCTATACTGGCCAGAAAAAAAAGCATTCTGTCTTTTGCCAAGTTTCCTTAACTCTGTTTGTGTACTGCTCACCCATTGTAGTCATCTCCAGCATGTAGCTGCTTTGGAGTAGAGCCCAGCTGGTGCCTCGGCTCCTTTCTATGTTGTTCTCCTCATAAGTGGCGCCCTTGTTCCTCAGCCCTGTCTCCATTACCAAGACCAAGTGCAATTTCACCAGCCACAAGAAGAATGCATCCAGCTTCAGCGCCATATTCTAGGACAGTGGAATGTGCCACTTTGGCAGTCAGAAGGTTGTAAAGTGAGCTCTACACGCCTGAACTGGGGTCTTATTCTTGACTAGCTTTCATTAGTTGTTTTTCTCTCTGGTCCTACACTTTCAATGTGCCCATACTGGACTCTTAATCTCTTAATACTGGACTACATAATGGTCTACCAGTCCCTATAAGTAAACCCACGTCCAAATTTTAAATTATAACTGCTTTTGCACTCACTCTGTTGTGCTTTAGCTCCTGTTAGATACCCATAATATCTTGGCTTCCCTGGAGCTCTCAGTGATTTTGATTTGACTCAGAGAATCACTCTAACACTTGAATATTGCACTTGTTAGTCAGAGGGTAAACTGCTACTGTTTTATTATCACGAGATATTTACTCAAAAGAGGAGAAATAGATAATCTTCCCAAAACCTGAAAAATTAAGAGGTTAAAAAATACTTTAATTCTAGCCTAATAACCTCTATGAACATCTTGCTGTCTTCAGTTCTGATTCTATATTTTTTGTTCTATTTATATTTAGATAGTTTTAGAGCATACATACATAGCTGAACAGCCTCTCTCCAAGTTACTATTTTTTTTCAATCTTCATTAGTGTGTCATTTTGAATTTAAATTCTTAAAATGGAAACTATTTATTGACTAATTTATTCATTCATTTAACATGCAATTATTGAATATCCTATCTTTTGTTAGTGACACCGAGATTAAAGCCATTAATCTAACCTGAAAAAAAGAAGAAAGAAAAACATATCCTATTGTAGAATGATACTGTTTTAGGTTTTATCAGTAATCTACAGAGATACTATTTTATGTAGCCAAGCTTAAAAAGAAACAACAGTTTTTCACCAAATCCAATTTTGGCTAATTTAAAAAAACAAAATTGTTAAACCAATACATTAATTTTGTTCCTTACTAGTAACTTAAATTCCATGAGTAGTTAAGAGAGAATAAAACCTACCCTCTTGCTTGTTTAATTACACTCAAGTCTGCTTGCTTGATTACGTTCACATTCAAAGCAATTTTGCTCATTTTATGAAAACTGAATTCTAATTTCCCTGCATTGTTTAGCTAAAACAGTCTTCTATGTAAACTGCTCCTTATTAATCCCTGGTATGACAGTGCTTCTCTTTTAATAACACTGTGAAGTATTCATAGTTTTTTTTCCTTATGCGTGTTTTAGTATCACCAGTTTTAACAGCAATTTCATTTAATTAGCTTTTTAAAAAACGATCACTGTCTAAGGTTACAAGTGTGTAACTTGCCCCACTGGGAAAACTAAATCTTTAGTACCATGAAAGTTTTACACAGGAAGATCATCACAGAAGCCTCTCAGTAGCCATTCTTGTCAAAGCATTTCTGGAATACTAATTCAGCCTTGAAACCTACTTGTCTTTATTTTAACGACCACACTTTTTTCTTTCATGAATTCATTAAAATTGAAAACAAACGCTCCAAACAAAAAATATACAGTTCAAGAAAACGTAGACTTCCATATGCTCAAACAGGCTTATCTTCTCTAAGCACTGGTTAATTAGCATGAACATTGTAAGATTCTCCCAAAGAGAAAATTAACATTTTAGTAATGCCCTACTTTAGGAACTCCCATATTTGCATAACGTTAAATCAATACACACAGGTCTATAGAATGTTTTACCTTTACAAAAATCAAGAGGTTTGATAGGAATTTGTTTGGGGCAGAAGTAATACCAAACAATTCTTTGAAACTTTCTTTTCTGTTGCTTTCTTTGCCACTGTTTTATCTTCATTTTCTTGCCAACTTTGCTGTCTTATACTATCTCAGCTTCATCTTTCAGTTCCTTAAATGTATGTGTTCCCTAAGGTCTGATAATTAGTTCCTCTTTTCTTCTCTCTTTACTTTACAAGTGTTTTTCCCATTTCTCAGAGGTTTAGTTAATTCCTGACAAATATTTGCTCCAGTCCTAACTTTCTCCTGAGAGTTCACTCTTAATTGCAGACTCTCAAATTAAACTTATCCACAGCCAGTTCATATTCATTTGTATTAAGGTGACAGAGATGTCCCTTATGGTGTGGCCAAAATGCTGTCAGTACATTAGTCAGGGTAGGTAGCTGTGAAAGTTAATGACATTCAAGTGAACATTATATTGAGTAAGAGAAAAACTAAGCATGACTATAATACTAATAGGAATAAGCAGGCAATTGTTAAGCACATAACGGTTATGCAGGTCAATTAAGACCTATAATAAAGAGACAATTTGATTGTTGTAATAATGAATAAATAAAGTGAGGGAAAAAATCATCAAAGTGTTAGAGAATTATCTTTGGATGATGTTACAGGCTGAATTGTGTCCACCTAAAATTCATATATTGAAGCCCTAACCCCTAATACAGAAGGTGACTCTATTTGGAGGTGGGGCCTTTAAAGAAGTGATTAAGCTAAAATGAGGCCTTAGGATGGGACCTAAGCCAATCTGACTGATGTCCTTATAAGAAGAGAAAATTTGGATGCACAAAGAGCACCAGGGGTGCATGTGCACAGAGGAAAGACCATGTGGGGACACAATGAGAAAGCAGCCATTTGCAAGCTGAGGAGAGAGGCCTAAGAAGAAACCAAATTTGCTGACACCTTGATTTGGACTTCTAGCCTTCAGAGAAATAAATTTTTGTTGTTTGAGCCATCCAGTCTCCAGTACTCTGTTCTGGCAGCCTGAAAGACTAATACAAATGACAAAATCAAAGAAGATGGAAATACATTATTGAGCCCATTGAATGGGACCTAGTAGTTCGACTCACAGAAATGGGATTATTAGGGCTTGGGATAGAATATTTTTAACCTATTTTAATAATGTATATTGGTTATCTTGGAGGTGTTAATTATGTCCTCCAAATAGTAATAAAACATTATTTATTCATTGTATAAAAGATAAATCATGAATACCACACTTTATCATTTTCCATCCTAAATGACCTTGCCTTGACATTTTCTCATATTCTCTCTCCCTTCTATATTTCTCTTATACTGTCTCTCACTCTCTCCCTTCTCTACCACGATACTCTTATCTCATAGTGTTCTAAGTCAATTTTCTCAAAATAGTAGTTCATAACATTAACCTGCATTCCCACTTACTCGCCATCACCTTGAAACCAGTGCATGACTGCATGTCTATCCCTGTAGAACTCATGTATGTCTTCAGAGCTCTGTGACAAGAAGCTGGACATGAGACTAATTTTGAGGATGCTAGAGGGACATACAATTCATCTGTTATTTCATTCCTACCTTCACCTTTCATTGAATTTCATACAACAGAGATAACCAGTACCACCTAATTGCAACACCAGTGAGCCCAATTTAATCCATTTCTCATTGGATTCTCATGTGCCTTGAAAATTGATGATTAGTTCCTCCTTCTTCATCCTCTTTAATTTCTCAGGTTATATAACGTCATCTTCTCCTGGTTCTTCTCTTACCCTTCTGACTTTTCTGAGTATGCCCCTTTTCTGCTCTTCTCTTTCTCCCACCTATATATTTTATACATTGGTCTCATTATATCATCTGGTCCTCAGATCTGTGCTCTTCTTAATATGCATCTCCCCTTGGATCATTTCATGTATTCTTGAAGTTTTAAGCTATATTATATACTGCTTGTTCCTCTTTTCTTCTCAATTTGCATCTATATCCAGTCCTAACTTCATCCCTGAACAGCAGACTTAAAATCCAAATCATTTCTGGACTGCTCCTCCTGAATGTGCCATTAGCATTTGAGGCATGTGTGGCTATATTCCCTATCTCAAATAATGACTCTACCATCTACAAAGTCTCCTTATGTGTATACCTCAGAGTCAGACTGTGCACAACCAATGAATCATTAAATTTTGGAAAATTCACCTATTTAATATTTCCTAAACATGCTGTTATCTTCTTCTGTTCAATTGCTACTGCACTAGGTAAGGCCTTCAACATCTCTTGCCCAGACTAATGTAACAACCTCATAACTGGTCTCTCTAATCTTGGACTCGGATCCTTACATCCATCTACTATAGTATTGTAAGAGTGATTTATTAAAACTATAAATCTGCCTATGACACTCCCCTAAAGAAAAGATTCCAATCATTTCTCTTATCCAAAGGGATACAATTCATGCATAAGTTTCCTATTATGGCTCACAAGACCATTCTTAATAATGCCCTTGAACATCCTTTCAGCCTCAATTCCTTACCTTGTACTTTATGTTCCAGCGTCTTCAAATTGCTGGAAGTTTTCTTGATCTTATCAAGCTGTTTCACTGTCTGTGACTCTATGCATACTCCTTCCTCTGCCAGTAAGTCTCTTTTCTTCTCTGACTGACTACTTTTCCTTCAGGCCTTCTGGTTATCTCCTTCTAGATTCCTTCAGGGATCCACCCTTGATGGATCTGGTGATAATTTTTTATGCCCCAGCATAGTTCCTACCACACGTAGCACATTGCAGTAACAGGCTACACATTCTTAGATATGGGGATATTTTAGCTCCAATCCTAACACCCATCACATAGTAACTGCACGTTACCCTAACCTCATTCAGAATTAGCTATCAGAAATTACTCATAAACTCATTCTACTACTGAGGTGTATACTCTAGAACTCTATGCAAGATAACTATTTTTAATATTTACTACTCACCATATTTATAGGATCAACTGGTCCAATGCTGTTTACATAAACATCAGTTTCAATTACTGTAGGCCTCACTGCAAAATACCAACACAAAGCATGGTCAAAGATCTGATCAGAGGTTGTGTTAAATAGATCTTAGTTTTAAACAAATCTGTATAACTAATAATATTTTACCACTTCAATCGTAAAACATTCCTCATTATAAAATCAAGAAATATAGCCCATTATAAAAACACAAAACCTTTTTCAGTTTATAAATCAATACATTTTCAATTAAAAACATTCCAGTGTATAACCTAAAAATGTTAAAATTATGTAAATCATCCATTATAATTAAGAAAGTTAATTCAATAAAAAATGACTAGATAATTTGCTCCACAATAGTTGTAGAATTTGCAGATTGGATAGATTTTAGAGCCTAAATATTATGTAGTCCTACTTCAGGCATATCAGTGGTATGCTGGTAAACAACCTTGTTCTCGGAAAGAGAGGAAAAACAGCCCTGCCTTGCAGCTTTTGCTAATTTCCATGCTGTCATTACTCCCACAATGGCTGATTTAAAGATCCGACTGTAAAGTCCTTGAATGCAGAGTTGGGACAATATATAATAAGGGGCTATTTTGAGACTGTATAAGCCAATTCCAGAACACACTGGAACTTGAAGCATAGTTATGATGATTAAAGAACATAATGCATGTAGAGCATCTACTCCAGGTCTGATTCTTATGAGGAGGTTAATAAATATTTGTTCACACCTCCTTCTTCCCTCGTTAACAATATTCCTTTAGGTTGTTTATACTGACTCCAGTGTAAGGTGTATTTTCATCTAATTCTCAGAGTATATTATATAGACGTCACTATACACTGCATCTATTGTGTTTTGTACATAATCATTTGTGTTTTTTCAGTTATTCTTTAAATTTACAATTTCTTAGTTATTCTTAACTGTAATTTCCCAGTTATTTTTAAATGGTATATATAATGTTTTTATATTTTATCAAAATGTGTAGCACAGGTCCAACCTTTTAAATGTTTATCAAATGATATGTTTAATGAATCTTCACAATAGTGCCATATTTGATTATGATTTAGGCTTTCAACTTTTGCCATGTATTTCTGGCTTCCTATAATGAGATTCGCCATAACAATGATAAGTTATAGACATATGCTTTTTGTTTGCTATAAAAAACATTTTCACACAGTTTCTTTTATTCCCTCTCCCTCACCAAAGGAGACATAAAGGGTTCATTTATTGATTCAGCAAATACTTACTGAGCAATGTGTGTATAGGGTTACAAAGTAGACAAGAAGGTGAAAAACATTCCATGAAGAAAATCTGGCATATCTCTTATGGAGATTTATATAGAGATAATGCAAATGAGATAAAGCAGAAAAGCCACCTTGTAGATAAAAAGTTTCTCTACTAAAATAGCATGTTTTTAGTAATGTTTACTCAGTTTTCCTTTCTAAACTTTACCTGACTTCCCTTTCTGGCATAGTATTTATCACTTTTACAATTCAGACGCTATGCTTGGCCCGGCAGGATGCATCTGCTTCTGGAACACACAGCCCAGTCTGCCTGTCTGAGTCTCTATCTGGTCCCAAGTCTCCCCATCTTAGCACCTCCAGTCTGGCAGAGCCCCCAGGGCTAGTAAGCTAGAAAACTTGAGGCATTTTGAAAAACAGTGCCTACATAATTTCAAAACAATATTTATATTTACTCTTTGCGATAAAAATACCACACTTAAGGAAACATTAATAACATTTACATAGTTTGTTTTTCCTCAAGCAAAGTTTTTATTACATGGTGTACAAATTATCTTAGCTAGAAAAATAAATGAGATTTGCTAGAAATAGTTTTAGTATGCCAAACTATAGGTTCTAGACTCATACAATACATGAAAATGTGACTCAATCTGATAGCCAACAATTAGATTCCTTAAATAAAATTAGATCATATGATTTATGGAAAGTTTTGTAATTTAACTTAGGCTGTTGTCATCTGAAATGAGTGGCTTTAGCCCTTTGCCATTTATTTTTGACTAACTATATATTGCAGCCAATAAATATTATATACTTAGGCTAACTATAGCTATTTTTACAGAATGGTTTTTATAAAAGCCAATTAATAACAAGACAATAAGTTTATTAGTCCATTTGTAAGTATATTTATTGCCAGTTATAAGCAATTAAGTGCAATGAACCAGTCTTATTTAATTAGATTTTTTCAATTCATCTGATAAATCAACAAACACTGAGCATACACTCTTATTGCATGATACTAAGGGCTGAACACTGTCTATGCCAACAAGCAAATAATTTCAGAGGATATTTTTACAGATAGACATACTTTTTCACATATACAGTGTAGAAAGTTTTAGATATGAGTGATCTATCCTGGTTTCCTGATATCAACATTTCCTTAGCCACTTATAAGACAAATACATACACATGTTAGGGAAATATTAACTCTGGCATTAGGACAGGAGCCACACTTAAGTATTTCAAGATGGACATAGATCAAGTTGATCTGGGATGGGACAGAAGAAGAGTCCCATCAGTGAGTTCAGTGTAGAACATTGCTACTGATAAAGAAGATATTCAAGAGATAAGTTGACAAATATATATTTGTAAACTATGAATATTTTTTTAGTTATTTTGTGCCCCATTTTATAGCTTTGGGCTGTTGATGTTTCATCCAATTCTTTAAACTTCAACCCCAAAACACAAGGAAGAATAAACCTGAAAGTGAACTAAAGTATTTCAGATTAATTTTGAAACTACGGTTAGTGATTATATGCTTCAAAAGGTATAGTCAAGAGGAAAACAATGGAAATTTGTGATTGTTCTTTGATAATGACTCATTACCACTTTTGTTGATTCATACTATGAATAATGAACATGGAACATTCTCCAGGATAGATCACATATTAGGCCACAAAACAAGCCTCCATAAACTTAAGAAGATTGAAATAATACCAAACATCTTTTCTGACCACAACAGTATAAAACTAAAATTCAACTACAGGGAGAAAATCAGAAAAGCCATGAATAGGTGGAGATTAAACAAAATGCTACTGAACAATGATTGGGATAATGAAGAAATCAAAGGAGAAATCAAAAAATACCTGGAGACAAATGAAGATGAAAATACAACATGCCAGAATCTATGGGATACAACAAAAGTGGTTCTAAGAGGGAAGTTTATAGCAATACAGGCCTACCTGAACAAACAAGAAAATAAACAATCTAACAGTGCACCTAAAGGAAATGGGAAAAGAAGAACAAACAAAGCCAAAATCAGAAGAAGGAAGGAGGGGCCGGCCTGGTGGCACAGCATTTAAGTGTACCGTTCCGCTTCTCGGCGGCCTCGGGTTCACAGGTTTGGTTCCTGGGTGTGGACATCACACTGCTTGGTAAAAGCCATGCTGTGGTAAGCGTCCAACGTACAAAATAGAGGAAGATGGGCATGGATGTTAGCTCATGGTCAGTCTTCCTCAGCAAAAAGAGGAGGATTGGCAGTAGTTAGCTCAGGGCTAATCTTCCTCAAAAAAAAAAAAAAAAAAGAAGGAAAGAAATAATAAAAATCAGAGCAGAAATAAACAAAATAGAGACTAAAAAAAAAAAAAAATAGAAAAAACCCCAATGAAAAAAAGCTGGTTCTTTGAAAAAACAAGAAAATTTACAAAACTTTAGGTAGACTCACCAAGAAAAAAAGAGAGAAGGCTCAAATAAACAAAATCAGAAATTAAAGAGGAAAAAATAGAATAGACACCTCAGAAATACGAAAGATTATAAGAGAGTACTACGAAAAGCTTTACACCAACAAATTGGGTAATTGAGAAGAAATGGATAAATTCTCAAATCGTACAACCTTTCAAAACTGAATCAAGAAGAAGTAGAGAATTTGAATAGACCAATCACCAATAAGGAGATCAAAACAGTAATCAAAAACCTCCCCAAAAATAAAAGTCCAGGACCAGATGGCTTTCCTGGTGAATTCTACCAAACATTCAAAGACTTAATACCTATCCTTCTCAAACTCTTCTAAAAAATTGAAGAGGAAGGGAGGCTTCCTAACTGATTTGACAAAGCCAATAGTATCCTGATACCAAAACAAGACAAGGACAACACATGAAAAGAAAATTACAAACCAATATCGCTGGTGAACATCAATGCAAAAATCCTCAAGAAAATACTAGCAAATCGAACACAACAATACAATAAATCAAGTGGGATTTATGCCAGATACACAAAGTTGGTGCAACATCTGAAAATCAATCAACATGATACACCCCATCAACAAAATGAAGAATAAAAATTTCATGATGGTCTCGATAGATGTAGAGAGAGCATTTGACAAGACACAGCATCCATTTATAATAAAAACTCTAAATAAAGTGGGTATAGAAGGAAAATATTTTAACATAATAAAGGCCATATATGACAAATCCACAGCTAATATCATTCTCAACAAAGAAAAACTGAAAATTATCCCTCTAAGAACAGGAACCAGACAAGGATGCCCACTGTCACCACTCTTATTTAACATAGTATTGAAGTCCTAGCCAGAGCAAACAGGCAAGAAAAAGAAGGAAATGAGATCCAAATTGGAAAAAAGTGAAACTGTCACTATTTGCAGATGACATGATTTTATATATAGTAAAATCTAAAGAATCCACCAAAATATTTAGAAATAATAATTGAATATGGTAAATTTGCAGGATACAAAATCAATGTCAGTTGTGTTTCTATACACTAACCATGAAGTAGCAGAAAGAGAAATTAAGAATACAATCCCATTTACAATTGCAACAAAAAGAATAAAATACCTAGGAATAAACTTAACCAAAGAATTGAAAGTTCTGTACACTGAAAACTATAAAACATTTTTGAAAGCAATTGAAGTCACAAAGAAATGGGAAGATATTCTGTGCTCTTGGATTGGAAGAATTAATATAGGTAAAATGTCCATATTTCCTAAAGCAATCTACAGATTCAATGCAATCCTTATCAAAGTTCCAATAACATTTTTCACAAAAATAGAAGAAAGAATCCTAAAATTTATATGGAACAACAGAAGACCCTGATTAGCCAAAGGAATCCTGAGAAAAAGGAACAGAGCTGGAGGTATCACACTCCCTGATTTCAAAATATACTATAAAGCCATAGTAACCAAAGTAGCATGGCACAAACATCGACACACAGATCAATGAAACAGAATCAAGAGCCCAGAAATGAACACATACACCTATGGACAGCTAATTTTTGACAAAGGAGCCAAGAACATACAACGTAGAATGGAAAGTCTCTTCAATAAATAGTGCTGGGGAAACTGGACAGTCACATGTGAAAGAATGAAAGTAGACCCTTATCTTACACCATGCACAAAAGTTAACTCAACATGGATTAAAGACTTTAATGTAAAACTTGAAACCATGAAACTTCTAGAAGAAAACATAAGCAGTATGCTCTTCGACATCAGTCTTAGCAATGTATTTTCAAGTACCATGTTGACTGAGCAAGAGAAACAAGAGAAAAAATAAACAGTGGGACTACATTAAAGTAAAAAGCTTCTGCACAGCAAAGGGTACCATCAACAAAATGAAAAGACAACCTAACAATTGGTAGAAGATATTTGCAAACCATATATCTGTAAAGGAGTTAATATCCAAAACATATTAAAAAAACACATACATCTCAACAACAACAAAACTAACAACCCAATTAAAAAATGGGAAAAAGGTCTGAACAGACATTTCCCCAAAGAAGATATACAGATGGACAGCAGGCACCTGAAAAGATGTCCATCTTCACTATCAGGGAAATGCAAATCAAAACTCCAATGAGCTATCACCTCGCCCTCATCAGAATGACTATGATTAACAAGACAGGAAATAACAGGTGTTGCAGAAGACATGGAAAGAAGGGAACTCTCATACACTGCTGGTGGGAGTGCAAACTGGTGCAGCCACTATGGAAAACAGTATGGGGATTCGTCAAAAAATTAAGAATAGAACTACCATACGATCCAGCTATTCCACTGCTGGGTATTTATCCAAAGAACCTGAAAACATGAATGCATAAAGTACATGCACCCCTATGTTCATTGTAGCATTATTCACAACCACAATGACTTGGAAGCAACCTAGGTACCCATCAAAAGATGAATGGATAAAGAAGATGTGGGCATATATACATAATGTAATACTACTCAGCCATAAAAAATGACGAAATCCAGCCATTTGCGACAACATGGATGGACCTTGAGGGTATTGTGCTAAGTGAAATAAGTCAGAGGGAGAAAGTCAAATACCATATGATCTCACTTCTAAATAGAAGACAAAAACAACAACAAACAATCACACAGAGACAGAGATTGGATTGGTGGTCACCAGAGAGGGAGGGGGGAGGGAGGAACATGAAAGGGGTGATTAGGCACATGTGATGGTGATGGATTTTAATTAGTCTTTGGGTGGTGAACATGATGTAATCTACACAGAAATTAAAGATAATGATGCACAACTGAAATTAATATAATGTTATAAACCAATGTTCTCACAATAAAAAATTTTTTAAAAAATTTTAAAAAGAAGATGTAAATTAAAATGGACTTAAAAAGTATTTTCTCCATAATTGTTTCTAACCATCCTTTCTTGGATGCCTATTCTAACTACTCTAAGATATCTTTAGCAGATTATGCAGCTTTTTGGTCACTTTTGGATATTAAAATTAACTCGTCAATTAAAAATTCTAATCCTGGAGAAAAAGTTTGACAGTTTTTTCTTGTCGCCCCAAAACAGACATAAAAAAAGAAATATCTCCACTGATCCAGATATTGCAGTTATAATACACAGACTTTGAAAGAACTGTGACTAATGTATTCTTATTGTCCTAGAATAGACAGCAGGGGTTCTCAACCCAAAGATGTCATATGTGGGTCCAGATACTTCTTCCCAGGACTTACTAACAAGGAAATGTCGACTAACACTCACCATTTCCCTTCCAAGACAAATAGATACTGGCATGTGTACGGATAAAAAGGTACATATGGATAAATAGGTACTTAAGACTGTGTTGTCTACTACTTTAGCCAGTAGATACCAACACAGAAAGCCAGAAAAGATACTAACACAAATTTTGGACAGAAAAGAATGCCTACAAATATCACTTTAATAATTAAGTCATTTATTATTTATAGTCTGAGATGAACACATAAAATGCTACTATGCATGGTATATATGACTACTTAAATTAAATAGAAATTAATAAATTAAAACAAAAATGTTTTTTCTTAGCCACACTAACCACATTTCAAGTACTCAATAGCCAATAAACAATTTAAAGTATTTAATACTCATACATATATGTAACTATTATTAATATACATTATATACATTTATAATATACATTTATTACATACATTTATAATATATATTAAATATATATATATATCTAGCTATTGGGAATGTATTCTTAGGTGAATGGAAGAGTGGTGTCTCATCCTACAGTTAAACATCTCTTCAGGCAGCAGACTTAGCAACCTGCTCCTGTTCCTATACCTGATCAAGGGAAAAGAAAGTTAGGAGGGGTGGTAGGACTTAAAGAAACAAAAGCAGTGGAGTATCTGCACACTCCTTCCTTAGAATGTCTAGGATATTTTAGTTTCTGGTGGGTATAACTCATATCAAAATAAAACAACTGAGCTAGAGGGATTTCACCAGTTTTTTGACCCAAGAGTGTTGTGCGCCAGCAGCACATATCTCCGGACTAGATGATTGAGGAAAGGAACTAAGGAGGGAAGAAGACATAGAGACCCATCCAGATTTCCTATGTCAAGGAAGTAAGCAATATAAAATGCCTATCAACAGAACAACAAAAGCCATTTCTTCCCTCCTACCCATAAAAGAGTCATTATATATATGTCTGCCTCTCAAAGTACACCAAGGGCCAGTTGGTGTTAGCCCAGAGAAATAAAAACTAACAAGACAAAGGTTTCAGCTGTACCCATTGGAATGATCGCATACACTGTTCCCCCTCATATCTCTTGAATGTTCCCATCACTAGGAACCTAGAAGAGGTGAACAGATGGAATAAGAAAGCAGATCACACCAAGTCCATCTCTAGTAGCACTGGTCTACCCGTCCTGGGAGAAGGATAGCTTTAATTCTGTTTGGATATTAAATTTTTAGACAAGATTGAACTATTTAAATCACTGAAACAGTTTGGAAAGCCATAGATTCTAGCTGAAAAGTTGTTAAGAAATAGAAAAAGACGATTCAAAATAGAGTTGTTTAGGATTTACTAGAACTACAAAACCTTTTAGTGTTAACTCCCCATTAAGTTTAGAAGCCCTCAGTAAGTTGATTATGTAAGTTTTCATAGCCTCAACGGAAAGAAAAATACTAACACAAATTTCGGACAGAAGGGAATACCTGCAAAGGTCACCTCAACAACTAAGTCGCTCATTATATTTACTCCAAGATTCAAGATAAAATGCTACTATGCACGGTACACTTTAGGACATGTTTTATCTAATCTATTAAAAAAAGTGACAGTCACATGTTTATAGAATTTGAAAGTTCATATCTTGATTTGAAATAATGTATTTTAAATGCTAAATTCACAAATAGAGTAACTGTCAAAATACCTATATATGGAATAAAAAAGATTATATACACTGTGTTCTATTCAGCAAATATTCATTCAGCAAATATTAAGTGAATGTAGTTTATGTTTCAAGCATTGTTTTACCAACTAGGATTCTGCTGATTTCTACTTTCAGGGAACCTACATTAGACAAAGAAAACAGAGTGTCAAATAAGAATAGTGAAGTATGATGAGTAAAATGGAAGTACAGATTTCTGCTTCTTCTTGTGATAAGCAGTTGGTATCAAATTAACCATCTCAATGAACACAAGCATAAAATTTACTTAAAATTTTAAAAATAGTTGAAAGAATCACACAGCAAGTAAGACAGTCAGGATTTGACACAATTTCCTGGAAAGAATGAAAATGCAATGACGTGAGCTCCTCTTTATTCTTTGGTCACTTTTTCCCCTTGGTGCATTTGCTCTTTCACTGCACAGAAATAGTAACTGAACAAAACACAGAGGCTTAGAAGTTGTACCCATCTCATTGGGCTGGAGAGACAAATATTGGCGTTAAGGGCTGTCAAGACAGCTGAGACTTCCCTGGAATAAAGGAAACCACCACGGGGAGTTTAATCAGACATTCTACATGCAACTTCCCCTCAAGGCATTTACTAATTCCTAAATTGTGCTTAAGGACAGTGTGATGCTGAGAAACCAAATATAAATCAGCTGCTAGGCATCTACAATAATATGTGGAGATTTCAGCTATTTCAGAAATGTCTGGGGCCACCAAGGAGAGGGATTCTTATCAGGCTACCAGTTGAGACACTTCAAATGGCTATGCCCTAGCAGAAAGGAAAGTTTTACAAAAGGAAATACACTGGTTTTGTCCAAAAGAAGGTGATTTTCCTTTACTCAACCTGCCTCCCAAAACAAAATTAAATCCTCTCTGGAGGAAAATAACATCATCTAGAAGCTCCATTATTTTTAATATACTCTACTGGCATTCAATAAAAAATCAACACAATTAAATGAAACACAGGCAAATCACCTTAAACCAAGAGATAAAGTCACACAAGTGATCAAGACATTGTGGTTATTAGACACAGACTTTAAAATAACTATCATTACTATGTACAAGAAAATCAATGAAAAGGTGGCAAATTTGATAAAATCCTTGAAATTGACTTCAAAATCATGTGTAAATACAACTGAGAATTATTAAACTGGAAAAGAGGTCAATAATAAAGAACAGATTGAAACACAAAGAGGGAAATATTGAAAGTTACAGAAAAATCTATGAGATTTAATGGACATGGTGAAAATGTCAAACATATCTGCGGCTGGAGTCACAGAGAAATTGAGATAGAAAACGTGTTTAAAGAAATATTGGCCAAGAATTTTCCAAAAGAAAGTAAAGATGCCAACATGTAGATTCAAGCTCTATGAACTACCCCAATACATACCAAAAATGAAACAAAAAAATCTAGGGACATTATATATAACTGTAGAAAACCAAAGACAAAGAAAATCTAAAAACAGCCAGAGATAAAAGATATTTTAACTTTAACATAGCAAAGTTAATGTTGAAAAGTGGTTTTTCAACAGAAATAATAGAAGTTGGAAGAAAATGGAGTGATGCTTATAAAGTTTGGACAGGAAATAACAGTCGTACTCGGTTTTCATATCCATTGAAAATATCATTCAAAACTGAGGACAACACAAAAATATTTTCATCTTAATAGATCTAAGGAGGAAAAAACTCATGATTATTCCCAGAAATGTTGAAAAAGCCTTTGACAAATTTCAACACCAATTCTTGATCTAAAAACAAAGTCGAGAAAATTGAGCAACAATTTCTCATTGTGAACATACATATGAAGAAACACTAGAGTCATTTTCACTAAGATCTAGAATAAGGCAAAGTTATCCACTATCTCCACTATTTAATTATACTAGACATTTAGTGAATGCTATTAGATAAGACACATCGATTAGTTGCCTATTAATTGGTAAATAAAATCATTTCTTGGTGTATGATATGATAGCATATTTTGAAAACTCAGATAATAAATGCTTAAACTAACAATAAAAAATCAGGAGAGGCCGCCCCATGGCTGAGTGGCTAAGTTTGAGCGCTCAGCTGGAGCAGCTTGGGGTTCACCGGTTCGGATCCTGAGCATGGACCTGGCACGGCGCATCAGGCCGTGGTGCGGCAGCGTCCCACATGGAGGAACTAGAATGACCTACAACTAGTATATACGCAACTATGCACTGGGGCTTTGGGGAGAAAAAAACAAAAAGAGGAAGACCGGCAACAGATGTTAGCTAAGGGCCAGCTCCTCACACACACACAAAAAAAATCAGGGAGATAGTAGGATATAAAATGAGCACTCATAAATCTATAACATTGATATACAAAACCAATAATCAGAAGACATTATGGTTGAGAAAATACCATTTACAGCAGAAAAAAATTAAACACAAGATTCAAATGTATGTGAAAAATGTATGTGAGTAAATCTTTAAATTATTCACAAAAGATACAAAATAAACATGAAGAATTGGAAAGGCAGCCCACGTTCCCACATTAGATGACTCAATGTTATAAAGATGTCAGTTTTCCCAAAGTTATATTACAAATTTAACACAATCTCAATAAAAATACCAACAAGTATTTTTTTATGGAGCTAAACTTGTTCATAATAAAGCCCATATATTTTTTTCAAAAACATGAAAGAATAGTCAAAAAGCTGAAAATGAAAAACACAATAAAATGAAAATATAAGGTGGAACTAGCCTTACAAGACACTACTATTAAATATTTTAGTCTTACTATAGTGTTGAATTTCTACTATTAATATGAAGTCGTGGCAAAGAAACAGAAAAAAATAGATGAGAGAATGGAAAAGAAAGGTCAGAAATAACCAAAGTATATAGGAAAATGTAATAAATTATAAGGTTGACATCTCAAAGAACAGAGGCAAAAATTGACTTTTTAATAAATGATGCTGAGTCAACAGAAAAGCCATTTGCAAAAGATAAAAATTAGATTCATACTTGACACCATACACAGGAATAAACTCCAAACGGATCAGAGAATTAAATATAAAAAATAAAACAATACAAATTACTAGACGTAAACTCAAAGTAGAATACAACCAGTAACACTTGAACCAAACTGCATTGAAAATGAATAACATAACCACACTGACAGAAATAGAGAAGAAAATAACTAACCTAAGTAACTTTGGGGAAGAGTATTTTGATGACATACTGTAAAGCTAAAGACAAAAATAATTATACATGAATATTTAATTCTAGTTAATTTGTTTTCATAGATGTGTTAAAATTCTAAAACTACTTTTATATATTTACTACAATTGAGCAAATAAGAAAATATTTTACGGATAAATGAGAGCCAGGGGCCTACTGTTGGAAAGAGGAGCTACAAATGAGAAAAGGGGGAAAGGCTAGAATGAACCCCATGGTGTTTGGATTGGAATCACAGCTATCAGTGTGAGCTCCTGGTTTATAATACATGTAAAAAGGGACAGAGATAGAAATACAGATGCCTGGAATGTGCACGTAGAACACATATTTCTACTTCTATACACCAAAGGGTCAAGAAGTAATGACACCCTATATTAATAAGTACACCTAGTGGCCAAATCTTGGTTTCTGAATACCACTCTACAAAAAGAGGAACCAGGGCTCCATGGAGAAATGGTGAATTCCGTTGCTGGATTAAGATGAGGCTGGAATACCTTATGTGCTAGAAAGTAAGGAGTGTTCAGAAAATCATGGGGACATGTGAAAGAACACAGAAGCTAAATTATAGAAGGTTCCAGTGGTCAAATTTTTATTTTAAGAAAAAAGGTAAATAATGATAGTAATGAGTTATAAACTATAAAAGAAAACATATCTTTAAGTCTACACTGAGTAAATAAGTAAATGAATAGACAAATAAATGGAAGAGAAGTCACAGTTCTTCCTTATGGTAGAATTACAATTAAAATACGTAGAAGGAATGATGACACTATTGAGTCACCATTTGGCAGACAGCACAGTAATATTGCTGAAGGGAAGACTTATTGCTGGACACATGGTTAATGGACAAATGTGTGCTGAGAAACGTTTCAATAGTTTCTCCCCACGGCACTATGTCCTCACAGCACAGTTATTAACCAAAAAGGGAAAAATAACAACTCTACAGTAGAGAAATGTGGAAGAAACCACACCTAAGCAAGTGATCAAAGTTTAACATCACCAGTAGTAAGATATAGTAACATCACATACCTCCTGATAGAAAACACTGAATGGGTAACATACCACTAGTCCTAGCCAGTGCAACGTGGCATAACAAATATATAATTTTCTAATGAAGTAGAACACTCATTATTTGCAAAATACACTATTTGAAAGTAGTCATTATTTGTAATAGTCATTATTCTCTATCTTTGTAGAAAATCTAGAAGAATATAACAATAAATAATTAAAATTCATAAACAAATTTAGCAAGACTCCTGTATACTGCTAATACAAAATTAGAAAACAAGTTTTTAAAAAACCTATTTACACGTGAATGAAAAACTCCAAATATATAGAATTAAATCTAGTAAAATATATTCAACACTTCTTCACAGGAAAATTGATTAAAAAATAACTATATAGAGCCAGTCCTGATGGCCTAGCAGTAAAAGTTCTGTGTGCTCCGCTTTGGTAGCACAGGTTGGGTTCCCAGACATGAAACCACACCGCTCATTTGTCAGTAGCCATGTTGCAGCGGTGGCTCACACAGAACTTACAACTAGAATATACAACTATGTACTGGGGCTTTGGGGAGAAAAAGAAATAAATATATAAAGAGAGGACTATATGTTGCTCATGAATTTGGTATGATAAAAATTCAATATAGTAAAGATTTCAATTTCCCTATATTGACCATAGATTTAATGCAATTCCAATAAAAAGCTTTGATGATTTCTATTTTCGTGTGTTAAAGAGTCGTGGAGAGGGACTTAGAATTTAATTATGTTATAAAATATACAAAAGACTGAGAATAACAATCTCAACAAAGAACAAAGTAGGATTACCTACACTAAATATACTATCAAGGCTTATAATTTTACATTAATTAAAACTGTGGCATTGGCACAAAATTAGAACTCCTACTTGCTTTTCAAATATTTTCTTTCATAAAATATCTCAGCTTTTCAGGCAGTTTATCGAAACTTTGCCGTTGTACCCTTTGTTGTGGCAGTTGTAAAATAATTACCTCAAAAATGTTTATATGTCTTTCTTTGCACATCAGACTGTGAACCTCTCAAAGATAGTGCTACATTTCCAAGCAATGATTGTCAAACCCAGCAGTTTCTAACATACATCAGACACTCAAGGAATATGAGATATATGATTAAAATAACATCAGTAGATATGGTTTTCATAATCATCAAAATCCCAGAATGATAGTTCAAACTTACCTCCTATATCTGGGCGAAGTTTATTGTCATACCCTCGAAGCAATGAATTGAGAATTTGTGTTATATCTCCTTCATGAATCTTTGGTGCCAAGACCCAAGTTTTGTTCACTGTTAAATCCTCATCATCTTCATCATCTGCTTTATCAATGCTAAATAATTCAAAAAAAAAAAAATGTGGATGATAGAAAGTTCAACCAAACTGTGTATTTAAAAAAAGTAGTTTAAGATTATTATAATTATCATAATTTTTTAGGGAGTAGTAAGAGAGAAAATAAAAACCATTAGAAATATGTTACATTAAGATTAACACCTTCATCACATGAACTGTTCTGATATAATAATACTCAAAAATGAAGAATTCAGTATAAGAAATATAACATAATATTAAAATAATGAAATAAATCTTGGCCACCTCCACAAGTGTCATTAAAGGCCACAGAGATTATGCACTGAAAATGTGAATGGTACCCTAGATTTGTGCAGTACACAATCTACACAAAGATGAGTGAAGAAAGGTTTGACCAAAAAAGGGGACAAATTATTGAACACACCTATGCTTCTTCCTTTGAGGTCAGAAGAACCCATTCATCTTATTCCAAAAATTGTGTTAAACGTTGTCTTACCATCAAATCATAAGTGGGTGACTCACTCTCCACATATTTTTTTTTCGAGGGAGGCATGACTATCAAATATTAGGACTGGAAGTGAGACTTTAGAGATCAAATAACCCACTGCTTTCATTTTGTAAATGAGAAATCTAAAGACAGTTGAGAACTAACTAAAGCACAAATCTTTTTATTAGCAAAACTGAAAATCAAGTCCTGACTCTCCCAGTAATGCTTCTTGCTACAACCATGTCTTTAACAAGTACACGGAATCCACTTACTTCTGAGTCATGGTAGACAATGCAGTAAGATAGACATTCATCTACAATTCATCAACAGGAACAAATTACTCTTCCTTTATGACGCATAAGTAACCCCCTCTTCATTTGAGAAAGATCATCCTAGACTTAACATACCCTACTTCAGTAATCTTAGTCTACCAGGGAAAAAGATTCAAAAGACCCTTTATTACCACTTACTTTGGTAAAATCAGGCAAATCCATCATTTATTAGTTATCTACATATATTTCAGAGATAGGCTTCTCTCCAGCGGCAAATATGCAAGTTTATCATAATATCTTGAGTTGATCTTTTCTCCACTATCCATGCAGATCTCTTTTGCTTTGGACCTAAATATCTTACCTAACGCTGCTCCCATGCTCTTTATCCTTCTTTTAAAAATTTTTCTTCCAGTCTTATTAAGGGGTAATTGGCATATAACATTGTATAAGTTTGAGGAGTACAACAAAATGATTTGCTATATGTATGTATAGTGAAAAGATTATTACAATAAGTTTGGTTAACATCTACCCTCTTTATCCATGAGTACAAGTTAACATTTTTAAATTGAAACTTAACCTTTAAAGTATTTGCTACATTTCATATTCATAATAATTCTGTTGATACTTATTATCAACAGATAATAGGGTGCATTATTATTCTCAATACTTCACTTCTCCTTTCTGTCAAGAGAATTGTACTTTTCACTCCATTGACTTCTAAGTTGGTCATGTGACCTAAAATACTCCTTCCTGTGAGAGGATTATACATCCTTGTCCTATTGAATTCAAGTGTGGCCCTGTGATTTGCTTTTGCTAATGGAATATATGTGACATGTGTCACTACCAAGCAGAAGATTTAACATCAGTGCACACAGTTCACCATATCTCTCTTGTCCTTTTGCCAGAAGCAGCCATACTCAAACAGAGGCTGCTCCATTACCGCAGTCTCAGAGTGAAGGCAGCACGGACACAGCCACAGTTGACCTACAGTGGACATGCAGCCTGTATGAGAAATATTTAGCGTTGTAGGCCACTGAGATTTGGGGGGTATTTTATTACCACGATATCCACCGTTCTCCCTATGTGAACTACTAGGGTACATTTAGTTAACAAATTTTTAATGAAATGCTTATTTATATTAATTGTATCGCTCTATTTAACTTCTAAAAGTATATACCATTGATATAGTTGTGTGATTTCCTTTAAATAATTTCCTACAATTTTCTCTTAATAAAATATATACATACATACATTCATTCATAAACTAAAACATTGAAAATATTGACGTATTAAGAATCCTTGCTGGTGTGTTCTCCAGGAAAGTTTTCATATCTAATTAGAATTGCCAAGATAGGTCAACAACCCAAATTTTAGGGCATCCGTTTAGCTTTAAATCCCAGTTTTATAGAATGAAACATCTAGTGGATAGAGGCAGGCCACTGCCCATGTAAGTAGTTGATCTTTCTTTGAAATATGACTGCAGTCAAATGGAAGTTCCCAGCAAATATAAAAACGTTTTTCTATTTTTTGCCACAGCAACATCCTGGTAATCCCAAAAGCACATGCTCAGAGTGATTCATATTCCGCTTTTCCCAGCCAGCTCAGAGGGAATATGAAAATCGGCCTCAAGGATATTACAAAGCTATGCTTCCTCATTTCCAGCAATAATAGAAAGGAAATTTCATTATAGTTAATTTTTCTACCTCTTCCTTCCAAGCTTTCTAAATTACCTTCAGAACATTCATTAATTATCATGAATATCATATTGATATTATTTTGGTGATTAAAAGTACTTCCCATAATTTTAAAATAGTTCATATAACATAACTGATGTCTCAATATCTTTCATAGGCTTGGAGATTTTTGTAACATTTACACATGTTGAGTGACTATTCATTTGGGGAAAACAAATACGATCTTTTTACATTATACTCTGAGAATTCCTAGACTTATGCTCAAGCTCTTCTTTTAAATAATTTGAACAAGCGTAAGTTTATCTTTAGTGGAAATACATTTAGACTCCTGAATATAAAATTTTACTAATTGTTTAACAGTTGATGCTTTCATTGTTTTCATCAGCTACTGAGTTCCCATAATGCACCATTAAGTGCCTACCATGTTTCAGGAACTGTGTGATAGGTTCCTTCCACATATTATGTCATTTAATCCAGAATAATCCTATGAAATAAATATTAATATTCCTATTTTATAGGTGAAAAAATCGGTTTATAGAATTTCCAGCATACATATTATTAAATAATAGAGCCAGGATTTAAAATAGATCAATTTACTTTAAAGACTCGTTTGCTCTTTCCTTTGAAGTTTCATAGTATCATCTCATTCTATCTTTATTAAACAACCCAGGGTGGTTGGATTTTGAGTTTTCTAATTCATAAGAACACAGTGACATTTACGGTAAGTAATCTGAAGCGCATTTGGATTGTGCACAGGTAAGATACCTTAGTCTCCGCCTTTAGTTCGAGACGTTAGAATAATAAACTCAAGGAATCACAAACACACTCTCTATGATGGAAAAAACTTTCTAACATGTGTGCTCAACTTCCAATCCAATGCTTTAACTCATTTCTAGAGGAAATCCCACATACTACAAATGTGCTAAGTGCTGAAAATACAACAGCAAACAAAATTATATTCCTGATCTAGATGATCTTATTTTCTAATAAAGGAGAAAACGATCAAAGAAATGATACAGAAAACCATCATATATAAAGATGCTTATCACAATATTATCTGTGGTAGTCAAGTTTTAAACAATAAGAGTATATTTACATAAATTATGACGTATCCATATGACGTAATGGATGCATACATTCAATTGACGGTTGTGAAGAGTCTGTAAAAATATGAAATTATTTTCATAATTTAATGTTATATAAAAATAACATATAACAATTTGCTTTTATCAAAACTGATGTATAAAATGACTAAAGATTTAATAAGAAGTTGGCATAATGAATATACTAAGTACGCTACACTAGTGGAACTGTAGAAAACTTAATTCTTTTCTTTATATTAATAGTATACTACAATCTTTCTGTATAATTTTGTAATACAAATACATGAAAAAGAGTTAATTTGATATTAAAGCCTGCCTAAAAATGAACTGCTTTTTCCTATACACCAGACAGATAGGGCTCTGAAATAGATTTCTAATAAAAAATAAATAATTTAATAGAGCCTTTTATAGAGGGCAGCAGAGCTTTATATTCTGCCAAGAAAAAGACAGCAGAAGCCCTGAAAATTTGCCACGTGGTTTTCCTGATGTGGGAGCATAGCTGACTGACAGTTCAGCTGCCAGCCCTCCAGACCAGCACTGTATCTGTACGAGACCTAGAGCCAGTCACTCAACTATTATAAACTATTTTTCACACGTAGGGCAAACATTGATTGAAGTTTCCTCGGGATGGCCTGGTTTACACCTGTTTCCTAGAATAATTATTAATAGCACCCTCTTTCACTTACAAAATGACCTAATTTGGATGATAAATTATATAGTCATCCTTTATATAGTTTGTGTAAAGGTGACTGCAAATGTCCTGATTCTGACACCTGGAGAAGACTCTTCCATTAATCAGTGAAGAAAGAGCAGATAGAACTCCAAAGCCAGGCCTCATCTGTGATTTATTGCTCATGACCAATTAAATAGTGTTTATTTATAAACATCAGGTATGTTTCTATAAGCATAGTAACAAGTGACAAGTTCCAGGAAAGAAACATACTTGTTCTAACGTTTTTGAGTAGAAGATATCCTAATGTCAAAGCCTCCAAGAGCTAGCTTTTAAAGAGGAGCACTCATTTTAGATCTGGAAGTCAAAGGAAGTCAAAATAAAGGAGAAATTTAAAAAAACAAATTTTATTATTTTCTTTTTGCCTCTATATTTTAGCTGCTAAATTCTTTTGGACAAAAATTCCTTTCTAGCGTTGTAGCTCTGAATCATTTTTATTGCTCATAAAAGTTGGTAGGGAAGCAAAATAAGTAAAAGAGTGAAAGGGTTACAGATTTGCACTTCCAGAGTTTTAGAGAGGTGAAATGACAGTCCACTCAATTTTGTGATTATTTCATTAGCACAAAAGAATATGGGGCCCATCACTTAACACACACAGAGATGAATGCTTTGGAAATTTGAAGAGGGAGAGGGGAGCCAAGAATAGATTATTAAGTAGGTGTGCTCTACTATGTGCTTTCACTCTGTTCAGTGCTTAACTCCACCAGGAAATTGATCACATTGCATTTTAATTAACTAGTTTAGATATTTATGACCCTCTCTAAGTTCCTTGAAGGCGTTCAACATGATATCGTTGGCACCAAGACCAATACTTGGCACACGGTAGGTGTCCGATAAAAAAAATCCACTGAATAAGTGAATGAATGAAAAGAATATTAGAGCTCATCTTGCTGTTTGCAGGTAAACTTATAGTGAACCAAGAAAATTAACAACTAGAAACTATTCCTATTGGCCTTAATAAGAGAATTAATTATTGTAGCTAACCTAATATAAAATTAATTTAAAAAATACAGCAGTTTTCTGATACTACTATTAATCTATCATAAACAAAAACAGGAAAAGAAGTGATTCCTTTCAAAATGATAGCACAACCTATAAGACGATTGAGAGGAAATATAACAGGGAAGGTATAAGTCTTATGTAAAGAAATTTAAAAATAAATGAAGGATATAAGGACAGAAAAAAATAAAAGCAAAGTAAATATTTTGGCTGTAAAACAATATTGTTGATATATCATTCCAAAATAAGTTTATAGATTTAATGAAGTTTTAATTCCACAGTTCGTATGTAATAGGTTTTGAATCATTATGGTTAGGTAGAAGAATCAAGATGAGGGTTTACAAGAAATTATTGAAAAAAGTATTGTTAGATGAAATTTGTCCTGCTAGAATAAAAAGAAAACAAAATAAAGTTACTGTAATCAAAACTATATTGTAGTAAGACATACAGAAATCAGCGAGAACAAAATCAAGTAAATTCAGATCCCGAGTGAATAGAAATTTAGTATATAATAAAAGTGACTAACTGGTTTAGCAATGAAAGGATGAATTATTCAGTAAATTGTACTGCAATGCTTACTAACCAATTTAGAAGAAAATAACTTAGATTCCTACTTATATGATAAATTGTAGATATCTTAAAGATGAAAATATAATAAAGTATAAAAATATTAAAAAAGATATTGCAAATTCTTTTTGACCTTTGGGGTAATGACGTCTTTCAGGCCTACACCTAACCAAACGAGGAAAGAAAAAAAATTGACAAATAAATAGAAAAATGAAAAATAACTTATGAATGACATAAGACACTTGACAAAGACTAGGGACAAAGGGCAGACTGACACAAAAATATTTACAACATAACAGGTACACAAAGATTCAGAGGGGAAAAAAGTTAAAAAAAGACATAAAATTATGCTAACATCTACTGGTAGCAAGGCATATAGGTTTAAAATGTGACAAATTTTAGCCATCACAATGGCAAATCACTAAAAGATTCATTACATCCAGTAGGGGTGATAATATGGATAAGTGGCATTTTTATAAGCATTAATAGAAAACTAAATAGCTTTATGGTAATTTGGCAACACTGATGAAATATTGAAATTAAGTATAATATATAATATTTCAATGAATAATATTGAAATTATATGTAATGTATATATGTACACAAAGTCAATGTGTGATAATACAAAAATCACACAATTTTGTTTGATAAACAAAATCAAAGAGAGACTTATGGAATAATTTAAATTATGATTCCTCTATAACATAGATACCACATCATCATTAAAAAGGAGATACAATTACAATGGGGCCAGCCCGTTGGCATAGTGGTTAAGTTCATGCACTTGGCTTCGGCAGCCTGGGTTTCGCAGGTTCAGATCCCAGGTGCAGGCCTAGCACTGTTAGTCAAGCCTCACTGTTGTGGCATATCACATAAAATAAAGGAAGGCTGGTCCAGATGTTAGCTCAGCAACAATCTTCCTCAAGCAAAAAGAGGAGGATTGGCAACAGATGTTAGCTCAGGGCCAATCTTCCTCACCAAAAAAATAAAAATAAAAAAGCAAGAGATACAACTAAGCACACTAATCCAGAAAGATATCTTTAACATTAGTTATGCGACAAAACAAGTGTCAGATTTCATTTGTATAGAAAACTTACACACACAAATTGTATGTTCATTCATGTCTAAACTTAGGTAAAAGTCTGGAAGTATAGACTCAAAATTGCTAAGAAATTTTGAGGAGTGGAATAAAATAAGTGACCTTCTTATTTAGATTATATGATCAAAAACATTATGGTTAGGGAAAACAGTTTTGTTTTTCTCCATATATTTCAACAACACCAGCAACATATATATATATACACAGGTTTCCGCTGATATCCAAACGTAGAGAATTCCAACGAAATCTTTCCTAAGCTGAAATGGTATAAAGTGAAGAAGCAATTACAATTAATTTATAGGGGAAAAATTTTTGAGCATTCCCAGACTCCAAAAATAACCTACCAAATCATACCCAATAACATATAAAACCCTTATTTCGTTCATCATGATAAAAACTCTTAATTACATCCAGTTTTACACTAAGCATAACACCCTTACGAGCTCTCTTAGGCTTTTCTGATACCTTAGGACGCATCTTGCTAATGGATGCACAAAATAAATCGAGATGAAGCACAGATGCCCACAGACACAGTTCAAAGCTATGGCAGCTTGATGCTGAGATCCTGGGCACAGTTTCCGGGGAAGGACTTGTGGGCGCCACTCTCGACGCCGAGAGTGGGAGCTGCCTCTATAAAGCCAGCACTGAACGATAATTTTGCTTTTCGTCTTTTGTCGTAAAAGTGAAAATTGCCTTCAGATTTCTTCTAGTTAGCGGAAACAGGTATTAATGTAGGTCTTTTGTAAAAGTAAAGTGGCGAAAAGCAAACTTTCAGATAGCAGGGAAATCTGCATATAACTTGGAAATTATTCAAATTATTTGTTTAGAAAACAAAGAAAAATAAGGTCTAAACTATTTGTGGTGAGAAATTTAAAATTTAAAGTATTTTATGTCCAAGAATAGAACAGAAATTGGATTATAAATTAATGATTCTACAATTTGAAGTGTGGAATATTGATCTAAGAGAAAAAAATAAAATGTGACATCTTCATCCTTTGTAAATTTTATGTAGTTTCCTTGGTAAAGCAGAATATACAGAACCCTTCAAATTACATTAAAGATAGGAAATAAATGGCAATAAACATAACTTTTGGCACAGACTGCTTCATTGTTAGTTTCAAAAAGGGGTCAGCACAATTCCTAAATCTATTAGAACATAGTTTGATCTGATTAAATTAGATATAAAAATGTACAGTTCCATTAGTTAATGCCAAAAGGGACAGATTAATATCAGAATAGATTTATAAAAGATCAACTGGTATAGCAGCATGTTTTTAGAAAGAGAATAAAAACAGAGAATTATAAAATAAAGCAGAGATTTTTTTAACATCGTGATTATAGATATGAAATTTCTGAGGCTTAATGATTGATCCTTAATATAACAACAAAAATTACTAACAAAACATTGTCTTTTGCCAATTTTTGGAGTTTTGTTTTTGTTTTGCTTATTTGCTTTGTTTGGCAGGCCAGATCTGCTCTTTAAAACTTAGAAAATTAGGAATCACAAGTCCAATAAATAATCTTCAGGGGGATGGTGAATATCCAGAGATCATAAATGTTCTTTTGGGACCATTTCCATGTGAGTATTTTCTGGAGGAAGGGAAAGAAATTTTCATTACAGTCTATAAAAAAATGAGTACTGGGTAGAAAGTATATTAAAATGAATACCAAATTCTCCATTGCTCCAATTTATATCCATAGTGGTTGACAGAACATAAATTAGAGTTAGAAAGAATACCACTCTTCATGACATTCACATTTTGTAGGCCTTTGATGCTCTTCTGCATCAGATAAATTCTACAAGGCTGCTAAAAACTTTGCAAAGTGGAGGCATAATGTTGAGGCTTAATACATTGTAAAGCATATTAAAAGATCTTAAAATTAAATGGAAGAAAGAAATGGGAATTAGTTTCTCTGAATGCAGAAAGATATGCATTTGTTTCCTAAGTCTTGGGATCATAAAATGAGAGACAAAATATTTTCATTGACATAAGGATCCTCTTAGACCATTCACTTCAATAGGGAGAGAATACAAATGAGTAGAACAGAAACACCAAAACACTCTTTCTTGTCAATTCCAGTTATGACAATTTGATGGTTTTTCAAACAGAATTGTCACTAAGGATATGATAGAAACAAATACACACTCATAAGCCACCTATCAAGAGTAGCAAATTAGTTTGTAGAACACAGAGGTCTGAGTTACACTTAAATTTAAAATAGCCAATATAGCTGCTTTGTGCTAATCAGTATGGTTATTTTGTGGAAAAGGTGATCCTTACTCAAGACACTCTACTACATGTGTTGGAAAATTATTCTGCTAATTATGTACATCTAGGATGACTGAGAGATGAATGATGTCTCTGTATTTAAGTAATTCACAAATTGTGCAATCATAAGTGATGGTCCTAGGAAGCTACTCAAAGATTAACTTGTTGCCAGGATCCTTGATTCTAGCAGCCTTAAAGCTAACTGGAGAACCAAATCACATCCTGATCACACTAATATTAAAATATTTATATTAAACCCACTATATTCTAATCACAGACTGTCTGATCTTCCCATCCAGCTACAGATTGGAGAGCAGGGTTCATGTTAACTTTTCTTTTACATCCCTAGTGCTTAGCACAGTCCAACTACTGTGTTACTCAATATATTTGTTACTTAATATATTTGCCTAAAAATAAGGAGAAAAGTTAAATCTCCAAATACATTGTATCTGGGGGGAAAGGATTCCTACAGTTCAGAAGTTCACCGTTAAACTTAATTCTATAGCCTTTCATAGGATGTTGCTATTTTAATACCATATGTCAGATGACCAGAGTAAAGGTTTTCCTAGAAGATATAGGAATATCATTTTCATAAGGCCTACCAAATTTTGAGACCATACCTTTGGCCACAGAAGAATAATGCTATTTCTCTCTCTACTCTTCACTAACATTGACCTGAACTTGTGCCCAGGACAGCTGAGAATATTTCATCTTTTCCCAGAGTTGCAATTGATGTCACTCTCCTTAGTGACCCCCCATAGCTCACCTAGAATTCTAAGTAGCATTTATAGCATTTTACTGTCTTTGTTTATATTAATAAACTATCTCATATAAATTTCTAGAGTTTAAGTTCACTGGGGGCAGGGACCCTGCCTTCTTTGTCCTGTGAATTTAGTACATACACTGTCATATACATATGTCCTGTATACACTACACAAACACTATTAGGGCAGGCATTATGTCTTGCTTACCACTGTATTTCCAGTTCCCAGAATTCTGCTTAACACATAATAGGCAATGAGTAACTATTTCTTGAATGAATGAGCATTATTGATGCTCAATACGTTTACTGAATGAATTAATAGCTAAGACTATTTCCTGAAACATGGAGCTTGAGTTGGTTAAACTATCTTAGTATTGATAGAATTAGATTGTGACATATTTAAAAATAGAAAAAAGTATAAATTTCATCGGCGTCCTACAGAGTACAAGGGCTCTAACAAGCTTCTGCTTGAAGAAGTCTAGTGACAAATCATCCATTGTATTGTTAGAGGGCTTTTTTATTGAAAGAAAATCTGCCTTCATGCAGCTTTCACCATTTGGTTATGGTTTGTCTGTTACACTTAAACCTAATAAATTCAATCATGATTTTATTTATATAGCATACTTAAAAATAAATAGCCATCTGATTCCTCAGTAAAACTTACCTAAATTCCAAATTCGTGTTTTTAACTCTTTATCCTATGGTGTTTTTTTCTAGATCAAGTACTCCAGTTAAAGTTTTCCCTAAAATAAGTAATCTAGCACTGCATATAATATTCCTGATTATGTGGTAGGCATAACAATAGATTCTTATATTTACTGTGCTTTCTATCAGTTGCGTTATCTCTCCTCTCCTTTCCTTTCCTCCTTCTTCCCTCCTCCCTTCCCTTTTTCCCCTTCATCCACAGTCATGTTAATTGCTTTGATTTATATTGCATTTGTAATCTGAGAGGTGTGGTGGTTAAGAATGCAGGCTCTGGGCAAGGAACACATGGATTTGAATCTTGGATTCAGCGCCGATGATCTTCAGTGAGTTTCTAAAAATCACTGTGCCCTGGTTTTCCCATCTGTAAAATGGGGATAATAACAGTATCTAGGCTTTATTCTCCCTTCATGCTTGATGGTTCATTTGGCTAAGCATAACCTTCTAGGCAGAACATTTGTCTTTAGAATTTTGGTGACATTTCCTCCATAATTTTCCCGTATTGCTGATGAGAAATCTCATGACTCCCTAATTCTCTTTCCTTGATTAAGATCTGTTCCATCAGCACCCTCTATCCTTAAAAGTTTAGACTCCTCTGTTTATCTTTGGAGTTCTGAAAGTATATTTTCTTGTTTTGTCTACAAGATGTTTTCCTTTGATGATTACCACAAATCTAGGTCTTAGTAGTGAATACAAGCTCCATATGGGTAATAATCATGTTTAGTCTTTTCACCCCTATAAACTCAGCCTGTTGCACTGTCTATAGCACACAGAAGTTATTCAATAAATATTTGTTGAATAAAAGAATGAATGACATCTCCCAAATCCAAAAGATATTTAATAATGTACAATGATTCAAGGACTTTACTGAAGTTAAAACAACTTTAACCAGGATAAATAAGACTAGAATCACTGTGATTCCAAGAACATCTGTTGTTATGTCTTTTCAGTTAAAATTTTAAGTGCTACATACTTTGCACAAGTTTTCTCTCTTGGTCTTGAAACAAACTGGAAAGGTAGATATCATTTCCACACTTTACAAATGAGGGCTCTCTGCCTCAAAGATTTGCCTGAAATCACTCTAGTGGGAAATAGTGGAGCTGAAACTAGAATTTACATCTAATGATCAAGTTCAGAATTCTCAATTGGTACCTAGTGTATATGTGAATTATTCTCCTGAAGCCTGTATATTCAATTTGTGCCCACTCTTCCCCCTTCCCCCATGACAGTCATTTATCATATTTTGATAATACCTCAAGAACCATCTTTTTCTGTTTTCCACCTTGCCTTGTCTCCTTTCTTTGGGATCCCACCTTCATTATTGTTTTCATAGATAAATTTTAATCACCTTTATATAAACATAAAATACTATATGTCTATTTAATGTTTTGATGAAAAGTCAAACTTTTCCTTTTCTTGCTTAGCCAAAATTATGTCTCCTAGTATATAATGGAATGAAATGGAAGGAGAGTATACCTAAAAGACTATACACAGGGGATTTATCAAATATAGCTTTGCATCTTAGCTCCAAAATAATTTTGTCTCTCAGTCCTTCTTTGAATATTTAATTATCTTGGACCATTATTACTCACTTATTTGCCCTCAAGTTTGCATCAGTATTTTATTAGAAAATTAAGCCAACCAAAAATCTAAATGCCTAAAGAAAAATCATTCACTATTACCTCCACAAAATATATTACTGAAGTTCTTTGAAAATAATATATTTTATAAAGCAAGGATAATTGAATATTTTTATTTCGGCAACTGAATGCTAAACTGTGTGATTGTTTTAAAAAATAAAAACAAGTTATTTTCCTTTGGTTTCTCAAAATATAACTTCTTAGTCAATGCTTATTGTAAATTACTTTTTAGAACAGCTAAAATCTCCAAGCACTTTTTCACCTATTTTTAAAAACCTGACTGTAATTAGATTTTTTCCAACGTTACAAATAAGTCAAATCAAGCTTAAGAGATTTTAACCAACTTGTCAAGATGCCATAGAGCCTCACGGGGAAGGAAACACAGGAACCAAGACTACAGCTTTTAGTTACAACAATAGGATAGATTTTCATAGTTCAGCAATATAAAAATCAGTATAGTATCTCTCCTTTATGCTCTTGATGGAAACTAATGAGGAAATAAGCTTTTGTTTTTGATTAGATATAAGAAATAATAGCTTCCAATTTGGTAAACCGCAAAATAGATGACTTGGAAGATTTATTTTTGAAATCAGTGTAAAACATCAAAATTCCTATAAACAGAACCATCAGTGGTTAGTTTTTAAAGATCTCTCAAAAGAAGAAAAAAGGAAGAAGAAGATACGAATGTGAATTGTTTATTCATGCTGGCATCAATTTTTTCCAACTAAATCTTAAAAGGATGAAAAGTTCACCACAATGTAGCTACTTTAAAAATTGAAGACATATTCTCTCATAATTGAGGCCCAAAGAGCTAATTATAACAGCAACATACAGCTTTTTTTAGTATTTATTTACTCACTGGCCAGAGTAATCCAGATGGTCTATAGTACTATGATAAAATGAATTATTTATCTACTTTAACTTCATAACACCTCTCTCTCACTCACTCATACATATGCTAAAAAGAGTTCATGGCATTCTCAATTAGAATTTCCCTCTTGAAAACTACTAAGAAAAAGCCAGTAAAGCAATCATTACTTTATGTTTAGCTCAATCTTAGACATATTGAATACGAAAATTTGAAAAAGTCATAAATGATCTACTACTACCCTTCATTTGCTAGATGAAGAAAGTGTGTTCAGAGAGGTTAAGGACCCTTGACACATAAAATCATGTCTCCAGACTGCCAGATCCCATCTCTCTCACCTACACCACACAATTCTTTAATTCGGAGCAGCTGGAAGAGAATTCTGGAGCCAATTATGATGATCATAAAGTAAACATCCTTAAAAACAAAAGATGTTATTTAAAACAAAACGTCTCTTTAGAGAGACAGTATGCCCCTTAGCAAGCAGCTTGCCCACTACATCGCAAGGGAAACTTGCACTTAGAATGGCAAAGGAGCATACAGGTTGTTATTTCAGAAAATCACAGGCTAAATCTGTTTTTCCTTATGAGAACACAGATTCATTTGTATCATTATGAAGATGCATGAGAGGATGGGTACGTGTTCTATGAAAATATCTTCTATAAAATTTTATAATATATTTTAAAGAAATAGAACATGACACAACTTGCATATAGGAAATGATTAATCAAGTAGCATATTTGAGCCCATGCAGAACATTTAAGTTTCTAAGGGAAAAGGGTAAATAAACTAAAACTGTAATACTTAAAAAAGCATTGTGTGTTAAATATTTTCTGGCAAGTCTAATATGACTTAGCATACTTTAATCCAATCTCTATTTTCGGAGAAAGAATATAGTTGTTCTATCTGCTGGTAATGGCAAAAATATTCACTCTAGCTATAATTCATTTTAGCAATGATGCAAATACTTATACAGGCGTGTTTCCATCTGCATAGTGATTATATTTTACTCCTGAGTTCTAAGCAGCACCACATAATACAATAATATAATTTTAAATGTACATTTATATAAAATTTCGTTACATGATATGAGTAGTATGTCAAAGACCTTTATAATGTCTACATCTAAACCAGTATTGTAACTTCTTTCATCCACTACTCCTAAATCCAGGTGCAATACCTGAGCATTTTAGTTTTCTACCAGAATGATTTCAAAGTTTTATTGAAAGGTATTACAGCCCAAGCAGCTCAAGTCTTGCTTTGGTTAAGTTGGAGGCTTGGGGCTGATAATTTCTCTCTCTATCTCTGTCTGTCTTTCTGTCTGTCTCTCTCTCCCTGTCACATACATACACACACACACACACACATACACAGAGCCAGGATATTCATATCATCATACAATTTTTATTTACTTGTAGACAGTCAATGAAAATAAAAATCACCCAAAGCTGGCTCAATAAAATATACATAGTTATTTCTGGCTTAAATATTTCAACTGTGATAGTTTTTTTTTAGCTATAATCATAATCTTTCTTGAGGTAAAACTTTGGTGTTTTCCAGAATAGCAAAAACAGAAAAAAAAGAATACCAGAAAAAGCAATATTAGTATATAGAAAAGCATCATACATACCATGAAGTGTAACAAGTTTCTAAAATAACTTTGCTTTTAAAACGCAGATTCATCTGGAAAGTTCATCAATGGCATTCATTCATTAAATTTAAAAGCAAAATTATTTCTACTCCCCCACCCCACTCCCGGTAACTGAACCTTTACTAGTTTCGACTTTGCTTCAGGTGAAAAACAACTGAACTAACCTTCTAACTAACATAGGTTAATTTCATTCTATCTGAAAATGAAGAGATGTAATTAGAAAATAAAATGCTAGTAAAATATCGCACACATGCCCAGGAAAATGCAAGTTACTTAACTTAGAATCATTTTTAAAAGAATGAGAAATGAGGGGGAAGGAGATAGATCCGAAAGAATAGTTTTAGGTCCTTAAATTTACTCACCAGTTTCCCAAATGCAGGGTCAGTAACAAGAACATCAGCCTCACCCCTCTGCTTTGACTCCACAGAAGAAAAGGAGAGAAATGAAAATCTTTCCAAGAACCCATTGGGATCGCTTTTTCTGCTCAAGTCTCCAAGCCAGGACTTTTTCTCCCACCTCAGCTGCAGCCCAGCGAGTACGAGAAGGGAGTGCGGGAAGGCAGTACACCTCCCAACCAGGTAGGATGCGACTCCCAGCGGAATTGAGCAGGGGAACCAATCAGAACTAGAGGATGTTGGCATAAATTATCTGAAAAAGAGTTGGGCCAATCAAAGGCTCAAAGAGGCGGGGCTTCCCCTACTAGAAATCGTGCCCAGTAGGGAAAAGGGCTTCGTCTTTCTAAAAGAAAAACAAACCTCTTCTCCCTCGCAGCCACGGAGAAACGTTTGAGTAGCCTTGACAGACTTCCTTTCCAGGGACAGGCAGCCTGCCTCTTCCCCCTGGCCTTCCCTCCTGCCTGACTCTATTTGGGAAACCACTACCTCTTGCCTCTCCCACGTTTAGATTCTGAATCTGTCCACCGAGAGAGACCCGTGGGAAGCTTGCAGTGTCTAATTGGTTTTCCCCAGGCTCGAGAAGGTTCTGCTAATTTTTGTTTATTATCGTTGATTTTGAGTGTGGGGCGATGTCTCATTTCTCTGCAGACCCAGCACCTGGCGCAATGCCTGGCACAAATGAGCTCTCGGGAGATGTTGAATAAACAACTAATTGAATGAATGAATGAATGAATGAGCGGGCTAGGTGCATCGCCGGTAACGTTTCCTCAACCCCTTCTGTCTTTATGAGTGAGAGGATTTGCAACTCCTTTTTTCTCCGGGTACCAGAAGACGATGCTGATGAATACTGTCAGGCAAGAACGATCTCATTTTACAAAAACAGAAACAAAAATCCGTTTTTAAAAAGGTCCTCTTGAGTTGTAGACCTATTACGTGGGTAATCCTTATTCTCTGCTCCCTTCCCAGTTGCCTTTGCGTTTGTTGAGCTCCAGTGTTTGGTACCTAACTTCAGAGGCTCTGCTTTGAGTTTGCAGCAGAGCCTAACTGTTGCCATGGCAACCAGAAAGCCTCTGGCAGCTTGAACAACTGTACAGGCAAGACGGTGGTGGTGGTGGAAGCAGGCTGGCTCTGCCCAGCCATCTTCTGCCTTCATGCCTTCCTAAATCCCTACTTCCCATTAAAGCCTCCTAGGGTTGGGGTCTTTGGCTATCTCACTAATCACCCCACAACCACCTGGAATTGGCCACATTCAGGGTTGAACTGCAATTTACCACCTAGTTATCCGACAGTATTTGTCTCCCGTGAACAGTTCAAGGCAGAAGTAACAGTGTTTGTGCATGACAGTAAGGTAACTGTTGCTATCCTGCCTTCTGAAATCACTTAAAGGAACTGGATGGAGTAACAAGGTTACAGATATTTTCTTGCCCGGAGTAACAGATGGTGCAGTGCTGGGCTTTTCTCTCCCCTCTTGGATTGATTCTCCAGACTTTTAGTCTTCTCTGAAAAAAACGGTATTGACCTCCTTGTTTTTCTTCTCCTACTATACATTAATTAGGCACCATTATTCTCTTCCACAAAGCATGTTAGTCAAGGTAGCTCATCTCAAATAATTTATATAACAATAAAGTTTCATTAAAATAGATTTTGAGGCGAATAAATTTAGTTAAAAGTTGATAACATAAATCTGGGTAGTATTTTTTTTCTGCTTCAATTAAGAATGTGCTTCGGATAGGTATTTAACTGTTTCATTGGATGCACAAACTAATCCACTATCTGATTAGCGGGGGAACTAGGAATTAATTCACTAGAAGTATGTAATGAGTAACAAATAGTTGTCTAGTTACTCTTTGCATTTTGCTAAGATTAGGTAAGATTTTTGCATATATTAATGGGAATATGATACTGCGTAGTCTTATACAATAGTAATTGATAGTTCTCCCATCAGAAATTCTTAGCAAGGTTTAACTCTCATTGTTGTCATATACAACTGAAGGATGCTGAGAACAGTTAAAGAAATTAATGGAGAGAAAAGGTGAAGGATACACCCTTGGGCAGTTATATATTGCCTGCTTATTCTTGTAAAAGATAAAGACCTGGAGTAATTTCCAGACTGGGAAATCTCCTGTATTTTCCAAAACATAGGTTTTTGCCAATTTTGTGCTGAAATATTTTCAAATTTATTTCATTCTTATCTTTCAAGCAATTGTATCTGACTCTTTATTTCTATGCCTCTTCCTTTGATTTTTTTTTTCCTTCTTATAATATATGTCTTCTGGGAAATTGATCCTATTCTGCTGTCGTAGTTAATTATAATTCCCTGTAAACTATGTAAAAGGGATCTGAGCCCTCCCCTTCAGAACCTGAAGAAGAAATGATGATATTGGATATCAGCCATGTCTTAACCCTGACAGTCTGTCTCATCTGATTTAATAAACTAGCTGTGTGTGTGTGTGTGTGTGTAGTTGGAGAGGGGGATGGCATATATTGTGAGTTTTGGAAAAAGCCAAAAAGGTGCCCTGTACTTACCAAACAAACTGTAGCATCTCACAGAGGAACACTCACAGAGAAGAGATGAAGTGTCTCATGCAATTTTAGAGTAGAAGGCCAGAAGTTGCTATAAGGAAGGGACTGGAGAAAGCTCTCTGTCTTCCATCCTGGCTGTGTTTTCCAACTCAAGGCCATTTGACCCCATGGAACGTTTATCAATGTCTGGAGACGTTGAGGGGGCTGGTGAGCTACTGGCATCTTGTGAGTAGAGTCCAGAGTTACTGCTACACATTCCAAAATGCAAAAGAAAGCCGTCCCATGACAAAGAATTATAGAGCTCAAACTGTCAACAGTGCCGAGGGTGAGAAACCCTGCAATATAGATAAAGAGGACAGGGGGCCAGATTCCATTGCAGCTGATGATTTCCTTATATTGTCAATGAAGTCACCATTCCGCTCCTCCTTCCTTTGACAGTCTGAGCCACTACCATTATCCACCAGTCTTATATCTAGCTGGGATGACTATCAACTCATAGTGCACGGCAATTTTCTTTTTTTCAAAATTTGTCCAGATATCACCTTAAAATAAAATGCTTGGGGTACCTTTAAAAATGCAGATTAATGGGCTTCTCTCCAGACCTAATGAATTAGAATTTTTAGCAAGAACCTCTGGAGAATCTCATGAGTCAACAAGTTTGAGAACAATTGTCCTATAATCATCTCACAAAATGACTGGTGAGATGGTGACCTGATTATGTATGTGCAACCCTGACCCTGGCAAAGCTGGGTTTCTGCATGATTCATCTGTCCATTATGAATTTAGTCATTCAAAATATTTATTAAGAAGCTGGTATGTCAGACTCTGAGACTGGCACAAGAATAGAATGGTGAACAAAACTTATCACTTTGTGCCTCAGTTTCCTTATCTATAAAAAGAGAATAAGAATTCTACTTAGTTTACATTGTTGTTTTAAGGATTAAAACGATTAATACATGGAATGACTTAAAACAGTATGTGGATAATATAAATTACTCAAACAATATTAGTTGTCATTTATGTAAACTCATTGACAGTATGTTTTAAACCTACTTGATTCACTCCAGCCCTTAGTATGGTACCTGGCACAGAGTAGCAATTTCTGAATGTACAGTCTATCAGGGACGATGGAGAGGTTTACCGGACACTGATGCTCTCACCCCACCATTGACACTGTCCTGATACCTGGCTTCTCCAGAACAAGAAGACATTTGCATCGTGTTCCAGTTCTCCTGATGCACTTTTCCTCTCAGGGTGCAAACTCTATACTTCAGTCAAAACCACAATTTTGGGGGCCAGCCTCATGCGCAAGTGGTTAAGTTCACATGCTCTGCTTCAGCAGCCCAGGGTTTTGGGGTTTCAGATCCTGGGCGCGGACCTAGCACTGCTCATCAAGCCATGCTGAGGTGGCAATGCACATAGCACAGAAGGACCTACAACTAGAATATACAATTATATACTGGGAGTGCTTAGGGGAAAATGTGAATAGGAAAAAAAAATAAGATTGGCAACAGATGTTAGCTCAGGGCCAATCTTTCAGAAAAAAACCACAATTGCAGGTTCCTAAACTTATCACTTAATATCATACTTTCTTTTGTTGTGTCATATGCCAGTCCCTCAGTTTAGGAGGCCCTCCATTCTTTATCTGCATAGTTTCTCTTCATTCTTTCTGATTAAGTTTAAGGGTCATTTTTTTTCCCAAGAAGACTTTATTGATTGTTCACTGCATGCTAATCTGTGGTACAGGTCTGTCCTATAATAATAGTTAATATTGGGCCCACCCAGTGGTGTGGTGGTTGAGTTCATGTGCTCTGCTTCAGCAGCCTGGGGTTTGCAGGTTTGGATCCCAAGCATAGACCTAGCACCACTCGTCAAGCCATGTTGTGGTGGCATCCCACATAAAACAGAAGATTGGCAGCAGATGTTAGCTCAGGGCCAATGTTCTTCACACACACACACTAAAAGCTAATATTTATTAAGTGTTTACTATGTGTCACCAGGCATTATTCTTAATGGTTCCTAATTTTAAGTGCATATAATCCTATCTCCACTTAAAGCAACCACTTCATATTTGTATCCTAGAACATATCACATTTTTGGAAACTATCTATATTTCTACCCAAACTGTCAGTTCTGTCTTTTTAAACTTTATATATTAAAGATTTATAGTGCTTATCAGACCTGGTATTATATTACATGCATATTTAATATTATTATAGTATATCTATATTTAATATTATGTGTATATTTGACTAGTATTTTTCTCGCCCTAGAATGTGACTCCATGAAGGCAGGGATCTTGTTTGTTTTTGTCATCTATTTTGTTCAAAGCAGTGGATAGCAAATAATAGGCACTTAATAAGTATCTGTAGAATGAATAAGTATTCAAAGCGTAATTGAATGAATAAAGACATGAATGACTTTAATTCTTTCATCTATTTCTGGAGCCATTAAGGGATCTCCTTCAACAGCATAGGTCTCAAGTGCCCATTTCTAAATGGATGAAATCCAGATCTTGTTACTTGACTTATTCCTCCCCATGAGACCTTGGGAATTAATTTTTCCTATTTACAGTCACCATGATCAAAATTAACAAACCCAGGCATCCTAGTTTATGTAATCGGATTATTATTTAAATCAAACAGAAGAGAGGGCTAGCACAAAGAGATTTCAAAAGACTGAAGGCACACATCCTTTCTTTGTCAGTCTGTTCAGTCTCCTTAATCCTGTACCTGGTCTCTAGAGTGCAGCCAAAAGAGAGAGTTCAGAAGCTGATCCTTGATGGCAGGTGGCAATGGATCTATAGCTTCTAGACCCTAAGTCTATCCCCTTTTTTTGTTTGTTTCTGTATTGTAATTTCTGTATATGACCTTTTGCCACTGGTTTTCTCCACTTTCTTGTATCTTCCGTATTTTACTTTCTATCTGATTTCCCCACCAACATGCAAATATCTCATGTATATTATTAAAATATACATTCATCCTATATTAACCTCATTACCCCCTCTGTCTCCCATGGCTATCACTTACTCCCATTAATAGCCATCCTTCTCATCTTATTCACCACACATTCACTTACCAAACTCTGTCGTCTGGCTTCTGCGCTTATAACACCAATGCCTCCATGTTTCTAAATCCAGTGGAAGCTTCCCATACTCACCTTGTATGATCTTTCGTTTGCATTTGATCCAGTTAACCATTCCCTCTTTCTCAAAACACTCCTTGGTGTCATACCATGCTTTCCTCGTTTTTCTCATGCATCTTTAGCTAACTCCTTTTAGCCTTCCTTACATGCTTGTTCTACCTGACCCCAACATTTTAGTGTTTCTCAAATATCATTTCAACTTCTTTTTGCATCACACCCTCACGTTGGGCTCTCACACTCTCACATTCTCTCATCTATTTCCCAATCTAGATACACCATTTTCAAAACTGAAATATAGTGCCTGAAATCATATCTCAAATCTAGGAATTTCTATTTGACTTCAGATGTGCATATTCAACTAATACCAGCCAGCTAGTCAAATCAGAAACCTCATAATTTTTCTAGATATATGTATCATCTAATCTGTCATGAACTCTTTTCAATATTACCAAATCTTATCTCCAAGATATCTAGCGTAAATGGACTTCAGTGACCATGGGCTGATAAATAAGACAGCCTGGGTTCAGACTCAAGATTCTTTACTACTAACTGTGTAAGAATAAGAAGCTTACTTATCTTTTCAATGCCTTAATTCTCATATGCTTGCTACGAATATTAAATTAGTCAATTTGCATAAAGCTCTTAGAACTGTGTCTGGCACATAGTAAGTTCTCAGTTGATCTTAATTATTACCATTGTTATTATCATTAGCCAACTCCTTTCTATCTCTACTGCCAATTAATCCAAGCAGCCTCATCATCTCTTGCTTGGACTACTATAACATCTTCCATTTCTAATCTCGCCTACTTCTAATTTATTCTTTATATGACTATCAGAATAGTCTTTTAAAAAGTGGAAATCTGATTATGTTCTGCTTAAACCATTCAATGATTTCCTACTGTGCTTAGGACACAAACGCAATATTATTATCCTGGCCTTTGAGACCTCCAGCTTCTGGCCCCTCTTGCTCTCCCTGCTGCATATTTGAGGCTCTTTCCTTTCTTCAATGTGTTCCAGGCAGGATGACCTTCCTTCAGTTTTTTCATTTCCACAATTCATTGTTACCTTAGGACTTTGCAGATGCTTTTGCCGTACCTGGATCACTCCGCCTCTCCCTTCACCCTTCATCTGGCTAGTTCCTCATCCTCTTCTCAGTCTCAGCTTCGCCGATACATCCTCAAAGAAGCCCCATTTGCCCAATTTAAATTAAGTCCTCCATTACACCATCTAATAGCGCTCAGTACTTTTCCTTCCTGACACTTGCTGTATTTTATAATTCACCAATTTATTCAATTCAAGAAACAGTCACAGAGCATCGGGGTTTCAAGCACTCTTCTATATACTAAAGATAACACAATAAAGCAGATTTTTGTACTCTTGTGGAGCTTGCATTCTATTGAGCTTTCTAGAATATATAGTATGCATATTTTCATTCTTAAACGTATTTTTCATAAATTTTATTTAATTTTTTTCTCTTATCTCTACTGTCACTCCTTGATGGCAAAAGATTTTGTCTTTTTTCTTTTTCCACACTATCCCCAACATCTGGTATACTGTCTCATCATAGCCATTTGTTGAATGAATAAGTTAATGAAAGAATGAACTACAACATTGCTCTATTTACTATCTCTATAATTTTGAGCATCATCTCTTCATTTCTGTAAACTTACCTTTATTTTCTATAAAGGTATAAGATCTTAATTTGAAGTTTGCAGAGCTAATGTAATATTATTAGATAATATGAAAATACTTAACACATAATAGGCCTCAATAAATAGCAAGTACTTGTAACCAGGTGGGTAAACCTTTGTGAGCATCATGAATTATATGATTAAGTTATGCTTAAGTTGCAGGAAAGGAAGGAATGTAGAGTCAGGCAACATAAATTTATCCTGTCTACACTAATTATTTTTTTGATCTTTGGCAAAACACATCTCTCTGAACCTCAGATTTCTCAATTACAAAATGGAGATAACAGTTACTCCTACCAAAATGGATATGGAGACGAAATAAAATAACCTTAGCATAATTTTTGTAAACTATTAAATGAAGTAGAAATATTAGTTGTTTATATTATTATTACTTTTTGATGATCAGCACAAAATGACAGTAATTACAGAAGGCATGACAAAGAAATACAAAATCTCAAGAGCTAATAGTCCTGTATGGATATCTTTCCATACATTGGATATCTTAATTGATTTGGATGTCTAACTTACTGAAAGCTTACGACAATCCTGTGAGACAGTTACTATCATAATTCCTGTATTTTATAGATGAGGAAACTGGAGAGCAGAGATTTAGTGACATTCTCAGGTCACACAGCAAGTAAATGGCAGAGCTGGGATTTGAATCTAGGGAGCCAGGTTTCAGAATGCATGTTTTGAACTGCTACGTGATATTGTCTTTCAGATGACAGATGAGTCACGATCTCTGCATTAAGAGAAATTGTTCATATTTCTACCAAGGACAGCTTTGCTCCCTCAGGTTAACCAACACTGTTATTTCAAGGACTACATACCAGGGCATCATTGCCGTGAAAACCTTTCCTATTTTATTTTAAAGGGCCATCCCATAAAAATGTCAATGGGGGAAAGAGTTTTTGAAGAATGATCTTTAAGCAGCCGTGTTTCAAAGGAATATAGTCCTGTTCAGGATATGAGACACTTACAGGAAAGAAATCCAGCACTTGCAGATTTATCAAAGCCTGACATTTAATGAAAACCCTAAAGGTCTTGATGGAGCTTTATTATATCAATTACTCATTTACCTCACATATAGCCTAATATATTTTATTTTAAAAGTACCTTGCTAGCAGGATTGACATTGAAATAGTAGCCCCTGGGGAATCTTTGAATGGGTCCTATCCAAGACCTAACTCCCTACTCATCCAGTTTATAGCCTATGATGTGTCTACTTATGTGGTTTTGACTAGCAGCTAAAGAGTAATATAGTATCCTATGGCCATTAAGGTCCAGAATGAGAGACTCTCCTTTACTTGCATGTTTTATCCCTCATTTGTGTCACACTCAAGTTCTTAGTCCAAAAACGAATGCCCCAACAACATATAAATACCAGGAAACCATTTATAGCTCTCAAGTCTCCTCTTAGCCCTATGAGGAGGTGCCATGAACATCAAAAAAAATTGCTTTTATTGACAGAAATTTGGGAAGCCTTTATGGGAATGAATTCTAAGTATGTTAGCAGGGTGAAGCATTATAATGCTGGATTGTCAAAATATGTTGAAATGAGTATGTGCCCAAAGCAAAGATCCTGGATTCAATATGTTAAATCAAGGGACTAAAGGTGTTTCCAGCAGTTTCCTTTAATGGTTGACTAAACCTTTACCCAAAGGTAACAAATAATGAAATTAAAATGTTATTGATACTGTAAAGTGGTATCCAAAGTTTTAGGGAAGAAATGGATGTTAGTGTGGATTTGTGCTTCTCACCAGCTCCAACCTATGCCCCTAAATTTGTCCCAGGACACTCTCTTAACACTAGTGTATTTCTCAGGGAAGCTCCTGCAGCCTTGCAGAGCTCTGTGGTGCCTGTAACCTGCAGGGTAGGTTTGACAGTGGGAAATGCTGCCATCAAACTGGATTCTGAAATTCGACAGGAAACTGGTATCCCAGGGATTCTCTGTATTCTATGGGCATGATAAAAATCCAAGAATGGCAAGACCAAGTGGCATCACTTAATCACCAGAATCAAAGTGGGTGTGGTTACAGTAACAGACAGCAGAAGCAACACAGTAATCAGCATAGTTTGATCTGCAGAGATCCTTGGTGTTAGCTAACTGATCATGGTGTCCTTAGAATTGAAATAGATGATCAGTCTATAGAGTCTCATTGATTTGCAGAAAAGTACTAGGTCTGGCGAAGAGACATGCGATTTGAATTACCACAATGAAGTCCAAGCTCCTCAACTAATTTCTAATCTTGAGCCCATTCCTGGGCCCAGAGTCTCATAACGAAGGCGATATTGGTTTCTCTTGAGGAAGGTTGTGGTGCCACTAACAAAAATTTATTCTGCAAATCTACTGCCTAGCCTTCCTCCAAGAAATGCTACCATTTATCAGAGTGACTGAGTATTGTAGACGTAGAATAACCAGACTCTTTTGAGACTATAAGGTCCTGATTCTCACTGATAGCAATTCCTGGAGACTCAAAATGTCACTGTGGTCCTGTAGTCATAGTAAAGACCTGTGGAGGTGAAGTGATAACTGGATTTGTGGTTTGGGGCAATTGCACAGTAGGCCTATGTGCACCTGAACCAATCATGTGGTTTTATCCCAGTTATGAAAGGCAGAGTTGTGAGAAATATACTCAGCAACTGGCAGAATATCAGATTAGTTCCTTGACCTGTGGATAAAAACCCAAGTAGAAACCAAGAATTATCTTTACCTGCTAACATAATAAACAAAACACATACCATGTTTCTGCCACAGCAAGGATTTAAAAGGTGAAGGAGTGGTGCATCTTATCATGTACACTCTCAGTCTGCCAGTTTGGCTTATGCAGAAGGCAGACGGGTATACAAGAATAAAAATGGATTACAAAATATTTAACTAGGCAATGATCCCTATTGCAGCTGCTATCGCAGACATGTTTTCATTGCTGGAATTAATTCAGAATCCCCTGACACTTGGTATGCAGCAAATATTTTAGTGGTGAAACCCATTAGAAGTTTACTTTCAGGTGAGAGGGTCAGCAGTACACTGTTGCTGACTTATCTCAGGGATAAATCAAACATCCAGCCCTATGACATAACCTAATCTAAAGGGACCTTGATTGCCTTTTTATTTCATAAGACACCACGCTGTTCCATTACATTGATGACACCATGCTCATTTGACCTGGTGAACAGGAAAAAGGAACTACTTTAGACACTAGGTAAGACACATACATACCAGAAGGTGAGAAAAGAATCCTAGAAGGTGAGAAATAATCCAGGGCTTTACACTTTGATGAAAGTTCCAGAGGTTTGATGGCCTGGACATGTCCAGATATCCCTGTGAAAGTGAAGGGAAATTTGCCGCATCAGGTCTTTCCCATCGTTAAGTAAGGGGCATAAGGTCTCTTTGGATTTTCGAGGCAACATATACCTTAAAGTTTATGGCTTTGACCCATTTACCAAGTAACATTAAAGTCTGTTTTTTATTAGGGTTTTTATTATTTCATCAGAACTCAGAAAAAGAGAAAACTCAGCAATAGGTTTAGACCAGTACACCAACTGCTCCACCACGTGGGTCACAGGATACTGCAAATCCAATTATGTTTGAAATGATTGCAGCAGATAGGAATGCTGTATTGCATGTGTGGGCAAATCCGTATTGGTGAATCACAAAGTAGACTTTTAGGATTTTAGAGCAAAGCTATGCCATCCTCTTTAGATTATTATTCTCCTTTTATGAAATAGATTCTGGCTTGCTACTGGTCTCTAGTAGAGACTGAACACTTTCCACGAGCCACCCAGTTACCATACAACCTGAACTACCCTTCTCCAACTGGTATTGTCATGCATGGACAGAAGTCCATCATCAAATGAAAGCAAAGCATTTGAGATCCGGCTTGAGTGGGGCCTGAAGGCACAGATTAAGTCACATGAGCAAATGGCTCAGATGCGTATGGCCTTTACTCCAGCTCCATTGCCTCTGTATCTCAACCTTCACCCTTAGAGTCTTAGTAGGAGTTTCCAAAGACTAGTTAACTGAGGAAGAAAAAGAATCAGGCCTTATTAACAAACGTTTCTCCAGGATTGCCTAGAACCACCCAAAAGTAGACAGCTCTACAGTTTTAGTCCAGGATCTCCCCGAATAAACTGGTTAATAAAAACGTCCCAGTAGGCAGAACTCTGTGTGCTATATCTGTTTTGTTCTTTTGCTCTTTGTTTTTTCTGAAATTAGAGAACATCAGAGATAGGATCTACATTGTTTCATAGGTTGTGGCTAAACATCAGAGACGTGGAAGAGGCACACTTGGGAAAGTGATGACAAGAAGAACTAGGGAAGAGATATTTGGATAGACCTCTCAGAATGAACATAGAATGTCAAGATATTTTTTCTTTCATCTGTGAATTCTCACCAAAGAATAGCCTCCACAGAATAAAGACTTTTATAATCATGTGAACAAGACGATGTGTTCAGTAACTATCAGTTAGCTTCTTTCTCCAGCCACTTTCTTCCTTACAGACTGTGCTCTTACGTGGTTAGACATGGCAGCAGGCATAACGTTATGCATAGATTCAACAGTGTAGATTCACCAAGTATGGTCTGACTTGGAAAATTCTCAACCTGTCAAGAGCAGATACTAAATTTAGCTCCCAGTATGGTATCATTCCCATAGGACATCAACTAACTACCTGGCAGCAAATTGGTTAAATTGGACCCTCCCAAGGATGCCATTTTTCTTCTGCAAGTTACCTGAGTTTTCAAGATTGGGCATTGTGAGAAATACCCCAGTTCCTCCTCACTCTCCATCCCTTCACTGCCAAATTTCTTCCCCAACTGCTATCCCTGCTGATTTATGGTCATTTTGGACCTACCACCATCCACAGAATTCTACAGAAGGCTGACTTTTGAACAAAAGTAAAGGGTAGTCTGAGAAAAGTCCAAATTATAAAGTCTCCAAGGATATTAGTACCTAAACATTTGAGAATAAATAAGGCCTAATGTGTTGATTCACAATGTAAATAATATTTTTACTTTAAATCTTTATGGACTGAACACGCATATACGCAGTAATCATCGTCAGATATCTACATCTATTTTTCTGTACTTCTTCACTGTGTATGTGTTCCATTTATAGCAATTGGTATTTTATAGAGTGGTGTTTGTCACTAAGTGGTAAACTCTCTATGATGGGAGCTCTCTCTTTTGTTTGAATGTCCCTAACACCTAGCTATAGTGGAAAAACTATAATTGTTGTATGAAAAAAGTGAATTTGTGAATTATCTGTCACTTGTCTATCTATCATCTATTTATTGAGATGAGAACAACATTTAAGTCGTGAAAACATAATCAAGAATTGGAAACATCACACATTTGGTTGTACAGGATGGGATATATAAGGATTAATACAGGGAGAGATTTCTCATAAGAAATTGAAATGGTAGAAGGATTTGGTGCAAGTCAAGCCCTTTAGAATTGTGGTATATTGCATTTTTGTTAATCAAAACAAGTCTTGAAAGTCAATCAGGGAAATTGTATCATATCTCATGGGTAAAAGAGAGGAATATAATTGTCTGGATATCCAGGGTAGTGACAAAGAATAAGAGTATGGGCAATTAATCTCTAAAACAATTTATGAGGCACATAAGCAAGGAATATAGAAACAAATGAGTTAAAATATTTCACAAGTAGAGTAGATGGAGAAAAGAAAGCACCTACTAATTTACACAACACATATGCATAATATGGTAAATATTTCCCCATTATTGAATATTAGATTAATAGTGCTTATTCTTAGAGGTCTATAGGGCATTGATTTTAGTTATATTTTTCCCAGCACAAGAATTATGAACATCTGTGTGTTGTTCTTTGAAAACTGAATTTTATTTTGATATTATAGTATTATTTCTTTGAAGTCAGTAGTAAACTTGGCAAAGGTTCCTTCATTATTGCTAAAGACATCCATAAATTAGTCTACCCAGAACAAATGTTTGAAGTAGTTATGATGGTGTAAAACTGTCTGCTACGGGTCTTCAGAATAAATTTATCATCAGTAATTTTTTCATTGAAAATAAGTTTAACATAAAGTACATGTTAGATAATTTCATGTCTTTATAAACATTGAAAAGTAGCCCAGGACTTATTAATTTTTGAACCATATTTCCAAACTTGGCTCTTTAACAGAAAAACCTAGGGGAGCCTTTAAAAATAGAAATTCCACCACCCTATACAATCTAATGTTGAATTTCACTAGGTAAAATCCTGAAATTTGTGTTTTTAAGAAGCTCCTCAGAAGACAATTAAATAAAAGATACGCAGACCTGGATAGAAACCATTGATACTAAATAAAATGGTGAAGCGCAGTCAGTACACATCTACTCAGTGAATTTACGTGAATGAATTACTGCTTTGCTGAATTTAGCAGTTTCCTGGGAATGTTAAAATATTTCCAAGAACTTAGCAAGTTTTCATAAGGTAATATAATGGTAATCCTTCTCCTAAGGTTTGGTGACCTCCTAATGAAAGGATGGATGGGATTCATACTCTTTGAACTCCTTTTTACATAAATAATATACACATTTTTTTTTCCAGGAAGCAGTTCCATCTCATTCTCATTGATTCAGCAAATATTTGACCACTTACAAGGGATCCTTACTTCCCTCCCTCAAAGGTTAAGAACTATGGCCCTAAAGTGCTTATATAGTTGTTGATTTGTACGTATGCTGATCTTTCCTCTAGGCCCACAACCAACATCACTTAAATTGTAAGTGCAGTTGAATTACCAAGAATCTATATACCCTTAGAATAAAAAGAATATAGTGTGATCAAGAAACAAGGCCAGATAATATCATTTTTCCACATTAGTTTATCCTTGAAAAAGCCTCAGAGGTTTTATTCTTTTCATAACGGAATTCAAGATAGACATTGTTACTTTGGGATAATTCCATCAGCCCTCTCTATAGCTCAACTGACCACATTGCAAGAACTTGTTGCTGACAGACATGGTAGAAGGTCATGGTTTTGATGTTCTTGTAGTCCATGTTGCTTCAATCTGTCTAGTAGCTGTAGTCTGTGTGCATTTAAAGTTGGTTAGCCAACCAAACAAGGACAGTATAGATCAATGCCACCCTGAAGGGAGATTAAAAGGCGTTTTTTGCAGGATAGTGAAAAACATGAGGTTAGGATAGAAAGCTTAATTATATGTGGGATGACAGAACCAAGTTTTGAAAAATCTTAATGCAGTTAAAAATCTAGCAGAAATGAACACAGATACCATTTTTTAGGTTGTTTTAAATCATGTTTATTGAGATATAATTTATGTCTCAATTTGTATCTCAAACTATAATTGTTTAGGTGTATAATTCCATAGGTTTTGACAAACGTATCGCTATGAAGATACAGAATATTCCCCTTATCCCAAAAGTTTCACCATGCTCCTTTGTAGTGAGTCAATCTCACACCCAGTCCTGAAAATTACTGACTTAATGTCTCTCTCTAGACTTTGCCTTTTCCAGAATGTAATATAAACAGAATCATAAAGTATGCAATCTTGTGGGTCCGTCATATAGCATAATAAATTTAAAATTCTGCTTTATTAGATGTTATCAATATTATATTCCTTTTATTGCTGAACAATATTCAACTGTATGAATGTACCAAGATTTATTTTTTCATTACCAATTAATGTATATTTTCCTGGTTTCCAATTGCTGCTATAAACATTTGTGTACAGGTCTTTCTGTGGACATATGTCTTCATTGTCTTGGGTAGATGCCTAGGAGGGGGATTGCTGGGCTATATTATCAGATTATATTATATACATAGAAGCATCTTAAATATTATATAAAAACTGCCAACCTGCTCTCCAAAGTGGCTGCACCATTTTGCTGTCTTGGAAGCAGTGTATGAAAGTTGCTCTATGTCCTTGTCAATACTTGGCATTGACTTTTTTTAAGCTATTCTAGTATGTGTATAATGAAATCTCATTTTGCTTTCATTTGCATTTCTCAAATAATGATGTTGAACCTCTTGGATGTGCTTGTTTGCCATCTATCTGTTTTATGGTGAAGAATGTTCAATTTTTTTCCCCATTTTTAATGATATATTATTGTTATTATTATTATTATTATTGAATTGGGAGAGTTCATACAAATCTTTTAATAGGTATATGATTTATAAATATTTTATCCAAGTCTGCAGTTTGTCTTTTTATTTTCTTCAGTGTCTTTTGAAGACCGAAAGTCTTTACTTTTGGTGAAGTGCAGTTATCAGTTTGTTTTTCTTTTATGGTATGTGCTTTGTGTATTGTATCTAAGAATTCTTTGCCTAATCCAAAGTCAGAAAGCTTTTCTCTAGGACTTCTTCTAGAAGTTTTGTAGTGTAGGTTTTGCATTTAATTTTACGATCCTATTTGTGCTAATTTTTGTATATTGTGCAAAGTCTGCATCAAAGTCTCTTTTTTTTCATTTTTCATGTAGACATCCAATTGGTGTATCATCATTTGCTGAAAAGATGATCCTTTCTCCTTTGAATTAGAAAATGTCATTTTTTGTTGAAAATTAATTACTAATATATATGTGGGCCTATTTCTGGGCTCTATTCTGATCAAATGACCTACATGTCAATCCTTATACCAATATCGTACTATCTGGAATACTTTATATTTATTGTAAGTCCTACTTTATTTATCCTACTTTATTCTGTTTTCAAAATTGCTGTGACTATTTAGATTCTTTACATGCCAATATCTATTTTAGAATAAACTTATCAATCTATAACAAAACAGAAAAGACTGATGGGATTGTGTTTGAAATTACATTGGATTCACAAATCAATTGGGGATAATTGATATTTTAATGATATTGAATCTTCCAAATAAACTTTCCATTTATTTAAGTCGTCTTTGATTTTTCTCATTGATATTTTGGTTTTCAGCACATATGTCTTGTACATGCCTTGTTAGATTTTTCCCTAAGTCCTTCATATTTTTTCATCCTATTGTAAATAATATTTTTATTTTTGATTTTCAATTATTTACTTCAACTATAAAAAAGGTTTGATTTTTATTTCTCCATCTATTTAGTTTTTCTTTTCAAATCTTGACCATATTTTGTTAAAATTATTCCTATGAAGATCCTGTTGTTTATGCTATTTTAAATAGTATTTTGGGGGGGCTGGCCCAGTGGCGTATTGGTTAAATCCGTGAGGTCTGCTTTGGAGGCACAGGGTTCGCAGGTGAGGACCTACACACCACTCATCAAGCCAGGGTGTGGTGGAATCCCCTTTACAAAATAAAGATGGGTACAGATCTTAGCTCAGGGACAATCTTCATCAGCAAAAAGAGGAAGACTGGTGATGGATGTTAGCTCAGGGCCAATTTTCCTCCCCATCAAAAATATTAGTACTTTTTAATTTTTAATTTTTTGTGACTGATATACATAAAAATGATTTCTGTATATCAGCCTTGTATTCTGCAACCCTGCTAAACACAGTTTTTAGTACTACAGAAGTTTTGTAAATTCTTTGGAGTTTTGTATGCAGATAATTATATCAAGGTATGAATAAAATAAATTTCAGTTCTTTCTTTTCCATTTCTATACCTGTAATTCTATTTTCTTGTTTTATTGCACTGGTTAGGACTTCCATTGTGGTGTTGAGTAATAGCAGTAAGAGAGGACATCCCTGCCTTAATCTCCATCTTAGCAGGAACGCATTTTGTCTGTCAACGTTACACATGAGGTTAGCTGAATTTCTTTTAGTACGTGTGTTTTACCAGCTTGAGAAAGTTCCCTTCTATTTCTACTTTGATGACAGTTTTTATTGTAAATAAATTTTAAATTTTGTCAAATTATTTTTGGAAGAGGCAAGAAATAAAGTGTCCCTAAAAGCCTCCAAAGAGAGCGAAGACCTGCTAACTCTGTTATTTACACCCATTTACACTGATTTCAGACTTTTGGCCTCTAGAAATGTTGAGAGAATAAATTGCTGTTGTTTTAATCTTCCATATTTGTAGTAATTGGTTATGGCAGCCAGGGGAAACTAATATCATGTTCTTGAGGGATATTACTTAGTGGAGTTTTTCTTCCCCCTCATAAAATGAGTTGGAAGTCCTCAACTTCTATTTCCTAGAAGAATTTGTGTATAACTGGTACCGTTTCTTTTTTTAATGTTTGTTGGTATTTGCCAGTGAAGTCTTCTGGGCATGAAGCTCTCTTTGTTGGAAGGTGTTTTTACTACAAATTCAAGTCCTTTAATAGTTATGTAATCAATCCTGTTATCTATTTCTTCTTGAGTGAACGTTGGTAGTTTCTGTAATTCAAGGAAATTGTATACTTTATTTGTGTTACTACTTTATTGACTTAAAGTTGTTCATAACTTTGCCTTATTATCCATTTAATCTGGGGTTGGCAAACGATAGCCAAATCTGGCCCACTGCCTGGTTTTATATACCCTACAAGGTAAAAATATTTCTTACATTTTAAACAGCTGCAAAAATGAACAGGTGAACAAGAATATGCTGCAGAGACTGTATTCTGACCTGCAAATTCTGAACTATTTGCTATTAGCTCATTTACACAAAAAAAATGCCATTGCTTATTTTAATGTGTGTAGGATGTAGAGATGTCCCATCTTTCATTCCTGATTTTACTATTGAGTTTTTCTTGATTTTGTGATTAATCATCTGGAGATTACCAATTGTATTGATCTGCTCAAACACCCAGCTTTTTGCTTCATTGACTTTCTTTGGTGTCATTCTGTTTTTAAATAAATGATTTGTGTTCTTATCTTTATTATTTTATTCCTTCTTCCCTTCTTTTCACTTTTAATCTATATATACCTTTCTAAATAGTTTCTTTGTAGGTAATATATAGTTGAGTTTTGTTTTTTTATTCAATCTGACAAGTTCTTCATTTTATTTGGGGTGTTTAGACCATTTCAATTTAACTTAATCTTGGATATGAATTGTTTTAAATCTATCATATTGATATTTATTTTCTGTTTGTTCCATCTGTTCTTTGCTCCTTTTTCAGGCCCTTTGCTCTTTTTCATGTCCTTTGGTATTGTATTTTTATGATTTTCATTTATTTTCACTACTTCCTGTACCTTTTTTTTCTTAGTAGTTGCCATAGGATTTACAATATGCATCTTTAACTTATTACATTTTACATTCAAATAATACTGTCCCAATTCATGAAGAGTTTAAGAAAATTATAATAGTATACTTCCAATTATACCCTCTCATCCTTTGTGCTATTGTTTTCATAATTTTACTTTTATATATTTTATAAACCCCACTTATTTTTTTGCTTTAGATAAATATATTTTAAATTATTATAAATAAGAAAATATGTAGTTTCTATTTGCACCCTTTTTTTTGTTATTTCCAAGATTCCTTTTTTGTTTGCCTAGATTCAAGTCTCTATCTGAGATCATATTTCTTCCATCTGAAAAAATTTTTAAATATAGTCTGCTGGCAATAAATTCTCAGGTTTATTTCCTGAAAGGGTCTTTATTTCACCTTAATTTTTTGTAAGATATATTCTTTGCATATACAATTTTGCTTTGAGTGTTTTTATCCCTGCACCCCACCCCAGTATTTTAAAGAAGTTAAAACAAAGTCTTCTGGTTTGCATAGTTTCTAATCAATAAGCCTAGGACTATTTTTATATTTTTCTTGGTATGTAATGCTTCCCTTTTTTTCCTGATTGCATTCAAGATTTGCTTTTAATCTTTTTTCTTCCACATTTTGACTATGATGTATCTAGGTTGGCGATTTGTTTGTTTGTTCCTCTTTGTATATAAACTGACTGAGGTTTCATGGGCTTCTTGGCCACTCTCTCTTCAACCATTTCTTCTGCACCCCAATTCTCTCTTTTCCTTCTGGGACACAAATTATACATATTCTTCACTGTTCCGTAGTGTTTCTCTACTGTTGGATTCTCTCTTTTTTTCTTTTTTCTCTCCTCTTTTGTGTCCAATCTACTAATAAACATATCAAACGAATTCTTCATATCCAATATCATTTTTTAAAATTCTAGCATTTTTATTTTGCTTGCCTATATTATCCATCTTTTTGCTAAATTTCCCCATACATGTATGTTGTCTACCTTTACCAGTAGATCCTTTAACAGATTAAATTTAAAAGTCCCTACCCCATGGTCAAACATCAGAGTCACCTCTGAGTCTGATTTTATTGATTATTTTATCTCTTGATATTAATTTTAATTTTTTTGTCTTACATTTTTGTGTCTCATAATTTTATTAAGTGAATATCAGGCATTGTATATAGACTAATAAAGACTAAGATAAATAGTATTTATCCTTGGAAATGGTCATGTCTCTTTTGTCATGCTGTTAGTGTATGGGGTGAGCTAATTTAGTTTGTAGTTGAACTCTATTTGGATTTTGTTGTTGCTGTCATTATCTTCAGAGATGCTATGATGATTAACTTTATGTGTCAACTTGACTGGGATAGGAGATGCCTGGATAGCTGGAAAAACATTTTTTCTGTGTATGTCCATGAGGATATTTCCAGAAGAGATTAGCATTTGCATTGGTAGACTGAGTAAAGATCGCCCTCACCAATGCAGGTGGCATTATCCAATCTGTTGAGGGCCTGAATAGAACAATGAGGCAGAGGAAGAGTAAATTTGCTTGCTCTGCTTGAGCTGGGACATCCATCTTCTCCTACCCTAGGACATTGGTGCTTCTGGTTCTTGGGCTTCTGGGCTCAGACCAGGACTCACACCACTGGCCTCCCAGTTCTTGAGCTTTTGGGCTCAGACTGGGATTTACACCATTTGCTCCCCTGGTTCTCAGGGCTTTGGGTTTGGACTGGAACTACACCACCAGTTTTCCTGAGCCTCCAGCTTGGAAATGGCAGATCATGGGACTTCTTAGTCTCCATAATAATGTGAGACAATCCCTCACAGGAAATCTCTTTCTTTACCACTGTATATATATATAAATCCTATTGGTTCTGTTTCTCTGAAGAACTCTGACTAATACAGATATATACTTCAAATTCCTCTAGTATGGGGCTGTTGTTCCCTTGTGTGTAAAATAGGGAGTAGAGTGCTATACTTTTTTATAGTGGTCCTGCTCCCCTTTCAACTTTAGTCATTTCTGTACCCTCACACCACAGATAGAATCTTTCTACACGCTCTCGCCTTTCCTCAAGTGCCAGACTATTGCTGCTTATTACTTGGTACTTGAATTGTTTGGGATTCAGGAATGGTGGTTTGCTATTTCCCCAGTCCAGCCTCAGTCTTACACTAACTCTGTGTATCTGGACTTTGGAATAGAACTTTCTCTGAATTTATTCTCTTCCTCCTCATGGCAGCCAAACTCTGCCTTATATATTTGGTCAATCTGGGTGAGAGTTTCCTGTCTTTTTCATAGTGGTACCAGACATATCCTTGGTACTATATAGAATTCTGAGCCCAAGATAGTTTCTCACCCCTTTCCAAGGGATTCCTATTCCTTCCCCAGAAGCAATTAAACTTTTCCTGTATCCCTATGTGAGAGTGTTTGCTGTCCCTTCCTTAATGGTGTTGAGTTTTTCACTTTATAGGAGAGAAGGGTCTGGGGAGGCAGGCAGGACTTTGAGCCTATCGCCACTTCTCTACCCTACAGCTTCCTGTCACCTCATGTACCACCTGCACCACAAAGTGCAACTCTCTCCAGTTTTTGACCTTGTTCTTAATCTTTCTTGTGAAAACCAGGTGCAGTCCTCTTAACAAGAGCTATCTAGTTAGTGTGGACTGCCATTTTGTCTGGGGCTCCCAGTTATTCCCAACTGGTACATTAGTCTGCTTTTAGCTTTTGATTATTCCTTAAATTTTTGGTGGTCTCCTCTTTCTTCTGTGCTTTGCCAAAAGTGAAACTGCTATTGTGTCTCATCTGTATTCCTTAGAAATTAGTTTATGTCATTGCTTTTTAATCTTTGCTCTCTGGTGGGCTCAAGAAAAGTACTGATTTTGTAGATTATTTATCTTTTTCTTGTTTTTAGGATGAGAGTGACAGTCCTTGAAGCTTTCTATACTAAGCAGAAATGAAAGTCTACAGTTAGTTAAAAAAATAATTGCACAATTCTAGAAAAGTAGGGATTGATATGACTATGATTCATGTGAAAAGGAAGTGAAAACACTACAGGCTGTATTTAAATATATATATTTAAAGAGATTTAACAGAATTTAACTGTGTGATCTGAAAGCCCAGAACATCTATCAAAATTTGCAGTAATAAAAGCCTATATAGAGATCAAAAAGTAAAGTTTATACTGAACACTGAAGTAATGAACATTTGGACGTTTTAATTCTCAGTGTCCTACATTAAGAAGACCATTGACAAATGAAAAGTTACAAAAGTTGGAAACCATCTAGGAGACTGGAGGATCAATACATGAAACTGAAGTTGTTAAGGAGACAGATGAAAAATCAAATTAAATAGTGAAATATGACAGCTGTCTTGGCATAGCTCCCTGTGGAGAATAAAGCTGATACTAATAAGTAGAAAAGTAAATTTTTGTTCTCTTATTAGAAATTAGTAGAAAGAAAAATGTACTTGGAGATAGAAGTTTTGAATTCTCAGTTCTTGTACTTTTCTAGATGTGTGAGTGTAAACAAATTACTTAATCTCTCAGAGATCAATATATAGATTTGTAAAATGGAGACGAAAATGACAACTTCAAACTTTGGTTGATTGGCTTGCAAAAGCATTTTCAACTTGAGACATGCTTTAAAATTGTAAGTTATCATTATTACCAAAATTTGAGGATACCAACAATGAAAAAAATCTATCATTTATCACATGTCTATTATATGCTAGCCACACTCTTATATACTTTACATGAATTATCCCAGTCAAAGAAATTTATAAAGTGTTTGTGTTTTAACAATTCTATTATCTAGTCTCTTAGAGTCTTGATCTCTGCCTCCACTCAAATTCCTTCACTATTTCTGCATCTCATTGCTCCAACTCCCAAATTATAAATCCAGTATTTAATTCTCTGATCAGAATTGTACCTTGTACTCTCAGTCCCCTTTTCTTTGAGTTTTCCATTATTTTATTTTTATTACCATTAAGACCCTGACAATTAGGGTGAAATTTATTAGTCCATAAGAAAGGAACCAAGGAAGTAACTCAGTCTACTTAATGAAAATAATGGAAAAGCAACAAGACATAGAGCCTTAGTGATACAAGTATGTGCAGTCAGTCCAACCTTGTTGATTAGAGCTCAAGGTTCCACATAAGAGTGTGGTGTCAAAGCCTTGTGACAGGAGTTCCCAATATGCTTTATAGAAAAACACTAATTCCACAGGATTCTACTTATGTCAAAGAATTATTCCTAAAAGTGGTTATTTGATTCAAATAAACATGAAAATACTGGGCCAAGGAAACTGAGGTTTCCATCCTTTAGGGATTCTCAAAGGCTTATGTGTTCTGTGAATCTCCAAAAAGGGTAATTAATATTCAGTATTGATTACAGGATCTTCATCTCCATTTTGTTGTTGTTGTTTTATTTTATTGGGTTGCTTTCTTTTCTTTTCTTAGATTATCTCATAGTTTAAACATTCTACAAAATAGGTTTTAGGAAACACTTTTTATGGTCTGCATGTTTCCTTCACACACATACGGTAGCTTTGGGACACTGGTTTAGCATTCAGAGGTTTGATTTCCTAGTCAAATATCTTTCCATCTGGAGATGAAGGAGTAGACTTCACAATTGAGAAAGAAGGTTGAGATATAACAAGAAAAAAACTATATCTGAAATACTAATTGAAAGCTTCTAGAATATTCTAAATAAAAATTAACTGAAATTAGATATAATATTATTCTAAATATTTGTATATGCGAAATAAGCTATTAAAATTGAGAAATATGTCAGTACATAAAATTAGTAATAGCTGCCAGTAAATGAACACTCTCTGGTACTAAAGTAGATGGTTGGTAACATCTTAAAGACATTTGAAGCTAGTATTACGTATAACTCAAAGAAGCGAAGAGTTCGGTCAGGTTATGATATCATTTCCTGGTAAGACACAGTTTCCAGGGAAGTCTGCAGCAAATTCTGATAATTTAAGCATACAACGAGCTTCATCTCATGTATGACCCATGTGATATTGACCAGTACATGATTAAAAAGTCAGGTCCTGAGCTATTGTTGCTGATGACTCACTGGGAATACCATCTTTGCAAATGGGGGCTCCGTTTTAAGTTGAATGAAGGAAGTCATGTAGTCAAAGAGATTTAAAGTACAACCCACCTCTAGTCACCAGGCAGAAGAATATTTATAGTTATGGGAACACATGGATCCAGCAGAGACTTCAGAGATGTAATTATTCAGACTGGAGACAGAGATCAGTCATTACAGTTCAAGGGGCAGGCAGGGGTCGGGGGAAACAAAAATTTAGTAAATAGGACTTTGAAGTAAAACATAAACATTCCAGGATTGACCAGAAGATGTGGAAAAAAACAGTACGGTGAATGCCAGGAAAAGAACACAGATTAGACCACAGCTTCTCTCTTATAAAAGGGCTAAATATTGTTACCTGTTATTTAATGAAGAGGAACTAGAAATTGATAACAAAAGCCACTCTCCTTTAGAGATCATTGTGTATAACAACGGTATAGTAAATTTCATATAGTTTTCATGAATGAGTGTAGATTTAGTTATGTTTAATAAATCCTTTTGTCAACTGCAAAAATTTCTGAGTTAAACCCAAAATGAAAACACCCAGATACTATTCCGTATTGATATAAGAATCGTGTGGATATTTCTGAATGTTAGAATCAAGATTTTCCTATCCAGAATGAACAAAATCAAGAGTGAAGGCCCTTTTTCAAATACTTCTGCCTTAACCAGCCTTAATTCTATTTGGGTATGATACACATCACAGTAGCATTTACTTCCGTATCCTAAAAAAATCTTTATTTACTGCTTGTCTTCGAAATAAACTTAGATTTTCAAGGGGAAGGAATCGTGTATTATCCATATTCATGTCTCCTGTGCTTAATGCTATGGATGGAATACATGAGGGGTATAATATGGTTGTTGAAACAAACTGAACTAAGTAGAATAAATAAAGACTATCACAAAGAGAGGCAATGTGGCATTGCCTAAAAGGACTGGAGCATGGGTTAAGACTTGGTCTTGGGGCTGGTTTTAATCAAAGGATATTTTGAGGCTTGAGTTCCTTCATCTGACAGTGTAGAGCTTGAACTAGACCAGTTGTTTTTAAATATTTGGTTTAGTTTTTTGTTTTTTGGTTTTAGTTATAGACTTCTGCTCTCAGATGAAAACTTACCATAAATCCCAGTGTAAAAAACAGATGAAAAAAAAACCTGAACCAGATAAATCAGGGGCACAGGGGTATGGAGCCTGGCCTGATGTTTGTTCTTATCTCACACCATCCAACAACAGTCCTTAATCAATCTGCTCAACGAAAGTTGCAAAGAGCATAGTTTAAAACCACCATTATCCTATGTGATCATTAAGCAATGAGTAGGTATTAAAAAAATTATATATATATATATATATAATGTGTATGTATGTGTGTAAATAATAAAATATACTTAAAATAAAGACCATCACCATACCCTACTCTTAGCATGCCCGACTTGTTATGATTGAGCTATTGTCCTGTTTTCTTATATAAACAATTAAAATGATCAATAAAGTGCTGGGAATGCAAATGTTTTTCTGCTTGTTCTTAAACAAGTTTGTTCTTGTTTTCATAATTCTGTATGAATCTTTTTAGTGTACTTTCTTTTCAATGTCTAACCTAGTTGTAACTACTAAGAAGTACATAAAACAATAAAGTTAATTCAATATTAAGGATTCTCTCTAAAGAATGGTTCATATTGAATTCCATATTTTACTTTTCAGCTGCTTTATGAAAACAATTTTCTGAATCTGATTAAAACATTGACATACTCATGCTATAGTAATGAATTTAACGAGTGTAAAAGAAAGTTGTATAGTAAATATTTCCTGTTAAAAAATCTTTAAAATATTAATGAAAAGTGAGTTTTAAATTGCTTTGACAGGTTTATCACTACTAAAAATAATGGTATAGATTGTGTTTTACTTGATGATTACTTTGTAATCTTGGCTTGAATGTGATCATGCATTTTTAGTTCCTCTCTATTAGTGCCCTTTGTATTAATCATATGTCCTGGAGAATACATTTTAAAATATTGTCTAACTTTTATAGAAATGAAATGGAAACATTCTTCCAAAGCTATTCACTGACAAGGAAATAGAATAAAATCTCTGTTGTGTATTTTCAAAGGTGCAATTTAAACCCAACATAGGTTTTACAATATACGTTTGTGAATAAAAGCAATTATTTCGACTAAGTTTCATGTATTTCTTCTGTGCTTATCTGTTCAGCAAGAAAACGTTTGTATAGAAGATTAAACTAAACACAGTTCTTGCTTTTATGGAGGCTATCTATATAGTAAGAAGAAAGCAAACATTTTGTTAATAATAATACCCTAAGTTTCTTGAGTGCTTAACTTGTGCCAGGCACTTTTCTAATATTTTTAAGGATGTTAAACAAAAAGGAATTAAGGAATAGACTCAAGGCTAAGCCCCTGGGACATGATTCCCTAAACCTCTGTCTCAAACAAGAATTTTAAGGATCAGAATGCCACCACTGCAATTATTGGCTCCAAGAGCACTCTGGCTTATAGTTACAACCAGGAATTAGGAATCTCCCTCCAGAATGTTGGATTCAGAGCCATGACGCTAATTCCTCAGCAGCAAAAAAATACATGCTTTGAAAACTTCCCACTCAACTTAGCTCATTTCCAAATTCAAATCTCATACTAATTCATCTGGGTGGTAAAGCTGAAATCAGAGCCAAGATCACAGCTCCTAGGAAATCTGGGAAAGATCATTTCAGCACACCAGAAGGAGAGTGGAATAGGATTTCAAGTGGGCCAATCTAAAATCTCCATCAACCCCAAACATCACTTTCGTGTGCCAGGATTGTGCATTATTTTACAAATCGAGATTGGTTATTTCAAAAATTGGATCAAGACAGAGGATTGAGAAAACCTACATATCTCCTCCAAAGCTATACATCATGAACTAACATAAATGCTATTTCTGTTAAAGGAAACCCCCGAATATCCTTGGAAAATGAAAGTGCACCATAAACAGGTCATGCATTTTGGAAAACTTCTAGGAAATAGTCTATAGGATCATAGTGATGAAGAAATGAGTCTGAAGAAAACCCACGACGATATAAAACACATACAAAAGCAAGCTACTGCAAAGGTTATTGTATTTCCATCATATTCCAAAATTAGCATCAAGGTGTAAGAGATCAAGAGGACATCCTTAGTCAATTCTCAGAGTTAGTATTTAATTAGTGATACACCTACCTCTGAAGTTAAATTTATTACAACAGTATAGCTGTTTAAATAGGTTTATTATTGTGCATGGGGATAGGTGAGTGGGGGCTAAAAACAATATGGAGAAGAGAGCTTCTGGAAATTTGGGAGTCCCTAAATAGTCCATACCCCAAGAGTGAAATTCTCTTTATTTTGGCGGTTAGGAAGGCACATAACAAAGCTTCCTGTGTTTCACCCATGTACTCTAAGTGAAGCTTGCCCACTAACACTTTACTCACACGGAAAATGAAGACTGCCCTCTACTCTCCGCCAATACTTGGATGACGCTTGTTTGGAAAAATCAGCATATACCACTTCACTGAAACCTATATTAGGTATCTATATAACTCCATCTGCATTTTATTCATTAATACTATATAATAGATTTACCAGAATTTTGTAGGTAATTAGTAGACCTAAAAAGGACCAAAATGAGTGACCAAAATAACTGAACCCAGGAGAAACAGAATAAGTCAAAGAAAACACTAAGTACTAGGAATTTTCAGATGAGTTTTTGGAGAAACTTAAGGCTGCTGTGAAAATGGACAAAATATTAAATGATGCAATTCACTTATAACTTTAAAATGTGAGGTGCACACACATGGATTACTCTGGACTTGTGCAAAAATAAAATTCATTATCTGCAAGGAAAAATCATAGAAAATTGCCAGAACCTAGAAGGTCAGTCTAAAGGAGATACTTAGAGACCTAGCTAATGTGTTTTCCTTAAGAAGAGAACACAGAAAATAGAAAAGGAGAAATGGATGTTGCTTTTGTTTGCTGTTTTTGTCCTTGCTTTGGTTTTTAAAGGGATAATTGCCCTGGAACTAGTCTTCAGATTGAAAGAGTCTACCAAATGCCAAGAAACGCTGATTTCATTCTTTCCTTTAACTCTGACTTATTAATAAACTGATAAAATTACAGAACTCTTAAAAGCAAACCTAAATGCTTTAAGAGGAAAAGGAAATAGTAATTTTAAAGGAACAAGAATAAAATTTGCGTCAGATTTTTCTTTTTTAACACTGGATACTAGAAATAGAATAATGCCTTTAAATTTCTGAATCAAATTTATTTTCAATTCAGAGCTGTTTTCCCAGTAATACTTTAAATTTGGAAGATGAAATAGGTGTTTTTAGTCAAAAAGTACTGTCTAAATATTAATTGTTCATCAGTTTATCATTTGGAGGGTTTTGAAAGATTTCTGTGAGAATATAAGGCAGAATTTTTCTTAAAAAATTATTTAAATAAAGAGAGAGATACAGACTACAATAAACATTAACTATAAAGTAATATCTATAATCTAAATTATTTCTTATGCATACTGAAACATATTAAGCTATCAATCATGATCTGTATCATAAATTAGTTGATAATTATAACAAAATTTGGAACTGTTTAATGTAATAATATAATATGATTATATAGTTAATTGCAACAATGAAAAGATGCTTCATTTTAATAATTCTTATTGAATAAAGAGGAAAATCCCATGATAATCTTGATAGATACTGAAAAAGCATTCCACAAAATCTAGCATGCACTTGTACTTACAAAGAAATAGTAAAAAATTTAGACTTAAAAACAAATTGTTTAGTTAACAAAAATGTCTGTCAGAAATCTATCAAAAACTTCATTCTTAATAGTGAAATATTAGACAGATTTTCAATTATGGTGAAGGACTAGACAAGAATGATGTTATTATTCAATACTATATTAGAAGTATTTTTTTCCTTGATGTTTTTTAAGAATATTTAAGATTCACAGCAAAATTCAGGGAAACCTGGAAGTATTTTGCTAAGAAATAGTCATATACATTATAATAATTGAAAAGGAAGAGATGTAACTGGATTAAATGCATCATATAAGCTGATGTATAACTTTATAAGAGCAAGGACTATTTTATCTAGTGATAAATCCCCAGAGACTAGAAATTACATTGCACCTAGCAAGCAATCAATACACAGGGTTAAAGTAGCCAGACAAAATAATGATGTAAAAACGTTGATAGTTTTCCTATACAACATAGAGGAAATTGAATGAAAGAAAAAAAAAAAGGCAAGAAACTTATGGAAAATCTAGGAATAAAAACTTACAAATGTGTAAGGTCCATATAAAGACAATTCTGATACCATAATTAAGGACATATAACACAACTGGAATAAATTTAGAATATTTCCTATTTTGGAATAGGAAATCTTTGTAATATAAAGTTGTGAATACTCCTAAAATTAATGTTAAACTTTAAACCAAAAAAAGACAAATGACAGACTATTAAAAAATACTTGAAATATATAGAATGCATTAATAACAAAACGTATAATGAGTTAAAGAATTCTTACAAATATGTCAACATATATGGACAATTTACCAAACAAATAATATGAATAGGTTTTAAGTATAAAGAAATACTCTCAAATTGAAAGGTAATAAAAAAAGGCAAAGGTAAATTAAAATGACAGTGGGTATCATGTTTCATAATCTAGACTGGCAGAAATTATTTGAAAATTTGTTAATAGTCTTTGCAGGTGAAATCATGGAAAGGAAGAGACAGTTCCAGCAAGGAAACTATAGGTAATTATGTCAGATGTCATGCAACTGGCTAAGAAGTGAGTTTCAAAAAAAAAAGAAAGAGAGAAAGAGTAACAAACATAGCATGTGTGGACCAGATGGATGGTGGGGTAGGAGAATCGAGGGCTAGATATGCCTAGAACAATGAAAGCAGCCAAAACTCAAAAATGTGCATAAAGAAAGAAATAGAAAAGGGTACAGCGAACAGAATTAACTTTTTTCCTAAATAGAAAATCACTTGCACATTCAATGGAAGTATTATGCATAGTTAATATGGTTTAAGCAAAAAATGGCAATACATCACTGGAACACAGGAGAAATTAGCCTTCCGTTTCTAGACAGTATCAGTATGGCAGACATAGAAATAAAAATTGATCTAAAACTAAAGGGAAGAATCTAAGGCTAAGGATGAACAAGTACTGAGCGCAAAGTGATAATGTGAAAATGATATTCTGGGGATCGAGGACCACTATGGTGAGATCACTGCCTGGGATTGATCTATGAAAGATAATTCATAGAAATTATGCAATATTTAGCCTGAGAGCGAAGAAACACTTTGAAAATACATGCAAAAGCTAATCTTTTTATTATAAAATAGATACAAACATATATACACATATATATAACTGAGACACATATTACTGAAAACTTACTCTGTATTACAAAAAAGATAAAGTTTCCCTATCAAGGACTGTTTATAAAAACAAAAGAGAAAAAGAAAGAAGGGAGAGAGAGAGGGAGAGAGACAGAGAGAATGAGATTTTCAGAGAATAAGATCCCAATACAATACAAACATTTGTGTCACTTGGTAGATCAAGGTGTCTGCGATCAGTCTTCTCCACACCATCTGGCATTTAGTACGCACTGTTAAGTGCTGGTACTACCATTTGTAAACATGGAAACTTCAATGAACTTTTCCAAGGTACTGTTTACACAGCTATAGTGACCATTATTCTCTGTAGATTGAGTTATCTCTGTTTTACAGCAAGTGGAAGTATTTAAACTCACATTTCCTTCGGAACTTTTGCACATTATCAGCAGGAACACTAATTGTGTTGCTGAAGCTACCATTATATATACATTTTTTTAAAATCAAAGATTAGTTGACAATAGGAAATGTAAAGATCTTTCATAGCAATATATTGTTCTTTCCATCTTTAAAAGAAGGCAAAAAATTGTTATCAAGCACAGCGAACAACGTTGTTTGAGCAATCAGCTGGCTGGCTGTTTCGTTAGTCTTCTACGACACAAATTGATACTTGACTGGAGACCTCTGGTCTGATACACCAGCCATCATCTGTAGACTGGGGCATGGCATGGAAGAGCATTCGTAGTTGAACAGTGAGACAAGGCAATCTAAGTTCAGGAGTTTTGTGTATGAGGTGGGAGTGGAGGAGTGAGCAGAGGGGGAGAGCTGCATAGAACAGAGATTTAATCTGGTGTGACGAGGTACAGCAAAGGCAAAAGTTAGGCTTCCAAATACTTGGAAGACCAGGAATCCAATCTAGGAACTCTAAAGCTGTAACAGCCTCCTGACTGATCACTGTCCCTAAGATGGATGAATCTTGTTCTCTGTGTCCTGGGCAAGGGGGAGTCTGGGCCTTTAGCTGATAAACACCAAGACTCAACAGGGGTGAATCCTGTCCTGGTTAAAGCCCAGCGAAAGGGAGACAATAGAATTACCTTGTAATCCCTCTCTGAAAGCACTTACTATTGTGTTATTTAGTTCTAAGCTTTATTTTTTTAGAAATTAAATTTGTTTTTGTCATCTTTCTAAAAGTCTCAAAACTAGGTCTATCTTCCCGGTACCAAATATTTTACAAATATTAATCTGAAATTTTTATTTCTTAAAAGTGATCTGAACAAAAGAGGGGAGCTACATGTTGATTTGTAGGACTCACCTTTTATTCTCTACTATTTATATTTAAGCAATTGGATAGTCTTTGTTGTTAGTGCCATGAAGTCCTAGTGACCCCACGTGCAGCAATGCTGAACTCTGCCCTGTCTTTTGCGCCATGCTCTCATATTCTGCTGCTATATCATGCTATATCAGACCATGCTCTCACTGCTATTTTCATGGCTAATTTTCAGAAAAGGGTGGCAGGAAGGACGGGGACCTGGTATTTGAAATGCGCGTAAACATCTCAGCAATGTGCAGCTGCCACAGTATGATAACCAACAGGTAGGTGGTGTGGTTCCCTGGCTGAGAAGGGAACCCAGGGCAAGGTAGCATTAAATCTTAACCACTAGACCACAGGGCCGGCTAGTTAGTCTTTGTAAACTGAGACAATTCTCTATCTTGTGTCCACTAGCCTCCCGGATTCTTAGAGGAGTGAATAGACCGACTTTCATGCACATAAAACATCTGGGACTTTATAATTCTTAACTCTGCCTTTTCCTGCCCCCAAGTCTGTGCAAATGACTTGGAAAGGCTTGATCCTCCCCCATGTGCAATTTTAACTCCCCACACGCTGGCGAACGTTTGGCTTGGAATTGTGTTTATGTTCCTTGAATCTTATGAATTCTGCTCATCTTTTTCAATATTTATTTTTGTGACTAAGCTTACAACCACATCTCCCAAATTTTGTTAACATATATGCTCAGTTTGCTGTTTACCAAATGCAATCTTTTGCCATTTTATCTTTGCTGCTTGCTCTGGCAGAAGCAAACATTCTTCTTCTTTTTTACTCTATTTCTCTTCTAAAAGATATTTTTCACATCTTTTTTGTTCTCCTCTATCTTGAGATAATATTATCACACTAAAATGGAAGTCACCTTGTTCAGATGGCGATTTATAAATGCCAAAAACTGAAGGTTGTGCATTGGAGGAGTAAGGCCAATTCTCTTACCTAACTGGTTTTCCCAAAAAGGCCTCTGGAAGGTTACTTAAAATTTCTGCACATTAGGGAATATAAAATCTTTGTTCTTTTTAAATTTCAGAACATTTTTATTCAGTAATTTTATTTGTTGTTCACGAGAATAATTCTCATATATACCCATACTAATGTGACAAATTTCAATGTTCTTTTTTGAAAATAGTAAATTAAGTGTATCAATTATTATAATCAAGCTGATAAATGTGCATTAAGTATCATAGATATTTTGGGAGAGTACAGAACATACCTACTCTCGAGTTTAAAATTTAGTTACAGAAGTAATATGTGGACACAATACAAAGGAATTCATAATACTATGCAATGAATAATAAATACCAAATTAAATTTATTGGATAACAGTTATTTAGGGGTTTAGTGACAGAACAAATTGCTTAATATGGAACTTAACCTGCATATAGAAAGACAAGCACTTGTGGAGATACTGGTCAGCAATTGACCAGTCTGGTGAAATAGGAATATTTGGTTTGTAATGTTTGGCTATAGAAATATGGGAGAGACTTGAGGCTAGTCTTAGGAGTGCTGGCTCCCGGTATTGTTGTGCTTGTTTTGTTTTATTTGTACAAAGATGGGAGGTTTGTTTTGATGACTTAATGCAGACTAGGAAGAAGGGGGACTGGCTTCAGTAAGCTAGTTAAAAGATACTGTGGCAATTTCTGTGAAATGACAAAGGTCAAAATTAAAGTGGTGGTAGTGGGAGATGTGGCAGAAGTTTCTCAGACTTTGAGTGTTTCCTGGATATACATGGCCACTTTCATCATAGGAAAATTTATAATATGGAAATAAGTTAAAACCCAATCAGGTTTAATTACTTCTTTCTGTCATTTCTATGTGTCAGACACTATTTGGAACGTTAAAACATATACAATTGCTAGTGAAACCTCGTTCAAGAATCCAGAAAATCAGAATGTAGTAGGAAAAATGGGCATGTCTAGAAGAGCAACACCCGTGTCTGACTATAGTACCTGGCAATTTATTAGGCACTCAGTGAGTATGTGTTAAACAGCATATACTTAAGCATGTAAATACGAGAAAACATGGCATATATCACATAACAAAACTGACATACTAACCATTTTATGGCACATTACACAATGATTTGGGATTATATTAAGCTGTGAGCGATCAATACATACAAACCCATCTAGCATGATTATTTGATACTACAGGAAGTAGATCACTAACAGTGTAGGACTTTATGCTTTGATTAGAAATTATAACCCTTTGAAAGCAAGGGCTGAGTTTTTATAAATGCAATAATGTAGGAATTCAATAATTCAAGTTTCGCATGAGTAATACTGATTTTAGTAAGTTCTAAATTTTGGCGTAAAATAAACTAGTTAAGAGACTTACCAGTTAAAAGCTAAAGAAAACTGTCTGTAGAGTGCCTGCTGGGCTCCTGGACTGTATTAGCTGTACCATTACCGTCAGGTTGAACTTTCTCAACAAACTTGAAGACTAGGTTTTAATTAACGTAGCCATAATTCACAAAGATTAGTTATTTATTCTTAAGTACTACAGCACAATACACCATACGTGTCTAGTTTTTTTTAGATAAAACTAACGATTTTTAATGTGTAGCTTTCTCTATACTTTAAAATATCTGTAAATGCCACTTATATACACAAACAATATTTTTCCCAAATAACAGGGTTTTAGTCATAAGACGTTAAATTATATTGTAGGAACAGACAACACCAGAATTGGGCAACAGGTACATTTCTCATGTGTGTTCCATGTGCGATAAAAGTCAGCAGAGGAGCTGTGCTCATTGCCATCACCCAGAGACCTGGGAGACAAAGACTCCACCTTGACAGCTTCTTAAGTTTACTGTAGCCGAAGGAAAAAATATGATTCACGATGCACTGGATTTTTCTATCCATAAAAAATACACATCTCAGGGGCCGGCCCGGTGGCGCAGCGGTTAAGTTCGCACGTTCCGCTTCTCGGTGGCCCGGGGTTCGCTGGTTCGGATCCAGGGTGCGGACATGGCACTGCTTGACAGCCACGCTGTGGTAGGCGTCCCACGTATAAACTAGAGGAAGATGGGCACAGATGTTAGCTCAGAGCCAGGCTTCCTCAGCAAAAAGAGGAGGACTGGCAGTAGTTAGCTGAGGGCTAATCTTCCTCCAAAACAAAAAAAACAAACAAAAAAATACACATCTCATTAGCCAAAGCAAATCACACAGCCACATCAAACTTAGAAGGAGGAGAACTAAATACATGTGAGTAACCTTAATGAATACCACAAAGGAGTGTGAAATAATTTTGCAACTTGACCTGAAAATATTTGTGTATGAGAGTGGCTAAAAATAATTCAACATGACTTAAATTAATACCATTAAAATATTTTAAAACATTGTATTACACAAAAAAACCTTCAATTTCTATATTTTCTGGCTAGTGGTATAACAGCAAATGGTTTGTAATCAGTCTGAGCGACATACTTTATCGAATGGATTTGCCTCTCTCTGAAAAATCTGTAATATTTTCATTATTGGAAAAATAAAGATGAATTGGATGCCACTTTTTGACCCAGTAGTTATCAAAAAAGACCCAAAATCTCTTCTAAATGAGCACAAATCACAGTGAAGCAGCTGAATTATTTATACAGAATACGTTCTCAAAATAATAAATTGAGATATTTCAATACGCCTTGCTAAATAATCCCAAACAGACAATGTTAAGATGCCCAAGTTTTAGAAGAAAATCTTCTATATGACTTGATAAATGCTTCCTCCAAGTATACCTGAATTTTAAGTCATCATTTTTATGGATTCATTTAATGGTTTATGGACTGACCTCATTTTCTCAACACTAAAGCCTATGAACACTCATTTCTTTCCAGAAGTAATTTTCTTCAAAGTCTGTGGGGAAAGGTTAGCACAATCAAATGAATATATTACTTTATATTTTGTATCTCCTTAGTTCTTTGTATCTTTCAAGCTCTTGGCCTTTCAAAATCCCTGGACACAAATTCAAATAATTTGAAAAATATATTACATTGCAATTTGTGTGAAATACAGGGAAATGCTAGTTTTTTCATGAAAATGAACAAAACTTATGAACAAGTGAGGTGACTATAATTTTTGAGATACAAAAATCTCTTTCTAAGTCATTGGGAAAGAAAGCTAGCCAAATCAATTATCGTTATATATTTGAGAGACAAGGAGAGAGAGACACAGACAAATAAAAAGAGACAGAGACAGAAAGAAAGTTTTGCTGTTTAAATCATTTTATGACCTCATAGTATTATAGAAGGCTAAATATTAACTCATTCCAAGATTTTATTTAAACTTCATGGTAAATATAGGACCCTTAATAAGAAAGAAAGAGAAGGAGATTTACGTCTGTTGAGCATCTACTATCTTTTAGTCTTTTAGACATGATGGTAGGCATATGGGCAGATAGGTAAGAGGTGAGATAGATAAATAGATATGTAGCTAGATGCACGCATTTGTACACACACGCACATACATATGTGTGTATATGTGTATACGTACATATATACGTACATACATACATACCTGTGAGGTACTTTCTAGCTCTGCTTTAATTTTTCATTTATGAAATGGAGATACTAATATCCACTTTGCTGACTTATTGTGAATATTAAGTAAGGTAATTATTAAAAACATATAAGTACTGTCCTCCTCCTTCTTTACGAGATGTCCCATTTTATGGTCATTTTTAATTCATTCATTCAACATTTTATTTTTTAGCACATGCCATTTTCTAGGTATTGTGCAGGCAATGGGGATTCCTTGTGTAATAAAACACACACAAAGTAACTACCCACATGGAATGTATATTCTACTGACTCTATAACATTTAAAAAGAAAAAAGTTGCTTGTGAGACTTTTGATCTCATGGTTTTTATTGTACACTTTTGACAACTAATTCTTTGAAGATGTTGTCCAAATGAATGACCCTTGCTCTATTATTTCAGTGAAATAAGTACCCTATTTACCTTCTGCCTTTCAAAATTTTATAGATATAACCTCACTTTAACATTAAGTAATGCCCAATAACCCAATGAAGTTATTGTAAGAAATATAGAAAAGGAGAGTTTATGTATTTGTCCACAGTTTTGTCTTTTCATAGTCAATACAACCAGTTTTCAGTTGGTTATTATGGGTATCCTGTGGACAGGGCCTCTGACTTACTATGGTTCTTTTTATAGCCTAAAAGCCAATATTACGCCTATGAGTCAAACAGAAAAACACAATTCATTGCTGTTTTTACAAACAGAAACTAAGTTTTCAAACACTCCAGAAAAAAATCCCTGTTTTCAATGTACAATTTTGAAGTAATGAACTTATAATTCCAGAATAGCTGTCTGAGGGCAAAAGCCAGATAGGACCCGATGTCCAGCCCTGTGTTTGTCATTCTTTTCCTCTACTTTAACTCAAATGCCTCATGTCGTCAATACTGTGAAAATAACTGTGTTTTGAATAGGATAAGTTTGAACACTGTACTCAGAGGTTTTAAAAGCCGAAGCATGAGGGTTTCTCCAGAGATCTGGATCTACGGTACTTTCCTCTTTCCTATTGCGCTAAAATTTACTGGCCCAGCTGTTCATATTAAAGATTGTCTAGTAAGTCCAACCTTAGCTTTCTTCGGGGCAGTAATCTGAACTTTTTTATACTGTCTCTTAAAATGCTGCCAACAAAATCATTGCAATGGATGATGTTCTAATCTTCAGTGGTCTTGATAACATGACTGAGACGTTTATTGTACCCTGGATTTTTTATAGTCACCTATTTAGACAAAAATAATCTTGCACTTCGTCTCTTGTCATCCTTATAAGAGGGAGAAATAGGCAGTTTACCTGTCAGATAAGGAAATCAAAGTTTACAGAATCCAATTATCAAACAACTATGGTTAGTTAAAAGATATATTTAAAGAAAATCCCGGGTCATGGGACCCTCAGTGGAGAGTCAGTCAGTATAAATTAAGAGTTTATTCTTCTCAAGCACAGTTTTACTTGCTCTTTGGATTTCTCATTTACAAGTGAAAATCATTTATTATTAATTCTTCTCCAGGAGATATATCAATTGACTCTGATGCTTGTTAATCTCCTCTCCGACCCTTCCTTGTCACTGGAAAATCATCTTGCTTATGATTCCTCAAACTCACCAAGCAGTTTCAGGCCTTCCTGCGTTTGTTCATTAGCTTCTGTACTCAGTGCTCTCTCTGTGTGGAGTTAACAACGTTTTCTCCTTCAATCCTCAGCTCAAATGTCTTTTCTTTTTTTTTTTAGGAAATATTGCCAGAATCCCAAAGGTGATTCCTAAAAGCATCCATTGCTTTGGATTTCTCTATCAGAGCACGTACCTCTTTAAAATGAATCACATGTCAATATTCTTGTTTCAACCACCATGTTCCAAGTGACTCAAGGGCAGATTCTGAATCTTATTTATTGTTGCAATCCTGCATCAAATCTAGTGCCCCGGAAGGCACTAAATAAGTGTTAATATGACTGTTCGTATTGGCGTATGGAAGTTCTCCCCAATACATTTATCCAGACAGCCTACAATAAATAATTACTGAATACATAGTAAGCACCAGGTACTATGTTGGTTAAAAGTACACACACTTGACAGGCAAATAAGATGGTGCAAAAATGCTATGATGGGGTAAACTTAAGGCACAATTGCAGCATATGAGGGATAGTCCTAAACCAGTTTTGGAATTCAGGGAAGGCTTTGACAAGAAGATGACATTGATGCTGAGGTCTAAAGTGTAGTACAATTCATGATCCCTTTTCTGAAATCCCAGAGCCAGATGTTTCAGACTTTAGAATTTTTCACATTTTATAAAGGTGATATGCTGCATATATAGCACATTATGTAATATCCTTAATGGGATTTGGGGCAGCACTCCAGTATTTAAAACATTTCTATTTCGGAAGAGAAATGTAAATATTCACTTGAATTAGTAAATGACATAATACTATCACTTTAGTTCAGGTCAGATCTTGCTTCCAAATAAGCACAGGTCAGGTTAGGTCTGATTTTCTTGCCACATAAATTCCAAAATTCTTTTTGCTTCCAGAGCTTTTTGGATTTTATAGTAGGAAATAGATTATTTTGGACCTAAAATAATAAAAGCAAACATTTAGTTGGTTCTGACTTTTTCCAGGCACAGTGCTTTATACGTTTGTGATTAAATCATTACTAAACACCTGTAATGGATGTACTGCTTTATGAGGCAGAGAGAGGGTAAGTTCACGGAGAGATTCAAAGTCACAATATCAAGTGATTGAATCAGATTTGAAAGAAGGTGCTCTGGTGCCAGTGTCCATGCCTTTAATCATACACTGAAATGTCTCTCTGTAAGTTGCATAAATAGAAGACTTGACAATGGGGTGGTAGGAATGGGGAAATGAATGAAGAGGGAAGGTGGGGCAGAGCACATTCCAAACCAAATATACCCAAGGTACAGCACAAAAAACCTTATAAGGCAGGTAACTGAGTTAGTATCTTACATTCTATTTGGCATCAAAAGGGCAAAAGGGCAGAGGGGTATTAGGAGATAAGGTGCAGAAGAAGTCAATGAACTCTATTTTGGACATTTTAAGTTTAGGTGCCTATGCGTTGTTCCAAAGGAGGTGTTCCTACACAATTGGATAAGTGTGTAGCTTGGGAAGGGGTGTATGGTGGATATGTAGATGTGAAGCTATTAGCAAATGAATAATAATTAAGCCACGTGGATGAGTGATACCCAGGCAACTTATGTTAAAAAAAAAAAAAAAGAGAGAGAGAGAGAGAGAAAGAGAATAGGGAAAAGAATAAATATCTCAGGAAACAAATTATGTAGAAAAGATAAGAGAAAGAGGAGTACTAGAGGAGCCTAAGAATGGCTCAAAGAGAAGTAAACAATAAACCAGAGGACTGTGATGTTCAAGAGGCCTGGGAAATACAGCACAATATGATCAAAAGACAAGTTAACTTAATAAATAGTAAATAAATTCCAAAGTACATAATATTGAGATGTTAAATATATCTTCTTTCTTAACTGGAAACATACTTTGGTCAATAAGAAAATAAAAACTAAAACTGCAGAATAACCAGAAAGTACTAATAATTAAAACATTAAGAAACAAAAGAAAAAATAAGGCCAAAGAGGACAGTGTAAAATCTGTAGAGAAACACTCTTATTTTTTATCAACAAATAATATTATATTGGGATTATGAAATATTCTAAACTAATTTATGGAGATGAATGCACAATCTGGAAAAATCAATAATTTTTGAAACTTTACCCTTGAAATGTGTGAATTTTATATGTAAAATATACCTCAATAAAATTGCAGAACAACATTATGATGCATTAACAATATAATTATTATAAATTAGTATATGAGTTAAACATCTAAGTCAAAAAATTTGAAAATAGCAAGAAATAACACTGAATCAGAAAACTAATAAATATAAAAGCATAAATTAAGCAATTAGATGCATAAAATCAGTAGACGTAAGTAATCGTAAGAGATGTTTCCTTTAAAAATATAAAATAGATGAATATAAAAGCGAGAGAACTTAAATTAAAAAAAATTACAGAGTAAGCAAATCCACAGAGGTGGAGAGTATTTCATTAGAATTATAACAGTTTGCTCAACTTTTTTCTTATAGATCTGAAAACCTGGTATGAAAGGAAAAATTTTTTAGAAAAATACAATTTATAAATTTAACCCTATAAATTAAAAACAAGACATAGACCAATTGTCATGAAAGTAGCAGAGAAAAATTGACCTTGAAAATACTCTAGATCTTGCCACTGGAACTGTGTTCTGAGGACCAGCTGCATTAGCATCACCTGGGAGCTTGTTAGAAATGCTGAATCCTGGGCCCCATCCTACACTTACTGAATTGGTTTGCATTTTACCAAAATCCTCAGTGATTCATATTCACTGTGAAGTTCAGTACACATTGCTCTAGAGTTGAGAAAAATTCAGAGGAGAATTTTATCAAACATTCCAAGACACAGATCATTTTAGCGTCATTGAAATGTTTCAAAGTATAAGGAGATAAGGAGAATTTCTAGATTATGCAATTCTATGGAAAGTTATTTTAAAAAGCAGCATAGCTTTTATACGAAAATATGTAAAATGTTGACCAAAAAGTAGCCTAATCTCTCCTATATATCCCAATGCAAAAATTCAATGAATTATTAATAGAATACAGTAACATTTCAAAAATAATACACCATGATCAAGAGGTTTAATAATATTAGAAAATATTCATTATAATAATAAGCTGGAATAAACATATAATCAACTTTATAGAATTTTAAAATGTAATTGATAAAGCACAATATCAAATTCTGCTTTAGGAAAGTGGTTATGAAAATAGCTCAGATGATTATTTATTATTTTTTTATTTTTTCTATTATTAAAAATTCAATCTAATTTCTAGCATGATGTTTTATTTCTTACAAATGGTAAAATAACAAGTCAGGAATATTCACTCTCATTATCATTATTTCCTTGTTTTCTTGTTGCATTGTCCAATGTCATTTGTCAGGAGAGAAATAAAGGAGGAATAAAATTGAAAAAGAAAGAGGCAAAAATATCAATAGGTCCAGTTTATTTAATTATATACTTGGAAGATTAAAAATGCTTAATGAAAAACTATTAAAAATAAAATATTTAAATAATGATTCTTGATAGAAAGTTATTTAAAAAAAATCAATGAAAAAAACAACAAAATAATAAGAAAAGAAAAATATCCCATTTATAAAATCAAACATGAAAGTGAAGTTCAAGACATCACCTGAACCAAATATATAAAGATCTCTAAAAGCAAAACTACTCAAGGACATAAAAGATGAGCTAACTAAAGCAAATCCATTATTCTCAATAAAATATGCAACATTTTTATGGTATAAATTATTCCTAATTTAGTATGTCATATTATGATCTTATGAAAATTACGAATAGTATTTTTGCTTATGGAAATTATTTCTGAAATGTATATAGAAAATAAACATTTGGAAATATCAAGAAATTCTGAACAAAATTAAAGAAACAAGCGGACCATATTCCTCCAAGATACATGTGTAAATACGTGTGTAAGTCCACAGAAATAAAAAGCATTTTGTTTTGCTGCAGAAAAAAATAGACAGACTCATGAAATAGAATCAGATTTTCGCAAGAGAATGAACTGCTCAGACCGTTTATTGTGTGATAAAGGTGACATTTAAAATCAGTGCGTAAAAAATGGATTACTCCATAAATAGCACTGAGACAACTAACAAGATCTCTAAGTAACAACAGCAAAAGGAATCTAGATGTGTCAAAAGATTAGTGCGAAAAGTGAGGGAATAAAGCTATAAAAGCACTTGAATAAAAACACTAACCACATGTGTTGTTCTCAGGGTTAGATTTGGAAAATTTTTACCGAAAAGGGCATAAGCCCAAAAGATAGGGAAAAAAAGATTGATAAAACTGAGTTCACCTAAAATTTTAATATGTCTATGGAAAGACCATCATAAACACAATCAAATGCAAACTTTACACTGAGGAATCTGTGGTAGGCAGAATTCTAAGATGGACCCCAAGATCCCTAGCCTCTGATAAGCACATATTGTACAATTCCTTCCCCTTAAGAGTGGGTGAAATTTGTGACTTTCTTCAAACCAGCAAAATATGGCAAAATATGGCAAAGGTGAATGGACTTTAGAGATACATTAAGGTTCCAGGTGGTTGACTGAGTTAATCAAAATGGAGATGAGCCTGTCCTGATCCAAAAGGTGAGCCCTTTTTAAGAAAAGATACGGACTTTTCTTGAAAGACGAGACACAAAACAGCAGAAATTCTTCTTGCTCACCTTGAAGAATTAAGCTCTCATGTTGTGAGAGGGTCATGTGCCAGGGGACTATCGGTAGCCTCCTGGACCTGAGATTGACTTTGAAAATTTAACTTTGGAAAGTAGGACTGAGACTCTGGACTATAATTACAAATTCTTTTAACCTTTTTTTAACATGTTTATCAGTGTATATATTACTTTTGTAGTGGATTTTAAGGAAGCATACTTGAAATAGGGAGAAACTAAAGTCAGTGCATATGGATAATAGGGTGAAGAAACTGTGAAAATAAGATAGACAAGGCAATAACAAAATAGAAATGAGATGCTGAGGGATTTCCTTAAAAATGAGATGTTTAAATGGTAGTAGAAAGATACAGAGAAAACAGAGTTTGAAAATAAAAGAAAGTGGGAAATAGAATGAAAGCTCCAAGAATGAAGAAAGTAAGTAGTGGGTATGAAGATAATTCGATGCTTCATCTTTTGGCAATCGGAGTCTTACTACTCCGGGGAAATCCTAAGACAGAGACAGCTTGGACCTATGACACACTGAACCACTGGAAGACGACATCTTAAAACTATTTTCCAACATTTTTCCACATGCCTTTTTTCCCCTAGCAACTTGTCATTTATTTCTTCCCAGAAATCATAGCATTGAATCAGAAAGTACCTTCGAGAGTATGTAGTCTCCTGATTTTCCATGCTGTGTTGAGAAAGGAAGCAAAGAGAGCCCGACGTAGATACAGTGATTCTCAAGTGAGAAGAAAGGTCACAGGGCAGAATAACAGAATAAAGTTGTGGGGAAGTGCCCAGCAAGAGAGAAGATATTTCAAAGAACTGGCACACTTATAGTCTAATTTTACCCTTAAACGTCCATGAGGCAGGTAAGCTTAGGCTTATTATTTTTATATTTCAAAGGAGTACCTGAGGTGCCAAAAGGTCAAGTGACCTTGCTATACGGCGATTTCTGCGCATATTTTGGTGATTTCTATCTATAACACCACGTGAAAACTAAGGGGCTTCAATGGTTTTTCTGATGATCAAAACACCTTTTGATTGTTTTTGAGAGCTTAAAGTGTTTTATACTCTCTAAACTTTCATCTCTTTTACCATTAAGTGCAATTTTGTTTTCTGATCCAAAGATTTTTTTGACAGTAGCTACCTCTAGAAGGAAGGGATTATAGAAGATTTTTTATTTTCTTCTTTTCCTTTTTCTACAATAAGCATGTATGAGATTTATAATCCTTACTCCATAACTGTTATAACTTTTCAAAATTTATTTTAATGCATATTAAGAGACTTCCTTACTAGATAACCAGGTTTAATCTATCTTTAAAAATGTATAATGTAACATGAAATAACTTTTAAAAGAACACGGTATTTCTATTAAGGACCAGGGAAAACATTTAAAACAAAGTAGGAAGTAGCTTAAAGTATTGATTACAAACATGGGCTCTGAAATCAGAGTCTTTGTGCTCACAGCCAAGCTCTGTGAGACACAACAAGACTCAATAAACATTTACTGCTGATGACAATTAGGCAAAATGGTTAAGATGCACAAACTTTGCATTAGTGAAACTTGTGAAAACTGGCCTCATCATTATTGGATTCATGTCTTTCTACAGAGTATTGAAACTCTCTAAACCTTAGTGTGTTCGTGTGTAAAAGAGGAATATAGAACTTTGTTTGCAAAGTTCTTTGAACCAACAATGATTGCTATTCATTATTAATTAGCTTGCTGATAGCTATAAATTATTAGTTATTATTGCTATGTTTGATAATTACAAAGTCTAATCCTATGTGACATAGCGATGTTCATGAAGGATTAATTATTTTATGCCTTACCCTGATTAGGTGATTCTCTGAACCAGCATTAACAAAATAATTCAGAGATGTCTGAGATATAAACCTAATTCTACCAGATCAATTAGTAAAAATATTAGAGAAAGGGCAGTTTCCTTGGTAAGCCACCACTGAAAGATGGTAAGTGCCTTACATATTCATTTAGCTTTGATAAGAAGATCCACAATCTTTCACCCAAGGGGTATTTCAGGGGAAATGTGTGATTCATTGATCAGTCTCAGAACCACCCTACATACTAAGAAAGACTAATATCAGCTTCTCTAACCCACTTATCAGCACCCAGTGTCTCCTTCATTCAACATATATTGACTATTTACCACATGGCAATCATTGTTCTTTGCTTCTTTAGTCTAGAAACACATCAATAATGAACGAGACAGACAAGTACTTTCCTTGTCAAGCTTAGAGTACAAGGAGGAAAATGAGAAAAAAATATGTAAATAAGAACATTTCAGGTAGTTCAAGTACCATTGAGGAAAACAAAACAGTGATTTGATAGAGAGTAATTCAGAGGGATGAAAGGCAAAATGTTACACAGGATGATCAGGAAAGACCTCTCTAATGCGATGACATTGGAGATGAGATCTGTATGACAAAAATGAAAAATACATGAAAAGACCAGAGGAAAGAATATTGCAAGCAGAAAGAAATGTCATCAGCAGTGCAGTGAATGAGATCGAGAATGTTGTAAGGTGAGATTGTAGCAGTGAACAATGACCAGATTCTTTACAGACTTACAGAATTGGTCAAGCCTGAAGGTTAATGCCCCTTAGTTTCTGAGCAGCTAAGGGAACAATTTTTCTGTTAATGGGGCTAACTAGTATCTGGGGAACTCCATGTTGGCTGTGACCCAGCAGTGCTGTAGGGGTGGGACTTCCCCAAATCAAGTGCGACCACATGCATTCTCTTGAATCTCAGACTTTGCTTCTTTACTGCTGCTATAACTGGGCTGAAGATGTCAGATGTTTTGTGTTGCTTATAGTTTGTTCTAAGAAAAGTGCATTATTTTAAAATTCAATAATTAAATAAGCAAATAATGATCCTCCTTAAACTATGTGGGTTAAAAGCTTATTTTAAGAAGCTAAAAGAAAGAAATTTTATTCATACATTTTTTCCCTCTAAGGACCCCATGACTATACAATAAATATGATATTTAAAAATAATGTGTTATACTGTCCCCTCCCATAATAGAGATAAAAATATTTTCTCTAACAAATCCTAAATCTTATATATAACTCTTTAAGAAAAAGATTTATCTGGAATGGCCCAGGAATAACTGGAGGAATATGGATATAGGATATTATTCTCTCATTCTCTCTTTCCTGATCCAGTTACATGTGTCATTCAAAATAAGCACTCAGTATCACAGTACTAAGGCAAGGGACTATTCATTGCAATGTTGGGGAAAAAGATGTAATAGCAGATTGATTCTTCCCCTCACCACAATTTCCCCAATCTCCTAAGGCAAGAGCTTCTCAAGAAAGAGCATCTTCTCTCATAATGGCCTTTGCTAGCAATAGATGCTATACATGTGACTCATTTGGACCATGTTTTGACTGCTGCTAATCTCTCATTTCATTGGCTTGCTATATGTGGATACGTTTTCTTTCTCTAGTTATAGTAGGAGAACACGAGCTGATCCTCTTCTAATTCTTTGCCCTTGAGCATTTACAACATACTTCGAGTTCAAGAGTATGAGAGTGATTGGCAAAGCTATTAACCAAACTCATTTACTCTTCTTTCCATGCATACTGCTGGACTACATTTCTTAGCTAACCTTGCAGATAGATTTGGAAATTTACCTTTTGCTAGTCAATGTAAGGTAAGCAAAAGAAGTATCTATCACTTTCTGAACTGACCTATAAATATTCCTATGTGCAACTGGCCACACTCTTGCCTCAACTGTCAGATTGATGAAGGCAAGCACTGGTAAACCTGAAACATGGTGGAGACACAGATGAAGAAGCCTGGATGCCAAATCATCTTGTGGAGAGCCATTATTGATAAGGAATATCCATTTTCAAACTTTATGTGAGAAATACATTCCTGTTGTATTTGAGCCATTTTTTGATATATTTATTTTAGCAATTACTGTTACCTTAAGGAAACAAGTGGTTTAATTCAGAAAAAGAGGATATGAAAAAGTTAATTCTTTTCAGCAGCATCAAATAAAGTGATGTAAACAACATCTGAAAGTAGTTCTAAGAGGATCTGAAACATCTAAGCATTCAGACATATGACCTTTCAATGAAAGTCTTCCTTTAGGAAAAATAAATCTCCCACACTTGCTGGAAAGCCATCTTATAATTATCAGGCCATCAATTGCCAGAGAGATGTCATAGGAACAGGTAAAGTTGGATTATCAGAAAAGAAAAAGTAGAACAAATTATTAATAATATTTGCCTAAATAAGAAAATGTCCACATGACTGAAAAAATTATATTTTGCTTTTAACCTACTGCTAAACTCTTGAAACCATAGTTTTACATATTGGGATAATAAGAGGAGATTGTCATTTTCATCTCTGATCATATTCAATAAAAATATTGCAGACAATATTGCAATTAGGCTTAGCAAGGGATGTTTGTGATATTCAGTGGGGGCGTTATACGCTCCTCTTATTTGGGCTTTGAATTGAAATTTAGTCCTGCTTTACAGCCTATATACAGTCCTAACTAAAAAGTGATATCTTACATAAAGACAATAAAATGATTTAAGATGTCAATAAAATGAATAGGGTTACAGAGGGTTTAAAATCATAGGCTGTGAATTAGTGTTGGAAGAGGTCATTGAGAGGACATGACTGCTGGTTGCCCAGTGAGCTGTACCTGGGCAATCAGAGGCTCCTTTCACCCTCCCCTGTCCTTCCAATGTACATCCCACCCACTGTTCCCATACTAACAGTCATTTCAAGGACATAGACTTAAGGGGGTAAGGTGTTGTTGAGCCCAGGTGGACCAAAGAAGTGATTGAACCCAGTTAAGGCCTCTGTATAAACTTAAGATTCTTGTGAGTGGGGGCAGAGATTATTTCCCTTGCGGCTGCCCAAGACAAGCCTTGTGTGTAAATTCCTTTGCTTATTAAAACTGTCACCTACCAATCTGTAGTGGTCTGCCTCTTTCTTTGGTCTCTCCATGCACTCCATGTACAGAAGCCAGTTTCAGATTTTACCCCTGGAACTCCTGAGGTGGAGAACCAACAATTAGGCTTTCTGGTAAGTATGCAGAAGTGATATGGTCTTCTTTTTTAACATACGTGTCACAGTTTAAAAGAATAGAAAAGTAAGTTGAAAAGTAATTTCACTACATCGACATTATTCACACCATGCAGAGCATAATTAGTTCATACAAGATTGTATTATTTGGTGGTGACGAGAGATTAATGAGGGATCCAAAAGGTAATACAGCATAATAATTAACAAAGTTTTGAAGTTTGAATAGTTTGGATTTATTCTGTCCTTTACCAACTGTGAGTCCTTGGTCGATTTATTTCACATCTTTGCACTTTTCTAGCCTCATATGTAATATGTAACTAAAAATAATATATATGATGCATTTTGTCCTAAAACATACTGGAAAACTAGAAACTGTATTTGTGTATGAATATTTTTATTTCATATTTTCCTGGATTATCTGGATGTATAGTTTAAGTTTCCTCTTGGACTCCCCAGTCTACAGACTTTTGCTATTGGATGGAATGGACTAGAAATAAAACCCAAATTAAGCTCATTTCTATCACTGATGGTATAAAATTTGGTATTAATCAGATTAGTAAACAAAATCTTAGAAAACTTTCTTCAGCTAAACCCAAAGATGTTGAGAAAACTGAAAATAATTTGAAAGTATTTTTGCATCTGTGGAAGTAAGAGAAACATAAATCCAGGTGATAGCTTTTTCATTCAGTGCCAACAGGTGAGTCAGCACACTTTCTGCTCTGTATTTCCTTTGTAACTTCATTCAGTCCCTTCCATCTAATCACTGTAGAATATGAAGATCACAACAAGTATGGAACCTTGATTTATATCAGGATATACATCTACAAACAAAATGAAGAATCAAGGGTGCTCATCCCTTCACTGTCAGTTATTCATTGAAACCTATCAAGCATGGAGTATTATGCTAGATGCAGGAGGTGATTCCGAAATGAAGAAACTTTCCTAGACCTTAAGGATTCCAGAAAGTAACTGAGGAAAATTCCAGGGCTATAGTCACGTAATTTCAGAAATCTATGTATTTGTTTATCTTGCCTCCATTTTATACCAAAAAGAAATGATTTATGGAACTCATAAAATACATATTGTGTAATAGAATCTTAAAAAAATATTCTTTGGAAAAACAGTCTAAAATGGAGGAATTTCACTACATCATAATATAGTGTTAATATTAACATATTAAATAGTTCAGAGATATCTTTCTTTATATTCCTCCAAAGGAATGTCTCTGCAACTAAAAGTATAGCCATGCATAATTTTTTTATTTCTAGAACAATAATAGACATGGAAGTGATCATGTCCAAAAAGTTAGTTAGTTAGTTAGTGCTTAGTGTTAGAATATTTATAAAAATAAAATAGTCAACTAGCTATTTTAGCTTTGGTGAACATTCGTTACTGACTTACTGGTAAGCATATCACTCAAAACTCATCAAAATGATCATTTTACCTATTTTTTCAAATAAAATCAATACATCTAGGATGTTGAACATATATGTAATAAATACATATGTATATGCATATGTATATTCCTTTAACGTAAACTTTTTATGAAGTAAAATATACTTATAGAAAACCACAAAACACAAATGTACAATTCAGTAAATTTTCACAAGTTAAACACACCTGTATGACAGTAGCCAAGGCAAAGAGAACATTATCAGAATCTATGAAAATTCTCTCATATCCCCTTCCAATTTATAACCTCACAAGTGTAAATACCTTTAACATAATAAACTAGTTTAATCAGTTCTTTAACTAAAGAAATCATATGTATTCGTAATATTGGATGTAATTTTGTTTATTCTCAATCTATGTACTGCTATATACTGTTATTCTCAATATATATACTGCTACATATGTATTTTGTATATATATGCTACATATATAGTAATGCTATATATATAGTAATTACTATGTATATAGTAATACTATACTACAACTATCTTAAAACTCTATGCTTGATTTATATTTGAGTATTGAACATATTAGGCCACTAGCTAATTAAGCCTGATAGCTCTGATTTAAAAAATATTTTTTAAAAAGTTAAAAACATATTTTTTATGAGTACTCTTAAAAACTATGGAAAACCTCATGCATGATTTAAAATATATGCAGTGCCAACAGATCTATTGCAATCAGTGGAATGAGTCTTGACAAATCAATATTTTGACACATGGAAATAGGAGTTCTATCATACAATCTTCTATTTCAAACTTCTGACAAATAATTGTAAAACTTCTCCAAGGTATTCAACTTAGAAACTGCTTGACTGTTAAAAGGCTTATTCTGACATCTTATTCAGAAATGCTATATTATTCATGATATGTGTAGAATTAGTTTTCTTTGCCCTGAGGGATTGTAACGAGTCCAAGACCATGCATCATGATTAAAGAGAAATTGAACAGTTAAATCCTTAAGTACATGTGACAACAAGTAAGACTACTCCTCTACATTAACCAGGCTATTCTCTGGCTGGTTGCCAATGATGTTCAATGGGATGGAGACTTCTGAGAAGATGCACAGCCTCTGAATTCAAAGGTTGAGATTATAGCTCATGATGAAAATACAAATCTCAGTTAACATGGCCGAAGTCTTCCAGCCTGCTGAGATTACTTTTCCTTTATAATTCAAATAAAATTAATATCTCTTCGTCCAGTCAGTTGGACATCCAAGAGCCTTCCTTTATCTTCAGATGCGTGGTACAGGCTGAGTCGGGGAACTGGTTTTCTTCTCATCACCTCTGGGCCCACTTGTGTCTCCTTTTTGGCCAAACTGGGCCCATCAAAGTATTTTGCTTAAACAGAAGTACATTTAACTTAAAAAGAAATACTTTCTCTTAGTGCTGTAAGCTAATTACATCAGTTGTAGTTTTAAATTGCCATTTTCCTTTTTTGCTTCCTTTCTCCATTGCATTGCTTCTTTATAATCCTTTATATTTTTTAAAAAACATAATACAGTTTAAGTTCTGCCATAAATAAATTTATAGCTCTCGTTAGGGTTGGTTTAAGACCTATCTTCCAACCACAGGATTGATGGACTCCTGTGGGGACCTAGTTCTGGGTAAGCTTTGAAGATCCAAGAACTCCTGGAATTGTTTTCAAAATATTGTAGTAAATGTATTGTTAAAGAGGCCCATGATCCTGAAATAACTTGCTGGAATTGAATCACAATTTTGCTATTTATTAGCTCGATAATCTTTGGCAGATTAGTCAAACTCTCTTCCTTACCTATGAAATGGAAATAATAATGGGATCTATTCTATAGGGTTGTTGTGAGTTAATTTATATACTTAGTGCCTCGCACATAATAAGCATCATGTATGCATTCATTATTAATACTATAATTATTATCAAATGCTACTGAAATACAATGTATAAACATTATCTCTGAAATTCCAAACTAAAAGAGAATCAGTGTAATGTGGTCTTGGAAGCAGGAGGGTTTTGACTCCTACCTCTACTCTTTAACAGCTATGGAACTTTTTTTCTGAGGAAGATTAGCCCTGAGCTAACTACTGTCAATCCTCCTCTTTTTGCTGAGGAAGACTGGCCCTGAGCTAACATCCATTCCCATCTTCCTCTACTTTATATGTGGGACGCCTACCACAGCATGGCTTTTGCCAAGTGGTTCCATGTCCGCACCTGGGATCCAAACCAGCGAACCCCAGGCCTCCAAGAAGCGGAATGTGCAAACTTAACCACTTTGCCGCTGGGCCGCGCCTACCAGCTGTGGAACTTTAAGCTGTTATACAAAACTTCAGGACTTCACTTTCCTAATCTGTAAAATGGGCATGGTTATTCCTACCTTGAAGAATTGTTCCAGGGATTCAATGATATAATTAGAGGCATGCTCCAGCAAATACCTACAAACCCCCCAACAAATATGTTTCTCTTACTAATTCCATTTGTTTTGATACCTGAAGGGACTTTTTTTTTAAGAACCTACAGTCACTTGTCAAGGGTAAAATAACAAATGTTCAAGGTGTTAGTAGATTAGAAGTAGAGACAAAATGAATCTTCACACCTAAACATGTCACATTTTATTCTATACTCCTGCTCAACAAACGAACAGAAAAGCATACAGTGTGGGATCTTGAAAGAATGAAATCTATTGCACAAATAAAACATGACACGTTTTATCCCTGACAGTTTCTCTGCCATGGCGAGATTTATCTTTATACTCAACCAAAGAGATGGATGGAACTCAGGTTGGTCAGATCTACAATCATGAGACTGGATCAAAATAAAATTTAAGCAATGACCTGTAATCACAAGGATTAACTTTTTTTCAGAAAAATGCAGTTGAAAATATCACTTAATGTTCCAATTATTTTCTTTGTTGATAGCTGCAATTGTAAAATATATGATTTGGAGAGAGAAAAGAATGATCAAAATTCCAAGAAGCATAGTATTTACTTGTTCCACAATAAGGCTGTTGACTTTTAAAAAATACATTGCCAGAAATTTCATACACATAATCATTTACTGATTACTTATGCTAATGGAAGAGAGAGTTAAGGATACTAAACTGTATCTAAAAACCCCTTCTAAATATGTTTTTTGCAAGAGAAGTGAGGATAACCAAATATCCACAAATATATATTTTTATGTATGTCAGATAAATACAACAGAAAATCAAGTACTCTTCTTTTTTTAGAAAAATACAAATAAATTAATGAATGAATTAATGAAGGAATATAAGCTGAGAACCAAAACATGCTGTTTCCCTTTTAATTTCTAAAACTCTAGTTAGTGTCATTTCTGAAAGAGAGGAAAAAAGAGCAGGAACACTTTTTGGGCTCTCAAGTTTCCAAAGGTTTTGAATAATGAGGAATCTTTACATCTATACAATATATTATTTTCCCTTGAAGTATTTACCACTAAATGTAATTGTTCTTTAGGTTTTTTGAGACTGAAACACAACTCAAGTCAAAATACAGGAATGTGAGTATCTAATGTAACAGGGATACAAACCAATTTGTAATGTCAGACTAATGGGTCTCTTGTGTTCTAAAATTGTTCTAGACTTAGGTTCTTTGAGGTTGAACCCAACATATAACTTCCATTTCCTGTCTTTCTTCCTGAGACTAGCAAAGTTAGCATATATGAATAGTCTAACTCTAGAACCAGGCCATCCACCTAGGGGAACAGGTCAACTCAAGAATGTTGAGGAAGCGGAATAACTTTAACATTCTAAGATTTTCCTATTAACAGTACATCTGTAAAAGACATCGTGACCTCTCTGTCTTTCTTTTCTTTTGGTATTATTTGGAGGGAATCAATAATTATGCTCCTTTTGTAAATGACAATTTTCCTCCAGTTAGAGCTTAAGAATTCACTTCTTTCTCTCAGACACATTTTCTCCTAATGTTATCCACCTCCATTGCTTCAAGGAATACCAATTTTCTGATTATTTCCAAATCTCTAGCTCCAACTCAGATCATTGCAAGTTTCTTAAGACTCCCTGGGACCTCAAACTCAATAAAAGCAAACTCATTATCTTCCCACTCCAACTAAATGTGTGTTCGCCTATGTGCTCTATTTCAGCGTTGCCATAGTTATTATCCATCCAGTTTCTAAAGCCAGAAACATGGAATTAACTTTAGATCTTATTGTTCCTTTTATGACCTATATCTAATCAGTCACTGAGATCTGTCCATTCAACCTCCTAAATGGCTCTCAAATTTATTTGTGCCCACATTTCCTGCATCTACTTGAAGAAACATCACTTCTTGCTAGGGTCACGACAATAATCTCCTAAGTGGTATCACTGCATTCAGTCTCCCCTCCCTTTTCCTGTACTCCCACTGTAGCCAGTGATTGTAAAATGAAAATATTGACATGTTATTACCATGCATAAACTTTGATGTTTCCCCAAAGCATGTAAAGTTCACACTTCTTTAAATTAGCTTGCAAGACTCTTTACGACCTGACCCTTCCTTATCTCTTCAACATAAAATCCCATCATTTAATTTATATTCCAGCTACGTGGTACTCCTTTTTTTCTTTTAAATTCACATGCTTTATACAGCATCTTTCTGAAGCATCCTCTTGTTCCCTGACTAGCTGCTACTCATCATTCTGTTTTTAGCCTAGATGTCCTTGCCCCAGGAGCCCTTTTCTGAGCATTATTTCCCACCATCGATGCCAAGGTCAGTGTGATGAGGGTAGAGTGGGAAAGTTCAATCTGCCTTACAGGCCTATTACAGTGACAAAGTAATTAAAATGACTGCCTAAATTTACTGTTAATTTAATATAGCTGAAGTGCAGAAAAATCTTTCTGCAACTTAAATTGCTTTATCATTAAGGAAGATTTTAATAAACAGGAGGCACCACAGTAGTAGTATTGATAGTAGTTTTAAGATGAGTAAAATCTCGTAAATAAGAGCAATTTAGAATATTCAATATCTTTTATAAATTAAGAAAAACCAGTATCTCCAGACAAATGTTTTCTTGAGCAAAAAATGAACAATTATGTAAGGGATCTCTCTTATAGAGGGTCTTTAATATTTTAAATCTTATTGTTAAATAGTTTTTATTTCTAAAAGTAGTGAATTACTATTGAAAGATATTTGAGAATTTCATCCAGCTGATATCTCGATCTGAATCATTCATCGTTTCTAAAATCTACTTTTTTTTATTGTACAAAATGTGTGGTGTTAGGTTTGAAAGACACTTTCTACCACTATAATAATAGCAGTACCTCTGAGAAACATTAGCTTCAAATGAAATTGCTATAAAATCAAAAGGCCATTTTGATTTAATATAAAGATGATTACTGACAAGCCAGCTAAACTTCAACAGCAGTTCATAAGAAGCTATTCAGTTATGTGATACAAATTGCAAGAGCTCGATGGTACCTTCTAGGTGTTCATCTATTTATTGAATACTTATTATGAGCTGTAATTATAAATATTTCTTACCATATTGTGAAGGATCTGGCCCCCTGACTATGACCTCATCTCCTGCCATCTCACCCTCTTCTAGCCATAGTGTCTTCTTTCCTTTTCCTGAATAATCTCTAGACCCTCCCCACTTAGCACCTACTATTTTTTCTGTGAGGAATAGTGTTATTCCTGCAAAGTTTTTGCTTATCCTTCCTGTCTTCTCTTCAACCTTATCTTATAATATATGATTTTGACCAAATTTTCAGAGGCAGTCTCCTCTTCTCATCTTTCCCATATTCTCTATCTTTTGTTTCCTTCACACCATTTAAATCACAATTTTAACAATTTTTTGTCAGCTTTAGTCTTTCTTCCTGTATAAAAGTTAAACTCCATGAAGGCAAAGGTGATGTCTGTCTCATTCACCACTCTATCTCTAAGACCTGGCATGCCACCAAATGTCTAGCATGTGTTCAATAAAAATTTCTCAAATGAACAAATTGACACATAATCTAATGTGACTTCGCATAAATACAAGAAAAAGAGGCATGGCTCATCGCTGAAAGTTGAAGATGGATGGCCTTTTTCTTCTTGCTAAAGACATCACAGAAGTTTGTCATCATGAAACAAGTCCCAAATTGATTAAACTGCTAAATAGAGAAGGAAAGCTAGCCATAACAGAGAAATACATTTGTGAACATTAATTCAATTCTTCAATAAAATACTTGTCTTTAAGTTTAAAAGCAGTAAAATGGCTTAAAGTTAAGATCCGTAGATTTTACAACATACAACTTAAAACTTTTGTACATCCAAGGTAACGTAAAACAAAAATTTAAAACAAAATAAATTGGCGGAAAACATTTACAATACAAGTGGCATGCAAAAGGTCAGTTTTTAAGTTATAAGTATGTCATTCAAATTAGCAAGAACAATACATTGATGTCAAAAATGAAAAAGTAATGGGGGCTGGCCCCGTGCTGTGCTGGTTAAATTCGCATATTCCACTTTGGCGGCACAGGGTTCGCCAGTTTGGATCCTGGGTCTGGGCCTATGCACCACTTGGCAAGCCATGCTGTGGCAGCCATCCCACATATAAAGTAGAAGAAGATGGGCACAGATGTTATCTCAGGCCAGCCTTCCTCAGCAAAAAGAGGAGGATTGGCAGCAGATGTTAGCTCAGGGCTAATCTTCCTCAAAAAAAAAAAAAAAAAGAAATGAGTAAGTAATGGACCAGAAATATATTATTTAATATATAAAATAGCCAGCAATAATTGAGTTTTCACCATGTACTGTGTTCAGGACACCGTGCATTATGTTTTACACACATCACCGCATTTAATTCTTCCAATAATCCCATGAGGATGGATATTATTAATAACTCTATTTTGTAGAGGAGGAATCTGAGAAACAGAGAGGCTAATTAATTTTCTCAATATAGCACACTTTAGCAGTAGGACATACATTCAAACCAAGAATTGTCTGAACAATAGGTCCAAATTACTAACAACTCTGGTAGATTGACAATTGCAAAATAGGAAAGTATACAAAGGAAAAAAATACAGTTACACAAAAAATTAAAGAATGTCCCTTATTACTTTGACACATTTCCTTGCAAATCCACAGCCTAGCTAAATCCAGCCCTCCACCTGTTCTACTCCTGATCCTGTGCAGTTGAACGCTTTATTCCTATCAGCATATAAACATTGGGAAATTTCTCCCATCATTAAAAAAACAGCCTTCTCTTTCCTACTAGTGGCTGCCCCATTTATTGGTGCTTCTTTTGAAACAAAACTCTGAAGAGTGTCTATACTCATTGACTCCAATTTCTTCCTTAATGTTTCTCTCTTAAATTCACTCCTCTGGCTTTGACTTTTCCACTCTTCAAAAACTACTCTTGTCCAGATTAACAATGACTTTCACTTGGCTAAATTCAGTGGTAAACTTCCAGTTGTCATCATATTAAACCAATCTGTAACATTTAGCAGGGACAAGCATTCCTTTGTCTTGATAAATGTTCTACATACATGTGGCTTTCAGGATACACCTCGCTCTTGATTTTTCTACTGCCACCAACATTATTTCTTCCAATTCTCTTCTGTTAAATGTTCTCCTCCCAATCAATCACTTAATGGTTGAATGTCCAGGGCTCAGTTTGGGACTTTTATCTTTTCTATCTAAATTCTGCTCCTTAGAGATTCCTTCCAGTGTCATCCTTTATACGCTAACAACACCCAACTTAGCATTTCCATCCTAGACTTTTCCCCTGTACACTACATCATACATAACTTCATAATTTCATGCTTGATATCTCTATCTAGACATCCAGTGGCTTTTCAAACTCAACATATCTATAACTCAAAAAACTGTGCAACCTTCCTTAGTTCCCATGTCAGGTGAGAGAAACTCCATCCTACAGTTGCTCAGATAAAAAAAATCTTAGTCATGCTTAACTCCATTCTTTTAAATTTTTTATTTATTTTAAGAACACTTAAAATAAGATCTACTCTCAACAAATTTTTTTATATAGATATATTATTGTTGACTATGGGTACAATGTTGTGCATCAGATATCTAGAACTTTTTAATCCTGCTTAGCTGAAACTTTATGCCCACAGATTAGTAACTCTCCATTTCCCTCTTCTCTCAGCCTCTAGAAACCATCATTCCACTCTTTGATTCTATGAATTTAAAATGATTTTTGATACCTCATCTAATTGGGACTATGCTGTATTTACTTTCTGTGACTGGCTTATTTCTTTAGCATAATGCCCTCAAGCTTTTCATCCATGTTGTCACATACTGAAGAATTTCCTTCTTTTTAAAAGCTAAATGGTATTCCACTGTATGTATATACCATATTTTCTTTATATAATGTCCATGGACATTTACATTGTTTTCACATCTTGCATGTTGTGAATACTGCTGCAATGACTAGTGTTAATATCTCTTTGAGATCTTGATTTCAATTCCTTTGGGTAAATACTCAAAAAGAAGTGGAGTTTATGGATCATATAGTACTTAAGTCCATTCCTCTCAAACTCTACATCCAATCTATCAGGAAATCTATTTGGCTGCACCTTCAGAATACATCCTGAGATTTGGTACCTGTGAATTTACAGTTTTCATCAAATTTGGAAGGTTTTCAGCCATTATGTATTCAAAATTTTTTCTGACCCTCTCTGCTTGAAGTTATCCCACAGCTCACTTCTGTTCTTTCAGTTTTAAATTCTTTTTTCTCTGTGTGTTTCACTTTGGATAGTTTCTACTGCTGTGTCCCCAATTTCACTAAGCTTTTCTTCTGTCATGTCTAATTAATCCATTATTATCCATTAATGTCACTATTCCCATCCAGTGTGTTTTTCACCTCAGTCATTTTAGTTTTTATTTCTAGAAGTTCAATTTGGGTCTTATTTCTATTTTGGGTGTCTCTACTTAACTATTTGACCATATGTAATACAGTTATAATGTCCCTTTCTCCTGATTCTAAAATTCACATCGGTTTTTATTGATTGATTTTTCTCCCCAATATAGGCTGTGTTTTACTGTCTTTAGTAATATTTGATTGAATGCCACACATTATAAATTTTACCTTGTTGAGTGCTTAGTATTTTTGCATCTCTTTAAATCTTCTGAAACTTTGTCCTGGGATATACTTAATTTATTTGGAAACAGTCTAATCTTTTCAGGTCTTGCTTCTATGATTTATTAGGTTGTTCCTGAGCAGAGCTCAGTCTATGGCTAATTATTCCCCTAGTGCTGAGGTAAGATCTTCCTAAGTTCCTTATTCAATGATTTGTGAATTATGAGTTTCTCTAGTCCAGCTGGAGGATAGGCATTGATACCAGCCTTGTGTGAGAGCTGAAAAGTATTCCTTCTGTCTATTTGGATAGTCCTTTCTCCAGACTTAAGTAGCTTCCTCGTGTATGTGCTCTGAGGGGTAATTTTCAGAACACTCAAGATACTCCACAGATTTCCAGAGTTCTCTGTCTCCGTATAGCTCTCACGTTTCTGGTAGTCTGTCCCACAAACAATAGCTGGTTTGATTTGTCTGGAATCTCAGCTTCATCTCTTCAACTCATGGAATCCTCCAGGGTCTGCTTTAGTTGTCCTTCTCATGCTATGGTTTCTAAACTCTCTCAAAGCTGTAGAGCTCACCTCATTTGTTTCTTTTCCCTTGGGGATCAATGCCTTGCATTGCCTGACGGCTAATGTTTAAAAATAATGTTGCTTTATAAGTTTCATCTGATTTTTTTTTGAACCTTTCAGATGTGAGAGCACATCACATTCCTGTTACTCCAATTTGAACAGAAGCAGAAGTTACCCTGTGGCTTTTTTTAAAAGATGAAATAAAAAGAGGGATATAGTATTTTCAAATATAGTCACAAAACACATATATGTGTTTCTTAATACAAATTAATTTCTTGTACATTTTTTCTTCTTTAAACTTATTACTTTATGTAACTTTACATTTACCGTTACAGTGTTTATTTTATTTAAATTTTGCTGAACTATATCAAGAAAGTTTACATTTGTTTGAATAAGTTATAATAAATGGGAAATAAAAATATTACATTTTCTTACCTTTATTGGACAGATGAATTAAATTTTCTCTTTAAGGATGGAAAGGAAATATATTATCACTTGTGGTCTGAGATATTTAGATGGAAATAGTTTTTAAGATAATTAAAATTAACTTCCATCGAGAAATGATTCTTGTCACCTAATCTTGATATCTAATACTGGATGACACTTAAGTAATTTACCAAAACCATGTTCAATTTAAATTCTTTTGTAAAATCCCAGTTGATACAGATATGGACAAATATAAAAAAGATGATTAATTTTCGATCAGCAACATTACTCCCATGGCTTACTTCATTTGGCAGATTATTGACTCAGCAAAAATTAGAAATGACTTCAGATAATTTTCTCATTTTTATGTAAGCCTGTCTGAAAAATTATAAAAGAACCAAACAATACATGCAATAAAAGAAAATGAAAGCTAATGATCTATTTGGATTGGTGTTGTCGAGACAAATTAATATTTTATAGACTAAAAAGTGCTTTCTGAGGATTCAGTAGGAAGTCCACTCAACTTGGAACAGAAAATTAAGTTTGGTCTCAGCATGTGTGTGAGCTTTGGCAAGTTACTTAAATTTTCTGAGCAGAAGTATCCTCATCAGTAAAGTCACAATATTAATTTTATCTACTAATTTGTTTTGAAAATTAAGTGAGGTAATACATTTGAGCTTTACACATGCACACTCATGATGATATATTCACTTTATATGATTAAATATTTCAACACTTATATTGTAACATATAAGATTAACTAAAACATACTACGAATTGTAGCAGCCTGAAAGTGTAATTTCTCAGTGAAAGATTCCTTGTAAATTTAATTTCCCCAATTAGGAAAAAATTCTTTTTGATATGAAGATTCAAGTGTTATTCTCACTGTAAGTGAGCATTAAAGAGCAAGTAATGTTCCAGTTTGAAATTGTCATTTACAATTTAACAAATAAACAACCAGTATTCAATATTCTGCACAGTACATGTGGGTTATCTATGCTATATATACTATAGAGACTATACTATAAACTATAATATACTTTAAGTTATTGTTGACTATTTCTAGATGCTAAAACTATCAACTTTGCTCAAATAGAAATGAAGATCTTGAAAAAAGAAATAATTCATAAACAAAGAAAACTAAAATATGAGATGAAGTTGCCTGCGGATATGATAGGCTAGAGAATCTGAAGGAAATCTTAATATAACTAGATCATATATAAAACATTATTTTAATGAATGTCTGGAGTCCCAAGAAGGAAGAAAAATCTCTGTGGAACTTCTCCCCTACCTGAAAAGCAAACCCAAACAAACAAGTTCCAGTAAGCTAAAGGGTTTGGTGGCCTGAAGGAAATACTAATATCAGTTCAGAGACTCAACCTTGAATCTAGGTTAAAGTAACAACATTAAACTCACATATCCTATATTTAGCCTCTTTAAAGAGGCCAAAGTCATCTCAGGAAAGTAGTACCTTTGGAGCTCTGCAGGAGAAAATGCAAACTTTCTCTGAAATAAAGAATACCCAACATGAGTCCTCTGGATTCTCACAGACTAAAATGAAAAATATTGAACTCATGAGCAAAGATCACCAAACATATAAGAGAACATGGAAATATCAGTGTCAGAGAAATAAAAAAAAAATGAAGAAACATCTCTAATTAATTTAGATCCCCCATAACACTTCAGATAATAGAATATAAAATAGATAATAAAAGTAATTATGTAGAAAACATTTTAGAAATAAACAATAAAATCACAAAAAAATGAGCAGAAAACTAGTGAGTATCAAAAATTCCCAGAGAGATATAAAAATGAAACAAGAGAATTTTAGAAACATAACCTATAAATATTGATATAAGAACTTCAATGGATGAGTTCAACAACAGATTAGATACAGTTGAAGAATGATGTAGTGAACTGAGAGATGTTAGGAAATTACCCAGAATGCAATGTCAGGGGCAAAGAGAAAATTATGAAGGAAAAAAATTGAATCAATATAAAGGATAAATTGTGATCTCCTAAGATATATCTAATCAGACTATTAGAAAAGAGATTAGAGAAAATGGGAGAAATCTGATATTTGAAGAGGAGATAGTTGACTGAGTACACTCTAAAATGCTGAAGGACATGAATCCACAGACATAGAATGCACAAGTTATTCTAAGCAAAGTGAAAAAGAATCTGTATAAACTAGAGAATATCAAACACAAAAAGGTGATCTTAAAAGAAATCCGTACTAATATTGAAATCAGACTTCTTACCAGAAACTGTATAAATCAGAGAACACAGGAAAGTTTAAAAGGTTTGAGAAACTTTTTTATGAAAAAAAAATACTATTAGAGTAAGGGTGATGTAAATATATTTTTGAGAAAGTTACTACCAACAGAATTGTATGAAAAGGACAAAATGTAGAAAAAGAGGAAACGAATTTGGAACAGAACATATGAGATAACAGAAAGAATGGGTATCCACCTAAAGATAAAAAATAGAATGCATAAGAAAATAGAAGCTATAGCCTCTAAATATATAAGAAAAAAAAAAAGAAAGGAATATGAAAGAAGAAAATTCAAGTATTGCAAAAAAAAAAAAGAGGGTAGGAAAGAGAAAAAATGTATAAAAAGGGAAGGACAAATAGGAATCAAGGGAATATGAAGGTAGAAATAAATCTATTACGTTTTTAAAGACTCTCAATAAACAAAAATGAATTAAACAATATTTAAGAACCAATTGTAAAAACAGATTAAAAATATCCAGCTACATGCCCTTTGAAAACAACTCATTTAAAACATGACTAAAGGTGCAAAGTAAAAAGATGAAAAAAATTTGTCAGAGAACGTGTTCACACAAACAAAAGTTACATTAAATTCATATAACATGTATTTTAAGATAAAAGGCTTTATTAGGGATAAATAGGATCGTTGCAAAATTAGAAGATGCTTATTTCACCAAGAAGATACATTACTTCTAAATGCTTATGCCCCTAATAAAATAGTCTCAATTATAGAAAGCAAAAATTGATAAAACTACAGGGAAAAATGATAAATGCACACTCATAATTTTCTCAGTTATTGGTGGATAAGACAGAGAAAGATTTTATAAATATTTATAAATTTTGAATAATACAATTAACAATTTCCTTTAAGAAGGTTTGTGTTAAACTCTTCACCCAAGATTTAAGAGTAAACATTCTTCTCACACACAGTCATAAAGTGTCGACAAATTAAAAAGAAATCTGTATCAAACAGGACACCTTTCCTCAATTTAATTAAGTTGGAAGTCAGCAACAAAAGATAAATAAAAATTCGCCATTATTTTGAAAATTTTAAAAACTACACTTCTTAGTAACTATGAGTATAAAAAGAAATCCTAAAGGAAATTTAAAATTAATTTTAATGGAATAATGAAACTGTTACACAGAAATTTTGTGGAATGCTGTAAAAGCAATATTTTGAAGTCAATATATAGCCATCAACATTTATATTAGAAGAGTAGAAAACCTGAAAATTAAAGATTCCAATGTTCAAATGAAGAAGGTTGCAAAAGAATAAAACCTGAGAATCTACGGACAAGTAACAAAGATAACAGAAGTTAACAAAAAAGAAATATATGCATATAAGAGACATCATCACTAAAGCCAAAAGGTATTTGTTCTTGTAAAATATAAAATTAGCAAACTTCCAGTTAGATTTCTGTTGTAATGGAATCTCTATTATTGGCTAAGCTTGGCGGCTTGGAATAATTACTGCATTTTTCAGCCTCCCTGGAAGCTAGTTTTGCTCATGTGATTAAGTTCTGAGCAATGAGACGAAAGCAGAATCTTCCTTATAAGACAGCTGGCACATGCCACGTGTCCCTTTGTCTTTGTTGCCTTCCTTCTGGGTGTATGCAAATATGATGGCTAGGGATGAAGGAGCCATCTTAGTCCATGAAGGGATTTTAGGAGTAGAGGTTGAGAAAGAATGAGCAACAGGCTAGAATGAGATGAATCCTTGCAGACCTGTGGAGCAAAGCCCTTATATCAGCCCCGGACTGCCTGTATTTAGACCTAAACAAAAGTCAGTTAATGTATTTCTGTCTTACTTAAACCACTGTTATTTTTCATCACTATTAACTTGCATCTAACTGATAGAGAGAGAATTTTATGGAAGGAAAAGACTTTCACAAGAGATACCTTCTATTTTTTCAATTAAAAATAAGATGCTCCATCAATTGGGAGTTGATTGTAGAGGGCAGGGAAGAAGAACTTGAAGCTTTGAGCAGAGAGGAGAAATAAAATGAAAACAATTTCAGAAATTAAGCATATTAGGGAACAAGCGAGTACTGACAGAGAATTCTAAGTGTCCCTTAGTAGTGATGACATTTAGTTAAAATTGTACCAACTTGCCAAGTGTATAGTTTTTCTCCATCATGGTTCAGACGTTTGGGTTAAAGCACAAAGAAGGCAGATAGTTGGAAATAACCAGATGTAAGTTTTACCAAGAGAATATTAAGGAGAGAAAGTGTGGCAAAAAGTTGACAGCAGTTTGCCAGATATTTATTACAATTAAGGGAACACAGGAGCCAGATCAGTCCAAAAGGAAAGACAAATAAGAAGTGAGGAAATGATAAGTTCAGTAGGCTGTGGGTCTTAATGAAGTTCAATAATCTTGTAGATACTTGGGAAAGATGTGGAGGTCTTCTTGAGGTACAGAACCACTATTACGCAAAGAATTATCCTAAAAATTAGTACAAACATACACAATGCTAATAAAATAAAGGCGTCTCTCATTATTCAAACTCATTATGTGAAATCACAATCCTAATAGAATTGTGTATATTTTTTCCACAGATTCTTGTGGAAGAAACTGTATCCTTTACTATCTAAACTCTTACTACCTGAACTCTCCTTGATATTTGAAATAGGGAGCCAAATATGTCTTTATAATAAGGGATCCATTTAGGTGTATATGTTGCAATTTTCTTTCAATCTTCAATCTAAATAGTTTTCTACTATGTTATTAATAAACCTTAGTAAAATATTTTAACATTGCTCTCCGCATTTTTTCTTCACTTCTGCATTTAATGTATCTGACATTCAATAATATCCTGCTGGCTTCTGTCTTAAAAGTTTTCTGGCTCCTCAAACGTTTCTAAGCCATTTCACTTTGATTCTTCATTTGGCTATTTTTTAAAAGGCAATCTTGTCAAAAATGTAAAAAATACATAGAAAATCTGTTTCTGAAATTTTTTCATGCAAAATGGCTCATAGGGATTCAAACAGCCACGTATGTCAGAAGTCATTTTCAAAGAGTGGTGTTTAATGTACAGCGGTGGTCAGGCCTGGCTGAGATTGCTACTATTAATGGATATCTACATCTCTTTTGTATTTGCCAGGTGGGGTTCATTAGCATTGCCAAGTGATTTAAATTGGATAATGTGAGCACAATTTCAGATGGTTGGAAGTCTGCAGACAAAGGGTGATCACAAATTGTAATATACGATTGTGGGAGTTAATTTCATTACAAGTGGAATTAGGATTCTTGAAACAGACATAAGCTTTAACCTCCTTGTTATTTCCATTAAAAAGAGAAGTGGAAAAAATGCCACATCAGTATAATGCATAGATCGCGAAGAAGTATGGACTTTGAGAATTTATTAAAGGCATGATTTAAAATGAGCTGCAGAAATCACAGGCATCCGTAGGCTATTAGTCTCAGACAAATTGGACAGAGCCTAAAAGAGAGACTGTACTCAGACACAAAATGAATATATTCTACTTCAGTGGGCATGATTCTCTGCCCTTTAATCATAATAACATATTTAATTTAAAGTTCTAATGAGACTCAAAGACTAGAAGTAACTCCAGGAAAATATAAAAATAATTCACAGAGGACACTACAGGTAAAGCTGTGTCTTGAAGGCTGAATGGGTTTTGAGCAGGCAGAGATGCATGGAAGGGAGGGCACATGGCAGGGGAATGAGGATCCCATACAAAGTCACAATAAAAGAATACGCATAACCCATTTGGAGATCAGGAAATACTCCACTGCAGATAGAGCATAAAATGCTTGCAGGAAAGGCAAAGAAAAATAGCAGTAAAATAGAATATATAATTTAGGATATGGTTATATTATGAAGGATCTTCTCTGTTTGGTTTGAATTTTTTCCTTGTGAAATGGTTAGCTATTAAGCAGTACCCTGACATGATCAGACTTGGATTTTAGTACTTCTGTTGGGGAGATAGAGGGCTAATAAGAATGGAGAGAGACAAGGCAAGGAAGTCATTCAAGAGGCCAAGGGAAGGAGATAGAGGCCTCAGTAAAGGAAATGGCTTTAGGGGTAAAGAAGAAGTAATTTTTTTCCCAACTGGACACAGCGTATTTTTTGTGGACAGGAATTGATAAAGGATTGAACATAAGAATGGAAAAAATATAGAGACAAGAGTGACTGTAAACATTCTCTTTTGACCAATAGAGTGGATGTCGGCTCCCAGATGGTTGATACCTAAGATGCCTTTCTAAGTGAGTGGTTCTGCAGCTCAGGTATTTGTATGGTGGTGAGTATGAGAATTTTCATGCAGTTGAAGGTGTTAATGCATATGTTTCCACAAAGGCTTTCAGATGCCTTTCTCTTTGAAATAGCTTCTTAACAGAAAACAAAATGAAACAAAATAAAACAGAACAATACTGTCATGCCCCAGATAATGACATTTTGGTCAACGACGGATGGCCTATATGGTGGTACCATAAGGTTAGTACCATATAGCCTAGGTGTGTAGTAGTTTACACCATCTGGATTTGTGTAAGTACACTCTACGATATTCGCAGAGCAACAAAATCACCAAACAATGCATTTCTCAGAAAGTATCACTGTCGTTAAGTGATGCATGACTGTAACACTAATTGGGCAGATACGATAAATACAAGGTCACTTTATGTTCACTGATGAACCCTGGCAGTTAATCCTATGTTGCTAAAAAAAATCCATTTTGTTAAATTGAGACATTGACTATAAATATAGAGCTTTTCAGTATATAGGATTGTTTTCCCCTAACCTTCACCACTATTACTTATTAACAAAAAAATATTTTTAAAGCACTCACCTGGATAGAAGATGTTGGAGATTCATCACACAAGTAACACAGACCGCATCTTCCAGCTACTACCAAGGTACAAAGCCTTACGAAAGAACCAACAGCCTCCTGAAATGTTTCTCCTTGGTGAGTTCTGCATTATCAGCTGGCATTTACTAGTGACCACCTTGGAGATGGGCATTTTTGTGTTGACTTGTAAATCAGGAACCTCATGTAATCCATGTTAAAGTCTGCTGATCCGAAATAAGGATGCCAGGGCAAGCATTGCCACCATCTTCACAAAACCACAGATCAGTTCATTATGTTATGATCTTGATCCATCACATGAACTCTGGAAATTACCAAAATGATACTGCTACAGAGTTATTCAAATATCTGTTGAGAAGGAGATGTTTAATGGGCGAATCATATACCTCCAGGGAAACACAAACCCCCTTATCTTATTAGTCATTTCTTTTGTGTCCACTTTTTTTGCCTTCAATATCTTTGCCCTAGACATCTTTGTGGCAAGCATTTTCCCCACATGACAAGTTTGTTGTAAGGCAATTTTGCTGTAAAAGATTTAAAAAATTATTGATTGACAGTTTGGATTTTTTTTATTTTGGTTTCATTTCTCCATTGACTTGAATCAACTTCTGCAAAAGATCCGAGAATAACTGGTTGACAGGTTTGTTTGTTTTTTGTCAGTTTGGTTTTATTTCTCCTTTGAAAAAGTTCTTGCAGGTACTACCATTTTTATGACATAAATTTTAAGTTGCCCTCATAGTGGTCTATACAGTAACAAGTAGACATGGTGCTGGTCTTAAGATAGTTAGCATTTCTTCCAGCTAGTGACATTTGCTTGATGGGTTTACTGAACTAACATATGACAGTGATTTGCCCTAACAGTTGGTTTCTTATTCTGAAACACACTACATTGGAGGAGAAAAAGAGGGCCGGGGGTGAAGAGTTGAGTCCACATTTTCCATAGAACAAAGATGAGTTTTTAGTTAGGTGCAATCCACACACACAAAAAATAGAATAAAATCAATTATTTGTGCATTATTGCCATGAATCTACATACACACATTTTAAATGTACTCAAATATTTTGTATTTCTCAACAAAGTCATTTTAACTTTGTTATTCATTTTTTCATGTTTCATTATGCCCTTTTTAATTAATGTCCTTCTTATTTTTTTCAATTTTATCTTTTAAGGCAAAATTGCCTTACAGCCAATTAGTTATGATGTGAAAATGTTTGTGGCAAAAATATTTGCAGTGAAAGTACCTAGAACACATTTCTTTATAAGCAATAGTGTTTCTGTAACTTAAAAATGATTTTTATAGTGTACTGGAAATTTTTCTCTTTGCATTGTAAGATCTTATAAATGAATGTAAAACACAAAATTAGATCATCATATTTGCATTTGTTTCCAGGTTTCCTTGACCTTCATATATCCATGCAATTAAGTCTTGAGAGTCTACTGAAAAGCTATTTCTAAGAGGAAAAACATTTTAATAATATCACCATATGTCAAAATAGCTTCCAATATACAGCTAAATGAGTTAACCTCACTGAACACAAGCAATTTGTAAAACTTTTACTAAAGTGGAAGACACAGCAAAGATTATATCTTACTCAAGACTGGGACAAATCAGTAAAATTTAGTATATTTTTCATAGCAGACCTATTCTATAAAGAATCTAGTATAATTTGTGGTTGTAAGAATCTAGTATAGTAAGTTGGTTGAGTTTTAACTTGAAGTAGTCATCTAGGTGTTTTCTGTCTATTCCTCCTCCTAAGCATTTTTTCCTTGTTTTAAATATTTACTTTATAAGCAATCACAAAGACTGTAATTAGGCAGAAATGTCATCATGCATGTATACAAGCAAGATTTTCCACACTTAGAAACTAATAAGTCAGTGCCTCATAGTGGTTAAGCAGGTGCTCGGGTCTCTTTATTCACCTCTCCTGGTTGTGTGACACAACTGTACCATGCCTCGGGCTTCCCACAAGTAAAAATGGGCATAATGTTAGCACCTGCCTCGTATTTTCTATGATAATGAAATAAGTGGATTCACGCAAAATTCTTTGTGTAGTGCCTGCCAAAGTAAATCCAACTCAGTAAGTGTTAGCTATTATTGATAAGAATTGAACAGTGGAGAAAGGAAGAGAAAATGGGATAGCTTGAAAAGCAAATAAAGAAATGGATAAACCTGAATCCTGGTAGATGGTGTGGGGAGACTGACGAGAGTGAAAAACTTTCTGTCAAAGGGACCTGAAAGCCCAATGGGAGGCTGACTCAGGGCCACATTGCTTGACAAATTCATTCCCAAATCAGAGACTAGAAATAAGAGCTTGTCAACAGCCAACCGTGGGATGATGAAAGATCCCCCCAAACCCCTCTGAAGGTGTATAAATGGTAGCCTGGTAGAGGATCATGTCATGTTGGGTCAGCTTCACCCTGTTATCAAGGTGGGACTGGAAACGAGCAGACAGAGATTTCCCTATGAGCAAGGTCAGAAGTAAACACATCACCTCTGTTAAACATGGTTCTGATTTGTATGATCTGACAAAGTCCTCCACTTTTTGATTTAAATATCAACACATTTACACACAGTAAAAAGAAAAATTCAACTATCACAATAAAAAAACCTAACAGTTAACCTATTGCAAATCTCTATAAGGCATTTTCACTAATTACAAGGATGATGGAACTTTAAAAATAAAATATGGACCATTTATGTAAGTCTGCCACATGAAAGTAGAAGCAAGATCATTCTTTATTCTACCACTGATATCTCCTCTGAATTAGAAATAGAAAATCCATGCTAATATTGTCAATTCTGAATAGGAACTCCCCAGAAAGTTGACTGGGAACTGGGAAATGGAAATGACACTTGTACATTGCGTCTTGAAAAGCTTAATTCCCAAAACTTAAGTGTTGCGGATGAAGACAGAAAGAACTGTGATAACAGTGCCTTCTGGTGACTGGATTTAAAATAATAATAATAATAAACACAAAAATGCCTATGATTTCTAACATTTATTGAGCAACCAGTATGCACTGAACACTGTGTGTTATCTAAATCGGGGAGTATATGATAATGAATATAAACTGTGATAAACATACTGAGGAACTAGAAGGAGGAAGTGACTGTATTGTGGTTGATCAGAGCAATAAGATATGACATAGGGAAAAACAAATATGTGACTTTTCTCTTCCTAATACAGTGATTTAAAGGTGGGGAAAAGTCCAGCAGGCTTTCCTGCAAAAGGACTCTCAGGATTCCGCCTGTGACCTTGGCAATTTTATCTATATCTGATACAGAAATAAGGCATTGTCACCACATCACTGGCAGTTCCTCCCTTGGTGACAGACTCATAGTAATCAAAATGTGAAATTAATGTATAAAATTGCCACAAACACAATGCTAATCTATAATAACAAAGAACTATTACAGAGGCAAGAACACTCCTAGTCCATAAGTCCAACGCATCATCTCACTGTAGGCAGACGTAAATGAGAAGCCAAATGCTGATAAAGAGTCAGCTCAGTGTGTAAGTTAATCAGAACAAAGGAATATGATAAATTGAATATTAATCTCAATTCAGCTAAATGCAACCCTCTGGCAATAGGGATCATCTTGCCTACCCAAGGACTGGGATATTCTGATGTGTTTGCCAAGTCTCTCCCTTTTTGGGTAGAGCTTGGATGGGCATTACAGATGTTTCTTTCTAAGGATCTACTTTTGTTAGGGTTCTGTGGCTCACCAGCAACCCTTAAGATCTAAATTTTCTATTTTGAAATGTTAAAATTTGTAATCAGGTTATATTCTAATCCATAAGACCTGGAAGATATTTTGTCACTTAAATACGAATTTGAAACTTCATTTTGAACTTTAGGGTTTAACTCTCAGGGAGAAAATTTAATTCTTTGATTTCCTGCATTTTGAGAGGTGAGGGTGCATACCTAATTGAGCCCCTGAATTTTCGATTTGATATCAAAAATTCTGGACCTAGCGTATATTATTAAGTCCATTATCTGATTAGTAAAATGCCTTTCAAATGAAAAGTTCAGTATGCCATATGTGAGTTTACTATGTAATTCTTAGAATAGCCTAAAAATGATAACTGGAATCACATAAAATGTGAAAACACATATGGCAGTGATCTGCTTGCTCACAAGATCAGCAAGACAAAGCTCATTTTTCTTGACTTTCAATCTGCAATTGTTAGACCACAAATAACTTCTCTTTCTCTGTACATTAGCTTTAAATATGCATACCCGTAAGAATCATCCCATGATTCTTAACCTGCGTGAACAGCTGGATTCCTTACAAAAACAGAACTTTCTTTTTCTTCTACAGAGAATGAAATGAAAGAGTAATTTAAAACATTTGCAACAATATTTGAATGAAATGGCCAATAGGCAGGATGTGGATGCCTTTCTGTTCTAGTAGCTACTTGTTCCCCAGTCAGCAGAGTACTGTGTTCCTCTTAACGAAACCCAAATGTTCTGTGTTGCTTGCCCTATAATTTTCTGGACAGAGTGAGCTGTTGTCTGTGCCAAGAGTGAGCTACACACTCCATTATCTTTCAATAGGCCTGAAAATTATTTGTTTAAAAATCTTTCCTACTGTCACTTTTAGAAGTGTTTGCAAAACTGATTGCTATAGATTTCCTTCTAATTATAATTTCAGAGTTGCCTCACATTCATTCTCTCCTATATTTCAATAAAAAACTGAACTTGAAGTTTAAACATTACTTGTCTTCCATGCCTTTGTTTCTTTCCCAAGAGCTATCCTTTCTTTATTCATCAATATTTTGGTTCACAAACTGCTCTCATCTCATGCATTCACTTATTCCCTTTTCCTTCTCATGAGAGCAATTCCCAGTGCATCTTCTGAGAGACAGATTGTACCATGCCCTTAATTTCTCCCTTCACTGCCCACAAAATCATCACACAACAGCGCCAGAAATTTTTCTAGTACAGCATTTCACTGCTGATGTCTTTTTAGCTTGAGGAATGCCATAATTCTGGGGTCTTTTTCTGCCACATTGCCCAGTGCACATTTGTCAAGCATTTCATCCTTCAGTTCTCTAAACATTCCTACAATTTCAAGTCGTATATAGATTTAATTGTGGTCTGTATATAGACAATTAACATTTTTTTAAAAAACTCTGGCCCTGACTTCTCAATCCTCTCTTTATTCTAGATGTATATAACTGCTAATGAACAAAACCAGTTTGAAATATACTGATTCCTGACATTATCATACTTTAATATCCAATATATTATTTTTAATCTCACCAAATAGATTTCACTTCCTGTGGAATCTTCCTTTCCCAGTCTGTCCACAATGTGGCAGGTAAAAGTTCTTGTCTCTGCCTTAAAGAATTGACTTTCATCCTCTCAAATCACTTTCTTTTTCATACCAGTTTACACCCATGAGATCAAAAAAGTGGCTCCAAACCCACCTGCCTGCATTGGGATTTGCAGGAAGACATCAGGAAATGAGTAGAGATCTAAGTGAAATCCTTTTACTGCTGCTTACTAGTTATTTAATTTTCAAAGAAAGATGCGTTTGCATATAATTGTGATTTAAAAAAAAATTGTAGTTTGTTTTCAGCAGATTTTATCTCTACTGCATTAGAAATCAATGTTTTAGAAAGAATTTGGTGGAACGGCTCTGAGCATCTACTCCACCATACTTCAAGGGAGCCACAGGTTAACATCACTTTTGAGACTTCTGTGTGGCTGGAGTTCTGGATTTGATTTAGGTTCAGCCAAAGAGATAAACTCAGCAGGATTTTGAAAATTAAAGCCAAGAGAAGGAAGGGCCTCTCCTCCTTCTGCTGTTTATTCTAGTGATGCATATTAAAGGAGACTTGGGGTTTTTCTGCAGTAATACAAGCGTTAGTCTCACTCTTCTAGGTCCAAAGCCCTTCAAAAGCAGAGCACAGGCATTTTCCTGAGTTGGATTGTGGATAACAGTAAGTATTCTTCTGCATCTGGACATCATGGCAGTTACTTGGCTATGATGGTTGATTGTGGCCATAGTGTTAGCATCCGTGGCTTCCTGATTATAGAAGAGGTACCAGCTCCCTTGGTAGCTGTTCTGTGGCACATGTTTGAGACACTTTCCTAACCTGGAGCTTTGTTCCACAGTCTTCCAATGAGTCCCTATGCAATTCATATCCTATAAGAAACCTATTATTCTGTAAAATAGAGTCAATGTTATTTTTGGTCTGCATTTTAACAATGACATTAAAAAACTGATGGCAAGAGTGTTTGAAAGTAATCAATTCTTCAGGAAAGGAGAATTTGGTTTAGTTTTAGGTTAGCAATGTTCCTACCAAAATGAGAAGAAAGGCTGTGGGTAGTCTATGACATTCAATGGTAAAAGGGTTACTTGAATTAGGAGAGGTAGTATGTGAGATTGCTTGAAGTCATAGACTTTGGAGATTTATAACCTAGGTTTGAATCCAGGTTCTACCATTTACTAGTTTTGTGATCTTTGGCAAGTTATTTAATTTATCTGTCTTGATTTCTTCATCTGTATAGTAGTACTAACATAGCTTTGTTACAAAGATAAAATAAATTAATACATTTAAAGTGCCTGGAAGATGTCTGGCTGGAAGTGATTTTTTGTTATTTATGAATATTATTATTATTGTTACTATTATTCTTATGGTGGTTTTTATTTGTTAAGAATTGTGAAATCTATGATTTTATCATACATGCTAATAAGTTAGCCAACCACAGTTTTCCAGATACTGGCAGAAGATTTGTGAATCTTGTGTCAGGGACAAAAGACAATTTATTATTCATAGCAACAGCAATAGTCAGCATATCATCATGTTTACACCCATTTCATGAGCCCCAATTCCTACAGACCAACAAAAAGAGACTCAGAAGACACCTGCACACACGGTGGGTTACACTACAAGAGAGGAACTGCAAGCTTAGGAAAGCTAAGTCTTTTGTAACGGCAGTACACCTGCCTGACCTTTGCCCCAGAGAGAGACATTATCTTTATCACACTGGACTGTGAACAACTTGACTCTGCTACGATCTTTATTTCCCAAGGCTGTTGGCTATACAAACATATTTTAAATGATAGTCTGGGACAAAGGCAGCAGGAGCCTTTGCTGATAAGTTGTGCAGAAATGTGAGAGACTCATGGAGAATTGTTTCAAAAAGATCTGCCCCTTATTTCTATACAATCTTGGCTTCTGGTGAATTTTTCCGTGAGTAAATGCCACTTTTTTGGTTCCTCTGATAAATCTGACTGAGCTTGGATCATATCTGTTCCATTTGTCTCAGACAGCATTTAACTAAGGCTATTATCAACTTTACTAGAAGAAGCAGGATGAAGCAAACCTGCAGTATTGACCACAACCATGGTCTCTCACGTTTTCAAACCCAACCAGCTAAATGAATCAGGATCTACCTTAAGAAGCCAGAAAATTTTCTCTGTAAGTTTTTTTATTGACCTTTCCATTTGTCCTGAGGCATTAATTCGTGTAAAACAAAATATATTAACAACTGCACGGAGGAAGTCTAGGGCAATTCTATCATCCCTAACAACCCTGGCCAGTGAGTTGAGGATGACTTGACTGTCTTTCTGGGTCAACGTGGTATCATTAATCATTTCAGGTAAAGTCAGGAAACAAATTTCGTCCCCCTTTTTCTAATTGGATGACTCCTATTATAGGGATAAACTACCCTCAGGATGCATATAAATAATGAGTCAGTTATCTCTCTAGGAAGACTCTCTGAATAATCAAGGATAACCTCACTTTGGAAAAAGCTCTGTAGTCTGAGGGCTAAATGATCTACTGGAGATGTTTCCTTAAATACATGAAGGTCTCTAAAGTACATCTCACCAGATTTTAAGGAGGAAGGCAAGTTAGCGCCTGTTTTCCACATAAGAATTAGTCTCGGAGCACACATGGTTCCCTTAGAAAGAAAGTGTTATTTGTAATTATTGGGGCCCTCCAACTGGGACCTAAATAAGTTGGGGGGCACAGGTTGACAGTGCTTCCAATATGACTGAGAACAAAATAAATATGAAATGGTTAGAAGAGGAGGAATTTATAGTTGTGAAACATAGCTTCCTCATCAGTTGGAAAACAGTGGGGAGATGTATTTATTGATAATTTTTTCTTGCTGTTTTATATACGTAAATGTACATATATATACATACATATATTTTTTTCCCTCTCTTCCTTTTGTCCTTATTTCACATAGCCTATGGTTGGGGTGATAGACTTTATGTAATTATGGAATGTCAACACAGAATTGTGACTAATGAATTATTGAGACTGAACACCTCCCAAAGAAAGATTCAATGACTGCTGGAATTTATTTTTTCCATTTGGAGAGTTGTTGAATGTATTTTTGCTGTTCAATGATGATTTCATTATGTTTGATATGAGTTTATTGTTGTTTCTATTGGGTTTTTTTTGTACATTTCAGTATGGGAAGAAGAGTACTTTTGGAAATAGAGTAACCAAATGGGTAAAGTGTGGTGAATGTGCTAAACTGACAGGAGGGTGACTTCCTAAATTTCGTAAATTTGAAAGCTAAATATTATATAACCCAAGTTCTGGATGTTTATACTTGACCAATCAGATGAAATTCTGTAAGATTTGGAAGACTGATGCAATATGAAGAGTGTGCTTCTGTTGTTTTGTCTATTTCTAATGGCAAGCAGAGTGATAAAAGCAGTTGATTTTACTGCGGCAGTAGTAGCAGACTTCCCGGTCACTAATTTCATAGATGTTAAGACGCAGGACACAGATCATGAATTCAGCTGGTAAAGATTGTACGTACCACAATGTGGTTCTGAACCAAGCAACATTTTACTACCTTCCTGATTAGGGGTCTTTTTGGTTGTGGCAGTGGTGGTAGAGATCTTAAAACAATGATTTCTTAATCATAACAGAAATGACAACCTTGTTGGCCTGGTCCTATGGTGGAGATACTGAAAATTTTCCTGAAAATTCTTCCATATTATGATTTTTTTAGCCTTCCTAACTATTTTGTAGGCCACTAAAAAAAATCTCTGTATTATAGGGCTGGCCCTATGGCCTAGTTGTTAAGTTCAGTGTGCTCTGCTTCTGCAGCCCAGGTTCAGTTCCCAGGTGCAGACCTACACCACATGTTGGTGGCCATGCTGTGACAGCAACCCACATACAAAATAGAAGATGACTGGCACACATGTTAGCTCAGTGACGATCTTTCTCCAACAAAAAGAGGAAGATTGGCAACAGATGTTAGTTCAGGGTGAATTTCCTCAGCAAAAAACAAACAAAAACCTCTGTAATAAATAATTTCCTGCTTAAAATACCTGTAGTGGATTCTGTTTTCACAACTGAAGTCTAATCTATATAGTGCTATAGGTTTACTCTATAAAAATAATTATTTACATTTTATTTATGAAGTAGACACCTTCAATGCCCTATAAAATATGAGCACAGCTCATAGAAGATGACTATCCTTCTTATTCCTGTATGTTTTATCCTAAACTTATCTATGATAATTCTAATTCCTTCAAACCTAAAATCAAAATCAATCCATTTAAACCAGACTACTTTAAACAATTGTTTTATTCAGGCACTAAATTTTTTAATTGTTTTATATTTTGGAAATGGGCACAATGTTTATAGAGATCCTTACAGTTTTTCCATGAGCAGTGAATTACAAATGAATATTTTTTTAATTGTAAATACTAACATGATGACCACAACTACATCTTGACATATGCAATCTGAAGTTAATTACCAGGAACTTGTCTCTTTAGTACAGTGCTGTTGCTTTGTTATTCAATTGAATAACAGAATGCAAAACTATCACACACAATGATAGAAGATTGAATATTTCAACATCACCAAGATGAAATCATTCTTCTTTGAGCTTTCAGGTAAAATCTGGCTGAAGCCAACTGCCAGAATTACTTTTTGGAGACTTATTCAGTATGAAAATCTGTCAACATTTATTGAATGTTTAGTATATGGAGAGAACTGAAGTTTGAGATAAAGCATTGGAAAAGCAATTACCACAATATCATTTTGAAATTGTGACATTCACCTGTTCATGCTGTTTTACATGACTGAAACTACACTCAGAAAATCAAGCAAACAAAACCCTGGAGGATAGGAACTCAGGACAAACACTTGACTCAGTTTCCTGGGTACCTTCCCTAGTGTTCTGCTATGGATCAAGAAGTTTCAGCCTGGAGAGTCCCTCTGGGCTAACATGATTTTCACGAAGTCTCCTTAAATACGTAACTAGTTTATATTTAGATTGATTCCTTTCAAGGAAAGATAATTATAGAATCATTGTGTAATTTAATGGAAAGGCCATGGAATTTGAAATTGAAAATATTAAAAATGTGGTTTTAGGCAAGTTATTTAGCTTTTGCTCAAAAGAAATTATCCAGAATGCAGCAGAGAGAGTTAAAGACATGGAAAACATAAAAGAGAGATTAAGGGACATGGAAGATAGAGTGAGAAGATCTAACATATATCTAATGGATATTCCAGAAAGAGAGAGGAGTGAGAATAGAAGAGAAAGAATGTTATTTAAAGAGATAATTACTGATAATTTTCCAGAACTGATAAAAGAAACAATCCACAGATTCAAAGAATCTCACTGAATTTCAACCAAAGACTTTGAAAAAGATGGATATAATTCCTGCCATTAAGAATATTATAGACTAACGGGGAAAACAAATATTGAGTGTGGGCAAAATAGGGCACAATGATCAGCACAGGGGCATGAAATCAGGCACAAGTTTTCCACAAACATGATTTGGAGCTTGATGCAGAGTCCAGGTCAGTGGAAGGGGTGTGGACACAGTACTGGCTTCATGATATTAACAAGCTGGGAACACAATAAGACTTCTCTCCTCCAATGCAATGCCAACCTCTGGGATAGCTGAGAAAGTCAGAGAAACACGAAATGACGTGGAGTTTAATTTTGCCCAATATAAGTTTACAAAGAATTATAAAAGTTTGTCTATGTACGCTCAAATCAAATAATAAATAATAAATTATTATCTAGTGTTTGAGTTCTATTATTATTAAAATATTAGCTCTAGCTCCATCAAACTTAAAGTACTAACAACTGAGGTTCAATGTTACAGAAATTATAAGTTATGCTCAATAACGAGTCATTAATAGTGACATCCTGTATAAACAGAACTTCATCCTTCTGAGAAGAAAATGAAATTATAAAATCATGCCTTCATAAATTAGTACTGTACTACCTTGAAATAAATTAAGCTTATGTTAACTATGTTAGATGTGATCACTATTCCTGTATCAAAATTTCGCATATGGTATAAAAAGTACTCTAGTTATAACCTTTTAATAAAGAAGTAGCAATATACCAAATGCACATTTAGCTATATAAATTAATATTAAGGGTAAATGGCAAATTCTAGTTTTTGGAAACAGGGAAGACCAAGTCCTCAAATCTTGATTATTTCTCTTTACTCAAATTCCAAGACTAATTATTTAGTCACTGTCTTCTGCTACTTCCTAAAATAAAATTGCATTCACTTCTCATAACTTTATTTCCTTTTACTTATTTTACCTAATATTAGTGTGACCCAGCTTGTATTATGAGCATAATCACTAATGAAGACAAGGAAGAGATTCTACTTCCATTTTTGTTCATCAATATGGACTCTTACTTCCTTCATCTACAACACGTGTTCCAATTCCATTTCAGTTCTGCTCATCTCTTAATCCTCTTGTTTTGCCCTTGTTCCTGCGGTTTGAATCTGTCAATTGTTTGTAATTGTCCTGGAATACTCCTTTCCAGAATAATTTCTGTTTAACATTAAGTTTTAGTCTCTTTCCAGTCGTGGATCCTTTGAGATGAGAAACAAAGAAGGCAAAACTTCTAACTCCACAGAAAGTCCTTCAAAATCTCAGTTCTTCTCTTTCTGAATCCTTTAGGGCAAAAAGGACATGAAAATCTTGTCCTCTTATATGTGGAACCAAAAAAATAAAATAAAATAAAATAAACATCTGAACTCATAGTAACAGAGAATAAGGTGGTTACCAGAGGCAGGGGCATAGGGAAAAGACGACACAAAAAAAAGAGTAAAATGGTGGTTGGCAGGGGCTGGGGGGAGAGGGGAATTGGGAGCTATTGTTTAATGCACATAGAGCTTCAATTTTGCAAAGGAAAAGAGTTCTGGAGATGGAAGGTGGTGATGGTTGCACAACAATATAAATTTACTTAATACCACTGAACTGTGCACTTAAAAACAATTAAGCTTGTAAATTTATGTATGTTTTACCAAAATTAAAAAAAAAGAAAGAAAAAGGACACCTACAGAATATTTCTTTTTAGGCACTTTTTTCTATCAGAATATGGTTTCTAATAAATTCCTCTGGTTATAAAAAAAATTTGTCCTTTGGGAGGGCCCTACATATCAATCATGACCCACTTACCTGAGCCATCAATCACCTCCATACTTATTGAGGGACTGTGCTGATGGGGCAATTATGAGTGTAGTAATGGAGATGGCCTGTCATCCCAATGTAAACTCAGCATGAGTAACTTTGATGCATATAACAAAATCTATGAAATACATGTGTTCTGTACTCTTCCACATGTTCATTAGTTGTATTTTGATTTTATATACATTATGCAGACATATAAACATGAACGGTTCAATTATAAATTATGTCATCCATAAGTAGTTGATTTGTACCCATTGGAAAATGCAATGATTTATATGAGAATTGAGAGCACAGTCTTTTTATTTTCCTCTTTTACATATTTTTTAATTTTATTTTCATCTTTGGAATTTTTCAAAGTAAAAAGTCTTATTTGAATATAATAGCCAATGTTTCGAAGTATATGCTGAACCTTTGCCCCTGTTTACTAGGCACTGCCTTTCTCCCTGCAGAGGGGTGGCTCAGCAGCTGTGCTTATCTTTTTTACTCCAGATAATACAGCTAATTGGACCAAACTGCTTCTATGGGATTACTTTACTTGAGCGTTTGAACCAAGCTACATAGGCAAGGAGTCTTGGTATTCCAACACATCAGTAAAGTCCATAACCCAGTTCTACCGTCCCTGAGTTCAGGGACTTTAATGCTTCGTATGGGACATCTTATATCCTTTTCCTGAGTTCTTTTTGGCCTCACACTAGTTGGAAGTGCTCTTTCTCTAACTCAAAGGAGTCATGGCTAAGATACTGACTTTCAATAAGCAAGATGTAAATTTCAGCAAAATACTCTCCCTTCAACACTACTTAAAGTTACCTAGAGGAGCTAAAAAGCGCAGTATCATTAGTGGATAGGATACTAGATTATCAAAACAAGGAATGCAATGATCAGTATGAAGTAAAGTAAAAAAAAATTCGAGAATTATAATTATTTTCTCCTCAGGTACAGATTCAGTTGTCTGGAATGGATTGGACTTTGAGATATGCCTTAGGGTGACCTCTGTATACATCCATTGTGAAGTCTTCCTGTAAGCTGGTTTAAGGGGCAGGCATGATAACTTTTAAATATTGATAAACTCTTTCATTTTTCCATTCATCTGGCATTTCCTGTATATTTTAGTTTGGACGTAAAGCTAGCTTTCAAAGAGTAAGTGCAAAAGCAATTTAAAACTGATATGCTTCCATTACTAGTTTCCATCTTTTTATTACTCTACATCTTAAGACATGATTTAGAAATTCTCCATAAGATTATTTTTCTTGATTCATGGAAGAAATGTTATAAAATTTCAAGCCATTAATGGAACGAAGTGCTCCACAGAAGTGAATTTTCCAGATAAATGAACCCCAAATAATTAAGCTCCAAAATGTTCACTGCAATTATTGATGGAGAAAAATTAAAATTTAAAATAATAGTCAATTCCCTGATTTCTTAAACCGAGAACACTAGATATAATTCAACATTTCCTCTAGAAGCAATTGACAATCTTTTTACTACTTGCACCTGGTTTTCCACATTTCTAATTTATCTGAGTCTGAAAACCTCCAAGAGTTCATATTGACCACAGGCCTGAGAATATAAAAGCTTTTCCATTTGGCAGTGCAACAATCTTCGCAGACTACTATTATTTGAGTCTTATTGCTTTCTCAGCAGTTTCCTTGGCCTTATATTTTAAAGATGAGGCAAAACTCTGTAGAAAGCCCTTTGAAACTTCGGTTCCTCCTTTTCTGAATCCTTCAGAACAAAGATGACATAAATGCTTCCATTTACAGCATGCTTTCATTTACATGAATTTGACAAGCCTGGACTATAAACTGATATTGGGGAAACTGGTTGAACACTATTGAAGAATGTAGCATTTGCTGCCTATAATTTTACTGAGGTGTGAATTTGGAGCTGTAAATACTCACCACATTATTTAAATTGAGCTTACTTACCCCCAGGCAAATAGTATCATAAACATGCTAGTATAAATAATTTCTTAAATATTTGGTTAAAATGCATAACCTGAAAACGACAATTATAATACATCCTTTTATATATATATACACTTACATTGTTCATAATTAACTGCAGCTCTATAGAGTACAAATTAAGAGTAAGAGTAATTTAATTAATTGATTAGATAGTAAAATATCAAGAATAAATACTGTGTTACATAAGGTTTGATACTGTCATTTAAATTCACTATATTCTGTGAAAAACTAACTTGTAACATTCATTTAATTTTATCTTTTTTTGTATTTACTAATATAGACTAAACTAAAAGCTATTGACAAGCAGGAGAAGTCTCCAAAAAAGAAACAGAGATTCGAGAGTCTATGAATAGATTTACAAAATGAAAACAAGTATACACATAGCTGTAGAGTAGAATTACTTGGAGAGTTTTAAAAATTTCTCATAATTCCTCCTCACTTGAGATTCTGATTTACTTGGTGTAGGGTAGGACCAATGTTTTAAAAAACTCCTCAAGCAGTTTTAAAGTGTGGCCAAGGTTGAGAAATATTGTAAAAGAACTTACCATGTTGATAAAAATTGTTCCCTTGTTATACCTTTTGGATATTTAAAAGTAATTAATTTCAATCATATTAGCAAGAATAGCAATAATCAAAAGAGGAGCTCTATTAAATAATGTTGCATTAAATTAAGAGAATAGATGCAACAAGAAAACTGAAAGATTTCTGGTTTACAAATAGAATATGAATTTGAATCTATCTAAAGAAAAGAACATCTTATTTCTTTTATTTAACAGTTTCCTGTAAATGAGACACTTTTTATGATAGAAGGTAGGCAATTTTCTGGGTGAACTTATATTTCCATAGCACCACTTTCATAAAGTGTTAAAGAGATCAACATTAGCAATTCATGATCCCTCCTTATCATTTCAGGGTAAGTTTATACTTTTCCTGTCACTCTATAACTTCTTATTTTAAAAATAAGTTTAATAAACTAATAGCATTTAAAATCTCTATCACAAAATATCAGTGCTATCTCCCAATATAAAAAAGTCACATTTACAATGAATTCAACTCTTGTAAGCAAACATGTAATGAATGATTAGAGTATAAAAAACACAATTTTCAGATCAAATATATTTAAATTAATTTTAATAAGTACAAAAGATAATGTTTAGCATTAATTTGCATGTGATTAATTAGGAATTTTTTAAACAGCAAGCATAATGACACATTCAATAAAGGTCAAATTATCTTACATACATAAAAAATAGTGACTTTTCCCAATTACAACAAGGTCACAAATTACAATTTTATTAGCTCCCAAATGATTTTATCAAAACAGAATTCTACCGTACAAGTATACTGTCACCCAGAAAATTTCAAATTTTACCTAATGTGAATATTCAAAGTTTAGTATTGGAGCTTTATCATGCATTCTCTCTGCATGTAATTTTATCATTAATGTGTAGCACAGGAAAAACATCTAATTCTTCTTTTTTCTTTTCTAATTTAGCAACAAATATGAAACTTTCTTAAGTTTCTATGCAAGTTGCCTCTAAAGGGAATATTTCATGAAAGGTCACATTCTTAATTTGGAGCACACCAAAACATGAATTTGTATTTGCTCAGAAGAATCTTGAGAAAAACTGGATACCAACAAACTTTAAATCAATTATGGAGCAGGAACCCAAGACCAAAAAGCAATCAAGGACTTATCCATGGATGATAGGGTTTAATTCATGAAAATTGTGGCTCAAAGGTCAGTTTTACTTAGGCCTTTCGAATTATACATTAAATTTCTTCACACATTACACTGGGTTTAAAACACAGCTAAGAGGTTCAACAACTTTCAACAACTATGTTGAATATTTTAAAAATAAACAATTGGGAACAAATCTATAAGCCATTATCCCTAAAGTAATTCTCTGTCTAACTCCTTTGTTTTTCTTTCCTAATACTATTTCTTTTTACAAGTAAACTTTGTAGGATTTACTCAAATTTATCCAATAATATTGGCTTGCATGTGGCAGCATGTTATGGCAAAGTAAGTGTTCTAAAACAAAGAAAGAAAAACTGAAATTTTCATACCAACTAAGCTAATTCAACCTTTACAATTCCAACACTGGCATTTATTTGGAGTCAGTTTAGACTTCTTACTATAAACAGTAATTTGCAACAAACTGATGAAATCAATACATAATCTTTGAAGCCCAATAGGTTTAAATGTCATGAAACCAACAATATTGCAAATAAAAACAAAACCTCTCCAACCCCTAACACAACTTGGTAAAATAAAATTTTACAAAAAGAAGAAAACAAAGAAAAGTGCTTATTATTTTGTGTGCTTAATCAACTTTAAGTGTTTTTTATACATTATCATTACCGATAGAACAAGAAAGAAAAACGCAATGTATTCCCAGAAGCTAAATTGTAGTCAGTGTTGGTGAATAGCTAGTTTCACAAAAATGGATTCTTGATTGCTGTACAGTTTAGTGTTTAATATTTGTTTGCTTGGTTTCTGTCCTGTAGGAAAGTATATAGTGGCCTTCCTAATGGATTGATGCTCCCAAAACCATGTGAATATAAATTTGAATTAAAGGAAAAAAAATACAGCTTTTTTTTTTTTTTACTTTGTCTAAAATATGTGTTAGACTAGTGTGTTGGTGTACTATATAGAAATTCTAAACTTCCAGAACTCTAGAATCACACAGTGATTTACGGTAGTTGTGAGGACTGAATGAGGTAATATATGTAAAGGGCTTAGAACATTGACTAGCATGCCATGAGTCCTCCATGAAAGTATCCTCAGAACCCTTTCAATTCAAAAAGGTATGCAACTAACCAATAGTTAATATCAATGACTCGGTATTTGCAAATAATTAACCAGATCTTTAATTTAATGCAGGCTTTCACTAACCTCCATTGAGAAACTTGGAATTCAAAGATTTTTCCATGCTACTTTATAAGCAGAATTGCGATATGATTTTGAACTTAATGGCTCAAAAGAAAGAGTTAGAAACCCATCGGAAAAACATTTACACATTTATAGGAAGGCTATTTCTAACCATATGTATGGCTGAAGACTAAATTCCAATTAACATGTTTGTTACAGATCTATCGAAAAAGCTAGTCTATTGACTAAGTTAACTGCTAGTTTAATAAGAGCTACATTTGAGATTGGACCCATTAATAAAATAAATTGTTTAGATTTCATAAATTTGTCTGAATTTCTCAAAATGTTCTTTCATACCTTGGAAATGCACGCACACACACACACTTCTAATCAGAGCTAACACCTTACTAAAGGTTCTTTGGGAATATTATTATAAACTGAAACATAAATCTGTTAGTTGTTCTTGCTTACGGGAAATATTAACTGATGTTATATATTAACTACAACACACAGAAAGTGGTCTGAAGTGGGGGATACAACTATGTATATAAGAAAGGTTTCTTTATACAAATGAAGAAAAGTAGAATATTTCAACCAAGTAAGGTTGAAACCAGTGGTCTAAATCGTAGGATAATTAAGAATTTTCGAGAAAAACATGATACAAAATTCTAATAAGAAATATATTTTGAATATTATGTTATTACCTTTCCCAAATGCCTTTTACATGAACTTCATCTATTTTAGTATTTTAATCATGATGCTTACTTTGATAGAATCATGACTGTTAAATATTTCTGTATATTCTTACATATGTATAATTTCTCCTCTTAGGAGTTAAAGAGGAAAAATGCATCACTAGATTTAATTAGCAACTGCTTCATTTTTCAAGTGAGTTTTTCTCTTTGATACTTCTTTCTCTGTTTTTCAGGTCCTGAATTAGTCTTTGAATGTGATGAAAATATAAGCGCTTAAATACTAATGGAAAATATTAGTATACTTTATATAAATGTTGATAACACAAGGTTATGGATATTAAAGAATTTTATTAAATACTGAATTTCTTTTTTTAAAGCATGAATTCAATAGAGAAAAATATCATAATTTGTTTTGTCCACACTGTTGTGAGTGATTTTGATATAGTGTCTCTAGTTCTCAAGCATGCAGATCTTAAAAACAACCACAGCCCTCCCCAGTTTACATTTTACACATCTGTGTTCTTTGCTATTAATAAAAAGAAAGCCTGAGGTGCTCATGAGACCTCCATTAAAAGGAAATAAATGCACTACAGGGAAGCTTGCCAGCTCATGATTCCCTTGAAATTCTGAATGTTTTTTATATGAAAAAAAAAATCTGGTAATTGTTTCAAAACTATGAAGATAGATATAGGAATTCCAGAAGACTAATAACAGGAATAACCTGTGTAATAAACCTATCGATAGGGTCTCGATTTCAAATGAAGTAATAAACACTTTAACGTGTTGCAGACATTGTCTGAGAGCATCAAGTACGGAACAATTGAAAAAAAATTCTTAATAGATGCCGAAGAATCATGACTTTGCAGAAGTTGACTTGAGCTATTCCCTTTTCCTCTCATTGGAATGAGGAGAGGCCATGCCAAAGTACAGGATCCACAGAATGCATAGAGCTTTGATGTCCTCTGAAGCTATGATATCATGGCAGAGCTCAGTTCCCTCAACCATGAAAGTAAAAAGAGCCACGTCATAAACATTTGCTATATATATGTGTGTATATATATATAATATATATATATCAAAGAAAAATATCTGTGTCCTTTTTAAATAAACTATGAACTATTTAAGAAATAAAATTGGAAATGTGGTTCAAGGGGATCACTTATCCAAACCTGAGATAAATTCGAAATAGAGAGATCCCTGAAAAGATTGCTAAACATTAAGACTGGCACTTAAAAAATCACTGAAATTTAAAGAAATTTATGAAATGGTTATATTAGTTCCATTTTTATATTCAAACCAACGGGAACATGGATAGGACAAAAGAGCAAAACCGCCACTATCCTAGCACACCAGTGATCTCATAGCTCATTAAACAACTCTTAGTGCTAAACTAATTTACATGTTCCATTCAGTCTTTGATTTTAAGTCTTTATCAGAATGAGATGCACTTTAATTTTCAACTAAATTCTGTGGGTGTGATATGAATGGTATTAACACCATCCCCATGGGATGGCATATAGTAGGAGGTAAAAAATATTTGTTGAACAAATATTAGCTGAATCGGAGCAGTAGCTATACAACAATGAGATTATATCTTTATATATGTACATGTATTTATCTACATTCTGTACATACCATAACTATGTCCATGTACAACTGCATAAACTTGCCATAACATTATGGGCAAAAGAGACCACTGTTAGTCTACTAAAAATGTGTTTCCTGAAAAATTAATTTTATTAATAAATCTGTGTCACTTTTATTTTTCGTTTTTTAAATGGTTTATGGAAGAAAGAATAATTATAAAGACTATGGTTTTATAATTTAAAATCCTTTTCCATGCAGCATACCTCCTCTCCAGCAAGACCAAAAGTCCCTCTGATTTATCTAAAGTAAAAGATTAAGAAGTGTCTAAAACATACACCAGAGTGAGAGAAATAACAGAAAATCTTCGTCCACATTATCAGAAAATACGAACTGTCAGGATGTCATTAGGCTCACATAAGATTTTAACAAGTGAAAATATAAATAAGAGTAACAAAAACGATCACTTTTCTGGTCAATCTACCATAACTTCTAATAAAACTGGTGCCATCAATGTAAGTGCGGCCCTTGCCAAAGGCATAGGTGAGTCTTTCCTGTTGTCTTACAGAAACTGTTATTTACAGCTATTTTTACATATCTACATATTTATAAATTTATAGTTTATAGTCAGACATTAAGAGGGCAATGCAGAACTTATAAGAACAAAATTTCAAAGTGTCTGATAACATATACCACACAAAGCATTTGTATTGCTCACCATCAGGCATCGTGTACCTTCTTAGACTTGCACACTTTCCTGAACTACACAGAAGAGCTACGCTATATTTAAATATGTAAGAAAATAGGATATCTTCCACTTCAATGTCTGAATAAAGTGCACATTTTAAAACTATGTAGATGACAAAGAAGGTGTTCTTGGAAGGGAATTAAAGAAATACATTTATTGGCTTACGTAACAATTTTATTTTATTAAGGATGATGGATTACCTTGTGGGAGGAAATTTTTAATGTCAAGGCTGTCTTCACAGCAAATTCTGTTAATAAGATGCATTTGTGACCTTGGAATTAATACAATCATGCAGAGCACATAATAGAGTCACACTAAAACAAAGAAAATGAAAAAATAAAATTTAAACGAGGCAAAGAAATAGCAATTTTTGTTGTGATTTTGCTTATTTCCATAAGATACTCTTTTTATTGATTTTATGAACATACCTATTTATGCACTATACTGAAATACTGTACAAAACTGCAAGAAATGCCACTATTTGACTACTTATATTTCTACAAAAACACCATCATAAAGGTGTATCTATTAGTAAAAGTCAACTAATAACTGCTAATGTATATGTGAGTCAAAAGAATTTTAAGTTTGCCAAAAACGCTGAATCTAGGCATAAGACACAATTGTTAACTTTTATTAACATATTTCAGGGGCATAAACCGAAACATAAAGAGTATTTTTTAAAGATTAAAAGAAAATTAATTTTTCCCATTAGTAATTATATAAAATTGAAAATTGTGGTTTCCAATTTAGCTACATGTTGGTATGTGTGTGTTCTAATTTAGCTAATTATATGTGTGTGTGTGTTTACGTTTGTGCATGTGAACTAATCCACAATCCATTGGTGATGCTTCAAAGCTTCAGTTTAAAAATGTTCAACTCTTACCAAAACCTCTTCTAGTATACAAAGCTGTTGTAAATTTGAGTCAGCGAAATTTAAAGTTGCAATTTACAAAAGCAGATTTACATTAATTCTTATCTGAGAGAGCTGCTTTCCAGACAGAAAAATGTGCCAATTAATGGCCCTTTCCTTTGTAATTAGTGGCTTCTGAGTCCTGATGAAAAGAAGCCTTAAGGCAGAATTTGCAGTAAACAGGAAAGAAGAGAATCATATAAGTGCTTATCCATATTCTGTGACACCTATGAATTCTCATCAGTGGGAGTTTTTGGCACAATTTTCTAGTCCAATATGAATGTTGCTCCACAGCAGCCAAACTGGATACTTTTCCAGGCTCCAGCACCAAGAAAATTTAGCTGAGCAATTTCAATACAACACATACCTGGAAAGAATAAGATCCATTATTGTCTTTTTTTTTTTAATTTAAGGTAGTTTTCAATGATTAAAATAATTGGTAGGTTTTCAATTATTACGTTCAAATAAATTGATGCTAAAAATGTAATGGCCACAACATTCTGATAGTTATTAAATTCTAGGCATAATTAACATCCTGTCAGGGGTGACTCGAATTATTTGAGCTAGTCATGCTGTAATATGTACATGGCTATAGATACTATACAGAGTAATTAAAAGCTGATTTCAAATCTCTAGTTTTTCTTCTGAGGTGTGCTAAGCTTCCAATTACACTAGCAGGGGTTCTGAGCACTCAGGAAGGGAACTGATGGTCCAGATACTAGGTTCTGTTACTTAGGAGAATTCATGTTGGAATGACAATGTTATTTTACAATTACAGTTAGGCCACAGTAGAAAATACTCTTATGTAAGACCTAAATCAAAAGGCTCCATAAAGTGTGGTATAGGAAATAAATCAGGTCATCTGAATTCCACTTTAAACCAGTTCCTAGGGTAAATCTTCAAAAAAGGCAATGGTTCTTTGGGCATGGGGTGCTTTCTTGCTTGTAGTTCCAAGAGTTAGCAAATGCCTGTCTCCATTAGAGGTCGACTGGTAAGCTACATCGCTATATACATACTGTACATGTTGGTTCACAAATTAGCAGTTATTAGTCAGACTGTACATAGCAAAACAAATCAAGTTTAATGTTGCTATACATCCAAAAGATAACCTGTGTCTAGATTCAAGGACTGACCCCTAATACAGGTTCTCTGTTTAAATACGTAGCCCAGTAAACTAAGTTAAATGTACCAAACAAAACTGGGAAAACTATTCTAGACATTCTGTCAATTTTGCTAACACTGTTGAAGGTTTTCTTGGCTTCCGCTGGCTTGTTTTCTGGCTTCTTGTTGGGTTCTGGCGTGGTTGCACTCTTGGAGATGGTGGAGAGAACTGGGTCCTTGGAAAGATTCGGGGCATAGTTGGCAACAGCCACCGCATACGCATTGTTCTGTATCATGACAGAAGTTTTTTCTTTTTTCTATTGAAAAATACAAGAATTAACAGAATGTGGGGTGAAACCGCTACTTAATATTTTCTGAACTCCAGCTCAAATTCTGAAGAAAAGTATCTTGATAAACATTATTATCCATTAGAAAGAAAGAATTTAAGGAAATAAATAAAACCACGAGGTTGAGGAAACCCCCAAGGTAAAAATCGATGGTACCATTTTCCTAGAGGATCATTTTTTTGTTGTTTACATGGGAAACAATAAAAAATACAACTTTAATAAATGACGCAACAGTTTTGACTCTTACAAGTCACTCAAATATTTTTTGAATGAATGAGTGGATGAATAAATGAAATGTAGAAATATTTTAACAAGAGGAATGATCAACTACAATGAATAATCTCATCTTCTGAATGAAGAAATTTAACTTCTTTAATTTGATAACAGGATTTCCGCTTTCATGTCAAAATCATACAGCAATGCTTTACTCAGATGGTGGGAAATAGTAACCATATACAGATGGCAGTATAATAAATACTAACAACATAGAAAGAAGATGAAATACAAACTTTTGGATTTTTGCCTAGCTCATCCACAACCTGGTTCTCTGTATATTCCCCAGTTCCGTTCTCACCCACTCTAGTCTGGATCACAATCATCTCCTGCCTGGACCAAGCAATATTCCTTTGTGCTCTCCCAGTTTGGCTTGACTTCATCTAATTGTTAGTCACACTATAGCCAAAGGGAATTTTTAAGACATAAATGGGATCATGTTACTTCTCTGCTTAAATCTCTTAAATACTCTCTCATGGAACTTAGAATAAAATCAGTACTTCTTACCGTGGCTTCTTTTTTTTGTTCGTTATATACCAGTCCCACTCAAATAACTTCAGTTTTCAGGATACTTCCTTGTTTGGTGCCTTTGGCCATGCTACTTCCTCAGCCTGGAATGCCTTCCCTCCACCCTCTCAGATTTTGGTCTTGGTTCAAATGTCATTTCCTCAGAAAGGCCTTTCCTAACCACTTATCTATCATAATCCTTGCTTCCCATATATGCTCTTTCATAGCACGCAGTTTACTTTCATCATGGCATGTTTCAAAATGTGTAAAGTCTTTCTTTTGTTGTGTGATTATTTGATTGACATCTTCCTCTCTCTTTAGAATCTAAGTTTAATAAAGGCTGGTGCTACTTCTGTCTTGTTCACCACTACAACCTTAGCACTTAGCATGATGCCTTCCATGAGGTAGTCACATAATATGTAGCTGAATTAATGAAACCTGAAAGTATAAGTAGTATTTACCTGCATTTCAATGCTAATAGAAACATATTTTTGGTTATCTAAATGCAAACAAAATGAGCTGGCAATGAATTATACAAAATAGTGAACAGCATAAATCAACAGATTTAGAGGACCAATTGGTTTAGAACAGAATTCTGAGTATCAGTTAATTTGAAGCAAGAATTCTCAAAATGTTCAAGTAAAATAAGATATGAAAGCGATTTCCTGTCCTTCACCTGCATTGGGTTTCTCCCTCTCGTCTTTCCCTTGCTGATGAGGCAGTCTTCCAGCCTTGGCTGGAGTATAAAAGGAAAAGGGGTGAGGGACTACCATTTGTAACTTTACAAAAGCTATAAAACAGGTTTCCTTCAGTAACGACATGTGTAGTAACCATGTTACAAATGGAAGGTAATCTCCAAGTGTATAAATGGTAAGGAGATGATGGCTAACACCTTCCGAGCGCTAAGATGTATCACATTGAGTGTTAAGCCTGAGGGTGTCAGTTGTGAAAAACTTCACTACTGGAAGTAAGTTCTATTGTTAAGCCTATGGTACAAATTCAGAAATGAAGGCTAAAGAGGTTTCATGACATGACCAGGTCTCCTGTCTACTGAGTGGCTAAAAAAGTAGATAAACTCAGATGTGGGTGACTTCTGAATCTCTTTAAACACCATGCTATGTGACTTCTCTGAGAAACTTGTTTGAAACCCGGGAATACTTTTTCTTAAAATATTCCAATTGAAGCTTATATCACTAGGTCAATATTTTCAAAGGACTCTTTAGCCCAAAAAGTATGTAACGTAAAGTGTTTGTATTGTTATTATTTCAATTATACTGAAACATCATTTAAAATGATTTCAAATTGCACTTATAGAGAATTTGGACCTTGGAAATGTTTCTTAACCTCTCCTTGCTTCAGCTTCCAGTTTGAAAAAAGGGAGCTAATTATACCAAAGCCATATTGAACTTTTGTGAGAATCAAATGAACGAATGTATACTCATAGTCTCTTAGTAGAAAGTAGTGATGATTATTACAAGCGAGACAATGATTACCGGTGTACAAGAAGTATAGACAATATACTTTATATCTTTGGAAGAAGACATAAACATCGTGTGGAGGAGCTCAAGAAAGGTTTCATAGAGAGGGACATTTAAGTTGGGTCAGCAGTTATGGTGTAAGGACTAGACATTTAGACAAAGAAATATAAAATGTAAATGTCTTTTGTGGCAAGAGGGGTCTACAGATAGACACTCTGTATTAACTCTTACCAACACCCTTCCTGCCTCCCACTTGAATACCTTTCACTTGTACATAAACACACAGGTGTTTGTTAAACTCTAGAGTTTGTTAAATCACAACAGATACTCTGACCAATCCAAATGGACATCAGCTGTAAATAGTCAGAAGGGCTGTACCAGTATGCACTAGCCAAATAGCAGCCCTCCTATTTGAATGTTTGTGTTTTTTGTTTCATCCCAACACTGTGGACACTATAATATGCAGTGTTAAAATCATTCCAACATATGCTTGTAACTTTCATTGACTAAGCTACAAAGGGCAAAATTTCATCGTTTTTTTCTTCATTGTTCAAAGTATGGCTTCAATATCTGGCTATTAGTATAACTTCAGAGGTTGGCTCAGTACTTGCCAAGATGATGGTTTTGGTTTTAAGATGCTCCCTTGGAACTTGGAAATGACTATTTTCAGAATGAGTAGCAAGCAAAAATACAATAGCAAGGAGTACTATCTTCAGTCAAAACCCAGTGGTTGGCACCTATAATTTCTTACCAATTCATTGAATGAAAAAGAGCTCACCCCCATGGTACTAAATCTTCTCAAATCTACCCCATAACCCAGTAAAGACTTTCTGGCTCAAAATCTTACAAAGTTTTCTTTTAAAGGATAAAATAATTCCCCTCAGTTCATTTGAAAACAGTTATCACACATCTAGAGTAAAGCAAATTATTCCTATCTACTTAAAATTAAAATCATGTATATAGAGAAAAATTCTGCTGACTTACAATTCTAAAATCTACAAAAGCAGAGTCTATAGATTAGTCCATATAATATTTTATTACTGCTCTTTGTAAGACATAGATCTGCTAGTGATAGTACCAAAGAATATCCGTACTCTAGGCCATTTTGAGAAGATATTACCCTTGCCCTGTTCAATATTATCTTCTATTAAAAAGAACCAAGTTGATAGACATTATGTTATAAATTCTTCTTCGAATATCATGCAAGCCTCTGATCAAGACAGAACATCAGCAGGCTGGATACCTGGGCCACATGATTTGACCCCTCCAGACTAATTTTACATAATTTAGTGTAACTCTTGGCTTACCCTCAGACCTTCAGACTCTTGAAGAGAAATAGTCCAAGAAAGTCTATTTTGAATTAACTGTACAAACTGCCATGAGATAATTTTTTTAATGCCCATGACCCTATGTTGTTTTTTTTTCTTTTGAGAACTAGGCAAGCTCTCATACTTCTTACTATCTAGTTTCTCACAGTTTAATTTTATCATTCCGTGTTTCTACTTTAAGGCTCTTAGGTAGGCTGCTTCATATCTTTTGAAGAACAAGGCCAGGTATGATTGAAAATACAAGTAAAGAAAACAATGTTAAATGTGAAGAGTGAAATCAAGTGGAAGAAGAATGGGGGAAATGAAGGCAAACTAGCACTATTTTCTATTAATTTTAAGTGACTCTTACGACTTTTGCTACCTCTTCATGTGTGACTGATATAATATCTCTCACCAGAATTCCTACCATGTTTCACTAGTTTTCTCCACCTACATATCCCACAGGTAATTAAAATACAAAATATTCAGAAATGAACTCGTCACTTTCACTCCCGACCTAAACCTGTTCACCCTCTTGTATTCCCTACCTGTGAATGATACCAGAATTGAGTCAGAAACTAGTAATCAAATCACATTGGTCCCTTAGACAGACCTCTTTTACACTGACTCAGCCCAAAATCACATCTATTGAGGCATCACTTCCTACTACAGCAAGTACCCCTTCCATGTGTTTCCACAGCACCATGGTGCTTGTCTCTATAATGGCACATAAACTTTTCTTCACTTCTTTTTTCCTCCACTTGATTGTAAGCTCCTTGAAAGCATAGAGTGTACACTGCAGAGCTTCTAGCACAGTTCCTGGCACAGAGCAAGCTCAAAAAGATGTTTGCTTCATGATAAGTGAATGACATGTACCAGAATGATTACTATGATAATATATATATATATAAATTCTTATAATATATAAACATATAAAGTATTTTATAGAATATAATTAAGTATTTATTACATTAATAGAAACAGATTCCAATAGTGTGGCCTACAATTCTGTTATGTAATTATCCTGAAAGTCCTCAATTTCACCATCTATAGATGTCAGACTGGGAAATATTAAAATAAGCTCAACTAAAAAACAATGCTTGTGGAACTTCCACCTGTTTGTGGAAATTGTTTTACTTATTACTAAGACTCATATAAGTGGGGAGGGGAAAAATATGGCTATATACAAAATCAGTAAATGATGTATTTTTATAAATTATCTGGGGAAAAAAGAGTAAATTATGCTGCTATAGGATTTGTTGATGTTGTTATTGAAGTAGAATGAAAAGGAAATATAACCCACATTAATTAAGCATTCTATTTTTTTTTTTTTTTGCTGAGGAAGATTCGCCCTGAGTTAGCATCTATTGCCAATCTTCCTCTTTTTGTATGTGAGTTGCTGCGACAGCATAGCCACTGACAGACAAGTGGTGTAGGCCCACACCCAGGAATTGAACCCAGGCCACTGAAGGAGAGCACACCAAACTTAACCACTAGGCCACCAGGGCTGGCCCCAAAACTTCTATTTTTAAGTGATGTTTTATAAGATTCAGAATATTCTGAGGTTATTACTTTATTAGAGTATCTGAATATATACTTAAAAATTTCAAGTCTGTAAAATTTGATCACAGAAATCAAAATGTCTTACTCTGCAGTGGCAAACCAATCTTGGCTTCCTAAGGGTATTTGATAAAATAGTGTGTTAATAACATGAGGAAATGCTCTAGATAAAATATAGATACCTATCAGTCAAAGTGACCTGGCATATAAATAAAAATAACGATCACATGGTTTTGGAGGTGGAAAGGATCTCAGAGATTGTCCATCAGAATAAAGAAATGGAGCTCTCATAAATATAACACTAAATATAACAGACTTTGGAGAAAACCTCCAGTCTCCAAAGTGGCAAATCTATGCTCTTTCTGTATACCATGTTGCTTTTTTACAGTCACTGTGGCTTCCAGAAAGCTTATTACCTGTAAAACAACAACATGCTCCCTGGTCAGATAACGCTATTAACTGCGGGCTAACCATCCTAACTGAAGAAAGGGATACTTACAGATGATTGTTTGAAGCTTATACAGTCCATCCACTTCTCTAAGTACTCTAAAGTCTTTTCTTGGATTAAATTGGGCCATGAGAAAGCTATACACTTGAACCATATTAGCTTAGCTCCTTGAAGAAGTGCCTTCACTGAGTTGTATGTTAATGTAATGCCTTCAGCTTTTATTGAAGGGGACTACAAGAAACATCAATATGAAATTCATTACTGCGTTTATTGGGAAAATTTTGACATTACTTGTAACAGTATCCAGCTTTCTCTAATATAAAATCCATATGATATTGTCTTAAAGAAGACAATTCAGTGTAGGAAAATATTTTCTCTGAGGAAATTTATGCTTCCATTTTTTGATTAAAGAAAAATAGCTCCCCCCCACCCCCACCCTAAGGTTTATTCTGAGCTTAGCCAAGAAGCTCAGAATTTGAAGTTCAACTTCTCTAGCTACGGACTACAGTTAATGTTCTGGCTCCAATGGTGGGCATACTTGCAATGTATTTTCCTTTATTCATATTTCCGACTTCTGTTTATATTTTATTTTATAATAACTTAAGTACATGCATTCTTTTGGTAAACTGCCTGAAATGCTTTTGGAACAAGGCAGGATGTTAACATAATGCAAATAAATGAATAAAAACACTTGAAATGTGATGTTTTCTATGAATTGCATGGAGTGAATCACAAAAAAATGGCACAGTTCATGTTATTTTGGATATTCTATTACTATGTCTCTGTTTTAAGTAATTTAATATCTAGTTTCCTTCCAAAGTATAGGTTTTCTTGGCCGAGGTAGAACCACTGACTCAGATTTAGAAATGGAAACAATCTCAAGAGATTGAGTTTATTTATTTTTTAAATTTAATTCAAATAAACTATATGCTAAATGCTATGTTAGGTAATGGCAGAGAAAATGGCTAATACAACAAAACCATTATCCTCTTAGAATATGTAATCTACTGTTTGAAACAGAATTATTTACAATAAAAGTAAAATTTAACGAGGTTACATGAAAGGAATTTGTGCCAGGTACTGCACAAGCATAATGGGGGTTGGCAATTAGATTCATATGGAAAGTTTCGAGATTAAATAAAATCAGATGTATCTTCAGAAGTAAGTAGGAGTCCATCAGTTAGGGAAGGAAGAAGAAGGCATTTTAGCAAGAGGGATCAGCACATCTAATGTCATAGAGATGTGTAGAGGCATGCATATTTGGAGAGGTCTGTAATGGCTGGAGGAAGAATAAAAGCATGGATCTTTGTCCAATCTTGGATACATCACTAATTAGATGTGTGATCCTGAGCAGGTAACTTTATTTGACTAATCCTAGATTTCCTCATTTCCAACATGGATATATTCCCAGGCACAAAGTAGGAAGTGTAAAATAAATAACAAAAAATATCCTTATTATTCGTCATGTAAACATATATATGAGAAAGCTATATACTTGGACCATACTAGCCAAGTTGCTTGAAGAACTGCCTTCAACAATTCATTGAAGAGCTGAAAAGTTAAATGGTCACATTTCTGTTTTAGAAAGATAACTGGCACTAATGTAGAGGATGGATTAGAGGGAGACGTGATCAGAGATAAGGAGGAATAAAGAGATTAAAAACAATGAGAAGTAAGGAGGGCATAGTGTATGAAATATAAGTGGGAGAATGGACACCGTTTGATGACTGGTTAGATGTTAAAGGGTACTTCCACGTTGTTGATATGTGAGGTTAGGTTTTGCCATGGACTGAGGTATAGATGAAAAAATAGGCATGGGCAAGGGAAAGATATAAAGTCTATTTAGAATGTTTTGTTTCTGTTTCTTTTTTCATCTTTTTCTAAAGATCTGTAAAGATTGAGATGTTATATTCATGCATAAACGCCTAAGAACGGGTTGGATATATGATCCTGGAAGTTAAAAGAAAGGTATGGGGATACAGGTATAGATAATAACTGCAGAAGGAAAGATAAAGGTGTGGGTTGTAGACTTGATTTGCTTCTACTTCATTAATTTGCACCATATTTATTGAATAACTAATATACACAAGGCCCTGTGCAAAGGGCCAGGGGTAAACGATTTATTAAGATAACCATGGTCAGTGTTAGGATGATCAGTGAAGGAGCTGAGACATGAATATGCAATTACAAACTGTGATACAGGGTCTAATGCAAAAGAGCAGGGAACTATACAAACTTACGAAGGGATCTAATCACTTGAAGGAGGAGCAAGGAATTTCTGGAGGATTGATATTCATGCTGAGGATGAGGAGGGATTATCTATTTGGGGACAGTAAACGAGTGGACAGTGTGCTTACTGCTGCAGACATTCTTACAAATATTGTTCACAAAACCCTTAAAGTGAGAACACATAGTGAATAGTAAAAACAAAAACAACATAAAATAAAGCCAAATGACTGTCTTTGGAGATAAACAAGAGCAGATGCTAGGGAGACTGCATCCACTGTGAACTCAGGCAGTGAATCTCAAAAAATAGAATGAATAGTGGCAGCTGCCAGGATTTGAGGGAAGGAAGTCGATATGCTAAGGCCTGTTTTAAAGAGAGAAAAAGAGTTGCTGACGTGGGCCTGAAATGGGTTCTGGAGTATAACAATATGCACTTGGTTCAACAGGGATCCCTTGAGAAAAATGGAAAATTATTATCTGATTTGAAAATATGGACATTATTGGTGCCCTTCAGTTACAGGACAATTAAATGGAAAGGAAATCAGATTACAGTGGGTTGAGAATTAAATTGAAAGTGAGAATACAAACATTGTAAGCAATGCTTTCAAAAAGCTTGACTGGAGAAAAAGAGGGTAGAATCTGAGGGTGGGGGAATGGATGACATAGGATCTGGAGAGAGTTTTGTTTTTGCCTTCATGGTAAATTAAGCATCTTCATAATCTGAAAGGAAGGAGACAGTTGAAAAGGAGAAGATGGCTTTGAAGAAATCAGAAAATAATAACTGATGGTTCAAGGTTGAAAAAGGAACAAGAAGAAAGGAGATCAAGAGGTGGAATGAAAGAATTAGTCTTTGGCAAGTGGAAAAACACTGAGTATGAGGGAGGTTTCCCGAGAAATTGGGGGTTTGCATAAATAGATAGTTTTGTATATGCAAGGGCATAAAAATTTGATGCAGCACTACGTTTTCAGAATGATAAGGTTATGTTGTCTAATTTCACACCTGAGGCTAAAAGTAGTATAAAATGTTGTCCAAGATCACAGTAGGCTTTGTCTTCTAGTAGAGGACTCAAATGTAGCTTGAATATAAATTGAGTGGATTTATTTATTTATTTGCAAAAACTAACTTTAAAGATCATCAGAGCACAATCTACATGTAAACTATATGTTAAATACATACATATTTGTTTTTTGCAAACATATAGTATTGATATGTACCTCTAAGTGGGTATTCTCATGAGGCAAATTAATAATGGTCAGTTTACAAATTTTTAGAACTTTTCATATGTTCTTTAGATTGACAGATAATTTAACTGCATTTACTCAGGTTTACTAACTTCAAAAGCAGAAGACTTCTGCCAGTTTGGTTAAACTGAAAGGACACCAATGTGGCCTGTAGACAAAAACTCTGTATTTCAAGAAAATTACATTCTCCACTTAAAAACTGAATCTCAGGAAAACTAAAGCAGAGGTAGATAGCACTGAAATATTTGTCAGGCAGATGCACTTGTTTTGGGCACTCTACCTGATTTCCTTTCAGTTCTAAGAACCTGGATATTTCCAATGTAGGTTTAGAAAAAACCTCCCAAAATTCATTTGAATCATGAAATTGGGTTGAGTATCCAGTGATAAATTCATCACTGTTAAGTTTTAAAAGCCTTTCATGACAGCAAAGAAATCTTCTTACTGGTATTACATTGCCAGATTTAATATCAGAAATTCATTTATTCAACAGAAATTTCTGAAGTGCCTACTAAGCCCCTGGCACTGTGCTTGGGACTCTAGCTCTGGAAAAGTGCATAAGAACAAGCAACATGCCTCGTGTAATGTTCCCTTCAACTTAACCACTGAACTTGAACCACTTAGAACTGAAATCATATAAACTTTGTTAGTTGTTTTCCTGCAATTTCGGCTGGAATGTCAATGATTTCAACCTAGATTCATCTTCACTACATGTGAGTTGATAGGTGGGTAGCCTTAAATCTAGTATTCATCAATAGTAGCTTATTGCTTTTAGAATGCATTAGCAAGAATGTGGTTTTTGCGCCCATAGGTACTTTTATTTTCCAAGTTCAGGGATTGAGAAGGCATATTATTTGATATGCCAAATCAAAACATCAATTTGACTGGCACCCTCATAGCACTAAAAAACAAAATATCAATAAATCTCTATATGGGGCATTTATACCACAAACCACTATTTGTCTTTTGTGACATATTTACAAAAAAACTATCTAGCATTTTATCTTCAAAAAAATGTTAGTATGAAAGTGCATGTGTAACTAATATAACTAAAAAGAAGTAATTGCATACATAGTAATGAAAAAGCAGTACACTATTTGGGGAATGAAAACATAAATCAACAATAAAATGTAATGGAAATGCTGAAATAGCCTAAGTTAAGCATAGAAAATTAATCAGATTCCCTTTCCTATTTACTCATTGGCTGTTAGTATGCAAAACATAGCTTATAAAATGAAATAAACCAGCACTCTTATTAAAAGTTCTATGTTTACAAAATTAGGGAAAAAGAGCAAACTTTTAAACTATAACATCAACTGCTTGCATGCTTAAACTGCAATATGGTCAAAAAATGAGAAAGAAACATTGATACTGAAATAACTGAAAAGAAATAAAATGAGCAAGTATGTTATTCCAAATTTAACAGAAGAAGTATTTAGGTAGATATTTTGTTAAGAAGAGCCCGTCTAAGTAGAACTTTTTACTATTATCAAGAATACTTCATATCTCGTGATCTACAGTATTCAAAACATCCTCTTAAGGCAGATGAATAATAATCTAAAGAATAAGAAAGGGAACAGTTATTATATCAGTGCATAGAACTCCCACTAGCTTTAGTACTTGAATCCTAAAAATGGACACCAATAAATCCCAAAGAAGTTAATCTTAAAAACAAATAACTTTTCTCCTATAGACTACATGAGCAACCAGAAATTTCTAGGCATTCTAGCACCTACCTACTTATTCCATACAACATGGGAGAGAGAACAATGCTGCCCGGGCTTTTATATCCAGGCAACAGAGATGGCGGTAGGTGAGGAGTAACTCAAGCCACTAATAGCGCCTGAAATTCTCTAACAGATATAATTATACAATTATAATTCCTATAATTATGTAAGGTAAAGTTAATGCCCACTTTTTTTCCAAATCTCTCTTACAAAGCAGTGTGGTGTTTAAGAGTATGAACTTAATGATGAGACAGATCTGGGTTCAAGTATACTTACTGACTAGTTGTGTGAGCTTGGGCAAATAAGTAACTTCACTAAGCCTCAGCTTCTTCATAAGAAAAAGGTGAGAATTAAAAAGAGACCCTAGTTATCAAGTCGTAAAGATTACATGAGAGAGCATATGTAAAAATCTTAGCACAGTGCCTGACACACAGTCAGAGCTAACAGATACTAGGAAGTAACAGAAGTAATACTACCAGAAGCACTCCTAAAGGATTTCAGGCAAGAGCATACTTTAAAAGAAAACTCTATGATCCCTATGCATATAATTTATGTTTGAACGTTCTTAATGTCAATTTTTGGGAACTTATCTGTTACAAGCTAATCTCTTAGGAGATTCTCTTAATCATGGTGAGAAGGAAGTTCTCACTTACCTTGTCATTTACTACACTCTTCCCATCCCAAGCCCATCCTCTTTTGGTGAAGTAATTAACGGTTGCAAATTCAATTAGGGCAGAGAACACAAATGCATAACAAACAGCAATAAACCAGTCCATGGCAGTTGCATAAGCCACTTTGGGGAGAGAATTCCGAGCACTGATGCTTAGAGTTGTCATTGTTAGAACGGTTGTTACTCCTGCAGAAGAAAAGATAGGGACCAAAACCATCAACAGACACTAGCAGGATAGCATTGGAAATATTCTTTTTCTTAAAGCTACTTTCAGTGCCACTCCTATCCACTAAAAAAAAAAAAAAATACTGGCAGAACAGTGCAAAGTTAATTGTCATAAGTGGTTATTATAATTTGTGAAGTACTGACTCAAATGCTTTCAGTTTTCATTTTTGTTTGTATGAATCCTTTTTTTCTCTTCTTAAGTACTGGTGAGGTTAAAAAGACTGGTGGAGACTGAAGTAGAATTTCCTGAGGAAAGTAACTACTTTAAATTAACCTGTTGCCCATTAATATTAATTTTTTAAAAAATCCTACACAAAGCCTCACATTAATTTGTTCATCATTTATTTGAATCACACTAAGCAATGGATCAAACATCCACACCAATGATCACAATGGAATTATGATTAAGAAGTTCTTCATTCTAAGTATGGCTGCCTAAGTAGGGAATTAATTCTGGATTGCCTGGCATCGTCAGTACATAATTTCTTTCACAGTGAAGCTTAGAATCTATAGAAAATAAAACAAGCAACTAAAACCAAAACATTGTAAAATGTAAATCATTCCTTCTAAGGAATATTTTACACCTTCGTTGATTTAAAAAATAGTCTAGTTCCTTTCATTGTAAAGCGTTTCTACCAGTTGTTAGGGAACTCACAATGGTTAAGTGAAGAGAAAACAACAATTCAGGAGGTAAGTTGTAATATCAGTAGTCAAAATGTCTACAATTACTTGCTTTATCAGAGATCCAACAGAAGTTTAATTATGTACATAGGGGATACATTAAATGAAAAGAGAATTAAAATGTTAAAGAAACGTTCATTCATATTTTTAAATTTTTTGTATTTTATTTTTTGCTTTTCCCTTAAAGTAGCTGTTTTTCTCATCCACAATAGTTAATAATTAAAAATAGCAATAATTCTATTTAATCATGAGAGAATGCATCTAGGAATACGAAGGTAGTAGTAGGGATAAAAGCTAGAAAAATAAATTCAGTTCATCTGCTGCTCAGTCAATATTACAAAAAACACGTTTACAGAAATGCATTGCGCTTGCATGCATAAACTGAAAGGTTTTAGATTGTGAAGATATTTTCTTCTGAGAATTTGGTACAGGAGAATAACTAAATAAAATACAAGACAGATACACCCACACATACCCACAAACCACAACCATATCTTCATATATATATATATACACACACACAATATAAGCAAGCAAGTGACAAATCAATATATGAAAATGTATTTAACTTTGCTAGCAGTCAAGGAAATACAAACAAAGCGATGAGATGCCTTTTTAAAACAATACCATCAGCAAAACGTTAGCAAAACGTTAAAAGATTGATATTGTCCTGGTGTTGAGGATGACGTGGGGCAATGGACGTCCTCTTTAACAGGAATTACAAATTGGTGTTATATCTAAAACACTTTTGCTTAATCCAAGGTCATAAAGATTTAAACTTATGCTTTCTTCTAAGAATGTTATGTTTTCTTACACTTAGGTCTCTGGTGCATTTTGAGGGTAATTTTTGTGTATGGTGTGAGGTAGGTGGCATCATTCATTCATTTGCATGTGGTTAGCCAGTATTATTTGTTGAAAAGACTTTTCCTTCCCCATTAAATTATCTTAGCACTATTGTTAAAATCAATTGACCATAGATAGATGTGTTTATTTCTGGACTCTCAATTCTGTTGCATTGGTCTATATGTCTGTCCTCATGCAATTTTCACATTGTTTGGATGACTGTAGCTTCAGGGTAAGTTGGAGTCCAGAAGCTGGACTTCTCTGACTTTCTTATTCTTTTTCAAGATTGTTTGGCTATTCAGGGTCCCTCACATTTCCATATGATTTTATGATCATTTTGCCCACTTCTGCAAAAAACATTCATTGGAATTTTGATAGATATTGCATTGAATCTATTGTTTTGGACAGCATTGCCACCATAAATGTATTAAGTCTTCCAATCCCTGAACATGGTATACATATCCATTATAATTATTTTTACATGATTGTATTAATATAAGCTCCATTTACTTAGAGTTTCCTTAATTTCTTTCAGCAATATTTTGTAGTTTTCAGTGTACAAATCTTTCATTTCCTTGGTTAAGTCAAGTCACAGGTATTTTTTACCATTTGGATACTAATGTAAATAGAATTGTTTTCTTAATTTCCTTTTCAGATTGTTCATTGCTAGTATACAGAAACACGATTTTTTTGTGTTCAATTTGTACCCTACAACTTTGCTAAAGGTATTAGCTCTAATAGTTTTTATGTGGTTTACCATAAAAGGTTTTCTATATGTAAGATCATGTCATCTGTGAAAAGAGTTTTACTACTTGCTTTATACGTTGGATTCCTTTTATCTGTTTTTCTTGCTTAATTTCCCTGGCTAAAACTTGCAGTATAATGTTGAATAGAACTGGCAAAAGCAAATGTCCTTGTCTTGTTCCTGATGTTAGGGTTAAAGCTTCTAATCTTTAACTTCTAAATATGATGTTAGCTGTGAACTTTTCTAAGATCCATTTTATCATGTTGAAGATGTGCTTTTCCATTGCCAGTTTTTCAAGTGTTTTTCTCATGAAAGTTGTTGGATTTTATCTTTCAGTGTCTATTGAGATGATTAAGTGTTTCTTCCATATTCCATAAATATGTTGTATTACATTGATTTACTTTTGCATGTTCAACCAACCTTGCATTCCTGGGATATATCACACCCGGTTATGTTATGTAATTCTTTTTATATGTGGCTGCTTTCAGTTTGCTAGTATTTTGTTGAGAGCATTTGCATCTATATTCACAAGGGATATTGATCTGTAATGGTTTTTTTTCTTTCTGATTTCTTTGTCTTCTTTTGATATCGTGGTCAAATGGCCCCATAGAATAAGTCAAGAAGTTTCCTCATCTACTTTTTCAGAGTTGGAGAAAAAATGGTGTTAATTCTTCTTTAAATATTTGGTAGATTCATCAACAAAGCTATCTGGACTTGGGCCTATCTTGGAGTTTTTTTTCCAACTATTTCATTGAGATCACAATAGTTTATAACATTGTGTAATTTCAGGTGTGCATTCTTATTTATCAATTTCTGTATAGACTGCATTGTGCTCTGCACCACTAGTCTAATTTTTATCCATCAACATACATATGTGCCCCTTTACCCCTTTCACCCACTACCCAGTAACCAATCCCTCTGGTACCACTAATCTCTTCTCTTTATCCACGTGTTTATCTTCCATATATGAGTAAAATCATGCAGTATTTGTCTTTCTCTGTGTGGCTTGGTTCACTAATATTATACCCTGAAGATCCATCCATGTTGTAAATGAGATGATTTTGTCTTTTTTGTGGCTGAATAGTATTCCATTGTATATATATGCCACATCTTCTTTATCCATTCATCTGTAGAAGGGCACATGGGTTGCTTCCATGTTGGCTATTGTGAATAATGCTGCAACTAACATAGAGGTGCATTAATCTCTTTGTATTATTGCTGTCAAGTTCTTTGGATAAATACCCAGTAGTGGCATAGCTGTATGACATGGTATTCCTATTTTTAATCTTTTGAGAAATCTCCACACTGTTTTCCACAGTGACTGCACCAGTTTACATTCCCACTAGCAGTGTATGAGGGTTCCCTTTTCTCCACAACCTCTCCAACATTTGTTATTTTTTGTCTTGGTAATTATAGCCATTTTTTGATCAGATTGTTTGTTTTTTTGTTGTTGAATTGAAGGAGATCTTTATATATTTTGGAAATTAACACCTTGTCAGATACATGATTTGTAAATATTTTCTCCCAGTTGGTGGGTTGTCTTTCTGTTTTGTTCATGGTTTCCTTTGTCTTGCAGAAGCTTTTCAGTTTGATGTAGTTCCATTTGTTAACTTTTTCTTTTTTTTCCCTTGCCTAAGTAGACATTGTATTCAAAAAGATGCTGCTAAGTCCGAAGTCAAAGAGTGCACTGCCTATATTTCCTTCTAGGAGTTTTATGGTTTCAGGTCTTACATTCAAATGTTTAATCATTTTGAATTAATTTTTGTGTACAGTGCAAGACAATGGCCTACTTTCACTCTTTTGCACATGGCCGTCCAGTTTTCCCAACACCATTTATTGAAGAGACTTTCCTGTCTCTATTGTATGCTCTTGGCTCCTTTGTTGTATAAAAACTGCCATAGAGGAGATAGTCCATTTTCTGATAGCTTCTTATCTCCATTAGCCTAAGTAGGTTCCATCTCCTCCTCGTCCCCTTCTGAGTTACTGTTGTCACAAATTATTCTGTTTTGTGTTGTGAGTTTGTGACTAAGTTGAAGATTTATAGTTACTTCTAATGCTTTTTTTCCCTCTACCTTTTAAGGCATAATTAAGTATTTGCTACCCTGTTCTGAAAGAGAGCTGTAGTTTTCTAATTTTTTTCTGTCTATTTATCTCCTTGCTCAAAGCTTTGTAAACCTTTGCCCTTTTGTGTCAGGCATGAGGTCAACCTTGATAAATTCTTGTTGGCATGTCTAGTGATGATGAACTCCCTCACCTTTGGTTTATCTTGGAAAACTTTTATTTCTCCATTGTATTTGAAGGATAGTTTCACCGGATAGAGTATTCTTGGCTGAAAGATTTCGTCTTTCAGTATTTTGAATATATCATTCCATTCTCTCCTATCCTGTTAGATTTCTGCTGAGAAATCTGCTGAAATCCTGATAGGGGTTCCTTCGCAGTTTATTTTCTTCTGTCTTGCTGCCCTTAATATTTTTTCTTTGTCACAACTTTTGCCAGTTTTACTATTAAATGACTTGGAGAAGGTCTTTCAGCATAAATGTCATTAGGAGTGCTATTGGCTTCGTGTATTTGTAAGTCCAGTTCCTTCTACAGGTTTGGGAAGTTCTCAGCTATTATCTTGTGAACAAGCTCTCTGCTCCTTTCTCTCTCTTCTCCCTCTATAATCCTTATGTTGATTTCTTCATTGAGTCAGTTATTTCTCAAACAATTCCTTCATTTTTAAAAAATCTTAGTTCTCTCTCTTCTTTCACCTGAAGTTTCCATATTTCTATTCTCTAAAATCACTATTTTTTTCTCCATAATGTCAGCTCTATTTTTAAGGATTCTAGATTATTTTTTATCTAATTGTGTTCTTCAGATCCAGAATTTCTGCTTGTCTTTTTTATAGTTTCAACCTTTTTGATGAAGTATTTCTTTTTTCTCATTAATTTTATTCCTGAGCTCATTGAATTGTCTTTCTGAGTTTTCTTGTAACTCATTGAGTTTCTTTATGACAGCTACTTTGAATTCTCTATTATTTAGATTCTAAATTTCTGTGACTTCAGGGTTGGATTGTGAAGACTTGTCATTTTGCTTCTGCTCTGAATTGTTGCTGTAGCTTCTCATGGTGCTTGGAACTAATCCTTTCCTGGTGCATCTTGGTAGTATCAGGCCACAGATTCCACCTGCTACTGCTGGGGGGAAGCATGAGCTGTGTTTCCGATCCCACCCCATATGCTGGAAGTTTTGAGGGCATGGTGCACACTCCCACTGGCTGGGAAAGTATCTGCATGTGGGCTCAGGGCTGCCACCACCTCTTTTTACAGTTGCACCAAGGTGTGTTCCCATTTGTTGGGATGCAGCAGTACTATGGGCACTCCTGGTGGCAGAGAAAGCATTTGCATGCACACAGATAGATCTGCTGCCACCTCTTTTTATGGTTGCACCAGCTGCTGTGCTTGGTGGGTGGGCCTTCTTTGCAGGATCCAAGCCTGGGCCACTCATTGGGACCGCAGCAGCATGGTGGGCTCTCCCACTGCTCAGGAAAGCATTCGTGCTTGGGTTCAGGGCTGCCATAACCTCTTCTTACAATCACACCAAGGCACATTCTCACTTGCAGGACCACAGTAGCACTAGGTATGGTCCCAGCCAGAAAAGCATTCATGTGTGCTTGCAGTGCTTCCGGGGAAGGGTTGGGAAGTGCTCACCTCTCTCCACTACTTCCTGGGGGGCCAGTCCATCAACCTTCAGATGTATACCTGCATGGGTCTCTCAGGTGTCCTGTTGTGTTGTGTGAGTATCTTCCAATGGTCAATGAATGTCCATTTAGTTGTAGTTAAAAGAAGGAAAGATAAAGAGAACAGTCTGCTCTGCCATGTTGCTGACATCACTCTTCTTGATTTTTTTGATTACTCACTTCATAGCTTCAGTTATTATCGATTTAATCAGACTCGAGTCAGATTTGGTAATTTTTTGTTTCTAGGAATTGGTCCATTTATTCTAGGTTATATCATTTTTTGGCATACAATTGTTCAAAGAATTTCCCTATAATCTTTTTTTATTTCTGTAAGATCAAGAGTAACATCTCCTCTGTTTTCCTGATTTTTAAATTTTGAGTCTTCTTTTTTTCTTGGTCAGTCTAGCCAAAGCCTCGTCAATTTTGTTGACCTTTAAAAAAACCAACTTACGGTTGTGTGTTGATTGGCTCTAGTATTATTTCTATTCTCTATTCCATTTATTTCTGCTCTAATTTTCATTAATTCCCTTCTTATTGCTGTTATTTTTCTAGTTGCAAGTTGGAAAACTAGGTTAATGATTTGAGATTTTTTAAAATTTGTTTTAGTGTAGGAGTTTACAGCTACAAATTTCTCTCTGAGAACTGCTTATGTGGTATCTCACAAGTTATGGTATGTTGTATTTTCATTTCCACTCATTGTAAAGTATTTTCTAATGTTCCTTATGATTTCTTCTTACAAGTTTCCTATTTAATTCCTACATATTTGTAAATTTTCAACATTTTTTCTGTTATTGATTTCTAATTTCACTCCACTGTGGTCAGAGAACATACATTGTATGATCTCAATCTTTAAATTTATTGAGACTTGTTTTGTGACCTGATGTATTGTCTTCCTGGTGAATATTCTATGTACACACGAGAAGAATGTGCATTCTGCTTTTATTGAGTAGAGGGCTCTGTAGATGTCTGCTAGGTCTGATTGGCTTGTACTGTTGTTCAAGTCTTCTATTTCCTTGCTGATCTTCTGTCTACTTCTATCCATTATTGAAGATGAGGCTTTGAATTTCTGCAACTAATACTGTTGGACTGTTAATTTCTCCCTTCACTTTTGTCAGTTTATGATTCATGTATTTTTATGCTCTTTTGTTAGGTGCATATATTTTCATAATTGTTATATCTTCTTGATAGATTGACTCTTTTATCATTCTACAATGTCTTTCTTTGTCTCTTGTAACTTTCATTGTTTCAAGATCTATTTTGTCTATTATTAGTGTAGTGAATCAAGCTTTCTTTTGGTTATTGTTTGCATGGAATATCTTTTTCCATCCTTTTACTTTAAACTTATTTTCATCTTTCAATCTAAAGTGAGTTTCTTGTAGACGGTATATAGTTAGATGATGTTTTTGTTTTTGTTTTTTTATCCATTCTGCCAATCCTGAATTTTAATTAGTGAGTTTAATCCATTCCCATATAACATAATCACTGAGAAGTTACTTCTACCATTTTCCTATTTATTTTCTATATGTATTATATCTTTCTGTTGCTCAATTCCTTCACTACTTCCTTCTTTTTTAAGTAAATATTTTATAATGTATCATTTTAATTCCCTTGATGTTTCTTTTACTATACATGTTTGAGTTTTTTTCTTAGTGTTTGGCCTGGGGATTAAAATGTAAAACAATCTAGTTTAAATTAATAAAAACAAAATATCAATGGTATACAAAAACTTTGCTCCTTTATAGCTCCATCCCCCACTTTATGTTATTATCACAAATTACATCTTTACACATTGTGTCTATCAATATAGATGTACAGTTATTGCTTTGTGTAATTGTCTTTCAAATAAGGTAAGAAAAAAGGATTTGCCAACAAAAAAATATGTTTATACTGTATTTTATATTCACCTGTGTAGTTATTTTTACTGTCATTCTTTATTTCTTTCTGTGGATTTGAGTTACTGCTTACTGTCCTTTCAATTCAGCCTAAATCATTCTCTTTAGCATTTCTTATATGGCAGTTCTGCCAATGACAAAAGACACTCAGTTTTTCTTTATCTGGGAACATCTTAATTTTTGAAGGATAGTTTTGATGTATATAGAATTCTTGGTTGACAATCTTTTTCTTTAAACAGTTTGAATATAACATCACACTACCTTCTGGCTTCCATGGTTTCTGATGATTTGTTAGCTGTTTATCATATTGATGGTACTTTTTACATGAGGCATCACTTTTTTCTTGCTGGTTTCAAGATTCTGTCCGTCTTTGTCTTTGCTGTTTGATTCCAATGTGTCTAGTTGTAGATTTCTTGGATTTATTCTGTATCTAGTTTATTGAGCTCTTGGATGTGTTGACTAGTCTTTTTCATTAAGTTTGACAGTTTGGGGCCATTATTTCTTTAAATATTTTTTTTACTTTTCTCTCTCCCCTCTCCTTCTGTGATGACCATTATACATTTATTGACATTCTTGATAATGTACCTTAGGGCTTTTAGGCTCTGATTTTTTGTTCCTCATTTTTTTTTTCTTTCTGTTCTTCATACTCACTAATCTTAACCATCCTTTCTCTGTGTTCACTATTTCCTTCTTCTGACCGCTTGAATCTGCTGTTAAGCATCTCTAGTGAATTTTTAATTTCAGTTATGCTGTTTTTGAACTACAGAATTTCTTTTTGTTTTCTTTTTATAACTTCTATCTATTGCTATTTTCTACTTAGATGTCATTTTTACACTTTCCTTTTATTCTGTAGACATGGTTTCCTTTAGCTCTTCTATTTTATGTAATATAACTTATTTAAAATGTCCATCTACTTATTCTAATACCTGAGCTTCCTTAGGTATAGTTTCTACTGAATCTCTCTCTTTTTTTTTCTGTGAATGGGCTAAACCTTCTTTTTTTATTTGTATGCTTCATATTTTCTGTTGTAAACTGATTATTTTGAATATTGTAATGTGGCAATTCTGAAAATCATATTCTTTCCCTTTCCAGGGTTTGCTGTCAATTGCTGCTTGTTGTATTTGTTGTTTGTTTTGTGACTTTTCTCAACTAATTCTGTAAAGTCTGTATTATGTTTGTTTTGGGCCACTGAAGTCTCTATTTTCTTAGCTTAGTGGTTATCTAATGATTTGATAGTTTTCCTTAAATACCTGGAACCAAAACAGTCTCTGTCTTTGCCAAGTGACTCTGTGTGCAGGTTGGGTTATGTCTTCAAGATTCAGCCAGGCAGTTTACAGCTCTGACTTAGCATCCACTTCCTGCATGTGTAGAGCCTCAAGGCCAATCAGAGATTACACCTTAAGATTTCTCAGGTCTTTTCTGAGTATTCACATAGCTTTCTGTATGCATGTGGCCTTCCAGATTCCAAGTAACATGTCAGTGCATTTCAAATTACTTGTGTACAATCAATTCCTCAGCCTCTCATCTCAAATTTTTAGTTAGCTCATTGTTTGCCCCAAATGTTGTCTACTGCTTCAAACAGAAGCAACTAAAACATGTTCCTGTAAACACTTTCAGTGGCATCCCCCAGGTAATGGCTTTGGCACTACGGGAGTTCTGAGTCAGGTGAAATAAAGACAAGATTTTTGAGAGAGTCTTCCAGGTTGCCACCATACAGATGAAGTGTTGATAATTTTTTTGAATGAGCTCTGTTTTCTTCCCTCTGGTATCAAGAATTCAGGCTATTAATTTCAAGGATACCACTCAGCTAGGGAGTGGGGATGTGACCATGGTAAATTGCAACACCACAAATGTTACTGTTCTTTCAAAAATTCAGCCATTTTTTTCTTCAACGTGTCCCTATGGTTGCTGCATGCCTTTGGTTAATTTCCAAAGTTCTGAAAAAGTTAGCTTTGACACTTTTACCATTTTTATTCAATGCTTTTATGACGGTATGGGATTTTGGAATTTCTTAAACCATCATTTTTGTTTATGTCACTTTTAACATTTTGAATGGGTCTACCCTGAGACCTGGCAATTCCTCTTCTACATAAGGCAGAACAGTAAAAAATACTAGTTAATAGCATGGCTATGTCCTGAGAAGGCGCTATAGTCAGATTGCCTAGGTTTGAATCCTGGCTCCACTACTTGCTTCCTCTGTGTTTTTAAGCATGTTATTCAACTACTCTCACTACTTTACTCTGCTACAAAGTGGAATTATACACTGTATCTACTGTAGAAGGATGTTTTGAAGGGTAAGTCTGCCCTTAGCACAAAGCCTGGCACACTATATGTATTCAGTAAATGTTAGTTATTTTAATTCTTATTTTTGTTGTTATTACTACTACTATTATCAGAAATCTATCTCACTGAAAAGACAGTAGAAAAATTTACAGTAATAAGTGATACACAAGGCTCTTCACATGAACACTTCTTGTAAAAGTAAAAAAGTGCCAATATTGGCATATTCATTGATTGGAAAATAGTTTAATAAATTGTCGGATACTCAAACTAATAATACCACAACAAATATTACAAAGCATAAAGGAAGACCATGCATTGACTGCAAATATATCTACAATACATTTTGCTTATAAATATTTCATGTTTCAATTTTCAAAAGTATATGCACTTGGATTTGTGTATCAATATAGATATACCTGCATGAACTTGGTAAACAAAAAATCAAAAAGGACGCTGACTTTCTGTTACCACTTTGGGAGAGAAGGTAGTATGTGTTTTGATGGATGTAATAGAAAGTGGATTGTGACTAATTTTTTATTGTTTTACTTCGTATTTTAGCAGAAAAACGTGAAAGGATAAAATCTGTAAGGATACAATCTAAGATGGTAATATGAATTACTTTTGGGAATTAACATTGAAGGGAATACATTTTTTTTAATTTTTCTTTTTTTTCCCCCTGCAGTAAACCTGCTCTGCTTTTGTGTTAAGAAAAAAAATACAAATATTTTTTATCTAAACAAGGGATACTTGATACATTTATCATTTCCAATTCAAGTGTGACTTCTTGGGAACAACTGATGGATACGTGAATGCTAACTAATTTAAAGAAAACCTAGAAAAAAACCACAAGTTCAAATTATGGCAAACCATAAATTCAACTATGATTCTAAGTCTACAGTGCTAGTGTAAAATTAGATCTGGGTCTAGTCATACAAACCAATAAAACGTCATAGCGATTTTAATATGAATCTACTATGAGGCTATTTTTCACCATATTCAAATCTTTTCCTTATCTAAATTTTATTTTCTTTCATTTGATTTTGGAAACTTGATAGTAAAATTGTTAACACTGACTGTAAGTGCCTTCCTCCTTCCCTCCCTCCCTTCCTTTTTTTCTTTTCACCGCAAGGATAAGATTCTCATATGCCAGCTTTTCTACCTGCTAGCTGAGCCTCACCTGGTCTGATTACACTCTAAAAAGAAGAGCTGGGCATTAAATAAAGAGATGCACTCACTTGGAAAGGTCACAAAACCTCCACATGCGCATCTCCCAACAATGGGCATTTTTCTATACCTAGTAGGGTCTCCATAAATGAATGTTCCCACAACATTTCTTTAACACACTCTTTCTTCCCTTGTTGCCTTTGTGTGACCACCATAACTCACCACTTCTTTGCAAGGCTGAAGTTTCTTTTTCAGTAAAATAAAAGACAAGTATCTTAAAGTGCTTTTAATACAAAAATCTTATGTATATATTTGAAATATATGTGATCATTCCTCATACAAAGACAATATCTAACAGATAACTCTCTTATATTCTGGTTTTATTCTATGCAATATTTCTTATTTCAAGGTGTAGGTGAGCAACTCATAGTAATTTCAACTTCATAGTTCATAGTAGCTGAAACTTCAACTCAGAGTAGCTGAGCAAATGGTATCAAAGTAAATGAATGTTAAGTGTTGGGTAAAAATATGCACCGAAAGAAGAAAATCAAATCAGGGGAAGTGATTCGAGCACAGAGACTGACACTGTGGGCGCCACGGCCAGATGCCTGAGTTCTAATCTTGGGACCCTGGGGAAGTTCCCCAGCCTCCCTGTACCAGAGTTTCCTCATTTGTAAAGTGGGGATTAAAAATAGTGTTTTCCCAGAGTGTTGTTATAGTGACCAAATGAGTTACTGCATATAAAGCAGTGTCTCTATTATAAAGATACCGCAGTGAGTGTGTGAAAAAAATATCACCCTGCAAGCAAAGTCAAGACAGATTTAAATCAGAAAAACAAAATAAAATCCTTCTTTAGACCTGTATGCTAATCAAACGTTTGGTGTGAGCGTTTGTAGCTGGAGTGTGCGGTGTAAGTCAGGAAAGAAAAGTCTCAGAAACTCCATGATACAACAGAAATACAAAATTGTTTGATACCACCTGCTGGTTACTGCTAGAAATGGTAGAAATAACAGACATTTGATAACAAAAGGGTTTTTTCCCACTTCAGTCCACTGGGCAAAGCAATAATTCCCCTACTCCAAAAAAAAATAACATTTACAAATACAACATAACTGTACTATAAAAGGTTGCAATTTTATCTCATTTTTAAAGTTGCCATTTTAACTTCTAACTGTACTACCTCTGAGTGATAAAAACATTGTAACTTCTATATATTAGAGACAGAAATTGGAACTTTGATAACATATCTTTGCCACAAAACCTAATTAAACTTGAATTTCACTAATTTAAGATCTGTGAGAATTCAGAAACTATTGATTATGATCTAGAAGAAAATGTTTCAAAGGTTTATTACAGCGTGGACAACACGGTGAGGGATTGCAAATTTTTCTCTTTGCTTACCTGAATATATCATGGGTTTAGTAAATCCAAAACTCATATCCCTTTCCCCAAACTCTTTTCTACCTGAAGTCCTTTACTCAGTGAAAGGCTCCCATTAGCTAAATGAAGCCACTTTCACATTCCACATTGAAGTTGCAGTGACAGGAATATTTTGTCAGTCTGGGCAATTTGTCAATCTGGGCAACGTACTGTTTCCTCTATCTAGAATCTTTTCCTAAGAGGTAACAACCCATCCTCTTTCTTATTTAGCTAACGCCTATTCCTTCTCTTAATAAATTATTGAGTACCTACGAACTGCTAGATAGTTTTGCAGGCACCAGGAACAAACCAAACAAAATAGCAAAGATTACTGCACCCAAGGAGTGCACATTCTACTAATGCTGCAGTCCCACAGCTGAGTCTGTCCCTTCTGTAGATTTTTGTCCCTAAAGGCACGTATAACTTGGTCCTATGCATACTTCTATCAGATCATGTCCTTTCTGGATTTTCTGTTGGTTTACATGATTGTATACCCAATAAACTATATGGATTAGAGCCTGTTTGTCTTCTTCCCAAAATGTTAAAGGGTGACTAGCAAAGGGTAAGAGGCCACTGAATAATTTTTAAATGAATTAGTAAATATTTATTGAAACTACTCCCCCAATGGTCTGTAATAGATAAGCATTGATTTATTAGGATAATTACAAGAAATATATTCCTTCTTTCATAAAGCAAGCATACATTTAGTTCCCAATTTATGTTGGACACTGTGGAGCTGTGAATGGAATGTAAGCAAAATAAACTGTCTAAGAGATTTTTTTTTTTAAAGAGCATAAAGTAACCTAACATTACAAGTGGGCAAGGTCTACGATGAACCGCAGCCAGGGGATCCATGCAGACCGGGAAACTGGGTTAGGCTCCCTAAAGAAATCGGGAGAAAAGGGAGAGGGGTCACCAGACAAGGGAAGACACTAGACTGAGGAAAGAAGATGCACAGAAGCCCAGAGACGGGGGAAACATGGCTTTTAAGAGGAACAGAGAGATGTCTGCAAGGTGGCAAGGGGAGGGACAAGGGTTTCATGGACAATGAGGCCAGACAGGAAGGCAGGAGCCAGACTATTCAGGGTCTGTTTGACGGTGTCAAGGCGATAAAAGTTCTTGTCAAGAGCAGTGGGAAACCATTATAGAGTTCGTCTGAAACAGGGTAGTGACATGGTCAGTATTTCTTGTTTCAAAGAGATTGCTTTGGTTGCTGTTCCTCTATAGTTAAGGTGGCTATTTCCTTCTCTAGTTTTTCCAACATTTTCTCTTTGTCTTTGGTTTACTGAGTCTGAATACGACACGACCAGGTACGTGTTTTCGTTTTTTATTTTTGTTTTGTATATATCCTTCTTGGTGTTCTCTGAGCTTTCTGGATCTATGTTTCGGTCATTAATATTTGGAAAGTTCTCAGCAACTATTACCCCAAATATTTTTTTCTGCTCTGTTCTCACTTTTTCTTATGATAGTCCAATTATGAGTGTGTTATACTTGTTGAAATTGTAGCACACTTCCCAGATGTTTTGTGCTGTTTTCTTGTTGTTTATTCAATTATTTTTTCCTGCTTGAATTTCAATTTGGGAACTTTCTAATGGTCTATATACAAGCTCACTGATTCATTCCTCACTGTGCTGAGTTTTTTGATGACCCATGAAAGGCATTCTCCATTTCTGTTACTGGGTTTTTAATTTCTATCCTTCTTTTTGATTCATAGAGTTTCCATCTCTCTGCTTACATTACTGATCTCCCCTTGCAAGTCGTTTAATTTTTCCAGTAGAGACATTAACATATTAATTATAGTTATTTAAAAATTCCTTGTCTAATAATGCCAACACCTGCATCATATCTGAGTCTGGTTCTGTTGTTTGTTTTTTCTCTTTCAACTGTGTTTTGGTTTTGGGTTTTTACTTTTCCTTTTGGCATGCCTTCTAATTTTTATCCTCCCTGTTGTATTGAGGTAATTGACATACATCACTGATAAGTTTTTCTTGAAAGATGACTCTGTTGATTTGGATAATAGGAATTGAGATAAACAGCCCTTTAGTGGAGGCTTCGTGTTAATCTGGCCAGAAGCTGGGGTGTGTTTAAGTTTTGCTGTAGCTATGGGTGCCACAGCAGTTAAGTTCCTTTCATGTTATTGCTGTGGCTTCTCTTCTGACTTTGAACTTGCTAACAAACTCCTCCTCCCAAAGAGTCTGTGTCTTCAGCTCTTTCTGCTGTAAGCTACTGCTATTGGACTGGAGCCTTACTGGTGTGGTGGTAAGGTGTACAGGAGGGGGACTGTTCCATAATCTTATGATTAAATCTCAGGCTTCCAGGAGGCTTGTGTCTCAGGCTGTAAACTTCATGAGTGTTTCTCCACTAGTACAACTTTATCCCTCATTATCTTTGCTCCCTTCACTGGCTGCGCATGCCTAATCTATTTCCTTGAAGCTCTGATCTCTGTTGACAGAGTTTTGTTGCTGCATACGCCCGGAGGTGAGAGAGTAAGGCTGGGGGGCTGGAGTGGGAGGGATGCCCTTCTGTCAGCTGGGATGAGGCTGTAGCTAAGTCCCTGCACTCTTTGCTATGGAGAAGGCTCTGGGTGTATATCAGGATGATTCCTCTTCCTTGCCCCTTCCCCTGCCATAGTCAGGAAGGGATATTTCTCAGATCTTTACCTTGAGAATCTGGTGGGCAAAGCCCATGAGACTGTGGCCTTGAGAATGTCTCCCTCTCACACTAGGACACAGTCTCTACCAGTGTATGGTGCTTCAGCAGCATCTCTTCCAGGTAAAAAAATCCTTAGCTGTGTGTCTCTGAATGTGCCTGCCTCTTCACAGTTTGGGATGGCACTTTTCCTGTCACTGCAATTCTCTTACGAATGCAATAAAAGTCTTTAATTTTCAGTTTGTTCAGCGTTTTCCTGCTGTAAGGATGGGAGTGACAACTTGCCAGCTCTTCACATGTCAGCGCTGAAACCTGAAGCTTAGTGCCTCGATTTTAATACATGAGGCTTATAACTTCTCATGTTCTTACTCCAATGTCTATTTATTTTCTTCTTCTGGATTTATGGTTGTGTTCTGGACAGCTGAATTTGATAGATAATCAGAAAAACTGGGTAATACTTAGCAAGAAAATGCATCAATATATAACACAGGCAACCTTCTGGAAGTAAAGAATGAATGGATAGCAGCAGATGACTGAGAGTCAACAAGGCAACTTCACAAATCTCTGAATTTGGCTAACATAATTAAATTTGAAACACAGATGCTCCAACCATTCACTGTGTTCCTGCTAGCTGAATCTTAAAAGGTGAACTTTGAAAGCATATAAAAATTAATTTAAATGAATTATAACAGAATCTCAGAGTATTGTTTTAATATCGTCATGACTACACCATTTTAAAATAATTTGTTAAAAACAGAAAAATTCAAGAAATCAACCAAATTTTTAATTCAGATGTATGTACTTGATTTATTTAATTAGCTTGTCTGATATTTTTCTCCCACTAACTGGCTTGATTATACTTTCGGCAAAAACATGACCTATAAAATTTGGCCAAATTACTTAACGCTTTTACCACGGGCATAAGCAAAATTGTATTTTAAGATTGAAAGTAGGAAGGAAATTCAGACAGTAATGTTACTGATAGTAATTTAACATCTATGCACACTAGCTGTTAAATTAGTAAGATGTTAAAAATCTTCATGGATACAGACGGAAATTTATTTGCAATCAGTATGAATGTGAAAGTGCATACACATATGCACATGAATATTCAGGAACTCTGGGGAATCAGTGGTGGAGCCTCAAACTGTGAGGATCAGTTAATATTCCAAATCTGGGTTGAGTGCTCATTGCATGTCATCAGAGAGCACCGTGCATATTCACAGAACATACCGTATCATAATATACGCAACTGTTTACCTGGCCATCTCCTCAAACAGATTGTACTTCTGTGAGGGTAGGAGAGACCATATCAATCTCATTTACTTTGTATCTGTAAGGCCTAGCACAGTGCCTGGCACATATTTTTGAATTGAATGAATGAATTAATATAGTTTAGGAAGCAAATAAACCTATTTATGCAGATACAGACACAGAAATGACAGCACATTTTTGTGTGTTTGGGGTTAAATACGTAAATATACAAAAATAGCCTGATGCTAGCTATTTTTTCCAAAATTCAATGACTAGGGAAATGGGTGCCTTTGAAGATTTGGGATTAAAAATATGTATGATCATTGTAAGTTTTTAAATTAACATTTTATATGCTTAATAAGCCTATTCAAAATTTGATATATGTAATCTTTATATATATAATATGTGTATATAGTACATAATGTATATTTAGTATATAGTTATATATAACAAATATAGTTGTGTATATAATATTACCTATATATAACAAATAGTTCTATATATATGCCCATATAACACAGAGTTATAGTTAAGTCTTAAAAAGGCATTAAGCTAAGCACCAACTAAAGACTATTCTCTGGAGTGATCAGTAGGAAAGCAGACAAGATTCGATGAAGTCTTCCCCCCACCGCTCTCTCACTTAACAACTGTGGCACAAGACATCCAAAGGTAGGATGGTTTTAGTATCAGAGGTCTAGGCTTCCTCTTTCTTATTTCTCTGCCATTTTTAACGTATTGTCCATGATCCTGAAGCTCAGGTGGGCTTTCCAACACTTGGTCTACATTCCAGCAAAGAGAAGGGAAGAGGAGGACAGGCACATTCTTTCACTTTAAGGGCATGTTCCCAAGAAGAAGGTCACATCTGGAAATTATACACCTAATTTTTACTCATATGTCTTTGAGAAATTAGTCATACAGCCACATCTGGCATAAGGGAGGCAGAGAAACGTAGTCTTGACTTGACGTACACAGTTAGAAGCAAGACTTTTATTGTTCTGTAAGTTATTAGGAGGCAACTAATCATCTCTGACACAGGGACGCCTGTGATTGTCTGATACAGACTGTGTAAATTGGTTGAATATTTGGGAGATGAAGAAAAGAGTGTTTTATATTGACCCTCTAAAATACCAAACTAGCTAATAAATAAAACAAAACTCAACAAACACACATTGGCCTCCTGCAAGCCATTCCAATGTGCTCCCTATGCAAACGCAGCTTCAAGACAGTCCCAAGTCCTACTTCCAAACAGTTTGGTCCCATCTAAACAGGGATTCTTGAGTTACTACGATTCCATGCACATTCTATCTTTTGACCACTCTTCTTTTGTTCGCTTCGTAGGCTGTTATTCACCACTAGTCGCTTAATTGTTCATATTCCACAAAGTAACATACCACTCTTCTATTCTTCTTACTTTACCGCCCTCTCTGGACATTTTCATTTACTCTCATTTCTTAACCTGCTCCCATATGAAGAAGATCTTCAAAGATGTATCTTATGAGCTCCCGTGTCAAATAACTGACCATCTTCTTGATATCTCCACGTGGACTCAAAAATTTATTGAGCCTCCTATATGACATTCTTTTTTTATTAAAATGTGTTTATTTTACTATATGCCTGTCACTTTGTCAGACATGAGTATATGAAAAACAAGAATTACATGCTCTGGGAAAATAAAATCTATTGGAAGATGCAGATAATTGATAGGCAAGTTACACAGACAGCATAATAGGTGATGGAGAAGGTATGGGGTGTTCTGAGACTATCTAAAGGGTACCAAGAGCTTGAAGTCAGAGAAGGCTTTCTAGAGGAAGTGATATACAAAAGGAAATTTGAAGAGTCTGGGAAATACGTTCAATGAAGACACAGCATGTTCCTGGGTCTCATGTAGGTCAACAGCAAAAGGTAGACTCACAATAGGTCAGGGTGGGGAGGCCTCATGAAGGTCTCATAATCATGGGGACGGTTTCAGTCAATGGCTACAACGTAGAGTCATGGAAAGGTTTCATGCAGAAGAGAGTTTTCTAACTAGATTTGAGTTTTAGAAAGATCACTTTTGTCACACTGTGTAGAACAGAACCAAGAAAGGTAAGACAGTACATCCGACAGAGTATGAATCCCACAGAAATCTCAAAATTAAAACATTCATTATTGAGTCTATAGTCTAACCCAAAATCTATTTAGTCATCCATAATTCTCCATTGTAGGGGGTAACATTACATTTCTCTAGTCACTCAGTTAGAAATCTAGAAGTATTCTGCAATGCCTATATGTCTCTCCCTTTCAGATTCATCACATCCTGCATATTCTCCCTCCATAGCATCCCTCAAATCTATAACTCCCTCTCCACCAATACTCATTGTCCTATTTTAGGCCATCATTACTTCTCACCCAGATGATGTCTATTATCTCTTAACTAGTCACCCTGTATCACTCATACAATTTCAATATATTTATAAAATATTCTCTATAATAGTCTTCCCCAAACTCAAATACATCAAACATTCCCTTGCAAACACTCTTCAAGCAGTTTCCATGGCTTTAGCATCAGATGTAAGGCTGTACGTGAAGTGTCCTCTGTCCGTCTAACCATCCTTACAAACAAATGAATCCCAGGCCTGAGACACACCATCAATAATTTGTTGTTTTCCATATGCTCCGTGTTGCTTTTGACAATTGTGTACCCTCTGCTTAGAAAATGGCCTTTTCCATTATGCTAATTTGCAAGGCTTGACTTGATTCTTCTTCCCTTTGGGCTTCTCTGACTTCTTCAGATATAATTGCTTCCTTCTTTTTGCCCTTAGCTTATTTTGGAATATTTCTTTCCTGGCATCTATGATCCTTGACTTCACTTATTTATTTACATGTCTCTCTCACTCCTGTGCACTCTGAGCAGCTTGTGGGTATGTGGCTCTTCGTGTCTTTTTAAAATGCTGCCATCTAACTCATATTCTGGCAACAGTAAATACTCATCTGTTGGTTCACAGAATGAAAAAATTAATTTAAAAAACTGTGAACAGTAACACTGGGGGACCATACTTACAGATTCTATAAGAAGAAATATACAAGTTAAGAATCTAGTAAGCTTTAGAATAAAACAGTGGGTTAATCACAACATCATAATATAAATGTGATATAAAATATTACAAATTGATGTCTTTTGCACATAAATCTCATTTTCTTACATTACTCTAGATAGGATTATAAAAAGTATCACTTAGAAGTACCTACTATATGCCGTGTTCTATCATCAGAACTTTTCATGTACTAATTTGCTTAATCCTCATAACAACCCTGTGAGTTAGGCATTATTATTACCCTCATTTATAGATGAGGAAACCGAGGCTAAGTAAGACTGAGTGCCTTGCTGAAGATCATGCTGTTAGCAAGTAGTAGAAGTGGGATACAAACCCAGGCACTCTTCACTATCTCATACTGGCTAATCTGTAAATGGTATTCCTTTTCAACGCCAATTACATGTCCATATCACATATTTTTCAATATCATGCATCTTATCCTTGCATTTTACTGCTGCATCCCCTTATATATTGTAAATTTATATTACACATTAAAGTGTTTAAATTGCTTGCACAGAGACTATGGAGGCTATGCACGGAGACAAATGTGCAGTACAATCAGGCAAGGATTTGGATTCTGCTTCTGCCACAGCCAGTATGTGACTTTGCTAAGCTTCAACCCCTCCCCCAATCTGCAAAATGGAAATGATATTTTTTCAGGTCGTTGGAAGGATAAAGCATGAGGACATATGCCTACTATACAGAATTGCCCAACAGATGTTAAATTCTCCCTTCTCTCTGTCTCTCTCTGTCTCTGAGCCTCAGTGATTTTATCTCTAAAGTGGGAATTATAAAACACATCTTATAGACTTGAACCTTAAATAATATATGCAAATGTCTTATATAGAACATGTCAACGAAAGAGCACTATGGCTTCTGTGTTATTTCTGGGCCCCCAAAGTGTGGATAAAGCAACTCAGAATCCAAACCAAGGATGCAAGAGTCCCATCTAGTGGTGGTTTAAGAAAAATCAAAGGACACTTAGGGATTGCACTGCCTTGCACCAGATTCCCCTCCCTTCTTCCGTTGTTCCAAGAATGGTTGAAATGTTTTCAGAGTGGATATACATACTTTTGGTCTCAAATCCATCGTCGTTATGACTAAACTACTGTGTACCTAGATTTCTTAAAGGATATGATTCAGCTCCTTAATTAAGCATAATTTGATAGCCTGAAGTTATCAAATATATTCAGCAGTGCCATTATGACTTAAGACCAATCTCTTGCAAGAACTATCCATCAATCATAATCTATTACATTTGAGAGGTGACTTCCAAGAAATCTAGCCTGGTTCACATCTAATCTCAAATTAAATCAGGAATGAGGTGGAAGTTCTGGAATAAGGTAACGTTGAATCTGAAAATGGTTGGATACAACCTGCCATGGATACCACTCTGGGGACCCCTACACCTCCGCTCCGTTACCCAAGAGGTCCAATATGATACAATTGCTAAATGTTACAGTATTTGTCATGGACTGCATGTCTCTCATCCCCCAAAATTCATATGTTGAAATCTAACCCCCCGATGTGATGGGACTTGGAGGTGGCGCTTTTGGGAGGTGATTTGGTCATGAGAACGGACCCCTCAGGAATGGAATTAGTGCCCTTACAAGAAGAAGCCAGAGAGCTAGTTCACTCTCTTTCCGTCACGTGAGGCTACAATGAGAAGGCAGCAGTCTGCAACCTGATAAAGGGCTCTCAGCAGAAGCCCACTGTGCTGGCGGCCTGTTCCCAGACTTCTAGCCTCCAGAAGTGTGAGAAATAAACTTCTCTTGTCTATAAGCCACCCAGTCTATGGCACTTTGTTAAAGCAGTTTGAACTAAGACAGTAATATTCTCATTTCATGACTTTAAAAGAAAATAATATATTCAGTATGATGACAATAAGGCAATAAAAGAACAAGAGACCACAGAAAACACTTTCCTATAAAACGCCTCATTGCTGTCAAATTCTTTTACTATTTCAATCTTGTAATTGCACTGCTATAAAATGCAGCGTGAATGTTCAAATGTTAATAGTTTTGGTGATTTCTTCTAGCTCCCTGAGGTGATTTAACTGGGGAGATATTATGTTATTTGTGATGAATAATGTATTATTAAAGAATTTTTATCACAAAAAAGTCACCCAAGCGGAAGACGTTTCCTTAAAAGACTGGGATGTATTTGAAAATAAGTAATAGTTTTCATTCTTTTTCTGGAGAGTTAAAAAACCAAGAATAAAAATGCACTCAAAATTTTCCTATAGTAAAACTAAATATTTAATGACCTAAACTTGTATAAATAGTAGAATAATCAGAGTTGAAAAAGCTATTATTTTCCACTCTGTTATTTCAAAGTTTAAGTGAAGAAAACAAAAACTATGTTTACAAAAAAAAAATCAAAACAAAACAAGAACAAAAAAACTGTTCCCTTGAAAACCAGAAATCTCCCTCATATTCTCTATAAAGACTTGGGTTAACTAGGTTAATTTTGCATAAAATGCAGAATACGACACCTGGAAATGAACAAACTTGGAAAAGCTATTTAATGTATTAGTTGCTATATTATAATCTGACGGCATCGATTTCTGGGCGAGGAATAGGGCAAGGAGTCTGAACGACTTCAATCAGAGGCTGCTGATACCGAAAGTTAACTAGGAGAAGTCAAATCTGAATGTTCACCTCAAGTTTTGATATGTTTGCTTAGCCTGACTCTCAAACAGAAATTACCCATGTAGGAAGCAATCACCTGGGATATTTCTGACTCCAGGCTCTTAAAAAAAAAAGAAAGTAAAAAATAGTTTGATGGCCTAATGGTGCAGTAGAAAAAGTGAGAGCATTAGAGTCAGAGAGCTGTAAGGTCAATTTTTTTCTGTAACTGACCTGCTATCTGATAACAGAGTAGCCTCTTAACATCTCCGGGGTTCAATGTTCTTGTCTGAAAAAGGGGGGATAGTTACTTTCCTAACCAGGGATGGTTTTTTTTTTTTCAGAATTAAACAAGTAAATTTGAAGCGCCTATCACAGTATGTGAACCATAGAAGGTGCTTAATAAATGCTGTTTTAAAATTTTTTCTTGTCACAATGACTACATGGATTTCAGTGTAAGAGATGGGATTGGATAACCCGCCCTTGTGACTTGAATGTTCATAACTGTATTGACGTGATATTTGTACATCCTGGAAAAATCCAAAAAACAATTCATGGACAAAACAATAGCATATACTTTTAATTCTCTTCCTATACCCTTACTAATAATTTTTTCTCATCAATGAACCCTCAGCAGCCCAGCTCTATTCCTGAAACAACTTCTAAACCCGCCTCTAGAGTGGAACTAGAAAGCTTTCTAATTTTCCTTGCCATGGCTTATTACTGTATTGTGCTTCAGTCACTTTCCTGATTGGCAGTGGCTGACTGGGCTGAGCCTCTGACAGCGGGAAGGAGGGCGGCCGGTGGGCTGGCAGCTTGCTGATTAGCATGAGCTGCCTTGTGCCAAAGTCAATTCTGGGCTGCCAGGTGTGCCGCCTGTTAGCATTCCGCAGCCCATGCCCGGGGAAGACAGTGATTTGGAAGGAGTTTTGCAGAGACTGTTTGCTGCCCTGCACAGGCTTTCTGTTCTCGGCTTCTCTATCCTGCTACCACCCAGGCCCTCCACTCCCACAGCCACCTCCTCGCTACTTTCCAATTAAAGCCATCTCTGTCTCCTTCCAAGGCTGCCCCAACTCTTGAGCCTGTACCCAGGGGACTTTCTGATTTTCTCTCTTTTCTAATTTTTTCAGCTTTATTGAAGTATAATTGCCAACTAAAATTGTATATTCAAACTGTACAAGGTGACAAATTGATATAGAGCGAAAGGATTCCCACCACAGAGTTAATTAACACACTCATCATCTCACATATTTCCCCCTTTTTTCTCTTTTTTATTAAAAACAGAAGTTCTACTCCCTTAACACATTTCAATTATACAATAGAGTGTTATCAACTATAGTCACCATGTTATACATTAGATCCTCAGACCTTACTCATCCGGTAACTGAAAGTTTGTGCCCTCTTACCAGCCTCTCCCGATGCCCCCACCCCCACTCCCAGCCCCTGGCAACTAGCATTCTAGTCTCTGTTTCTATGAGTTTGACTTTCTCTCTCTTTGCTTTTGCTTTTTCACCCAGTTCTCATGGAATACTCTTTCCTATCTCTGCATGCTTTGATCCATAGGCTGCAAATTCCAAAGTTCACAAAGCCTAGGCATGGAAAATAAATAAGGAAGGTGGGCAATGGGGAGTGGTTGGGGATGAGACAAACTACAGGGGCACGGCCAACAGGACTGCTGCTGCTCAGTTCCGGTCCAGGGTCGCCACGCAAGAAGACGAGTCCCTCTTTTACCAAATTTTCTGATTTTTCAATCACCCTTTTTTAAACACTGGAAACTATTACAATCTATACATATACACATGCAAACATGATTTGATATATGTGGACAATAAAAGATAAACACATTTTATTATCCATAAATTATCATCTATCTATCTACCTATCTATCTATATCTATCATCCTTTAAGTTCTGTGTAACTCTATGGTATTCAGCAGCTTGTCCAGATAAAGTAAATGTAAGAAATGGCCTTGTATACGAATATGGGAAGTAGTTAAAATTTTGTAGAACTGGAGATTATAAACTCAGGCTAAAGGAATTTGAATTCAGGAAAGAAGCATACACACACATACACACACACCACTTGGATTCACAGAACATTCTACAATATCCTTGGTTCTCAGGAAATACTCAAACTTGCTATTTGTTGAACATATAAAACAACAAAAGTATATGTTTACTTTAAGATTTAAGAAACCTTGAACACATATTGTTTGATTGAGCCTCTTAGCATCCCTATGAGGTAGATACCATATGTTTTATATCCATTTACAGCAGAGAAAATCTAGAGTTTAGAGAGGTCACACAGTTGCCTAACCTAGAAGTGGAGTCAGGATCCGACAGAAGCTCTTTTCATTTTGCTGCCATATTCTTTCAAACATGTAGTAAGTACTCAATAGTGTTAGAAAAAATTCTATATTCATTACTTCAGATCATGATTCTCTCTTTATTAACCAATGGTAAACTTACTAGATGACTGGGTTCTCAAAAGTTACAGTGGACTGTTCTTCTTATCTACTAATTTTATGATCACCCACAGTATGTAGCTGAGTTTCACACAACAAGTACACAGAGCCCATTTTCTGTGTGACTTTCTAGAACTAAATGAAGAAGCATATTTTTCACTCACCAATTCCACTGTAAACAAGACGTTTCTAATATTAAGCAACTTTTTGGAATGCCAGTAATGGGAAAAAAATGTCCCAGAGTAGGACTAAATGTTGAGACCTATGGGGAATTAGACAATGATGAGGGAACCAGCATAAAGGGAAGGAAAGATGGAGAAAGAGAGGAAGAAGACCAGAGACAATACTGATAAAGGTACAAAGGAAGCAGATAAAATGATAGTTCAGAATGATAATGTAATAGTTAGATATTTAATATTTGGCTTTATAATGCATATTGTATGGGCAATAAAGAATTTTAAGCTTACCCCAAGAGAGGTCTGGCCTTTGCCCTCAGCTTCTGGGAATAACTTGTAGGCCTTGGAATGTCAAACCGCTTAGGAGTAACTTTGTTTGCCTGGGGCTTTGATCCAGCCAGATAGTAACAACTGAATTTAGGGTGGGGGTCTGGGATCATGCCATATCAGCTTGACCTCCAGAAGAGCTGAACTGAGATGAGCCATAAGACTAGTCAACCATGCCCATGTGACAGAGCCCGAGACAACCTCTGGGCACAAGGTGCACGTGAGCTTTCCTGGTAGGCAACATTCTGTATGTGCTGTCACACATCAGTGCCAGGAAAGTAATGCTGTCCATGACTCCACCGGGAGAGGACAACCGAAGCTCTGCATTTGGCACTTTTCCTGGACTCAACTCTATGCGCTTCTTCTTTTGGCTAATTTTTAATCTGTATCTTTTCTTTGTAATGAACCCTAACTGTGAGCGTAAGAGCTTTCAGGGGTTCTGGGAGTCGTTCTAGTGAATTATCAGCCCTGAGGGGGATTTGGGGAGCCCCTGAACTTATAGTTAGCGCCAGAGTGATTGCAGCCCTCTGGACTGTGTTCCTTCTAAACTTCATAGTCGGCCTACCTATTGCAATGGATAATTTTAATTTATTCACTTTTTACCTAACATCCATTCAACCTTCTTTTGGAAGTAACATTCTGATTTCCTAATTAAGAAAATTAGGAAACTACCTTGGCTACATTTTTAGTCTGTATGGTTGTGGTTTTGCTAATCTAACTCCTGTTGAACTAACAAATGTTTATGTGTTAAGTATCTATCACTTGTATCTCTCTCTCTCTCTATCATCTATCATCTATATATGTATGTATGTATGAATCTATCTACCTAAAATCATTTTCCATTTACTTATTGTCTCAGTTTAATTTACTTATTGTTCAACAGTTTTAAAAAAGAAGCAAAAATAACTGCCCTCCTGAAATTTAAATTCTAGTGGGGGAGACAGAAATTAAACAAAAACAGATTTTTATGTAAAATATTGGAAGATGATATGTGCAATGAAGAAAAAAATAGAGTAGGACCGGGGGGGCAGAAGAGTCAGGATTGGGAAGCAGTTCAAATTATGATAGGTTGTCAGGCCTCTGAGAAGATGAGAGCTGAGAAAAGCACTAAGAAAGCAAAGGAATGAGAAAAAACTTTCTGTTCCATACAGATTATAATATTAAGACAAAAATATCAGGGCATATTTCTTATATATAAATGCGTAAGCTTATTCATATGTTCATAGTTAAAATTACAGTCATATATTCACATGTAAACTTATTCATAAATTTGAAAAATCATTTGGCTTCAAATATACAGACAATAATTGGCAAATTCTTTATGATTATTACTTATTTATATGAAGTTCTGAAGTAGACTTATTAACAAATAAGTTAGGAAGTTACTTATTAACAAATAAGTAACTGAAAGGACCAGAAACCACAATTTCACAAAATAAGCTGTATGTTTTTACAAACACGAAATGAGGTTTGTAAATTGTGAATGTATTGTCTACTCACGGGAGCCTTAAAAGCACAAAATCTGGGGTATAAAGTTAAAAGTTGTCCAAGTGCTTTCTTACACTATTGGCAACAGAGAGCAGCTACCTCATCATGAAGAGAATCGTGTTTGGTTTTTGCTCAAGGATGTGTCCCGAACATCTAGACAGTGCCGATAAATAGGTGCTCAATAAGTATTTCTTCGTGTTGAATGAACTAAGCATGAACATTCAGAGAAGTCAAAAGAGGCTTTTATCATCACAAAATACATGGGCAGTCCCTTTGAAGAAATATCTGAAAAATATCAAGCTGGATCTACAAAACCACAGAATAAATGCAATACACAGAAAATGAATAGTTAAAACCCAGTATAATGGAGCAAAGTCTCTAATATCAAGAGGTGCACATTCTAATTTCAACTCCTCTGCCTACTGTCTTGTCTGCTCTGTTTTCTTATTCTATTCACAGCATGAAACCAGACCTCCAAGGTTGGGAAATTTAACATCTCTCTCCCAGGTCATATTAATTTCTTAACTGTAATAGTTTTTTTCCTTGGGTGGGTTATGGGTCACAGAAAGCCTTGAGGCAGGAGGAGGGAAGATGATTTAATGATCTCTCACCAGCTTGTAAATCTGCCTGTGAATTCAGAGACAAAAATTTGAGAAGGTAGAAACTTTTGCTTAGGTAACTGCTGTCTATTAGTCAGACGACGAACGGCCAAACTCAAAAGGAGGCAGAATACAATGAAGAATGGAATAAAGGTGTAGAATAAGGAGGCTGGGGGGCTTTCAAGTCTCATTCCAGACAGGATATAGGATTTTTGTTTATCTTTTACTTGCAAACACACACATACACTCACACAGAATTATATTATTTACAAGCTTTACACAGAATAACTTGTGGAGATAATACTAAGAATGTTTACCATCTAACAGTCTCAATTTACATGAAAATATGACTTTTTGATCCTTAATTCTGTACTGTAAATAACTGATATAAAAATTTACACCTTCAAAGAGAGCCTGGATTTTTTTTTTTTTTTTTTGAGGAAGATTAGCCCTGAGCTAACTACTGCTAATCCTCCTCTTTTTGCTGAGGAAGACTGGCCCTGAGCTAACATCCATGCCCATCGTCTTCTACTTTATACATGGGATGCCTATCACAGCATGGTTTTTGCCAAGCAGTGCCATGTCCACACCTGGGATCTGAACCGGCGAACCCCAGGCCGCTGAGAAGCGGAACATGTGAACTTAACCACTGCGCCACGAGGCCAGCCTCTAGCCTGGATTCTTAATTTTATATACATTTTATTGACTACCAATCTTTAAAAACTTTTGAGCATTTGTTATAGTTAAACCCACCAGCTTTGACACTAACACATTCTTTCGATTCAAAGTTAAATATTTGTTCGTCTAATAACCTCTCCTCTATACTTAGACAGGTAGAGTTTTCTATTGGCTGCTTTTAACATATGCATTTATGTGATTTATGCTACCAAATCTCTGTCTTTACTTCAATGCAATATTTTACTTTCCTCACATTTATCAAACAAATACTTAATTATTTTATTTTACCTAATTTGTCATATATTTACATATAAATTTAGATCTTTCTGGAATATCAATTCTGTCCTAGTCATTTCCTTCCTGTTTTTAATTATTGTATAATTTTTCCATTAAACTTTTTTTCTGCATTATTTGTGCTCCAAAAATCACATAGTTCTATTTTTTAAGTCATCTGAATGAAAACCTTCTGTTATTTTTGGCACTACAAATTTTTTTGTCTTTAGGGGGTTGGCCCTGTGGCCGAGTGGTTAAGTTCGTGCGCTCTGCTTTGGCGGCCCAGGGTTTCGCTGGTTGAGATCCTGGTCGCGGACATGGCACCGCTCATCGAGCCATGGTGAGGCAGCGTCCCATGTAGCACAGCCAGAAGAACCTACAACTAGAGTATACAAATATGTACTGGGGGGTTTTGGGGAGAAGAAGAAGGGAAAAAAAAGATTGGCAACGGATGTTAGCTCTGGTGCCAATCTTTAAAAAAAAAATTTTTTTGTCTTTGATTCAATAATTTGCAAATTTGGAAATAGGTATCTGAGAAGATTGCTTTCAGTCTAGATCCTGGGAAACCCTTGTTGTAGTCACTCAATGCTGTTTCTTTCAACTCATGACTTATTAAAATTACTTTAAAATTCACATAACATACAACTCACCATTTTAAAGTGTACAATTCAGGGGAATTTACGTATTCACATATTCTTCAATGACCACCTCTCTCTAGTGTCACAACGTCTTCATCACCCCGAAAGAGCATCCTATCCCTGGGAAGTAGTCACTCTCTGTTCTGCCCTGCCTCCATCCACTGGAGACCTCTAAACTGCTTTACGCGTCTATGAATTTCCTTATTCTAGATAATTTGTATGAAAGGAATCATAAAATACACGACCTTTCGCATCCAGCTTCTTTCACTTAGCATGCTGTTTTTGAAATTTCATCCATGTTGTAGCATGTATCAGGATTTAATCTTTTTTATGGATGAATAGTGTTTCATTGTAACTATATACCACATTTTGGCTATCCATTCACCCATTGATGGACACTTGGGTTATTTCCACCTTTTGACTATTGGGAATGATGCTACAAATGTCTGTGTGCAAGTTTCCAGGTGAACATATGTTTTCATTACTCGATTATATATTTAGAGGTGAAATTGCTGGGTTGTATGATAACTCTCTTTTGAACTTTTTGAGGAAATATGAAACTGTTGTCCACAGAGGCTGCAGCATTTTACATTGCCACCAGCAATATATGAGGGTTTCTATTTCTCTACATCCTTGCCAACACTTATTTCCCGTTTTTTTAAATTATTATAGTCACCCTAGTGAAGGTGAAGTGTATGTTACCGTGGTTTTGACTTGCATTTCCTTAAATCCAATGATGTCGCACATGATTTCCCGTGCTTGTTCGCCGTTTGTATACTTTCTCTGGAGAAAAGTCCATTCAAGTTTTTGCCCCTTTACAAAATCCATTTCTTTGAGTTTATTTTTGAGTTGTAAGAGCTGTTTATTTATTCAGGAAATTAAATGCTTATCAGATATATGATTTACAAATATCTTCTCCCATTCTGTAAGTTATTTTTTCACATTATTGATAATGTTCTTTGATGCACAATAGTTTTCAATTTTAATGAAATCCAATTTATTTTTTCTTTTGTTACTAATGCTTTTGGTGTCAAATCTACTGAGAATCCACTGCTAGGATCATAAACGTTTATTCTTATGTTTTCTTCTAACAGTTTTATTGTTTTAGATTTGATATTACAGTTTTTGATCCACTTGAATTAATTGTATCTGGAGTGAGGTAGGGGTCCAACTTCAATCTTTTGCATGTGTTGGTCATACAACCAACCAGCAACCATTTGTTGAAGAGACTATTATTTCCTCATCTATGAGGTCTTGACACCCTTACTGAAAATCAGTTGGCTACAGATGTTTGAGTTTGTTTCCAGACTCTCAATTGTATTTCATTGGTCTGTATGTCTATCCTTGTATCATTACCACACTGTTTTGATTAATGTTGTTTTGTAGTATGTTTTGAAATTGAGAAATCTGAATCCACCAACTTTGTTTTTCTTTTGCAATACTGTTTGGTTATTTGTAACCCCTTGTAATTCCATATGAATTTGAGGATCAGTTTTGCCATTTATGCAGAAAAAGGCCATTGGACTTTTGGTAGGTATTGGATTGGATCTACAGATTGCTTTAGAGATTATTGCCATCTTAACAGTATTGTCTTCCAATCCATGAACATAGGATGTCTTTCCATTTAATTAGGTCTTCTTTTTTCTTTCAGCAATGTTTTGTAGTTTTCAGTGGACAAGTCTTTCATCTTTGTTAAATTTATTCCTAGGTGTTTTTATTCTTTTGGATGCTATTGTAAACGGAATTATTTTCCTAATTTCCTTTTGAATTATTCATTGCTGGTGTTAAGATTCAAACTAATTTTCGTGCATTGATCATGTACTCTGCAACTTTGCCGAATTTGTTTTTTAGCTTTAGTAGTTTTGATTCTTTCAGTATATATTACACAACCATATGCAATATAGTTTTACTTCTTCCTTTCCAAATTATTCCTTTCCAGTTTGGATGTCTTTTATTTCTTTTTCTTGACTAATTTTTGCTCTGGCTAGGACTTTCAGCACAATGTTGAATAACTAGTGAAAGCAGGGTTTATTTTCTTGTTCCTGATCTTAGCGGGAAAGTTTTCAGTCTTACACCATTGAAAGTGATGTTAGCTGTGGGGTTTTCATAAATGTCCTTTTTCATCTTAAGGAGATTCTCCTCTATTCCTAGTTTTCTGAGGTTGTTTCTTTTTAACAGGAAAAGTGTTAAATTTTGTTAAATGCTTTTTCAGCATTTATTGAGATAATAATGCATGTGTGGGTTTTTTTTCATCATTCTGTTAATGCGGTATATTATATCAATTGATTTTCTTGGGTTAAACTACTCTTGTATATCTGAGATAAATTCCACTTGGTGATGGTGCATAATCTGTTAATATGCTATTCGATTCACTTTGCTAGTGTTTTATTGAGGATTTTTGCATCTGTATTCATAAGGGATATTGATCTGTAGTTTTCTTTTCTTGTGGTATCTTTGGCTTTGGTATCAGGGTAATGCTGGACATGTAGAATGTTAGGAAGTGTTCTTTCATCTTCCATTTTTTTGTAAGAATTTGAAGAGGTTTGGTATTAATTCTTCTACAAATGTTTGGTAGAATTCACCAGTAAAGCCATCTGGTACAACACTTTTCTTTGTTGGGGGCTTCTGAATACTGACTGAATTTCTTTGCTTCTTGTAGATCTGTTGAGATTTTCTGTTTCTTTTTGAGTCAGGTTTGTTAATTTGTGCATTTCTAGGAATTTGTCCATTTCATGCAGATTATCTAATTTATTGGTGTACAATTGTCATCTTATTCTCTTATCCTTTTAATTACTCTACGATTGGTAGTAATGTGTTCACTGTCATTTCTGATTTTAGTTTTTGAATTATCTCTGTTTTTCTTAGTCTAGCTGAAGGCTTATCAGTTTTGTTAATCTATCAAAGAACCAACATCGGTTTTGTTGATTCTATTTTCTATTCTTTATTTCCTTTATCTCTGCTTTAATCTTTATGTTTTCCTTCCCTCTACTGGCTTTGGCCTTCATTTTCTCTTCTTTTTCTATCCCTTAAAAGTATAAAGGTAGATTATTGATTTGAGATTTTCTTTCTTTTTTAACGTAGGCATTTATAACTATAAATTTCCCTCTGAATGCCGATTTCACCGCATCCCATATGTTTTGGTATGTTGTGTTTTCATTTTTATTTATCTCAAAGTATTTTCTGATTTCACTAGTGATTTATTCTTTGATGCATTGGATCAGAGTGTATTGTTTGATTTCCACATAGTAGTGACTTTTCTAGTTTCATTCTGTTTTTGATTTCTAGCTTCATTTCAATGTGTTCAGAGAAGAAACTGTATTATTTCAGCCTTTTAAAATTTATCGAGAATTGTTTTACAATGCAACATGTGATCTATTCTGGAGAATGTTCCTCATGCACTTCAGAAGAATGTATATTTGCTGTTGCCGGGTTGTACCTGTTTCTTTCATTACCACTTCTGCAGGTTTTCTTGTTTGGTACTTTCATTATTCCTAGATGGTTCTCTGTAATTGTGCTCATCTCTTTGTTCACATTCCCACATGTTTTTTTAATTCTCTCAATATACGTTTCTCTTACAGATTAAATTTTTGTAGTTCTGTATGTGCAGGAGTATATGTGTGCTTTGTTTGTTTTGTTGGTTGTACCCACAATATTGAAAAAACATTTATTGTTGCTTAGAATTGAACATATTCTTATTTTTTAATATTGTTTCTTCAGTGAGTTTAATATGGAAGAATGCTCATTTTTATGGATCACTTTATTATCCCTCCGCCCAGTTATTTGTCTTTCATTCATCATATATTTATAGCACCTACCATGTGCCAAGCTCTATGCTAATAGCTGTGTGTAGAAACTCTCTGTCTGAAGACTGAGACATGCATGTAAACCAAATATCTGTAATGAAATGTAATAATTGGCAGATGCGGACATTTACCAAGCACCATAGAAGAAGGATGGAAGGAAAGTCTTTTTTGAACTATTTAGTGCATTAACAAGTAAATATATTAATGCATTAATATATCATGTACTTCATATTGAAAATTATCTATCAATTTGAATTGAAGAGTCTCTTGGAATTCTCTATAATATCCTAATGTAGACCTAAATTTAATTGTTAGATATAGTTTCATTTTATTATTTTGTAAATGCACAATTCTTAAAGGATTATGAACTATAAGTATTGTATTTTTCTACATAATTCAATTGTGGCTTATGAAAGCATCAACTGCTTATTCACTGAGGACAAAAAATAATTGAATAATGCTTGTATTTGGAAAATAACCAAATTATACAGTACTCTGTAAACTATTTCAATTGTTCTGCAATGAAATAGAATAAATAGATCATAAATATGTGATATTAGTGCAAAGAAAACATGGATGATATTGTCATAACAAACAAATGTTAACAATGTTTAATTAAACTTGATTTTACAGACATATCCCGATAAATTTCAAGCCAGCCACTGCAGTCATACGATTAACCCAAATTAATAAAACTCTAGCATAAAGTGTAAAATTTAAATTTTGTTCCTAAATGTATATATTTTTAACTTTTCTATACGTGTACATACATTTTAAAAGAAAAAATGCTCTTTCTATTCTCTTCTCCATTCTTTCCTTCCATTTCCTATCCCTAATGCATAACGTGTTTGTTTAGAGATTTCTAAAACTCCCCATCAAATCTCAACTGCAAAAAGGTTCTGTTATCTATCTTACACAATTTCGTTGTAATTTTAACTTATTATAGTATTTCTTGATGTTATTTACAGTCTATATCATACTTATAATTAGTGACTTAAGCCTCTAAGCAAACTTGTTCCTCCAATATTGTAATAATAAAAGGCCTTTTTTCCAAGATAAAGAAATTTTTTATGTGTTTGTTAAATAGTCACGTGATGATTTGGAAAGAGGAAAGCACCAACAAAGCCCATTTTGAGTTCCTTCCATTCTATGTTGGAGAGGCAGGATTCTTTCTTTCTACTGGTGAACCCAACTCCATTCCAAGTATTTTCTTTAGAATACTTCAGAAATCTCTCCCTCTTCTATATCTTAAGTATCCTTTTTCTTTCTTGAACTCTTCCACTTAAAAGAGAAACATGAAGGCAGCATAGTGTAGTTGAAAGAACTTAGGCTCTGGAGTAAGGTCAAGAGCTTGGACAAGATAAAATTTTAGAGTCTCCATGAGTCTTCTGTTTAAAGGAGGGATATTATAATCTACTTCATGGATATAATAAGAAGTAAAGAAGTAGTGACATGTTTAGTATGTCACTTGACATAAAGTCATTGCCCCTGTTGTTCAAATTTCCAAGCTAATAATAATATATTAATAATAATAACGACTCACTTCTCTCTCTAGCTACCTTAATCTTTCTCTCTCTCTCCTTCAAAATTTGTTCTACACCAGCTCTTCCTCTTTCTTACCTCTTATTCCCGTTTTAATCTGACTTTACTCCAAAGCAACTGTTCTCATTGGATTCATTAGTGTCAGCGACCTTCTTCTAGTCAACTTCACTCAACGCATTTTAGAGTTATCTGTGCATATTTGACAGTGAAGATCCAAAATGGCTGTGTATGTGTGCGTGACTGTGTGTCTGTATGATATATTTTGAAATTCTCCTCTTTTCCTTTTACTATATTGTTCTCTACTAGTTTCCTTCCTAATTCTCTGAGTATTTCAATTAATTCCTTTTTATCTCTTAAATCCTACAATTTTAACATTTTTAAGGATTCTGTCCTCTGTTCACTTATTGAGTCACCTAATTTATCTAGGAGATAAGCTCTAGATTTGTAAGTTTTATTAACTTTCAGCTAATGATTCTCATATTTATATGACATTCCCTAATTCATCTATGCTCCATACACTAATTTCTACTGGTCTACTAAACATCAAATTGATATCACAAGGAACTTCCAAATCCACATAACTTAAACTACATTACCTTTTCCTACTTTTCCTCTCCCTTCTCCTTGCTTCTATTAATGGCAACACTATCTACTTAAAGTATTGAAGCAGAAAAACAGAAACATTATCCTAAATTATTCTTTTATGTCTACTCACTATATATGTTCACCAAGTCCATTGGTTTTATCTCTCAAACATCCTTTGACCCTGTGTCTTTTTCCTTTATTTCTACTGCCTTATTTTGGAATGATCTAATCATATCTCATCTGGACTATTTCAGTAGCCTCCTAACTTTTCTTCCTGCCTCTGGTTATTTCCACTTTCCAATTCATCTTCCACAAAGATGGCATATCTTTCTGAAGTACAAATAGGATCATATTAATAATAAAAATAGCTAACAGCTAGACAGCACATATTAAATACCAGGCTTGCTCTGAGAGTTTTACACACGTCTATGACCTCACAACACTATAGTGGCTTGCTATAGCCTAGCAAGATAAAGCAAGATAAAGGTACATTGCATTAACATGGTCTACCAGGTCCTTTTCATCTAAGCGTCAAACTATAATTCTATCTGCATCTACACTGACCTTGAAACAGTTCACTGTCAGTAAACACACTATGTTCTTTCATCCCTCGATGTCATTGCAAAATCTATTCTTTTTGTCTAGGATCTTGCTCCATCTCTTCTGACTGAGAAACTCCTATTCATCCTTCAAAGTTTAGCTCAGATGTTAACTCAGCTACTTACTCAGTTCTCTTAGAGAGGATCCACGTTGCTGTTTTCTAGAACAACATGTATATAGCTCTTTTATAATGCCTTCATCTCGCGTTGCCATTATCTTTTCTGCTTATTCTGTTGCCCTCCACTATACTGAGCTAGTAGAATGTAAGGACTATATTTTATATGTATTTGCATCTCTACGACCTGGTGCAGTATGTGACAGAGTAGATTCTCAATAAGTTTTCTAAATGAATGAGTGTACTAAATATGCAAAGGTAATCTACCTCGTCACAAAGTGTGCTCAGCCTAGTTCATACATCCAAAGAGCAGTAACCAAATTCCCCTGCGTAGTGTAAATCAAGAAAATTAACTTTGTTAATAAACACACTAATCATAGTGAATGAAGGGGTCTCTCTCTCTTTCCTTCTCTTTCTTTCTCTCTCTAACTTAAACTATTAAGATCATCTTTGTCTATCTAAAAACAACAAAAACAAATATGGAAAGCTTAGAAATATGGTATTGTTATACTCTAAATGAAAACCTCTAAGAGTATTTTCCTTATACCGGAGACAAATGTTGAGAAGCAAAATTATTTAAGAGAAAGAATACAACGTATTTCCAGAAGATCTGAGTACTGTTAATATCCCTTATTAACAGTGTGGCAGTGACTCTGTATTTTACTCTCCGAGCCACAGTTTCCTCGTCTAGAAGGTGAAACAATACTCCCTACCCCACATCCTACAAATTACTGATGTGAGTACTGAGAGAGAGAATGCTTTTGAAAGCAGGCTACAAAAGATAACGTGCTGTACAACCAAGTGTGTAGTTAGTCACTCACCAAACACCGTTCTTGCAGGCACAGATTCTCTGTTAAGCCAGAATGACACTTGGGAGAGAATGACAGTCATGATGCAAGGCAGATAGGTCTGAATCACAAAATACCCAATTTTTCTTTTCAAGTGGAAATGAGCTGTCATTACAGTATATTCACCTGGAAGAAAAATTTAAACAGCTTAAGGAACTGTAATAGTCAATAGTTTGAACATTTTGGAAATGGAAGGGATTAGAGAAAGAACAGTCCATGATTATAAAAAAAGAACTTATCACATGATATGCTATGAAAAGTAAATAACCTTTAAATGCCTGCTTAGCATAGCACAAGTATTTAAAAGAGAATTTTAATATTACCAAGAAACTTGTACTGCATGTCCCATGGTATGGTATTCATTTTTCTCTCTAGGTCATGCTTATTGACCAAGTGGGTACAGAATTCATAAATGCTCTCTGCCATAAATTATCTTACTAACTCTGGTCCCTCATCTCCACTGGTACTAACCTCAAGCCTCTGTTCCAACTCAGTCCAGTTCTCTCTGGCTCTTTAAAGTGTGGATTTCTGGCCATATCTCCAAGTCTCATCTGCTGGCCCAGATTTTCTACTTATAACCCCAGAACTGTTACCAATTCTGAATTTCTCAATGCTGTATGTCCGCTCTAATTCACTTCAGTCAGCTCTATTCTATCCTCAGAGCTCCTTTCCTTTCTGCTCTCTGGGTTTACATCTGCCAGATGTACGATCATTAGTCCACACAGCTGCTTTTCCTTAGATGAGTGTGGCCCTTAGAAAGAGTGTCAGCTTTAGGGGGAAAATAATTAGAAAACTAGGAAAATTATAAGCCTGTTTGAAAGTAACTGGCTTATCTGAGAAGACACACACGCTTTGAATATGTAGCATATTTTACGCCAGTGTTTCTCAAACTTTAATGCACACCTTGGGGTCTCCTTGAAATCCTGTTAAAATGCAGATCCTGACTTAGTAAGGAGTCAGGCTTGAGACTCTGAATTTCTAAAAAGTTCCCAAGCACAGGCTATGCTGCTAGTTCTTGGACCCCAAGAACAAGAGGTTTTTAGAAAACTGACATCTCCAATGACTTGAACCCATTAATTTTCTTAGGAATTAGCTTTTCTTTATTTTACTAACCTGTACTGGATTTAATTGTCTCCTTCCCAATGGATTGGCCCAGCAGATCATATTGATTTAATCTAGAGCCATCAGGAGCAACTTGCACTGAATCAGATGCATTGTAAGTCCAAATATAAGTGACCTCTGAGGTTGTATATGCATCTGCAGGAAATCAGAAAAAAATCTTTTTAAGCACTTTAGTAAGAAGAATCAATACAGTGCAACATCAAAGGTTGTGTATTTCATAGAATCATTGTTTACTATAAAACTGATATTTACGGATCTCATATTTTAGAGTAAAAATGTCTCCTTGAAGTTTACAGCTTCAATATGAAGAGTGTGAAGCAGACCAAGAGTGACAACCATGACCAGGAGAGTATTTTCATTGCAACCACTTTAAGAGGTGAAGAGTGAATTTGTCTTTAGAGCCTGCAAAAATCATTGGGCCCAGAGACAGTTAAGATATTTCCCATAGTCCCAGGGTAGTAGGTTAAGACATGGTGGTAAACAGGTTATGAATGCCTATTTAAATAGTTTATTTAGAAATAGCAATTGCTCATGAAAGAACAATCATAATTTAAAACGATATTGCTTTCTGGACATAAAAGTAACTTAGTTAAGAATTAATGACTTAGTTATCATGATACAGCGCACTTCATTAAAAGAATAAGAACTAATTATTGCAGAAGATAGAAAATAAATGAGAATGCTATAGTTCCATCAAGTTGCAAACACTTTTGAAAACATGTTCATTTTACAATTAATTAATGCACACGGATCTCACTGGACTATGCTTTCACAGCATCCCAGTTAAGTTGTGAGTGGGCAGGAAGAGAAAAAATATATACAGACCGGGTGAAACTTCCCGATTTATGTGGCCAAGGATGCAGACCTCAGCAGAAGTGAGATGACTTTAGAACTGGAGGCCAGGCAGAATGGCTTGTCCTAGCCCGTCTCTGGCCCTGGCCTTTCCCTTGCACCCATCTGTCCTGATAGAGAACAGCTGACCTCTCCATGCAGGCAGAGTCTCTCCACAGTTGAATAAACAGACAAATCTTGCTATACTACTGACCTTTTGGAGAACTTCTACGCACTTTTGTTCAGGGGAATGTTTAGAAACATTAGTTAGTGCTGGCCCTTGAGCAACACTCAGCATCGCAGTCACATTGTCAATTGAGGGAGAGAAATGCCCAGCTGTCTCTGGTAATACCTCTCCCTCTAGCTCTCCAGGACACTGGAAAACTCATCTCATGTCCCTGCCATCTAGAAGTTTTCTAGTTTACTACTGTTGTGCTTGGGTGGTCCTGGTTCTTACCTTGATCTGAAGTCTTAGATCACAAATAAATTCCCACTCAGTCATCAGTAACAATAAAGTGAATGTTTATGAGTTTGTGTCTTATTCATTGTGTGGTGTTTTAATGGCATACTATGATGTCTGGTTTTCTGAATGTTGCTACCAAATGTTCATCAGTGAAATACTGTTTTTATTGACATGTGTTCACTTACATCCACAAGTAAATTATATTATGTGAAACAATTTTTGAAATGATTCTAAAAAAGTATATATGTATGTATATCTTCATATATGTATGTGTATATATATTACTAGCAGATATATTCACATAGTTTACATTTGAGTGAATTCCAGCTACTCTACGGTTTAAATTGTTATTAATTAATTTCAATTAATCATTGACGATTCTGCTGCTATGATTAATAAGTAACATTAGTAATGTGGATAACCAGCAATCCATTTGCAGGTCATCCAGCGGCTTATTTTGCTTTCTCCATGAATATATATCATGGCTTTCTCTTCAATAAAATTTCAAATGGTGCAGAACTTAATAAATCAAAAAAGACACATCACATGTGCCACTTTATATCAGAAGGCCTCACAATACTGAGTAGTTGTGAATCTTAATAAATTATGAAGTTTTTGTTTAAGTAAGTATAATAATCAACTTTTGAATTTTGAAGTTTACTTTTACACATAAATAAGGGAAAATGAAAGCCTACAAATGCAGTGACATTTTAAAGAAAGTGGTGAAACACTGATGGGCAGGGATTCTGTCTTCTTCATATCTACACTTTTCTCATGTGGTACAGTGCCTCACACAGAGAGAAAGTTCTCCATTCATTCTTGCCAGACTAATCAATAAACTCATAATATTTTATTTATGTTATTTACTGTTATAGAAGATGGAAATCTGGATAGGAGTCCAATAATATGTTAAAGAAAATGATGGATCTTTTCCCCCTGTCTTTTTGAAAAAGCCATCGTTGCATTCCATTAGTTAGGAAATGTTTTTCAGATTTTGGGTCTGTTGAGAGAAGACATGGCAGAAAGGATGCAAGGCAGATTGGAGGCACTCTCTGGTACACTAGCAAACATCCAAACCAGGAGGCCACTGCAAAGCTTCCCAGTAAAGTACAAAAGGAGAGAAGGTTTGTTTTACAAATGCATTATAAATTCCATCTCTAAATTAGGTTTTCATTAAATAATTTTATTTAATTCAGTTAAGTAACCCATTTTGAGTCATATTCTGCATTAAACATCAAATGCATAATGACTGATTCTTAATATTTGGTAACCAACAAAAATCCCCAAATCATTTCTAATCATGAATTTTTATCCAAAAATATAATTTGCAATTTCTTTGGGGCTAATGTACACAATATTCCTAGACTCCCATTCAGGAAGTTTTAAATAAGGCAAACAGCAAGGAAATATATAAAGATGTGAGGCAATAGGAATAAAACAAAACAAAATCAAATTCAGAACTGTAAATTTATAGAAAAGATGTTTCTTTTATTTGAGGACAACGATAAAGTTCCAAAAATTCCATCACTTGGGGGCAGACAAGACGGCTTTTAAGCGAGAGAGAAATAAATGACTAGAAGACAAAAATATGGCTGCTACTGCCAAAATATGTTGTGGCAACATTTTACAGTTTAGGTTTAGGTATGTAATACTCCATGCTGGTGTCCATACTTGTAACACTTACGCATCAAGCACCTACTATTGGCAAGGATAAACAAAAGGATATACAAATTGTTAATTCAATGTGTCAGAAAATAAACATGAATAAAACAAATAAAAAACAATTACTTAAACAGAGAATGCCTAACAACAAACTTTGTGTGTTGCTCAAATCACTTCTAGATATAGAAACCATATTGTCAAGCATGCAATATTCCACTACTCTGTGAATACACTATAAGGGATTTTTAAATTTTATTTAAGTTATTTTCAGGTGTATTTATTTCATAATCAGAATTGAGAAATCACATCATTTATGTTTGGTGTCTTAATGGCACTCACTTGTCCAGTGAAAAGTGTCTTTCCTTCTTACACCATCACAGCAGCTTGAATAAATCCCTTCTTTGGTATAAAGGCTTCTCAATGTTCCCTTTAATGTCACTTATGCAATGCAAATGAGTTTTTCTCTGCTGCATCTGCTGTAGTTTTCTCAGTATCATGTTTATGTTGTATAACATGATTGACTATCTTAAATAATTTTGGAAGAAATGCCAGTATTGCAGTGATGGTTTCCATGACAATAAAAGAAGGCTTTGTAGTTAAACAAAGAAAAGATTCTCAAAGAAAATTGAGAGCTGACACCTTTTGTAAGAATGAATGGAACAGAGTTGAACTTCTTATTCCACAAAACTACGGTCATGAAAATAATTAGAGAGTTTTGCATTCATATTAGTCATCATTTTTCCCTTTTCTTTCACTTGATACAGTCTGCAGGGAGAAGGCACACTATTCAGTGCTACATATTTTCAATCAGTTGGGAGAACTGCATTTCTGTTCAAGAGAATGAAAAGTCAAAAGATGCCCAGAATGGACAAAGACGGGAGTGCCAGAGAGAGTGAGGTTTCTGAAAAGGTCAGGCGATGGAACACACTCACACAAGAGAGAAGCTGCTTGGCTGTGCCCATGAATTTATCCTGAACCTGCCCTGAAGGCCTTGTGGGCCTAGGGAGATGATTTGACCTTCCTTCTTTTCAATTATTCCGGGAGAGTGAAAGCTTCTGCTTGACATACAAGATGTAACCTCAGTGACCTAAAGAATGGCCAAATGCGCAGAGCCTTTTCTGAAATATTCTATGTATACAAAAAGTGCCTGCATGTAGCAATCAGCTACGTCATCTCCTTCAAATTTATTTTAGGAAAAAAAATCCTTTCCGTTAGTTAGAAAGTAGAATGATAATTCTGTGCCTGCTTCTGTGCCTGCCATTTGCAACAGGGTGATTGCTACTTTAATAAACAATAGAATCTATCCTTTACAATTCATTCTTAGTCAACAAAAATGAAACAATTATTTTGCATTTTCAATGTGCCAGCACTTGGAAAAGAAGGTAAATGACATATTCATGACCTTCAAGGAGCTCCTGGCCTAGTTTTACACATGTACAAAAACACATAATGTTCTTTATTAGCAGTAAAGTAAGTGATAATTTAAACATCACGATTGCAATATAGTGATATTTGTGATTACAACAGGGCCAGCCAAGTAGTTCCTTGAGAGAAATAAGCATGTCTTTTACTTCTGTATCTTATTGGGCAAGCATTAAGCATTCCATAATATGGAAGAGAAACTATATAATTCAGCTGTGTTGCTGACTATCCCTGATATTATTGACCCAAAACATGTATCTTCATCCCCATACTTACAGCTTCCAAATTTCAGAGGACATGAATGAGCATCCATTGGAAAATCCTCCAAGTGCATGGGACATTCAGCTTGAACTGTAAGCCTAAAAGTCAAAATTCCACTCTTTGTTTAAGTAAATTGGCAAGTCAAGATAAATCACTCCTTACTGTTGTCAACAGAATTAATGATGAGGTGGGACCTTCTTTACAGCATCGTATTAGGCTAATCCACACTTAAATACATTTTTATTCTTTCACATTTAGATCATCCTTCCGAAGACATGAGCATATAAAAAGTCTGAGCTCAAGTAACAATATTTATTTATGAATATATTTTATGTAACCATTTTGTACTCTGGTTTGTTAAGTAAAGAAGTTATACATGCATCTTTGGAGGGCTATTTTCCCATTAATCTCACTATTAACATTTAAAATCTTAGAGAAAAAATGAAAAAAATCTCCATTGTTAAAAGAACGTCACCTTCCCCATCACGTCATCTACTATCTAGCAAAATTGATATGAGAATTCAATATTGGCTCACAGAAGCTCCCTTCAAAAACAGGTAAATTATGAATAAGCATTATGTACTGTATATAGATACATGGATATAAATATAGAAGTAGATATGGATACATATGTACATGTATCTCCTGGAAATATCTTGCTGCGTTTAGACTGTTGGCTATATTATGGACACAAGGTATGAATGCTAAATAAATACATTTTCTGTATCTACATGATCACAATAAAGGATAATCATAGGAAACTTGTTATAAAGTTATAAATGATTCCATTTCACACAAAGGCAAAGTGGATAAAACAGGTACTAAATTGAATTTAGAGAAGAACCTCTTATGATGAGCAAAGCAAATGTGGCCAACAGTTTAATTACAGCTTATATACTTCTAAGAGTATTTAAGCTGAACCGCAGCCAATATTTTCTACCACTTTGTGTATTCTCTGCCTATATTTTGTTTAAACTCAAAATTTCCAATCATTGTCTCAATCCACAGGAATGATCAAGGTGTAAAATCAACAGGGGTACTGCATCTGTATGGCAAGATTCAGAGGGAGAGGCAGAAGGAACAGCTTAGACTTCCATTGTAGGCAATGGTCATTCAGTAATGAGTCCTCAAGAGATTTTTCTTTAAAGACCAAGACTGTATTATTGACCCTTCTCAAATGTTTCACAATTAAAATCTACCACAACATTTCATATGAAATAACAATACATCAAATGCCTGGAACAAACACCGGTCTGTATATAAGGCTGATGGTTATCCATGCTTTAAAGTCTTTATTAAACATGCTAATTTTAGATTCTACATCATTTTATTAGATTTGTGTTTGTTTTCTTTGTTACATAAAACAAATAACTTATTTTAAAAGACTAATTCATGGGAATAGTTAGAATAGTTGTTATTAGAGTCCATACCTGTATATTCCTTTAGATAATTTTTTAAGGTTGAATCATATGAAATGCTACATGACACTTTTTGATTTACAAAATGGCAACTTCATATGATTCAATCTAATACATATGCTTATGGTATCCAATACTTGTGAGCCTTATTAAATAAAAACTATCACTCTGAATTTTAAAAATATCGTTTTCTTTAGGGTTGCTTCATAAGGAGGGTCAAATACTAAATTAAGTAAAAGCTTGCTTAAAAATCACTTAAATTTTTGATGGAAAATCTTATGAGACATTAAAAATAAACTTACATGCTGGTATAAAGAAAATTTTAAGTCACGCTATTAAACTGTGCTTAATTAAAATGTAGCGTGAAAAGTAAATCGACGAAAAGATCAATTCTTAATAGTTAAGGCAATTTTTAAGTTTTAACACACTAAGATGAGAGTCAAACTCATAAACACTATTTTATTTTTGCTTTTTTTAATATCCAAGCATTTACAAAGCATATTATGGTACTTCTAACCTGTTATGAAAATGTTCAATTTATGCTAATACTTCAACTAAGTTGGCCAGTTTTTTAATAAGGGATTTCTCAGCATTTAAATGCCACAAACCAAACCTAAAAACATACCTCATTGTGTACAGCAGAGTCCCATCATCCTGGATTCGAAGAAGCTTATTTGGCATTGTCATATTATGAGCTACCGATTTCTTCCCATTGTGAAAGAAGGTATCTGGAGTCCAGATTTTGCTAGCCATTAAATTGTTAAGTCGAAGGATGTTCATAGGACCTTTAAATTTTAATCGTTCATCTTTCCATTTTTGTCGAAAGAAAACATCTATTGTATATTCCTGAAATATAAAATAGGATTCTTTTGAAAATAATAAATTTTTTGGATACAAGAACACTATAAAATTCCAATAAAACTAATAAATAGTTTAAAAAAGAAAGCTATACTGAGAGAAGTAAATTTTGAATTAGAAAGATCATTCCTTAATCTTATAAATAAATGTTGCCACTTACAATGGGGAAAAGCATGTGTATTTACACAATTAGCTACATATTGTTATGAAAATGAAAGAATACATTCACGTTATCTGTTCTCTTTCGGTTGAACAAGATCTCAGTCAAACTGCTTGACTGCATCCCATGGTTTAGAACCACTCAGAGAGGAGGCAGGCTGGCGCAGGGTTTGAGTGGATTGTTTTAAGTCATTTATCTCAAGAAAGAATGAACAAGCAACCATCTCGGTAGCAAAAAAAGAAAAAGAAACAACTATCAAACACGCTGTCAGCTCTGCTCTGTATGAGTCATCATCTCCTGTTGCCAAAGAAACTGTAGAGTATCATATTTTTTTAATCCTAAAATATGTTAAGATACCATATTGTTAGCAGGAATGCATTAGAGGATGATGATTTTAATAAAGTTTATTTAATGAAATTACTTGTAATAAAAATACTTTAAGTTCTTAGAATACTTAAAACCCAAATATTTTGCAAATAAACTTCCTTAGCTTAAAATGTAGTTTTAAATATTCACACAGACCAGTTAGTGGTCAATTCCTCTACTGTCTTTCTCCCATACTTTATTAGCTGAATCTCTCTCCCTCTGATTCTCATTCCCCCGTCCCTCTCCCTCCTACCTTCCTTTCTCTCTCTATCTCTGTCTTTCTTAGGATAAGAGAATGTGTACATTTTAGACGAGATATACAAATCCACAACTGTGAATACTGAACAATCTATCAGATGTGAAATGTTTTGTCAATGCATGTTTGTGCAAACACTCACATGATAAATAATTAAAATATTCAATGACACACCTGAGATTGGAAATTCAGAAACTGTACTTTGGCCACAAAGCCACAATTATCAAACGTTTGAAAATAAATGCTTCAGCAATTAGCAATTGAACTCAACTAAAATTGCGTGTGTAAAAAAGGACAGATTAAAAATACCATATACTTATGAAAATATCAAACCATTTGTACAAATTCTAATCAAGTAAACGAAAATAATTGATCCCCAGTGATCTCTCAAAAATTAAATGGAAGAAGATAATAAGTATCAGCCACAGGTAATGGCAAACGAACAGGAAAGGAACAGTGTCTCTGGGCTATCCTCCTAATCCTCGGGAGAAAACTACATAATCAAATCCACCCTCACTCTCTGCAATTTAGTCATTGTTTTAAATGTTTCATTCCACAGAAATGGAATTCAATTAAAAAAAAACTAGATTAAGAGATAAGTCTTTGTATATAAGTTTTTGTGCAAGTGTTTCTTTCCAACTGTGGTTCCCTCGAATCCAAGCCAAGTGTGACTACATATGACATTTACTTTTCCAGGCAAACTGAATTTATTTTACAACTTTTTATAAAACTTCAAATTCAATTTTTCCATTTCTGTAAAATTATGATATGTTTTATCTGTCTCAGAAGCTATTGCTACGACAATCATTTCCTACAGACCTACCACATAGAGAGTAAGTTTCAGGTGATCGCTTTTAAAAATTGTTTTTCAGAATATCATTTGTTTCTGAGCATTCACAGTGTCCCAAATGTGCCCTACCAACCAATCCAGTGTGATCTTGGCCTTTTTCTCCCACCCCCAGCAGGCACAGTCATGTTACACTCTCGACAATTTTAACAATCCCCACTGCTTGCCATTCCTCAAACCCAGCAAGTTCCCTACCTGCCTGGAGCAAGAACTCTACTCACAACCACACTCCCAGTCCTTTGAACACCTGGAAAATACACAGTCAGCTCTCTCTGTGTCTTTATCACTCATAAAGCCATTACTGCAAGATCATATACTGCAATTATACATTTGATCCTCTGCCTCCCAACTAGCTTGCAAATCTTCAAGAAAAGGACTGTGGCTTTCATTTGTGTATTATTTTATTTTGTCTTTAGATATATAAGAGCATATAAAGAATATTACAAACACCTTGTAACCATCACAAGCAGAAATGTTGTCACAAATATCACTGAAGACTTCCCTCTCCTGTTTATCTCTCCTTAATCACATTCCCCTACTCTCTGAGGAAACAATTATCTTGAATTTAATGTTTATGATTCCCATACACATACTTAGACATTTACTATATATGTGTTCTGTGTCTCATTTTTAACATTTATAGAAATGGTACCACACTGTGCATATTTTTCTGACGCTTGGCTTTTTTAGTTACTTCTTGAGAGCTATTCATGGAAATACATGTAGTCCTTCTATTCATTTTTTCTCCCCCGAGGAAGATTAACCCTGCGCTAATTACTGTCAGTCCTCCTCTTTTTGCTGAGGAAGCCTGGCCCTGAGCTAACATCTGTGCCCATCTTCCTCTACTTTATATGTGGGATGCCTACCACAGCATGGCGTGCCAAGCGGTGCCATGTTGGCACCTGGGATCCGAACTGACAAACCCCGGGGCCGCCGAGAAGCGGAACGTGTGCACTTAACCGCTGTGCCACCGGGCCGGCCCCCCATTCTATTCATTTTTACTGCTATGTAGCAGCCCCTTGTAAGAATATTTCACAATCTTCAATTTTTTCCTTGATCTTGAATTTTTTTTCTTTTTCCAATTTGTCACTATTGTAAGTAATACTGCTATGAACATTCTTGTACAGCACTTTAGTACAAAGGTGTAAGAGTTAGTTTAAACCAGAGGTCAGGAAACTTTTTCCGTAAGGGGCAGTTAGTAAGCATTTTAGGCTTTGCAAGCCATATGGTCAGTACGACAACTACTCAACTCTGCTCTTGTGCAAAAGCTCCCAGAGACAATAGATAAATGAGTGAGAGTGGTATGTTCTAACAAATCTTTGTTCACAAGAATAGGCAGCTGACAGGATTTGGCCCTAGCATGCCCACCACTGCTCTAGAGTAAATTGATAGTAGGATTACCAGAAATTACCATATGTGCATCATAAAGAGAGAGGCTTGAGCAGAAGCAAGATAATTAGCTTAGAGCAGTAGTTTACAAAGTGTGTGGGTGCGTGGGGGGCATCTATTTGGGTGTAGGAAGAAAAATAATGGAACCTTTATTTTTATATAGAATTCTTATCTAAATATAAGAAGCAAATGAAGCTTTGCTAACAGATCATACGTGGAATGATACTGGCACTCTCACTACGTCCATAAGTAGATGACGGGCATGTATGTAAGGCATCCTATGGAAAGAGAATGAGCCACAACAGGGAATGGTCAAGTGATACCTCATTAATTTGCTGTCAGTGTACTGTGATTTGTACTCAGATGAGTTTGCAAGTTATAATATCTAGTTTCGATTAAACTAAATAGTGAAAATGACAAGTGGCTTCAAAAACTATTGCTAAATGACACCATGGATTGTATTCACCATGGGAATATCACTTCTATGCCTGATATGAGCTCTTCATTAGGCACATTAGGAATTATGAACTAATCAAGTCTAAAAAGAAATCTGCAAAAGCAAATTTACAATTATCAGTGAAGCTATTTAAAATGTGGTTTTACACCCATTGTGATAAGCTTCATCTGAAGCACACGTTGTACCTTGAAATGCTGGTTAATGACAGCATAAGGCCATTGCAAATACTAAGTTATTTTAAAAACGAAGCATCAAGAATATGAAGACAGACATCTAAAATTGGTGGATGGGTTTTAAAAAATTAGCAGGATGGTTCAATAACCAATAGCCAATGACACACTTCTTAAATTTGAATTTACATAACTTTTTCATCTACAACAGTCATCAAAATTAGTATTAAAATAATATGAATTTAGAATCAGACCTTTGGATTGCTATATTATAAAGTATTTAAGAAAGATATTTAAAAATAATAAAGCATATTTAACTATATTAATTGCTAAAGTATTATTATGAAGAGCAATCTTAAGTGAGAGCAAAATCTATTTAATTAATAAACATAATTATCCCTGAAATAACATGTATTTTAACTTCATCCCATTCCAATTTCTGCTTTAGTGCTTATGTTATAATATTTCAATATATAAATACAAAAGCATATAGATATAGATATATAAATACGTAAACAAATAGAGTTGATTCACTAGTTTTCATGGTTTTTAATGCTTTATAGACGAAACAGCAGGGAAAGGAGACATTTCAATCAAATAATATTTATTTCCTATCCACTAAGTACAACAGGATTTCCAAACAAATGATTTGCATCTGATTTCCATACATGTATATATAATGCACACTCTCAGTATTTGAAAAGAATATTCTTGAAAGTTTCCTTAAAATGTACCTGATGTTTTCCATGAGTATATCCTAATGTAGTAATTATTTGTGTATTACAAGAAAATTGCCAGAGAAGTACAAAACAATGCAACTGCTTCGTACAAACAAGACAGACCGATGAACTGAGATTCTAAAAGAAAGAAGTATCACCAAGATCAACTACAAAATCTCTCAGAGAATATACCAACAACTAAGAAGCAGATTTAGAAAGAAAGAAAAAAATTCACCAGCATATATCAGCACGCAGTTATCCTATGGCCTATGTATAGAAGATGTGAGGCTGACTGTTGGGTGAGACTAAAGAGTTAAAGAATCTATACACTTCAAGACTTGAAAAATTCTTTATAGAAAATTTAATCCAACTTCTGCTTTTTATTGATGGGATTATAGATAAATTCAGTGACATTCCTGTTTCCAAGCTTGTTAGGGGCAGAACCCAGAAAAGGATGCAGTTTCCAGTCCAATGTTTTTACTACCACTAAGTATTCCATAATTTGTATTGCAAACAATGAAATCACTCTCTATTACACAGCTTATTGTACAAACATGATTTCAAGGACAGTAACTTAGTGAAGACAGCATATTTTTTAGTGCCTGGCTACATTAATTATAAGTCATTGCTTGTAGCCAATTTCTGAAGAATTATATCTATCCACTAAAACATAATCAAATTGTAGGATTGCTCTTGGAGCGATTTCACATTTACATTGATTTACCAAGTATGTTTTAAAGTAAGAAAATTTATTTCATTATACCCTTTTTGCTAATAAAGGCTAGTCTCCTTTGAGTAAGTTCCAATCAGTGTATTTCTTCTATAACGAAGAAAAATGTGGTTTATGAAGCAGGTTTGTAGCAATTAAAGAAACAACACCCTTGGAATATACAAGAATAGTTAAGCTCAAACACTTTCAGTTGGTACTCAAAGGGGCATGAACAACAAATTAAGCCCAGTATTAGCATTGCAAAAAATTGCAAAAAGTGAGAAGCTTAAGAACAGATCAGCCAAGTGTCAATAAACCCAATTAGTATAAGATCATAAAAGCCTATTATGCAAAGATGCTCACACAAAGACAGACTGCAGAATACCACGGCAACTGTGTGATCCAACCGGGAGGTAGGTAAGATGGCTGGGCTTTCTTTTTGGAACTAGAGGTTGGGCAAGTTTCACAAACAAATTAGAAACTGATACTAAAGATTCAGATTCTAATAGTAGATTAGTAAAATATATCCAATCAAACTATTCAAAATGATTAATAGTTATAATATGTTAACTGCAATTCACTTTGATATAATTTATTTAAAATTCACAATAATCTTATTCAATATGCAAAAGTATCCCTATTTCATAGGTGGGGAATACTTCAGAAGCCATATTTATTTTAAAAGAAAGAGAGAAAGTGATATAATTTATTTAAAATTCACAATAATCTTATTCAATATGCAAAAGTATCCCTATTTCATAGGTGGGGAATACTTCAGAAGCCATATTTATTTTAAAAGAAAGAGAGAAAGCCAAAATTTAATCTCAAACCTTATGCTTCCTAACACCATGCTCTTTTTGTTACAGCATATATAAAAATAATCCTTGGAGGCAGGACATCAGAATGAAATTTCCTTCTTTTATAGACCAATAAATGGATGCTAGTCACGGATTATGAAAGGTTACAGGGAGAATTTAGCTGCAGAGCTGAGACTGGAGTTTTAGAATCTCTGTCAAAGTCTTCTTTCCACATTTAAAACTGACTCAAACACAAGATCGAAGGAAAAAATAATAAACTGAGTAATAAGAAGGAGCTGTAAAGAGCATGGGATCTTAAGTCAGGTAAACCAGAGTACTTGAGCTTGAGCAGGTTATTTAATTTCTGTTTATTTCAGTTGACTTATCTGCAGAATGGTGATAATAATAGAACTTACTTCATGTAAGGATGAAGTGAGATAATATGTCTCAAGTGCCTAGAAACAGTTTGGACATCAAGGAAGGTATGAATTACCTTCAAAGTATCCTTCTGCCCGCATTCCCCACACTCAACAAAAGGTGACCTGACAAGGGAGGGACACCCAGCAGCAAAAGGTCACAAAGTAAAGTGCCAGGGGCAGAGGCTGAGTAGGATGCCACAAGAGGTCCATTAAAGAATAAGCCACTCGTGTGTTTTGTGTTTTGGGCAACAAAGAGATCCCTGAGAAGAAATCGCAAGTGTGCCCCATGAGAGAGCCTGCTTTTATCTACCAGCCATACAAATGGCCAAGAGAGAACCACTAACAGAACAAACCAAGTAATAAGATATTTTTCCCCCTTTTCATAATCTCCCCTCTCCTTACCTCAATTCTGGAAGACCCAGACAGAGGAGAGGACAGGATCATGGCCTGTCACCCACTGTACATCCCTTAGCTGTGAACACGGCTGAGAAAAGGAGAGAAGATCTAAATGGCATAAGAGATTGATCTTTAAATTGGACAGAACCGGAGTCTTTGATATTTGAAAGTGAACAGAAAGCCACAGGATGCACCTGAGATACGGTCATGATGTGGGGAAAGAAGATGCAAAGAATGAGGTGTTGTTGAGTTTGGTCAGTTGAATTTCTAAAGCCTCTGGAATAGTCCAAACGTTTTCTCACGGCCTCCAAGGCCCTGCATAACATCTCCCTTCTTTACCTCTCTAGCCTACCACATGACAACTCTCCACCACATGACAACTCTCCACCACATACTCTGCCTACAGCAATACTGATATTGCAGGGTCTCTGGTGTGTCATGCTCCACCTCACTACCCTTATTCATCTCTGTTGCAGTCTCTCTTCCCTATCAATGCCTACATCTGGCCAACTTTTACTCCACAGGGAGAACAAGGACCATGACCACCTTCTTCCATGCTATATCACGAGCATCTAATAAACTGCCTAGAACATGGGAAATTAATAATAATCAGTCCATGAATGAATGAATGAGAGGAGTCCTTGGAAAATAAACGTTCTAACAGGAATTCTGGGCAACAGAGCTTGACTACTAGATTAGGAGAAAGGCATCAGTAGAGGCAGATGGTGGAAAAGCTCTTAGATATCTTTTGCAGTCACCTGAATGCAACACTCTAATTCTTAAATTCGCAAGTGTTAAGTGTGTCTGTATAACTATATTAAACTAATCACAGTAGGAATTTCTTGTGTATAATAGGTATATTTTAAAGAATCTTGACACATATCATAAAGGACCAGACCATAACAAGTTCTCTGCTAACAGAGATCTACTTGTTTTAAAGTTTTATTTAGGGGTGCTTTTATGGCTTTTGGGGGGCAATTGGCTATAAAGCCCTTCATGATCTGGCTCTGATTTATTTTCTAGCCTCATTTCGCCCCAAATCCCTAAGAGCATTCTAGGTTCCAGTCACACTGAACTTTTACATTGCACTAAACTCAACAAACTCTTTCAATTTCTGCTAAAACATTCTTCCTGTTACGTGGCTCACCCATCCTTATTTGTCCACCTCAGCTATTTTCTTTTCACGGAGACCTTATCAGATAGAGATATCCTCTACCCACATCCCCTCTGCTACCATATTAATCCATAAATACTTCAAAAGGAATCATGGTCACAGCGTTTTGAAATGGATGATTTTTCTTAGCTGTCGCCCCACAACACTGTAAACAACTTGAGGCCAAACATTGGTTATACTTAAGTATTCAGCTCCTGACACTGTGACAGACAGAGTACGTCCTGAGAAATCTTGTTGAAATGAACAAATACAACTCATGCCTTCCAGTAGCTCAGGCTGCAGTAAAGAAGAAAGACATGTAAAGATTTTTATAAGCCAGTGTGCAAAGCCATAAAAATATGTGAATACCATGTGGTGGCGCACAAGGACAAGAAGGACTGACTCTACTTGGAGTAGCCTAGGAAAACATCAGAGAAGATGAAATTTGAGCTTGGCCTCGAATAAATGAAAGATCCCCAATTGTCAGAGGAGGAAAGCATAACAAGAACAGGGAAAAACATCTGCAAGGCCAGAGAGTTGTTAAAGATGATGGCATGTTCAGAGAACAGTGGGAAGTTTAACGCAATCTTTAAAAATAAAAGCCTCATGGAGAGTTAGAATGCCTTACAGCTACTGCCCTCTGTCTCACCTCCCATCCTCAACCACGTTGCTTAAAAATGTTGCCTCCACTCTTTCTCCATTTCCTCACCTCCCACAAGCCTCAACCCACTGCAATCTGGCTGCTTTTACCACGCTCAGCAAATACCTCCTTGTTCTTAATCTAATGACAAATTCTCTTCTCGGCCTTATAATATATGACTCTGTTGTTCTCTCCCTACTTTTGCAATGCTCTCCTGCACTGACATTAAAACCATGTTCTCCTGGTATTGTGGGAAACCATTAGGAAAATCTTCATCGTGGGATCTGAGACCTTCTGTGTTTGCCAACAATCCATGTGTAATGGTATCTCCTGGAAAATGTATGGCAGTAACATCAAGAGATAATATCTATTATTCTTAATCAAGGCAAACAAGTTCTGCGCGGCTTTCCCCAAAAGACAGGTTCCACCCTTGCAGCCTGGGGAAAGAACATGCAATCTCTGCAATTTTTATTTTAAAAGTCACTTTGTGTTCAGAAGTTATAGTAGTTGTTTGCTATTTCGTTTATACAAAAGAATGAGTGGGAGGGGGTAAGGAATGGCCCCCTCTCAAGGAAGCCAAGAGAGCTATGACTGGCTGTAGTTGGTTCCTACAACCCTCCCTCCTGCAGGAAGGTAATGGATGGAGTCAAACTAGTCAAACTGCCTTTATCTGCACTCTTTTCTGGAACTGTTACCCCATTCTCCAGGTGAAGTTTTACTGTGGGCAAAACCTACGGGTTCTTCCCATTACCAAATAAATTATAGCAACTTCAGTATACAGAATCCTACCTTGACAGAGGGCTGTCAGTGATACAGATAATCTGACTACTGAATCTCATTCATTGCATGTGATAAGGAATAAAAGGTAGTGGCCTCTGACTTCTGTGGCTACAGATCAAAGCAGAGTCTAGCTCAGAGAAGGGAATCACCCTGCATTTTGACAGACATCCATGGTTGCTCCTTCTCAGTCTCCTCTGCCTTTTTTTTATCCTCTTGAATTCTAGAGTTTCTGTGAAAGTATGATGACCATTTTACTCTCATTTCTTTCCCTGAACCAATTTTATGTATGCCCATGGTTTTTAACTACTATCAGATGGCTCCGAAAATCAACTGCACTCTCAGCCCTTCTCTTGAGCTCCAGACCTGTCTGCTACCCAGACATCTCCAAATAAATCTCTCACAGAAATCCCAATTCACTATGTCTGAAACATAAATACTCTTCTCCTAAACACCAAAACAAAAGTAAAAACTTTTCTTCCTGTATTTCACATCCCAGTAAATTGTACCACCATCCACCCAATCTCCTAAACCTTCATCCTCAACTTCTCCCTTCAATCCCTATATCCAACAGACCACCAAGTCTTATGAATTCCACCACATGGAGGTCTTTTAAATCTCTTCAGTTCTTTCCATCTTCACTACCACTACCCTGGTCCAGTCCACAATCATTTCTTGCCTGGAATGCAACTGCTTTCAAACTAGTTTTTCCTTTCCTCATCCACTAATACAAATTACCGGAATGCAGAAAATCAAGCTCTGTCCCATCCCTTCTACAGAACCCCTACCCTCCACCAATCCTAAAATGGCCTTTTGCTGCCCTCAGCATAAAGTCAAATACTTTAACCTGTTAAGATGCAGACTGTCATGCCCCACAACTAGAAATTATGATTCCGCAAATCATAGTAGGAGCCCAAGAAATAATTGTTTTAATAAATAACTCCCGGTGATTCCAATACAAGTGTTCATGAATCCCATTTTGAGGAACATTATTAAAAACCTAAGAGGATGCCGAAAAATATTGTCTGAATAAATGAATATTCCTCAAGTCTAATTCATATCCTTCCAAAATATCAATTGATAATCAACTTCTTCATGCTAGCTTTAAAGTAAGTAAACATTATTACGTTACTTTTGATATACAATACTTGCCATGTTTGTAGCAGTTTTCCTTATCTAGTTACATTTAATAATGACAATTTCTGATGAGCTAACAAATAAATCCAGTGTCGATTTTTGAACAAATATTGAGATTTCATAACTCTCTAAACCTCCCTATGATGTTAATTACCAAACTACATAACATCCCGATAGCTTCTGCACTCTATGTTTTCATAAGATGGAAAAGTATTAACCAAGGGGACCTATATGATTAATAAAACAAGGTCACCACTTACCTGACTGCCTATTTCTTAACAGTATAAGGGTAAACTCTGGATCAGAAATTTTGAGATGACTTCAAAGTTTTCCTTGTTCAAGTTCTAACCCTAACACTTAGCACTGCAAGAGACAATCATTTGAGCTGAGGTTCCTTGTCTAGGCTTGGTAGCAATACCATTTACGCTTGAAGAATATGCATACACAGTGAAAACATTTACTAATATGGGAAAAGCCATCCATCCTATATAGAAACCAAGGAAAGAAAAAAAACAAAAGACAGAAGAGTGAGCTATAAATTACTAAAATGTACATGCCTACTACAAACTTTTTCAACTGTCAGCTACTAGTACATTCAAAAGTATAATTACCTATTTACTCATGAATTTTTGAAAGTTGAAATAAAAGACTTTTAAACTTAATTGCAGACACTGTAATTAGAATCTTTCATTATAATTTAGATCTGCAACTTTCTTTGGACAATTACACTGGTTAATAATTCTGGGACAGCAGTGTGTGCATGTATGTGTGTGTGTCTGTGTTCTTTTGGTTCTTAATTCTTTTTGCTATGCCTCTTTTTCCTCTCAGGCTAATGTCACAACAAATCTACATCACTGATCTGAACAGGAGGACTTAGGGGTTGAGGTCTTGCTACTGAGTATGCACACTGCATAGAAATAAGAGTGTTATCACCTAGGCTACTAAAAGTGAAATTAAACTTATTCTTTACTTTTTCCCCATTACTAAATTGCTTCTGCAAGACATGACTTAGATATCTTCATATCCACTTTTACATAGGGGTAACAATAATACGGGTGTGTTTTCCCTCTGTATCATAATACATTTTTCTCTTTAGTGTCACATCCAAGTTTCATTTCTTGACCTGGCCATCTATACTAACGTAAACTCAAACTTTAACGCATTATTTATCTTGCTTTCCAGAAAAAGTAATATAGAAATTAAAAATCACTCCATTTGATCATCAGGAAGACCAAATCATTTGTCTTCACAAAATGTATACATGTTTTTAAATTAAGCATTATCTACTCCAATAAATTTACAATATGAGTGCGTGTGTGTGTGTCTGTATTGTATATACATAAGTTACACAACTTTCATTTTCCTCAGCTTCATCTTCTTTAGATTTGGACAAATATCAAACAGTACCTGTTCAGTGATCCAACTATCTCTTGACTCTTAATCAAAATCCTCCCCATATCACACATCATTATGTATACCCATTATCAGTGTATTGATTCTCAGCTCCAAGTCTATCCTCCTTTCTCCTTCTTTGTGATACAGGGAAGGATTCTGTAAACACTGCTCCTATGCCAACTCACACAACATTAGGCTTGGTCAATACAAAGTGGTAGAGGAATACTCCAACGTCACGGAAAGAGAAGAGGGCTTTTCTGTCTGGTTCTCTTTCTGGTTCAGATGCATTTTCATTCTTTGGTACAATTTCAAAGGACTAGCATGTTGTGAGTTTTCAGCCACTAGGCAGGATGCTCTCATGGACTGGTTTCCGCATGTACCTTCACATGTTTCTTTACCTGCAGCAGTGGCGTGTTTCTGTAGCAGTAACATCCTCTCAAGGGGATCTGAATCTTGGTCCCAGGGGGGAAGGACTCTCTCCAAGGACTTAGTTCCTTCCTTGTTCATCACGCTTCACTCCTAGAAGTAGATGCTGCCTTCTGCATTGCTAATTCTGTATTGCTTGGAGTCTTCTTTTATCCTGTTCTATTATTTAACCACCTTGTACTGGTTAATAATTCATTATATTAGATTTTCTCTGTTCAAATTATGTTATGGATCCTTTCCTCTGACTGGATTCTGACGATAGAGTAAGTAGGTGCCCACTTGGTGGTCTTGCCATTAATCAGACTTCCTCCAAACAAACTACTGGTAAGACTGAGTACACAAGGTGAATAAAGATGGAAATAAAGGAGAAAATCTGACAAGACCAATGAGAATTCTATAGGACTGTGTTAGGCTAGGTGATTCAAGGGAAACATACAGTTAGAAAAACATCTAAGGCCTTCAAGCATTCAGAGCCTACTGAGACGTCAAATACGTATTTCATTTTGGGGAATATTTCCACATAAAGGTGCACATGCACACACAATTACACGCATTTACACACACATACACTCCGATATAGAGAAGGAAAACTAAAATGTCAAAGTAAATGACTTTTTAATTTAAACGTTGCCAATTACAATCCCACTCACCTCAATTCAATCTATATAAAATTCAGGGTATTAAGCATATGTTAACGTTTATAAAATGTGTGGTAGGGCCCCCCCAAATAACAAAGTGTATCTTGAGCTTGCTAAAATGTTTTTAAAGTTCTTGGGCTAAATTCACTGATGAAACCAAAGTTATCAGTTCAATTCAGACATGAGGAAATTTCAATTTGTTCCTTTGCTAATGACTGCACATGTAACATCAGCTACCAGCTTCTTCTTATTTAATTTTGCATATAAACTTAATTAACATTTATTTTATTTTTTAAGAATGACAGCAACAGACAGGACTACAAACACACAACAGTTAGAAGCACTATCACCTAAGAATGACTGCTTCACCTGCACATGGTCCTGTAGCACAGGCTTTCTTCCATTTTGTTTTTTTACTTGATTTTTCCCAGAATTCAGGATTTGTAAAAATAAGTAAATTTTCTGACAATGCCTGGGAGGAATTTCTGCATGTAAATGGTAGCTGAATGATGATAGTTTCTTTCTTATTTTTAATTTCAACTTTATTGAGATATAATTGACAAATAAAATTGTAAGATATTTCAAGTGTACATTGTGCCAATTTGATATATGTAGGCATTGTGAAAGGACTCCCTCCATCTACTTAATTAACACATCCATCATTTCATTTATTTATTAGTTTTATAGTGAGAACATTACAATTCTACTCTCTTAGTGAATTTCAATTATACAGAACAGTATTATCAACCATAGTCACCAAAGTCATTTACTTTGACATTTTAGTTTTCCTCAGACCTGACTCATCTTACAGCTGAAAGTTTGAACCCTCTTACCAACTTCTCCCCACTTCCCTCATCTCCCAGTCCCTGGCCACCCCTTCTCTACTCTCTGTTTCTATGAGTTCGACCTTTTCTTTAAATTCCACATGTAAATGATCATGCAGTATTTGTCTTTCTCTGTCTGACATCTCACTTAGCATAATGCCCTCAGAGTCCATCCACGTTGTCGCAGATGGCAGGATTTCATTCTTTCTTGTGGCTGAATAATATTCCACTGTGTATATACACATCATGTTTTCACATCTTGGCTATTGTGAATAATGCTGCAATGAACATGGGAGTGCAGATATCTCTGTTTTCATTTCCTTTGGATGTAGATCCAGGAGTGGGATTGCTGGATCATATGGTAATTCTGTTTTCACTTTTATTTTTTATTTTTTGCTGAGGAAGATTAGCCCTGAGCTAACATCTGTTGCTAATCTTCTTCTTTTTTGTGCTTGAGGAAGATTAGCCCAGAGCTAATATCTGTGCCAGTCTTCCTCCACTTTATATGTGGGTCGCTACCACAGCATGGCTGATGAATGGTGTAGGTCTGCACCTGGGATACAAACTCACGAACCTGGCTGCCAAAGCAAAGCACACTGAATTTAACCACTATGCCACAGGTGGGCCCTATTTTTATTTTTTTGACTAACCTCTATACTGTTTTCCAGAGTGGTTTCACCAGTTTACATTCCCACCAATGGTGCACAAGTGTTCCCTTTCCTTCACATCCTTGCCAACACATTGTCTCTAATATATTTGATTAAAGCCATTCTAACATGTATAAGGAGATATTTCATTGTTGTTTTGATTTGCATTTCTCTGATGGTTAGTGATGCTGAGCACCTTTTCATGTACGTATTGGCCATCTGTTTGTCTTCTTCAGAAAAACGTCTATTAAGCTTTTGTGTCCATTGTCTAATCAGACTGTTTGGTTCAATTACTATTGAGTTGTGTGAGTTCTTTATATATTTTGATATTAACCTCTTAACAGATACATGATTTGCAAATATTTTTCTCCCAATCTACAGGTTGGCTTTTCATCCTGTTGATGGTTTCCTTTGCCATGCAGAGCTTTTTAGTTCAATGTAGTTCCACTCGTTTACTTTGGGTTTTGTTGCCTTTGCTTTTGGTGTTAAATCCAAAAAATCATTACCATGACTTATGTCAAGAAGCTTATCTCCTATGTTTTCTTCTAGGAGTTTTATGGTTTCAGGTGTTAATACTCAGGTTTTAATCCATTTTGAGTTGAAGCTACTAGCTTTTCAAGTGGTGTTAGTAATGTCAAAGACTGGTCAAAACAAAGGGGTGGAAGATTAATCTAATCCATTACCAATACTGAAAAAAAAGTCACTTCATACATTTTGCTAAAGATATATGACCTGAGTTTGCCTAAAACTCCCAAATAACAAATATTTTGTATGTCTAGAAAAAAATATATATGTACATTTATGTATATCTATGTACATATGTATATTTTTGGGGTTTATTGTTTTGAGGTAAAATAATTACTTTGAAAAAAAATTTCAATATAGTAACTATGACCACTAATACTCACAAGAGAAAAGCTACAACATTGAAAACTTTGATATTTTGGGGTCCTGTATCATTTGCCTTTCTGTTTTGGCTGGAAAAAGACACCAGAGGTAATCAAATAAGAACCACCATTTATAGGATATTCTGCTAGTTTTTCAATGTGGTGCTTGAAAAAATTCTGACTCTGCACTTGATTCCACGCAAAAGTTAGGTGCTCATTCTCACTCTGTCTCTAATATTTGGGAGTATTTACTAAGACAACCTGCACAGAAGTATTATCTTTATAGTCAACTAATAGCTATTGGAATACACACTCTTGGTAAATATGTCTCTGTCATCTTTTTAAGCTCCTGTACACTCTAACGGCTTATGGAAAGAGCTGTATTAATATTTCAGGTCACAACATAAGATACTGCAAGGGAGGGGGAAGAGTTATATTGAAGAGTGGGATTTTTCCTGTTGTTCTAGGACTGTGTCTAAGTCCTAGAGTTGAGGGGGGAAAAGAAGCACTTAAATCTTCACATTTTAATTTGCAAAAACTTCAAAGATCTGCTAGTGTTTGGTGTCAATCACCTTCTGATCACCTCCTGAAAGCTGGGGATACCCACCCTTTTGCCACCTCATATTTCAGCCATCCAAGTCAATACAAGAAAAGGACTATGAGGTCAAAGAAGTGGCTCTGACGGAAGAAAAAGAGGATTTTTTTAATGATAAAAGTGGCATTTCTACTCCCTAAAGAAAAAGTAGGGAGGTCCCAATAGATTGGCTAATAGTGTCTATGAGTGTCTGCAAAAAGGGAAGATCTTTTGTTTTTTGTTTGTTTCTCCATATGGAAAACCTTCAAACTTGTCAACATTCTCCTTGCGCTCTCAGAGAAAGAAAAGAAATTGGAGAGAGATGATACGATGTAGGAAGACCAGGCAAAGAAGAGACAGGGCATCTCCTCTAATTCTCACTCCCTGGGCAATAAGGAAGGTGAATGAGAAATTATTTCAACAACAAGTTCTATAACAGAGCACTACAGTTAGCAGTAGAAATGGAGGACTGATAACCAAAATTTTTACGCTTAATCAAGATTATTTTATCTATTATGTTTCTAGCCCACCAGTTTCTAACCCACCAGACCAATTTCCCTCTCCTATCTATCTCATTTTAAAGAAACATAAACACCAGTTCCATAGACTCTAAGAATGTCAAGATTCTAATTTTCTTTAGATTGATGTATATGTGCCTACTATGTATGCGGAATGTATGTATTGTACGTATGTAGATAGCATGATAAGGCACCCACCTTACTCAAGGCCAATAGAAAATTTCCTTTTATAACTCTGACTATGACCACATTCTATAGGAAGCAGTTGTCTGCGAAACCATATAGACTTTACTTACGGAAGTCCAAGCAAGTGCCTTAATCCTAGAAAAAGATTCTCAGTAATACAATTATTTTCATTTAAACAATGGTTTACCACACTGTAGCCAGGTAGACAAATTTTGAAGAGAATATAAGGGCTAATCTGAACACTCAGGCTGGAACAGTGCACCACAGACACAAACATTACCATCTCTAATTCTCCGTATTTGGGAGTAGACTAAATAGGCATGAGACAGATACATAATTCTGTAACACTAAAGATGCTTGTCTATTCTAAATTATCCCCATCTTCACTTCCCATTATATGAAGTAAAAATACTAGTTAATGAAAAACTCACCATATCTGTATCTGAGACAGGGCCAAAACTGGTCACGTAGATATTTGTGAAGACTTCAGTGATGCTGTCTGATATGAGAAAAAGAGATTGAATATAGATATTATATAATGAGAATCACAGGAAAGAAAAGTGGTCAGGTACATGGCATGGTTAGAAAGCTGCATGATATTTAGGAATATTGCTTTTTACTTTGTTTTCAACTTTTACAGATAACAAAAATAGCTATATTGCTCAATTATTGCATAGGTTCTCACAATCCTAAACACTAAATGCCTAGAAGTATCAGGACATTCTTTCATATCACGACAACCCAGTTACAGCAATTTGTTTTAAGCATGTTGCTCAGAAATAATAGTTTCTTAGAAACTATCTTAAGTGAACTAGTTTACAATAAATTTACCACCAGTACTGAAAAAAAAGTATAGTTAGTATGGTTACCATTTGATATAGTCTTAAATTTGACCCTTCAACTAAATATTTCAGGTTGTATTTCATGGTGGTAGAGATTTAGTTTGTAGATTGTAAATTAATATACCTTCTCAATAAAGCACAAGAACAGATTGTTAATCACTACAAATAAATTTAATTCATTTTAATATAAAAAGTATTATTCGGTGACATAAAAGTAGAAGCAAATAACATACATTAATCACAATGGATTCCTTCCAAACAAGCTTGCCTTTAAATATATTTAAGACTGTCTGAAATGCTGAGAGTGAATTGAATTAGATTCTAAAGTTATGTGACTTATTAACTATAACACAATTAACTGGACTGCTCTAATAACTAAATGATTTAGACTTTTGATTTTAATTAAGCCAAATGGTGTTGGGAGAAAAGCTCAAAGAAAAGGTTATAAAAAAAACTTTTCAATGTTCTTATAAGGCAAAAAATACATCATTAATTTCCATCATCATGAGCTGAATGCCTCATCTACTGTCAAATTTGTCATTGCACACAAACTATATCATGAAATACTTTCATTATCATACTGGACATTAATTCACAGCCATGAAAGAAAGAGTAAATTAAATCTAGATATTATATCCAGTAAGGCAAAAATAAAAAGTAAAAAGGATTTTGAAATAACACAGTAGACTTTGAATGCTTACTCTTCAAAGGATTTGGAATATAATAATCCACGTGACAAACCTATGAGATAGATTTTCTGTTATCACCCCAATGTATGTGTACACTGATGTACTGAAAGGTAAGAAAATGTGCCCAGTGACCCACACTCAGTAAAGCAGATAGAGCCAGGTTTTAGAACCCAAACAATCTGGCTCCTGAGCCCTCAGGCTAAACCAAAGCCTTATACTACAGTCAATCACAAACCTGAAACTAAAAGTGTTTTCCCATTAACTACATATTTCTATTTGCTGCAATACTCTGTACCAAAAGCATAGTTATTGTGTTCCAAATAAATATATTCATTCAACTTTATTATTTTATATACTATTTTATTCCAAAAATTGTATTCATGAAATTTTATTAGAAAACTCATTTGAAACATAAATATATTGATAAAGTTAATTCTCAGCTGCCATCTTCCCCAAAGACCTGCCCAGGGTCAGCTTCAAGGGCATGCAACTTGTGCAACTGCCCAGAACTCCGTGCTCAGCAAAGCCCCATGCTGGGTTTAATGTTCTGTTTTTGCTCTCTTGAAATTCTTCATTATTTTTTGAATAAAGGACCCTGCATTTTCATCTTGGACTGGGCCTCACAAATTACGTAGCTAGTCCTGGACCTGAATTATATATGCTATAAGAAAGAAATTATGAAAAGGAAACCCAAGTTTGTATTTTCTTCTAATTCACACCAAATCAATCATGCTACCACATTTATTCAATAACAATTGAATAACACTTTAGTCATTATAGATATTGATTTAAAATGTTCCAGAGAAGAGAAATTAAAATGTGAAATAGCCTTCACCCAAAAAGAGGCAATGAAATTATTCTCCTCGGTCTGGGGCAGCAAAGTTAGAGAAGAGAGATGACAATAACATGTGAATATCTTCGTGCTAAGCATATGAAGAATATCCACTAGCTGCCAAGTGGCAACTAAAGAGTAAGGGAGAGTATTATCAGTACCTAGTGTCTGCAGGGAGGTGTCAGCTAAGAATCCAAAGAGAGGAAAAATAAGATTACCTTCAAAGCTATAAACAATAAGAGCAACAACTAAAGACGCAGAACACAGATATGCCAAGTTACCTTAAAAAAATGATTTGACTTCATAACCATAGTTAAAGAATGTATGCATTGCAAGGGATATTCTTCTGCTATATCCTTATCAGAAAAAAGGAAAATCAGCAAGGCAAACCCTGACCATGAATACCCAACAGTTACCTGAGTTTGGGAAAGAGATTCTTGGCAATGAGACTTTGAGGATTTCTATATGGACAAATGCGCAGAGCTGTAAAGAACCAACACGCATTAGAACGATATTTTAGTGGGATGACTGAAAATATCTGAGACATCTAACACAACTTTTCAGGGTTCTATATTCAAAGTGCAATCTCTGATTATGATTTGGCTTTCCTGAAGAGAAGAGAAGGGAAGGGAAAGAGATGGAAGGGGAGGGGAGGGAGGAGAGGGGCCATGAAATGATATGAACATAGTTTATTTTCAGATCTTGTGACACTAACTTATCAGAGTCAGTCCATAGTATCTTCTGACATATTTTGTTTTCTCGTGGATTTAGAACAAGGTTGGACTGTGTTGTTAAAACCTGTTACAATATTGTGATTCATGTGACAAATGTATGTTACAGCATAAACAAATGAACTGATATTCTGGTGGCAACCTCAGTCTCTGCATTTTAGGCACCAGGAGTTACTCTCTCAAGTCCTGATCACATTTAGTGGACACACCAAGCACTGTCCTCACTCAGGGCTTTCCCATTGGCTATTACCTCTTCTCCTCCATTTCTAGTTAATTGCTTCTCTGACTTTAAATCTCAACTTAATGTGCTCTCCTCAGAGCAGTGGTTCACTATTCCCACTACATAACGTAAGTCTTCTTTCATTTTCTCTGACACTTCCTTTTTTTATAGGACTTTTTAGAATTTGCATTATTTTCATGTCTTAATATTTTTTTACTTGTTTTTTTGTTTTGTATTTGGTCTGTCTCCCCAGCCAGGATTCAAATGCACTAAAAGACAGGAATGGTGACATTTCTGTTCACTATCATATACCCAGTGCTTATTGGCACAATGCCTGCCACATATTAGGTGCTTTATAGTTGAATACACAGATCATTTCCAATTACAGTTCATGCAGAACACATAATTCTCCCCAAATATTTCATCAACATTAACAATGGGCAAAAATAGCTGTTGCTACTCATAAGGAATGGGCACTGTCATTTGTGAAGGAAGAGCCCAAACTGTTCATCAACAGAGGGCGATTCAAGCCCAGGAAACTGGTTCCCAGGGAAGAAACTGAAAGTCAAGCAAAAGGGGAAAATGTATTTAAAGAAAGCACTATTTCAATGGAAATCAAACCTTAACTGTTGAACAGTAAGCAGCTTTTAATAGAAACATCCACCATGAGTTACCTCAAATTGTTTATCAGCTAAATTTTTGGTTTTAGAGATACCAACAGCATAATATGCAAAAGTAAGAGGATCTTCTATATAGATTTTTCCAAAAGCAAAAACACCATGAGGTTAATAACAGGTACTTTGGGAAAAATAAGGACTGTGTACACTAAACATAGGAGAACGTGTGATCCTTAGGAACAGTCAGTAAATTCAGGATAGCAGCTATCACTGAGGAGAGAGAAAGAGGAATAACCTTCCAAGGGGTACCGAGGGGGCTTCTAATGTATTTCTAACATTGCCCTCCTTTTAAAATTGATCTTAATCAATTTTGGCAAAGTCTTAAGATTTGATGAAGCTGGTCACGGAATAAATCATATTATTCTCTGTACTTTTCTGAATATTTGAAATACTTCATAGAAAAAAAATAAATGGCCTTGAAGGATATCCAAAATGAACATATAAATAATTTCAAGAAGGGTTTAAATTAACTCATGAAAATTGTTCTTCACTGGGTAATGCAGGATACAATAAAAATCAAACCTACTTTAAAATTTCATTGCAAATAGTTGCCTGGCTCATGAATACAGAAGGTGGGGTATCAGGTTATAAAGAAAGAGAGAGGTTGTATCAAAAAAGACCTGATGTGCAAAAATGATGAGAGTATCGTCTCTCTCTATATATATGGCAGCAGGGCATTCACTGAAGGACTTTGATCTGGAGAATGCTATGTCCAAGGTTATTGTACTAGAAGTGTTATGTTACAGTTATAAGAGTGGGAAAACCAAATCAGAGGAGATTAAAGACAATGTATCCAGTTTGGAGGATGCTGCAATAGTTAAGGCGAAAAAATATATAAAAAGACATTAAGAAAAGGAAAGTGTAGAAATCAAGGGAATAGGGGGCTTTTTTTTAAAGTGGTATTGTTAAAAGATGCTGAAATAGGCTCTTCTGTTTGACTACTAGAAGATCTTTAGAGCCTGGAAATTAGCTGTTGCAGTAGAATTGTAAGGGCATAAAACAAATGAAAGAGGACTGGAAAGTAAATGGATGGTGAGGACATGAAGATAGCAAGCAGAAAATATTTTCTTAAAATGCTTGTCAAAAAATATTTGGATGAAATCATGGATAGTTGAACTGTGCTGGGTAATGTTACACACAGTAGCAATCAGACCTTTCAAGCAAAAATTTCTAACATTTGGCAAGAGTAAAATCATATCTTTATGTAAAGCTTTTTGTGAAGGATTGATGGCCATTTGAAATTATGCATGTAAGGCTTGTTGTTTCCAGTGGTTCATTATTGGGTGTATGGCTTTCAACGCAACTGAATACAGCAGTGGGCTTTCATTACTTTCTCAATGAGGTCCACCTTACAATCCTACTTGAAAGTGCAACCTTTTCACATCTCTCCCTGGCTCTATGCATTCATTTACTTATTACGTTTACTGTTTACTGTCTATATCTACCAATATGGTAAACACAAGCTACATGGGGCTATCTCAACTTAAATTTCAATTAAATAAAGTGAAAAATTTACACTAGCCACATTTTATCCACATATAACTATCACTACCATACTGGATAGCACAGTTGAACATTTCCACATCATCACAGAAAGGTCTCTTAGATAGCACTAGTCTAAATCCTCCCACTAGAAGTAAAGCCCCAGGAAGACAGGGATTTTTGTTTGTTCAGGAAAGTAAAACCCCAGCACAGAACCACCCCTGACATCGTGCATATTCTTAATAAATCTGTGTCGAATAAACGGCTTCTCATTCTTAGTTCAGAGTCATTTAAAGTACATAGCCTCTGCTATCATAATGGAGCTTACTATAGCCTAGTGAAGAGAGATACTTTGCAAAATCAAACAAATACACAATGACAGATATGATAGAAGCTATGAGAGCATATAACAAGGGAAGACTCCTTCTCCTGGAAATATGTTCTTCTCTTGGTCTCTGGAACACTACAATCTCTTGATTTTATTCCAACCTCACCGATTGCTTCTCAGAATCTTTCACTCCTATTCCACCAACCTGTTAAGACTAGAATGCCCAACATTCAGTTTTTGGTTATTTTCATTTATACTTACTTTTGATTATTTATTTCATGTACTCAAGGACTCTTGAATTTCTATTTTAAGTCCAGAGCTTTCTTCTAAAATCTAGACTCCTACAACCAACTATCTAGTTGACATCTCCACTTGGCTGTCTGATAGATTTCTCAAACTCATTGTGTCCCAAACAAAACTGATTTTTCTCTCCAGGATCAACCATACTTGCAGCCTTCCCAATTGCACATATTTGGTTGTTGTTCCAACCCTCCAGGTCAGAATTCTTGGTTTCATTTGCAACTTCTCTCTTTCAACAGTAAGTCTGGTTGGCTCTCAGAGATATCTATAATCTGACTTGTGACTTCCTCCATTGTTAATACTCTTTAAAGTTATCATCTCTCTATAACAATACTACTTCCACTCATTCATCCCTCTTCCTTTATTTTTTTATAATAGCTTTCTTGAGATATAATTCACATAATATAAAATACACCCTCCAGAAAGTATACAATTCAGTGGTTTTTAGTATAGAGTTGTACAACATCACTACTATCTAACCTTAGAACACTTTTATCATCAGAAAGAAACCCTGTACCCATTAGTGATCATTCTCTATCCTCCCTCCCTCCAGGCTCTGGCAACTACTAATTCAGTTTCCCTTTCTATGGATTTGCCTGGTCTGGAAATTTCATATAAATGGAATCCTTTCTATTCCTGGTTTACAGAGAGGTGGTGGTGTTTTCTTTTTAAATCACAAATGAGTGTTGGATTTAATCAACTAAGTTTTTATGCATGTATGCAGATGATCATGAAGTATTGCCTTTTATTCTTTTAATATGGCATATTACATCAATTTATTTTCATGTGTTAAAGCAACTTCGCATTCTTGAGATAAATCTCACTTGCTTTTCATGCATAACTTTTTACATGTTGTAGGATTTGATTTGCTAGTATTTTGTTGAGCATTGTGTGTCTATATTCATAAGGGATATTGGTCTTCAGTTTTCTGTTCTGATACTGCCTTTGTCTCATTTTAGTATCAAGGTAATATTGGACTAATAAAATGAACTGAGAAGTGTTCTCTTCTATTTTTTCAGGAGAGTTTGTGAAGGATTGGTATTAATTCTCCTTTAAATATTTGGGAAAATTTATCAGTGAAGCCATATGGACCTGAGATTTCCTTTGTGGGAAGCTTTTTTAATTATTATTATTTCAGTCTCTTTCCTTGCATTAAGTCTATTCAGATTTTCTATTTCTTTTTGAGGTAGTTTTGGCAGTTTGCATCTTTCTAGGAATTTGTCCATTTCATCTAGGTTATTTAATTTGTTATCATACAAATGCAACACAAATGTATTCCCATATAGTATTTCTGTAAGATCAATATTAAGGATCCTTCTTTCATTTCTGATTTTAGTAATTTGAGTCTTCCTCATTTTTCCTGGTCCCTCTAGCTAAATTATCAATTTTGTTGATCTTGTCAAAGAATTAAATTTTGGTTTCATTGTTTTTGCTTTTTTTCTATTCTCTATTTCATTATTTTCCTCTCTAACATTTATTATTACTTTTTCTACTTGCTTTAAGTTTAGTTTACTCTTCGTTTTTTTCATTGTGATAAGGTGGAAAATTAGGTTATTGATTTGAGGTCTTTCTTCCTTTATAATTTAGAGCTATAAATTTCCCTCTAAGCCTGCTGTAGCTGCATCTTACAAATTTTGCTATGGTGTGTCCTCATTTTGATTCACCTCAAAGTATTTTATAATTTCACTTGTGGTTTATTCTTTGATCCATTACTCTTTGAGAGTATGCTATTTAATTTACACATATTTGTGAATTTTCCAAATTTATTTTTATAATTGATTTCTAACTTTAGTTCTTTGTGATTGAAGAACATGCATTTTATGATTTTAAACCTATTAAATTTACTGAGCTGGTTTTATGACCTAACATATAATCTATCCTGGAGAATGTTCCATGTGCTGTTGAGAAAAATGTGTTTTCTGTTATTATTGGGTGGAAAGGGCTATAGATGTCTGTTAGTTCTAATTGGTCTACAGTGTTTTTCAAATATTCTGTTTCTTTGTTGATCCTCCACCTAGTTGTTCTATCCATGATTAAAAGCTGGGCATAGTGTTGAAACATTTATTTCTCCCTTCAATTGGTCTATTTTTGATTCATGTATTTTGGGGTTCTGTTATTAGTACATATGTTTATAGATTTTATGGCTGCCTGATAATTGGCACTGTTATCATTTTAAAATGTCCTTCTTTGCCTGTTGCAACAATTTTTGTCCAATGTCTACTTTGACTAATATTATTTTTGACACTCCAGTTCTCCTTTTCTTACTGTTTGCATGGTACAACTTTTTCCACCCTTTTACTTTCAACCTATTATGTATTTGAACAACAGCATATAGATGAATCATTTTTATCCATTTTGTCAATCTCTGCTTTTAATCCAAGTGTTTTGTCCATCTATACTTAATGTAATTACTAATAAAGTAAGATTAACCTGCCATTTGCTATTTGTTTTTAAAACCACATTAGAGTTCCTTTTTTTTAATGTTTTTCTTTGGGTTAGTAAGATTGACTCTGAGCTAACATCTGTTGCCAATCTTCATCGTTTTCTTTTTTCCTCCCCAAAACTCCCCAGTACGTAGTTGTATATCCTACTTGTAGGTTCTTCTAGTTCTTCTATGTGAGATACCACTCACCATGGCTTGACAGTCAGTGCTAGGTGTGCACTCAGGATCCAAACTGACAAACTCTGGACTGCCAAAGCAGAGCACACGAACTTCACCACTCAGCCACAGGGCCAGCCCCTTGCTATTTGTTTTTATATGTCATGTCTTTTTATTTTGTGTTGTATAGATAATTTCTAGTATATCATTTTAATTTTCTTGTTTATTTTCTCACATTTTGTGTTATTTTATTAATGGCTGCACTGAGAGTTACAATTAACATCTTAAATTGATCTAGACTCTATTAATACCAACCTAATGCTTGTCCCACTTATAGTTCCTTCCACACACCACTCCTTTGTGGAATTTTTGTCAGACAAATTACAATTTTATATCTTAAACCCATCAACTCCAGGTAATTCTTGGTTTATGCAGTTTCCTATTAAATAAGATAGAAAAAAGTTTCACATATATTTACCTACAAGGGTGCACTTTAGTTATTTGTGAGGACTCAAGTTACTGTCTAGTGTTCTTTATTTCAGCTTAAAAGACTCTCTTTAGTATTTTTTGGGGTCGGGGTAGGTGATGTCAGATCTACTAGTGACAAATTCTCTTAGTTTTTATTTATCTGGGAATGTCTTAATTTCTCTTTCATTGTTCATTGTTTTGTTGGATATAGAATTCTTGGTTTACAGGCTTTTTCATTCAGCACTTTGAATATGTCATGCCACTTCTGGCCTATATTATTTTTGATAAAAAGCAACTGTTTATCTTACTGAGGATCCCTAGACATCATGAGTAATTCCTTTGTTGTTTTCAAGATTCTCTCTTTGTCGTTCTGTAATTTGACTCTGATCTATCTATGTGGATTTCTCTGAGTTTACTCTGATTTTGTCAAGTTTCTGGAAGTGTAATGTTTCTCATCAAAATTGAAAAGATTTAAACCATAATTTTAAAAAATATTCTTTCTGCTCCACCTTTTGTGAGACTTCCTTATGTTGGTATGCTTGATACCAACAGGCCTCTGAGGCTTTATTAATTTGCTTTTCATTATTTTTTCTTTTGTTCCCTAGACTGGATAATCTCAATTAACCTTCTTTTCAGGTTTATTAGTTTCTCTACCAATTCAAATTTGCTATGGAGATCCCCTAGTAATTTTTCATTTCAGTTAATTTTTAATTCCAGAATTTCTATGTGGTTCTTTTTTAAAAATATATATCTCATTATCAATATCTTCTCTTTGAAGAAATATCATTTTTATACTCGTATACTTTCCTTTTATTCTTTTGACATTGTTTCCTTTAGTTCATTGACCATATTTTAAAAAGCTTAGGCCTGGCCCCATGGCCTAGTGGTTAGGTTTGGCGTGCTCCACTTTGGTGACAGGCGTTTGGTTTCTGGGCACAGACCTACACCACTCATCGGCAGCCATGCTGTGGCAGCAACCCACATACAAAATAGAGGAAGATTGGCAGAGATGTTAGCTCAGGGTGAATCTTCCTCAAGTAAAAAGAGGAAGATTCACAATAGATGTTAGCTCAGGGCAAAACTTCCTCAGCAAAAAAAGAAAAAAGAAATGTTTATTTAAAGTCATTGTCTAGTAAATGTAACATCTAGGTTTCCTCAAGGATAGTTGTGATTTATTCATGTTTTTCCTGCATATGGATCATATGTTCCTATTTCTTTGCATGAATCATTTTGCTGTTGTTGAAAACTGGAAATTTTAAGTAATATAACTCTGAAAATCAGATTGTCTCCACTCACCAGGGTGTATGCATGTGTGTGTGTATACTGGGGTATGTCTTCAACACTCCAGCACACAGTTTACACCTCTGCCTTAGCCTTCATTTCCTGCTTGTGCAGAACCCCAATGTCATACAGAGATGAGAGATTAGGGCCTTCTCACATCTTTCCATGGCATGTGCACAGCCCTGCATGTGTGCATGGCCTTCTGGATTCCAAGGAATATACCTGAGGTTTTAAAAGCCTCCTGTAGTCATCTCAGCCCTCGATTTTTCCTTTTAAGTATTCTGGCCAGCTTCTTATTAGACCCAACTAGTATCTCTGTTAAAATAGCTGTGATGTCAAACAGTAGCTCATGACTGTTTTCAGCAAATGTCCCAGGGATAGAACTGCCCACACAGAGCAAAGTGAGTCAGGTAAAATTCAGACAAGTTCTGCAAAGGAAGCTCTTCCAAGGAACTAGTAGACAGGTCGAATAGTGGCAGTTCCCTGGAGATAGGGTTTTTGAGGAAGCTCTAAACCTGTGCTGCCCCCTCCAGCAGCTGCTAGGCTGCTAGTTTTCACAACTGACATACTTGCAAGGCTGTTGGTTTTAAAGGTGAGTATGGAGCTGCAAAAAACGGGGATAAGATAAGGAAAGTTAAAATGACACAAAACTCACGCTTCTTACTGATGTTCAGCTGTTTTTCTTATACATGCTCTCTGAATAGCTGCAAGGCTTTGGTTAATTTCTAGAGTTCTGAGAAAGTTGATAGCATAATTTTTGCCACTGCCCTTGTTGCTTTTTGGGGTCAGTAAATTTTCAGAGACCCTTACTCTGCCATTCCACAAGCATTTTTCCACAACCTCTTCTTAACTCACAAATCAGATTCTGTCTCTCCTCTTCATAAAACCCTATAATGACTCCTTATCTCACCCAGAATAAAAGCTACAGCCCTTATATTGGCCTACAGAACACTTCATGAGCACACCCTGTTATCTTTTCTATTTCATCTCCTTCAACTCTTCTCACTCATTCCTGCCTCACTGACCTCCTGGCTGTTCAGCAAACATGCCAGGTCTTTGCACAGACATTCTTCTCTGCCATAGCATATTCTCTGACCTCACTTATTTAAATATTTTTGTATCTATTTGTCTAATTTAACAAATATCTACCTAGTGCCTACTATATGCCAGGCACTACTCTAAGTATTTAACAAATATTTGCTTAAAAGTCATTTTTTTTTCCAGTGGGCCCAAGTTGATACCCTAATTTGAATCACACCTTCCTATCACTCCCAGTACTTTAGACTCTCCCTTACTTTGCTCCTTTTTTGCCCGTTTTCCATAATAATGATACTCTCCAGCAGGTCATGTAATTCGCTTAAATATGATGTGCATTGTTTAAAATTAAAACTCTAAGAAGGCAAGGATACTTGAATCCGTTTGGTTTGCTGATGTGTTCTAAGCAAACAGAACAGTTTCTGGAATATAATAGGCTATGAGTAAATATCTCTTGAGGAATTCAATCAATGAACCCCAGAGTGGCACAAGGAGGGTGGGATTGGAACTAGTTTCCTTGATCAAGTTACATTTCAGTGATATCAAAAAGATGATACATTATTGAGACCTTAGAGAGGTGTGTGCGTTAGGGGAAGGCACGCAAGAGAACACTTAGCTCTTAGCAGCAAACAGGAAACTAAACATTCAAAGATCCTGAGATGGAAAATAGGTAAATCCTGTGAGGAAGTGAAAAATGCCCAGTGCAGCAGGAGAACAGAGAGGGAACAGGAGAGTCATATGAGATGGGTTTGGAGAAATAGGCACGTTAGATCATGCATGCTTTGTAATTGTATGATGCTGAACAAGCAGTTTCATCAGTAAAATATAGATAATAACTATACATACTTCATGGGCTGGTTTTAAAGATTAAATGAGTTAATTTATAAAACTCACTTATAACAGCCACATAGAAAGTAATAATAAAAGTGTTTGCTATCTATTTACATCTGCAGCTAACTGGGGAGTTCTGGGCTACAAATGCATATTATGGAGTCTTTGGTTTCACTAAATAATAATTGGGCAAATTATTTAACCTCTATGAACCAAATTTATTCATCTCTAAAACAAGAAAAATAACAGAAACCATCTCACTGGGTTCTTTTAAGTATTAAGACATGCAAGGGGTATAGAACAATGCTAGATAATAATGTTCCATAATGTTGGCTATTATTATTACTACTGTTATTATATACTGTAATTGGGGTCAAAGGAGGAGAAAAATTCACCGAAGATCAGAATATAGACTAAGAAGGAAAATGATACCAGCCCCAACATTTAAAGAATTCATTAAAGAAAATGAGCCAGGAAATTAGCTAGTAAGGAGAATCAAGACAGGGATTGGAATCAAAAGTAGAGGGGAACACAGTGTCAAAAAGACTGGAGATAAGAATGTTTCAAAGGCATTTTATGAAGAAGGGAGTGATGTATAGTCAATGCTGCTCAGAGATCAAGTAATCTGAGGTCTGGAACACTCATTGGATTTAGAGACCTGGGAGTCATTAGTGGACTAAAGAATGTACGCAGAGGTCAGCTTGGAGTGAGAGAAGGGAGAGAAAAGAAAAAGGCTAGAGTGATCTTAACCTTTGAGAAGTTTGCTTGTGAAGGGGAAGAGGATGCTAGTAACAGGAAGGTGGCAGAAAAGAGACAGAGATGGTTGGTTGCTTTGCTTGTTTAAGGTGAAAGATAGTTGAGCATATGGCAATGCAGATGGGAGGGACTGAGGTAGAGATGGAGAGACTAAATATGCAAGAAAGAGAAAATATCAATGACAGAGGAATATTTCTGAGTTAGCAGGCAGTGCATTTATTAAAAGAGATTGACAATAGCCACATGGAGGGAAGAAGGAGGAGGGAATAGCCCAGATTATAACGTGAGTAAGTAGAGAGTACGGAAACAAATGGAAGTAGGTTTTTAGGTCTAGTGGCAGGTAAGTCAAGGAAGTTCCTGGAGAGCAGAGAAACTTCAAGTTATGTGCAAAATATCTGTGCATTATTCTTATTATGACAGAACATGATTCCAAGTCAAAAGTTTAATAGTTTAAACAATTATATTAACAACATTTGAAATATACATCCATAAAAGACCAAGCTAGCATGTGCTGCCAGTTCTTTGTCCATACACTCTTGACAACCACGATCCATCTACGTGCAGGTGTTCTGCTGCAGGCACCTATGATTCTCTGGCTGAGGCCTTTCCCTGGCTTTTCAGGGCAGACTGGAAGTGCAGAGAAGTTTATGCTCCTGGGAACAACCATCAGTCAATGACTGATGGGAGCTGGAAGAAATAAAACTCAGCTTTCTCTTCCTCTCACTGGAGACAGCTCTAAGGCATGTTCCACACCATTTCCAGAAGTCCTCAGTGAGCCTAACCCCTAGTTGTCCTCCCTCGTAACTTGCTCTTTAGTGTACCCTCTTTTGGCTCCCCCCCTTCTCTATGTCACTTTGCCACCCACTCTGCTAATGCGTCCTGATATCACTTCCCAAATTAAGGCATATCTTCGAGTCTGCTTCTGAGAGAAACCAAAGCCAACTACAAACTTACTCTGAGAAAAAAAATGATAATAATTAAAGACACAGGAAAAATATTAATTGTAGTCATTGGAGCTAACCATCCAAGCAATAAGCTATACTGTCTTCACCGTGTTATTTAGACATTAACAGCGATATTAATGAGGATGTGAACTTACAATGCTGAAAGTAAAATCAAACTGTAGATGACATCCCTTCAATATTAGGATGCTAATAATTTTCCTCATCATGTGTCATAAATAGACTGTCAAGTACATATTTTAAGACAAGTTACTCATTGCTGTGTTTGCTTTACTTGCTCAGCAACAACAAAGACATTTTGCTTCCTGGGATGATTCCCATAACACCTACATGTGCTATTCGTCATCAGTCAATTTCATTAAAGTCAACAAATACTTATCAAGTGACATTTGTGTATACGGCACTTAGGGCTCCCTATTAAAAGTTGAAAACTTTTAATTTGATAACATAATCTGTCACCATTCTACCACAAAGGAATTGCTGCACCTTCCCAATATCTTCCTTCCAGTAGGCACTCAATACATGTTTGACAAAAAGGGATGACTTGAATAATACAGTGCTGCATTTGGATGGTCAACAAACTGCCCAAAAAAGCAGGAAGAGTTAAGACCAATAATAAAACCAGCATGTATTGTGTTTTGGTACCATCATTTTTCATCACAGTTCTAAGTTTTGATCTTTGATTATTTCTGATGATTTGGAAACGTAAAATACCAACGTTATTGAATTTATGAAACTTCCTCTCAGAGTAAGATTCCTGGAGCTTTTTAATTTTTGCATCCTTATACATTCTGTTTGTTCTTATAGTTTTGGTCGATTACTTTGACTGAAAGTGCATTGATTTAAATAATATAGTCTGTTTGGGATTCCTGAACAAGAATCAAGAGGCCTGTTTATGAGCAGGACAAATGTCCTAAAGGATAAACTAAACATATCCCATCATGACAGTCACTGCTTATGGGTTACAAATTAATCTGACTTTGAAATCACTGCAGGGTCTATCCACCCACAACAGGGTTTGAGACTGTCTGGCCCTTAGAACCATCACCGGGTAGGAGATCTATAGAGCCTTCCCTCTCGTTGAAATGTCTTTCTTCAAGACCTAATGACTCAGCGTACTCTGGTGAAAAAGCGGGACACGCCTGTCTCCCCAAAGCACTAGTAAAGGAAATCAAATAGGAAAGGGAAGAGGAGACTGAAAGCACATTGATTCCCATTGATTTAGTGGGACCATTTGGTTCAATTAACAAATAGCTACCAAGGGTTTACTAAGTACAGTCTAGAGACATCCCCAGCCTGACAGACAAGGGAGAGAATGCTTCCAAAGGGAAGCTATATGTGGTACCAGAAACTATTTATGTTCCTCTAGGTAACGTTTCATCAAGCGATTGCTACATGCTCAGTCTTGGAGTCTGACAAGGGAGAGTGAAGATGTTCTCAAAGATATCACCTCTACTATTCAAGTTAGATCCTCTTGTGAGGAGATTCTAGTGACCCCACCTCACTTCAAGTTGTTAAAGATGGCATCCAGAGCACATGGGATCTGCCAGAATATTAAGAGTCCAAAGTTCAATGTGGGCACAGACTATTATAGAGCTAGTAGTCCTGGGCCAGTTAGTAACTTGGAGCTTAGTCATCAGTCTAAAATCCTATGCTGCTCTCTAAGTACTGACAGCAACCAGTTTAACAACTAAGTTATGAGAATTTAAAAGTAAAAAATATGCGGATATATATTTACATTTTACTCCCAAAATACATATGAATAAGAAAGGATTCTCATATCCAATATATAGTAGGGATAAACTTTTATCTTTTTAAGATAATTAGTTATTTTAAAAATCAAAATAAATTAAAGATTCTTTCTTTTTTTTTAAAGATTGGCACCTGAGCTAACAACTGCTGCCAATCTTCTCTCTTTTTTTTTTCTCCCCAAATACCCCCAGTACACAGTTGTATATTTTAGTTGTGGGTCCTTCTAGTTGTGGTATGTGGGACACTGCCTCAACATGGCCTAATGAGCGGTACCATGTCCGTGCCCAGGATTCAAACCAGCGAAACCCTGGGCCGCCGAAGCAGAGCGTGCGAACTCAACCACTCAGCCACGGGGCTGGCCCCTGAAGATTCTTAATGCATTAAGAAACATCATTGATATATATTACTAATAGCAAAGGATTGAAAAAAATCCTCCTATAATCATTTTATTTATAAAAAGATACATAAGTCAAAGCATGCTAATTAACTTTTGCTTTATGACGTTTTCACCTCCCCACAGAACACTGCTGTTGACAATAATATTTCCATTTACTTTGCAAAATAATTTTTCTATTCTTTATTATTTTGTAGAAAGAAAGCATTAAAATGCAATAGAAGTATTAACATTGAAAATACAAACCCAAGAATTTCAAAAGCTTCTAGAGGCCATGGCTTTCAAACATTCAAATTCTGCATCCTCTATTTTAGTCTTGGTAAAAGGCACCCTCATCTTATCAGTTATGAAATTTTTAACTCAGTCTGAACTACTTACTCATATTCTACATTTTAATTATTCACCAGATTCAGTTGATTATATTTCCTATATATTTCTTGAATTTTCCTTTTATCCTCATCCTCATTGGCAATGGCCTCTGGAATGGCCTCTTTTAGTCTTCCTGCCTCTAGTTGTACAAACTCCTATTTACCCTCTATGATACTACTAACGTGTTCCCTCCTAATTAGAAATCATGCAATGTCTCTTCTTGGATCAAAATTTTTCTCAATGACTCTCCGTTGCCTAAAGATCAAGTTCAAGGATCACAGCATGGCACATACCCTTCAGGATCTGTCTTTGTCCACATTTCCATCCTGATCCAATGCCATTCTATGTTGTGTCCCTCAGCCATACCACACTCCATGTCATTCTCATTCATACCTTTGTTTCTTTGTTCTTGCTCTCTCCTCTATAAAAAAGGTCCTCTCATTTAATTCTTGTTCTCAAAAAACAAGCTCAATTAACACTTCCTCTGTGAAATTTTTCTTGCCATCCCTGGGGCATTTAATTAGTCTTTCTGTTGGTTCCAGGAATTTTCACTTCTTCAAACAATCAAATCACACTGCAACTTTCAATGCATGAGAAGTTATTAAATGGTCGTGTGGTCCCCCATGCTATTCACCGCTCACTAGCTCCCAGCACTTTGCTCTATATGAGTGTCATAGTTCTATAGATAATCATAGAATAATACAAAGCAACATCCTAAGAAGAATCATTTTACCATTCATTGTTTTCTGTCATGTAGTTTATATTTTCTTTAGAAATATGGCTTTTAAGTAGACAATTCATTTTGAGTTTTTCTTGTGCAACTCTAAATGGACAGGAGATTATGATCAAGAATAAAGCCATACCAATTCTGTCACACTTAGATATGAAATAAATAAAATTATTACCTTTACACCTATAGAGAATTTGAAATAAACTACATGTAGGAAAATTATTATGATGGTTATCTGCTGAATTACCTTAATCATATATGAAAAAAAGGTAAAGGCAAGGTTTCAGACTTAGATGCTAAAATCATAAGATCATTTGCTTTTGTTTCAAGAAAAAGTTCAGGTCTCACATTCAGCAATCCAACATTTTTCATCTACAACATTCCAAAGTTAAATGCGGAGAGCCTTGTTGGCAATATTACAAACCCTTGTTACCTTTCATTGAATCACCCAGATCAGCCTCAAAAAGAAACTCTGTACTTATAGAGTTCATTCATATTCTAGTTTGATGATAGTATCACTTTCTTCTTAGAAATAAATTTAACTTAAAGTTATACGAAAGGAAAAAGGAAATCTCCTAGTGTAATTAACTTTATCACCCATCACTGGATGCAGTTTCCTGATGGTATGTGCATTGGAAAATGTTATGATTACTGTACACCTAACATGTAATTAGAGACTTTTAAAAATGTATATAGCAACTCAAGTATTTGTTCTATCTGTTGAATTCCTATCATGTGATAATAAAAGGAACTTACCACCTATTATTTACTATATGCCTGGACTAGGTTAAATTTTTATATATATGATCCACATTTGTTTTCATGATCACTCTATAAGCTATGCATAATTATATTCATTTTATTTCTCATCCAAATTCAACAACTAATCAGACATAGAGTTGCACTGAAACATATTTCTCTGACTTAAATTCCCATTCTCAACACTACTCAAATAACGCAATGCCATTCAAAAACACAACCAATGCAAAAGATTTTTCATTTAGTTTAAGACTATTTGATATCTTGAGTGGTGCCAGTATAATCAAACTATATATATTTATTATACACTTATGCACCAGCTTCAACTTGTATATTTGGGGAGATATAAGAATAAAGAATAATAATAAACAAACTTCAGTCCAGTTAAGTAGTCAGTGCTAGTTTTGCTAAACATGTCATTTAAACTTTAAAATTAAAAGTTTATATGTATATGTGTCACAGACATAGATAAAAACTTTTCATCTTATCACATATGTATCATTATATATACATCTTAGTATGTGTATACACACACATATATATGGTTTGTGAATATATATGTGTGAAATATATTGGTATGTGTGTATATATATGCACATATATGTTATAATATGTAGTATGTATGTGTATACTATATATTATTTGAGTATGTTTATACTGTACAAATATTTGTGTGTATACAGTGTATTTATATACTGATATATAAATTTTGGTACTAGCTGTGGCATATTTAAGTCAAAAGACATATCACTCTATCTTAAATCTGGAACTTCTGAAGAGGGCTGCATGTGGAAAGACACTGAGAAATCGTAATGAATTTTCTTTCTTTCCTCTCTTCTTCCTTCTTGTTTTCCTCCTTCAAAAAAAACATAATTGTGTGCCTGTTACACTATGTAAGAAGCTCAGATAAAAGGCAAATTTAGAACATGGTATGCAGCCATCACGGTCTTGGAGGGAGAAGAAACAAGTAAACAGATTATTGTCTATGAAGTGTGCATACCGGTAAAGATAATCCAACATGCTAAGGTGTGGTGTGAGGAGGTGGGAGGTGGGTGACGGCAAGGAGAGAGGCGGCACTGAATTCAGAGCTGGGGAGTCAGAGAAGGCTTCTCAAGTTGTCCTTTTATCTGCAATGCTTGCTCTTTTTATTTACTTTTGCTTCTGCTCTCAGAACCTTTCCCCTCTGTCACTTCAACTCATTTTATTACATGGTTTCCCAGTTACAAGCTAAAAAAACAAAGAGAAAGCTATTAACTTTAATGAGTATTAATACTTATGACAGGCCTCTTTGAAGAAATTTTAGGAGATCCAGATTTTTACTTGGAGAAAATCTTAAGAAAGGAGATTACAGCATAGCGTTTGGACCTCAAAGTGAGTGCAGAAACCGGTAGTAAAAGGAACTTAGTAGAAAAGATTCACTAGATGCAGGGGAGACATGAAAGGATGAAAAAAGGAGAACTGTAAAGTTAAAGTGATGGGAGAATTCTCTGGTGGTCTTTCAAAATTGTTTTGGATGCTACCCTTAGATCTGGTCAAGAAATGCTCATTTTAATTTAATGCAAGTTCTCAAGCTCAGCAACCTTTGCAATTCACAACATTATTTTACTTTGTTCCAAATCTGTCCCTTAATCCTAATTATGTCTATATATTTTTTCAGAACAATAAAATATTTTTATTTTAGACATTTGCTACTAAAGAAAAACTAGAGATACAAGAAATTATTTTTACAATCAAAATTTTTAAATTCAGAATACTTGAAAAGATATACGTATGGGTAATAACATTCAAACTTATGCATGAAAAACTGACCTTTCAAGGATAGTGATTAAAGACAATATTTGAAATAAAAAATTGGAATTACCATTAGTCTGTAGCATACCTTTAATTTCTCAGCTCTGATTATATCTCTTACATAAAACATATCAATGTAAATATTCAAGTTGCTTTATTCCTTTTTGATTTGCATTTAAATTTTCTCCTTTTTCCTTCTCTCCTCTGATCCACTGTTATGAAAAGTTGATTTTGTCCCCCTGTCCTAAATTCAGTTTCCAGCACCGCCTCCTATAAAAGCATTTGTTATATAAACTTGTAAGTAGAGACATTTGGGTTTTACCGGAAAACGATTCCCACTTGTCCACCCCTACTTGTTCCTGCCATTCCTGGTAGTCTTTTAAACTGCTGCTTCAGCTCTCCAGGCAGTTTTAAAAGGCAGCTGTGGCACAACTCCAGCTAATAGATCAAAGAGATTCACCCCACGCTTGCCTTCTCTGAGCTCAGAACGTGGGACTCAGCCTTTTGCTGTAAGGGCAGAGAATCACTGATAACTGAGCCTCTGCACCTCACGCAATAAAAACAGTCAGTTTGTAGTCACAGGGACAGTTTCAGCTAAATCAAGGTAGATCACTCGTACCCTGATACTCCTGTTTGGAACTCACACTACATTTCTGAACTCTATTTACAACCACTGAACCTCGACATTTTGCTTATATTTGTGACTCACCAATTAGGATGAAAAAACGAAAACAGTAAGCAAGCTACATAATTTATTTTTCTTTCAGTCCTCCCAGAAGTAATAATGTTTGCTTCTCTTCTCAGTGAGAAAGTTTTTATGTATTCCATCTGTAAATGTTCACAAGAGTATAAATCCAATACAGAAATGAACTACATCATTTCCAGAGAGTATGATGGCAGTTCTCTTTAGTTCCTGAGAATATACCACCACATAAAGAGAAGAACTGAGATCCCCTTTTGCCCATTTAAGAGAAATTTTAGACAGATTTATTTAGTCTGGTAATTTCATCCATTGTCCATTTCCATTGAGTGCACAGTACTCGTCTCTATGTGGCCAGAGAACAATGAAGCCAGATCACTGTTAAGGCTCTTAACAAGAGACACCATTTTCTGCAATCAAGAAGGCTGTGGGCATCCATATTGATTTTGAAGAATGGCTGTAGCCAAGTGTCTGGATCAGACAATTTGATGGGGGATGAAGAGGCAGGGCCAAACCTAGATCAAGTTGTAAAGTAAAAGAAGTTTTTCTCTGGAAGGCCTTAGTATCTTTTCATGCCTTAGTGTTTTCTCTGAGCAAAAGAGTCGTCCTTCATACCCCTTGAAGGTTCAACAATTATTTATTTGACACCAACTTTGTGCTTCTCATTCACAGTGCTGTGGAGGATGTAAAGAAGTAAAAGCAAGTTCATTGTTCTTTTTTAAGTGTATAAAACAAGAATCCACAAGTTGTAAAATAATAATATTTATTATAACCTTTCCCGATGGGCAAAAACTTGTAATTATCCTTGACTTTCCCCTTCCACATTCACATCCAATCCATCAGGAAACCTGTTGGCTTTATCATCAAAATATATCCAAAGCCTTACCACCTGTCAAGATCTCTACTGCTACCACCCTGAGCTACACCACCACCATCTCTCACCTGGATAAAAACAATGGCCTCTTAACTGGTCTCCCAGCTTCCATCTTTGCCCTCAGACAGTCTACTCTCATCACAGCGCACAGAGTGGGTCTTACAAAACATGAGAAAGTGGAATCATGCCATGCCTCTTCTCGGAACTCTGAAACAATTCCCCATTTCACTCAGGCTAAAAGCCAAAGCTCGTATAATGGCCAAGAAAGCCCTAAGTGATATGAGCCATCTCTTCATTACAAGTCTAACTGCATCTCTACTGATTTCTCCCTCTATCAACTTGGCCTCCTTGCTCCAGGCCTTTGAATGGGCTGCACCCCTCCTCATCCTAGAATGCTTTTTCTAGCCATCCATATAAGCGACTCCTTCAACCTTCTTTAAATCCTCATGGAAATGTCAACATCTCAACAAGGTCGATATTGACAACCTTATATAAACCAGAAAATGCTCATCTTACTCCGAGTCTTCCCACTACTCATTTCCCTTCTCCACTTTTATTTTTATTTTCTCCATAGTATTCATCTCTTATGGCCATACTATATAATGTATGTACTTACTATGTTTGTTTATTTCTGTTCCACTCACAAAGATGTACACTTAGAGGCAGGAATCTGCTTTGTTCACTGATGTATTTCAGTGGATTAGAACAACTGCTGACACATACCTGGCACTCAATAAATATTTATAATATGTGAATAAATTTATGAAAGAATAAATCAAAAAATAGCTATCTTTACTGACTGTATACTACATGCCAGTGCTTTGTTGTGTATTTTGCATATATTATCTTATCTCCTCTCATAAAACGCTGTGAGCAAGGTATTACGCCTCCTCTTGGAGAATGCAAAAGCTGACATTTAGAAAAGTTTGTTACTTGTCCAAGGTTACACAGCAGGCAAGTTGGCAGAGCCAGGATTGAAATTCACGTCCAACTCCGAAACTTGGGACATTAACCACTGTGACACGTGGACAGTAGCAACTTGTTTCACTACACAGTTCTGGATAATCATAAGTTCTGTTATGTGTAGGAAAGGATTTAAACTTTGTGGATCAAGAGATATGTTATTCCAGAGTCTAATCCTAATTTAGAAAATTTTTCAAAACTCAATACTGGCTCATAATTTCTATAGAAAAAGGCAAGAAAAACACAGGGAATACGAGTGAATTTTAATTTGTTATCCTTTTAATTCATTTCATTATATCCTGATTCTCAATTTTCCCTTGGGAAATACTCCTAAGTTTCTCTAATGCCTGACCTCTGTTCATGACCTTCAATTAACAATACCCAAACCATTTGGAAAACTCAGCATTTTAAAAATAGCTAAGTGATTTTTTTTTTTTTAATCATTCAAACTGCTGGTCTGGACTCACGTAAACCAACCAACCAGCTGATCCTCAGCTGCTCTCAGTGGATCCTCTCGATTTGGCTATGGTCTCAAGAATGAAAATGCTTGGTCCCATCTTGATAAAACATGGGAAACTTTTAATTTCCCTCACTCATGGCACTAGTGTATACACTTGTGCACACTATCTCATTTCAAATTTGAATTTGTCATCCAGTTTTGCACCATATATTCAGACCTGGTGCCACTTGTGTCTTAGATTCCAAAATTCCTTGGGAGGAGAGGAGGTCTGGATATAATTATACACACTAATCCACTTTATGCATACCTTACAGGCAGCCATGAACTGAGTAGACTCTTAATATGTGCCTTCTGATAAAAATATCCTAGTCTACTCCCTTCCAAGGCACCCTCCACCCACATCAACACTCCTTTTTCTTTCTCATTTGTCTGGTGAGTCATATCAACGTTGGCAATTTATATTAAATGCCTCAGTCCCAATTTCTTGCTTTCTCTTTTGCCAATATTTTCTTTATCTGAATAGTCCTTATAGCTGCAATTGTTCACTTCTTGCAGTATAAACATGGAGGAATGTATAAGCACCCAATAAGACTCCTGGCATTTCAATGCACTAAACAATAGTCTTTCAGGATTAAACATCCATCATGCTTTAAAAATACTCCAACAGATTGTCTTTCTAAATGGTGCTGTAAACAGCAGTTGTCCCTTCCTTTACAAGCAGTGAAGAGATAATATATCCTTTGGGGTCAGGCTATGCTCCATGTTCCCCCCAGTAGACCCTTTAAATACAAATAACTTTTCTTAAATGGATTCTCAAATTTCTTTTCAAATCAAAGATATTATTAAATTAAAGAAAACAAGAGAAGAATTTTTACATGTACAAAGCATTCACTTTAGCACTTCCTGCAGGGTAACTCATTTAAATATGTAGGATTCCTGATTCTCCCATTGCCAAAGATTCCCCCTGGGCACAAGAACTCTCAAAAAATTGGGCCTATGCTAGGCACAGCACTGTCAGCGCACTATTGGAAGAAAATATTACAGTCTAATATGCTATGAGTTTTCTGTCTTGTTTTCATTCATTTATATTTTTCTGCATTATTTTACAATTTGACTAGGTCAGTTAGAATGACAGTTCAATGGTAAAACTCTTTAAGTCTTTCAATACATGCTTCCTCGGCTTATTAGATCACTTGGAACTAAATGTGGTTACAAGAGTTTTGTTTACATTTCTCATCCATTATTTTCATAATGGCACCAATGTATTACCCATTCCAAGAGTCATGAGAACTCATCTCCATCTTCATTGAACCTGCTGAAACGCGACATTCTCTGACTTCACGTGAGGTGCCAACGTCATATCCTTGTTAATTGTTAGTTGGATCGTAGCACTCAGCGCTTCTACTCACATCAATCCTCATGGAGGAATACCATTTCCTTACAAATTTGCCCTGTAAACTCCTAAAATCAATTTCTTCAACCACTACTCTACTGTGCTCCCCAGAAACCTAATAATTCTGGAGTTCTCTGAAAACCAAAATCAGCTTTCTTTTGCTCTGCTTGTCATCTCATCTCCCAAGACTTCGAATTTCAGCCTCCGGTCCAGTCCCGCTCTACGGATTTGCCAAAGCCAATGTACTTGTCGATTTTCTGATTTTCTTGAAATCCCCATTCAAGAACCTGTTTGCCTTAATCTTTTCACATCTCTGCCCAAGCAGAAAATGTCTTTGTAATTGTTGTGGGGGGGGAGGGGGAGGGCGGGTTATGGCAAATTCACTGAGCAGAAAGCAGCCACTGCTTTTCAGCTTCCCAAATTTATGGTATCTAACAGCTCCTCTCCTTGACGTTTATCAAGCAATTACAAGGTTCCTGGCAGCTCTATCAGAATAAGCATGCCTTTGAGGAGTCTAGAATCTGCATATCAAAATCACTTCCAAGATTCACGTGAACCCTGGGTCTGCAGAGGCTGTCAAAGGACAATCAAGAACTAATCTAATGGGTTCAGAATTAGCATATTCTATTTTCCCAGGGAGACAGAATGAAGAAGACATAACTGCCACACTGTGGAGGTCTGATCTAGTGTTAGGGGGAAACTTATTCCCCATTTCTCACATTTTCATGGACCTTTCCCCACTTAAAAGGAACAATACTGAAATAACACTTCCAGTCCCATTCACTACCCAATGATACCAGCCCTGGGGGAGAAGTAACTTTTGTGACAAGTGAGATTGGGAGAAGGAACTGAAAATGCTCAGCTCTGCCACTTTCTTTGGTTTAGGGTCTACTTGCCCAGGAGAGTTGCATCCCATGTTCTTGCTTCCTCTGATAAGCACACAAATTCAGGTATAAGTCTGTCATCTAGAGACAGAGCTGAAAGTGTCCCGTTTGGGCTACACTATTGGGGTCCTACACACATGCAACAGTGCCCAGGAGTACGTATTCCTATCTATCTGCAGGTCCAAACATTTCCTGGGGTGAAGTATTAGGGAGCCTGACTATGACCACACATCTAAGCCACATTCTCCAATCCAGCCTTATTAATGAAACGGATATTCTGATCTCCCTATGCCTGCTTCCTATGTCTAGTTTTTATGTGAGTCAGTATTTAGGAGGGAAATAAAGGAGTCTTAGTATTGGCCTCATAGACTCTCAACAGCTAGACATGAGCAATTATGCCTGCTTTTCACTCAAAATATTGAGTTTCTCTTGATTAGGGCTGTGTGAAGATTAAAGACCTCAGTTTGAATCTGAATTCTGTCTTTACTATCTACATAACAGTAGGCAAGTTATTCAACCTCTTTGTGCTTCCATTTCCTCACTTATGCATTCAGCTAATAGTTAATAAGAATCTACTATGTGCCAGACACCATTCTAGGGTCCAAAGACACACAAGGAACAAATAGACTAAAACGTTTGTCTTCGTGGAGCTTTCATTATATAAAATTAAAATAGTTCTACAATATTAAAGTTGGCATGAGGACTAAATGGGTTAGTATATAAGATGCACTTACAGTGGTTCCTGGAGTACAATAAGCACACAATAAGTGATGATGATGATGATAATGATCTTTGGTTCATTTAGGAAAGCAATGCCAACTCTCACTGACTAATTCTTGCTATTAATGTGGTTCTTCTTTCTCTGTCATTGTCTCTGAGCTTCAGGATGTCCCATGATGCAATGATGATTCTCAGGTGAAAATATTTTATAACTTCTGATTTCTAAACTCCACTCTCAAACCCTACACTCATTCCTTAGAGGATACTGTTATTTAACATGCTATGCTGTGTCAGGAGGTATTATTTTCTGACTTCGAAGTACAGGGCTTTCATTTTTGCGTGTGTGTTTTGTTTTGCAACATTTCAGGTAAAACATGCTCTGTATACAGTACTTTTAATTGGATTGTGGTAGGGAATGTTGAAATAATTATTTTCTCATAGTCTTCTTTGTGGCAGTAGGACACTGTTAAATAAATAGTGCTATGAAGTCAACAAGGATATTGACAAACAGAATTGGCATTACTTTAAGAATATTCTGACCTTTATCTCAGTTACACACATTGGCCAGTTAGGGATTCCAGGCCCACATGTTTGCTGGGTTGGCTCCAGTATAGAAATGGCTACACTAGCACACCTTAGGTCCAAGCATATCCACTGTCTCCCATGGAACTGCTCTGGACTTTATCTCCAACGGAACTTTCTGCACACTCTTCTATCAGAATCTTTTCATCTACATGCCACGCCAGTTATGAGGATCTTATGTACTAGCTTAGTTACTTGTTAGAATTTCTCCACTTGAATTCCAGTCTAACCATCCATAACGGATCCATTTATCTCTGTCACATTAATGTTCTATACATAAGGAATGATGAATTGTTTTCACAGGTAATGGATAACTATCAAACACGGCTCATTTCTTCCTCCATTCATTCAACCATCAAAACACATGTCTGTTATTTACCAAATGTTGTGATCTGCAATTTTGTCTTCAATTTGAAACAGGAAATCAAAACTTGGAGAACTTAAACATTACAGTGTACATGGGGTCATAAAGATAGTAAGTAACAGAGGCATTAACTAAAATATATTCTCCTGATCCAAACTCTATTAAACTACAGACACACTAGTCCACAAAAGTTTACCAAAAACTGTCCATTTGTCTTGTAAAATCTAATAAAAATCACTCACTGCAAATTTAAGAGATATTCTGAAACAAAATCTTTATGGGATCTAATTGTTTCAAGACAGTCTCTCCACTTATGTTGTAAAGTCTAATGAAAATCACTTACTCCAAATTCAAGAAAATATTCTTAAACTAAATCTTAATGGGACCTAACATTCTCGGACACTTTAGTGCCCACCTTCAATTGTGGATATTCAAAATATTCATTATACTTAACTCTGTGGGACCCAAGAAAACCTGTCAGCTTTTCTGTCAGCTCCATCAAACACAAGACGATTGACAAGTGTCACATCTTTCTTGATTTAGTAGTGTGTTGCTAAAACAACATATCTACAATTGCCTGTTTCTAATATTTTTTAATAAACCAAGTAATATTTGAAATGCTTTTTGATTAGAACTCTGTACTGTTTTTTCAAAAATAATTGCTTTCAACATGAAAGGACTCCTCATGTAGCAATTTTTATTTTTACATCACACTGCAGTGATAAATGAGAGCATGAAAGAAGTGTAGGAGCAGTGGAGCTCCACTCACAAGCTTGAAAAGAGAGGGGCAGAGAGAAGAAGAAAACCAACCAGTGAAAAGAGGACTCTCTTCTCCTGTCCTACTAGTTCTGGGAGCAGTGAAACGAGGTAAGACGCCTCTGGCTCTTTGGGATTGTGATTTGTTCAAGAAATGCAAAAATAAAAAAGACAAAATTCCTTACAGCTCGAAAACAGAAACTTCATTTAAAAAACTGTTTTACATGGTAGAGATTAACTTACATTCCATCCAATAAGAGAAGCATAGTTTAGAAATAGAAGTACCTTTAAAAATATTTAGATGAAATCATACTACCAGGACAATAAAAAGCTACTAAGTAAAAGATGTGGGATTGTCTCTAAACTTTTAATGACTGGTTATAAGGATCTGCCGTATGGCTGCTGGTGATTTCTAAGAAGAGAGAAATTCAAGTCTTAGTAGACTCACGTGAAGTAAAGTAATGGTTTGCAAAAGGACAAAAGACGAGAAAGCTAAACCAGTTTATTCAACTATTAAGTATTTGCTGGGCGATACTCTACACAGATCTTGTGTTAAATGCTGTGGGGAAAAACCAATCAAGAGGACTTCGTTCCTAAAGACGAGATATTGATAGGCAACTCAGGAAGCTAAGGCATGCACAAAAGTGACAATAATTCAGATCTTTCCTATTTAAGTTAAAGTCAGCAGTTCCCACCCATTTGCCTAAGTCAAAAACTTTTGAGGGGCCAGCCCGGTGGCATAGCCGTTAAGTTTGCATCCTCTGCTTTGGCAGCCTGGGCTTTGCAGGTTCAGATTCTGAGACCAGACCTAGCACCGCTTGTCAAGCCATGCTGGGGTGGCATCCTACATAAAATAGAGGAAGACTGGCACAGATGTTAGCTCAGGGCCAGTCTTCCTCACACACACACACACACATACACACAAAGAAAAAACCTTTGAGCCATTCTTTTGTTTCCTGCCCAAAGCCCCAATACATAGTTGTGTATCCTAGCTGTAGGTCCTTCTAGTTCTTCTATGTAGGATGCTGCCACAGCATGGCCTGATGAGCAGTGTATAGGTCCATGTCCAGGATCCAAACGAATGGACCCTGGGCCACCGAGGCAGAGCATGTGAACTTAACCATTCGGCCACTGGGCTGGCCCGCTTTGAGCCATTCTTGATTTTCTTTTTCTTCTCTCACCTCATCTAGCCCAACGAGTTATATTTCCACTACCTGCAAGATATCCAAAATCAGGCGTTTTTGAAAAATGAATTAAGAAGCAATGGATAAGACAGATGATAAGGGATGGATAATGTAGAGAATGCAAGAATGAAGTATTTCAACAAGACAGAAAGAAGATAAGTAGCAGGGGGAGTGTTACGAATTGGCGGAGACAGCTAATAGGTAAGCATTAATGGATAGAATAGGAGATGTTTACACCTGCAGAGGCAGAGGGGTTGTGAGGTCTCCAAGCTAAGAAAAGACTTTAGAAACATGCACACATAAGGGCAGCTGAATCCCTGGGAACAGATGAGACCATCAACAAGAATGAAAATGGGAGCAAGAAATAACTGCATGTATTGAAGGAGAAAGAAAAGAGGTCACCAGAGAGGAGAGGCGGAAACACTCTAATACTAACTAAAAATTATGACAAGAAAATGGGCGATTTGAGAATATATAATGACTTACAACTAATTTAAAGAACAATTTAGCAAGGGGAGACTTAAAGAAAAAAATTACCCTTTATTATATAGAATTTCTAATGTGTAATAGTTCAGCCTTTCGGCTATAAAGTTAATACTCTGAGAATATTCCATAAGCTATTTAATAAAGATACAGGAACATTAACAATCTTAAAATGGTTTTAAAAGATATTTATCCAATATAGGCAAAGGTGATAAAGATAAAATTAAACATTATAAATGTATCAATAATGGACTTTAAAAGTCAGTCACTTTAGAATATGTAGCGTTATTCAGATTAATGACAATTTTGAGCCATAACTGACATATAAAAAAATTGCTGGATATAATTCAACTTTCTCCTAACAGCTCTAAGGGAAAAATATACTCACATATAATGGTTTAAAAGTGTAACACCCACAGTTGGTAATCTTGTCACGTAAAAGATAAAATGAAATTTCTTTATCTCTTCCTAAGAGCTCATAAATAAGATATTTTGTAGATCTAGGGTCATATCAATGTCACATCTTATCCTACAGACAGCATGTTATCACCTCCATGAAATGTCCATTCCTACAAATTAAGGAGCATGAAGGTCTCAAAACTTGTAATCAGTGAAATCTAAGTTCAAATTCGAGTCATATACTAAGAATTGTGTGAGCCTGTGCACATTACTTAAATTGTATGCACTGTAATTTTTTCACAATTATGATGGGGCTCATAATGCCAATCTCAGTGTTTTTATAAAAATTACATAGACGATATCTGTAAAGTGTACTATGCCTAGCACAAGTTGCACACTAAAATAGTGGAATATTTTTAATTGGCAATAGTAATTGCATTAGTTTTATATTGTGTAACAAATTATTACAAACTTGGCAGCTTGAAACACTACTCATTTCTTAGCACGTAGTTCTGGAGGTAAGGAGTCCAGCATGGTGTGGCTGGGTTCTCCGCTCAGGACCCGAGGCTTGAAATAAGGTGTCAGCTGGACTACGTTCCTTTCTAGAGGCTCCAGGGAAAAATCAGCTTCCAAGCTCATTTGGGTTGTTGACCAAATTCAGCTCTTTGCAGAACTCCCTTGTAAAAACTAAGGTCCCCGTTTCCTTGCTGGCTGTCACATCTCATCTCCTCGAGGCTGTCCGCACTCCTTGCCACATGGCTCCCTCCAGCAGTGGAGGATCTCCTTCATGCCAAATCCCTTTTGTCTTTCAGATCTCCCTGACTTCTCCAGCGCTGACCACTAGAATCAGATTTAAAGGGCTCATGTGACTCTGTCAGGCCCACCTGGATAATCTCCCTTCCTTAAAGACAAAGTGCCACATAGCAAAAGCTTATCAGGGGATTTCTATAGTCACAGTCTCAGGGATTATCCAGGACCTGTAAAACATGTGGCAGAAATCGTGGGGGACATCTTAGAATTCCATCTACCACAGTAGTTGTGGTAACAGTCTTAATAATTGTCTATTGTATAACACTTTGAATCATTTTAAAAAGTTACCTTTTTTAAGGTTGGAAGAAATCATAAGTAATTATGATTAGAAACCTAATAAAATCCCTCACATATTATACCTTACATGTTTAATTATATTTATACACAGGAGATACAACATATTTATGGGAATTTGAATTTCTAAAGAAAAGCCAGAAGCATCTAGACTATCATTTACTCGTCTGCGCATAGTTTCTCAAAAATACCTATTCCTCTGTTTTGTTGTGTTCTCCCATAGACATAACCTTGAAAGCTAGCAATTCTCTTTCATTTAATTCCAAGTATGACAAAGAAAACAATGCAATTCACAGATGCTGACAATCTTCTGAAGTTTGATGCTTCTACTGGAAGGGCACCCCAAAAAGCAGCAGTTTCATCCCAGCTAATCCTAGGGGAAGGAAAGATCACCCAATTCCACGAATTCTCTCAATAAAAATAACTACTTATGTCCTATTTTTAAAGAAACTCTCATTTTAACTCATCATTTTCTAAATTGTGAACAAATCTCCACATTATGCCACATTAGCAAGAATCAAAGGACAAGTGGCAAGTAGGCCACTAATGAATACCTGTCATGTGCCACTTTAATGTACTTTCATAGGAACGTTACACATATAATTTCATTTAATCTCTTTAACATTTCTATGAATGTTAGTTATCTTATCCATATTTTACCCATGAAGAAACTGTGGTTCAGAGAGGGTAACCAATGCACACAAAAACCACTTCATTAGAACATGCTAGAACCAGAATACTAGCCTAGGTTTATCAGACTCCAAAGGCTGATCCTTTTCCAAAGTACACTATCCTGCCTCAGAAGATTAACACGGGGGAAATGGAGACAAAGAAAAATGAAGACGTCTTAATCCAAGGCATTTAGGAGAAATGTCTCTTACATCTAATATTCCTTCATTTCCTTGACTTTCATAGACTTAGCCCTCTTTCACGTGCCATATTCTTTAAATGAGACTTAAGATAAGCCAATCCAAGCTGAAATTTATATGAGTATTGCATCATTGCATTTCTTACACAAATAATCTGAGTACTAATTTATTATATACAAGAAATCTTGGAATTATCTGCCTAAACCACATGGTCTTCTTGTGTCCTTCTCATTAGCTATTCTTGAGCAGAATATCAGTAAAAGCTCTGATTCACATCAAGTAAGGGCTAAAACTCTTACAGAGCGAGAGTCGAAGATTGTGGCTTTAATTCACCAACACCCTAGGAGATTTTCTACTAATCAATGTCCTTTCTGTCCCTTCATGTCCAAACCCAGATCCAAGTCTAGCATATACATCAAAGTCAAGGCTGATCAAGAAACGTGTTAATGACAACCCCTAAGCAAATTAAAAAAATGAGTTGCAAACCATCCTTCACCTTCCAGAGGTACTTATCCAGAGGCTAATGATTACATAATTGTAATAAACAATGACCTCCTGACTCCCAGAGCAGAAATATTCTCATTGCTACTCACAACCTTTGTTGGATTTGAGTGTTCTCAATTCCTGATTGATGAGACAAAGGCTCTGAAGAAGGATGCATTGGTTGAAATGCCCACTCTATCACAAAATAATTGTGTGAGAAAGGGCAAACAATTGGTCTCTGGCTCTCATTTTCCTACTAGTAAAGTGAGGATCATCAAATTACCTACCTCATGGGAGCAATAACGACTATTAAATCATAGGTAAACTGCTTAGCTTTATCTGGTACTCAAACCATGTTAGATATTATTATTAATTTATTATGATTAGCATTATTTTGTAATGTTAAATTAAATAGCCTCTGCAAGACAACTGAAAAATTTACAGAGTCCATATGAAACTAACAATAGTTTTATATAATTTCAACACAGAAAAAAATTTTAGACTCATGAATCTCAAACTTTTGAAATCCATTTTTGCAGTTTTGTTTTTGTTTCTATCTTGTGCAACTAGTGGCTTTTCCCGAGCTATCATTTCAGTGAAAGAATGCAGTGCTGCACGCCATTCAGACAGCAGAACCCATGAGGCTTTGCTCACGATCATTGTTATGTGGTCCCCAATTCAGTAACAGTGAGGGCCACTGAAATCACCCATTTCGCTATATCAAATCCAACCTCATCCTAATGGTTCTAATTTTATGTGCTACTGAATTTAAGTTTCAGCACAGCAACTGAACCCATATATCAATCGACATTGTTTCTGAGAAGGATGACTCATTGTAAGGAATACTAGAAGTCTAAATCGCTAAAATTTAAAGATAAAACTGATTGTTAAATGTCTAAAATGTATCTGAGAATCAAAAAATAAGTAGCTATGCACAGTACAGATTTGTCTATGTATTTTCACGTATACGAGTGTCGGATTCACATACATAGTCAAATAACAAATACTGAATTCTAGGTTGTGTGCCAGGCACTGAGGACAGGCTAGCATAAAAAGACAAGGCCTCTGCTGCTCATCCTGGTAATTCCACTCTCCTTGGCAATTACCGTTACACAGGTTTGAGATTTCAGGCTACCACTTCAAGGACTATTTTCTCTTAAATACCCGCAATTCGGGCTATGGCTTCACAGCCCAAATGGCAAAGCTCTTCTCTCCTGGGAGTTAGGAAAGAAAGCTTTGAAGGTATATCAAATCCACTTTTTGTCAAAAAAGCATAACAATTAATTTCATAAACACACTAATCATGTTACACACAAAACAGAGTTGCCGAATTATATATCTTGAAGGAAGATACGACCTGTGCGGTCAAGCAGTGATATTATCCATCACTATTGAAGATGAGTTACTCCCTGAGAAATGAGTGCTTCTTGCTAAGTATGGTAATCATTAAGTTGCCAAATAGTTCCAATTCTTCTACTTCTGAGTAAACGGTAGAGTTGTACTTCCCCGCTTCCTCGAAGTTAAGCATATCTCTATGGCTTCCTTTGAACAATGGAATATGAGCAGAAGTGACATTGTGTCCGATCTGGGCAGAAGCTTTAAGTGACCATATGCTCCTGACCACACGTCTATTCCCTGCCACAGTGACTAGCAATGGTTTAGATGGTGGAAGTCCATCAGCCTGAGACCCTAAGTGAGGACAATGTACAGGCGAGCCCAACCCCTACACATCCATCCAATCTCAGAAGACAGTGTTGGATCACACACAAGATAAATGCAAGAGAAACACAACTTGACTGTTTTAAGTCAAGAGTTGTTACTGCAGCACAAGCCAATTAATTCAGACTAATACACTTAGTACACAAAAGGAAACTGAGAACCAACTCAGAACAGTGGTGCGCAAAAGCTCCTCTTTCAGGTTATTGAGAAAAATGCTCACCAGACTCAGTTAGTGACAGACTGATCTTAATATCCATGTTTATTTTTTGCTTTTAACTAAGAGCATACAAAGTACTATGAGAATGGAGGAAGACCCATCATTTTTAACCAGAAATTGGAAGACAAATGATTCAGTCCAGTGTTTGGACAACCTGCATGATAATCAAGAACATTTGATGAAACCCAGATTCCTGGGCCCAAACCAAAACTGACTAAAACTTTGAGGATTTGTTAAATTTGCATTTAATAAGTTCTACAAGTGATTCCTTCAGAGCCTTCATGAGAAATCTTGGTTTAGGGCCAATGGCTGCAAACTAATAATGCTCAGGTGTATTTTGTTGAGATGCACAAGATTTTGTGGGTTTTGAATTGAATTAGAATTGGCTGGCCTTTAAAAATTAAGAAACTTCCCCCCAAAATTGATATTTCCAACAACTTTTGAAAAATAATTATGATATCTGGCAATTCTAACACTTACATGGCAATAGGCACATAAAACTTAGCCCTCTTCACACAAGGAATACACACACTCCGGTCCCTCAGTCTCCATAATGTCAACACATTCTTTTATCTGTCTTGGCCAAGGGGAACATTCTGGTCCCCTTGTTCTGGGTTTCTGAATACCATGTCACACACACTGAAGATTAAGCTTTGGAAAGTGGGAAAACGGAAAGCCATTGAAGAATGTTCAGCAAAAGAATTACACAATCAAATCTAATTAAAAGATAAAATTAAAAATAAAAATCTGGCAATATAGAAAATAGGATAGGGTTAGGTTTATAAACTCAAATGTGTTTTTGGGCAGCAGCATATTTACTGGCCAGGCACGTAACCTGACCAAGTGACAGGGACTGAATGAGATCTCTGACTAAATGTAGAGGACACACCCCCTTTAATAGGGGAAGCTGTTACTTAGTTTCAAGTTCTGTCATCAATTCAATTTCAATTTCAATTTCTGTCATCAGGAATTTAAGCCTGGGGTCACCATATCTGCCATTTTTAAAAGAGAAGATAGAAATCCACATTTTTATTGGAAATGTCCTGATTTCTCAATGTTTTAAGTTAATTATTTATCTAAAAACAAAAACAGGCCAATCAATTGGAGTTTTATCTGTATATTAGAAGATAGCAGAATTAGCATCAGGAGACTAGAATGAAGTAAGAAAATTTGAAAAACTGTTCTCAGATGAATTTTTTAGCTCTCACAGCTTGAAAAACATGGACATCATAAACCATGCAAGAGAACTACAGGACGAAAGGAAGTTTTAGGTGGCAAGATTATGAATTTAGTTCCTAGAAGTTTGAGGAACTCATGTATGAAAGTACATGGTTCATCATTAGTCTTTCATCTATTCAATAAATATTATGATTACTATCTACGTTCCAGAAGCATTACACATCGCACTGGGCCTACATCAACAGACAAGGAGTCATATTTCTGCTTTAGAGATCTTAGATTCCAATAGGTGGAATATAGAGTTATAAAACACTATGTTAATGTTATGCCAAATATAGTAAAGGTGATTTGTTCAATAGAGACATGTGTGAGGGGTGATAGTCACATAAGGCTGCTAGAAAGTAGTGACATCTAAGCTGGAACCTGATGAAAGGAAAATGTGTTCCCAATAGAAACAATAGCTTGTATAAAGGGCCCACAGACTAGAGAAAGCCAAATGCATTAAAAAATAAAAACTGAAACAAGGTCAATGAATCTAGAACACTTTGTGCAAGATAGTTTTAAGTAGTGACAGATGAGGCCAGAAAAGTGAACAGAGGCCAGAGGTCGTGCACACTATTTTAAGTGCTCTGGACTTGATTCTGAAAGCAGCAGGCGGTCATTGAAGGGAGTTCATCTGGACAGTAATGAGTAAATCCCCATTAGAAAACAGCATCAGGACCAGAGACCATCTACATATGGGTAATATTTGAGGCAACAGAATCGAATGAGATTGTTCTATGAAAATCATTAAAGTAAAAAGCACTAAGAGTTAAAAGTATAGAACCTTAGAGAGCACATTTAAGAAGAGAGAAAAGGGGAACCAAAGAGTGGAACAGATAGAGAAGGGTGAAGGGACCAAGACCCAGGAAAGAGGAGGGAGTTTCAAAAGGAGGTAGATCTATGATATCAAACAGCAGAGAAGTCAAAGAGGGTGAGCTTTGAAGCGATACCGCCATTTCTATCTCATACATAAAGAGTGTAGAGCAATGTTTAGAAAGGTAAACATTGATATTGGTAAATATAATCTGGTCCATTTATCACTACCTCACTGTACCAATCACTTCCTTATCCAACCTTACTCAGCTTTAAGAGAAGCTCTTAATTGGAATTTTCATGCAATGGAAGCCCTTAGTTTTGTACAAACTCCTAATTACTAGGAGTTGTAAGACCCAGAGCCTTTGTGCTCTTCTCGGCTGGCCAGACTTTAGAGGCTGGGCGGCCTTTCCCTGCTCACTTGTATTCAGGCCCACACTCTGTCTACTTCTCTACAATGAAGAAAACATTGGTTTTAGATTCTGTTCCAAGAGCCTTATTTTCTACTCTATTTGCCTTGAAAGAAGCCAAACAAGATGGGAGAAATTTTAGATGGAAGGGATATTGGAAGTTATTAGCTACAGTCTCCTCATCTTCATGTTTTGGAAACTGAGGCAGAGATAATAATTGCCTTGCCCAACGTTATACAGCTTTTATAAAAAGAAAGAGATTTTTCATATATAAACTAGCGTTTTTATGCTCTTGTGTACTGCTTTGGGATCACAGCCTCTTCTGTTTGCTTTTCTTCTGATCAAAGCAAAGGCCCTTTTCCTTCTTAGTGTCTTTAAAATTAAAATACAATCAGTTCCTGAAGAACTTAGGATCCTCCAGGTTTATAATCTGGTCTCTGGCGCTCTAATACAAACTATGCATAATATTTTTTAAATTAAATAACACTTTTTATCTATCCAAAAAAAAATTTTGAAGCATTTTAAATAGAACAATATATAATTTTAAGAGAGGGCTCTATTATTTTTCTACCCTCGAGATTACACACGTAGTAAAATTTTATTTACCACAATACTATATTCAGAATTAAATTAGTTTTTGATAACCAATCATTTATACTAGTTTAGTTCACAACCTTCATGTCAGTATTTGTTTTCCACAATTAGTTAACTGGAATATCCAACATACTTTTATGAAGCAGAGTTCAAATACCACCATGGTATTAACACAGATTAGTTTTAATTTTTTCAATATATAGAGAGATGTGTTTTTTTTTTTTTTAAAGATTGGCATCTGAGCTAACAACTTGACAATCTTTTTTTTTTTTTTTTTTGCTTTTTCTCCCCAAATCCCCCCCAGTAGATAGTTGTATACTTTTAGTTGTGGCTCCTTCTAGTTGTGGTATGTGGGATGCCACCTCAGCATGGCCTGATGAGTGGTGCCATGTCTGCACCCAGGATCCGAACAAGCGAAACCGTGGGCTGCCTAAGCGGAGCATGAGAACTTAAACACTCGGCACGGGGCTGGCCCCGAGAGATGTGTTCTTATTTATAGAGTGTGATAGAATTAATGTGTACTGGTAACTGGATACAGAAATTATATCTAACATTATGCAGCATCTCCAGAGAAATTAATGGTCAATCTAATATTTACTGGCAATTTTGTAAAAGAATATCATAAGGAATAAATTTGTCTATATTATGCTCTGATAAAAATGAGTTTTATCCCCACAACCTTTAGAAACAGAAATTATGAATTCCTAAGTGTCAGAGTAAATCACAACAATAATAATAATAATATTTAGTGAGCACTTAAAGAGCCTCTTCATTGCATTATATTCTTTATGAACGCCCCCAAGCTTGCACAAGTTGGTAAGATTAGCTAAGTACTTCCTTGCTACTCAAAGTGTGGCCCAAGGACCAGCAGCACTGGCATCACCTAGGGGCCTGTTAGAAATGCAGCATGTTGAGCTCCACAGAGACAAACTGAATCAAAATCTGCATTTTAACAACCAGTATCCAGGTTATTCATATGCAAATTAAAGTTTTAAGTACTTAAGATATATCAATTCCTCATTGGAACTAATATTTCCCATTTTACAGAGCAAGAAATTGAGGCACAAAGAGATTAAGTAACTTTGCTATTAGCATTAGTAGATGTGGCAAAAATTACTAGTAGCCTACTGAATATACAACACATCTTCCTTCTTTCTAATACATCTTCAATTTTATTTAGGGAAGAAACATGTCCAACCCCAGGTAGGACATTCATTTTTCCCAGATGCTCTCCTAGCTTGAAATAGCTATGAGATAAATGCAGAAATCAGCTACAAATGCTAAGGTTTATTTTTCGGATGAAAGGAATGAATGGAGCTGGTGCCATCCTTTCCTTTTATTCCAGCCTTAACCATGGATATGATAGTTGGAACACAGCAGTCATCCTGGGATCATGAGATGACAGCATAAGGACAAAAGTCAACTAAGGAAGAGGAAGGAAAAAGTAAAAGAGTCTGGGTTCCTGATGTTCTTGATGCCATCATTTAAGAATTCAGTTAAATACTTGAAGCCACCTTCCTACAGACTTCTTTTTTGTTGTTGTTTCTTAAAGATTGGCCTTGAGCTAACATCTGTTGCCAATTTTCCTTCTTTTTTTTTCCTTTCTCCCCAAAGCCCCCCAGTACATAGTTGTATATTCTAGCTGTGAGTGCCTCTGGTTGTGCTTGATGAGCAGTGCTATGTCCGCCCCCAGGATCTGAACCAGTGAAAGCCTGGGGCACGGAAGCTGAGCGCGCCAACTTAACCATTTGGCCGTTGGGCCGGCCCTTCTATAGGCTTCTTGTTTGTAAGAAAAACTGATCCTCATTGAAGTTCATGGTAGATAGATTTTTCTGTTACTTTCAGACAAAGACATCCCTAACTGATAAAGTTTACAATGATATTCTTCTTTCACCTATATTTTATTATTTTACTACAAGGTTAGGGAACAAGGTTTCCTTTGTTTTCAATGGGCATTAAATTTGCACTATAAAAGGCCACTTAGGATTATTATATCCTCTTCTAATGTCTTCACAGAAGTATATAGTGTCATACCACACTCTCTGAGCCCAAGGGGAAAATTAAGAAATGACAGGCAATAGAACAGTTCCCCAAAGGGAAAGGATCTGATGAAGACACATGTGCTTTCCACCCCACTAACTTTCATATCCATTCACTTAAACATGCACCTGCCCACTTTCCTTATCTGTGGATAGATTTTGCTTAACCTCCTGGCTGTTCCCAGGTGGCAGCAAAAGCAGCGGCAATTGTAGCTGCCCCCTGCAACTGGTGGCCGTCAGATGTCTGAGAGTGAGATGCCTGTGTTAGTAGCTGTCATCAAAAATGACAAAGACTAGATTGGGTGTGGCAGCAGCTAAAGGAGGGTGACAAATGCTGGCAAGCAACATCAATGTAACAAGCAGAACTGCATTTAACCGTAAATATCTCCATCCTGAGTCAGCAACTGCATCCCATGGAACTTTCCCTCACCCCTGGATTTCACAGACAATAACGTAAACTCTAAATGACCCTCTTTGCTAAAGCTATGAGTCATATCATCAGCTTGGTGGCAGCCAAAAATACCTCCAAGAGCCTTTCAGATAAACTGGGAAACTTGAAAGAATGAAAGTTGAAAGGAATTCTGCTACAGCAATATTCTCCTCACTACTTCTTCAGCCTCATCCTCTCCTTTAAGAATTCAGACGCTGTTATTCGGATTTATATGTTTAAGACTAACAAGTCAATTTTTGATATTTAATCTATTTTAAAGGGTGACATACATTAACATAAGCACTCCTAATCATATGATTCTATATATAGTTTTCTTGTTAGTTATCTCTCATTCTGTAATTCTGTAACTGTTATTAAGGCAAAAGCTACTCAAAATGATAAAAGGATACTCAGTTTTAATTTTTAGTTATCAAAGATCTACTGTTCTCTTAGTAATGCTCTAATGATGACTTTCTTCAAAATGGCTCTACATTCACCTTCACTCCTTTCTAACATTTTCACCGCCTAAACCCACTGCATCTACTCTCCTAAGATTCTAAAGTTTCTCTTCCTCCCTTATCTGTTGGATGATTCTTTTGCTATTCTACAAAGCACAATCAGCAGCCTCACATTTTTGGCTTCAATGGTTATCCTCTCACGCGCCCTAGATAACTGATTAAATCTACTCTCCCCTACTGCCCTCTACCCAACCCGAACAATAGCCTTGCGATTCCATTTTCTTTTAATTAAGACTTCCTCTCTCGATATCCAAATTTTAATCTTCCTTGTAAACCTGGCTGGCGTTTTAGCCCACTATTTCCTTTCTTCAGAAATTGGAATGTTTCTCTATGTAATCATGGTAACAAAAATCAATTTGTTCCATTTTTCCACATTCTCTGACTATGGCTTAATTTTATGCTTAATTCTATCGTAAAGGCTTCTAAAAATTTCATATAATTGAAAAACTTTGGACTCTCCAGCCCAAATATCTAAGTAGTAACTCAGCATCTTTTGCTTTCTTAAGTCTAAAAATCTTCTCATGAGTATATCGGAGTAAACTGGAAACCTCTCATCTTTTTCTAAAAGTCTCCTGTGACATTTGTCTTCCTCCTCTAAACCACTTCTCCAATTCAAGTCCAGAGTACTCCTTTGTCATCAAAAGTTTTTAACATACACTATTCTAAAAGCACCTGGTCTTTTACCTTCTTAATAGAAGTCAAATGCCTTCCCAATACTTACTAAAATATTTATGTACCACTACAAAGAATAATCTAAATAATGGTTTGAGAACGCCATTAGGAGACATTTATAATTTTTATCCTTTCTTCAACATTCCTTAACCTTGTGACATAACTCTACTCCTCTACTCATAGACAAAATGTAATTTTACTACTCGTAATATCACATTCCCAAAATACTCATAAAATCTATTAGACTTGACTAAACATCCCCACAAAATAGTTGAAAATAGCAGTATCTTATTTTTGACATATTTTTCTGTGGATACCATATCATAAGAAGAAAAACCTTACATTTTCATTTATTACATCTTAAATCATATTAGTAAAACCCTAACTAAACACGTCCTCTAGGAATACTGATACATTTTATACAGAAAGAATGCTGCCACACACGCTTCTGGAACAATCTTTGTGCTACATTTTACATTCATTCCCCTAAAAAAGAACTAACATCTTGAATGTTAACAAAGATATTTATTAAAAAGATTCTCTTATAACAGAGTATTATATTTTTGAACTTTATGTGAAACCATTTTTTTGTTTTTAACATGTTTTAAATATTGAAGTAAACAAAAAGGAATGTAAAAAGGACTACATAAAAATTGACATCACTTAATTCAGGTCAAATTAAGATGGACTTATACTTTTCTACATGCTAGTTTTTTAACTTATAAAAAGGTATAATAAAAACATACAAAGATATCAAAACTCTACCTACTTAAAATGCAAAAACCAAAAGGAGAATTCAAAGGGATCTATATCTTATAAGTTAATATCCCTAATTTGATGAGCTTCTATATAAATTTATTTTAGATTTAAATATTAATTTTATTCTTGTCATACCCTACTCCTAAATGATAAGATTTGTACCTCAAGGGATGAGGGTATTTCAAGTTTAAAACAAGTTTTCAGAATTCTGAGTTGTGTCAGGAACATTAAAATTCAAAAGAAATCAACTTAACACTCACTACATTACACCTTATATCACTTATTTTTTTCATTTCACAGGGCATGACTAGTTAGTATTTAACTCATCTGTAGCTCAAAACAAGATAAAGCAGAAAATGAGTTTTCCTTAAAAAGACAGCTGAGGAGTATCCAGAAGTTTCAACCAGACTTAACAATTACCTCACTACCTCTGGGAATGCCACTCTTAAGACACTCTCAACACCCCTGCTACAGACACAAAAAGACATGCTCTCTGCATGCTATACTCTTCCGTAGATATCATAATTCTCAGCCTGACAGTAAATATACCAGAAATCACTCTGCCCTTTATGGGAAAAGACTTACAGTTCAAAACAAACAAACAAACAAACAAAAATAGGGTAACTATACAGTATTCTTCACTAAGGAGGGAAAGAATTAACCAATGTCTAGGACACTCGAAAGGCAGAAAGAGCCAAAATATGATGTGATATGAATTTCTGCAAAGACCGAGTCTGTTCATCATAAGATTTCCAGCATTTACAAGAGGACCTAGCAAATCCTTGGCCCTTAGTAAGAAACCATTGAATAAATGAACTACGCTTATAGTGACAGAATTTGGCTAAGTCTAGGTATATGGAATAAGGAAAAGTGATTTCTTCTCTAAACTTCAATAGGGTGTTCTTATAATGGAACATGTGTTTGTGCTCTTTCAAGTTATTCTGAGAACCATAGCGTACCCACCTTATCTGCCCTCCCAGGGACTTCATCCCCTGGAGACCATGCACATCTTTATATCCTGCTGAAAGTCTGGCACATCATAAGCCTTCAATACACATGTGCTAAGGAACAGAATACTACAATAATTTCATTTGAGTCTTTCCATGTTAACACATTGAAAAGTAATGAATTGCTGACTGGCCAAGCTGTTCACTTGGCCTTCTCCACTACCAATATAGATTTCTACAATGTGACTGAGCTGCAGCAATAAAAAAATAACACTAAAAGAAATGGATTGGTCATGCCTATGGTCCAATTTATCCACTGTGAATTAAAGGGGGAAAAAAAAGAAAAAATCTGATTGCACCTGAGCTTAAATGCTAGAGGGAAAAACAACACAGGGAGTGAGGCATGCACATGCCTAAAGGAGCAAAAATAACAATCCCTCAAAATTATGACTGAGGGCAATGCCTCTCTAGCAGCAATGGCTGAAAGAACAAACTTCTATTAACCAAAAATGTTTTAAGGTGAAAACAAAGCTTTAGCATTAGTTCATTAAAATACGGGTAGTATTCTTTGGGTCATGCACTCCAATAATGTCACCTTAAGTTTTGTTGGAGAGATGCCGTTTGGGAAGAAAGTGCTGCCATCCAATCTAAGGCATACCACTGCTGCCAGGCACTCAGTCTACCTTTCCTATAAAATAATCACAGCTATATATCTAGTTCAAACAACCAAAGTGAGAAAAAGTTTTGCAAAACTCCCTCGCTCTAACCATTTCTGAAGAAGCCTGACAGGGAGTGGACAAGCAACACAGTGTTAGTGAGTGTGTGCAGAAACGCTAAGGCATTCCTTACTCTTGCTTTGAAATAGTAAAAAGAATCCAAAACTCTATACATAATATCACCATGTTTCTTTAACCTAGCATGCACTGTGAGGAAGCCCATACTATTTCCACTCAAGAAGGAGAGTCGTAGGACAGGCCCCAGACAAAATTGAACCAACAGATTTTGAAAGTCATGTCCAGAGTTTCCAGCCTCCCCAGTAGCACCCCACTTCAGGCAGCCAGTACCTTTCCGCTTTCTATGTTTCATGCCTCCCAGAAAATAATTTTAAATAAATGGGAAGTGACAAATGACTTGATATCAGTCATTTACACATTTACTGAAAGCTATTTACACCCTTGTGTGAAATCGTCCCAACCTATTTCCATGTTGTCACTCATGAAATAATCAAATGTAGTGTTCTCCATGAGCTTTAGGAAACTCAAGTAGGTGGGGAAGATCTGGTGGCAGAGAGTGATACAGTCTCCAAAATCTTCTTATGCCTAAGGCTTATTCTGAAGGTTGTCCTACTTTGGACACTTTAGGGGACCCCAGAAAGCTGAGTCTAAGGGACAACTTTCCCTTAGATTCTCAGCTGCCTCCTGCCTCTTTGCGAGCATCAGCCCCAACCACAGCTGCTGAATCAGGAGGAGAACAACAAATATCACAGCTTTCCAAAGAAGCGAGGTCCCAACACAGGACTTTACCCTCCCTCCAGCTGAGACTAGAATTTAACAGCTTAATCTCTTCCTTTCTGTTCACCTTGCAACCCACTTTTCCCCATCCCCCCTCTTCCAATTCTATATAAAGATTTCAGACCATTCTCAGTGTATTCTCTTCCTTCTGATGCCTCCACCACCCCTCACATCCTATGATGCTGTCAAGCGTCAGTCAGGCACTCTACAGCTCCAAGACCCAGAGTTTTTGCCATTCAAGTACCTGGCACATCCCAGGATAGGTCGGTGGACATGCTTGTAGTTTTACGTCCTTAAAATCATCATCAATGTCATATAGTGAGGTTTTTATTCTATAAATATAAACTTCACTTCTACAGGCAAACTCATTATCACGAATTGATGATGCCAAGTTGTTATATGTCATGATAATAATTATAAAGAGCAATAAATATGTCATTTATTTTGTGATTGGTTTTCCTTTCTGAGATTCTATATCTATACAAAGGTATGTCTACAAAATGAAACTAATTGCATAAGAAACACAAAAAACATCTCATTTCTTTAAAACTGGATTATAAGTGCTACAAATTTATCATTTTTTGGAAGTCATAGTTTTTATAAATTAAGTGAAACATGTCTTCTATTGCATTCATAGTAGAAGGGGCGTAGTGGGACCAGCAATAACAGCAATAATATCAATATGTATTGAGTTCCTACTCTGCATGTCAGACTCTGTCCAAAGGATTTATACGCAAAAAGAAAATTTAAATCCCCAGAGAACCCATGAGTCACATAATTTTACTCCCATTTTACAAATAAAGAAACCAAAGCAAGGAGAGGTTGAGAAACACACTAAAACTTTTGTAGTTAATATGGTGGCAACAGAATTCAAATCCAAAGGTGTCATTACCCTGAGGCACTGATCTTAACCATTACTTTATAAAGTCATATGATGCTATTTTTGAGGTCAGATTCCCTCTTAAGTTCTGGGAGAGATCAGATTTTTCTCTATTAATTTTTGCCCACTGAATAGCCTATATTTTGTTTTTATAAATGTGAGAGTAGTAAAATTCATAGAAACATGTTACCATACATCTCTCCACAGCCTGAGGATGAATATCCAAGAGTGAAGTTGGAAACCAACCTTCAGACCCTAAGTCTATGATCTGACATCATGTTTCTCATGATTTTAAGCATAAAGCTTCTTCAAGTTTTCAGAGTATAAAACAAGGGCACTGGGGGAAAAAAATTCTATCTAGACACCCTCCTCGAAACAGCTTTTCAAAATGCAGTTAAGCATGGTACTCCATCTAGATTTTCCAGAATGAATCCATAATTTAGATACCAAGGCTTGTCATTTCTAATAGTTGTCACTGTTGAGCATTGTGGACGTTAGCTGTCATAAATATATGAGGCCTGTCTACACGTTCATTTTTCCAATGACCCCGTAAAACTGGCCCAAAAAACAAATGTTGTTCCTTTTATTCATTAACAATTTGAAAACCTCTTATGGAATGTAAAAATCCATGTGTCGTACCCCAAATTGTTAGCTCTGATGACTACAATGAAGACAAAAGGAAAAAATTGATTCAGTTATTAGTTCTAGCTAATCTGAATGTATGGTCTTGGTAGATAAAGCTATCCAGACAAACTCCATCTCAGGTTTCCAGGTCACAAGGAAGTAAGTCTACCAAATACACAAGATCTACCAGTATTTTCTTGGTATGTTTTCAAAGCATGCTACCTCCTAAGAGGATGTTCTCCTTGAAGAAGTCTCCTCTGCCATTCCTAACAATACTAATGCTTATCAACTGTATGTCACATTATGATTTCTTAAGAACTTTAATTTACTTGAGCCATGCCATATCCTTGTGAGATACAAACAGAATAAGTAGAACTTCTCCCATCTCACAAATGAGTACATTAAGTCACAGATGGAATAAATAAATCACCCACAACCACAGAATAAGTTCACGACAAAATCACAACTAACATTTAAGTCAAGAGTTTGAGTAATTGGTGAAACAATTGTTTCAATTCACCAAGAACTCAGTCTAAAATATGCTGATGTTAATAGTGAAAGTCTAGTGTGGTAATTTAATAACTGTTCCATCGATTTTAAGGATAAGGTAAGTTCTAGAGTTGATTCTTTTCCTGGTAGCGTACTAAAACAAATAAATTAAATTAAAATTCATTCCAGAAATCTTCCTTTGAGTGCTTACTATGTGCCAGGCACTGTTCTAGATGCTTGGGAATCAAATAACAAGGCAGGCAAAATTTCCTGATCTCAATGAGCCTACATTCTAGCAAAAGAGACAAAAATAAACAATTGACATAATGGTAATAAATAAATAAATAATCTTGTATATTAAAAGATAATAAGTGGTAAGGAAAAAAAGAAAAAGATGAAGCAGGATAAGGGGGATCAGAATTGCTAAAGGGTGGACAGGTTGTAGTATTTATCTGGTTGGTCAGTGTAGGCCTCATTGAGAAGGTGAGATCAATGGATATGTAGCAAAGAGAAAGAGCCAGGGAGAAAGCTCCAAGGAGTATCCTGGTGTGTTCAAAGAACAGAAAGGAAGCCAACGTGTCTCTAGCAGGGTTAGCAAGAAGAAGAGTTGTGTGAGGTGAAGTCAAAGAAAGAACTGGGAGACAGCTCATGCAGGGCCCCGGAGGCCACCACAGGAAATCTGGTTCTTATTCTGAATGAAGTAGAAAACACTGCAGGGTTTTGAGCTATTGAGTGGCACGATCTGACTTAAATTTTAAAGAGGATCCATTATTAATCGTTAAACACCTTAAAATTTTATCATTCAATATATTGCATAACCTTTGTCATATATATGAATCCTAATTTACCCTCCTCCTTCTCAGAATAAAATATTATTTCCATCTTCCCAAAAAAAATACCAAAGCCCAGAATGTCTAAGTAGCTTACCTAGGGTAAGATCTAGTAAGTGGTAGAGCCAGGTGAAACGAGCAAGTTTTCTAACTCACCGTCCAAAACTGATTGTTCTTTCTTATGTACTCATTTATATTAAAGTCGTAAAGGAAAGAAAATAATAATTGAGATTAATTATCCAGATTATTCATCAATAGAGATGTTCAGTATGATATATTAAAATTGAATCAAACCCATTTTTCCCTTATTGTTAATTTCTGGGACATAATGATACAAGTAATTTCCCTGAACTTTCTATTCGAAATGACATATGAACATTCAGGCTAAGAATTTTGGATGCAGAAGCAATCACAATGTAAATTCACGACAGGACATTTAGAAAGTTTTTCAAAGTCTTTTAGTTATGGTTATTTATTAACTCTCTAGTGTATGCCAGCCACTGTGCTAAAGTCTTAACATATGTTGTTATATTTAATATTCACCAAAAACTCTAAGAAGAGTATTAGCAATCTCATTTTATACATGACAAATGTGGACCCCGAGAGGCTAAGTATTGAAAGGTCACAGGTCTAATCAGGACCAGAGCCAAGATTTTACCAAAATGTCCGCAGTCTAAAGTTAGGTTCTCTTTAGTAAGCAACACTACCTTCCTGAAGGTGATGCTCAACATATCACCCCAAGATTCCTAACTAAAAGGTCAGCCAGACATGAGTAGTCCCCTTTTACAGATGATTAACTAGTCATAGAAAAGTTAATCAAGCAATCAACATTTATTTTATGGCCACAATATGCAAATCAATATTTAGTTGCTGAGAGCACAGAGGATTTATGATACAGTATCTTGCCTCAATGAGCTCACAATCTTGTTAAGGCAACAAGAGACACATAAAAAGGTAATAAATAATCCAAGATAGCACATAATAAGTACCTATTGAAATATAGAGCCAACAACCACGTAAGAAATACAACAGAGAGAAAATTGAATCTGGGTGCTTCAATTCAGTTAAGAAAGATCACGACTAGAGAGGACCAGTGTTGAGGTGGTCTTTACAGGAAAGGTGGGGTTTAGATCAGCAGAGAGGATGAGGAAAAGCAATTCCAGTGAAAGGAGATAATATGACCAAAGGCCAAGGGAGAGATTGTGAATGGATTATCAAGAAAAAATGAATAGAAGCATTTGAAGTGCAGGACAGATGGGAGGTAAAGTTAAAACAAAGTCAGAGAAGTAGATTACAGAAAACCTTGATTGGCAAATTAGGAATCTAGGGGAGAAGGGAAGGAACAGATCTTTGTTGAATTGCTAGTAGGCAGCACCTGCTTTGTGTGCACTTTTTGTTTATGTAATCCTCTCAACAACCCTTTAAGGTAAAAAGGTAGATATATCATGGCCATTTTATTATTATTATTGTTATTATTTTTGCTGAGGAAGATTAGCCCTGAGCTAACATCTGTTGCCAACCTTCCTCCTTTTTTTTTTGCTTGAAGAAGATTAGCCCTGAGCTAACATTTGTGCCAACCTTCCTCCACTTTATATGTGGGTCACTGCCACAGCATAGCTGATAAGTGGTGTAGGTCTGCACCCAGGATCCAAACCTGCAAACCCAGGCCACCAAAGCAGAGCGTGCCAGACTTACCCACTAAGCCACAGGGCCAGCCCCATCACGGTCATTTTAAATGAAAGGAAACAGAGATTATCTGGCCAAGGCATAGCTTTGTGTGTGGATGGAGCAGAAATTCCAATCTAGATCTATCTGAGTCTAAGGCCTATATTCCTTCCACTACCCCTCCCCACCCCATTTACCGAAGGCAATGGGGAGTCACCGAAGGTATCCAGTCAAGAGAAGAGAGTGACCTATGAAAAGCAGTGTAAGAATAAAAGAAGACTAGTCTGACTGTGAGATATCAGCATATGTCCAATAGCAGAGACGGACTAGGAAACAGCCATCTAGTCTATTGCATTAACCCAAATAATATGGTGACGAGGATGTATATTTGAGGTCTGATCATGGAAATAAAAAAGAATGTAAGAGATATTAGAAAAGAAATAAAAGACATAAATGGTCATACCCACATCCTGCAATAGGTAGTTTCTACTCCCCAACCATACACCCACCACGTAAATATTTCTCCTAAAACATCAGAGACAAAACTCAAAATCTAGCTTGAATATTTCAAGTTTTTTGACAGCACACGATTTACTTAAAAATAATAAAATCAATGGCTTAGGAAGAATATCTGCCTTAGTGCAATCTGCCTCTCAGACCACCATCATGAAGTGTGACAGCCTTATGCGAGGCATACTTCTACTACAGGAGTTTGGCGATAGCTCATTGCCATACACTCTAACATGGACAGTAATTCCTTATATTCATGCTCATTAGACATATTAATCACTTTGGAAATATTCTTTTACTTTTAGTTTTTCCTTTTAGAAAACTATGTGCATATGAAACCACTGAATTCTTTCTGAGAGATATAACGTGTCATATTTCTGAACATTATTCCTCCCCAGCACTTCTCTCTTAAAATGGGAGGTACCACTCAGGATTCAAGTCAAAAACTAATAGCAATTAGTTGAGGCATATTATTTAAAAACAAGGTGGGTCTTTTCTCACATTTTCTGACCCCTGGACAATGCAAACCATACAACTGTTAAATATACATAGAATTAACAACCACCTATATTTTTCAAGGAAAGTATTTACATAAACACCCAGGGATTTTAGTCAATACACATCTTTTCAAGCAAATTAATATTTCAAAGCTGCCAACCTGGTTATAACCAGGCTAACTATATAAACCTTTGATTAGTATCAAGTGTTCAACTAATTTGTCTTAATTTTGAATTAACTGTTAAATTGAACATCCTACAAGTATAACGGACATGTGATAAATGTGTGCATGTGTGCATATATATCTCACGTCAGATTTGATGAGTAACAATATTTTGACCCAGCACTCTTTGAGGAATTACACACCTACCCGACTTTCACCTAATCTCCTTAGTATCATCCAGCTACACTGAAGGATAATTAAAATGTAACATATTAGCCAAGCCTAATTTCCTTTACCTTTATGGATAAAAAAAGACTTATTTTTCTGAGTTGAAAATGAATGTTTAAATTTGAAACCAAACTGTGCCACGGCCCAATAAATGTAGGCCTACAGCTAACACACATCTAAAATGTCTTTGAAAGTTTCAAGAATGCCAAACCTGAGCTGTATTTTAGAAATGTCACACACACGTGCAAAGAAATATCATCACACAATCCTAAAAAGTGTATTTGTTAAAATACAATCTAGATATTCTTTTATTTCTTTATGTTCTTCATTTCTGCATATCTCTACAGATGTGAAAAGAGACTTCTGCAAAATATGATGAAGGGAACCACAATACTACACAAGCATATCTTCCCGATGTTCTGTTTTAACATACTCTAAATTTGAAAAACTTAGCCATTATAAATAATTTAAAAACTATTCATGCAGAACGTCTGGCTCTTATATGACATTAGGCATTCTATAAAAGATATGTTAAATACATTATGCATGTAGAAAAGGAATCACAGATAATGTTTATTTCATATACCTTACTTTCTATTATGTAGGGTTTTTTAAAACATGGCAATGCATTCACAAATAAAATGTATTAAAATATGAATATTAACCTTAACTTTTAAGGGCATTATTTTGTGAGAGTTTAAAAAAATATAACTATTTTTACCTCCCAGTCCTGGTCTAAGTCGATTATCGTAACCATCCAGAAGTCTGTCTAGAATTCTTGTAAAGATGGTAATGTTATTTTTAGCCTCATCTTCTTGGATGTTAGCCAGCACCAACCTAAACAGATAATTTTACAAGCTGATATATATACATAAGTGTGTTTTCCAAGTGCCAACATGCTCTTCTGCCTTGATTTGAATTTTAAGACTCCCTAAGCTATCAGTGCCACCCATTTTCCTCTTTTTTTCACTTCTATAAATACCAGTATGTCTATGCAGAAGATAAACATGCTGTTGAAAATAGATACTAAATACTAGATTATTAGAAAGTTTTGTGTCAAATTATTTCAGATTTCTACCACTTAGTATTGTGTACAAACTATTCATTTTTTTCTAAAATCCATTCCCTAGAATATATTATGATTGCAGCTTATCACATGCAGACACCATTAGTAATGTTATTCTGCATTTAAAAAGGTACAATAACCAAAGGGGCTCCTGAAAAAATTCTTCAGTGATTTGAATATTAATTGGAAAATAAATTGCCTCCTGGGAGGCACAAAATTTCTCTATCTTCCTCATAAATGTCTTTCTTTTTCTCTTTATGTCTTTTTCTCTTTTAAACCAAGATTATTTCCTTACTTTGGGTATACCTCCACCCAATGGCCAAGTGCAATATAGACATCAGGGAATCTCCGCTGGCTGTGTTCCAGGCTCCATGTAGCCAGGAGGTGGAGGGGGGGCTCTGAAAGGATCAGCAGCACACACAGCCACAGAGAGCCTCGGAGGAGGACCCTCCTGATGGATCTCAGAGGGGGACGATAGGGGTCACCTAAAGAGTAACATGCTCAGCTACTTTCGTGTGTGTGACAAATTTTCCGAAAGAACAAATGCTCTTAAAATATCACCAGAAGAGGGTTAGGAACAGTGATTCTCTCCATTATTTCTCCATCAGAAAGCCAGAGACCTGATTTTGTGACATCCAGCAATTTGGTGCAGAAGCAACTGGATGTATAAAACAGAATGTCCCTCTTCATTGCCATTTTTTCTCCCCAGAATGATTCAGAGATTTAAATTACTGGCCCAAAAAAAGAATCATTTATATAATAGAATAAAATACTGGCATGAGCACGCCTGGTCAAATATAGAACAGAAAACTAGTAGAGGAAAGTACTAAGTGGTTAAGTACTGAGGGTTTTCAATGATTAATTGACTATAATTTATAATTTATAATTTGTTCACTCCTTTAAAATCAAAGATTATATGTAATTGCATTCTGATCAAGGTGTAGCGTGTAAAATATCCTTGACAGAGCCCATTTGCATTTAGATGATTACACAGCTAGTAGCTAAAATTAGTCATAATACATCAAAAAATTGGTAACCAACTTTAAACAAATATTTTCTTGAGAGCAAAGTATTAAAACACTGATATGAAGATAAACATTTAAAAATTACGCCAGCAAATTAGTTCATACCTTTGAGCCTCAAAAGTTTCTATACTGTCTTAAGCTAATTTTAAAACCAATCACTAACATAGTCATAAAGTTCCACACAGAGATTCTCACTGAAAAGTGTTTTTTAATCACGTCACATTTTCTTTCTAAATTCAATATTAAGATGTTAAATGAGGAGATATTTTCCAATTAAAAACAAGGCTTCATAAAGAGATTTCTTCTCAATTCTAGAAAATAATTTCATACGTTGACAAATACTTGGACAACAAAATGAAAAGGGAAATAAAGGTATAATAAAGACATTGTTTTTCAAAAAGAAATGATTACATTAGCATTCTTATGAATCTTGTAATTTAAGTCCTCTGGTGTTTAGAAAACCCTATCTTAAAGGCAATAAATAGGAGATGTGCATTAACGATAAAAATCAGAAAAAAAAAAACCCTACAACTAAGATGAAGTTATCGAAAGCAACAAAAATTAATTTCATGTTTGTAGAACATAGGCAAAACAAAATGAATTACCTGTTTAAAATAAGTAGTCTTTGTGACAGTAACCATTTTAAGAATAAAAGATCTCTAAATCAATAATATGTAAAGTTGACTAATAAATCAAGCTTTTGTTTTATTGTTTGTGATTGTGAAGTTGTATACTATCTCCACCTAGAGGTTTAAAACTTACACATCACTTGGGTTTTCTATGTTGATTAAAAGAGCCAATACCATTAAAAGAAAACAAAAAATCAAGTTAACACTCAAACTATTTTAGCGTGTGCTTTTCTGTTTGGCTTAAAGGAAAACTGTTGTTTTCTTTACTGAATTTTGGGTTCATTATAAGTGCATATAACTTAACCATTTCAATTTCTTGCTAGAATATGCCATTCAAAAGCTATTCTTTTCTTCACTGCTTTTTGTTTTTAGAAAATGCTTCTGTCCACTTTGGCATTTTATGGGCAAATACAAGAAGCAGTCAACTTTTTATAGTCTCTGTCACTTCACAGTTCAGTTTCCTAGCACAGCCTTTTTTCATTAGAAATAATTCTTCAAAATACTCCAGCTTCTCAAAAGCCACCCCTGCACTGATGGCATTCAAGTAACACACCTTATCCTGAATTTTAAAAGTCAAATACAATAAATGTCTCACCTGGCTGGGTCCCACATCAAGAAAACAAGAAGGAGCAACTGCATGTTGTAGGTGTTCAATTTCATGCTCATAGCCGCTCTTTGTAAAGCCATGGGAAGAAAAACAAAATACACTTAAAATTCCGTTCAGTCTCACCACCCAAATAACCCAAAAATGTCATTTCAGTTGGGAATTGGAGTTCAAGCTACGGAGATTATTCCAGTGGAGTGAGGGTAGAGCATGATGATTGGGGGAGATTATTTTCCTTTTCCTTTCTTTCCTTTCCTTTTTTTCTCTTCCACATCAAGATGAGCAAGTAATCAGACTTTGCTCTGCCAGGAACTTCCCCTAGCCCCGTCGTCAGCAAACACTGTTTTGTGCTCACACACACGTAATAATAACACACGGGACTCTGAACTGACATATGAGCTGAAGAGAATGGGTTGGAGGGGAGAGTAAAAAAGGGGAGGAGAGATGGAGACATCATGCCACAATCCCCTCAACCAAGACCACCTCCGCAACCACAGCGGGAAAAGCAAGGGGCAGCCAGCCCACTTTTTCGATGATTATTCTTTTCACTACAGTGAACTGCAGTCCTCACATCTTCACTTCTTCACTCTCTCTGAAATAAAATGAAATAAAATAATCTCCCTCCCTGTCTATCCACAGTTGCCCAAGACCACATCTTGGAGGCAGCCGGGCTCGGATCAACTGCTGCGTAAACGACGCGTTTGACAGCTGTTCCGGAGCCGACCACCACAAGCCGAGCCGGAGCGTGAGGCTGCCGGATCCAGCCCGGCAGGCAGGGCAGCGCGGCGTGCAAAGTTGAAGACTATAAAAGAGCCAGGCGAACGGGCTGCCGGGCGGCCGTCTCGGATCTCGGTGTAGTTGTAAATACGCTTCTGGCGAAGAGTATCGAAATTATTTTTTAAATGTACTGGGGAGGAGGGGGCGACCTGAACCTCGTCGGTTTCCAGGGAGCATCGGAGAGTGGGGTGGGGGGAGAGGAGGCATGCACGCGAGGCAGAGGCAAATGGGAAAGGGTGCCTGTTGGGACCAACGTGTGCGACCTTACCTGAAACAGCAAGCAGAATTAGGTGTTTTCCTCCTTTGCCCTGATCTTGAGGAGATGGGAAACTTGAGAGAGAGAAAGAGAGAGAGAGAAAGAGAGAGAGAGAGAGAGAGAGAGAGAGAGAGAGAAATGGAGAGAAAGAGAGAGACTGCAGCAGCCGCGCGAGCGGCGAGCGAAGGGCTGCTGGAAGCCGGAGAGAAGCGCGAGGAGCGGCGGCGGCGGCGGCGCGAGGAGTAGAAGGAGGCGAAGGCGTCCGTAGTGGCAGTGATGGGCGGAGGAGGAGGCAGAGAAGGAGGGAGAAACGTTGGACGAGCAGGCGGGGAGGGGGTACGCGAGCGGAGGCGCGGTGCGCGCAGGCTGTGGCGGGCACGAGCCCTACGCCTGGAGGAGGAGGAGCCAGGCCCGGGAGGAGGGCTAACGAGGTTCCCCGAAACGCAGGGACCCCTACCCCCACGCCCGCCCCGATTCCGGGAACCCGCCCGCCGGGCACCTGCAGCCGCACAGCCCCGGGCGGCAGCGGGCGCCCGGGTGCGCCCCGAGCGCGGCTAGCCGCGCCGGAGGAGCGGAGCCCACGCGCCTCCCGGGACGGCTCCCCGCGGCGGTCCACCGGGCTCCCCGGAGGCCCCCAGGTTCCTGGGGGTCTTCCGGGGGGTGTCGGTGCGGAGTCGGGAATGCAGTGCGTTGGTGCGGCCTTAGATCCCCCGGGCCTCGCCCTGCCGCCCACCCCCTAACATCCCCAGACTCTGGAACCAGCGACGTGGCTGCCGAGGAGAGGTAAAGAGGTACCGCTCCCGCTGGAAGGCGAGGGGACTAATCACGGCTTTACTTAGTCATCAGCGCATCCACGCAGGTCCAAGTTCAACGCATGTTGCGTGGATCAGACAGCAGGAAGTTTCTTTGATTTCCTGAGCCCTCTTGATACACCACTCATTCCTTCCCCCTCCTGCGCGCAGGACTAATTTCCCCTTAAAGCAGCGAGAGTTGGAGACTTCCCTCCAGCGGATCAGTGAAGTCCACTTGCAGATTATCCACCTAGAGAAGCCTCCCGCTCACTCAGCACTTCTTTCCCCTAACCTCTTTTCACAGGCGTCCTCCCCACCTGGTGATCAAACTCAATCAACGGCTTTAAAAAAGTTTATATTTTCCCGGAGATAAAAAGGACCTGCTGTGTTTCTACTACCTCTGCAGTCCTTTCCCCAGGGGGAAAATGTAGGGGTTCTAGGTTTCCCCGCTTTAGGGCTTTTCGCTGGCCAAGGGACCTGTTGTAATTCCAATCCCATCGTACACTTACAGCGTGGTGTGTTTGATCTGGCTCATTTCTCTTCTGTTTTATCTGAAGGGATAAAATCTAAACGTGCAATATAAACAAAAAAGAGACATTTTCCTTTTTGTACTGCCCATAAGACAATGTTGCTCACGTCCTGCTAAGGCAAAGCAGAGCGAATGTTTATCTCTTCAAGAAGTTGTTATAAACGTTAGACACTTTAAAAGGAAAAGAAAGATAAGTATGCTGATATGGTCTTGTCATTTTACATTCAGAGTCAATATGCACCAAACATTTCAATTTCGTTAGTTATGAACCGAAAATTCAGATGTGTTTTCCTAGATGGTGCAGTTTTCATAACAACATGCACAGCTAATCTACAGTAAATTTTAGCTTTGCTTTGAAGATTATGTGTGGAGGGTAAAATCTTTACATTGTAAATATTTCAAGCTGTTCTTTTTAACCTATTAATCACCACTTTCTGAATGAACATTTAATATGCTACAACCTAAACAAACATTTGCTCTGCTATTTAGCTGTCTGTGTGAAGAATGGAACACCACCCAGCTTTCTCCTCCATCATTAATATTCTCTTCCTGACTTGCCCATTGCAGAGTCTAATTGAAATTCACAAAGACAAAAAGCATGCCATTTAAAACCTTGCACCTAGGGGATCTAAACATCTTCTGCTTCCTGTGAACACTTCACTTGCTACTTTATTTTCTTATTTTCCATTTCCATGAGTCAATCTTCATTTCATTAAGATCTCTGTCACTTCATCATTTATGTTACTACTGAATTGTTAACATTTTGATAACGGAAGTTAAGCAGCCCATGCTTTCTTCCCAACCTTAATTTCTCTGCTCCAACAAAATTTCTCTTTCATGAATGTCACAATTTTTGTGAATATCTTCATGAGTTATTCTCCTACTATTAGCTATTACCCCCCCTCCTAATATTAGCTATTATTACCACTGTAGTCTTCTCCCTGGTTCTAATGCTGACTTATAGATTTTAGTTTTAATTGCTTTATCTCAAAATTTGTACCTATTGGAATGATTTGTTCTAAAAAATTAGCCTTATTAAATTGGCACCCTTATTAAATTTGTAATCTCATTGCCACATGACCCACTTATATGGAATTTTACAAAGTTCAAACTGTTTTGGATGATTTTCACCATTTGCTTTTTTTTTTTAACTGTATGGAGGAACAGTCTATATGATTTGGATATGCACTTACCTGAGAAAGACTTACAGTAAAAACTAGATTCACAAAGAATCCTTATAAAGCCGTGTTTTAGTTCTTCCCCACAAAATGCTTTGCAATTTTATTGAAGTTGGATAGCTGTGATTTTAAACTTCAAAGCTTATTAAAGGAAATGGAAATGAGAAAAGCCGATTGTGGTCAGTGGACCTCTACTTTTATTGCTTTATCTATGCTGATGTTTCACTCTCTTACTAGTACGGCCAGATTTCCTCTAGTATTGTCCAGCTTCCCCATACATCTGACAGATTCAGCCTGATTTTCTTCTCTCCTCTCTGTGATGGAGTGCAGTGAACTGCCTGTCATCTGAGAACCAGCCTGTGTGGGTCGTGACTAAGCTGTACCTACCCACTCCTTTTGGAGCATGTCCTAAGGCAACCAATCCTGGAGAAGAATTGGCAACTAATTGGTTGCCAGTAAATGCATTCCCACCCAGGCTAGGGCAGTAGGAAACCTTCTGTTTGAACTTGTTTGAATTATTCCCCCACGAATTGGATTGGGGAGATCACTTCTTATATATTTGCTATCCCCAATACCCAAGTTCCTAAGGAAATTTTAATACAAGGACCAAAAATAAAAGGAAGATGATGAATTGAGGGATCTTGGTTTTGTCTGATTTTTCTTTCCTGATATCTCACAATATTGTACAGTTTTAAAATTCATTACGAAACTGTTCATGTTTTTGAACAGATATTTTGTAAAGCTTCCTTTTTTAGGGCCCAGCTATTTAAAGACTTGGCACTACTGCTCCAGAGAACTACTACTGTTTATGCCCTAGAAGACTGCATGGATCTTTAAGTTCTATAAGATAATATGTGTGTAATTGCATGTAATATATATGTATATAGATCATATACACACATACATACAAACAGATAAACAAATATATATCTGTGGAAAGATAGATATCTGAACTAATAAAAATAGGCATAAGGATTTTAATGGGAATAGCGTTTATATAACACATTTCTACAGAATGTATTTAGTCTCACTACCACATAATTTGATCGCAGTGATTTTTGCATACTTTGAAGAGAAGTGCCAGAATTACTTCAAAAAGAATAGCGTCTCACTGTATTCACAAATTTTAAAATATCAGCATGTATTCCATATAATTAATTTATATACACTTTACGTAATTTCCTATGTGAGTCATTCATTCAAATGAGGATATAAATTTATGGAAAATTAGGAACTAAAGTATAGATTATCGTGTTTTCACAGAATTAAATACTATCCTGTGCTTTTCCTCAGAATGCTTTACTAATTTCAAAATAAGCTTGGAGTGTAAGTCTGTTCTCAAATATTCACTACATTATCATTCGGGGAAAAAAAAAAACTGGAGCAAATATCCATTTGATAATTCTCAAGTCAAAACCATGACTTGTCAAGCTCCATTTTCCCCTGAAAGTTGAATTTAGATGGATGGTTCTAATATGGCCACTAGTCTCCAAGATTCTGAAAGAAGAAACAGCTGGAAAGTGGGAGTAACTAGCCTTATAAACAAATAATTCCAAAACTACTCTGTTACATTAATGTATCTAGGTCACATTTCATTAGAGCTAAATATATCATGTATACTAGCCTGCATAAACCATGCACATTACCTTCTTCAAACAGTAACTCTCTATAAAATAATTTTACAAATTCTTATCCAACTTACAAATCAATTATATCACATATTCAAGATATCCTGGTGGTTTCTGAGATTTTAAAAACTAACTACTTACATCAAACACGTATATAGACTAATTTGTAAGGAAATCCATTTGCCTTCATTTTGTGAAATTACAGATAGAATTTATTTTTAGGTCATTCAATTGCATCTTAAAACAAAGGTAAAATTCCAGTAATGCAAACCAAAAACTCCCTCATTGGAAAATATACTGTGCATTTCATTGAAGGATGAGCTGCTGTGTGATGGCATGCTTTTACCTGTGAGTCATGTTCCATAAATAATAATCATAGTAATGAAAATGATACAAGTAAACCCATATTGTCTTCATTTGTATAAAAGTTTAGATCCCATTCGAAATACTTTGCATGTATTAACTTATTTAATCTTCACAAGTAAGAGTTAGGTTATTATTATTCCCATTTCACTGATGAGAAACTTGAGGCACGGAAAGCTTGACCTGGCTCAAGGTCTCCCATTGGTGGAGCCAGGAGTAGAGCCCAGTCAGTATGGCTCCAGGGTCTCCATGCTTAACTCCTATGCTATATTGCCTCTGTGTTATTCCATGGCAGCCAAAAGTCTAGCTTATGTGCAATTTCGCCCTTGAAGCTTTGGACAAAATACTTAACTCTTGATGTGTTGATGTTATCAGGGTAGTGTAAATCTATTAAAAACAGCTGTGTATTCATTCAACAAGTCTTATTGAATGTCTGCTATTGTACCAGACATTCTGTTAGGTACCACTTTGGATATAATGATGATCAAGACACGGTCCCTACCCTCAAGGAGATTATAGCAAATCGAAAAGGCATGAAATAACATATGTTGTTAACTGCAAACCAATTAACGATGAAGTACTGTACACATACTCTACAACTTTATAATGTTTCAAAACAATGGTATCTTTATAAGTAGTAACATGTAGCTTAAGAGAAAGAATGCAACATGGCAAGTTTCTCCTTTAATTAGTAATTTACAAATCTAGTTCTTACCATATAACAACTAATAAGTGGATCATTATTAAGAACATGATTAAGCTCTTTCTATGATACAAAAAGCCACTTAAGAAGCCCCTAGGACCAGGAAAATTTTATGTCTAGAATGAAAAGACATATATTTTATATGAATATTTTCTGAATAATAGCACTTCCTCACGCAAAATTATGAGAAGAAGCCAGTAACAGTAACAACAACAAAATCAGAGGATAGAGTCCAGAACCTAATTTGGGCCTATTTACATACATCTCAGGTGGGATAAGAGTGGTCCAACTGAAGGATTATTCTAATATCATTATTTTTAGCATCGAAACTTTTCCATATTGTGAAGAAGAAACAGTATATGTATCGTGGAGAAATAAATGAAAAATATAATCAGGCTATGAGTATTTCATGGTCAGTCAGAGAGACATGAAAGAGAAAATGGAAACCAATTATTTTTAAGAAAGAGTGAATAATGCCATGGCAAATTAATTATGGATATCAAATGATTTCAAATAATAATATGTAGATCATTTTTCCTTTCTAGAAACCTCTTTGTATTTGCCAGAGTAACTTGCTCATAGATGCAGAATAAATAATTCCTGATTTCTTTGTAGAGTTAAGCACTTTGGAATACAAATTGGAAGCCTTGGTTCCAGAGTTAAAAATGCCATGACCTCGGGCAGTCTCAGCTGTAATATACTGGTAATTCTCAAAGCTCTTTCTATCTCTAACAGCTCATTGTACATCACTGGTAGATACCTTCTTTATTCAAAAGGTATCGCCTCTGGTGTTCTCTATCTTACCACCATCCCCCCCAGCAAAATCATGAAAGCTGGGAGTCATTCTAGACTTTTTTTCTCTACACCCTTCCCCCAACACACACATAACACATGCACACATTTGCAGTTGCTGAGAAAAATACCTACTATCTATCCACTATCTCATCCATTCTACCCATTACCAATTCTGTAGACTTATCTCTTTCCTCACTTGGACTACTCCAGTACCAATAAACAGTAGCCTACTAACTAGTTTCTCTGTTTCCAGTCTTAGCTTTCTCCAGCTATTTTTTTCTACAGGGCCAACAGAATAGTCTTTCAAAACCAATTTGATAACGTCACTTGATCATTTGAAATTCTTTGTTGATAAAAATTTAAGGTGCAAACTCTTTTGCATATCACGTCTGACCCCTGTTTATATCTCCAGCCTCAACTCTGCTCTTTCCATGCATACCCTGTCACACATGTGCACATGCACACACACACAGCCCCCTCCACAATCAGCATTCATTTCTCATCATCATCCTATCCTCTATGCTCCCTTCAAATGAAAATGTTTTCTCTCAACAGCCAACAGTTTTACGCCCCTTTGTTTTTGGTTCTCATTGCCCTCTTCAACTGGAATGCCTCTTTCATACTGTCTACCTAGTGAGCACTTCAAGCTTCAGCCCTGCAAACTATTTCTTACCCTTCCAGATAAAATTATCCATTCCTTCCTTCATACTCCCATTGAACTTTGCACAAGCAATTAACATGAAACCTAGAATATCCAATTGAATTTATTTATTAACTTTTCCATCTCATCCTATTAGCCCTTAACGTTTTTAAAGGCAATGAGCCTCTTTCTAATCATCTTTACCTTCCAAGTGCCTAGCACAGAACCAGACGTACATAATCCTCCAGGAAATTTTTGAAGAATAACTGAAAGAACAAATTAATGAATGAATGAACAACTTAATGAATAAATGAGACAGTACACAAGTATATGTGCCTTCATATGTATATGAGAACCACAATGCTTTCTTTAGAGGAAATCAGATGCAACAAAGGTAGTGGTTAGCCACTCAGATTCTCGTGCTGAATACTTAAGTTCAAATCCTAGTTCTATTACTTAATCACCATGCCACCTTGATAAATTCCTTAGCCTTACTATGCCTCAGTTTTCTTACCAGTAGAATAAGGGTAATTGTAAGCCAACTTCATATGGTCATTGTGAGGTGATGTACATACACAGAACAATGCTTGGATTGTAGGCAACACTACACAGTGTTTGCTGGTATTGCTGAAGTATTTGAAAGCTCTTAGTTCACTGCCTCAACATTTAATAGATGAGATTTAGTTATACTCCTTGCCCTTGAATGTATTGAATCTTTTGACTCATCTTTTCCCCTATGTTTCTATCCTCTCTTTCCCACTGACATTCAGGTTCCCACCTTGGCAGAATAACCTGCCAGAGCCCTCCACATATACCCACATTCTCTTATGTTGTCTCTTCCTTTTTTCCCTCATGAATGTATTGTTTCCCTCATTCTCTCTCTTTTTTTTTTTCTGCTCTTTTTCCCTCTGTCCTTCTTTTAGTATACCATGCCCTCCTTTTTATTCCTGAGCCTATATTTCCATCTTTTGACAGTGCTCTGATCTTCCCTTTGCCTCCTCTTTCTCAACTATATTCATATATACCATGAGTCTGCGTTTGTGTGGACACTTGTCTTTTGGCATATGGAGGAAGGTGTGTTTATAACTGTGCATACAGATAAGAAAGTGCCTAGTTAGGCAAATGGGAACTTGAGTACCTATGCTGCAAATGCATCGGCACCCCAGTCTGTGTTTCTCTGTGCAGGTCTCTGTATAAGTCATGCTATAAAATCCACTCAAGTGTATTTTACTGATTTAGTATATGAATTGAATAGCAAAGTCAATTGACTTTCTTTTTTGAATTGGCTACAGATTTGCCTGCAATAAAGAAATTGCCACAAATTGGAACTTCTGTTCAAAACAGACCCATATCTGTAACTTATAGAAAGTCAAAGTCACTAACAATGCAGGAGCTTCCTGCTGTCTTCCTAGTCATACCTCAGATTAAAATGTGGTTACAAATTGCTCTTCCTGTTTTTGTGACTTCCAGATTTCTCTTGTCCTCATGCTACTTGTTGGAGCAGAGAAGTAAGAGAAGTTTTTACATTGTGACTTAAGTTTAGCAAATTATGCTTAAAGGATTTTTTTTTGAAGGGAGACATTTTAAAAGAGACTTACAAAAGACATTAGTGCTGTTCAGCAAAAAACTACCAGTTTCCAGCCTAGGTATATGAACAGACTAAACTTCCTTACTCTCCTTGAAATTAGAAGTGGCAGTAAAACTGGCTCTCAGCAAAGAAAGGTGAGTAAAAGAGACATGGGCCATTTCCAGATGGAAGTAGAATGAGCTAGCATCAGATTCATCATGCTGCCTCCTTCCCCATGTTTGGTTGTGGCCAGTGATACTCCAAATGGTCATTCAAAGGATCCCTGAATGAGGACAACAAAGATAAGAGATTCCAGTTGACCTGCATTGGACACATAGCATGGACCGGAAATAAATATTTGTTGTTTTAAGCCTCTAAAATTTGGCGATGTTTAACCACAAAATAACTTTTGTCTATCCTGACCCTGATGGATGAAGAGAAAAGCAAATTTTGTTGTGTGTTTTTTTCAATACCAAATAATGAATGATGGAGTGGCACATAAACTATTTCCTGACAGGGGAGACTTTCTTAAAGATCCTGAAATCATAGCATATAAATAGTTGCTTGCCTAAGATTGAACCAATTGATTTCTTTGGTCTTTGGTAACATTCGTCCTTTGCTTCCATCTCTTAAAGCTTCTTCACTTTCTTTTCGCATCTAAACACCCAGAGGGTTGAGACAAAGTCTGAAATTATCCTTGATGAACAATCCTTCTGAACCTCTTCTTCATCCTTCCCCACAGCAGCACAGACGTCACGCAGACACCGCCACGTTCTGAGGGAGGAAGATGATAGTCACTGTGTTCCAGCAGGAACTCCCATTACCGAAACACCTGTCAGGTCCCAGAAATGGGATGGAAAGATGATAAAAAGAGAAGGGGGAAGAAAAAGATGCCTGACTGGGACAACAATTGCTAGATGTTAAAGTAAAAGAGAGATGGATAAGAAAACTGGTAATGAGTAGGAATCCATGTTAAGAATATATCTCCATATCTCTACTACATAAACGAAAACAAAAGAAATTGACTTTGACATAAGTATACAGTGTGCAAATTTTAAAGACATTTTCAGAGATTTCCAGCAAGGCAGAAAAGGCTAGGTAGTCATGGGTTTTAATACGAATTCTGTTGCTGTCATTACACAATTCACTGGAGCAAAAATTTCCAGGTCCAAACTGCTTTTAGCTAGTCAGTCAACTCCATTTAAGTACAGACCATTGCAACAATTTAGCATTCATGTTGTGAGGAGAAAAATATACTCAACTTTAATAAGCTCTTGAGAGACCAGAAACTAATTTATCTATCTTTTTATTCCTCACCATGTTTCTCATATTGTAGATGTTCAATAAGTGTTAATAGAAGGGCAAATAAATGAGTGCATAGATGAGTGAGTAAATTTATAAACAAATGCTATGATGTGTCAAAGAGATCATAAATGTTCACTGTAGCTCACTTCTTCTCCCCTTATTCATTATGATCCTCTCCAGACTGGTCTCCAAGCAGTGGTCTGGGTGATCTTTCCAAACTACAGATCTGTTCATGTCACTGCATAACTTAAAATCCTTCAAATATTTCCTATATCTCATAAGGTCAAGACCAAAGACATTGTCACGGCCATAGTCTTGGATACCTTGACTCCTGCCTGGCTTTGAACCATTGTTTCTCTTGCTCCATCAACACCAGCCTTCTTCAGTTCCTAGCATGTGCCAGACTCCCTACTGCCATTTCTCCTCCTGGCATCGGGCATCGTAGCACATGTTCCTTCTGCTGTAAAGTGCCTACCCCCTCCACTCACCTGATTTGCACCTATTCATCCATCATATTAAAAAAGTAGGAACTAGGCCAGCCCCCGTAGCCTAGTGGTTAAGTTTAGCATGCTCCTTTTCAGTGGCCCAGGTTCAGTTCCCAGGCATGGACTTACACTGCTCTGTTAGTGGCCATGCTGTGCTGGTGGTCCACATGTTAAAAAATAGAGGAAGACTGGCATGGATGTTAGCTCAGGGTGAATCTTCCTCAGCACAAGAAAAAAGAAAAAAAGCAGGAAGCCCTTCTTCAAGAAGTCTTTCTTGATATAGTCCCCCACCCACCAGTCTCTGGTAGATTCCTTTGTTATATGTGCTTTCTCTTAGAGAATTAGTCTTGGGGGGGGGGGGGTTTGTTTTTTTGTTTTTTTATAGCCTTTTATTTTTCATTTTTTATTTTATTGTTTTTTTTTTGAGGAAGATCAGCCCTGAGCTAACATCTGCTGCCAATCCTCCTCTTTTTGCTGAGTAAGGCTGGCTCTGAGCTAACATCCATGCCCATCTTCCTCTACTTTATATGTGGGGCGCCTACCATAGCATGGCTTGACAAGCAGTGCCATGTCTGCACCCAGGATCTGAACTGGTGAACCCCGGCCACCAAAGCAGAACGTGCAAACTTAACTGCTGTGCCACCTGGCCAGCCCCTGGTCTTGGTTTTTTATTATTGCATGTGTTTATTTAACTAATGTCTGTTAACCAACTATGCTGTATGTTTCATGAGTTCAGGGGCCATCCTTATTTTTATTTAACCTTTTATCCCCTACAATTAGTGCATTGCCTGACTTAGAGTAAGTATTCAATAAATAATTGTTGGAAAAAATGAAAGAATAAATGAATGTGTAACAAACAAGGGACTAGTTGTATAATATTACTTGCAAAACTAGCATCTCATATCCCTAAAAATAAATCTACAGTCCAGTAACTTGGGTTGTTGCCACATTCATAAAGAATCTATGGAGAACTCATAGCTTAAGACCATGTCACTGGCTTTCTGCATTTGTGAGAAATGAGAAGAGGGCACACTTTGTGTTGGTACCACAGAGAAGGAAAAGATAGTTCAATCAAGCTAGGCCAGCAGGAGGAAATAGTAAGAAAGATAGCCATGTACTGGTTCACAAGGAGGAAGGCTGTTTCTGCTTATCCTGAGGTAACTGGTAATGGTCAAGGCCAATGGATTCTTGACTTTGAGGAATAAGATCACATATAGATATTTTTCACTATTCTAGAATTGACCATCCCAACAAATCTTGCCTTAGTATTCTCTGCCTAGAATGGGGTTGCCTCTTTTTATTTAGCTGAAATGCAGGATAAATTAACAGGCCTATATGAACCATATAGATGCGGGATCTATAAGTATTCCTGATCTTTGTTATGAAAGAGTTGTAGAATTTGAAATATAAGATACATTTTATTTCTTATATAGTCCTATATTATGAAAATTCTCCTTGTCTACTAAGAGACTAATTTCTCTAGAAATTTTATTACAGATAGGAATTTTCTTTTTGTATCAATTATTCCTAAATTCTAAGCTCTTAAGTCAAATGAACTGTTTATCTGTCCCATATTCCTATAAATCAAAGTAAATGGCTCAAAGAAATGTACTTTATACAACATAAATATGTAACTAACTGAATATTTGCACACATGTGTAGACATATGTTTGTATCATGGTCTGAACTAATCAATTAAGACTCAGGAGTCAGGAAATTAGCTATTGCACAAATATGGCCAGCTACCTGTTGTGTGTATAAAAGTTTATTGAACCGGGGCTGGCCCCATTGCCGAGTGGTTAGGTTCGCGCGCTCCGCTGCAGGCGGCCCAGTGTTTCGTTGGTTCGAGTCCTGGGTGCGGACATGGCACTGCTCATCAGACCACGCTGAGGCAGCGTCCCACATGCCACAACTAGAAGAACCCACAACGAAGAATACACAACTATGTACCGGGGGGCTTTGGGGAGAAAAAGGAAAAAATAAAATCTTTAAAAAAATAAAAAAAATAAAAAAGTTTATTGAACCATAGCCATGCCTGCTCATTTATGTATTGTCTAATAGTTGCTTTTGTGCTACAGTGGCAGAACTGAGTAGTTGCAAGGAAGTCCCACAATGGCCCACAAAGCTAAAACATTTCAATCTGACTCTTTAAGACAAAAAATTTCTTGACCTCTGAACTAAGTCAAAAGTCGCACCTAGAATCTCAGTGGCAATTCAAAAAAGCTGTGCTGTATAACAGGGTGGTTCTTTACACCTTCCTTCAACAGTTACTACTTAGAAGATTCTTTTCTAGCTCCTAGAGGAATATTGTTCAATTAATATCAAACAATGCCTTCGTGAATTAAGTAGTTATCTTTTTTTCCAAAAGAAGAATTGAAAACTATTTTTATATACGATGTCTAGAAAGTAAAACACTATACTAGGCTTATATTAAATTAAAAACAGAAAAAAGTCAAGGTCACCACCTCCCCAAGAAACAGTTTGATGAAAGAACGTGAGATCTGCACCAAAAATCTCAAACAAAAGGTCTCATGTACGTTCTTCATATTGGTGAGTATCATTCCCCTGTGCTCCCACACCGTCCTCTGCTTGCAGTATCACACTATATTGCAAAAATGTTGTCACCTGTCTCCCCAAGTGGAATGTCAATGCCTCGAGGACAGGAACTAATGATTTATTTCTGTGTCCCATTCTGTATAGTACAGTAATGAGTTCTCAATAAAAATTTGTTGAAAGAACAGATAAATCGATATATGGATGGATGATTAGGTCAGATGGACACTGCTATTCTGCGTGGTTATACCAGACATGGGTCATAAGATCTTGAAACAAGTTGGCCTGGAGAGATGAAAAAGTCTGTTTTGTGAAGATACACATTTTCTACTTGATAATTTTATGAATACTCATATTGACGTCACTTGTTCATTGTTACTCATACTTAGCAGACAAATTTTCTGGTGTTTCAGCATAGTTTATATCTTTGGTCACAAAGTTGTCCTAAAACATTTGTACTATTTAACTCACAAAATACACTGAACTAAACAACAACAATAACAATTCTCACCAATTGAAGTTTTATCAAAGTATCTAAGCAGAGCTAACATGAACTTGAATCTAATCAAGAGCAGATTGAATTCTTTATTCATGTATCATTGCCAGCCAATTGTCAAGCAGCTGACTGTCTCCAAAATCAAATTCGAATGTATTGGTCTCTTTACAGATGAATGTGAACTCTGGGCTTTGACTTTTCTACTATTATTTGCTAGAAGTTATGGGTATCTGAATAAATCATGGAGGTGGCTAAGGAGAGGGAGAGCTCCTTAAAATGGACAGTAGGAACATTGATTGACCACATGAAAATATTAGTGTAATGACCTGACTATTCTTAACGCTATTAAGAATAAATAAAACTTTGGGGGGAAATAAAGCAAGTAGGTGCCATTTTGTTCTAATATTTTTTATAAATCAGTTAACTGTGCCTCAGGATGGATCCCACCCTAAACTCTGAAAATAACTAGAGTAAAATAATGTGAAGTCTCCTGGAACCAGAGTTTGATGATAGACCTCAAGTCAGCCTTGTTGGGGTTCCATTCTGATCTGCCTTTATAGTTGTAGTAACAGAATTCTTCGCTTGAGATTAAGTCTCAGCCAATAGCTGCTTCTGGTAAGTGGGATCCCACTTTATTCTTCCACACCTGGCTCCTGCTTTGGGTCCCTCTTTAATATCCCCTCTCTTTAAAGAATAAGTTACCATTTTGTCCTTCCTAGTCCTTTTGGGAACTCAAATCAGAATATTGAACACTGTGTCCCTCTAACTCTGTTCTCATCTTCTTCTTTATTCTCTTCCTTTGCATTTTCTTAGGGTTTTATCTAACAGCGAAAAAGTGTGGCCCATTAAATAGCACAATCCTAGAGAGGGCTGACAAAGTCTCATGGATAAAGAAGAACGCTGACTTTAGAGGATCATAGACTCAAGTGTTACAAGGGACCTTAAATGCCCCTTAAACCTATCCTACCATCCACTTCTATGTCTGATTTATAAAGCTGAATAACTTCAAGGTCCTACTGACCTTATTTATTAATCTAGGAAATTACTGAAGAATCCTGTCCCCACCTCCACCCCACTGACTGCTTTGTTCATTATATTTTCTGAGTGTAATTAACTTTAAGTATTTCAGTTTAAGTAATATGACATATGTGTATGGACAAGTTAAATTTAACTAACACTCTAGAGGGAGTTAATTAGCCTAAGAAATGTCTCAATATGAATCAACCCTTTGGGTTAATTAATTTGCATAAGGCCTATGAGAAATAACCTTTTGTTGGTGATAGAAATGGGATTTGAGATATGTGAAAAGTTAAGAGGAGCTTAAGAAGACTCAATGTCCTGCATGAATAAAGTATGAGAAGATCAAGCTTAGCAACAACCAATGCCTACAGTGCAGCCCGCATCTCTAGGGCCTTTGACCTGGAGACATCTTGCCAGTGGATCCAGTTACAAAGCCTGCAGATTCTGCCATTAGAACCTCTTGTGTCCCACTCAGAGTGAGTGTTTTACATAGATGATGCTGGTCTGTGAACCTGAGGGCAAAAGAATGAATCTCTTAATCAGCTAAAGAAGTTCTGTGACTATGCATACTTGTTAATAAATGTCTTCTCTTTGGCAGATTTTGGCTTAAGATTTGCTTTCACTGTGACTTAACATCTGAGAGAGAGGTTGCAGCATGAGGACTACCTCTAACCAGGGGTGGTTACTGATGTTTACCAAAAGAAGCTGACATTCACTGAAGGACTAAATTGGTTTTGGCACACTTGGGTAATTTGGAACTGTTCGCAGGAACTGTAGAGCTTGAAAATGAGAAAACAAGGAGTGAGCAGCTGGTATTTAAGAAAATGTTGCCAGGCCTTTCTAGTTGGCATGGGGCTAAAGGTAGCAATAGTGACACAAGTTGCCTGGAGTGGGTACAGAAAGGGAAGCCTTACTCACATCTGAGTCTAGGCTCCTGAATTTGGACAAGGCATCTCTGGGAAAAGAAACTTATAGGTAGGAAAGGTTAGGGCAGAAAAGGTCTTTTATTTGTAGAACACTTGTAGATAATATGGAAAGCAACTCTTGAACCTAGTTGTTTGTACAAAGTCAGAGACAGAGATATTTTAAGTCTCAGCATCCTGCCCCAAAAAATGCCCACCATGGCACATGGTAGCATGTGTCAGACTGGAATTGAAAGATCACAGATTTGTAGCGACAGATCAGAGCTCAAGATAAAGGTGAAAGGTTAGTAAGTCTAAGATACTGGCCAAGAAATCATTAGATTCTGTTAGATTGTCTACTTGGAGGAGGGCATGATTAATGAGTTAATAACCAGTGTTGGGAATGCGAGAACATCACAGGAACAGGAAACCAAGCAGAGCTTTACACCATCTGGCCCTGGGAAAGTCTACATTGTCCCCACTTACAGACTGACATTTACATCGGAGTCTATTCGGAGAAGATTCATGCTCAGGCCCCTCTCTCCCCTCACTCCCCATCTTCTCCTTCTCAAAGAGCAGCAAATAAAAATAGAAATGTTTCCCCTTCTTTGTATTTGGCTGAAACCCTGGCTTTAGGGTGCCAGGGAAAGAGAGATACTATGACTATTTTCTTCAATTACTTGTCACAAGACTTCTACCATGCTTCATACAGTAGAACTAAAGAGTTTATAAGCAGTCATTTTTCAAATTAAAACAAATTGTCTATAGTCACTTTTTAAGAATTTGATCAAAAACTTAGTTTCTCACTCATTTATAAATCATCCAAATAAAAAATAAACATAAATGGACACAAATTCCGTGTAGCACACGGGCTCTGCAAGCTGAGGAACCCAGCTGTACAAGCCAACATATTTTCAGTTCAATGGCTAAGTACTTAAAATAAGCAGTTAATTTATAAGGTCATCAATTATCTTTACAAACAACTGTTCTGATTGAATTTGTTAAACCTCTCAACCAGCTTCATCCAGTAATGATGCAGCAAGCAATGTTAAAAGAAAGAGAGAGAGAGAGACAACTCCTTAGTCCATTTTGGCTGTAGTAATGGAGGCAAATTCTTCATTTTTAGCGAAACAATAATAACTCATATTTATTGAGCCTCTACACTGGGCATGACACTATAAGGAGAATTTTATTTACAACATCTTGTCAGTTTTTCATAATAGCTCTCTCAAATATTAGCTCTGCTTTAAAGATGGGGAGAATAAGGTTGAGGCTGGTTCACTTATTCTCAGTTATTTACTCAAGGTGACAGAGCCACTCAGAGCTGGATTAGGACTTTTTAAGCCCTAGGCACTTTTGCCTTTGTGGGCCCCTTCCTCCATAAAAAAATAAACAAATAAAATCATAGTAATAAGGATAATTAAAATAAAATTACGCCTTGTTAATTATGCAAGTATAAAGACAATTATTATCCAGTCTGGATTCAATATTACATATTCATCATTATTATATTCAATTGTTTCTTTCTGATTTTAAGAGAAACTAAAATTAAAATAGTTTTGTGAGTCTCTAAAAAAAATCAGGGGTCCTAGGCACAATGCCTACTGTGCCCAGAAAGAAAGTTGGACATACAGACACAGGATTCAAACTCAGGCCTATGGAGTGAGTCCAAAGACTATGTCCCTCTGCTTACCATTAAATCTGACCACCATTAAATCACCAACCTCACATTTTTTTCCACTTGTCCCGAATTAAAGAATATACATATTAATGCAACCACCTTATCAGCCTAAATTGTAGAACTCCAGTTTCTTTGCTTTCAAGATATAAGACTCCAGAATTATTTCAAGAATTTACAAAGAAAATTGTCACAGTATTTGCAATGCTGTGAAGTGAAAGGAAATGTTTTGTTCATAATCATTTGAACTCTTAAAGCCATAAAGAACAAAGATGCCTAACCTATCTTTATCGTTCATTGCCGTATTATTGAACCAAAACTGCCTGCAGGTGCATGTGGCTATTTAAAGGGAATTGTAAATCACTCTCATATCTTACTAATGTAGTGAGGATGTATAAATAGCTGCACATGGCAGATAATTAGTTTATGCCGACACTTTATTGTGCTTACGAGCATCTGGATATCAACTACTTGGCAAAGGAGCCAAAGGAAGTTATTGCTAACAAAATACTACGAAGTCATTTGCAAAACGCTGAGTGGTGAATATTGAAGTGACAAAGGAATATGTTAAACATGTGCTAATGTATAAGATTTAAGTTAAACAATGAATTTCAGAGAAAAGTAGTTATGCTTGACAATCAAGTAATGCTGCGCTTAACATTACTGTTTCTTGGAACCTGTTTTATTTTCCTTTTATTACTTTCTTACAAAATAATAGAAGAGAAAACAAATGCACAGATATAGACACACATATTATATAAATTAGGCTTTTTCTACTTTACAGAAAACTATTAGAAAAACAGAAATGTTATTTCTAGGAAAGAATATATATACAGACACATAAATATATGTATATATATAGTATAAATACTTGTCTATATAGTATAAATTTATGTATATATTGTATAGCACATTCCAAAAATTCTAAAAGAAATTCTAGGATAAATTTGCATTCTTTCTCCTGTCAGGCTTTCTGAAATCTGTCCATCCACAGAGAAGGCTAAATTGCTTATAGCCCTTGCCAACTGTGGCCATTTTGTCTATTATATCCCGTGTACCACTCAGCTTGGAGGTGGATAGGCCTCCTATTTGCTACTCATTGCAACATCCAGACCATCGTGTTCCCTACTATCTAAATACTCCAGCTTCTTTGAAGCCAATGTCTTCAGCACAGTCTTTTACCCCTTCTAGTTACTATTTCCTATGTCACTCTTTTTTTTCTAGTACCTCAATTCTCCTAATTCCATACATATGTGAGACCCATTGACCCTCCTCCCTTCTCATGGACCATGCTCTTGTCTTTTCTTACCTGACTCACATTCCATGATGCATCATCATAATCATCCCTCCACCTAGACCCCTTCTCACTTACTCCTCTCTTACATTGTTGAGCTAATTTGGGAAAACTCCAATCCTGGTTGAACCCAACTCTCAACATACCAGGTCTAATGTTCAGGTGCCTGAGCAGCTGCATGTGGCTGGAGAGAAACACACAATGGCATGACCAAAAACCTCATGTGGGCCCCAGTGCACCAGGGCAACCCTGCTGTACTTCCTTCTCTCTCTCACTCTGCTGCCTGATTATTTCATATGCTCTTATCACTCCTCAAATATCTACAACTCCTGCCTACCTCACTCTCTGCTGATTGTTTTGCTTCTCGTTCTCCAGGGAAAATAGAAGCAAAAAAGTAAGAGAGAGTTTTTATATGCTCCTACCACTAAATCTAAAATCCGACAATCCCAAACGTGCTCCTGTCCTCTACCTGCGCACCAGCTCCCAATCTCTCAGTCTACTCAAGTGCATAACTCCACAATTTTTCCCGTTTTTCTTCACAGAATGAATTTTTCCCTGACTACAGACTCATTCACATCAGCAAACATACTATAACATACTTCATTAAAAATAAACAAACAGAAACCAAAAAACGTCTCTGGACCCTATATTCTCCTATAGCTGCTGCCTAATAAATTTGCTTCTCTTTCAGCAGTACTCAGAAAAAGATGTCTATACTCATTTTCCACTGTCTGTATTCCTATTTTTTCTTGGACTCATTTGGCCCCAATTACATTACTAAAAGGGGCCATCCTAATGACTCCAATGGGCTTCATGTTGCCATATGCAAGAATCACTTAGTTCTCAGCGTTCACTTAATTACTCAATTGCATTTGAAACAGTTGCTCATTCCCAATGCCTTGAAATACTATCTTCACTTGACCATTTGTGTGTTGCTTTGTCTAGTTATCCTCCTGCTTCTCTGGCCATTACTACTTTGTCTCCTTTGCTGGATCCTTCTTATCTTCCCTACCTCTAAACTTCAGAATGACCAAGACTCCACCCTCAGACTTTATTTCTTCCATCTCTATGCTCACTCCTCAGGTGACCCTCCATTCATAGCTTTAACTACCATTTATACTCTGACTCTCCCATCTATGTCTCCATCTAAGAACCATTCCTGAATTTCTGACTCCTATATCAAGTATTTAATTGACATTTCCACTTGGATGTTTAATAGGCACAGCAAGTTTGTCATGTCCAATACCGAACTCCTGAGTTTAATCCCCCAAACGTGTTCCTCACACAGTCTTCTCCAGCTCCATAAGTGGCAATTTCATTCTTTATGTTGTTCAGATCCAAACTGTAAAGTCCTTGTTGACTCCCCTCTTTCTCTCACAGTCAATATCCAACCTGTCTGCAAATATTTTGTTTCTACCTTCAAAACATGTAGAATCCTTCTCAGGCTCACTGACTCTACTGTTTAGTCCAAACCTAAACTCTGTTACTTGGACTATGAAAGTTGCTGCTAAATGTCCTCTCTGCATTTATTCGTGCTTCCCCATAGCCTGTTCCCTTCTCACCGGCATCTTTGTGTAAGACGTGCTCCTGCTTCTATCCCAGCCATGTCCAAGCTAAACTCACTGCACAGTCTGCCCTCGGGGGGTGAGGGGTGCAGACCAGATCTCTCTATGTGTGTGTCATTGTGACTAGTATTCAGCATTTTGCATTTCTTAAAGTCACTTAAAATAAATGTTTTTATAACCAAAGTACCACATATCTGTGATTAAAAACCCGAATGTTATAGAGATCTAAACTGAAAATCTAAATCTTGCTTGTCACCTCTGAGTTGCACCACCTCAAGGCAATAATATTTAACCTTTTCACTGTTTTTTCCAGCAGTTATTTCTCTATACACAAACAACAGGTACATAGCGGTATTTTCTGATTATTTGATTTCAAACGTTATTCACGGAGTTCCTGCTATGAGGATTTAGTTCTCTTACAACTCAACCCCACCTCTCTATCTCATAAGCCCTACTTGGTTTCATGACTATTTCTAGTTGAATGAATAAACAGTACATATATGATTATGGCTAGGTAATTATTTTGCTCTAGAGAACAAAGTAGGGTAATTCTTATTCCATTTTATTTCTTTTACAGTATTTTCTTTTTCCCTAGAGTTTTAATTATTTCGTGCTTTCTTGACTATGTCCTCAAAGGTTTTTTCAAACGTTTTCAAACACTCATGATGTCAGGAATTCTCTTGAGATCATCTGTCTGTCTCTCTTTACTTCTTCCTTTTTTTCCTAAAGACCTCGCTCCTGGAGTCCTCATTCGCCCATTCTAAACTGAATGATAGTATTACGGATAAAAGTATTTATTTAAGATTCATTTGAGCACCTGTAACATGGAGATAGGACAAATCTTCTATATACCATGTATGGTTATTATAAGGATTAAATGAGCCATATAAGAAAATATCAACTAAAAAGAGCTAAAAATGCATAATGGTATTATTCTTATCATTATTAAAATGACCATTCTCATGTTGAGTTGTCAAATCAACTTCACAAATATAAGATACTAAATTCAAGACTTCAAAAACAAGGAGCTCTTCCATCAATATCCCTGCCTGGCCAACCCAAATTTGTGTTTGGCTGGGAGGCAGCACAGAGTGTTCAAAGAAGCATGGCCTTTGTAATGACAAGACCTGGATTTGAAACTTGAGTTTTTCACTAACTGACATTAATTAAGTCATTCAACTCTTTCTCATTTCAGCTTCTATAATATGATATAATAGCAATAACAACTTTGAGCTGCTGTAACAAACCCAGTGTCTATAGTTTAGCTTTTTTTTCTTGTACATGTAAAGGCCTAATGTGGTTGTTCCATTGGTGGTCCACTCTCTTCTGTATGATACATAGAGCCAGGTTTTTCCTACAGGTGACAGCCGATTCTATGCAGCAGTAGAAGGTGAATGGGAGCACAGAGAAGGGGACACATGCTGTTTAAAAGCCTTGGCCTGGGGCTGGCCCCATGGCAGAGTGGTTTAGTTCACGCGCTCCACTGCAGGCGGCACAGTGTTTCGTTGGTTCAAATCCTGGGCGCGGACATGGCACTGCTCATCAAACCATGCTGACACAGCGTCCCACATGCCACAACTAGAAGGACCCACAACGAAGAATATACAACTGTGTACCGGGGAGCTTTGGGGAGAAAAAGGAAAAGATAAAATCTTTAAAAAAAAAAAAAGCCTTGGCCTATAAGTCACAGATCTCACTTCCACTCATATTGTGATGGTGAAAAATAGTTGCACCTAAATAAAAGGAGTGAAGGGACACAGAAATATATTTTCTACCTAGTCACTTTCCAGCAAGTATTTTATACCACAAATAAAGAAATAGAAATTCCGGTGGACAGATAGCCATCTCCTCCATGCCATTTCACAGTTGTTTATGGGAATAAAATCTGATAATATGCCTAACACTATTTTATAAACTCCACCTTGTAATTAAAACATCAACTCCATGTCTGAGTATGTAGTGTGTAAATATTTCATTATTAGGACCACATGCCTGACTAAATATCAGTCAAGGACTAACTTGTCTTGTTCAATTCAACTCAACAGATATTTATTGAGCATCTTTTACATGCCAGGCACTGTGTGATGTGCTAAACATACACAAGGAGATAGCAGAAGTATTCCCTACTCACGTAGTGTCTACAGGCAAGAACGCAGGGAGAGATATAACAAATTGGTCCCAATACATGACAACCATGTCCATAAGCATTCAGGAAGCTATTACTCAGTGTTCCATTAGACAAAAAAAAAAAAAAAAAAAAAAGTGTACTTAAGTGTAATGTGAGGGCAAAAATGGGAAATACTGGAACAAACAAAGCTGGACTGAAATCTTTATAGTATGATTTCCTATGCCTTATGGATATCCAAAAGAAAAACAAAAATACAAATTCCTAAAGTCATTTGATCACCCATATGCACCCATATTAAAACCTTTTAGAATACTGCCATTTGAGGATTTCATGAGTAGAGCCTTTTCTTTCACAATTTTATCAGAGTAGTCTCCTTAGTCAGGAACATAATAAAAATCCACCGCTACATATTGCTTTTACTTTCTTTTGTGATTTGATTTGATTAGATTGAAAAGTTCTGATTTTTTCCCACTAAGTATCTTGAAAACTTTCTCATTTAAGACACTGTGGGAAACTAGAAGAAAAAACACTGTTTGTTGACACTGAAATCAGGCACCCCAGGACGGGAATTTGAACATTGAATTTTTTGTTTTTTCAGCATTTTTATTTAATATATTTCTTACCCCTCCCCTGCCTCCTCCAGACCCTCTGTTCACTGAGGTATCAAGTCAAAGCCAACATATTATGTTTGAGAAAAGCTAGATGTATTTACTCTGTTAATGAGTTTCCCGAAGGATGTGCTCCTGACAAATGTCTTAAGTTCCTTCTTAGGAATCCATTACATACTATTACTGTTCACACTGCCTAAAACTCACTCCTGGGGTACATCATCTTCAATCCTGTTCAGAAATTGTTGATTATAATTACCCCCAAACCACTTCTATCTGGCCATCCCTTTTAACTTCTAATTCCTGGATTTTTTGCTGCTGATATAATAGAGAACTATTTAGTTCAGTGAGAAATTTTAAAAATTGACTTTTTAAACTGTATTAAAAAACCACTAAATTTTTGTTATCTCTCACCCAGAATTTTTTTCCTTAAATAAACCCAGAGGGGTTTTTTTGTTGGTTTGTTTTAGGAATATTTTACATGTCTCATCATTGAGGCCACACTTTAATAAAACCATGCATGTGTCCAAATATATTCTCAAAATGGTGTTCCTACCTTTTACCTAATAGACAGTAAAATGACTCTCTGCAATGTTCATTTTATAATTTCCTTTCATCAGGAATTTCTCCCAAGTTGAGGAGATATATGAAACAGCCATGCTTGCTGATAGCTGGTCACTGGCCTCTGTTAAAATCAGAATTAGAACTTACATAACATCTAGTTCTTCCTTTTTATAAAAGAAAATTGTTTGGAAAGTTAATCTGATAACAATGACCCACTGATAAGCAGGAGAAAATTGCAGGACGACTTGTCCAGCCCCATGGAGCCCTTGCTGAGAGCCTGGGGAGTGACAAAACAGGGCAGCTTGGAAGCACTGGCCGATACTGAGGGCTGAACACGTTTCCATTTCTCCAGGTCAAGCTCCTCTACTCGGTTTTTCTCCAACTGTTTTCCAACTTTCTTTGAGAGATGATAATAACAATAAACACTGCCTGACATTTGCAAAGCACCAGGAATTTTTTCACTTTTCATTTCGTTTGTCCTACTCTGGGGAAGGCAGATGACCTCACCCCCAATTTACAGAAGAAGAAACTGAGACATGAACAGATGAGGTGAAACAGTAGCGTGTGGTTAAATACACAGCCTCTGTCATCAGGGAGAGGTTAGCTCAGATCCCTATTCAGCCATTGATTGTGTATTTCACCTCTTTCTAAGCCTCTATTTCTCATGGAGAAAATGAGGATGACAATATATACCTGGAAGGATTGTCAGGAGGATTAAATGAGACACGTAGAGTGCTTGGCTTAGAGTAAATACTCAAAAATGGTAACTAGCTCACAGGGGACTCACGGTGAAGCTCTTTTCACTAAATCACATAAAAGTTGCTTAACACAGGTTTTCAAATTTAAAAAAAAAATCGCAAAAGACTGCACAATTCTCTACACAATTAGACACACATTCATTTTATTCTGAGAATTTGAAAATGCCACAGGAACCATTTCTTTTCCCTTGAAGCTCTTTCTGCTATTTCTTTCTTCTGAATGGATTTTCTCTTTCTTTTTTATTTTTAAAAGTCTCAGCTATTTCATTTTATGTTTTCCAAATAAGCATTTTAAATTAAATTATTTGTATTATGCTCTTCAAAATTAACAAGTAAAAAACTGATATTGTTGACTTTGTACTGTTAAAGCAAGATTTGTAAAGTGTACCATACATATTTTTAACTTAACTTTAATCTTTATTTAAATAACTATGTAATGTAAATACGCAATTCAGGACTTGGGGACAAGTCTTCATTAATCTTTATAATTTTCATCCTAGTTTTTAGTTATCTCTCCTACAGCAAATCATCAGAATTATTTTAGCAACCACATTCATCAACACTCAGCAATGTAGTAAATTTTGTTTTCATGTTATATTCGTCTACAAATATTTCATCAAGTTAGGTATTGCCCTGATAGGTACATTGGCATACATAGGTTGGGAACAAATACAATCTTGAGAAGCATCTTAAGCCAAGAGGGAGCAGAAGGGCACAGACATGGTAGGGAGAAACCTGTGGCTGGGAGCAATTGGTGACTATTGTGATCAGTGCATTTTAAGGAGAGAATGGGAAACATTAGAGCCAGTTGTTAAGAGTCCAGATAAGAAGACATTTACTGTAATTACTTTCAAAGCTTTTATAAATTTTAGAAAAATTGACCTTAATAAGTAAAATGACTTTCAGAGCCTGGGTCTGAATAATGGACATAGTCCACACATCTGGGCCACCCACTGTATACCCCTTCACCCATGTTGTAAGATGAGGAGCTAAGTGTCGTATAAGTTAGTTAACTAACTGAAGGAAGTAAGAACAACATTTCCCACAATGGATCATTTAGACACCCCCTCACAAGTTGGGGAGATTGATTGTGTTTGTTCTGGACTGAATAATCCTAATACATAGGTTGGATCATAAGATCAATCTCACTTTTTGATGTTTAAAGAAAAGAGGAAGAAAACATTCCAAGCAAAAAAGGAAAGTGGGTTCTCACTAGACATTGCTGTCTTTCGCCCTTATTTTATTTTATTTTTTTACTTCTCCTGCAGCACATTCTCCTGGTTTTCCTCAGTAACTGCTTCCTCTCCTTTGCTAGATTACCTTCCTCTTTCTGATATATAAACATTGGAGCACCTCATGTCTCAGTTTTCTTACGTCTTCTCTTCTTTTTCTATAGCTATCCTAGGCAAGTTCATCTGATTCCGTGGCTTGAAGGCACTAAGAACTCCCAAAAGTAAACCTCCAAACTTGCCCATTTCCCTGGAATCCGTGACGCTCCTCTTAAGTGTTTAATAACCATCATAAACTCAGTGTGTCCCACGATGAATTTATGATTTCTGCTGCACTTCAATGCAAGCTTCTCTCTGCCTTCCTCCTGCCCACGCCATGAGATAGTGTTTCCTAGCTCACTAAATAGTACTATCATTCTCCTACTTGCTCAAGTTGAAGTTCATGGAGCCATCCTTTACTTTCTCTTTTTCTCAGCTTTGATCAAATTTATCCATCTTTTTAATTGGCTCACTTCAAAATAAATCTAGAAAGTAACCATTTTTCACTCATTCCACTCTTGCTGTCCTAGTCCAGCTGCCATCATTCCATGCCATGTCTGAATTACGGCAACTTGCCTTCTGATTGCTTTCTCTGTTTTCACTTTTGCCTTCCTCCAGTCAATAATTCAAAGAGAAGTCAAAGTAATTCTGTCAAAAAAAAATCATATCTAATCAGTCCTCTGTTCAAAACCACTTACAAGTGGTTTCCCATACTATATTAAAATAATGCCCAAATATATTAATGTATGGGTATGTGTGTGTATATCAGAGCAATATCCAGGGCCCTTACTATTGCCTTAAACTCTAGAAGGTCAGATGCCCAACACTTCTCTGACCTCACTTCCTACCATACTTCCTTCCACTTATTGTTCTCAAGCTACAAGATTCTTCTTACTATTTGTCAGGCCCACTGTACATGCTCTGCCTTGGCCTTTGCCTTTACTGGTCTCTGCCTAGAACATCCCTTCCCCAGATACCCACTGTCTCTGGTCAACCATTTTCACCTTGGAGAAGTGACCTGACCACTTTCTTTAAAAATGGCGTCTCTTAGGGCCGGCCCCAGTGGTGCAGCGGTTAAGTGCGAATGTTAAGCTTTGGTGGCCCAGGGTTCACCAGTTTGTGTCCCGGGTGCAGACATGGCACTGCTTGGCACGACATGCTGTGGTAAGCGTCCCACATATAAAGCAGAGGAACAGGGGCATGGATGTTAGCCCAGAGCAAGTCTTCCTCAGAAAAAAGAGGAGGATTGGCAGCAGTTAGCTCAGGGCCAATCTTCCTCAAAAAAAAAAAAAAAAAGGCATCTCTTGAAACTTTCTGTCCCTTTATCTTCTGTACTTTTCTTCATGACACTTATCTCTACTTGACACTGTATTATATAGCTATATATACTGTATTATATAGCTATTTGATTATGTCTCTACTGTCTGTCTTTCCAAATGGAATGTAAATTCCGTGAGAGCATGATTTTTCATCATGTTTCAGTCACAGATGGATCCCAGAGCCTGAGACAGTGACTAGCATATAGTAGATATCTAATAAATAAATTTTGAATAAATGCATCAATAGATAAGAAAGGGCAGAATGTAAGAACAGTCTAATAGTGCCTAATTTAGATTACGAAGAGGAAAAACCATGAGCAAAGTGGCCTTGACTTCCTCCTGTTATCTCCTTGCATGGAGGGTCCAGCATAATTCCAATTCTAACCTAGTACCCAGAGTGGTCCAAAGCAAGGGGCCGGAAATGAATGAGGCATTGCTAATGGGCATTGAGCATCTAGTGTGAGCTGGATACTTGGCTGAGCACTGGGCACTCAAAGATTATTTATAAATGTTCCCCGAGTTCCAAAAGTTTGTAGTTGAGGAAAATACACAAATAAATACAGTGCACTGTGGTAAGTAAAACAATAGCAGTATGAGCCCTGTAAACACTCTTGGTCCCCAACTGGGAAGCGCTCATACTGTGCTAGATATAGCTGAGTTGAAGACTTCACAAAGGATTCTTGTGCCAAATTAGTCTTTTAGCTAAAACTCTGAATATAATGTACGCCTTTTAACTTCGTCTGAGTTGACTTGATGAAGAAATCATAATTTATTCTTAGAAATCATAATTTATTCTATTGAAACCCTTATTTTAATTAGTATTCCTTCTCCTTGACAGATTAGATACAAAAAGTTTTCTTATCAGTCTATCCAAAGGAAATGTAGGAAAAGAATAATGTAGTTAGTGAGAATACATGAATACAGAATACATGTCAGAAATCTGAGTTTTAATTTTTTTTTTTTAATGTTCACACAAAACTCATCAGACAATTCTGAACACTTCGGTGACTCTGGGTGTCATGTGTGTAGCATTCAGCTCAATTAAGCAGAAGATATTGTTGAAAGAGATTTTAAAAAGAAAAAAAATGGAGTGAAAATATTTTACTGAGTTTACTCTTTAAAAATCTTTGAGAAAATATATTTTTAGAAATAGTTGATGAGAAAAAATGTTATTTCCAAGTGACTTTAAAACAGCATACCATATATTTTTTTTTCTGTGTACTCAGCTTAATTTTCCTATGCATTTGAAATAAAACTTCTACAAACGGATGGATGGAGACAATATAGATGAACTTAACTGGATCACAACATAAAACATGCATCTCAAAATTGGTTCCTCCGTCACACCTCCAACACATACGTGCACACATGTGCACACACACACGTGCACACACTCTCACATCCTACACAAACACACACACACACACACACTGACATTTTACCTGGCTAATTGAAATATGTTTTCAGCAGCTTTAAACTTGTGTTGAGTAGCTAAGGGTGCCAGAAAACTCTTAAAATCTCTTAAATTATTGTACACACACTCCCTTAGCTGATACCTACAATTTCGGCACGCAAAACCAGAAAGTCCTTTTTTCTACCATTAGTGATTAATTTTTAATTCACATATTCCAGGCAGAGGAACATGTGTTCAAATTCATTCTCTAGTGTAACTGACTGTCAATAGAAAACTTCTAAGAACAGATTCTGATATAACTTTGGGTCTCTAGAAAAAGATTTGAGATCATCTGATTAAGTGAAAGAAAGGAACAAAATGAAGTGGGGGTAACTGGCCATAAGATCTCTCTATTTTACAAGTTGGCTTGGAAAGTCTAAAATTTATTATTTTAAAAAGATGCCCTAGAGAAACCTCTGGGCTTAGTCATAGCCAATATTTTAATGCAAACGATATATATAATTTGTAGTCATTAAGACAATTAAAATGTTCTGGCAGAGGATTCCAACCACTGATCAGCTGGATGGTATCCCTCCGTCAGAGTGAGGAAATGCACTGGCCTCTTCAATCCTTTGAGAACAAATAGAGAAGGACGAGCAGTGCCTACCTTCTTGACAGGGGTCATTGGCTAACACTGGATTTGAACTAAGGCCCACTGTGGGTTGTTTCACTAGCAGACATTTCCACTCCTCACATACTGAAAAGCCTTAATTTTGTTCTGATAGCCCTCTGCTTTCCCCAAGTGACCAGAATTCTTCCCAAACCAAGATAAACGTGTAAGTCTCATCTTTCCTTCCATTGATCAGTTTAGAGTGAGCACATAATCCAGTTTCAACAAGTAAAACATTAGAGGAAATCTTCCAGGGACTTCTGGAAAAGGCTTCTTCACTCCTAAATAGAGTCATCAAAGAAGAAATGACTCTGTCCCCCACTGAACACTGTGGTACCTTCAACAAAGGGATGAATCTATAACAGCCATTTTACAAGTAAAAAGAGACTCAGCCCAAGGAGATTACGCTAGTAGGAGGCATGAGAACAGAAAGATAGAAGACACTTTGCCCCAGATGGCGTCTTTGATTTATAAAATTAACGGAATCTGAAACCATTCTATCTCTAAACTTTTCCTTTTGTTTTTTTCTTTTGGTATGATTGTTTCCTCATTATTGAAGCCATTTTTGTTACTTGCAGCCAAACCCCTTTATCTGTATGAGATCAAAGGGAAGAATTATACACAGGAATAGTTTTTCAAATGCATTATTAAATTACAAGAACGCACAAAACCCAAGATTGATTATTCACTGCACTTCAAACTGAGATTTCTTTATTCCTAATTCTCACACCCAGATAAGGAAATACATTGCAAATATGTTGCAGCTGCTGAATGACTCAGCCTGGCACGTTTCCTGCCTGGAATTATGTGCTCTCTGAGTATCTCTCATCAAACATTTACCCCAAAGCATAAGTATATGCGTGCAACAGATAGTTATTAGCTACTCATTATTGAAACTGTGGATAAAATGGAATATAGCAGAAGTCCAAGGCATGTTTCTGCCCTCACGATGCTGACCATCAAAGTTAGAGAAGGCATGACTAAATTAAAATACAGGATAAGAATATCAAGATAGTATAAAACCAAATGCTAAACAAATTGTGTCAAAAATAAATCCCACTAACAGAAAAGAGAAAAAAAATAAGCACAATCTGTAGCGCTTAGTAGAGATGACGGAGTTTATATTAGGCCTATTAGGCAATAGAATAGAGAGATTCAGAAAGGAAAAGATTTTTCAGTGCTATTCTTTAACTCTGCATGGTACCATATTGGATTGAGCAAGGTATGTCCAAAGAACATGAAGTAGAAAGATGATGTAAGGGAAGAGTTGGAAATAAGAGAAGCACACGCGTTTGGACTGACTCTGGAAGCCTTGAACATTAGGCTAAGAAATCTGACCTTGATCCTGTAGGTTAGAAAATAATTGGAGGTTTTGAGTAAGGAAGTATAATGGTGAAAATAATCTTCTTACAAGTGAAATCTGATGTCTGTGTGAAGGACTGAAAAGGAAGAATTGGAAGCAGGATGCCAGGGAATAGGCCATTGCAAAAATCTGTTCTTAGAAGGAAAAACCATGCTCATAATTCACATCATTAAATTAAGCAAAATTGTCACTACATACAACTAAATTGACTCGAATGAGGTTGACAATTCAGTAAAAGAAGAAAACCAGTGGAGGTATTTGGCATCATGTGGATTAATAAACAAGATATTGATTGATTTTTCTCTTTTGGAAACTACCATTATCGTGATAGAGCTTCATGTTCAATGTGGGAGTTTCTAGTCGACACAAAGAGAGAAATGGAGATCAATGGCGTATGGTCCCTAATTCCATTGTTGCTGTTAAATTGTGGTTGTAGAGTCTGCCCAGAGTAGTCAAGAGAAATGCTGCTCCATTGTTCCATAAACAACAGAAATAACTTTCATTAACCAAGTTGGAAAACAAGGATGTCACTTCTTCTTAACAAGATTTTTGTTTTTACTTACAGTCTTTAATTATGAGATTCATTTATTCAGCCTTTGATGATACAGTCTTTAATTATGAGCTTCATTTATTCATTCGTTTTTACTTACATTCAACAAATATTTATTGAATGCCTCTTCTGTGCTAGCTGTTCGGTGCTCCTTACTAGAGATACCTAAAAGCATAAACAAGACAGTCTCTTCCCCCTCTGGAGTTTATCATCTAGCTGGAGGATGATAACCTATAATTTTGATAAGGTTTATGATGCAATCAACACAGGCTGCTTTGAGAGCACACAGGAAAGGAAATGAACCTATCCTAGAAATCTTCTTAGCAAAAATGATATCTGTTCTACTTTTAGCACTTAATAGCTATGTTACCTTGAGCAAATTAATTAACCTCTTTGTGCATCACTTTATCTGAAAATGGTGCCTTCTTTATGGGGCTGTTGTAAAGAGTAAATTTCATATACTTGCGTGTGTATGTGTGTATGGCTGTGTGTGGATAATGACTGCTACCTAGTAAACCAAACACTCAATGAATCTCAGCAATTATTATCATTATTGTTGTTATAATCATCATCATTATTATCATTATTCTGCTGAGTCATGAAAAATGAGTAAGGATCAGCTAAGAAAATGAGGCAGTAAGGAAGGAAGGTTATATTTAGATGAAACAGAATGTCTAACTAATGGGAGGGGATGGGGGAAATTAAGAGCAGAGGGAAGACAGTTCTTCCCAAGATATCTGTCAATAATGAATTTTTGCTGCAGCAGCATTTTCTCTCGGTTTGCAAGGGCTTGCTACTTTCTCACCGCTTATCTCAGTGTTTCCTCTTCCCCAAGCACCAACCTCTGTATCTCACCAAACTGCAGCAACCAAAGCACGTTTCACTGTGTTCACTATGGTGAGAAAGTGATTCTGGTTCAAAGTTAAAACAGACTTCTATTGGGTAGAAATCTAATGTCAAAAGCCTTCCTGTGTATTACTTTTTTAAATTGAAATAGAATTGACATATAATGTTATATTAGTTTCAGGTGTACAACATAATGATTTGATATTTGTATATATTGTGAAACGATCACCACGAGGAGTCTAGTTAAGGTCTATCGCCACACATAGTTACGATTTTTTTTCTTGTAATGAGAACTGTTAAGATCTACTCTCTTACTGTGTATTACTTTTAACCTGATTACCTCCACCTCAAACTGCAAACGTCTCAAAATTATATGCATATATGCAAATGTATATGCAAAATATATGCATATTGTCCATATGCACCTTTTAACCGTTTTTCTCAAGAAGAATCAACATTTTTCATCAGATTCTCAAAAGTGTGAACAATCTCCAAAAATTTTCTCTAAAAATTAATGATAATCCTGGGGCACCCTTTAACACAACTGTAGATATAATTTTCCACGAACTTTAATACCTATTTAGGTTTTCAGCTTATGGTATCTTCCAAAGCATTAAATTCCACAAGGATGACTTCCATTATAGAAAGTCATTATTTCCATTTTTCTACTAAAAATCCTTAGAGCATCAAGCTATATCCATAAGTTCTAGCATTACAGGATCTTGGTAATAGTCCCCAGTGAATGATCTGTGAGGAAAGACCTTTTATCCTTTCTTTTTCCCTCTAATCTGTTGCAGAGAGGCATTGTTATATAAAATAAAATTTAAAAATATGGCAATGTCAAATTTCCGTAAAAATTTCTAAATGCATACTCTCAATTTTTTATACTTACTTTATTACAGATCAGTAACAAATAGTTCACAGAGCAGCATGAGTCTTCAGACCATACCTTGAGCAGCCCTACTATAGACACTGGAAATGGAATGCACTATCTTCTATGGACATTCGCTTTTTATAGGTGATTTAGCGAAGATTGAAAGGCCTACAATGTTTCAGAGAATTATTTTTTTATTTTGGTAAAAAACACATACCATGAGATCTGCCCTCTTAACAAAGTTTTCAGTGTGCAGTACAGTAGTGTTAAGTATAAGCACAGTGTTTACAGCAGATCTCTAGAATTTTTCCATCTTGCATGATTGAAACTCTATACCCACTGAATGGCAATTCCCCACCTTCCTTTGCCTCAAAAAGAAATTATTTTTAAAGGTAAAAATTTAAGCTATGAAGGAAATGGGAAAGAGGCAAATTCCCAGCCCCATCTTAATGTTTATGAAATCATTAAATCTGATTGCACATAAAAATCAGATGATAGGACTTAACAGGAAAAATGAATGTGATATAGTTATTTCTCTTTCTCCTCCTCTAGCATGCCTGGAAATATCATGATGATGGGAGTTGCTGTGTTCTTTTTTCACATAAAAGATTAGCTGTTACCCTATCTATAGCCTTGATTTTTATAAGCGTTCTTTTAAAAATAGGGATCTTAACGAAACCTTGCTTCAAATACGTTTCATTCAATTCTTATATTATAGTCAATACTTATACAAGAATGGATGAAAAATGAAGTCAGATGTCAAGGTGCTTGCTATGTAGTAAGACAGAGAACATAGGAATAAATCCAACACAAGGCGTTGTAGGACTAGCATCTTATAAGGCATACAGAAAACGAGAACTAAAGATGTTAAGGCAAAAGAAGACACTTTTTTTTCTAGGGGTAGGGGATGAAGGCTCATGTGACTAACTTTTCATTTGTGTTGCTTCTGAGGGGGCACGGAATATGTGACCCCAAAATACGCCACTTTGGCATGTGGATTATTTTGAGCCGAAGGCAATCAAGACCAAGAAGAATCAAGAAAAACTTTCACCTCTCCCTTAACTACCTAAAAGAACTTAGACAGTGGGCCTGGCTCAGAGAGAGAGCTATTACGAAGATAACTTTTATGAATGACCTATCTACAGGGCAGGGCAAACATCTAGTTACCAAACATCTGCTCTTCTTATCATCCTGTGAATTACCCTCTTCGCCTTTGAAGCCCTAGGCCCCTATCCCCTTCCTTAGCTCAGAATGGCATAGAAGCCTCAGCTGCCTGACTTGCCTTTACGTCTCACATTTTTATGGGGCTCCCGTATGGACAAAATTAAATTTGTTTTTCTCTTGCTAATCTATCTTATGCCAATTTGATTATTAGACTAGGCAAAGAACCTACAAGGGCAGAGGAGGAAATATTTCCTCCCCTAGACTTCATTATTGAGTTATCCTGAGTATTTTAACTTTTGGGGGGAAATAATTTTACTATATTTTATTTTGAGATATGCATTCATTACACAATGATTCAGAAGCCATAGACTAGATATGTTTAAGGGCAGAGGCAATGAGCTTGAAGATGCTAAAACAAAGACATAACTAGGGGACCAGATCTCAGAGTTGTTCTGGCAGGGCATGTTTTCAAAACATGTACCTTATAAATGGGCAGAATAGGAAATCATAGCGTAAGTTATCTTAAAGTGAGGTAGGGATTAGAGAAGATGAGAGAGATCACACCAATTTTCCTACATAAAATAGGCAAGATTGAGAAATCAAGCTTAATTTTCAAAGGAAAGAGAAAATACCATAATCTGAAAGTGAGAGGGAAAGGAATAGAATGGGGAGTTGGAGGAAATGAGTGACATTTTAGAATAATTCTTACAGTAAATGTGTTGGCAAATCACCAAGATATGAATAACGTTATTTTCGTTGAGAACCTAGCTAAAGCCAACAGCACGGTTCAATTCTTGGAGTCGTCAGCATTGGGAAAATTCCCTGAATTGATTACGGGGAGATTCCCTGAGTCATCTTTAGTGTTCCTGAGGTAATTGAAACATTTTTCTTCAGATGAAAATGCACAAAATTATGCCTGCATCCCTCTTTTGAATAAACATACAACATGATTATATAAGTATAGGAAATGACTCAGAGTCTGTACCCATGAGACTACAAGCTTTCGTTGTGAAATAGTTTATCTCTTTCATTAGATTTTATTAAGATAGACTTATATGGCTGTATGATCATCATGATCAGTTTGCTTAAAATTATCCATTGGATAAAAATCAAAAGCAAAATAAAAAATACAGTTGTCTGATCAGATGTTGTCATAGTCCAGCTGTTTATAATATGGCGAGTTGGCAGAGCATTCTGAAGCAGTAGGGCCACAATTCTTACTGGTTACTGAATGAGTTCTGCCTGGACGTCCCACCAACCCTTCAAATAAAAAATGCAACAAAAAATTAGCTTATTTTCTTCCCCTCTACAGCTCTTTGCCTCCTATATTTTCAAACTCTGCTGGTGTCATTCTTATTCCAGGCAGTCAAGCTAGAAATCTTAGAATGATTTTCTATTCTTTCTTTTCCCTGGCATTCATAGCCAATATGCTGTCAAATTCATTTGATTTTACAATAATAATAATGAAATAGGCAATATTTCTTGATGACTTACTATGAGCTAGGCTGTATGCTAAATACTTTGTATATATTGTTTCATTAAATCCTCATTCTCATGAGGCCAGCCTGGTGGCACAGCGGTTAAGTGCACACATTCTGCTTGGGAGGCCCAGGGTTCACTGGTTCAGATCCCAGGGGCAGACATGGCACTGCTTGGCACACCATACTGTGGCAGGCATCCCACATGTAAAGGAGAGGAAGATGGGCACAGATGTTAGCTCAGGGCCAGTCTTCCTCAACGAAAAAGAGGAGGATTGGCAGCAGTTAGCTCAGGGCTAATCTTCCTCAAAAAAAAAAAATCCTCATCCTCATACAAATCTATAAGTAATAATTTTTTATCCTCATTTGCAAAATGAGGTAAAGTAAAGCTTAGAGCAATTGAGTAAGTTGTCCAAATCCATGCAGCTGGTATGCAGGGAGGCTAGGATATGACTTTATGCTCTTACAAATATCGTGCTCCTTCACTTCCTTTCCTTTCAAACGCATTCCCTTCATTCAGTATTTTATCACTTCTTTATCCCTTCTAAGCTTTTTCATATACTGCTGTCCATCTGATTTTTCTAGAGCATTGCTTTATTAAGATATTATAAATATATTTCCCTTGCTTAATAAAAGAAACCAAAATTTTATAGCCAAAGGGTCAAAACCTTTCATACGTTGGATCCAATTCATCTTTCCAGCCTACTCTTCCCTCAGTTCCAGCCATAGAACCAATACTCCAGCCAAATTCACAGTATGGCTTTTCCTCAGAAGACCATGCGTGTGCAAAACCTGAGACATGTTGAGCGTTTGAGGAAGGAGTGAGTCACACCTGCAGAGTAGCAGGGACTAGGCTGTAAGGGTGGTTGTGGCTAGAATGCAAAGGAATCTGAGTCTCACACAAACAAATTTGACTTTTGGCCTGAAGTAAAATGAGTTTGAGTTTTGGTAGATGGGGGTTGGTGTGTGTGTTGGGGCATGTGTTGAGTATAGTCTCTTTTCTTACAATGTTGTGACGTTATTCTGTCTGAAGAAACAAGCTATCTTTATTTGTTTTTGGTTTACCTCCTCATAATTAAGGAAATTAGAATATATAGCGAGATCAATTAGATTGGTTTGCTTCAAATAATTCAATGGTTACTGTGGACTGAGACAATCTTGAACCAAAGTATTTGATTTTCTCATGATTTTAAGAAGTATCAGGGTGAGGGAAATGTCAAAAGAACTTTAAACAATAGCTAGTAATATAAAATTATTTTCAAAAGGTGAAAATAGTAAATAAAGACTGACTTAGAAGTAGTTCTTTTGATGAAATATGATAGTCAAACCATCTTGTTATGGCACATACAACATCATAGTGGATAATTAGCAGATAATTCATTAATTGATTTGAAAATTTGTTAAAAAGTTTCTTATTATTCAAAAATATCTTTGATCAGTCTGATCATTTCTTCACTCAACTTTCTTAGAAAAATCCAAACATAAGATACCTACCTCTGTACATATTTGTGTTATTATTTTATAGAGTACGCAAAATCAAACAAAATTACCAAAATACCTCTAAGAATTAGTAAGCACCTTTACATTTTGTATTCTAAATAATGACTCATGTTCATTTTTCTTTTAGGTTTTATAAAAATAATTTATTAAAAAATTATGGACACAGTGATAGGATTCATTAAAAGAACATTTTCAAAGCACCAAATCATTTCAAGTGGGTGATTTAAAAAATAGCTTACATACGTTACGGAATAACATTCCCTATCTTGCATTCCATGCATATGAGAAAGAGGTCTGAAGCCCAGAAGTGCATCTATTTGGAAGACCGAGAATACGATGGGCATGACATTTTCTAGCCAGATAAAAATACATATGCATATGTCTGCATGACTCATTCCACACAACTCAAAATTGCTGGAGAGTGGGTGTAGCTATGAATATTACTGCACAATGTAGGTTTCAAAGAAAAAAACAAATTTGGCAACTTCCAATCTTCCTGGATAACTTTAGATTAATTGAAATTTCAATTAATAAAGGCCCCAACTAAAATGCATTAACGGCATGTCAGGTACTAGAGAACAAATGAAGGAGAATGAATAACACAAAACCATGGTGATAACTGTTCTATAAATGCGCATATTTTGTCTGTCTGTCTGACTACATTTTAACTAAGTTAGGCCATGTCTCAGCCAGTAAATTGAAATAGGCAATCGGTTTTTTTTAGTACATCAATTTCATTGTAAGTGATGCAAAATCTGAATTGTCGAAGCAGATTTTTTCCATTTCAAACATCTCTTTTGTAAATTGTGACAATTATTAGTTGTAAATAAGCCAGATTCTAATAAATAAGAAAAATAATACAGATATTTTTAACAGCTATCATTTTTTGGTGTTTCCTTATGTCAGGTGCTGTGGTGACTTTGTATGCATTATCTCTTTCAAACCTGAAGGAAAAATACATGAACTTTTTATTATTATTCTCTTTTTTTTTTTGCAGGTGAAAAGCAAATAACATAGTATAGAGTATTCTACCAAGCTAGTAAGTGATATAATCATTTTGTCTGATGCCATATTCCTTCTCTAAACTAGTGCACTATTTAGCATCTCTAAAAAAGGCTTGTTTCGACTTAACAAAGATTGTGGAGCTGTTAATAAAGATTAAAATACTAGTGAGAGGAACGGTATAAAAACATGTCCACAGGAATTTAAACAAGCATGTTAAGATTAATTTATAAACAACCATATCCTTATATGAATGCCATTTATTCACTGAATATTCCCATTTATACAAGTTGCCCAAATAATTCACTCAACTCTAACGTAGCAAAACTAATATCATCATTTTATTTTTTACACAAAGGTTCGTATAAACATAGTAATGTACAGAAGTTGTGTAGGAAGCTTGTTGTGGGAAAGTTTATAAATGGACTAAATTTTATCCACAGCAGAGCCCGGTGCAGATTTTTGTCTTTGCAAATCACTTCATAGAAATTTTTGAAAATTAGATAGTTAACAAAATCAGATAGTTAAGAAAATTAATAAAAGTGAAGCCCAGCCAGACCAGTGGAGAATGAACTCCCTTCCTGAAGCCATGGCTATGTGATGGAGAGAAAATAGGACAAAAGTAAAGAAAACAGCCTCCATGAATCATTTCTGTGCATCTTAATACTCGATGCCAGTCACTACAGCTTTTGCTACTGCTATTGATTATGAAATTGGCATTGTGAACCATAAAGTCCTCACTTGCTCTCCTGCCATCCATTTTATTGACTTAGACATAAGTGAGCTTCAATCAGCAGCTGTTTGCTTTATACACAGTGAACAAAGCAAAAGGCAAACAAGAAAGCACCATTACTTTCCTCTAATCTTGTCTGTGCTCTTCTAACCTAGACTCAAAGGCTTCATGCGCAAATTCACAACTGTCTGTATGTTTGCAACCTGCAAAATGGTTCACATTGATCACACCTCTCTCACACAGCCCACTTTATCTAAATAATACATTGGCTTTTGCTATGAGTCAGATTTGAATTTCCCAATTTTTTCCCAATTCTTCTTCTTTCCTCAGACAGTAAACATTCCTCAGATGGTAAATATAAGCTTATGAAGGGCAGGGAATGTGTTATATTAATTCATTTACTCCTGCATGCAGGCATTATTTCATTCCGTCAAATAGGATTTATTACCATGAAAGTATTCAGTACTACCACAAACCTTTCCTATTTTAAATTAGAAAAAGTTACCTACCTACCCTGAGTTTCAGTTTTCTCATGTCTAAAATATGGATAAAGTGAATTATAATTACAGTAAAAATTAAATGAGAAAATTTCTGGAAAATGCCTAAAACATGACCCAGAAGGTTCTCAGCACATGGTGATTCCTGCATTTCCTTGGGTAAGGCCTTGGTAAATGCTGAATTGGATGGTAACAGCTGATTAATTTCATCAAAATGGTCAAATAAATTATCTGTTTAGACGTAATCATCCACTTCTCTACCTTAATAAAATTGAGCTTTAAAAAATGAAAATAAATTTTACTCACTTGATTTATTTGGGAAAACACATCAAATACATTGTAGAAGGTACTTTTGCAAAGGGAGAGAAGGATGTGAATGAGGACCAAGGACGGAGGGAGTATAAAGCAGGAGAGGGACCTTGCCTTGGCCAATGAGGACAGTGTACCAGAGCCTAAGGATTAAATTACACTTTCCTCCTGAGAAAGTGAGGGGTGGGGGAGGAGGCAAAAAACAATAACAAAAGCAAAAATGTGATCATCTTCTTTAGGCATCAAGAAATATAAATAAATATTACATATCCGTATGTGAGTAAAGATAGCAAATATATGTGTCTGTAGAGTACATACAGCGTGTCTATCCATCCTGCTAGCTAGCTATTCATGTTTCTGCAGGGGGTAAGTGATACATGACATTCAAATTATGATCTTCTTTAATTTGCACAGCTATTTCAGTCTCTTTGGCACTTACTTTCTACCTTTCCTCACAAACTGTGTATAGAACATAGACCTGCAGCTTTTACCTCAGCCTCCTCTAAACAATGCTGTTCATCCATTTTATTGGGGAAAAAATGATTATCTTCTAAACATGGTTTTTAAACTATAGCGTGAAATGTATAGATTCCGTCACAAAAGATAATTTATATTTGTATTAAATATTTTAAAATCCTAACATAACTTTAAGACTGGAAATATCTTCAAGACTTAAGTGATAAGTTTTAATGTCATTGAATTATTTATAACAGGAAAGCAAGATCTCATGGCAATCAGAGTGGTGTGGGCATTGAATTAAGATTATTTGAACAAAAAAGAATGCATTTTATGTAAAAATATGATAATGATGCTATTTTATTTTTCCATGAAGAGATTTTTAAAGCCAAACATTCATAATTTACATTTTCCTATTGATAAACTTACCTCAGTTTTTACTCTTATAGTAATAAACTTCCGGGATTTCTACTCCACTTAAAATTATTTAAGGTAAACTCTTCAATAGAAAGGGACTACACATACAGGCACAACATTAGAATAATTCTGAGAAGAATCTCCATCATAGCTTTTTTTTTTATGCTGCCCTTTTAGCACAGAGCGTCTAGGAGACAAGACACTTAGAACACGGGGCAATGCTAATTGGTTCTCAGATGTTAGTCAAAATGCAATCTTGAATATCCTCTTTCAGAGTGTGGAAAGGTAATTCACTCTCGACAGAACGTCCCTTAATAATATCCCTTTAAAAATACTTCAAGAAATTTGCAATTTTATGCTGTGCCAAGGCGTTTTCAGCAAAGAGTCAAATTTAAACCAATGTTTGGATAAATATATAAAGTCCAAGGCATTGAGGCAAAGTTGTATGTGTTTTAATCCCTACATTATTCTCTTAGTTTTACTGTCTCCTTTCTTAAAATTAAAAAAAAAAGGTAACCAGACCTCTGTATAATTTCAATGAAAGAACTGACTAAATAAAGAGAATAGATTTTGTACTGTGAATATATTGATTTGCATGGAGTTTACATTTGTTTAAGCATAAAAATTATAAAGAAATTATTATGCCACAAGTATAATAATAAAGAATGAAGTATTCCCTATAAAATTATGATTTATAATTGCAAAATTATGCTCTTAACAGAAGAGTTTCCTATTTTTAACATTTGATAATAAATTATACAGAAAATTTTGCATCAATTTGTCCATGGAGTAGTGAGTTATAATGTAGTTGCAATGAAAAAAAAAAATTGCTAAAATTGGGGTATTACCAAGAGAAGTCTGATGCCTATAGTAAGAAAACTTAGAAGGTAGCATTTACTGAATAGTCTAGGGACAATATTCCTTCACAAGTGTGTGAGCATATGGAATGCAGATGCCTTAGATTCATGCATGAAGACCCCCATTCATCAGACTTAAAAGCAGGCCCACCCCCAACCCTGCCACATGATTCTGCTGCAGGTTGCTTGTTGACCACAATTTAAGAAACACTGCCTTAGAATCTGATGCTCATCCTTGCAGACTCAGAAAGCTCAACAAATTTTAAGTACATCAAGTATGGATCTACCTGTCTGGAGCAGACTCCTGCTACCGGAGTGCACAGAACGCAATGTATGTAACAAAATGCTAAAGTGTTAGTTAAAATGGAAACTGTAACTCATGCAAAGCAGTACACTTAGGTCACCAAGGCAGGCAATTACAATCAGAATGCTGCTTAGAAAATATAGACTCAAAACACGATGATCTATGGGGTTCAAATAAAATGACATCAAGGTATAAATTGTTATTGATCTTACAAAAAGTCTGGTGAATTACGCAGAATGGTTATTGCCATCTTCATTTCTATGAAGGAATATGATTATATGGAAATTTACAAAGGATACAATATTCCTTATTATTTCCATCACTGGGAATTAACAAACGCTAAAATTTTAATAGACGATAGCCCCTCCTTATGCGCGGTTTCACTGTCTGAAACAGTGTCAGCTACTCGAATTCAGCTGCTGTCCAAAAATATTAAATGGAAAATTCCAGAAATAAACAATTCATAAATTTTAAATTGCGGGCCATTCTGAGTGGTGTGATGAAATCTTGCACCATCCTGCTCCATCCTGCCTGGGACGTGAATCATCCTTTTGTTCAGTGTATCCACGCTGTATACACTACCTGCTACCCACCTGTTAGTCACTTAGTAGATGTCTGAGTTATCAGATTGAATGTCACAGTATTTCAGTGCCTGTGTTCAAGTAACCCTTATTTTGCTTAATAATGACCTCAAAGCACAAGAGTCATGATGCTGACAATTCGGATATGTCAAAGGGAATTTATTATTGTTAATCTCTCGGTGTGCCTAATTTATAAATTAAGCTTTATCGTAGGTATGTATTAGAGGAAAAAACAGTATGTATAGGGTTCGGTACTATCCACAGATTCAAGCATCCACTGGAGGTCCTGCAACACATCCCCGGCAGACAAGGGAGAACTAGTGTATTCCACTCTTATATATTTCAAATTCCTTGATACTTAGATCTATATATTCATATTATATATATGATATATGCATGTATTGTCCCTTAGCTTATAAAACATTATAGATAAAGTCCGTGGTGAAAACCACTTAGTCCTTTCTCTCATTTATAGTATATTGCAAGTTGTTTTCTTGAGTCATACATAAGCTGTCAGAAATAATGTTCATTTATATGAAAGTACTGAGTGTCTGTTGCCATACTGTCACTGTCAGCTGTTGACTCACCATGCTGCTACTGTCCATTTAAAATGTATCCAGAGATATTGACAGCAGGCTTACTCAGTATAGCAGCCAGAGCATATTTTATGTTAGTAGACATGAGGAAATAATATATGAGGAAAATATTGCATAAAAGACATTACAACTAGTAACTCATTCTAGAGACATAAACATAAACAAACAGTAAAAATTAAACAAACAAAAGAGTTAGAAATGTCACACCTCGCAAAAAGCTTACATTGCAATCAGGAAGACTAGATTGATATGTAAGAGGATGTAATTCTTCGATGAAAGAGTAAAACATTTGTATATCACTATGGCTCTAAACTAAAAGCATAATAGCCTAAAATGGAGATAATTAAGAAGGGCTTTTTGGGAGAGGGGAATTTTGACCTAAATCATAGTGGTCCTAGGCAAAAATTAGTGAAAAGGAAAAGAGAGACGGTCTTTGCTGTGAACAGCGCGTGCACTAAGTCACAGAAGTGGAAATGCACAAGTCTTGTGTAGCCCACATCATGACTACGGCTCATGGCAATTGTTGAGGAGATTTAAAAAATGTGTGAGCTGCTTAATAGTCAGACTTTAACAATAGGCTTTTCAAAACAATTTTCACAGATTAGCTTTCCTTTTATGGTGTTTTGTAAAACATCAATGTTCTGTTAGATATTAATGGTATCTCCCTTCCCCTCCAAAACAACAATATGTTCTACTTAGGTATTGCTGTTTACTATATGTCCTCATGGTAATTTACAGTGAGTATTAGCATACTGTAGTTTCTATAGGTTGTGTAGCCAAGAACCGTCTTTCCATTTGTTCACTTAAGGCCTTGAATTCTTTTTCATAAGATTAACAATTTCTTGGTTTAGTAAAATTTGCAGGAGATGGTGGGAATGAGTACAGACTCTTGAACAAGTTGCAGCATAGTAAACATCATCCTTTGGGGGCTGGAATCTGGTAAAGGAAATGTGTGGCAGTGGAGAGAGAAAAAGGGAATTGTGTCAGGAAATTGACAAGGTGGCTAATGCCCTAGTACAGGCGTGAGGTAATGAGGACGAGACCTGCATGGTGCAGAGGAAATGATGGGAAGAGGTGCAATCTGAGAGACAATGAGGCAAATTGAAAGAGCGTGTTGATTGCTTGGATACAAAGGAAGAAATGAAAGGGAGGGAAAAAACAGTAATGAGTTAGTAAAAGCTACTTACTAGCTTTTTCTCTTTATTGTCTTCAAAAGCCAGAAAGGGCTTAAAGATGAGAGCAGGGGCAAAAATGAATTTCTATGAATGAATGTGTAGGTGCTATGCAGAATAAAAGTAGAATTAATGAATTCAAAGAGAGTAGACTATAGTTAACCAGTAAATTAACAAGAAGATGATCCATGAAATTTGGATCAACCATGATATTAATATTTATATATATTTATAAATATATAATTATATATTTTCATGGTTTACAGATATAAATCCACACTATCAGTAGTATACATTGATATAGGTATATAAATAGTATGTCAATTTCTTTTTTTTTTGAGGAAGATTAGCCCTGAGCTAACATCTGCTGCTGATCCTTCTCTTTTTGCTGAGGAAGACTGGCCCTGAGCTAACATCCATGCCCATCTTCCTCTATTTTATATGGGGCACCTGCCACAGCATGGCTTGCTAAGCGGTGCATAGGTCTGCATCCAGGATCTGAACCAGTGAACCCTAGGCCGCAGAAGCGGAATGTGTGAACTTAACCTCTGCACCACCGGGCCAGCCCCTGTCAATATTTTTTATGTTTTTGAATTGCAAGGTCTGGAACTCAAAGGTGATTTTAGTATTGAGTTCAGAGGACACATAAACTGAGGGAAATATACATAAAATAAATATGAGAAACATATACTAAAATTTATAATTCATGTGTTACTTTTCATAGAAATAAAGATGCTATGATTAATTTTTCTTAAAGCCTGTGAAGCAACCAAATGGAAGAAACAATGTCAGTTAATTCTCTATCTACTGCCGATACCGGCTTCCTGTGGAATGACAAAGTGAGAGAAGTCAGGCAATAGTAACTTCAATCACCTCAAGATTGATTTATTTTCAATTGCAAGTTCAGTCTGGTGAAAGGTGTTATAATGGCAGCTTGAGATCCCTGAAATAAAGTACAACATGAGAAAGAGTAATTTAAACTGCTCTACACATAGGCCTCTGTCTTGACCTGGAATATCACTATGGGCATTCAATTATTGGACTCCTCTTTTGTTTACACTAATGCTGCTTAACCTGAATCTCGTCTGTAGAGTGAAGGGTCCTTTATGTAATTTCTATCTGTGCCTTCAGTAGATAAAATATACAATGTGTTGTCCTTCAGTTACAATAATGCTTCACTGGACCATTGTTACTATGGCAGTTAGGAAATGTGAGGCATTTGTGTAGATGATACTACCTTTACCACTTTACAAAGTGCTTCCAAACTGTGACCTCAATTGGTATTTAAGAATAACAACATTATGTTTAAAATTATGAACAACTGATTGAGTGCTTTCTCATGACTGTGGCAAGCACTAAGCAGCTATGTGTGTTACACCAGGATTTTTCAGTCTTGCAACAGTAGCACCCTGGGTATCTGCAAGTTCACACATTACTATTTGTTTTAATATTCTATTTTATTTTGCTAGTAAACCGTATGAACCTATTCTGAATTGTCTGAATGATCACCTTATAATTAAATACTGATAAATTTCATTTCCTGTTTTTGAATTTGGTTTTGCAATCACGCATTATTTACCAAGTGAGACCTTAAAATAATAACATTTAACATTAAACACAATTAATTAAAAACAAACTTCTCAAATTGGCATCCAAAAACTGAGACATCTGTAGATATATTCTTGGAATGATGAACATTTAGGGTACATGTTCTGGTTTCAGAGAACAGAATCCACTGAAGCTAGTTTAAGGAGAAAACAATTTAGTACAGAGAATTATTAAGTTGTTTGAAAAATTACTAGGACATCAAAAGAAATACATTTCAGTAGGAAAGTTTCCCAAAAACTCTACAGAAATAGGCAGCCAAGGGGACTGCTGCTGCCACACTATGAAATTGCTACCTGTGGTCAGCAAACCAATGCTACAGCTACTGGCTTCCAAACCACGCAATCTTAGCTACAAAACACACCAGCACTTGTGCAATTCATCTTCATGCGTCTAGCAGACAGTGTTTAGCATGAGGGAGATACTCAATAAATATTGAAGAGACGAATGGATATTCTTTCTCCTCTATTATATTGCTTAAAGTCTATTTGGATAAATGGCTGTAGGAATTAAAAGAGTTAATCATGGCCATGGAGAAAAGTTGGATAGCAATACTGTTAGCCATATTGTTGTAGTCTTTTGTATTATTTAATGTGATTAGTCACTACAATAGAACACAATCTGTGAAATTTCAGTGAAAAGAGAACAGTAGTTTAGTTTTTACAGTCAAGTGGACTTTACAGGCAATGGAAGGAATAGGGGTGACTCTGCTTCATATCTCATTCACAGACCACAGATCTGGGGAGCAATGCATTGAAAATGGCTAAACCTTCTTCAGCCTGGATCAACATTCACTTGGAGTCTGAGGAGGTGAAGGTGTTTATGGTCGGTGCCTTGAAGTGGTACATGTAACTTCCATTCACCTCCCATTGACAAGCGCAGTCATATAGCTCCAGCACTCAACTGGAGACAGGGAGTACAATAGAGTTGTTTATGCTGTCTATAGGAGGAATAGGAAGTAGATTTGATCTGACTTTGTGACAGTGTTGGAAGAGAAACCATAGCATTTGGTTTATAAAAATCCTTATGTTAAATTTTATCATGAATGCCGCTTTTGGGAGACATTCATGGATAGCATAGACAAAAACATTTTATCTGTAAAAGTAGTAATGATAGGACTTTATGCATATGTGACCACAATATTAGGGCTTAATACATCTTTGGCTAGTAAATAACAGCTTGTGAGATTACTCTTTTTCCACATAACAGACCAAGGTCGTTTACATTGCACTGTCTGAGCATTTTCCAAGGGAAGCAGGTCACAGCTGCCTCCTCTCCTGAAATGAGGTATTTTCTGCCTCTTCAAGAATAGTTCGCTCCTCTTCCACCAATTATGTGTGTTTCATGGAGGTGTCATTTAACTAAGACAAATACAAAATTTTAATCCTTAAGTTGGACCCTTACAAAAGAAGATTTTTGTTGAATCTAAGTGGATACATGCAAAAAGTGAAAACAATAGATGAGAATCGTGAAGAGTTGAAAGAATGCAGGGGCATGTGACAGACAAACACTTTTAGAAAGGGGGCAAAATTCTGTAGCTGCCCTACACATATGGAATTTGCTTCTTTCTGTTTATTTTTATTCTTCTGAGTGCCTCAAATCCAGGAAAATAATTTCTGACAAAAGCTGGTTTTACATGATATTTTAAAAGATGTCGTAGGAAAATATGGAAAAAAAGATATATAAAAATCCTTCACTATTCACTGTCCAGTATTCTAGGATAGAGTAGTGATTAAAAGACTGATAAGAAGTATGCATTGATGGATTTTCAGTTCTAATGGAGTAACAGACAATAAGAACGCAAATAGAGGGGCTGGCCTGGTGGCTTAGTGGTTAAGTGTGCACGTTCTGCTTTGGCGGCCCGGGGTTCGCCAGTTCGGATCCCAGGTGTGGACACAGCACTGCTTGGCAAGCCATACTGTGTTAGGCGTCCCCCATATAAAGTAGAGGAGGATGGTCACGGAGGTTAGCTGAGGCCAGTCTTCCTCAGGAAAAAGAGGAGGATTGGCAGCAGATGTTAGCTCAGGGCTAATCTTCCTCAAAAAAAAAAAAAAAAATTAAAAAAAGAATGCAAACAGACAAATGAAATAAAGCAGATAGTGACATGTGCATAAAGAAAATAAAATGGAGAAATGTGATAGAGACTGACTGTGGTAGTGTACAACATTACCCAGAGGAGTCAGGAGAGATCTCTGATGTGGTGACATTTGTGCTAAGATCTGAATGACAAAGTTGTCAGCCATGTGAAAATCTGGAGGAAGTGCTCTCCAGGGAGAAGCAAGTTTAGAGGCCGTGATGACAGAATAAGCTTGGTTTATTTGCAGAACTGAGAGAAAGGGAGTGTGGCTGGAGACTAGAATGAGGGAGAAGGGACTGGGAGAAGAGACTGGAAAAGAAGCCAGAACCCTTTCTTGAGTAGTGATTCCCTTGCTCTTGTGTTAGGCGGCAGGCCTCCAGACAGGAAGCAGCTACCTGGAATTAATGGTGCAAGAATATTCTTACAGATTCTACGTATGAATTATTTTTATTAGTTTTTCCCCAAATATGGCTGTAATATATATTCATTGTGGAAATTTTAGAAAATATGAAAACTAAAACTTACCCTAAATCATAAACCTACAAGTAGCTACTATAAGAATTTTGTTTTTACGCCTACTTTTCCTAAGTATCTAGAATGGAGGTCAGCAAACTCTTTTTGTGAAAACCTAAATCGTAAATATTTTAGGCTTTGTGGGTCACAGGGTCTCTGTCACGACTACTCAGTTTTGCTGTTGTGTCTGAAATCAACCAGACACAAAGGTAAATGAAGGATCATGACTATGTTTCTGATAAAATTTTATTTATGGATACTTACATTTGAATTTCATACAATTTTCATGCATCCTCAAGTATTATTCAGCCATGTAAATATTCTAAAGACCATTCTTAGCTGGCCAGTTGTACAAAAACAGACAGCTGGCTAGACTTGACAAGGGCCATATCAAGCTGACCCTTAGTTTAGACACATAGAAGTAAATATAGCTATATCCATCTATATACATATATAAGTATGGTATAAACAATTAATAACAAAATCAGGACCAAAGAATATACCTGTTTTGGAACTTTTTTAATTCTCAATAGTGTTTATCTCATTCTTTGGCAGGGGGAAGGAATCCACTGCCTCTCTCTTTTGAAGTTGCTTACCCAGAACCGTACGGCTAGCTGAGGTTACTGGGTTGAGGCATGAACCCTGAAGTCTCAGGTTGAGCTGGCAGGGCCACTACATGGGAGCAGACTGAGGCTCTGAGTCACCACTCTCTGTGGCACATCACTGAGCCCACAGCAGATGTTGCATGAATGAGAAATGAACCTTTATGTTGTAAGCCTCTGAATTTTTGATATTTGTTATTGTATCAGAGCTTAACTGCCTAAAATGATGTTGTTTGTATCTAACTTTTAGCCCTTAATAATGTATTCTGAAAAATCATCTTTGAAAACAGCAACTTTATGGCAAGATAATGTTTCATTATATAAGGGGCCACTATAATGTCTATGATCAGTTATTGAATTAGTTTTCAGACGAGTTATTTTCCAATTTTTGCTCAATGTAAGTTCATCTGTAGTGAAAAGACTTGAAAATAAATACTTACATTTTCTTTTCATTTACCTATAAATTATGGAATGGTAATCATTGAGATAAAATGCTGAGCATTTTAAGGACTATTGACATATATTCTCAAATTATCCATCATATAGTTTGTGACATTTAAAACTCTTGTTGGCCATACATGTTCTACAACCACTTCATTATCATTATTCAGAGTTATTTTTTCAATATTGCTTGATTTGATAAGGAAAATGGTATTTCTTAGTACTAGTTTGCAGTTCTTAACTAGTAAGGTTGAATCTTTTCTGTGTTTTTTGTTGATCTCTTAAGTTTCCTTTTTTTCAATTAATAGTTTGTTCAGGTCCTTTGCTCCTTCTGTTGAGATATTCATCTATTTCTCACTGATTGAGAATATTATTTTTTAATCAATAATGTTATTTATTTACCCTTTGCAAATCTGCTGCAACTATTATTCTAGTTTTCATTTGTTTGTTATTTTACTTAATGCGGTATGTTTTTCCCATCAATGTAGATTTTTTTTTTTAAGATTTTATTTTTTCCTTTTTCTCCCCAAAGCCCCCCGGTACATAGTTGTATATGCTTTGTTGTGGGTCCTTCTAGTTGTGGCATGTGGGACGCTGCCTCAGCGTGGTTTGATGAGCAGTGCTATGTCCGCGCCCAGGATTTGAACCAACAAAACACTGGGCCGCCTGCAGCGGAGCACGCGAACTTAACCACTCGGCCATGGGGCCAGCCCCCAATGTAGATTTTTTAAACTTGATTTAAGTCTGTCAGTCTCTTTTTTATGATTTCTTCATTCACTTTCACACATATAATATTCTTCCCCTTTCCAAGACTAATTCATATCTGCTACTATTTTCTTTTTCTTCCTTTATAGTTTTATTTTTGCTATTTGTGGTAGGCAGAATGATGGCCTCCCAAAGGTGTCCACATCTTAATTCGCAAACCTGTGAATATATCTTATAGTGCAAAAGGGACTTTGAGGGTGTGAATAAGTTAAAGATCTTGAGATGGAGACAACATCCTGGATTATCCAGGTGGGCTCAACGTAATCACAAGGGTCTCATAAGAGGAAGGCAGGGAGTTCAGAGTCAGGAAAGAGACGTGATGATGGGAGCAGAGGTCAGAGTGATGTGGCCACTAGCCAAGGAATGCAGGCAGCCTCTAGAAGTTGGAAAAGCCAAGGAACTGATTCTCCTCTAGAGCCTCTAGAAGGAACACAGCTCTGCTGACACCTAGATTTTCTCCTCATAAGGCCCATTTCACACTTCTAATCTCCAGAACTGTAAATTAATAAATTTGCATTGTTTTAAGCCGTTAAGTTTGTGGTGACTTGTTACAGCAGCAATAGAAAACTAATACACCATTTAATCCACTTGGAAATTATTTTTTGTAGATGTAAAACTGAGATTTATTTTTATAAGAGCTGGAAAACAAGAAGGGTTTCAGAAACAAAGGACTCTCTAAGAAGCCAGAAGTGGCTGTTAAGGGTGTGTTTTAGTAGCAAAAACAATAAGAATTATGAGATTGTGGGGTGTCTATCCCCTGCAGCACAGGGAGATTGGTTCAGGGTCTTGAAACTCAGTGGTATGTAATAAAGAAACAGAGAGGTGCTTACGGAACCCCTGCCAGCTAAATCAGGTCCCAACTTGTTCATTACAGAAGCTCTACTTCAGGATAAAATACAGTCAATTGAGGCCATTATGAAGGTGACCTGCTGACTCCTGGCCCTCTGGAATCCTTTCTCCATCCTTCTTTCTGACTGCCAGCGACATATCTCTACCAATGGTTACCTAAAAGACTGTCTAGAAATCCCAGCTAAAAACATTCAGGCAATTCTATAAGTCTATTTCAAAGCTTAATTTTATTTTTTATGATATCTGATAACAATATTGAAAATTTCAGAAGTTACTGTCATTAGTTTGGTCTGTACTTTTCAACTTTCTTGACTATTTGAACATGATATTTCTCCCTTCTATTTTGCTTTTTTTGTGTGTGTACCCATTTATCACTTGCGTATGGTCCCCAATGAATTGAAATATTCTTCAGCAAAGAGGAGCTGTTTGCAGTGGATGAATAGAGCTCTATAATCAGACTACTGGTTGAATCTTCCTCTAAGACTTATGGGTCTGTGACCTTGAGCAACATATTGACCCTCTCTGAAGCTTGATTTCTTTCCTCTTCTGTAAAATGGAGAGAATAATAGGAACTACCTCATGAGAGTAATTTGAGGCTTACATTAAAAAATATTTGTAAAATATTTAGGCAGTGTCAAAGTCCACGCTCATTTAATTTTGATTTTTTATTATTTTTCTCCTCATGCCCATTTCAAACCTTATCTACCCGTTAATGCCCAAACTAACCATAACTCAAAACTTACACCTGGCCACCACATATCATAAGGCTCTTTTGCTCCTTGGAATCTGTATAGACCACTGTATTAAAAACCAAATATTTTAGGTGCCAGCCTGGTGGCGTAGTAGTTAAGTTTGCGAGCTCCATATCCGCAGCCCAGGGTTTGCAAGTTCAGATCCCAGGTGCAGACCTATGCACCACTCATCACGCCATGCTGTGGCGGCATCCACATACAAAATAGAGGAAGATTGCCACAGCTGTTAGCTCAGTGACAATCTTCCTCAAGCAAAAAGAGGAAGATTGGCAACAGATGTTGGCTCAGAGCCAATCTTCCTCGCCAGAAAAAAATCAGATGTTTTCGGCCTCATTGGATCTATAATACACTGCTTAATTTTACTTTTTTATTTTTTACGTCTTTTTATTCAGCAAATGTATGTTTAATAACAAGTAATTGTTAGAATCTCTGTTACTCGGTTTCCTCGTGTGTAAAGTTGGGATACAAACAGTACTTACAAGCTTTTTGTGAAAACTAAATGAGTTTATGTTTGTAAAATGCCTGGAACAATACCTGGCACCTAAAAAAGTCTAAATAAATGTTAATTTTTACTAGAATTATTATAATATGCAAAACACTATAAAATTAACATTACCAAAAAAACTATATACTTCTTTTAAAGGCCTATTGCTGTAACTTCCTTATACCATATTGTAAGTTTTCAATAGATGTCAAGTCAATGAATGCAAAATGCAAAAATGGATTGTGGAAAATTAAAATTTGGATATAAAGTCATTTCAGGAAAAATTTGGTGTGTGATTAGACATGTGAATGTATTTGTATTTCGAAAGGGAAAAAAAAATGGAGAATGTGCAAGCACTCTGCTTTTTTATGCATACAGCTAATTGAGAGGATTTTGGCTGCCTATCCATAAAGGCGATAGGGATGAAAACAGTCACAGCAACAACAAAAGATCTATATGAGAAACAGCAAGAAAGGATTTGAAAGAGCATAGGATTGTAGGATGTTTATTTGCATGCCCATGCTAACACTCTGTAACAAATTCAGTAAAAAGAGAGATGTGACAGAATTGATAGGATTTGTGTGTAAGAAGGAATTTAGCTTGTAAAATATGAAAGAAGTTCCCTTTTCTTATAATACCATGGGAAAAGCAGAAATTTCTCATAAGCTGAGAAATTTGGCAGAAGCGTAATTTGGGAAGAGGCCAGGAAGGAAGTTTCCTGAGATAACAAAAGATATCTCTAAAATGGGTACTAATTATCATTGCCCAGCTATTTTTAGGTGAAGTTTCCTCTGGAAAGTCTGCTCCTTTCTAGATATATCTGCCAATCAGAAGGATAAAAAGACAGTAATCCAGCCTCTGGGAAGTTCCCATTCTTACTTATTCCAGTTTACATACATTTTCTTATGTTGCCAGACTGTTTACATTATTTTCAGTATCTTTTCAGTGTCTTTCATTCTTTCTTTAGTTCATTTATTCCACAAGCATTGATTGAATACTATTCTATGGTAGATATTGTGCTAGATATTCTGCGAATGTGTCTGTGACTAATAATAATAATTATTATGATATAATTTTTTATATTACATCATCACTTTATATAATTTAATTTATATTGTAACATAATTTTATATTATATAATATAGAATAATTATAATAATAATTATTATAGCAAACTTTACAGAGCATTTACTGTGTCAGGCTTGCAATTGTTCTAAGCATTTGATTCTCACAAACAAAAAATTGCAAGGCAAGTATAATAATATCTCTGATTTATAGATGAAGAAATCAGGCACAGAGAGGTGAGTGACTCTCCCAAGTCCATAAGCTAGTAAATGTCACAGCAGGCATGACTCCAGTCTGTCCCCTTAGCCACCATGGTAAGACACCTCTAAGATGATCATGCGCTCTCAGAAAACTTACAGAGTAGCAAAGAGAACCAGACACTATAATAAAGCATGACAGAAGCTGTACCTGGGTATATGCAAGGCATTATGAGAACACACCTGAGAAGTATCCAACCCAGGTAATGAGAACAGGAAGGAGCTCATCTAAACTAAGCCTGATGCATAAGGTAGAATAATTGGATGCTGGGTTGGGAGGTCAAAATGTCCCAGGAAGAGGAAACAACATGAAGGCCCTAAGGTGAGGGAGGATGAGATCTGGTCCATTTGAGAAATGAGGTAAAGTTCACTGAACCTGGAAGGGAGAGATGATGAGGATGAGCCCAATGATTTAAGAAAATTCAGAGTCAGGATGCTAAAGCTGCAGACCTAGCCCTTCTCTTTAGGTTTTTCCAAAGAACTAATATCTGCGCCTTACCTTCCAAAGTCCCATTTGTCATAAAAAGTTGATGAATATTTGAATGGGCCACTCCCTTGCCAGGCAGAGCCATTCCAGGAAGAAACCTGCCTCTGCCCCAGCCCTTTGCTTTAGGATGAATTCTCCTGCTTGCCTTCGCTTATAATTAATAGCAGGTGATCTTTCCTTTGAGAAAAAGTCTATAAAGGTTTTTGTAGGACAGTTTAGAGCTAAAGGAATTAACTCATAATGGTAAATGGAGGATAAGATATTAGAATAGGAAGAAATTAGGAGACGATTGATTAAGGGAGTGAATCTTAGATGCCCTTTGAAGGTGTTGGAGAGTGACTGAAAAAGTTAAAAGTGATATGAAGTATGACTTTAAAAGGGACTGAGTCAAGACAAGGCTTTCAAGAAGAAAGTCAATATTCCATAAGGCTGCAGAAACATTTTGTGGAGAGAGCAAGAATAGAAAAACAAAGGAAAGGAAATTGAAGATAAAGCAGCAAAAATCAAAGTACAAGTGAGAGAATTTGCCTATACCATCAAGGTAAAAGATGTAGAGAAAATGTCAGGCAAGAATAAAATATCAGACAGGAAACAGAGTATGCAAAGAAGAAAAGGTTAGGATTGGATAAGATGGCACAGAAAGAGAAATCAGAAATCAAGGAAATGTTCTCTAAGAAGGAATATTATAAGTCATATAAAACAGAAGTAGTGTGTACCAATGCCAAGAATTAATCAAGAGGTTAAAAATTATTCTACAGCAAACATATCAACTCAAAAATTGCAGAGTGATTAAGGTAGACTTTGATTTTTCTCTTGGGTCTGTTGTTTGTTTTCTGCTGAGTCTTTCAGCTTTTTAAAAAAAGAATTTTAGAAAGCCTTAGGATTAAAGATGTATGAATAAAAGTTGAAAAGGTCAGTACAAGAAAAATTACTGATAGCAATTACGAGAGGGAAAGCATTAGAATCTGGAAACCACTAACATTACTGAACACTGATCACAAGACGTCTGTAGACATCTCACTGCAAAGGTTGGCAAGCTTAGCAGAGGCATGACACACAGGGCAAATGATATGCCAGAGATCCAAAAATAGCTGATTGTGAGTTTCAGAGGAGATCTGAAACAGACCAAAATGGAGAGGTGGGAAAATTATTAGTTAGTTTATTCAAAAATATGACTTTGATGATTAGCTATAATAATTCTTTCTTTAAATCTGGATCCGAAATAGTGTCTGCCAGATAAGCTGCTGAAATAAGTGAGGATGTTATATATCAAAGTGACCCACATTCTAACGCTCAATGGGTGGGGAAAGAAAGAAATTAATGTGACAAGGAGAGTGAGGCTACTCTACCCACAGAGTCCTTTATTTTCACATGTGCTCTGTAGACTCTCTCAAAAGAAAATAAATAACAAATCACAGAGAAGACAAATGAAAATGATTAACAAAAGAAATGCTATCATCGGTTAATAAGCCTAGGTACCTTACTTATGTAGATAACATCATCTTGACAGGAGCAGACAAACCAAAGATGAGAATATTTAAGATCTATAAAGGGTATTCCAGGAAAGCCGAAGCAAGAGGCACAGTGCTATAAAATGAGACAAAGGGAGATCTGATAATATTGAAGATATCAAAGTGCAGACTGGGCCACTGGCAATGCTTGACTTGCTTCGGAAAGAAAGAAGATGAACAATGACATTAGTGCAATGAATATAAGAGAACAGAAGATAAAAATAAACATAGGGGACTTGAACATTATTAGGAGGCAGGATATATATAATTAAGCGTTGCCAAGTGCCAATTCGTATTTGCACTGTACAGCTCCCACCAACTGACTGCATGCAGCTCCTTCATTTGAAAGTCTTCACAGAACAACAGGGGCAAGAAAACTTAACAGGACGCTTTGCATTTCTCATGAGAAGGTGGAATGAGCAATGTCAGAGTATTTTATCAGTCAATGTTTTTGTCTTTCAAATACACGAAAAGGAGGAAGGTGGTAAAAACTGGGAGAGATGATGATGCATGCACCATGGGAAAGCTCCAGCTTTGTCAGGCACAGAGCCCCTTGGACATCAAGCTTTACAATCATTAGCTGGAAGTGTGGGCCAGTTGCTTACCCAATTGGAGTCTCTGTTTTCTTTTCATATGTAAAAGGAAGAGAAAGTAGTATAATGGTATCCTAAAGTTAGAGTAAGAATTAAATGGGGTGGTATATGTAAAGTACTTAACATATAGGTGCTCAAATATTTTGGAAGATTTTAGTAGAGGTAGAATTTTAAAATCTGAAGACTCAGAAAGGGGGCAAAAGACAACATTTTAATAATAAGACATAATTGAAGAATTTGAACTTGAGAGGTTTAGAAATGCTTCTATGTGTCTTCTAGAAATCATTGTGGTATGGAATGCTTCACAAAAAAACAAAAATAGGGGCTGGCCCCAAGGTCAAGTGGTTAAGTTCGTGCGCTCCACTTTAGCGGCCCAGAGTTTTGCTGGTTCGGATCATGGACATAGATCTAGCACCACTCATCAGGCCATGCTGAGGTGACGTCCCACATAGCACAACCAGAGGCACTCACAACTAGAGTATACAACTATGTTACAACTATGTACTGGGGGGCTTTAGGGTGAAGAAGAAAAAAAATAAAATTGGCAACAGATGTTAGCTCAGATGCCAATCTTTAAAAAAAACAAAAAACAAAGAAATGAAGAAGAATCTCCATGGCACTCCAGACCTCCTGGAGCAGAATCTGCAAAAACAAAAATAAAAACACAAAAAGCACCTCCCAAGCACAAGAAACGTGAGAAGAGGAGACAAAGCAACCTAACAGAAGGCATTTGGGGCCACTGGGCTCTGGAGGAGGAGGGAGATGGGATGACTTCCAGTTGCAACTACAGTGTTTACAGAGCATTATTACTTTTTTTTTTTTTTTTGGTAAGGAAGATTGGCCCTGAGCTACCATCTGTTGACAATCCTCCTGTTTTTCTGCTTGAAGAAGATTGCCCTAAGCTAACATCTGTGCCAATGTTCCTCTATTTTGTACATGAGTCGCTGCCACAATGTGGCTTGATGAGTAGTGTCGGTCCACACCTCGGATCTGAAACCGTAAACTCGAGGCCACCTGAATAGAGCACACTGAACTTAACCTCTATGCCACTGGGTTGGCCCCCATGGAGTATTATTAAATAAGAATAGCAAAGAGAGCAAACAGAGATGGGAAATGCTCTCAAACAGATAGAAGAAAGAGTGAAATACTATTGGTTCATTTATTCACAGATTTAATAAATATTTATGATGTTAGGCATGATGAAATAGTTAAAAGAAGAACTAGCTGGGAAAAGAAATTACATAGAAAAAAGAAACTGCATATAAACAAGATTAATAAGCATCACACACATTTGTTTGCATTATATTAAATTCTAAAATGCTAGATGGGGATTGTAGCAGGATAAGAATCTATATCAAGAAATTTAGGGCACTACGTATTTGTCACAGCCTCAGGTGAAAATGCCTGCTTTGATTCTCACAAAATTGAGAGAAGGTTTCAGATGGTCTGACTCAACCCATAAGTTGCACTTGGGGACCAGGGAGGGAAGAGTGCTTCACAGAGGGTTCTGAATTGCCTTTGAGCTGCTTTGCGTATTCACAATTCATAGCCGCAGTGGTGAAGGAGGAGCAGAAATGGGTGAGTTTAACAAGGGTATGGTCTCCTTCTGAACAATGTCAGTGAGGCCTGCTAGTTATGAATCACAGAGAAACAAACTTCAAGCCGTTCACTTCTAGGTGGATGTAAAGGATCTTTGAAAGATACAAATCATGAAAATTTTAGGAGATTATTATTTGCTGCTGCTCTGTGACCTGCACAAGGGGCAGGCTTTTTCATAGTCATCTCCGCATACATCCATAGCCGGCACCCAGCACAGAGCCTGGCACAGAAATGGTCTTTAATATTTGTGGAAGTAAGTATTTGTTTGTGTTTTGGTGGCTCTGTTTACTTATGCCTTTGCACCATACGCTTTGTACGTGTATTTCACAGATACTCCTAGACTAATAAATTAAATCCTAGGATGTTCTTTCAAAGATATTTCTGGCTGACAAGAGGAGATTGAAGTCCTATTTTCTCAAATTTTTCTCTAATAGAAACATTCAGAAATATTTCTCAAAATTAAAAAAAAAATTCTTTGGACAAAATAGTAACTTGTCAGTCAGGCAACATAGTTGAGCTAATTAGGTTAAATTCTACTTTAAGGATTTCTCCCCACCACAGCAGAACTAAATAAAGCAAGTATCACTGTATTTAAGAATATTTCTAATGTCAAGATGACATACAGTGTCTGTAGTTATAATGTTGCTATCACTCAGCAAGTGGCTGAATAAATTAGAAACAGAGCACAATATTATCCATTTTTTAAAAATAATGCAACACAAAAGGTTGCCAAGATACTGAGCTTTTATCATCTCTAAAGCTTGTTCTCCTGGTTACTTTTGTTCTATCTCCCCTATGTGACAATGTTTGTTGCTATAGTTAAATCCAATTTTCACTTTTAGTGCTGTTGCATGCTGCTGAAATGCACAAAAGCCTAACAACACTGTGTCTTTAGGCAAAATTCCTCTATCAGGGTGCAACACAAGCTTACTTCCCATAGTAATTTTTAGAATCTAAATGGCATCAAGATTGCTTGGCTTGTGCCAAGTTTTTTCCAGACGAAAATGTATTCTCACTCATGTGGTAATTGTGCTATGGGGTAGAATTCTCCCTTTCCCCCTCATGTATTCTTCTATGTAATATGTAATACCGACTGCATACTGAAACGTTTCCGAGTAGGCGTTAGTACTTAGAGGGTCTCATCTTCATACAGACTTCATCTTTGGTCATTGATTTAACAAGCTGCAGCATAACCCACTTTACATATTCAAGGACCTTACAGCCTAAAAGGGGGATGGACTCAGACAAATAAATCACAATGAGTGTCCCTGGGAAGTGGAATCAGCAAGGAAGAAGAGAAAATTTTTATTATTTATGTGTACATATATATATATATATATATAGTGACATAAATATATATATGTATATGTAATTCTGTGACATAAATATATATATGTATATCTATTTGCATAATTCAGATCAAATGTGCTTTTTGACACTTTCAAAGTTTTCTCTAATAAATTGCTTTTTTTTCTTCCAGAGAAATGAATAACACACGTCGAAATACACAGTTGGAAAACTGGTATAATTGAGGTCTAAGGTTCTTTGGAGACAAATCCCCCAGTGTTGAGGGAAGGTGTGCAAGGAACATTTTTCAAAGAAAGTAATATCTCAGCTAAAAGCTGATTGATTATTACTCACTGCTCTGCTTCATTCTTACCCACATACCATTTACTAATTCTTATCTCCATTCTTTTCTTTCTTCTATCCTGCCATTAGGAAATATTCACTCTTTATCATCATAGTGTTCATCATCTCTTTCAAGCCTCAGTTCATAAGACACAAGACACATATCTGTCATTGTTTCATGAGACGACTGAATGCCTTTTTTGGGAAGCCTGTCTTGAATAATTCCATCCTACTATTAAATCTTGCACTTATTTTTTTAAAAAAACAACTGCAAAGATTCAGGATTAGAGAAAATCCAGATTCACATCAGTATTTATGTGCTAAAGTGTGATGCAGCTGCCAGAAATTAATGTATCTGTGGGCTACATCTTAGGTCAACTTCACAGAATTGGAAGGCCTAGACCAAGAAAGATAATTGTATCATTGTGCCCTAAGACTGTATGATCACTTTTGAAGTAATATAAGTGTCACAATGACATATTCAAACATATTTGTATAAGAGGGATCAAAACGGTAATGATCAGGAACTCTGAAGAAAATGAACATATTTAACCTGAAATGAAGATTTGATGTAGGTGATCTAATTCCTCATGTATTTGAAAGATTTTCATGTGAAAGAAGGAATAGAAATGTTATTCATGTCTCCAAAAGGAAAGTGCCAGGACCAGTGGGAGGAAGTGATAACAGATTCTCAGCTCAACGTGAAGGAGAACTTTCTAATAATTAGAGGTAATGTTAGAGAAAAACTATTCTGACACTTGTTAAAATGGGAAAGAAGACTTTATTCAACGCTATTGCAATGGGGTTATTGCAATAGAGGAGAGAGATTGGGCTCAACTTCAAACAAAACAAAGACAGCTGGGGATTTATAGCCAATGAGCAGAGTGAGGGGGTCAATGGGTAGAAAATTACTAAAAGGAGACATCGAGAATGGGGGGAGTCTCACTAAACTTATTTAACAGGATTCTTACTGAAGGCAGACCAGAGACATTAGGTATTGAGGGTGAGGATGAGGAGTTTGATCAGCTATCAAGGGTGATCAGATATCAAGGGTAGGGGATTCCTGGGGGATTCTTGCTTAACTGATTTAGCAGGATTCTTGCTAAAACTGAGCTTGACAAAGATAGACACGGGAACTTAGTTGAGAAGAGGGCTCAAAGGAATCTAACTCAAGCTTAGTAAAGAAAAGAATCTTTGCCAATAATAGTAATACTGTTAGTAGTAATAACATCACCTTTTTTTAACAAACAAAGAAATTGAGGTTTACAGAGGTTAAGTAAGCTTCCCAAGGTCACTCAACTAGTAAGCAAGGATTCAAACTTGGATGGGAATAACTCCAGGGTTCCGACCACGGAGCTCTCCTACTTACTTCCTAGAAGAAGCTGCTTTATCACACGGAGAGCTTCTTCTCAGGGTTAGTCTTCAGCTAGAGGTTATTTAATCAATGATATTGACAAAGAAGAATTGAACTGGATAGGAGGTGAAGTGATTATTGAGGTTTATTCTAAGTTTTTTTTATGAATCTACTAGGATGATTGTTTCAGTTTTTAATCTGGGCTAGAAGGAGCCTTAAAACAGTCTAATTTAACACCCTCATTTTAGAGGTGATAAAACTGAAGCTAAGAGAAATAAGGTGAATTGTCTACAATTACATAGTAGGTTTGTGATAGAAGAGAATAAGGAAAGTCTACTGACTCACGGCTGAGGTCATGCTTGTCTATTATTTTGTAATGATCTAATCTATACCCCAAATGCCTCATTGACTATTATTAAATAGTATTTTTCACTCTTGCACAAGGAAGTGTGGTGGTTCACTATTGCCTAACATATCCAATATGAAGACTGCTTGCATTCAAGATCTTCAGAAGTCTGGACTTTACCTGTCCTCAGAGTGGATGAATTTTGTTAGGAAAAAATGGAACCTGATTAAAGGATTTTTCCCACTAAGGTATTAACCCCTGAATCTGTCCAGGATATTTGCGTTTTAAAAGATGCCATGCTAATCTAAATGAACCTGGAAGAGGAGTTTCAGTGGCTATGACTTTGGTATTTAAGTGAAAGGAATTATTTGTAGATAGAAATATCTCTTACCTTGCAGAAGAAGAATGAAATGGCTTATTCTCTGCATCCCCCCAAATTATTCATCCAGAAGCCTAAGAACCAATGCACTGTGTTTTCTCCTCACAGCTGGCTCTAGACATACTTAGATAATTCCAGATTTTATCTGCATTTCTCAAAATCAGCTCCACCCAGATTATTTTCTTCTCTCAGAGGTTATGCTATATATATATGGACAGCTTTTGGTTCCAATCAACTGCTTCTGTAGGATGCTGCTAGAGAATCACATACCACATCCTGGGAGGTGAGCTAGAATCGGAGAACCGGACTATCAGCAGAGTAAACTGCCTGAGATACTGAGCAACATCTGCTCATGGATCTTCGCTGTTACCTATTGTTAATGGTGAAGCCCAAACAACTAGGCTCAATCAAACAAACTCCGTAGGACCACTTTTCCAAAGTGAAGTATGGTAGTTTATGAAGCTGAATTATTTAGCTAATTTTAGGGAAAAGAAAACAACTAAGAACAATGGCAATGAACTTCACTTTTCTGTATTTTGTACTTAAATAATTTATTTTGTTTTGACCCAAATCCAAACATTTGCTGGTAATTTCACAGTGCTGGACTGAAGTAAACAGTAAGAATTTGTGAAATGCCTAGTTGAAGAATGGGAGTTAAAATGCTATTTTTAATTATAGCTTAAATTATTGCTAATAACTTAAGCAAGAACATAAGGAATAATACTGAAGAAAAGCTTTTACAACATTGTGACAAAAGATTACAAGTTGGGCTTTGTTAAAATATGTGACTCATAGGAACATGGGATAAATTATGCCTTTCTAGCCCCAGGGATGTTCAATTTCAAAGCTAAAAGTAATACTCACTTTATATTTTGGATGGGATGATGAAAGGGCTACACAGACGCTTCTTTACCGCCTCAGGGAACTGGTTCTCAAAGGTAATAGAGAAATAAGTGTGAAACATTCCCTAGGAACAAACTATCAGTATTTCTGGGTTCAATACAGTATGGGGACTATGCTGAGAATGGCGAAGTCAGGAAGGCAGTCCAGAGTGGAAGCGAGTCTCTTGGAGAGTTAGAGTTCTCTGAATCCTGTGTTATGCTCTCTGCAGGAAGAATTAGAGAAACTTAGAGGAGATTATCAAGTGCTATGTATGTATATATGCCGTTATCTTCAAAAGAATGGGGTGCTTGGTAGAATGCTTAGAAGAGCATTAGCAAAGTGAAAAGAACACCGAGTTTGGAGTGAAAGGATCCCAGGCTTCGAACTCCAGCTCTGTCACTTTCTAAGAAGGCACCTTTGACAAATGTAACTTCTTCCCCAACCCTCCTTAGTTTTTTCCCATCCGTAAAAAATTTTAAAAAAAGAAAGAAAGCAAATGTCACTTTTTACATAGTTTGTTGTAAGAATCAAATGAGATAATATAGGTGAATCATAAATTATGAAGTTGTACTAAATCATTTACCTGATTTCAAAAAAAAATAATTTTATTATGAAATTTCTCAGTATTTGAAATGGTTTTTAGCTATGTTTTGTTTAAAATGCCTCTGGTTCCCTCAATTTGCTTGTTACGATGGCCCCACCTACTTTTCCTTGTTTCTAATTCAACACTTACCACTTTCATCCTAAATACAGTGGTTTGGGTACCGGTTCTGAAGCCGAACTCATGAATTTGACTCTCAGTTATGCCCCTTACTAGTGATTTATGTTAATTCATTTTACATTTCACTGCCTTAGGGTTTTTCCCCCTATAAACAGGGATAATAACAACACTACTTAACCAATAAGGTTATTTTAGTTAGCTGAGGATTCAATGACATAATATATGTCAAGTTCTCAGTACAATGCTTCACACACAGTAAGGACTCGATAGATGTTGGCTGTTTTTATAATTTCATACTAACCCACAGAGTCAGATAAAGTGGAAACACTTTTCTCCCCTAAAGTTAACTTAATCCCTCTACCTGCCTCCGTCATCTCATCCATTTCTGATTCATAAAAGACCTCTCTTTTTTCTACACTTACCCAATTCCTCTTTTCTTGACAATCCTTGATTTCCAGTGCTTATTGTATGCTGTCTTTAAACTTCAAAGGTCTTCTCAATTCTCTTCATCAATAAATGACTCTTTAGACAGACTCTAAGAATTGATATATCCAATGAAATATTTTCCATCCTCTCTATTCTTGCTCTCTCTCATGACTCAGATATTCCTAAAGAAACTATCTATTGGCAGAAAAATTAGTTCTGTGATAATACATATGTCTAGTATATATGCGTATATTCTATAACTTCTCTGCCTCCTCTGATTCCTTAACCATGACTTCTCTCTTAACCTTCTCTCACTTTTGTTCTATGATTTGTCTCAGAAGATTCATCCATTTTCTTGGATTTAGTGATAACCCTCTGCAGGTAACTCACATATTCCTATCATGGGACCTGACCTCTGATCCAGGCAGTAGAACTCTCCACTTTTCCACTCATCTCAAATATAAAACACTAACATGTCTACTCCAAGCATAAAGTTTTCATTCAAAATAAGTGCTTCTTTCTAATTTACCTATCTCTGTCCATGGCATTTCCATTGTCCCAACTTCTTAGATTTGAAACTATGACGTTATCTTTGACTCATTCCTTCTCTTTATTTTCTGTATTCACTAGAAGATCAACAACTCCATTTTTTTTTTCCCTGAGGAAGATTTACCCTGAGCTAACATCTGTGCCAGTCTTCCTCCACTTCATATGTGGGTCACCACAACAGCATGGCTGACAAGTGGTGTAGGTCTGTGCTTGGGATCTGAACCCACAAACCTGGGCCACCAAAGCAGAATGTACTGAATTTAACCACTATGCCACAGGGCTGGCCCCAAGAACTCCCTGTGTTTACTTGTGCATAATTATTTTTTCCTTTACCTCCTTCCTATCTCCACTGTTACGGGCCACATTTCATCCACAATCAAATGACTATGACAGCCCTTTCTTTAGCTTTTCCAGAATTTCTGTTGCTTCATCATCCAGTCAATTTTTCTGGCTTACAACAGCCAAATTAGTTATCATTACATGGATTTCATCCTGCATAAAAGCCTAAATGTTCATCAACGTTACTACATCAAGTCTAAACTCCCATGCCTAGTTTTCAGATTTCCCGTCTCCTAAAAAAGACTTACACAAAAATGTTCATACCTTACTTCTTTGTAACACTTCTCTTCTATTCAGGCCTACCTCTTCATTGCTCCTCAAAACATCTTGCATCTTTCCTTTACTCATGTCTGTTACTGTTATATGAGGATGTAGCTTTCCTTCCACTAATACAAATCCTACTATCCATCAGATTGTCTGAATTATGCTGTGATAATAAACAACCCTCAGTTCTTAGGGGTTTACAACAAAAAATGTTTATTTCTCACTCATGCTATGCTAATCTCAATTTTTCTGTGATTCTGTCCTATATAATCTCTATTCTAGTACTCAAGCTGATAAAATAATCTCCCCTGGGACAGAAACATTCTTGGTGTAGAGGGCAAAAAAATCAAACAAAGATGGTAGGGGTTATTAAAGCTTTTGTCTGGAATTATAATATTTCAGATCTGTTCACATTTCTCTGGGCAAAGCAAGTCGCATGGTGAATCTGATGTAAACAGGATGGGGATATATCTTTTCCTCACATGGAGAGGCACAGAAAATTCCATGGCTCAGCCTGATGTCAACAGAACTGGGATGTATAATACTTCCATAAGAAGGAGTGGCTAATATTTTTAAAATATATAAAGTTTACTACAGTATACCCTCTTCTTGACAAATATTTAGTTCCCTCCCTCCTGCTCACCAAATATATTCATTTCCTCTCCAAGGGAGACACAGCAACACACACGAAATCAAAGGCTCTGATCTTATGATATTCTGTATCCACATCAGGTCAGAATATGACTCCTCTTGATTTATATGTTTAGGACCTAAAAAGACAAATTGTATTCCTACCACATGCCCAGCAGACAATGCTAGTACAGGGACACAGTAATACTAGCAAATATTTACATTTGGAAAGAACAAGAATAGGTGGCACATACCAGTGATAGGTCAAAAGCAATGTTCAAACCTTGCTAGAAGGAAATTATGAAGCACGCCACCCAGGAAAGGAAGTATGTTCTTCATCAGACTCTGGGTCTATTCCTTTAAAAAAGCTCCCTAGTCCACTGCTGTCCCCTGTCATCTCCAGGGCATGTTGATTTTCCTCTTTTACAAGTTCATGGAGGACTAATAGGTGTTATCATGCTTTATACATTTTATTTTAGAAATTCTGATATTATTTCATGTATATTAATATTATCTCCAAGGGAGCCAACACAACGGCATAGAGGTTAAGTTCACATGCTCTACTTCAGCTGCCCAGGATGGTTCAGATCCCGGGAGCAGACCTACGCACCTCTTATCAAGCCATGCTGTGGCAGGCATCCCACATATAAAGTAGAGGAAGATGGGCAGAGATGTTAGCTCAGGGCTAATCTTCCTCAAAAAAAAAAAATTATCTCCCTGAACAATTTGTTAACTCCTCAATTTAGGGAGAATGTATATCATCAATGTTTCCAATGAGTTCTTATAAATGTAATAGCATTTAGGACAAATTATTAAAAATACAGGAAAAAGAAAGGATCATTTGATTCAAGTTGACTCTTCATAAGGATAAGATGGTCCACCAAAAGAGGTTTCAGTAACAGAATTATGTGTGAAAGAAAGTGTACAAGGGTGCATCTAATAGGTTGAAACTTACAGTTTCTTAAATACACCCACGGCCATGGGATATTTCTTTTCATTTCATACATCTTCTATAGGCCTAGGTTTTGTGTATATTTTTATCATGGAGACGTTATTGTTTATGTTTTTATTATGGGGACTTTGTGGAAGTGCTTGGAACACTCAGGAAAATACTAGCAGAGTTGTCCTAGTACCTGCCTGGCCCTCACCCTGATACGTGACTTCCAAAACTGTGCTAACTTTATGCAGTGCTCCAGCTGTAGATCAAGGAAAATATGCTCTGCCGTTTGCTGTCTCCAGGGTGTCATGAGACTATCTGAGGTGATATGATCAACCATTTTGGCCCTTCATTGTAAGGAAAATTTCATTGTGGTTATTCAGGTGAGGCCTAGATAATTTGTTAAGTAAGCAAGTGTACCTTTAGGTTCTTTGGTCTCTCTATGCATTTACAGGAGGATAGAAAAGAGAGAAGAATGTGGAAGTAATTATCTTTGGTTCCGTTGGTGAGAGGGATGCTTTTGGACAATAGGCCATTTATGACTCCCTCAAGAATACCACCAACAATACTTCTTGCCATTTATATAGCATGGAAAAATATCCCTCTCCCCACAATCCTGTGAGACAGATGTTAAGAACTGTTAATAGTGTAAAGAACTAATATTAGCAATTGCACCATACTATTCAATAGAATTCAGAGTGAACTGCACTGAAAGGCAGATGGATTGTGAATCTGAATTTTCTCCCTCTTTTTCTTCGTTGTGACTTGAAGTCTTCATTAAGAGAATATTCCCCACAGCTTTGTTATCTCCTAATGACATGCCTTAGTTTTATTCTGCCTTCTACTATATAACAAATGCAATGCCCTGTACTGTTATGGATATTGCGTATTTAAGAGATGATGTGGAGACTTTCTAGTTTAGCATCTTAGGTGGGCAAAGCATGTGAGAAATGAGCAGGTTATTAAGCTGGACTATAACTGAAGGGTTTTGATGTGTGCATATTATACGCTGAGAAAACACATATGGACTTTCAATATTATGAGATGTCAAGGAGTCCGGGAAGATTGCACACTGCAAATTAATTGCTAGTACTTTAGATTCAGAAATGCTAAGGAAAAATGCTTCCCAAGGGTTCAGCATTAAAGTCAGACTTTTGGCTAAGAACTCTAGCTGTTTCTTACGAGGAGATACTAGTAGCTAACATCTGTTGATGGTTTTCTATATGTCAGGCACAGTTCTCAGCACACTGCAAGTATTAACTCATTGAATCCTTGTAGTAACACTATGAGGTATATACTATTATTATTCCCATTTTGAGATGAGAAACTGAAACACAGAAGCGTTAAGTAATCTGCCCAGGGTTGTTCAGCCAGGATCCAATCCAAGCAGTTTGATTTTATAGTCTGTGCATTGACCACTATGCACAATGACTTTCCAGAGGAGAGAAGCTGTTTTAAAAACAGCAGCAGAGTAATTGCTGGCAGCCTGGATACAGTATTGTGATAGTGGGCTGAAGCTCATTGTTATCATTTTAATAAAAATCTCGTTCTCCAAGTCAGACTTAAATCTGTGGCCAGCCTGTTCCCAGGGGACTCCAGGATCATAGGACATATAAAATTCCCTAGAGCGGATTTTACTTCTCTGCGTATCTAGACTGACTTCTCTGTGCATCACTGGAGGCCGGAGTATGATAAAAAGGCCTGAATTAATACACAAGGAATAACTTATCATTAGATGAACTAACATTTCGTTTGTTGAGACATCATTATCTGAAATATGTAACACTAGAAAGTCTGATGTTTCCTATTGTATACATATATGGTGTAAGCTCTGCAAGGAAAATTAATAGCATAAATAAGATTTTAATGCAAAAATTTATCACTTAGAAGAATAATATACACATAGAAATTAGGGATCTTAGTGTTAGTTACAGCTTGGCTAAAATTTTATTCCTGCCACTTCAACAGTTTTATTATTACCTGATCCTTTAGTAAATGTTTGTCTCAGACTTCTCACTTCCTCTTCATTCTAGAGTTGTCTAGCTTACTTCCCATTACTCTCTGCTTACTCAGTTTATATTCACTGCTATCTGGTAAACTGACATCCACTTTCTTTGTACCTCTGAACTAATTACATTATATCTACAACCCATCTCTTCTCTTATCTATTAGTATATACTTTGTAGCCAGATTTTGCTTCTCCAGCTTCTTATACTTCACCTTAAAAACTTGTTACAGATGGAGGATATGATGCCTCTCAGCCATTTTCATATCAAGATACACAGAAAAAAATATTATCTTTGTATATGCTAGGATTATTTGATGAGGTGGCTAATATCAGAAGCAATAAGCCAGGGGTGCCAGCAGCCCAGGCTTTATCAGCTGACCCTAAAGCAGAGAGAATCAGTGTAACATCCCACCTACAATCTATTCTTCCTCTTGTTGGGAAGCCCTGATGTTGGGGAAAGAGTATGTTGTTTGTGACCAGATCAACTGAGATTTGCATTTTGACTTTGCTGTGCTATAGCTCTATGATCTTGATAAAATGACAATATCCTATCTTCTGCCTTCTAAGCTATCAAGTAAGAATAATAATATCAAAAGGGGAAAGGATGCTTCTGAACCTTCTTTCATTTGTCCTAGTATGCCTACTCCTTTTCCAATTCTTTTCCAGGAGAGAAGCTGGCAATTCATTTGGTGAGAGTTTTAAGATACTCGTTGGGACATATTAATAGTAGTTAAGGTCAAAAAGCATGAACAGCTCCTCTGCTTCTTGCCTTCTAATCTGTCTCCACCAAGAAGTCAGGCTGGAGCCTTGAAAGCCGTTCATGGGAAGAGGAAGTGACCAACACAGAGGTCCCTTCTCCTTAAAAGTTTGCCTAAAATTTGCATTGGATTTGTTAAGAGATTATTTATTTGTATACCTACTATGTTATAGACCTGATTTAATTCACTGAGGATAAAATATGAATGGAACTCCGCTCTGTTCCCAATGAATTTAGGGCTTTTCTAAGAGAAGACAGCAAATGTGAACAATAACTGAAACAAAATTTCTGAAGTGCTGTGATCTACGTGTGAGCAGGAAACCAGGTTGGCAGTGTTAGAAAATGCATTCCAGGAAGGGATGGCTAGGACAGCATTAAGATTGTCTGGCATGCTTTTAATCTCTCCCTCTCCCCACTTATGTCCATACCATGTTCCAGGGTAGGGAACATTTCTGTTGCTCCCTCCAAATATTTGAAGTGAATAGAATTCTGTGAGGCTTCAGGCATCCACTGATCCTTTCCTGGTACAGTGTCCTATTTGGCTAAGACTTTTCTCCAACTCTACTGTTATCCTCAGCAACACCTTGGAAAGTGAGGAACACATTTCCTTCAGTCCCAGATTCTTTAACCATAGGTAGAGTTTTATTGTGTCCCCACAGGAAAGGAGAAGGGTACAGGACCCCTTCTCAGACTCACACACCAGCCACTCCCCATCTCATTCATCTCTCTGCTTCCCATTTCAGGTAGCCAGGACAACGTCATCTTGTCCCTGTGCTATTCACTGTTCATGGCATACAATTTATCCTCTGATTCCTAAAGATCTAATGTTTGAGAACCAAAAGCAAAATTTTAGAACTCACACCGCTTTCAATTCTAAAAGCCTAATTCTCATAAATCAAAAAGCTTCACTTTTCAAATGTCACTTTTGAAACTCAAAATCATTCTTATTATAAAAATATGAATTCTTCCTGAGATGTTGAAATTTGGGGGATGGGAGAGGTATCTTCTCTTGGATCCAACATACACAGACACACACACACACACACACACAAACACACAATAACAGGATTTGCTACTGATTCCCAGGAAGGACAACTCATGCTGAGCTTGATAAGTAAGTTCCTAAGAACTCTGGGGAAAATCAGTAGAAGTGATTTTATGTAAACCAAGGCAAGAGTAAGTTTCAAGGAGATAGTGTTCAGCAGAAAGACAAAAAAAGGCAAATAACATGAACAGTCAGTTCACAAAAGAAGAAATGCAAAACCCCAATAATCATGCAAAAGAATATTTCCCTTCAGTAATAATGAAAGAGATATAAATAGAAACAATAGTCAGGAAACACTTGTCCTCATTCCTTAAACGTATTTTTTAAAGTATGACATTATTCAGAGCTGTGAAATGAGTATTCCTATACATTGTTGATAAAAGAATATGGAAGCACAGCTGCTTGGGAAAGCAACCTGGGTAAAATATGTACAGCCTTAAAATGCATGTGACCTTTAATCCAATATCCTGCATGAACATCTTTATATTTGTGATTTTTAAATGATAGCACTTGGAAAAAAGCTGTAATGGATGCAAAAATCAATCATTTATATATACTTATATCAATTTCTACAATTTGCTTTATATACAATTGTTTAATATATCTTATATAATATATAATCTGTCATAATATATATTATATAATGTCATATGTAGCTTTACATACATATTATGTTAATCACATATGCAGTGTGTATATATGAAAATTAATTACTCCTAAATAATGGTATTTTTCAAATAATTCCCTTATTTTCCTCTTTTTTATATTTGTGAATGTTCCACATTTTCTAAAATGACCAAGCTTCATTGCTATAATGAAAAAAGTCATTAAAAGGAAAGAGAAAATGATGAGCAAAGTTTTTATAAGTTGGAGCAAGTTTAAATACAGCAAGAGTTAAAAGAGTTGATTAGATTTGGCATTTAGAATATAACTGATGACTTTTTCCAAAGTGATTTCAATATTATGGCTAATTTTCATTGCTATTTCAGTGGAGGTGAGTTCATGCAAAGAGAGTCTGAATCTCATTTTCAATTTCTTCTTCTCCTAGGGTATATTTTTAATAAGTGCTTGAGCCCAACATTATGTGTGGTGATTCTTACTTTTTACAGTATCAAAGGCTGATATCTCCAGATTTTGCTCCTTAAATCATAGTGTGTCTCATTTAGCAATGTAAGGAATGCAATTTAAATAGACGAGGCACAGCAGGGCAACAGTTTATTTACAAGCTGTCAGTAGAAGTGGGCACGATATGATACAGTGCGAAGTGGGAGTAGATTAGAAAATTCATTTGAAAGAACACAACTCGGGGGGGAAGATCAGTGTCAGTCTTCCAGGCAAAACATCTAAAGGGAAGGGGAGAAAAGCATGGTACGAGGAAAAGAAAAGCATTAACATCGTTAATTTTTGATTTTTTTTGGTTAAGCAGTTCCTGTGTTATGTAATTTAAAGTAGGAATAAAGAACAAAATATCTAAGAATTTTTCCCCCTTTGATTTTCCTTATGGAATTCACGTGTTTCAGAGTAATCAAGAAAAATAGGCCAGAAATTTCCAACATCAATATCTAGAAAGATAGGAATTCAAGTGATCCCCTTACGTCCCCGTTGGATCAAAAGGAAAGAAAAATTGCCAAGAGCATAAGAAGGAAACTGACACATCTTTACCTATAATGAGCAAAATGAAGGAATTAAGATATTGAAAATTATTTGTATAGAAAAAGGACTCATTAGGTTCATATGCCAGCTAATGTTTAATGCCGTTATACGTTTTAAAATAAGATTCTTAATACTATGAATTTGACTAAGAATTGTACATGATTTCATTTATTCATTCAGCAAATACTTTTTGAACATCTGCTCAAAAAATCTGCCTATCTACCAGGGACTCTTCCAGCATTGGGATACTTCAATGTGTACAATGAAATTCCAGCCCTCTTGTAATTTAATGCTTGTGAGCGAAACAGAATTGTTGTTCAAAGGTATTCACCCTTTCATTCATGTCGGTTTGTCCATTGCACAGGTAGAGGCTGCTGCCCAAACCGGGGCTATGAAGCAGGTAGCAGATATCATGAGTTGCCTCAGTATCATGAGGTTGCAATTTTTGCCCAGTTCAGTTCTGAACTCAACGCTGCCACTCACAAGTCATGAGTCTTAGTGTGTGTCTGACTGAATTCCTGACGCAAGTGTAGTATTATTCCATGGCTGTTGAAGAACAGGTGGCTGTCATCTATGCTGGTTTAAATAGGTATCTTGATAAACTGGAGTCCGGCAAGATCATAATATTTGAGAATGTTTTCATGGCTTGCGTTGTCCGCCAACACCCAGCCTTGTTGGGCAATACCAGGACTGAAGGAAAGATCTCAGAACAGTCAGATGCAAAGCTGAAAGAGATTGTAATGAAATTGTTGGCTGGAGCTGAAATTTAAGCTCTTATGGATTCACATTAAATATCAATTTGTTTCGTCATTGTTTCTCCGAGTAATCAGTTCCAATTTATAAAAAGGGTTACTCTCATACTTCTGATATACAGAAATTACATTAAAAATAAAGTTTCCATATTGCTTGGTGAAAAAAATTATATAATGTCGTGTTGTAAGATGCTTTTAGAAAAACTGAAGGACTATGTAGCAGAATATATGCTAATATTGGGGGGGGATGGCTATTATTTTGGATTGGATCAGTGAGGAATAGTTTCCTGAAAAGGTGAATATTTTGAGCATTTAAACAAATGTTTGGATAGAGTAAAGGACATGGATTAAAAAATAGTTCAGCAAATAATAGCATAATAAAAGGAAAGTAATAGAGGGTGATGATCTCAGATTTATGTACATATAGTCTGGCAGGTAATTTTAAAAGGCCTTGCTGTTTCATGATAAAAATACTGCTATCATAGAGAGGATAGAGACTGAAGTTGAAAATTGTCCAAAACTATCAAGTGAGAAGAATGTGGAAAATTAATTTATGAAAGGCAGTAATTTTTAAATTTTAATACTTTTATATTGAAATAAAAATGTATATAGAGACACAGATCTCCCCTCCACCCCTTGAATGTCTTTTGTAAGCATAGGCCAAACATTTTAAGAACAATTCTCAAAGTAGGCAATATAATTTGATAAAATAATAAAAGTAAAATTACCCTGTGCTACAGGATAACTACCTTTTAATAAATTTAGCATTGACTTGAGACACATGAAAGAAATGACTGTGTCCCAGATGTCTTGTCCATAAAGAATACTTTAGAAAGACATATCATTAAGATCTGAAGAAACTTCCTCCATTAACTTCCACCATTGGAGAAGAGAAACCATGATGTGGAAGACTTAGCTTCTCCATTCCCTTGTTTAATTGCTTCATATATTTTTAGGATTCAAAAACTCATTGGAGATTCCCTTTATGCCTTGGATGTGGAGTTCTGGAAAAAATATTGCCGCTACCCTAATAACAATGAGAAACAGTCAGACAGATAAACCACAAAATAACAACTTTTCTTAGCACATCAAGGAGCTGAAAATCAAACAAGAAGCCTGAAATCCAAGGTAGGACACACTTCCCCAAGAAAAACAGGACTGGCTTATCACAGCCTGGTAGAGTATGAGAACAGACAGTGCCTGTAAGAAGCAAGCAAATAAGAATAAATTAACTAAAATTTCAATAAATTTCTAAAGGCTGGTTGTAGGTTAATATGATTACATAGAACCCCTGGAGCTGTCAAAATAAAGGGAATTTGTACCCGTAAGTAGTCTCTTACCCATGGATGTCTTCTGGGTGCTGGTAAGAAGGACTGGGGACAGGTAGAGAGACAGGAGAGGGTCTTTTTTTTATTTCAGGCATTCAGGAAGGTATTAGCTTCCCTTAGGAAAGTCACAAAGCCCCATCTTCTTCTCTCAAAAGCCTTAAGTCTCTGAAGGATGGATAGCAAATTCTATCACTCCCAGGCACAGGTAAAGTCCACGGCTACTTGAGAGGAAAAAAGCCCTTTAACCCAGGGGAAGGGGCAGCTAACAGCTCCGAGCACAGCATCCTACACCAATACTAGTAGAGTTCTCCTACATCTGGGACAGGCAAAAAACTTTCTCCTGTATAAGACCTACCATGACACAAGGCATGGTTTGGCTTCCTACCATTGGAAAGAGGAGCAGGAACACTGAGAAAAACCTACCCCTGAGGTCACACAGAGCCTACCTAAGACTTGAAGGTGGATTACCTCAACAGCAGTTGAGCAAGCACCAAGTACAAGCCATAGGGGTCTAATCTTGGCAGAGAGACGAGGGTGGGATTAAAGATGTCCTCCACAGCACAGGCATACAGGGAAGGCTAAAACTGAGAGTGGGACACAAACTTTGGGGAAAACGATCCGTAAGTGACCAGTTGTCAATCCAACTATAAAATAATAAGATTGCCACAGGAATTTTTTTATTAAGGTAAGATTCATATAACGTAAAATTCACCATTTTAACCATTTTAAAGTATAGAATTCAGTGGCTTTTAATAAATTCACAATATTGTACAACTGTAACCATTATCTAACTACAGAACATTTTCATCATCCTCAAAAGAAATTGTGTACCCAATAAACAACCACTTCCTATTCTCCCTCCTCCCAGCCCCCAGCAACTACTAATCTGCTTTTTGCCTTTATGGATTGCATTTTCTGGACATTTTATATAAATGGAATCATACAACATGTGGTCTTTGTGTCCAACTTTCATTCTCTAAGCATATAGAGACTCAAAGTTCAACCAGAGATGAGAGCTTTGATCCTTCCCAGGTCTTTCCTCAGCATACACTTAGTGATGGATATGTGCATGGCCTTCTAGATTTCCAGGAATATGTCAGAGTTTTGTAAAGCCCTATGTCCCAAAGCACCTCAATCCCCAGCCTTTCCTTCCAAACTTTTGGTTAGTCTATTGTTTGCTCCAACTGTTATCCATTTCCCGAGGGAGCCACAAATAACATAATTGCCTGTAAATGTTTTTAACAAATGTCCCCTGAGTAGCTGACTTAGCACTGGGGAATTGTGAGTTAGGTGAATTAAAGGCAAGTCCTTTGAACTGGTCTTTTAGGAAGCCACCAGACAGGCCAAAAAAAAAAAAACTAACCAAATTTCTTTGTTAATAAGGTCCATTCTGCACCCTTCAGTACCAGTACCTATAGGATGTTTTCTTTAGAGCCACTTCTGAGTTAGGGAGCAAGGGATAGGACTAGAGTATGTTAAAACAGTACAAAGCTCACTGTTCTTAACTGAGATTCAGCTGGACTTTCTTTACTCAACATTCTACTGGGAGCTACAGGCTTTTAGTTAGTTTCTAGAGGTGACTCTGACACTTTTTGCCAGTTTTTTCACTGCTTTCGTGTTGGTCCAGACTTTTGGAGTTCCTTATACTGCCATTTTTGCTGACATCATCATGTCATAAGAATTTGAAGCCTACAGTGCGTTGAAGATAAACATAGCAACAATAGAAGCCAAACACAGGTAAATTCGTAATTAGATTGACTCCATCCTTTACATTAACTACCAGAGAAAACACATGTCCATTTCCAGGTATTAATATTTACCATATCATCTCCTGTTCTACAAAATATATTGTGTTCAATTTAAAAAAATTATAAGACACAGAAGCAAGTAAAAAAAGAACAACGCTTTGTCAAGAGGCAAACCAGTCAGTAGAAAAAGACTCAAAGATGACCAGACGTTGAAACTACCAGATAAAGAATTCATAATAACTATGATTAATATGTTAAATGTTATTATGGGAAAGGTGGATATCATTGATGAACAGGGAGGTTTTACAGAACATTAGAAAGTTTAGGGAGGAATCAAGTGAAAATTGTAGAAATATAAAACTCTGATAATGAGGAATGAGAGTATCTTCCATCAGCTTATCAGTAGGCCTAAAATTAAACAACTTCTAAATACTTCTAAATAACCCATGAATTGAAGTCACAAAGGGAATTAGAAAATATTTTTAATATTTTTATTGAAAATGAAAACACAATGTATCAAAATTTGCATTATGTGGCTAATAAATAGGAAAATTATACTATTAAATGCTGATGAAACAATGATATTAACTTCCATTTTAAGAAACTAAAATGAGAAGAACAAATGAAAGCTGCATCATACAAAAGGAAGATAATAAAGATAAAAGCAGAAACAATGAAATTGAAAACAGAAAAACAACATATAAAATTAATGAAACCAACTACTGATTATTAACAAAGATCAATATAATCAATAAACTTTAGCAGTATTGTTCAAGAAAGAAAGAACGTAAAATAAGCAATATTAGCAAGAAAGGAGGGGACATAGCAATATGTCACACTAATGTCATTAGGTTAATAGAGGAATATTGTGATCAACTTGAGGCCAGTAAATTCTGAAATTTAGACAAAATGAAAAAATGTCTTGAACGACACAATCTACCAAAGATTACTCAGGAAGTCATAAACTACTAGAATACTATATTGCCAGAATAATCCAATATTTAGAAATTGGATTGCTAGTTAATAACTTTTCCCCTTCAAGAAGCAAAAAACAAAACAACAACAAAAGCAATTTTAGGCCCAGATCCTTCACTATTGAACTATACCAAACATTTAAAGAAGATAGCATCAACGATATACAACCACTCCAGAAAACAGAAGAGTAGAGAACACTTTCGTACAAATCCTTAGAATGCGTTTTACAAGTCTAGGATTACACTGATGCAAAAACCAGACAAAGAAATTACAAGAAAAGAAAACTATAGACCATGAACATCCTTCATGAACATAGACATTAAACGTCTCAAAAAATACTATAAATCAAATCCCAAAATATATTAAACACCATGGCACATGGGCCTTATCTCAGGAATGCAGCTCTGTTTCACATCTAAAAATAATCAAGTTAATTTGTCATTTAATAAACTGAAGAAAAGCATATAGCCATCCAATAACAATGCCTTTGATATAATTCAATAATTTATTTATAATAAAAATATGTTTACAAACTAAGAATAGAAGGAGAGGAAACTTACTCAACATGATAATGGGCATGTAGAAAAACAAAAACAAAACAACAATACCAATAACAATAGCAAAAAAGCTATGACTAAATCATACTTCATGGTACATGACTAAGTGCTTCCCATCTTACATCAGGACCAAAGCAAATGTGTCTTCTCTCACCACTCGCAATCTACATCAGGTTGGTGGAATAATGCAAAAAGTGCAATAATGCAAAAGACACAGACCAACAGAAAGAAAGAAAGGAAAGAAAGAAAGAAAGAAAAAGTGACACTATTCACATACAGCCTGTTGATCTACTTAGAAATATCTCAAAAAAACTACCAAAAAAAAATGCTGCTAGTGCCAATAAGTGAATTCAGGTATAATGAGAGATAACGGCATATGCAAATATCAATCTTAATTCACGTATAAGTAGTAGTAATGAGAAATTGAAATAGCAATTACCATTTAAAATTGTATCAAAAATACTATCTGTATTTTTCATATCTAAATACATTTACACAATGTAATCAAGATTTATATACTAAAACCCAGAAAAAATTGAAGAGAAATCAAAGACATAGATAAATGGAGAAATGCACTGTATTCATAACATAAAGATTCAATATTGTTAATTTTTTAATTCTCTCCAAATTTATTTATATAGTTGACATATTTCTATTAAAATTCAAGAAAGTTTTTTGTTTGTTTATGTGTGTGTTTTATAGAAATCAACAAGCTGATATGAAAATGTATTTGTAGAGGCAAAGGAACTAGAATATTCATTCTAAAAAGAAGAAAAAGGAGGAGGAGCGGGAGGAGGAGGAGGGACAAGGTTGGAGGAGGAATCACACTACCTAATTTTAAGACTAACTATAACTAAGAGAGTATAGTATTGGCAAAAGCATAGACTCACAGATCAAGAAAACAGAAGAATCCAAAAACAGATATACACATAATGGTCAATCAACTTTTAATAAGATGCCAAGACAATTAAGTGGAGAAAAGATGGTATTTTCAACAAATGGTGCTAGAACAATTGGATATCCATAAGCAAACAAATAAACAAACAAAAAACCCCCTTCAACTCATACCTTGTACCACATACAAAAATTAACATAAAGTAGATAATAGACGTAAAAGTAAAATGTAAAAATCTAAGATTTCTTGAGGAAAATATGAGAAAAAATTTTCCAACCTTGAGTTAAGCAAAGATTTCCTAGATAGGGCACCACAAGTATGAATCATATATAAAAAAAACACAATCTAGACTTCATCAAAGTTGGCATTTCTGCCCTTCAAAAGGCACTGTTAAGAAAACAAAAGGGCAAACTACAGACTGGAAGAAAATGTTTGCAAAACATATCTCTTACCAAGGATTGATGTCCAAAATATATGATTTAACAATAAGAAAATAAAGTCACAATAAAAAATAGACAAAAGTTTTGGGCAGATGCTTCACCAAAGATGTATGGGTGATAAATAAACACATGAGATGGTGCTCAACCTTACTACTAATAGGAAAATGCGAATTAAAACCACAATGAGATACATATCTATAAGAATGGATAAAAAAATTTAATGACAATATCAGCAGCCGGTCAGGGTACAGAACAGCTGCAATTCTAATATATTGCTAGTGGGAATGAAAAACACTACAGTCACTTTGGAAAACAAATTGGTAGTTTCTTGTAAAATTAAGCATACACATACTATCCAACCAAACAATTCTGCTCCTAAGTATTTACCTGAGATGATGAACATAATGTTCAGTCAAAGTCTGTACACAAGAGTTATAGTAGTTGTAACCATAATTACCCAATTGGTGAATGGATATACTGTGGTATGACTACACAGTGGAATATCTCCTTAGCAAAAAGATCAATAAAAAGCAAACAAACTACTGATGCATGCAATAACATGGACAAATTTCAAGTGCATTATGCATAGGAAAAGAAGTCAATCTCAAAAAGTTACATTTATATAATTTCATTTATACGGTGTTCTAAAAAAGATATGGAGAAGTATTTGACATTTTCTGACTGAGCAGAAGAAAGCGACTACTAAAAAGCATAAAGCAAGTTTATAGAGTGATGGGTATATCCTACATCCTGATGATGCTGGTGGAAAAATTCATACAACTGTACAAAAATGTATATTTTATTGTATGTAAATTATACCTCCCTAATCCTGATTTAAAACAAACAAACAAAACAAAGAAACCAACTAGAAAAGAGCAAGGAGAAATCCTTAAGAATCAAGCAAAAACGTGGTCTGTTCTTTGACAACTTTAGAGCATATTTTTCATCATTGAAAGTGTGGAATAGTTAAGCTGGGGCTTCACTTCAGTAATTCTAATATATGTATATGTACATATACATGTTTGGTAAACATGAAACTCAGATTTCCCTCCCCAAAATTCAAGTTTAGTAATTTATTTGGTCTACTTTATCCTGATTTCTGGTGTCATTTTATGCCTTGATTTTCTTGAGACATACTATTTATGTCCACTTTAATTATTAATAACATCCTCTTTTCCTCTCCAAAGCTTCCCTATTTGAGCAATAAATCTCATGGTCATCCTGCTTAAGTACATATCCTGTTAGGCACCTGACAGTTATAGGTAGAATGGCTTTCCTGGTATGGAGTTGCTAGGAAAAGGTGAGGTTCATGTTGAGCTCTCTTGAGAAAGAAGGCTATGTCAGCCTGAAGTTCAATCTTATCATTACAAAAAGGGAAGTTCGCAGGATTATGTACTCAGCATCTTTAATGTGCTATCACATCAATTAAAAGATTGCTGAACACACCACATATCCTGGTCAGCATTTTTTTTAGTAATTTAGTTACTTTTTTAAATAGGGAACTTAAGCCATTAGTGAAAATGAAATCTAAAATCATATTTGATGTTGGCATCTCTCTACTCCTATCCCACAGAGCATCAGCAGAGAGCCAAAAACAAACCAAAAAAAGGAAGATGAGGCCAATGATGAGCTCTTCTCCAGGGTTTAGTGAGCTCATGTTACAGGTTCTTAGCTGTTCTCAGGTCATTGTTGTAAGGGTAGAAAGAAAACACAAATTTGTGCGGTATTTAAAATCTTCATTAAAAAGTCCGTTGAGAGAGAAGCATGACTCCATTTTATATCTTACTCTACGCCTTAAAGAAATAAAATGAACTTGGAACAATTACTGAATTCAAATGAAGCTGCTCTGAGATTCACAGAGAAGATGACAGGGTTAGTATTTTCTCTCCACCACTGGACCCAAAGACAAAATCCAGTGGATAGATTAGATGGTGTTTTTTTGGTGAGCAGAATCAAGATAAGGTGAACTAAACTATGGGGGTAATTGGCAAACAAACTACATTTGTAGAGACTGTTATAAAGAAATTTCAATGTAAATATAGAGATATTTGCTCCATTTCCCTTCTTTGGGTCTTATTAAACCACACGCAATATTTAACTTATTTCCTCTTCTAGGGCATAGTAAATCTTATTATCTTGGAAAGTTAATTCTCCAAATCCTTGTGAAACATCTGGGAACTTTTCTAGCTTTAGGTCTAACATAGCCAGAATTCAAACTGCAATTTGGAGAATTTGACAACAGTTAGGAGAGCAGTTAATACTCAGGAAGAGCTGGCATAATTCTGAAGCAAATTGAAAGCTCCATTTGGGCTATTTGATTTACTGTTCAGTTATTCCCAGTTGTGAAGTAGGAAAGGCAATATAATTTACCTCAAGAAATAGGTGAGTTATTTTTTAGCAGTGCAGATATAGTAATAAAGTGCTCCAGAAAATGTATTGAGGGAGCAGGATCTTGGAAGAAAAATATAGTAGAGGGGAGATTGCTAAAATCTGTGCTACTTCCATGAGAAGCACACCTTCGTCATCACTTAGACTTTGAAACCTTGTGGATCTGGCCTTGTGAAAAAAAACTGTACTTTCTAATCCATAAGATAATGCAAGGGACAAACCCAGTAAGTTTACGCCATGCCATTAAGAGGTGTGACAGTATTTGACAGGAGGATCAATATTCTTTCAATAAATAAACCTTGGCTTTAAATAAGTTCTCCAAATACCAAATGTTCCATTTTAACATAAAGATTTTCCTAAAATGCCATTGTAAGTTTCAGTTAAATATCCTTTCATTCTTTAAATAACACAGTATCAATTTGTTGGCTAGACTCTTTCATAGACTTTTGCATTATTTGAATTTGCTTTTATATATTAGATTGTATCATTTCACTTTGGATTTTATTATTTTATTTTATATGTAAATTAAATTTTAGACTGCATTGATATATAGAATCTATCCTTTTAAGGCATAGATTGTTTATATTCAGCCAAAAAGGAAAAAAATCACAATTTTGAAAAATTTTGGATACAATAAAATATTGATAATGTTTATCATAATTTTATAATCCATGTATTAACGAGGCTACCAAGTGAGTCTTTTTTCCTTTGGCTGATTAAATTACTTCCATATTAATATCATTTGGTCAATAAGAAGCAGTAATAATGAGATAGACTGTATGTCAGAATTTTCAGTTATCAAAGCATCAAGTGATTTCAAAATCTTCCTAAAATATAAGGTTTTCACATTTTCACCTCAATTCAGTGCTAGTCCTCTAACAAGTGACTATTGAGTATACATGTGTATTTGTGTTGTATGACTTGTGACTGAATGCTTTTCTAGACCTTCCAAATTTTCTATATTGGATAAGTATCATCTTCTTAACCAGATCAAAATAAACAAACACAAAACACTATGGGCCCAGCATGTTGGAACTTAGGCCCAGTGATGAAATGAACAAAACTAACTTCCTCAGGACCAGAAAAAAGTTCCAAGCAAGCTTCAGTAATAAATAAAGGCAGAGAAACCAGGCAGTGCAGTGGAATGTAAGAGCAGCCTAGCAGGAACTTAGTGCCAAAAGTGTCCAACAGAAATCATGGACAGGCATGAGTCTCAGAGATGACTCCATTTCTCACTGAGAGGGAGGTAAGGCAGGACTCTTGTTCCAGGAATTGTCTCAGGATACCATACCTCAATCAAGATGGAGAAAAATGAAATCAGACAGGTATAGGAGCTGGGTATGGAGAAGAATGAGAACTTTTATAAATTCCAGTTGTTAGAGGTAGCCAAATCCTAAATCATCAAACTGCAGAACCATGTTCTATCTGAGCATATTAAATCTCAATAGAAAGGACAAGTAACCATCTGTTCCATATACCTATGTGGAAACCCTGACAATGATGAGCAAAGCTGGAACTTTTGTGAAAGGATATTATTTGCTCAGTTTGCACAATTTCTACTAGACCTATTCACTAATCTTGGTCTTGGAACCCATTTTTCTGATAGCATGAAGTTATCCTGAAGCTTAGAGCAGCAAACTTCAGCAAACACTGAATGCCGTTATCCTGGTACTACAGAGATTTCAAGATCTGTCTCTCACACTCCACAGACAGTGTGAAGATATGAGAGAGAACTTCATGAGCCAATCTAAAAGGAGTCCCTACAGTTATATAATATCAAGAAAAGGAGGGATTACAGCTACAATATTTGTTAGGTGTCCTAAGAAATACATTGGTCCCAGATCTTAGAGTAGGAACTAATTTCCACGTAGAAAGTTTATTGATCCAAAAGTGATAATTGGAATAATTCATTCATTCTTTCAATTATTAAGTCATTAATTGAACAAATATTTGAATAAAGATAGGCTATTTGGAAGGTTATTGCAGTAGTTCAGAAGATAGATGAGTAGGGTGGAGATCAGGAGACATGATGACTTCCAGTGATAAGGGAAGTAAAACAGGACATAATAAAGTTGTCTGGGGAAGCAGCATCCAGAAGGACTTCCATATTTCTGACTTGAGGACTTGTTTGGAGGTTACAGGAAACTGTGGAAAGCAAGAAGTATTGAGGAAGTACGGAGTCATGAGTTCCGTTTCAGCTATATAAAATGTGAAACGCTTCTGAAAAATCCAAATGTAAATGACAGGTAGGCAAATAATTGTGTGCATCTATAACTCAGAAAAAATCCTTGGCTGGATATATATATATGAAAATGGTCAGTTTGTGGATATTGATTGAAGTCCTGGAAATGGACTCATGTGGGAAAGTTAGGCTAAGAGAGGAAAGTAGGAAAATACTTAGGAACTATGATATTTAAAGATCTTGAATAAAAAGAGAGCCAAGAGACGAGACTGGGTAGTAAAGAAATGTAAGAAGAAAACCAGGAGTGTATTACAGAACAAAGGATCATAGTGCTGAAAAATTAAGTAACTTAGTAAATTAAGACTCCCTGGGTTTCTCTAGCCAGAGTAGTTTTATTGAAGTGGTTCTGTCACTTTCAATTCAATAAATCGGATGGTAGTGGGTTAAAGAACAAAGAAATGTAAAGAAAATGGAAGCTCTAGGCAGCTCTTAGGAAAGAATGTTTCCTCTATTTTAAACATAGGGAAAAGGAGGATAGCTGACAATTCAGGGAGGTATTTATGTTTAGTGGTGGGAGGTTGAAGGAGTTCCAAAATGCTGGCTTTTATTTTCTATAGGAAGTAAAAGACTTCTGAAACTCTGTTGAATAGGGTGCAGTAGAAGAGTCTGGGAGACTGGGTCAAATGGAAACCTGAAATTGTCATTGTCGAAAGTAGGACAATTCACTGAATAGGGAAATGTTATTTAAAGTTTAAACAGTGTTTACATTGGTGAACAAAAGATGATATCATTCCAGTCTGATAGTATAGTTTCCTTCAGCAATGCTCGCTCGCCCAAGTGGAGATGCACAGGCCAGGTTTCAGGTTTAGAAGACAGTGATGGAGATAAAGGAATATGTAGAAGGAAGTGAAGAAAGGCAGTCATGATGGATGAGAAATCAGTGAGCTGAAAAATCCGAATGAGGCCAAAGAAAGACAAGTTGTGGAAATTTTTAAACAGGCAACCTGGAAGGGCAGGATGTAGGGGCTGGAGAATGGGATGTTTCAATAAATAATTCTGGAAATAGGGGAATGGGGTGACTGCAAGGCCCACAGTGTGACTGTGTGAGGATGTGATTAGATGAATGAGTGATACTGCAAAGATGTCATTTGCATTGAGAAGCAGTAGAAATGGAGGAGCCTGTGGAGCAGGCACCAAAATCTTCACTGAATGTGGATTCCGTAAAATGAGCTAATACTATCCAGAGGAAGACATGTAGGACAGCGCAGTTAGGAAAATAAAATGGGATTTCACAAGCTTTAGGTGAGAATTAGTCTGAAATGGAGTCTGTGTTTTGCAAATTACTTACTGAAAAGGACTGCAGAGGAAGCAGCGGTGTCTACAGAAGAGCAAGTTGGAGGAAATAGAGAAACGGAATGACTACTAAAGTTGAGGCTGACCTCAAGGAGGTAGCTGATTGTGCTGTAGTCATAGGAAGCATAAGAATGTTCACCCTAAAGCATTTGGGTCTAATTTGCTGTATTTAGCCTTTGTTTATTTGTAAATTCAGAATATAGAATAACAGTAAGAGCCAAAATCTATATAACTCACAGAGGTAAAATGATCATGCGAATTCATGGAATCTCCTAATGAATGAATAGAAAAAAAAAGAATTTCAGTTTCAGGCAAAAAAAGAAAACCAAAACTACTAAAAGGAACTTGGAATTTAGAAGAAGGAGAACGAAGCCCACTTACTATCATTTCCTTCAAAGCAAATAAAAATACATTTCCAAAATTGTCCATACACATGGAATTGACTTCTTTACCAGAAACATCTTTCTATGTTTTACAGTCATCTGTTTTTATTTCCAAGAGTGTAAGTCCCTGCTTTATTTCTCTGACACATTAAATATACTTATCATGAAGGCAGGCTCTAATTTTTCTATTAATCCTCTTTCTTTGAGGGAAAATTCTATTTGTTGAGCTTGTTAGTCTTTCATAAACTTGGATTCTCTCAAATATATGGTTATTCAGTTTACTGGAACACATTTGTGCAGCATCTTCTGCATTTCTTGAACTGCAGCTTCGTGAAATAGCTGTGGGCTTCTCCAGGTGACATCAGTTGGCTCTTTATCCGATGGTCGTTTGTCACAAATTACAGATGGTACTTCCCTTCTACTTTCCTTTTCACAGGGAATTCATTTCAGTTTCTTGTTTATTGATAGTTCTCTTTCTTACTTTGCAGCCTGATATACATTTATTTATTTTAAAAATGGCTCTATTCTTTCAGAGTTTGACAGATATGGGGGCGATGCTGTAGGCGTGCAGTCTACTATTTTGGAATTAGAAATCTTAAGAAAAGTATACACACACTTGAAATGATTCATTAAATATAATGAGAACTAGGGCTTTGTCAATGCTACTTTTATTCATAATAAAAGATTAATTAAGAAAATTAGTATTGCCCAATTAAATTATTGCCTAATTAAAAAATAAAATTATTATTGGGTACTTACATGGTTAGTCAGTTTTTCAATTACATTATTTTTAATTTTCTGTAATGGCAATCATGGTACATACTTATTGGTTCCAAACTTCTGCTACCTATTTGTAAAATTCTGAGAGCTTATTAGATTATCTTTAAAGGTTTGTTTTCCCAGGGCATTATACATTTGGTGTCTCTCCAAGTCCACAGAATTTGGTAGGATATCTGGAATCACACTCTATCACAAAGTAAAATAAAAGCAGCCTAAACTCTAGCAGGGAAACAACTTAATTAATCCATGAATATTAAAAAGGAAATTGTATCTGAATTTACTAGGTTGTGTGCAAAGAATCAAGCAAGGGAACTTATGCATTTTATCATAAACAATACGTATCTAGCCTATTAGATGATAATCTTGTGTTTGAAATTCTGAAGTGAAGGTAATTCAGTTATAGTGATCCATAGCTTCAATATTTGCCTTTTTCTTCTGATAATGCTCTTGTATTTCATGAAATACCATATATTTCATTACAAATATCGTTATGAGGGAATCACACACCCCCATATCCTGCTTGAAAGATGAAGCACACTTGGGAACTGAAGCCCCAAATGGTTATGTTGAAACGCTGAAACATTTCAAAAGTAAATTTAAAACTTAAGACCACATAACATTAAAATGTTGGGGTCATATGGATTCTTTTATATTCATATATGAAATTGTATTGTCATGACAAAAGGGAAGCATAAATGCTGAGTGTAAGATGTTTCCCAAGGTTTTTTCAAAAAGTAGAAGTGTTGACATACACTAAATTCTTTCTATATGCCAGGCATTATGTATTTAGCATACATGGTCATAGAAACGTGAGCTAAAGGGTCAAGTCCAGGGGTCAGGCCCTAGCCTGATAGTTAGAATAAAATCTCTGTGGAAATCCTTGCCACCCAGTCCCAAGTAGGACAATCCAAGACATAGTTAATGGTTGAAAGTCAAGTGTTCCGTGATAACAGTGTATGAAGTGACTAAACCCAGGAAATTGGGAAGTAGCTGCTTGAGCAAACTTATCCCATGGAATACGGAAGTTCACAGTCATTATCTATGGAGTGTTTTGTCTTTTTGCTCATATTCCAGCAGTTCACTCTGCTTTGAGAGAAACCAAAAAAGTTTGAGATCACATTCATCTTCTTGAAGAGCTAAGATAAATCATGTTGTTGGGAAAGAAAACGTAACAAAAAAATGCCATGCTCTAAAGCCCACCAAAACACACTGGAAAATTATACAGAATCAGGTAGAGACACAAATACTGAGAGGATTAATTTAAAGAAAGAAATTTTGATTATTTAGAGTTGAAATAAACTTTGAGGTGGAACTTGAAAAAGTGGAGAATTTAGCTTGGCAGGTATGAAAGTATCTACTTTTCTGACGGTTGGAAAGGCATAAATGATGTCTCCAGGATGAAAGTAAACAGGAAATCTTCATAGAATGTTCACAGCACTATGGTGCAGAGGCGATATTGGGCAGTATTAAGAGATTCATGGGAAGGATAAAATGAGTTAGCCATTTGAAGAACTTGATTGCCAAACTGATGCATTTAGATGTAATAGACTATACTGAATAGTTTTCTTATATGACGAAAAGGGGAAGAAAACTTTTTCTCCTACTTTTCTGTATCAGACACTGTACTAGCCTTATCTGCTGCATTTGTCTCAACAAATCTGAAAAAGTAGGCACCAATGTGAACTAGCAGGTAATAACTGGGATTTAGAAACGTTAGATAGATTGCCCAGGTTAGAGAGTGGAAAATGGTAGAACCAGGATTCAAAGTCGAATGTGTTTATCTCTAAAATCTATTCTTCCCCAATAGCACAGAACACACAATGGCCAGGGATTCAGAATATTTCTTACTCAGATTCTCTATTTCAATAACACACACACACATACACACGTACATATTTACGTCTGTATATGTGTGTATACATATATATCTCTATACATAAAACGTGTGAATATATGTGTTTATAACTCTTCCTGTGAAAATATATACATATACAGAAATATGTATATGTGTGTATATACATATGTGTACATATGCACACACATGCAGGTATTCACAGGCAGAGGTTAATTTATTCACTTGACAAATATTTATTGAATAACTAATATGTGTAGGCAAGTTGGGTGACTTACAAATGGGAACCTACCCCCCTTCTTTCTGTTCACTCAAAATTTATCAAACATTGGATGCTGACAAACCTCAATGCTAATCTTAAGTATAACAGAAATCTTTGATTTATGTAAAGGAAAATAAGAATTAATATAATCCTAAAGATTTTAAGTTTTTGTTGTATATATGTATATTATTATAATATCTATTTTATCTTTCCTCCAGGTATTTTGGCAACATGACCTTTTTTGCCATAAAATTGTTTTATTGCTAACCCTCAATTAAAACTTATAAAAGGGAATAAAAAGAAAATTAATGCCAGGGATCCTTCAGAAGTCCTTTCATGTACAACACCCAATTTTCCCCAATTATTACCATTTGCCTTCTTGTACAGAACATCCTGCAACATTTGCCAAGTACCTTTTAGAATCACAATCAAAGAATAAAAGTGAACCTCAGTGATTTTTGGCTCATGTAGACAGCGTCTTCAGCAGCAGCTTGCGGCATTGATTTGCCCCAATGGAATGCTGTTTCCGGAAAGAGGGTGAATGAATCACTTTTATGGGCTAAGAGTCTTTCTCTGCACATCACCTTGCATTATTAATGGCTGATTCAATTTTGCTGGCTAGAATTAGAGTTCTTTCTAGGGTAAGGTTAAATTCAAGTAGCTGTCTTATGATTTCCTATATGACCAACCATTAGTATTATTTAGACCTAGAGCATTTCATTTCTCATTTCTGTATATTTGAATATATTTTTAATTTCTACAGGAACTTCTGGAAGATGCTTTTAGCACTTGTAGTGCAATACTTTAAGAATGGGATTTGGAGTCAGACACACCTGGATTTGATTCCTGGCTCTATCATTTAAGCTTTATAACCTTGGCAATGCTAATATCTCCAAGGCACAATTTCCTTGTTTCAAAAATAAGTGATGAAATGACCTATCTATTAGAATTATTATAAGGATGAAAGAAGGTAGTAAAAGTTCCTAGTAGAGTTCTTGGCTTGTAGGAAGCCCTTAATAAATGATAGGCATGATAATTTTTTAGACACTGTTATGTTAAGCAATCAACAATAAATGTGGCAAAACAATTCAAATTCAAAAATACCAACACAGCTCTAAATTATCATTACACAAGGACTTATTTTTATTTTCTTGCTCTTTCAAGTTCAATTACTTTCTATTTTCATATTTAGTGAACAGTTATTAATTGGACAACTACTATGTGTGTGACAATATGCTAAATATTTGGGTGCTTTATGATTCCAATCATTAAGGAGTTTAAATCTATCTGAAAAGGAAAGATCAGGACACATGAAGTTGTGAATAATGCAGATGATACATATACACATGTTGCATTGTGTAATAGGGAAAATGAATGTATAGGAATTAAAGAAGAAGGAAATGAATGAAGATGAAATTTTAATATAGTCAGGAAAGGCTTGACAAAGGACTTAGGAAGTTGAGTAAGTAAGTACCTTGAAAGGTACTTACAATTTCTACAAACAGTTGGGAAAACTTTAATTTGTGTAGTTTATGAAGGAATGAATATGTTTGTGTCTCACTCACAGAAACTTGGAGTTAAGTATTTATATGTGTGTGTAATACACACATACACACACACACACAATTTCTCTCTCTCTCTTATATAGAGACCCAGAAAATTTATGTTACTTCTCAGGTATGTAACTACTAGTCAGTGGTAAAGCTCAGACTGGTGTCTGGGTCTCCTGCTCCTGTTCCAGTACTTTTTTACTACAATATGTTGAGTGAGCAAGCCTTCGAAAGCTTCTTGAATTATTCATATGAAATATGGACAATTCTGTCTTATTGCATAAGACCATTTCCATTTATAGATATTAAGACTTCTCTTATATTCAGCCATCTCAGTGCCTAATTCTACACCATCAGTTTCAGTAGTGCGCTGGAACTTAATCCTATAAGTTCATGAAGGTCAACTGTGTGCATTGCTTCCCAAATCCATGTTCAGTGATGTCACACTTGTAGCTTGAAAACAGCCATGGTGGGAGTATTTATACCATGGAAACAAGCAAATGCTACAAATTAAGCCTTTTTTTTCTGAAGAGTCAGTTGATAAACATTTACCAGCAGACTACTATTTGGAATAGTAAATTCTATATAATTCCACTGTTAAGATAGCTAAAAATAGGAAATTATGTTTTAATGTTATATAAATTGACTTTAGAATGGAGTGAGATGTGGAAAGTTCAAAGAAATTGCTGTCTTTGAATGAAAGTAGAAAAAATAGAGAAATTGTTATGTTCTACCAGAAGATTCTCTCATAAGTAAAGAGGAACAGTGTTTTGACATATAATGTATATGGTATTTGTAATTGTAGTAAATTTTGTTAAGTATCTATGTAAATTTATGCAAATTAAATGGAAATAATCTACCAGGTTATTCTATCCTAGGAACTCAAGGCCATTATTATCTCAGAAATACCATAAATCTAATCCAGTATTCATCAATTGGTATAATATAAAAATAATGATTATTTCCATAGATGAAGATAAGGTGTTTGATTAAAATCTTAGTGATTGGACATGATAGGATGGTGGCATATGAAAGCTACATCTAGAAAAATTCAACACTTTCTTTTACGTAAGTAAATAATAATTAGAAAATACACTAATGATGTATGATCAACAAAAATGTGCTATTTTACGTATGGAGACATAGACCTGGAAGATTACGCTGAGAACACTACCAGAGATCTCACTGTGCGTGCTTTTTGTTTTTTTCTTTCAAATTTTCCCTTTTTACCTCAGTGAAACGTTTAGACTATGTAGATTATGAAAATTATCAAAAGAATATGCAGAGACCAGACCTCATTCAGAACAGCAACAGAAACTTAAAATATCCAAGAGTAGCTTTAGTGAAAAAATTAACGGTAGATAAACCCTAAATATATAAGAACAAAAAGAGGAGGAGGAGATGAAGGAGAAAGAAGAAAGAGAAGAAAAGTGATCAAAGAATAATACGGATTTTATTAAAGTATTGGCATGGAAAAAACTAGAAAGAAATTATAACAAAATCTTAACAGTAGTATGTTAGTGGTATAATCACATGTGCTTGATTTTCCTTCTATATACTTTAAAAAACAATTTCCAAGTTTGTACAGTCTGCATGGATTATTTTAATTTTATTTCTAATATTTAAAAAGGAGAGATGTTACATAGTTTACTTTCTCCAGTGTCTCAGGGCTCCTGGCAGGGATGCTCCCCAACGACATTGCATCCCCCAAACGTTTTGCCCGTGGCTGGTCTCCCCCATTATTCAGGTCTGGGAGGTGATCCTTGATTGTCTTCTCTAATGCGAACCAAGAATAGTAGATCCTCCTGCATCTTGTTTCTTTCACTGTCGTTACCACAACGAAAAGTACGTATTCATTTACATGTTAAATGTCTCTGACTCTCTCATTTCCAGAAACTCCAAGAGGGCAGTGACGTTTCCTTTTTTATTCACCGATGATATATAGCTATTGTCTAGCACAGTGACTAGCCTGTTAGGTAGGCATGCAAGAAATAGCTTTAAAGGAACAAGTATGTAAACCAGGAAAGTGAAATCTTAACATAGTTTTGGGGTACAACTGAAGATCTATAAATGTAAAATAAAAATCGATTTGTAGGGACAAAACGCAAACATGGCTGCAAATTCTTCATCCTCAAAAAATGGGTCAGTAGTGTCCGGATTTTTTTCTTTTTACTATTTTTCATTGAGATTTGCTATTCTCAAACCTGAAATATTGCCATATCAAGTAAGAAAAGAACAAATAAGTGTTTGTGAAATAACGTAAGCACCAGAACCAGCACTACGGTGAGGCAAAGTGTGCCTGGTGGGCGCACAGTGTAAGGAGGCGCTCACTCCTAGCTTTGCGCAAGCCCCCACCCTGAATCTGCACGAGCCAGAGAGTGAGTGACTCCTTAACTGTTGTACTCTAGCGTGTCACCAGTCTCAGCTTGGTGGCTCTGGCAATTTATCCATTATTTATTCTTTCTATAAACCTATCCTTGAAGGAGAAAAGTATGCCTCCAGGCTCTCAGCCTGTTGACCATATTCTCCATGAATACCCCTCCCTCTGTATGCAGATTCTGTTCTCTCTCTTGGTCTCCTGCCAAACCCACACAGCAAAACTTCTATGTTTCATAGGGCTATCTGTTTCCTATCCTCTGATCTCGAACTGCTCAACATGACCAAGCTTATTGGCTGCACTATAAATTTCTGATATCCAGGCCTCGTGGGTCTGTAATGAGACTTGCTTATTCTTTTTATTTTCATCACTGTTTGGCTGTGCAGGACAGATCACAAACAAGAGGTTTTGCCTCTCAATGCAGTGCAGAGACATTTTTCTTTGCTTTCACAGTACTTAATTTTTAAGTAGTTCCTAACATTAAAAAATGGCAATTTTACACAAAAATCCAGATGCGTAAAATCTCAAAAACGAAACAAAACAAAACAATCAAGGAAAATCTGAGAAGAGTACACTCTTTTAATGCATGTCAACAATAAGCTGGAACTTTCTTACCATTCTACTGAAATGCCTTTCCTAAAAGCTGCCAAGGAGCTTACTACTGGCAAAAACAAAGGTTTCTTCCCAGTTTTCAATTAATTTCAGACACCTGTAGCAGTTTCCAATGATACTCAGCTCCTGTATATTAAAACTCTTGTGAAATATTCACAATGGGACATGGAAATCTCTTTCATCTTTCTACCAAACATAAGTTACTGCTCAACTCACTCCATGAAACACAAGATCCCAAATGCTTCCACATCATGCCTATGGATACAAATTCTCATGCTGGCAAATGTCTCTCCCAATCCCAGTCATTCCCAATACTATTCTTAAAACCTCACATGTCCTATCTTCTAAAATCTATTCCACAGGAGGATGGGGAAATTCTCGAACATGTGTCTCATGGAATCAATATATATATTAAATATATAATATAATATTATGCATATGGATTCTGTAAATAACAAAGTGTGATACATAAATAAATTTGAGAAGATTTTAAGCAAAAGTGAATAGATTTCAAAAGGACTTACCAGAGTCTTTAAAATGCTAATAATTATGGGAGCCTTGGTGTTAAAGACTCAAACTCTGAAACTGGGATCACCGAGTTCAAACCCCAGTATCACTCTTTCCTATCTTTCCTATCCTCCCTAGGGAAGATTGGTTTCCTATCTTTGTGGCCATGAGTCATACCCATAATTTCTTTATCAAAGGATTTTTCCGGCCACATCCTTGGTATTCTCTCCAAAATATGCTTTTTTGTGTTTTTCAATATGCATAGGCTGAGAATTTTCTGAATATTCAAAGTCTGTTTCCTTTTTGCTTAATAATTTCTTCTTCAATTCGTCTCTCTTCTCTTGCACTTTCGTATAAACGAGTAAGGAGAACTCAAACTTGCATCTTCAAAACTTTGCTTAGAAATCTTCTCCGTTAAATATCCAAGTTAATCACAAACAAGTTCCACTTTCCACAAAACTCTAGAACATAATTCAGCTAGGTGCTTCTTCCCCTTTACAACAAGGATCACCTTTCCTCTGGTTTCCAATAACACGTTCCTCTCTTCCATTTGAGATTTCATGAGAATCACCTTTAAATTTTGTTATTTCTACCAATAGTCTCTTCAAGGCAATCTAGGATTTTTCTAATGAGCACCTCAAAACTCTTCCAGTCTCTACCCATTATCCACTTCCACGAAGTCACTTCCACATTTTTAGGTATTTGTTACAGCAGCATCCACTTCTTGGTACCAAAATCTGTATTAGTTTGCTAGGGCTGCCACAGCAAAATACCACAGACTGGGTGGCTTACGCAACAGAAATTTATTTGCTCACAGTCTAGAGGCTGGAAATCCAAGATCAAGGAGTTGGCAGATGGGTTTCTCCTCAGGCCTCTCTCCTTCACTTGCAGATGGCACCTTCTTGCTGTGTCCTCACATGGCCTTTCCCTGTGCACAAACCCCCCCTGGTGTCTCTTCCTCTTATAAGGACACTAGTCTTATGGGATTGGGGACCCACTCTATGACCACATTTAACCTTATTTGCCTTTTTAAAGGCCCTATCACCAAACACAGTCACATTCTGAGGTATACTCTGGGTTAGTATTTTGACATATGAACTTTAGGGGGACACAATTCAGTCCTTAACATCTGATATTTTCTCCATTTAATTTTGAGAGCTCTCAGGAAAATGAGGCATATATTTAGGAGCAAATCTACTCAAGTCCTGTGTTCCACAGTGAGGGCTACCACGTAAAAAGTCACTTGAGATCCACAGACCACAGTGCCATTGAGGCTGCTGTCGCCCCAAAGGGCACTGCTTCCCAGCCCACAGTGGTGCCCAAACACCTCCATATCGGACAAAAAACTGTAATGATCTCCTATGAAGGAAAAGACACTTCGTTCCTCCGATCTCTGCTGGGGACTGAATTCTGATGAATCCTGTGAAGTTTGTCAACATTGGGAAAAGTTTCTTCTTTCATAAGGTTCAGACACAGTCCATGAAGCTGGCTTCAAGAATCTGTTCCCCCTTCCTCCTGCCTCTGTGACTGATTGAACTATGGTTGTCAGTTCTCACTACCCTACATCTACATCCATGCTATACCTCACAGTGTGCAGAGTATACTTCCCTGCTCCTTCACATTAAGCTTGGCCGCGTGACTTGCCTTGATCAATGTGATATCAGCATATGTAACACAGGCAGAGGCCTTAAATGACCTTTCACTGTTTTGCTTGCCTGTTGTGCTCCAGGAATCTCCCATGAGAGGATTTTTTCCTGGTAACTGATGTCTCATCAACCTGATCCCTAGAACAAACCACATGGAATAGATCTGAGCCTTGAGCCCAACTGTTGACTCAGCTTTTCCACAGCCTACAGCAGATTGCCCAATGGAGCAGCTTAGATCAGCCAAACTGCATCCAACCTCCTGACATGTGAGCATCTGAACAAATGTTTATTGTTGTAAGCCACTGAACTTTGGGTGGTCTGTTATACCTTGCTATTGTTGATAATAGCCAACTGATACAGTATCCCAAGAAGGCGTACATCAACTGTCCTTGATGAAGGGACAACAAACTTCCCTTCCATCATTCATGTAATATAAATGAAGCCGTAGACAAGTAGGAGAATTTACTCACCAGTTCTTTAGGCACAGTCAGATTCAGGATTCCGGTGTAGCAGACTTCAAATCACAGTTTCAGCAAGGAATGCTGCTTCATGGAACTTCACTATTAAAGGTGAACTTCTCGTTTTTTATGGATTCATATGTCTTATTAAGGCTAGAAGCCACATTGAAGGCCATACTATAACTCTCTCCAATGAATGATATGGCTGAGGCCCAAAGAGAAAAAATTATTTACATGAGGCCACACCGTAAGACAATGGCAGCACCATGGCTAGATCTTGGGTATCTTGCCTCCTAATCCAGCACTCTTCTGTTACGACTCTCATGATTTGTTGTGACTCTCATGAGTTCTTAGGATTAGAGAACTATCCTGTGAAACATTTTTATTGGAATTTTCCATAATGCGAACCAACTTCTTCAGGAATTCCCTGATTAGATCATGTTAATTATCTCATCTTTGAGGTTTCCTTCAAAGTCAATCTTAGATAATTTTGACATGAAACTTAACTGAAAAGGAATATTTTGGTGAAAGAGAGTAAGATCCATTAAGAATAATGAACTAAACCAAATATTGAGATCTATAAAGTGCCTGAGAACCTCTGAACAGTCATTCACTTAAATCTGCTCAGTCATTCTCCTTGTTAAGGAGTCATCTAGAATGTTGTAGTAAAAGGAAACTTAGCAGTAGTATTTACTCCCTTTCTAGTGTTGAGACTTTCAATTGCTAAGGAAAAATATTAGAATTCTGAGGGGAAATATTGCTTATATTATTTGAAGGGAAAATCTAACAATACTTAAATGCAAAATATGCATCCATGTGACAGAATAGTTTGCTGTTGTTATCTCTCATTTTTCTAGAAATTCTACAAGTGTGGGCTTAAACTTCTGAAGAACTGGTAATGGGATAGAGAAGCAAAATTGTTAGAAATTATCTTTGTCTTTACAGGCAATAAGTTTCAGATTTGCATATCAGTTTTCCTTTTTCTCGGTGCAAGACACTATTGCATGGCTTTTGAGCTCAGATTTTGTAATCATACTATCTGCATTTGCCTCTAGGCTCTGCCAATTATTAGTTGAACAATCAGGGAAAATTACTTACCTCTTTGTGCATGAGTCTCCTCATTCGTAAGCTGAAGGTAATAACAATGATACCTATCACAGAGAGTTGTTTTATGACATTAATTCATTCTATGAGTAATTTTTCTTGAGTGCCTACTATCTGCCAGACATTGTTTCTCTAGTTACTTGAGCTACGTGAAAGAACAAAAGTGACAGAGATTTCTGCTATTGTAGAGCTTGTATTCTAGAAGGCATAGACAGATAATAAAAAAGAAATCTAATAAGTGAGGAATGACATATGGTGTACTTCACAGCCATAAATATTATGGGAAAAAACAAGAGTTGAGCAGGGTATAGAGAATCAAGAGTGCTGAAGGAAGGGGTGGGTTGCAATTTAAAATGACTTAGTAGAATAGACTTCATTGAGCAATGATGGGAAGAAGGTGATTGCAAAGTCATGCATATATCTGGGGAGAGCATTCATGGCTGAAGGAATAACTTCAGGTCCCTAAGGCTCCTAAGATGAGAGCTGGAGATAATAAGAGTGTGGAAACTGAAGCTCAAGAATGTTAAGTGACGTATTCAAGTTTCAATGAATCTAAAAGGTATTTTGGCAGCTGGAGTGTAATGGATAGGGAAAAAACATTTTCAGTCCTTAGAAAACTCACATACTTGTTGTCTCCCAACTTTCCCACAAGATCCACTCTGATAAAGTATATAACTTACAATAAAGGAATGAACTAGTTCTTCCCATGAATGTTCAAGATAACTTAAGATCATGAGCACCCTTATGTTTGAATCTCTCAAGGTTTTAGTCTCAGAGGGGAGAACCCAAATGCTCAGGTATATAAGTGTTCAATAGCCCTTTGGACCAAATAAATAGAGTCGCTTCCTGTAGCAGACAAATTCTAAGATGGCCCCAGTAATTCCGGTCTCCTGCTACTCATGCTGTTCTGTATTCCTCTCCCCTTGAGTATGGGTAGGACCTGTGACTTGCTTCTGACCAATAGAATACAGCAAATATGATGGGATATATGTGATTGCATGTCATGATTACATTACACAGGATCATAATGTCCATCTCGCTAGAAGAATCTCTCCCTTGTTGGCTTTGGAAAAGGCAAGCTGCCCTGTTGAGAGCTGCCTTGTGGAGAAAGCCCCATAGCAAGGAACTGAGGGTAGCCTCTAGTCAACAGCCAGGAAGAAAATGAGGCTTTCAGTCTGACAACCAGTTGAGCCTCAGATGAAACACCAGCCCTGGCCAATGCTTGGACTGCATCCTTGCAGATGAACAAAAGCCGTGCTCAGACTCCTAACCCACAGCAACTATGAGATAATTAATGCAGGCAGTTTTAAGCCACTATGTTTGTGGTAATTAGTTACACACCAGAAAACTAATACAGTTGCCCACCTTACTACAGGCCTTTTTGAAGTAAGTTATATAGAAGGGAATTGAGGCCATCATTGGACTGTATGACTCAGATCTGCTTCAAGAGAGAACCTGCTGCAAGGAGTGTAGATAACCAAAAGCCTGCAGCTGCCACACTGCAGTGTTCCCACTACCACCCCCACCATACCCCCGACAACTCCCAAGAGCTGCTCTCAGCCACAGACTGAAAAACAAGTGGTGATTTTAGAGCCAAGACATTTCTGCCCAATGTGGGACCTCTCTAATGGTCCATCTTTGCTCTGGGCACTCTGTCAACCTGGCTGATGTGTTCTCAGAACTCTATAGCAATCAGAGTCTCTTCTTTATTTCCCCCTCTCCTTCACAGTGTCAGACTGGCATCATGATCTGAAGCCTCTCTCCCTCCCTTTTATGCTTCTTTATTCTTCATAGGCACTTGCCCCAATAAGTTTCATGCCCTTCTAATTCTCTCTAAATCAGCTTCCCAGAGAACTCAGATTGACACAGGAAGCTTTTGATAGTTTTACAATTTTTCTTGTCTGGGCCTTCAGCCTCAAGCTAGACTGGAAAGGCAGTCTCATATACTGGGAAACAAATGAAGGGTCAGTAGAGCAACATTCATCCACAATTCTGCTACTACTAAATGACCTACTTTGACTCTCAGCATGTCACTACCTCCCTGGGGCTGCTTTCTTTTTGTTCAAATGAGAGGGTTGAATTAGATGATCTTTAATATTTTCCTGTCTCTTTCTACTTTCACTAAGTTTAAGAGGAGAGCAGAGGCCAAAATGACTAAAATCATGCAAAATTGTGGGGAGCGTAGAAAAGAGAGAGTTAAAAGGAGAAAATTGAACCAATGGAAACCCCAAGAGAAAAGAATTGTAATGCTACACTGGCCACTGCAAATAGTTTCTGATTTACATCCTGTTATTTTTCACTTTTAAGTTTTTGGATCTAGTCTTGATTTAGCTGGCATAGTTCATGGCAGGCTGGCTTTAAGCCATCTTGTCACTTTTCTAGGGATTTCAGATTGTAAAATCCCCACGGCTGTGTCTAAGGTGAGGCCAGTTTCCTGTGCTTTACTTTTTCCCTGTGTGGTCCCCAGAGACTAAGCCTGCTTTTTCTTCCTCTTTAACTGTTGACACTACACATCCTTTCTCTTGGGGCTCCTTTCCCTCCCACATTTGAGTCCTCAGTGTTTTATCCTCTCTCCAGCTCAACATTTTCTTGGTTTGCTCAAAGACAAACACATGCCTTTTTGATTTTAAGGTTTTTACTTCAAATCCCACTGGGGAAACAGTCAGAAGAATTCACTAACAAACCTAGGGAAATTCAAAGTTTTAGCGAGTCCTATGGAGTTCATGGAGTCATTGCCCTGCTCTGCATTACCTGCTGCCGTGATATCTATAATACCAGAAGGCACGTTGGACTCCAATACTTTGGTATTACCTCCAGTCTCCATTTCCCTCACATGCATTGTTTTCTTTAATCTGAAGACCTTCTTCTCCACAAAGCTCCTTCCTCCTGGTAAAGAAGGTCAGATCTTGGAGAGAAATATAGACATAAAGCTTGTCCATTCAGATATACTCTGGAATCAAACATGTGCTTCTGTATAAATAGCAAAAAGTTGTTGGCAGATATTTTCCAAAGGTAACCACAACATTTCCCAACCCACGTGGTCTTCTACATTAATAGGTAATATTACCACCCTCCCTTTGAAAAGTGGAGTCTATATCTTTTCCCTTTGAATCTGGTTGGGCTTATGACTAACTCAACAGATAGCATACGGCAGAGATGACATTATATGACTTCTAAAACCAGATTTTAAAGAGCCATGACACTTCTGCCTTGTTTCTTGGAACATTTTTTATAGTATCCTGAGTGGCCACTTAAAATTTCCTACTACCCTGAGGCCACCATGCCATGAGGAAGCCCACATCATATGGAGAGAACATGTGAAGCCTAGTTGACATGCCCAGCTGAGGTCCCTGCCTACAGCTAGTGTCAACTATCAGTTGATAATGAAGATGCCTGCACGTAATTTCAGCATCTAGCCATAGATAGCCTCAACCTGTTGTTGAGTCTTTCCAGCTAAGGCCCCAACATGAGGGGCTCTGTCTGTATTCCTAATGTGCAGACTCCATAAGCATGATACAATGATTGTTCCAAGCTGCTAAGTATTGGCATAACTTTTTAATGAAAACGTAATAACCAAAACATGGCTGGAGCCCATTCACTTCAAATGGGGTGCTCTTAAGTGATTGTCCCCACTCTCTGTCTGCCTAGATCCCTGGTGCTGTTCCTTTTTTTTTTTTTTTTTTTTTTTTTGCTGAAGAAGATTAGCCCTGAGCTAACACCTGTTGCCAATCTTCCTCTTTTTTCTGCTTGAGGAAGATTAGCCCTCAGCTAACATCTGTGCCAATCTTCCTCCACTTTATGTGTGGGTCACCTGCCACAGCAAGGCTGCTGAGTCTAGGTTTGTACCCAGGGTTCTGAACCCAGGCCACTGATATGGAACATGCAGAACTTAACCACTACACCACAGAGCTGGCCCCAATTCCCATTTTTTAAAAATTCTAAAGCCAGATTTTTAGCTTTTTGTCATTTTAGACTTCTAATATATCATCTTTTCATTTAACTTGCCTGAGGTTGTTTTCTCTTACTTGCAACCAATGAATACAAGCTGACTCTGTATTCCTTTGCTCTGATACGGTACAAGTGAAATACATGAGCTGGGAAATATGTTTCTAGTAATGGAAACGGGAGATCAACCTCCCCCAGACCTCCTTCCCCTACAGACATTGGACTGAAATTTCTGGCAAGGTACAAGTTTTGTTTTCTGGGTTTTTTTTTCCTTTAGATAGCACTGATATCCAAAGTAAATGCCAGACAGAACAGTTGCATTTTAATGGAAGAAAATAATAAAATTACTAAGAGATTCAGATTAGATATCATCTTTTGCACTTTGAATTCAAGGGTCTTGTCCAAAGTTAATAGGTGAAAAGTATCCAGACGTCATTTGGATCCACTGGATCTGTTGGGAATTTCTTTTCCGTGTAATACAGTAGACTTGTGAATTTCTAAGTTAATTACTAGATGGACTCCTTTCAAAAAAAATCTCATGTTGTCTCAGTTATTTATTTGATATGTACAAATATAAAACTAGGTATAAACTCATTATGCTTACTGCTGCTGTAAAACTGTAAAAGAACATTTTATAGTTGAATGCAAAGAAAACTACCAGCCCAATTGAATTTATACTGCAAATTGTTAATTTAATGCGATAAACTCTGATGGTGGCACTATATGAAATCATCTACTTCAGTGTGTTCTTGCTTCAGTGTGGCAGATAAAAATATAATTCTGCCAAAATAGATTTTATACTGTAAATCCTTTGTGTGATGTATAATGATGTCATTTTCTGTGAAGGTGTAATTCACGTAGGCTTCCTCTTTTTTCTCATTATCCTAAGAGTATTAATTGATAGTAATAAACGCAAGTTTAAATACAGGCACCACACTTCTGTTGAAGTACTCATCTGTAATGTAGTTGTCTACTGGAAAACATATTATTTATCAAAACATACAATATCACTTGTCTATATATGTGTGCAGAAAAATGGACTATGTTTATAGTGTATATATGTGTGTGTATATATGTATGTGTGTTTGTGTATATATATATATATTTGCATGTATATAATATATTTTTGGACTTATCCCTAAATATTATTGAGATTTATTCCAGAAGACAGTTAAATTACTTGAGAACAGTTTCATCATTTCAGATCTTGCTTTTAGTCTGTTTGGGAGGAGCTTTTAAGGCTAATTTTGGCCCTTTACTGAGGCAAAGTGTGTCTGAGTCCACTTCCCAATACCCCGTGAATGATGAGGTTATTCCACTTTGGCTGCTGGGAACATGCCCTTTTCCTGGCCCATGTGAGTGCCTGGGATTGCTCTCTGTTATTGTTTTGGGTGTTTTCTTTTTTCCCCAGCCTTGGCCAGTTTGTTCACATACCTGTACTGATCAGCTGAAGACTTAAGAGTCCATGACCTTCAGGAGATCTTCACGGCTTTCTTTCTGTGCATCTCTCTGCTCTACTACTCTGCCCTGTGAACTCTACCTTCTCCCCAGTAAATGAGTAAAACCAACTTCCAGCTCCATGTCCTCAATGCAAGGAGACCACTGGCCTTCTCCTGGTTTCCCATTCCTGGACTGCAGCCTGGAAATGCTGTGCGGGTATTATGTTTGACCAATCATAGGTCTCACCACACTTAAGGATCACTGTCCTTTTTTGCCTGATATGCAATCGTGAAACTGTTGTTTTTTTATATTTTGTCCGGCTTTTCAGTTGTTTCAAGTGAGAGGGTAGATCCAGTCTCTGTTACTCCATCCTGGCTGGTGGCAGAAGTCATTTGATAACAGTTTTTAAATGAGATAGGCAATGTAGCATGGTGATAATGACATATACTGGTGATCTCCAGTAGTAAGCCTTGGATACTGGCCTCACCTGGACATACTTAAGCTCACCAAAGTAACTGTGGTTCACTTTATACTGAGGAATAAAAGAGATGGTTTTCTCCATAGAATCAGCGTATTTTACTCATCCAATGTTAACACAACGGAGAAGATGACACGGAAAAGCCCTAGGTCTCTATTCAAAGTTCACTTGTGCTATTTAGTAAGCAAACTTAGGTTTTCTTTTAATGTTCTTTATTTATACTCTTTTAACTTAAATGTCTTTCATTTCACAATATACTTCTTTTTTATGGTTAGTTAAGTAAAATTGAATTATGCTATAGGCTAACCACAAAAACTTTGTATCGTGTTATATGCTAAATATGCTGAAATTGATGAGAACTACAAATGGATATAACAGGATTTGGATACACAGCTTTCCCAATATCGATAAATCACTCTGTCCCCAGAAGTAGTTCAGAGTTCACCCACAATGATGGACCAATCAATCATTGACAATGAATTATATTCAATCCAAGAAATGTTTATTTAGATTATTAGGTAGGACTCATGGCATGAATAAATACATTATAAGTGATTTTTTTAAAACATCATATCCTATCCACAAAAATGATTCTATATTTCCTGAGAGTACAGGTAGCCAACAGAATATTCAGTAGCTGAGTGCATTAACAGTATTAACAAAATAAAGACAGATGCCATTTTAATACTTTAATATAAGCCTCCTTTATTAATGCAATGATTCTATTAATTGAAATAAAACTCCATTTTTTAAAACTTAAATTCTCCTAATACTTGTACCAAAAAAAATTGAAATGACTCCACAGTATAATGTTTATACACATATTACTATATGGGCACTAACTGGGTTGAGAAGAATAGAACTTAACAAGAACAGAACAATGGTTATTAATTAGAAATAAATATTGAATATTAGTGATCTGTTTCTAGATTTTAATTTTATTGCTTTTTGTTTCATTTTTAAAGTGGCAGAATCTTCCATCTCTTCTTCTGGATACTTTTCCCTTGTATAAGCTATTACTTTAGAATTGTTCTTTTGATTCAATGTCTAAAATCACAAAAAGAAAAAACGCCTTAAGTTCTAATGATTTTTTTAAGAAGAGGCTTGTTTATTTTATGAGAAGCTATCTTTTAAACATCTGAGTTTAAACAGTATAATTTTAGTAGTCTTATATTACCATAAAGTGTGAATTCTCTCTGACCTAGAACTTTCTAGGGATATATCCAAATATTAAGAACTAACATTTATTGACTATGTATGTCAGGCACTCTTGTAAGTGGTTTAGATGAATTGTCATATTTAATCTTCACCACAATTCCATGAGGTCAATACCAATACTTGGCCACACGTGAGGAAACTGAATCACAGAAGGGTTAAGCGACTAGCCCAAACTCATATATTGAGTGGCAGAGAAGAGATTCAGTTCCAGGAAAGCTGAGATGAGAATTCACATACTTAACAATATACTCTCTTACCTTATAAAGGATATAATCAGACTGACAGGCAAATAAGATCTATGGAGAGAACAAATAAATAGGTAGGTATTAGAGCTAGAAGTATATAGATACTCATGGCTGCGTTGTGTAATGCAAAACTGGGGAAAAAAATAGTTTCACTATGGAAGATTAAATACATTATAATATGCTCATGGAAGGCCTACTATGCAATCAGCTAAAATGACGACATAAAAAGATAGATCTGTTGGCATGATAACATATCCTTCATATTTTTCTACAACAAAAATAAAACATTATAAACAATTTACATATTGTTATCTTATTTTTGTAAATATATGCCAAAAAAAGTCTTGAGAGGCTGCTTACCAAACAACTAATCAGAACTATCTTGAGAACTCTAGGTCTCTAGGTGCTAACATTATTTACTTTCTGTTTTGCTTTCTTGATTTTTATTTGTCTGTAATAATCATGAATTGCCTTGGGGAAAAACTTCAAAAACTTAATTACTGTTTTCTTAAAATAATTAAAATGAAAATACCGCCTTTCAATATTTTTGAGATGCGGTAAAATTTATACTCAGAAGTTAATTCCATGCTTTGCACTTTTTGAAGAAAATAATTAAGCATTCAACACCAGATGTTAGAAGCAAAAATAATTTTTAAGAAAAATGGAATAGGAAAATTATAAACATGAAAGGAGAAATCGATACATTTGAAAATAAAGTATAAAAATAGCAAATAAATTTAGAATGTAGTATCTTATTCTTACAAAAAATAAACATTAATCTGTTTTTAAAAAGGAAAATACTACAGCAAAATATTAGAAATTTGAAGGAAAATGTAAAACCATAGGTACAGAGTATGGCAGTTAAGTGTAGGCATGGGCACCAGTTACGCAGGTTTGCATTTAGTTTCAATATAGACAAAGTATATACTTTTGGATAATTTGCTGAACCCTATTTTTCTTTATCTGTATAAAAGGGCTAATAATCATATCACCCTAATAAGTTTGTTTTGAGGATAATTTGAGATAACATAAATAATGTTATTATCTATGCTAATAACTCAGAAAACCTTGATGAAATAATTGATTTTCTGGGAGTGAAATTGATGCAAGAGGCAGAAGAAAACATCAGGAAGCAAATAATCTACTTTTCAAAATCAATTTATGCCCCACGTCCTTGATAAATCCTTCTCTTAGCATTCTGCCCACATGATCTTTCTTCTTTCCCTGAATCTTAGTTTAAGCTTTTTTCAAAACTCCTCTTCCAATGTTTATGGCAGGCAGAGTAATGGCCCCCAAAGATGTCCACACCCTAATGCCCAAAACCTGTGAATATGTCACCTTACACAGCAAAAGGGAATTTGCAATTATAGTGAAGCTTAAGAACATAGACATAGATTACCTTGGATTATCCAGGTGAGCCCAATATAACCACACAAATCCTTAAAAGTGGAAAACTTTTCTCTTCTATCAGGTGGAGCTGCAATGACAGGGGAAGGGTCAGAGAGAAATCCAATATTACTGACTTTGCAGACAGAGTAACAGAGCCCTAAGCAGATGAATGTAGACAGCTTCTGGAAGCTGGAAAAGGCAAGGAAATGAATTCTCCCCTAGAGCTTCTAGAAAGGAATGCAGCCCTGGAGATGTCTTTATTTTAGCTTGGTGAGATGTTAAAGCTACAGAACTGTAACATAATAAATTTGTGTTGTTTTAAGCCACAGTTGGTGATAATTTGTCACAGCAGGAATGGAAAACTAATACAGTATTATATTGTGATGTTCAATGAAAAAACATGTGCATAGTTTTGCCTTCTTGCTTATACAGGCTATCTGAGGTCAGAGAGCATATGATATTTTGTCTATAACTTAAAGCACCTAGCATTTTCCTTTGTGCATAGATGGAAGTGTTCAGTATTTATTTGATTGATTTGATGCTCCCCTTAGAGTACCACACTCTACTCTTTCCCTCTCTTCTCTCTGTATCCAATGAATCTCAAGTTAGTCTGTGGGAAGAGTCATGCAGGTTCACATTGGATAAATGTAGTTAGGTTTCTAGTTACTGGATTTGGGATTAGCATGTGCATCTAAAGGACAGAGTCCCAGAGTCCTTCCAGAAATAGCTTCCCTTCAGACAGACTCCACTACCTGAAATATTAACACAACAATAATCTTTTCTTTCTAATCACCAGCCTTTCCCCCTAATAACCCATGATTGCACTAGCTGCTTGCTTTAATTACCTCATAGACACTTCTGCACCACAAAGACAATACGCATTACATATAGATTATATATTTCCTTCAGAGAAGTTCACACCTGATTGATGTCAGAGAGCCATTATCAGATACCATATTGGCTAGGCTCAAAAGATAGACTATTTATAGCAAAACACATTACAAATTTTTAGAAAGAGAAATGTAAGTGGCAAATAAGAAAATCATTGTAGAGCTTTATGGTCTTTATACAAATTTAAAATGGTTTAAAAGTAGTTTGTACATTATCATTACATATATTTGAATAAAACAGTCACTACTATAAACTGTCTCAAATGTTTTAAAATTATTTTACAAGTTGTTTTTATTTTTTGTTTGTTTTTTTTCTAAAGATTGGCCCTGAGCTAACAACTATTGCCAATCTTCCTCTTTTATTTTTTTCACCCCAAAGCCCCAGTACCTAGTTGCATATTTTAGTTGTAGGTCATTCTGGCTCTGCTACGTGGGATGCCACCACAGCATGGCCTGATGAGTGGTGCTAGTCCACGCCCAAGATCCGAACCAGTGAAACCCTGGGCTGCCAAGGCTGAGCATGTGAACTCAACCACTCAGCCACTGGTGCAACCCCCATCAAGTTATTTTTAAATAATAAGACAATTCAAAGATACATTATATAATATTGAACTTGGAAAGTAGTTTTGAAATAACTTTGTTCAACCTTTCAGCCAAAGCAGGAATCCATTCTTTAATATCTTGACCAATTGACTTGTTATTTATTATTTGTCTGTTTGCTTAGTTTTACAAATTTCCAAAATCTTGGAAATGTGAATGATCCTTAGTAGTTCACACTATGAAGACAGAAAGTGAAGAAATTCAGAAAATAATCATTGCTCTTTCACTTTGAAGAATTTTTTTTTGGAAATATGGAGAAGGGAGAAGATAGTAACTAGACAAGAGTGAAGAGTTAAAGAAGGTTTGGGGAAGGTGTGAGACCCTGACAATATTTGTTGCCGTCAGGAGAGTCTAGGGCCCATCTTTGTTACATATTTGCTGTGTGACATAGAGAAGTCACTTATCCTCCCTTAGTTATGAAGTTAGAAAAATAATTGATAATAGAAGTGAAATAACTTTATAAACATATTTCATCTAAATGTAAATGATCTCTCCAAGATATTCGTTCAGGTGTTAAATTAGTATATAAGATTTTTCTCTCCGTCAAGTCATATTGGTTTATAGTCAGTATTTAATTTATTTCTGAATGATAAAAATACTTCATAGAAATTATGCTAAGAGTCTGCATTTCTTTTCAAAGAAACCTAATTTTAAACTCAGCATTTAGAAATCTTATATGTGATTTCCTAAAGCTTTTCCAGAACAAAATTAGTAAAAATAAGCCTTTATAATTTATTCTTTTTTCAGTTTTTAACTATGTTGGAAAGCTACTACATTTGTGAATGAAGAGGATTCCATTTAAAAATTATGTATAGAATTTTAAATTAGTGACAACAGTTATAGTAAATTCAAAGCATTCAGAATATTAGCTATCTTCAAAAATGATCAAAACTTTATCAAAATGTTCTGGTAAAGGTGAACCCACTTCATATCTACATTCTCACTAAGAAGAACTAGAAAATTTGGAACAAAAAATAATTTTTTTGGTGAACACCAAGTAGTTCCCAAGGCAGAGAAGAACTGCCAGGCCCAGATCTGGGAGAGAATGAAAGCCTATGGAGACAAAGCCAGAACATGGGGCCATATTTCCTCTAGATATAAATGCCAGTTATAGAGGAGATTACTGAGAGACTGAGAAGCCAAGCAGGGCATTTGACAAGTTCATGTACAGCAAAGGCAAAAGTCAGAGCCCAGAGCCCACTAAGGATGAGAGGCTGTGACAAACTCCCTAGGTTTTGGTTCAGGCTCCAAAAGGGCTACATTTTAGGAATAAGAGAGAAAAGGAAATGAACCCTCTGGCATTAAAAAGAGAACTTAAAATAAAAGAATATAGGAGAAATATAATAATGTTAAGAAGATAAACTAATAAATTAGAAAATAAAAATGTAATGGAGATGAATCTACCACACAAAATGTAGATCTTTGAAAAGACTAATATGTCATTAAATGTCTAGGGAGGCCTATTGAGAACAATCGAGGGGAAATACAAATAATTAATATCAAGAATAAAAATGATGAAATAGTGCAGATCCTATATGCATTCAAAAGATCAAAAGAGAATTTTTATAAAAATAAATTTACAAATTTAGATGAAATTAACAAATTCATGTTTAAAATTACCTTAGTAGGCAAATGTGAAAATAGAAAAGTATAAATAGTCTTGTAACCACTAAAAAAACAAAAGTTTAATCTATAATTTTAAACTTTCTTATAAAGAAAATCCCAGGGCCAGATAGCTTCAACAGAAAATTCTATCACATATTCAAGAAAGAAATAACATCAGTGTACATAAAATCTCCCAGAGTATATAAGAAAAATAAACACCTCCCAACTCATTTCATGAATCCAGCATAACTTTAATCCAAAACAAGACAAGGAGCTGATAAGTAAAAAAGTTACAGGATGCTGTCTCTCCCAAGCATAGATGGCAAGAATCTAATATATAAGATATAGATGTATGTGTATATACTAATAGATATATTAAGAATATATGTGTATGATAATATATGATAGGTATATGCTAACATATTAGTGATATATATTATGAATGATAATATTTTATAGAAATAATGCTGTCTGCGTTTCTTATACGTGTACATATACATATTGCATATAATAGCCAAGTTGGTTCTACCCTAGGAATGCAAGTCTTGTTTAGTCTTCAAAATTTCAACAATGTAATTCACCACATTAACAAAGCAAAGGATAAAAAACTGATAATCATCTCAAAACATTTTTTAAAAATCATTTGATAAAATTAATTGCTCATTCTTGACAAAAAACAGTTAGCAAACTAGAATTACAAGGAAAACTGCTTCATCTAATAAAGAAAATCTATAAAAAACCTACACTGTGTCATATGTGATGATAAAATTTTGGATTTTTTGTTTCTCTGAGACTTAGAATACAGCAAGGATGCCTAGGATCAACATTTCCTGTTATCATTAGAAAACAAAGAATAAAAATCTCATTATTTTACACAGATGGCATTAAAATTAATATTGCATGTTAATTACTTAAAATTAACATTGTATGGTTGCTGGATACAAGTCATCTCTAAAGTTGATTGCATTTCCAGTAAAAGCTGGAAAATAAAATTTTAAAAAATAATATCTACAGTAAAATAAAATAATCAAAATCTAGCAATAAACCTAATTAAATTTGTGCAAGAAACCCTTTACAGAAAACTTTGAAAGGATTTAGAGATAATTTAAATGTAGCCTTAGTAATTGGAGGGATATACTTGCTAATGGTGTTGAAGATTGATTATGATAGCTTTCAAGGCTTTCCAAACTGATCAATTGATTTCATGAATTTTCAATTAATGCATATATATATGTACACATGGACTATATGTATATATACATATATGTCCATATATATCGCATGTTCATATATACACAATAAATATATTTTTTATATATATAAATAGAGATGAATATCATATAAACATAGATGCAAACATCCTTAACATAAAATCAACAAATTAAATGCAGCATTGTGATCATAAAACATTATGACCAAGTGGGAATATTACAGGAATGCAAAATTGATTTAACATCTGAAATCACAATTTCTTATAAAGCAAGTAAAGGATTTAAAGGCATAAATTTAGAAATGAAGAAACAAAACTTTTTTATTCTGATAACACATGGTTATTTATTTAAAAAATCCTAAGGAACCTACAAAATTATTCCTAGAACTAATAAGCGAATTCAACAAGATCTCAGGCTACAGGCCAATATGCAAAGTCAATTTTATTTTCTGTATACTAGAAACAAACAATTAGAAAATATTTTTGATATCATTTGTAATAACATCATAAAACTCAAATACTTAGGAGTAAATTTAACAAAAGTTATGCCAGACTCCTGCGTTGCAAACCACAAAACATTGCTGAGATAAATCAATGAAGATCTAAATAAATAGAGATATATTTTATCTCCATAAACTGAAGACAATATCATTAAGATATCAGTTCTCTCCAAACTGATCTATAGATTCAATGCAATCCCAAACAAACTTAACATGTAGATTCTAAAATTTAAGTGGAAAATCAAAGAACTTAGAATAGTTAAAACCATCTTGGAAAAGAATAAAATTGGAGAAAATACATTACCTGATTTTAAGGCTTACCAAAATCTTAAATACAACAGCATGGATCAATCTCAAACATACAATTTTAAATAAAAGAAGACAGATACAAAGCATTATATTCTGTATGATCCCATTTCTATGAATTTCAAAAATAGACAAAACTAATCTATGGTGACAGAAATGAAAAAAAAAAGGTTTCCTCTGAAGGGATAGGAGATTGACTGAAAGTGGACATGAATGAACTTTCTGGGATAATGGAAAAATTCTACATTTTAATTGGTTAACTACCATATATATTTATTAAAATGTATCAATTTGTACTCTGTGAATTTTATTGTATGTAAATTTTACCAGATTAAAAAAAAATAAAAGTCTGATAGTTTTTCATGTAGGTCAGGATGTGATGTAATTGGAATTCTCTTGTATCACTGGTGGGAGTTTAAAGCAGTTCAACCACTTTCACAGCATTTCTTCAAGCAGAACATATGAATAAACTAAGAATCAGCAGTTCCAATTCAATGTACCTACCCAGCAGAAATATGTACACATATGCTCTGAAGGACATATTCAATATCATTATACAATATGGACAACAATTTGAAACAACCTAAATGTCCATCAATAGTAGAATAAATAAGTGTGTGCTCATACAGCAGAATCCTACATAGCAATGAAAATGAATAATCTGTAGCTATACACAACAACATGGATGAATCCTACAAAAACAATGTTGAGCAAAGGAAGCCAGGCCCAAACAGTACATAATAGATGATTCCATCTGTACATAGTTTTAAAACAGACAGATCCATTCTAAGATTTTAGAAGTCAGGATAGTAGTACCTTCAGGAAGAGAGAAGGAGTATGACTGGAAGTGGACACAAGTAGTGTTTCTGAAAGTAATGGAAATCTCTATTTGCTGACATAGACAATAGCTATGCAGATTTATTCACCTTATGATCATTCATTGAGCTGTATGTTTATGACCTATGTACTTTTCTGCATGCATGTTATACTCAACAAAACTGAAAGAAAAAGAACTTCATCAATAGAGCAACTGACAATGATATAATTCTACTTAAAAATGACCCCAACATTCTTCTGAAAGGCAAGTAATGAGTGTGTATGGAGTCTTTAACTCCAGAATTGTAGAGGCCTATCAATACAGCATACAATATATTCTACACAATAAAAATGTTTTTTTGAAACACAAATCAGATATCGCCAAACCCTACTCAAGACTCTCAATGACTTCTTGTTCTTCTTACAACAAAATCCACAGTGTGCAGGCCTGTATGTGATCCGGCCCCTGCTTGTTATTCTGACTTCATTCCTTATTTCTCACTTTGTTCTAGCACTCTAGATTCCTTTCTGAAACTTAAATATACTTAGTAGGGTTCCGCGTCAGGGTGTTGGTGTTTTTTTTGTTTTGCCCAGAATGTTCTTACCCTGGAGCTATGCTCTGTTGCTCCCTTGTCTTGTTTTCGATGCTACTCAAGTGTCACTTCCTCAGCAAGGCCATCTCTGAACACTTTATTTTAAATAGCACCCCCAATCTCCTAGATGCCCTCTCTCTCCTTACTCAGCTTTATTTATTCTCTTATCACTTACAACTGACCTTATGTTGCGTTTTTGTTTATGTGTTTGCAAGCACAAGGAATTTGCCTGTTTGCACATCGCTTCTTTGTTAACAAGTAAAGCATGCTTCACATGGAATAGGCATTCCACACGTTCTCGTGATATGACTAAATGAATGAATAGATGAGTTAACGTATGAATGCAATGTGTTCCACAAAAGGTTGGCAAGATTTGAAGACTTGAATACAATTCGCCAATGTCAAGATGCTTTTATATCCTGGAACAACCAGTCTTAAGTTTAGTAAAATGAAGGAAATTTGTTTCCAAAAGGGGAAAAGAAAAAGATGTGGAATTTCTTTCTAATTGAATTGCTACAAAACATAGCAGACTTTGTTAAAAATGCTATTGACTGACTACTCACATTTGTAGCTGTAGCTCACAGCACTCCCAGAAAAAATGCCTTGCTAAGGCAGGATTCGCAAGTATTGTTGTTTACTTAATTTATCTTCTCTGGGCATCAAAATTTTTATCCCCTAACCTAAGTGTCTGTGTTAGTTAAATTTCCCCAAAGAAAGAGGACCAAGAAGAGATGATAGACACATAGATACATAGATACATAGACAGATGGACCAACAGTTGATGATAGATAGATAGATAGATAGGTAGATAGATACATAGATAAATAGACCAATAGGAGATGATAGATGACAGACATATAGATGGATAGATAGATGGATGGTAGACTTATTATGGGGAATTGGCTCACAGAATTATGGTGGGCTAAAGGTCCCATGATCTGCTGCCTGCAAGCTGCAGCTTAGGAAAGCCAATGGTCTATTTCAGTCCAAATTCAACAGCCTGAGACCCAGGAAACCAATGGTGTAAATCCTAGTCCGAGAGCAGAAGAAGAGATGAGGCTTCTCAGGTCCAACAGTGAGGCAGAAAAAAAGGGGGTGAATTTCTTTTTCTTCTGCCTTTTGCTCTATTCAAGTCATCAACACATTGGATGATGACCACCCACATTGGGGAAGACAATCTACTTTCCTGAGTTCATTGATTTAAATGCTAATCATATCTGGAAACACTTTCACAGACATACTCAGAAATAATATTTAATCTGGGCATCTCATGACCAGTCAAGTTGACACATAAAATTAACATCACAGCATCCTTATACGACAATATCTGGTAGGTCTCTTTTAACTCAAGAACCTATAAAGATAATTTTCTTTTTTGAGAATGACTGAACCCAAATTGAGACACACTATAGTTGAGTATGTCTATTGAGACACATGATATACATATACAGTTAGTGGAAGGGGAACATACAGTAATTCCTGATAGAGGTCTCCAGTGCCACATTATAAAGAAATGGATTTTGCCCCATCTGAATTCTCTCCGTAGTGCATAGTTTTGTTGGAGACCATCACAGTCCACGCTAAAATGTCTGCTTCTTGCTTCGGAGATCGTTCAGTTTAGTAATTATGAACGTGGGATATGGAGTTAGTCAGACTGGCTTCAAGTCTCAGTCTTGAAATTGTAGTTGTATGATCTTGAGCCATTTACTTAACTTCTTTAAGCTCCAGTTATCCATTTAAAAAAATGAGGTTGGTAATTGTACATATTTCCTATGATTGTGAATGAGGCTTAAAAGCAATAAAATTGTGAAATGTTCAGTTTAGTACTCGGCAGACAGTAATAACTCAATAAATGTAAACCAGTATATAAAACAAAAATGAATAAATTTATGTTTATAGAATAAAATGATTTAATGTATAATTTTATGTGCTTTCTTGACATAAGGCTTTAACTATTTAATCTGTATCTGTTAATTTCTCAGGGAGACTTTAGTTTCTCTAGCATGCTCTGCAGCTTTCTGTCTTTTTACTAGATTGCTCTGTCTATCTCGAGCCACTCTATGGGAACATAGTTCTTTATTCAATCAATAATAGCCAGAGTTTTAATCCCCTTTTTGAAGGAGGATTCCCTTCTTGCTTGGCAGAGAGCATTCCCATGCTTCAGGGGCATTGCCACCATGGTACTTCCTGTGCAACACTACTAAACTTTCCCCAGGAAACCATAAGTCAGGGAGTTCCTATTTCATCCCTTCATGCTCCTTGTCTGGGATGCATAGGCTCCTATACACACTAAACATACTGTCTTCTGCTTGGTATTTAGTCCTGTATTGCCACAGCTGTTGGTACTGTATCAGATTTGCCCAAAGCCTAGTTAGGTCTAATATGCTTTGAGATTTGGAATAGGAATGTCAGCTCTTCAGTGCCAGAGGCACCACCTGAGGCTGCTGTGTGATTCAAGCATTTTCATCTCCTCCTGCTCTTTTGCTTTGAAATCAGTAAGGTTATGTGTAATCAAAGAACAAATATGATCACTCAAAGGAATTAGTGGCTGGTAAATTTAGAACTAACCCCTCATATGCGACTTCACACAGAGATTGTTTTTCATCTGTCTCTGCATGTCATAGAGCTCATCTAAATGAGAAGTACAAATGTTTTCAAAGGCAACTCCACACGCAGCTCAAAACTGTGAAATAATGGTGAAAAAGCAGCCTTTGGTGTAGTATCAGTTCCACCCTTCTGACTTTTCATTGCACTCAAGATGTGTTAATGACGTGACTGAGTTTTTAATGATTTTTAATTAATTGAACAAGGTTACACCATTTAGGAAAGAATATTTGAATATTCATAATATGTAAATAGTAAGCATGTAGAATTAAGAAGGACATGTTAATTATCTACCATATTAAACATATTGTGATAGGTTTTGGGGGAATATAAGGATGATGTCTCAGTCAACTTGGGCTGCTATAACAATATACCATAAAACTAGATAACTTATCAAGAATAGAAACTTATTTCTATAGTTCTGGAGGCTGTAAGTTAGAGATCAAGGTACCTGCATGATCGGGTTCTGGTGAAAGCCCTCTTCCAGGTTGCACGTGGCTGACTTCTCATTGTACCCTCACATGTTGGAAAGAGAGCTAACAGCTCTCTGACCTCTTCCTATAAGGGTACTAATCCTGCTCAGGAGGGCTCTACTCTCATGTCCTAATTACCTCCCAAAGGCCCCACCTCCAAATACCATCACAATGTGACTAGGGTTGCAGCATACAAATTTTGGAGGGACACAAATATTCAGTCCACAACAGATGACCAAAAATAGTTGCTGATCACAAGGATTTCATTATCGAGTTGTAGACAAGGCATAACTGTGTGGAATCATAACCTTCAAGTTGCTTGAGGAAAAGCTTACTGCTTAAGCCTGATCCTGCAGTACTCAGCGTGTCTGAGAAATATGCCATATTGAACAGAAAACAATCACTTTTTTACAAATGATATTAACATAAGGTGAAAGAAAGATTAGGAGAAAAAAACTTCCAGAAATCAATTCAAGAGAGTAAATGTATAAACTCTAAGTTCTGCTAAACCTCAATGTTTTATATATCCATTCCCATCACTTACAGTCTCTGAGGGCAGAGACCCTTTCAATCCAGCCTACTTCCAGAGTTATTTGTGCACTTCTGTTCCTGTTACCTGCTAGATACTCACTGAGGCTCAGTTCTTGTCTCCCTGGGACCCATTATTGACTCCATTTCCTTCATACCTTCTCAGTTCTGTGCTCCACTCTCCTGAGTACTGCCCTTACTTGAAGTTTGAATCTTATCTAGAGCAGACTTTTATTCTTTGCCTAGGTCTCTATACCTGCATTATTAATATTTTCTTCTTTCCTTTTCCTTTTGTTGCTCTAGTGAAAAATGTAAAGCTCAACACCACATGAGCTTTAGAAAACACCTTTCTGGAGCTATTACTCATGACACAACTGTTGGCTTATAGCAGTGGATCTTACTCAAAGACTAATATATATGGGAAGAAGCCAATAAACTCCAATTTATACAATTTAAAATTAAATAGAACAGTATTTGAAAGAGTTCCATGGGTATCACAAGAATGTGCCTGACGCATTTACAAATGATTGATTTTGATAAAAACTAGAAGTGCCATAAGTTCAGAAAAGAAAGACTTGTCTGGGTTCGGATTGGTCTGGAGCTGTCTCATGGATTGTAAAGAAATACAGTTGGTTTCTGAAGATGGATAGGACTTAGAAAGTGAAAATGATTGGGAAGGTTGTCCTAGATGAGGGAAATCTGTGATTAATGGTGGGTACATAAATGTCTTGTAAGTTGAGCTCCACTGAGAGTAGTAGGGTGTACGCAGCTGAGGTCTAATTACATCAAAATTCTCAGTCTGGATCTAATTTCTCCTTCCTCATTTGCCAGGTGAACCCCTTGGCAGTATATAGAAAATGTGTGTAGGTATGTGTGTGTGTCAGAACACCAATGAGTTTCTTCATGATGTAGTGAGATGCTGTTTCATTGTGAGCCTCTGTGCTGACTGTGGGGATTGGATTCAATTGCAAAGTAATGAAAGCATAGAGAAAGGCATATTACTATATTAAAGGATAAGCTTTCAAATATATTCCAAAGAACAGTTAGTGGCTTAGGGGAAATCTCATTTCACTTGCTAACTTTTCTAATGTGGGTCAGGTATATAACCTGTCTCTTGAGAGGATAGAGAAAGATGCTGAATAAAGCTGAGTGAGAAAAACCAACACAAAGAGAAAACGATGACCCTTCTCTTACCATTTTGTGTTTAGCAGTGATGTGAAAGCTAAATGGTGAGGTGTTTGTTGATATCATTGGTATTGCAAGTATACGTATTAAATGATGCGCATGCCTTGACTGTCATTTCTTGTTATCTTTATGGGTATATATAAGGCAACTACAGCTCCTGGTACTGTATTTTTCATGGAGATTTTTCAGTACTTTGCACTGATCTATCTGATTTATAACTTTTCTATTATATATAAACAGATTTCCCTTCTTTCTAATACCTAGGCACTCCAACTCTACTTTCCGCTATCAACTATGTTTCAGGTAACATTTTCCCCACTTTCTTTCCCTCCATTCCATTCCACAGTGTCAGATTTATTCATTGGCTCATTCAATATTCATTCATCAATAAAAGTGAGGGAAGACATCATAGAGAGAGAAAAGAGAGTAGAACTATGTGAAAAAAAGTGGGAAAGAAAGATAGCAATGGGATAAATATCCTTTTACACCATTCAGCGATCTAGAAATTTTAAAAGCTTCATGCTTTCTGCAGATTCTTCCATAAAATAAGTTTGATGGAAAAACAAACAAACTACCAATCACATCCCAAGAAAAATATCATTATTTTCCCCTTACATAAAACAAACAAAAAATATTTAGATGCTAAGCATCAAAGATGGTGAGTAAGAGAAGCAGACTCAATACCCTCAGAGAGGAGTCCTTTTCAAGAGAGCCTTCTTCTCTCTCTCTAAGGGGCACAATTTTCCTGTCTCCATCATTACTGGTACAGTGGTATAGGAAATACAGACTTTCCACATCTGGAAATCTCTCTTTTCACATGAACATTTAAAGCCACATGATTCTTTTATCTTGTTTTCAATGACCCTTGAGATAATGTGTGGCCATTATATTTTTCTGCAATAATCACGTTAAGCTGTAGTTGCAATTCTACCTTTAAGTGGAGACAAATAAAAAAAAGCAATGATCATAGGAGAATGGCATTCTCCTTCTTGATTCTATAGAGTGTCAATTAGAAATACCAAACAATGGCAACAGTGCTCCATGTGCAAATCATAGAAGAGACATTTGAGGGCATTGAATGACTCTGCTTCTAACTCCATCATAAACCAGCAAACTAGGACCCAAAGAGATGTAGTGCCACGACTAATTTCACAGGTTTCTTCCTGATTGCTGAGCTGAGACTTGAACCCAAGACCCTACCTTCCTGTGATGAATACTTTAAGTAATAAGAGTTTTATTCACCTGTGAGAAATCTCTCTCTGATGTTGGAGTTTTTGAAACATAAATGCATTTAGATTTTGCATTTGATGTTTCATAATTTGTTTGCTTTCTGCAAGAAAACCTGAAAATGATAAAGAAGCCAGAGAGCATTTTACCTAATGTCAATGATGCAGAAGATTCATTATTATTATACTAATTTTTGGTAATTTTTATTTACACTAAATCTTCAGTCACATTACTGTGGAAGAGTCTCAGTTGGGAAGGTGCTAGAAAATAGACACCACGTTTGTTTGGTCCTTGAGTAGAACCTATTATATGTCTAGGCTTTTGGGTTCTATTAATGATATAATATGAAATTTATGCCTCTAAGTAGAAATAATGCATTGCCTTTCTAGAAGAAATTTTTAAACATGCATTAATGAATCTTTATGGATATGTTGGACCACCACTTAACAGTCTAACTTGCCAGAGAACTTTGAGGAGCGTGCGATTTGAGGACACACCTCATGTTAGTCAGAACTCGACATTAATCAGGTCTATGGAGCTCAGCCAGCCCATGTGGGTCCCTCTTTGCCCGTGGCGTAGAGGAAGGTGTCTAATGAAACAACATGAGCTTAGAAGTCATAACCATCTAGGTTTAAGCCTTTTGCCATTTCTTAAGTGTATGGCCCTGGGGAACCACTTACCACCTTTTAACTTCAGTTTTCACCATTGACAAAGAGCACAGTAACACTTATCTCACAGAGTGATATAAAGTTTAAACAAAGTGGATGTGTATGAATGCATTCTTTAACATCTTAGGCATTATTATTATAAGATCAATATGTTAATCATATTTTTAAAAATTTAAAATTGATGTAATTTTGAAAACTTTATGATTGGGGGCTCCTATAATAATTCTTGAATAAGGAATACTGTAATTGCAAATAATTTCAATGATTTTAAGAATCTCCAGTATGTTGCCTAACCCCCAGTGAATTGATTTTAATTATTGGTCAATGAAATAAGCAAAAACATATGATAAAATAATTGAATGGATAATTCTGCCTTTCAACTTATAATTTGCCAGTGGCCTCAGAGCATGCTATTATAGGAAATGAAGTAATCTTCGCAAGGCATTTCTTGAGCTATAAGTAAATATGTAGAATTTCATACTCAAAATGTAATCTCATAACGACAGTAATGACAACCAACAATTCCAGTAAGGCTACAAGACTGAGTTGTTAAGGTACTAGTAGACAAAGATAGCAGGTCATTGGGAAAACAGCAAGAGTCTTAGAACCAGACATTCATGGTTTCCTCATGTGAATTATATGACTTTGGGCATGTTATTGACCTTTCTGGCCTCAAGTGCCTTTTCCATGAAGTGGAGGAAATAATACCTAACCACTAAATTCAACATCAGAGTAACATGAGTGACCATGTGTAATGTTCTGGGAACAAAGCAGGCATACTACCAATGTCAGTATTCTTTCACCATCCTTAAAATGTTTTCCAATTCTTTAGTTTCATACTGGGTATACTAAGAGACAGTTTTTGAAAACTGTATTAGTTTAATTTGTTAGCTTACTGGTAAATAATGGGATGCAAGAGTGAAAAGGATCAAACACTAACTGTGAGAGTGCCTTGTAGACATTATCTAGAAAGTGTTGCCAACACTTTAGCATATATTAATCAAAGAATTTGTTTGCGTTAGAGAGGTTAACATCTGAGATAACCAGAAATTAAAGGGAAAGTAAGATCTTTCTACAAATATACTCTTTCATGAATTAATTCAAATATTCCTACATGTAACATTTTTCCCGAAGTAGCTCAACAATACCCTTAGGTTAGACGTTTAAACATTAATAATAATAATAACAATGACAACTAGTAGTAATAGTAGCTATCATTTATTGAACCCATACTTGAAATGTAATCTCATAGCCCCAGTAAAAACATCAAAAAATTCCAATAAGGCTACACGACTAAGTTGTTAAGTTATCAAGAGACAAAGACAGCAGGTCTCTGTGAAAACAGCAGGGGTCTTAGAATCAGACATCCCTGGTTTCCTCGTGTGAGTTATGTGACATTGGCATGATATTGACCTTCCTGGCCTGGAGGGCAATGCTGCTTCCCACTGCAGGCTTCCAAGAGCAGGTATTTTCCCTTTGCACACTCTGGCCCTTTGTCACTGCCTCATTCACTCCACTCTAGTAGAAGTGAAGTGACATAACCACTTGGTTACTTTGGGAAGAATAATTGCATGCTTGATTTAGTTTCACTCCTTTCTCTTTTGCTAATAAGCCTATCCTCAAAAACCACACATTTTCCTCTATTCCTCTATATTGCCCATGAATGGAGGGTAAATCTGCCTACTTCTGAGATCCAGGATTAGCAGCAGCATTTGGTTAACCAATTGAGAGCAACACTTGCCAACCTGGTCTCTGGTATTATTTTGGCCTCCATTTTGTGGCCTTAATTTTTTTTTCTTGACTTCTTCAGATTCACATCAGGGTAAGGGAGGACAATAGTAATTTTATGATACGTTTGTCAAAATGCCAATGTTAAATGCATTGGCTAGAGATATTGAAAATTAAAACCAAAATCGCAGAATTTGGGGCAGCAAAGTATGTACATGGAGAAGCCTTGGTGGTTTAAGGATGTGTGGTTTGGCCTTCATGTTCTGACCTTGGTGATTTGTAGAGGCCAGTTTTAGGTTCAGGAGAGGTTTTACATATTTTAACCCAATTTTATGTTATTTGGGCTGTGGTAGATGATTGTAGCTTGTGGTCTTTTTGTCCAAAAGCAAATAGCTATTTCCCTGGAGGCAGAGATTTAAAAACGGCCCCTGGGCTTCAGGAAAGGTTCTCAAGGGGGGATGTTAATGAGAGGGGGACTGTGAGAGATGGTTTGAAATGAGGGAGAGAATGTGAGCACCTCAGTGAAGTGGGATGAGGTCACTCAGCTCGCAGCAGAGGTGCAGAGTCGGGCAAAGACTCAAAGCTCCAGGGCTTTGAGTTCCAGAGTGGGGAAGCTGCAGTCTCCTCTGAGGGCACAAGTTTTTCTAAGGAGATATGGCTGAGGCCAATGTTCTCCTGCAGGAAGAGTACAGGTCTCTTAGATCTCAGTGGGCAAAACTATATTTACTGCTTTCAAATTGCCAGGGAGTGAAGTCCTGCATACGCCTCTCAGCACGAGTGAGGTTTTAGCATTAGATTGTTATTGCCAGCCATCTCTGGACCAGATGTGCCAAATTCCATTCTGCGTGTAGGGCCGAGAAAATAACTGTAGGAGGATAGTCCACAAATTCATAATCACTTCCTACTTCTTAGTTTCAGGGTGGCACTAGACTGGTTAACTCCGGGTTGAAGGAGAAAACTTTGGTAGGAGGCAGGTTTCTTGGCAAGAGGCACTGGAAATGTCCACTACGGTAGGGGACTGAAAATGCATATTTAGAAGAGTGTGCACCTGGCCCCTGAGCTGCCACCTTTACAAACTTCAGAACTTTGTAAGCAGGCTAAGCGTCACTCTCAGAGACAGGAGGCTGGGTGCACAAATGGATTATCCCCTCAGAAATGTGAGTGCGGAGCACCCGAATTAACTTCTTACTCGAAGAGTTCTCCCAACTGAGTTTAAATTCACATGGCACGGATTTAGAACACCTGGAACACACTAAGTGGTGTCCTGGCAGGGCTACAGCTAAGAAATTTTTCTCCTTCACTCAAAAGGAGTTTATTCTCTGGTCTTTGGCCTTATTAATATCAGATTCTGGGAACATTTTTTTTTCTGGCGTAACTGTTTTTGGAACTGAGGATTGGCTTGGTACCTTAATGTAAGAAGTACGATAATTTTTGTGTCTTACTAACTCTTTTAAAAATGAGGGCCTACAAATTGTAGTTGAACTAACACAGGTTCTCAGACCATTAAAAGAATTTGACTCATTCCAGAGAGGAACAGTGTGAGCTCTATCTCCTGATAGAACCCAGGGCTTCCCACGTGTGAAGAATCCTTCTAGCTGGGACTGAACTGAAGAAGTTGGAGAGGATGAATTTTGCACTTCTGTCTTTTTGAATTTTGTTTAAAAGAGTCGGAGAACCTGATTTCTTGAGTATGAAAGTAGGTTGTATATTTAGTCTTTAATTTCTTTCCACAAAATTAGTAGGGGTTTGCATTCAAATATTAACATCTTGACGTTGGCATCTTGGAATATCTTAATGTTACTTAATCTCACTGCAGAATCCCTAATATACTATGTTATGTGGCAGGAAATATTACTGGATAAGGAATAGAACAGGGGGTGAAATTGGGCTTTAGGGGCTGAGTGGCCTTGGATTGGGTGTAATTAATACATGATTCTGATCCATTTCAGAACTTTGGAGGAAACTTTATATTATCCACACATAATACCAAGAAAATGCTCAAAAGAAAAGTGGCTAGAATGTGGGAGTGACACCCTGAAAATGGGAGACTTTCCAAATACACTTCTGATCACTTCTCCTGAGAGAGACAATAAACTCCCATTTTGCTAAACCTTACGTGTTTATGGGAGTAAAGAGCAGAGCAGCTCTTTTCCCCACTCCTGACTTTCATCAGGAGGATTTCCCTTGAATGTTCCTCACCTCTTGCACTGCTTCCCTCCCTTCATGCCTCCTCACAGAGAAGGAATAAGAGCCATATTACCTGTGTTCAAATCCTGCCAACACCTCGTAGTAAGTGCACGACACCAGGAAAATTAATTAACCTCCCTGTGCTTTCTATTTCTTATGTATAGAATGCGGATGTTAATAGTTTCTAATTTATGAAGTTACTATATGGATTAAACCAAATGTTATATATAAAGCGGTCAGAACAGTGCCAGTTCATACAAAGCGCTGTTTCAGTGTTAGCTATTGTCTGTCAAATTTGCCTTCAATTTTCTTGAAATTACATTTGTTCAAACTTTTGAAGACTGCTCTGCCTGTTTGAAATGATGGAAATAAATGAGAGACTAATTTCTTTTCTCATTGCTTGTATGCCTCAATTTTCCTCAAATCATGTCCTACTGCAATGTCCCTTTGTTCATGGTCTGCATATGAGAATAAGCAACCTATAAATGATCCTGGAGCATTTGTGAGCAGGAAAGTCTGGGACTACTGAGACCTCACTGTAACAGCTCTTCTTTCCATTATGAAATCTAAACTATCTGAGATGAATATTTGGGAGAGGATTTTACATTTAGGGGGATAGGAGGAGGTATAAACTAGACAACCAGGAGAGCGAATGGATTAGGGAAACTAGTACGATTTGCAGGGAGCACTAAGAGCCTACTGGAGGTTAGTGTTCATGAATAAAAAAGTATAAAGAGGCTCAGACGAGGCGCAGACCAGGTGGAGTGTTGCATTTCTCCAGGCTCGGTGTTTAGACAGGCAAGTATGATGGCCTCCACACCATCATGGCAGGATGGAGAGTGGCCTACAGAGCCTGGTAAGACTTCCTGGTGTTCTTGGTAAGTGCTCCCAGTAACACCCCACAGCTTCCTTCCAAGCCTCCTAAATTAAACACTAACAAAAGAAATCTACTAATATATCAAAATATCATTATACTTTGTCCAAGTAGTGTTAATTTCAGGAATTTTATCATAAAATCTATCAATATAGTTCATTATATCAACATGTTTAGGGATAAAATTAATATGACCATGTGATAAACACACATATATTAATTTTTTCAGAAATTCTAATAAAAATTATAATTAAATTGCAGCAGAAGAATAAAGACTTTACCAATATCAAAATTGTTACCATAGATAGACACCAAAACCATTTCATTTAAATTCAGGAACTATGTAGGGATACCCACCATCACTATTATTCTTCAACATTGCCTCAACATTTCTAGCAAATGCAATCATGTAATAAAATAAAATGATATTCATAAAAAATGAAATATAAGAAATAAGACTTATGGATGATTTGATTTTTTAAGTAGACAGAAACAAAGAACTCTTGTCAAAGAATAAATTAATAGAATAAATAAGACAATAAAGTACCTGCACATTTGATAAACAGAAGTCAGCAATTCGATATTGTTTCTAATTTAGCAATGAATATCTAGCAAAAGAAAGAAAAGAAAACATTTTTCAATCATATTAGCTACAAAAATTATAAAATGCACATGAATGAATTTAATAGAAAAGGCACAGGACCTACATGTATAAAATCTTATTGAAAGATATAAAACACAATGAACCAATTAAAACCATATCATAGGCTTGAACAGGAAGACTTAGTACCATTAATTAATTCCAAAATTTAAAGAGCAAATGTTAATACTGTCATAACAGAATCCCAAAAGAGCTGAACTTCTAGGGAAGGAAAGAGGGAGTTTGAGAGGAATTAAAAAAAACGGAACTTATAGTTTATATGGACAAATAAATGCCTAAGAATCACCAAGAAACTTTAGAAAAAGATAGTGAATAGAAGCTTCCTTATCAGATATCACAAGATATGATAAAGCTTTTGTACTTAACACATCACTGGGACTGAAGTGGAAAAATAAAGCAGTGAAACAAACTAGATAATCCAGAAATAGGTCCTAGTATATATGAGAGGTCCTAGTATATATGAGAACATAGCACATGGAAGTTGTTCAATAAATGCTACAATCAGCATGACCATCTCTGTGAGCATCATGATCATTATTATATAATCCAGATACCATTATCGTCTTCACGTTCTTCCAATACATAGTCCTTTGAATAAGCTCATATCAATATTGTTTGAATGGAACTGATACAAGAGTGAGACATCAATAATTAACTACATTATATTAAAAAAATGATTCTGGAGAACTATGTGGAGATTTTTGACCAGTTGTGATATATTTATAGATAAGTGAGGTAACACATGTGAAAGCTCTTTGCAGATGATAAAGTACTTATGTAAGTGTTCTTTTGGACATTAGTATTATTTTATATCCTGCAAGGTCAGATGGATATGACACAGTAATTTACAGTACATGTGACACATCCATGTTGGTAAACGTGCTAAATCATTGCTCTGTCTGTAGGAATCAACAAGGCAATTTTGCATTTCTAAATGTTCAGGCACACTTTTGTAGGTAAGGGATCACGAAAGGGGCACTGTTAATATTCTCCAGAAGACCAAATCTATTCTGGTAAAGATCTATATGTGCCTACCTCCTATGAGAAGTAATCCTGAGATGAGATTTATATTTACATATTTGACTTCAAGGAACATACAAGCTCACACCAGGTGAGCCTATAACCTGAATGATTTGCCTTGGTTCCATTAAACACTACCTCATCTTGTACGTATTTTCTTAGAGGTAACAAAAGAAAGTGGAATAGGTTTTACTTCTGATGATGAATTATTCATTGTTGACTTTGTATAAACCCTGGGATATTGTTTACAGGCTCTGCTGAGCTTTTTCTTCAGGTCTTAATGGTCCAAAGTGTTAAAAATATTTTATAGCCTAATTTACTTTGGAAGCTCTTCCATTCCTTCAGAAATCAGAGCACTGGATACATTATTTTATGTTTTAATAGAGTCATTATAGTAGTAGACAGTGGGAAGTGAGGAAGAAGTTTACTAGCTGGTCTCTAAGTGTCTTTAAAGTTTGTAAATTCTGTATGCAATTAACATGGCTTACTTTGTGATGTAACAAGACGTTTGTTCTCCTGTTTTGCTTCTTTTCAGCTATGTGCAAAGACCTAATGGATCAATCATTTTAAAGCCTGAATGTGATCCTATAGGGGCAATATTTCGGCTGTTGTTAAGAATGCTGCGTTGTTCACCTTTCAATGTAGAAGTACTCTGTTTGTAGTTGAGAATACAGATCATATAGGCTGAAAATAAATCCATCTTTTTATTACAAACTGTGACCTGGACATTAACTATGTATTAAAAAGCAAATGTTATTCTTTTGTGCTATACCTCTGCTTCAGATTGGTTCTGATCTCAATGATCCACAAGAAGTAAAATTCAGTTGGGTGCCTACTATGTGTCAAGTGCACAATTGCTTCCATATATGTTGTTTCATTTAATCTGTATTAACCCTCTGTCATTTAGATATTATCCCCTATTTTACAGGTGATAAAACACAGACAGAATCTGAGGACTTTACACAAAGTTTCTCAAAAATTATCTACAATTAAGTCTCTGCGGGTTTTTTCTTCATAAAAATAGGATTACAGTCTGAGTTGAGACGTCTGAAAAAATGTAGCATACTTTTGACACTCTTTCCTTGAACTTTCAGAATGAATAACTATACATTCATGTGCTAAAGATACCCCTGCTGTGGGAGAATTGACCATGATATGCAATATTTTACACACTACAATGTTTAATTGGTTATGGGAACTCACTGGCAATGGCTCTGCAAATTCAGCTTAGGAAAAAATGATTCAAATATGACAAAAACGATAAAAATTCTGTAAATATTCTTTTCATGACAAGGGAAGAAGAACAATTCCTTAAGCAAATCTCTATTATTTTGTGGCTTTTATCATCATCATCATCAATTGGAGTAATCTTGGTTATTAAAATATTAGTTACAAGTGACAGAAATCTATTTAGATAACAACAAAAAAGAATTCTTTGGCTTATATAACTGAAAAGTTCAAGAATAATTTTCAAGTAAAGCTGAATCCAGAGATTCAGCAAGTCCTTGAAATTTTCTCTCCATCTCTCAAGTCTGCTTTCTTTGTTGGCTTCACGCTATGTTTGATTATGTCCCTGTGGTAGCAAAGTTGTCTCCTGGAAATTCAAGATTAAAGTGATCCTTAGTGCTTTTGTTTCAGAACATTCCTCACCATGTAACTTGTCAGTCTCCACAATATGTTCTGACTGGGTCCACTTGAAGCGTGTTTTGAGAACTCGGGTTGCTTGGATAAGAACATGCTAGACCTCATGCCCACTTTTGTGGGAAGTTGTCAAGGCTGTTCCTGAAACTAAAAGAAGGTAAGTAAATCTTGAACAAAAAAAGCAGTGTTCCAAAAAAATTATAAAAGGTGTCATACATTTGAGAACAAATTCAGAAAGTATATGATCTACTTTTATACCATGACTTTTAGTAACAGGTATAAGACTACATCCTCAGATCATTTCATTTTCTCTTCTGAATACATAGACCATGTTTTGTTTCCGTGTTTAACTACATTTTAGATCTAACAATGCAGGACATAATGAGCAAATCTGGTGAACCATGTGTTGGGAAGGAGGGAGGAGGAGTGGGAGACAAAGGTCCACGTCGTTAGTCACCAGTGAAAATATATTTAAGTTGGGTGGTCCATTATAGAAAGTTGGATTCAGAATTGAAACACCCACACAGTTCCATTTCAGAAGTGTACAAGGAAATAAATGTGAATCTGGAGAATCATACTGGACTATCCAGGAAAAAAACTAATGGAAAATGTAACGGAGTTTAGAAAAATGATAGGTGTTTAGTGGGAGAAGTTTTGCGTCAAAGCAACTCATACAGAAGAATCTGATATCAAGAGAGATGGGAAGTCAAATTTCGGAATTCTGTCATCAAAAAGAGAACACAATCATTTAAAATTCATAAAAAGATTGAAGAAAAACATACTGAGGTATTATTAGAAATGCAATGCTCAAATGTCATTGTTAAAATAAGTTTCTTGTCATTAAAATGAACACATGAAAGAGATCCTTAAAAGCAAGTATAACAAGTAAGTTTCATTATCCAACATTCTCCTCTTTTCTTCTTAGGGCTTTCCGAAAGGCAGAATTAAACTTTTAGCATCTTCAAAAAGTTGTTTATGCTTCCCTAAAGTAAAATAATATTTTTCCTAAGTAATATCTGTTTTCAAGAGTTTGTATGACATCACAGAAGCACAACAAAACCAATTACTCAAGGAGAGATCAATTCACCATTGTATAAAATTTGATAGGAAACTTTCTATATAATGGAGATGCCTTCTTAAGAATTTGCATTTTGAGACAAATCTGAATTCTCTGAAGAATGCTAAAACCACCACTCATTTATCGTTCTACAGATTAATTTTGTGGCCTGTGTGGTGTATGAAAAATATGTGGTATATACTTAACATGCAAAACTTAGCCACAAAACTTAGGATTTTCAGCACATTGCCTAGCATATGTGCTTTGTTTTTCTTGTTCAGGAAGCAGTGCCAGAATTCTGATAATATAATTATCTCAAATATTTCAGCACATGATTTTAATGAGCAAACCCATGGACCTGGCAGAACTAAACCCTTTATCTCAAGTAATGGAGCTATTAATATTCAGTTTTTTAAATTCAGTTTTTGTCTGTTAAAGAGATTGACATTTATTATCACAGTTTTAATGATAGAAAGAATCTCCATAACTTTGCTTTTAATTGGTCTCAGGTCAACAGCTTTGTAATTTACAAAGCCCTCTACCTGCAAATTGAAAATAATAGAAACTGTTACATCCTTGATATAAAGAAAGAATAACATGTCTAAAGCTTCCCAATTGTCCTCCTGGTCTAGCTTTACCAATTCCTTCATTCCACAAAGATTTATTTAAAAACTACCATAGTCCCATACATATATTACTTCGATACCCACACTAAGGGAAACTGAAAGGCAGATTTAAAAGGTAGGATACTAAGACTAACTTACTTTATTCTCTCACGTCTTTCAGGTGAGAAAAAGCCTTTACCATAGACAACCTCTTCTCAAACATCTTCATTTCCTTGGTGGGACTCTGCATTCTCTTTTAAGCCAGAGAATTTTCATAGCTTTCTATATGATGCAAATCAAATATGTATAATTATTTATTTGAGTTGTAAATTTTTAACTTTCCTCAATTGGCTATGAAGGATTGTATCGAGTACACATTCATATTTTGATGTGTGTAGGCTGGACACAAATGGATTTAATTTAATACTTGCTTCCAAGATATTGGAAGTATCTGCTCCCCTGGGAACATTTATAGTGCTGTATGTCCAGGTGTTGTCTGTAATAAGAAGAGCCAAGATCTCACAGAATTCAAATCAGAAAATAAGATAGAATTCTCAGAAAGAAATGTCAAAAGCTCTTCCTTTCCGCCTCTCTTGACACTCACCCTAAGAGTCTGTTATGGTGATTGGAGGAGGGATAAGATGAGAAGCTGGTGTAGAAGACATGGTCTCTGCACAGAAATACAGCCTATACAAATGAAAAGATCTATTCCTGTAAGTTGAGCTTGGGGTGTGCAATTTTCAGTCCTCAGGATGCCAGAGCCATTCAGATATCTATCTCCTTCACATGAACTCAGAACTGTACTGGCATCACAACTCTTAATGTGAATGGTCTTTTGGAAATAATAGTGCCTATAATAGAATTATATGCAAAAATTGCTATGGAGTAATTGATTCTTTGGGAATCAGGAAAGCTCATAAGAGGAAGTACCATATTGTTTGGTGACAAGAAGAAGTTTACCAAAAACAAACAGGCAGGAGGCATATTTCGGGTCCAAAGAGCTCATCTGCCAAGTGCATTAAACATACAACGAAGACAAATTAAAAGATAGTAAGTTTCAAGATGAACAAATTATTTACATTTTCTCGCATGAGTGCAAAATGAAACCTCAATTTCAATCAGCTTCTTTACCAACATGCCAATGGAAACTGAACAATAAAGGCTTGGATAGTTTTCATGAAGTACATTACAATTATTAGGAAAAACAATAATTTCAAGAAAGCAGTGAAATAATTTGCTAGTCAAGTACAGCATTGAGTTCTCAAAAAGGAGGACCCAGTTGTTCAGGGTTTCTTAATAAAGTCCAATGGAAATGTAAATCTTTTTTCAGATTTATTTACTGAAGAACTGTATTCACAACTCTGATGTCACCGTTCTCTAGCAATCAAGACCCTCTTGCTTTCCACACCCTCCTGCAGCGTTGGACTCGACTTGCCTGACCTCATTTATACTAGGTTCACAGTTGTGTCTATGCTCCTGCTCCCTATCACTTATCTACCTGACACCCACTGCTTTTTACTTACCTGTTGAGAGTTTCTCCACTTTAAGGCTTTAACTTTGCATTACTCCTGCTGTGACACTTAACTTTAGGACTCAGTTTTTTCTATGGATTGCTGTTTGACTTAGACAGTAATCTAGAAAAAGGCATCCCATATTCAGCTATTATCCTCCACAGAATATAACTAATGGCTGCTTGTAGATATTTTCCTTATGTAAAAGCAACTATTTTTCAACCTTACTACAGATTATTAAAATGATTAAAATGTGATGTTATAGTGACCTATTAGGGCATAATGGTTCAAACCATTCACAGGCATGCAAAGCGTATAAGACTATAAATTTCTAAAAGAATCTCCAGCTTATTTGTCTCTTGTATTTCTTATACTGCGATTCTCACTCCCTTCATGATAGGAAAATGTGTAATCATAAATCTGTGTTGGCTGCAGTGTCAAAGCAAGATTACACTGGGGGAAGAATCAAGTCCCTGCTCTATTGGAGCCGACAAAGACCATAGCATCAATCTGACCCTTTTATAACCTTGTTCTGCAGGCCTCACTTCTCCCATCTCTCCTGGAGAGTGTGAGCAGGTCCACCTATCATGTTTTTGCTCAATACAGTGGCATGTGTTTGCAGAACATCTTGTTTTCCTCTTATTCATATTTTGACTTGGCATTTATAGCAGTTGGGTGAAGAAGAAAAAAAAAACACAGTCTGATTTGTCTGCAACAGACAGTCTAATTAAATTGGAGGGGAGGGACAGATGCCCAAAGCTGCTGAACTGCTCATAATACAAAACATGGCAGCTTTAGTTTGAAAAATCAAGCAAGATGGTGCCAACAATTTCTGCTCAGTGAACTAGCTGAAGTATGTAATTATGTTAAGTTCTCTTATTTTAATTCCAATTTCACATATATCGCTGATGCATTTGAAAAGAGCTTAGAAGGCCATTATTTGGGCTGTGATAAAAGAATGTTATACACTTGATTCAGAAATGCTGTAATTTTTTTCTGACTCAGATTTTTCAATATTAAAAGTGTTATTTTTACAAAATAAATATTTATGCATAGAGGTTTTTTCATCTTTTAAAATATTTCCCTATATGATTCAAATCAACATCAGTTCTTTGACACTTAAGAAAGGCATGCAAACAAGAGCTCCAACTGCTGTTTGTAATATTGGAAACCTGAAGCAAACCTTTATGAGCATGAACACTTATGAACAGAAGCACAAACAGCTTACATCTCTAGTGGCAAATCCTCTCTGTCAAGCTGTTCTGCAATCTGTACTTCCAGTACAACGTCATTCTTCAAAATCACTGTGGGCACTCATGTTGTTACTGAGGGACAAAAGTTAATCTCTCACTGATCTGTTTGTCTATTTTGTGCCATCCTACCTCAAAAGTTACAAAGGCTACAGGCATCACCACCCTTCAAGTGAAAATATGTTTGCACACTTGCAGGTAGCACATGTTGAATTCAAAATCACTTTTTCAAAATAATTTACAAGATTCATGCCCCCATTTGAATGCAAAAAATTTCAAGAGACAATTGCCACAAAATCATCATTATAAAAATTCAATGATGAGCTAACGACACAAAGAATCCTAATTGAAATAAATTCCAAAAAGTCCCAAGCTCTTTACAGGAGAGAAGATATTTACGTCTTTTCCATCCTCAAGAAAATTAAGCAAAGAGCAACAACAAAACAAAAGGCAAGAAAATGTGATCCACGATCAAGAGAGGAAACAGTGAATGAAAGCAGACACAGAGATGGCCCAGGTGGAATTTAAATTAAAAATGATAAAAGTCCAAAGAGCCTAGTGGAAAACATGTACAACAAGCATGAAGAAATGGAAAATTTCAAGAGAGATTTGGAAACTATATAAAAAGGAAATGCTATATATGATGAGTATACCACAATAACTTATGAAAATAAATGCTTACAATAGTTTAATGTTGTTTTGACATGCAATACAAAATATATCCCTAATTAATAAAAGCAACAATAAGACACACTGTTATGATCTATCTTTGTTATTCAAACACAGTAAATTAAAAAAGAACTGCAACACCTGGTTAAAGAGACAAGTTTACCTAAAGCAGTAGCCTCCAATCCTTCTTGAAATATCATTTTTAAAAAGCTATTTTTAAAAAAGGAATAAATTCAACCAACAAAGAGAGAAACATGCTGGAAGCTGAAACCAGATGGAAAAGTAGTAATTGATTAAATAGATCCAAGAAAGCTGAATCCTAATGCAACAATGAAAACTGCAAATCTCTCAGATGACCCAATACATACTAAAGAACCAAAGACTCAGGGGTTGGCTGTATCAGGTACTTATGAAAATTGGAATAAAGGTAGTAGAATAAAATCAGGAAGATCAGTTGAAAGTCCCTTTAGACCCCCAGATCACCTCCCTTCCTCTGCATAGCTAAGGATCTGCTACCTTATACACATGCACATGCACATACACACACACACACACACCACCTAGGCAGATGATTGGTGGTTTGTTAATAGAAGAGGGCAAATTAGAATATCTTTGATCTAAGTTGAACACTAGAGTGCTATACTAAAAACAAGGAAATTGAGGGCAAATTTAGACACTAAATATATTATCTTACCAGGATCCCAGAACTGAAAGCCATAATTTATGTCCTACAAGCCACTTGAAAGGGTTTTCCTGGGAGACTGACCAGCCCAAGAGAAAAGTCCTGAAGGTAATAACATCAAGGATTTCCCCAGTAAGCAGCCCTGCTGGATGACCCTACAGGAAGCCCTTAGTCTTTGCCACATGAATACAGCACCCAATCAGTTTTTTAGTATCCCTCTTAAATATCAGTCTACAGTCAAAAACGAACAGAATCTGAGGCACAGGTCTATCATTAAAGACAAAAGCCAAGACAAACACAAATAAATAACAGAAAAGAGATTACAAAGAGAGAAGAAAATTGCACACACACACAAATTTAGATATTTTCAGAGAAATAAAAGGAATAAGAATATACTGAGAAAAAGGGAACAGATAACAAAGAGACAAATCTTTGGAAAATAAACATATATTAGAAATGAAAAAAGTCAATAGGATAAATAGAAGATAGAGGCGAGGAAATCTCCTTGAAAGTAGAACAATGACACAAAAAATAAGAAAGGGGGCTGGCCTGGTGGCATAGTGGTTAAGTTCTCGTGCTCTGCTTCAGTGGCCTGGGGTTTGCAAGTTAGGGTCCTGGGTGTGGACCTAGCACCACTCATCAAGCCATGCTGTGGCAGCATCCCACATAAAATAGAGGAAGATTGGCACAGATGTTAGCTCAGTGACAATCTTCCTCAAGCAAAAAGAGGAAGATTGGCAAAAGACGTTAGCTCAAGGCCAATCTTCCTCACCGAAAAAAAAAAAAAAAATAGGAAAGAAAATAAAATAAACCAGAAGACCAAACCAGGTTTCCTAACATCCTGTTTCAAAAGAAACAACAGAAAAATGGAGAGGGAGAAAGGAAAAGAAACAGCAAAACAATTCAAGAAAATGTTCCAGAGCTCAGAGTCATAAGATTCCATATGGAAACACTCACCTGGTATCCAGTGCAATGATGAATATAGCACCACCAAATAGGATTGTCTCATATGGCCATACAGGTTGTAAAATGCACAACTTTAGGGGTAAAATTGTAGACAACAAAGAGAAGGAACATCCTTTAACATGCATCTTCTGTAATGGCGCCCTGGAATTTTGCAGTACAGTGGCCCTTCTCAGTAATCTACGTCATTGTGAAGTTTCAGAAAGCAAGATAAAGGGAAGGGCCCATGAAATTTCTGAGAGGGGAGGAGGCTTCACATGAAGATATTGGATTTCTCAACAACAATGCTGGAAGCCAGAAAACAACAGAGAAAAATCTTAAAAACTGTAAGGGAAAAATGTTTTCCTCCTTTGAATCCTATTCAAACAACTAAGTGTGAGCATAGAACAAACAAACAAACAAAAAAGATATTTTCATACACTTAAGCTGTCAACAAATGTACCTCCATGTGCTTAGGATGTTCCTGGGTATCTGATCCAGCAATATCAAGAAGGAAAACAGAACTATGGATATCATGGGATCGAGGAAACCGGAGATTCAAATTAAGGGAGCAAAGAATAGAATTCTTAGTGTGATGGTATATGGAGATATTAATATAAAAACCATCAGACCTAGGAATGAACCAGTCTAGGTTGGAACAAGAAACTTTTGGAAAGAATTTCTTCAAAAATATGAAACTGATAGAATAACTAATGTGACTAAATGAAATGAGAGGAAATTACAAAATTAGGGAACAAATTGGGAATACGTAAGTGAGAAGTGTTTGGAAAACTAACCAAGCATTTAATAAGGGCAATTATTATCTCTAAGGAAGAAAAACAAAACTACGCGAATGAAACGTAATCATGTCCTACCATATGGCTCAGTTGGGAAGGCAGCTACATAATCATGAAAGTTATAATAATGTAAATATTAAATATAGATGGTACCAAAATTATAATATAATGATAATGGCAAGATGGGGAGATAGAAAGGGAGGGGAGGGTGGTGGGGTTCTGCATGAAAAAGAGTTAATCTTCCTCTTCCATACTGGGAAGTAAATTGCTAATGCAAAAAAAGGAAAATCAAGAAGTAGTAGAGATACAGAGGGAATACTAAAAGAATGAGAGTTGCAAATAGTTGCTTTTGTGAAATAGGAAGCGTGGGGCGGGATGGTGATACTGCTGCTGTGGAACAAGGCCCATGGAACTATTTCTCTCTTTAAATTGTGTGCAGAATATACGAAAACCTGCCTTATGGATAGTATGTGAGTCTTCTAATTAATCATTTGCTGTAGAACTAGCATCAGTATTTATGGTAGCTATATATATGTGCATGGACCACTTCCTGGATTCCTGAGAAGCAATTGTGTTTCCTGCTAAAAAGTGTCAACTGGCTGGTCAGTCAACTTGCATAAATCTTACTAGTACCAGTCCATGGGATTAGACATTATATCCTCAATCTACATAAATATTCAGGCCCTATTTGAAAAGGACTATCAGGAACCACAAGGATGCTACTTAAACTCATTTCAAGTATCATCTCTACCTAGAACCTCATAGCTCTTTGAATCCTGTAATTTCAACTATGACAGTATAATTTTGTGCTTAAAATCTCTGGAGTGGTTCAGAGTCTGAAACTGGACTGCCTGGATTCAAGCTTTGGGTCTAGAACTTACTACTTCCATGACATTTGGCAGTTGCTTAACCAAGCTGAACCTCAGTTTATTGATTTATAAAGTGGGATCAATAGCAGTGCCTACCTCAAGGGATTGGATGTTAAATGAAATTATCCATTTAATGAGTTTAGTGTAGTACGTGGCATTTAGTAAGTTCAAAAGTGGTGTTAGCTATTATTTTTAATACCTTCTCAGCTACAGGCTTAAAGGTCTATCATTCCCCCTAAATTCTTCAGCTTCTTCAATAGCCCGGGCCACTTAGTTTCCAGTTTTGCCAACTACCCAGTAACTTGGAGCTTTGGGGCTTTTACACAAATGGAAATAGAGGGGTTGTCTATGGCTTTCTAGACATCTTCAAAACAAATATGTAAATTGGGTTCAAACAGCCAGCTTGGATTACATACCAGAAAATGATTCCAACACTCACAAACACCTTCTATAAAAATAACAAAAAACCAAAAAGACAAGACCATGATCAAATACAGTAAAAGCAAAATAAAATTCCACAGGTACGACTTTAACTTTTTATTTAAATATATTTTGGTCCTGTATAATTTTCAGGAAAAGACAAAACACCTGAAAAGAAGGTAAATATATAAAGCAAGTAAGAGTTAAACATTCTGCACCAGTCTGGAAAGAGAGACTGAGAATGAACATAAGATTTTAAGAATAAACAAAGTTTTTCAGCTGTAAGGACAGCATAAATCCACATACATAATTAAAACACTCACTAATAATCTAAGATGTGGCAGCAAGTTGATTGCACCTGCACCCTCAGAATCCTGAAGTTCCTGAAAAATTCTAAAATATCTATGAGTTTTGCTTCTAATTTCAGTTTATCGTTGATTTATTTAAAATCAGACACTGAGGCTAAGCAATGAGGAATTGCATGAAAGAAAGGGCGCTAAGGATCTAACAAACACAATTTTAACCTGCGTCAAGGTGTCTCAAAGGGCATTTTTGCATCTAGATGCAATTACAATTCTGGATGACGTACCAGTAAAAGATGCATTATGACGTTTTAAATTTGAATCCCAACTCATATGTTTAATTATTTAAACATTATGCTATTATGTAACAATACAAGCATTTATTTGCTGAAATAATGAATAATACTTTCTTTTCTCCTCCACTTATGGATAGGAATCCAAAAACCAGACTGAGACATAAATGAAAAGGGTACTTAGACTGCCATCTAGTACACATTTTTCTGTATAGCATAATTTCCAAAACTGTTTGAATAACATCTCTAGCATTGGAACAAGTATACGCTTAAGCTCAATTGCTTTTTTTACCTATTGAAAATAGTACATTGCTGTTTTTTTCCTCTTTTTGAACTAAATTCACCTCCTAAATATTAATCTGTGAGTGTTTCAATCTGTATATCACTTTATTAGTACTTCATTCACTTGGCCCAGATATAGAATTTTAATCCATTAGGGATTTTCTTCAAAGGCCTCATTTGAAATAGTCTTCCTACTAACCTGTTGTTTTCCTTCTCTAGAAAATATGCAAGGATTTGGGCCAGGAGTCTCTCAGAATTCAACATGCTTTGTAAAAGTGTTTACCTTTTTCAAGGAGAAGTCATTATGTCATGGGCACAAGAATAGTTATGCTGATGATTAAAATTAAGTGGAAATATTTCCCTTAATGACTCTCCTAGACTATGTATTGATATCTATTTGTAAGCTTCCTGCCATTAACCACAAAGGTCCTTTAAAATGTAGCCTCTAGCTCCAAGAGAGGGAGGGAACGCAAACCACCAGAGCCTGGAAGACAAGAGGGCACCCAAACGCTGTCTGAAAGGAGCCAAACAAAGCACTATCTCAGGACTTATTTTCAACACCTTTAAGATTGTCATTAAAACTTGATCAGTAAATGTTCTGACTTGGCATGAATTAAGAATAGGCTAGAATCCCAAAGACATTTAAGAATGGAGTAGAAACCCCAGGCCTTGAACACATAGTTGGAACTCTTACAGATAAAAGAGAAACGCTCAGCTTTGCTCCAAGGTAAAAATCTTTACTGAACTGTGAACAATAGATAATCTGGGGCTATTCAATTCAACCTAATCACACACATTTTTATTGAGCTCCCATTATGGGCCAGGAATAGACTTTGGAGATACAGGAACAAATAAACCATGGTATATCTCATGAGCAGCTTACCTTATGTTGATGCTATAAATTTCAGGATTTAGAAAATGTTCAAAGGGCTAAATTGTGATATAGTGAAAAAACTCCATCCTTACAGATTTCCTATTGGACATTGGATAATTAATCACCCATCAGTTAGACAGCTGTGTACAAAGCTTACAAAGATTCCTCTACTGGGAAGAAAGTCAGGTATCTTAGACGGCATTCTAATGCATAGTTCTCTGGTTTTGTTATCAATTGGGCCACTTCAATGCTAAGTAAATAGTCAAAGAATATAGAACATTGTATTTCACTAAGAGGTACAATGGTTTTACTCAACGACAGAGCGTTAATTAATAAAGTACCTTCAAATATTAATAAATCAAAATGAACTTAAATTTTTTCCAGTAATCTGGAAATTTCTAGTAATCTGGCATTGTAGAAAACCAATGTCACAATAAATGCCAAATTATAACTTAAATAATTGTAAGATAACAAGACTATTTAACCATTTATCCATTTTATTCCTCGATGACTTAGGTTTCTTTTTAGTAATTTTTAATCTGATCTTAGGATATTTAATTTGGAAAGACAAGTTCAAGATAACAATCCTATTCTATGTTGCCAAAATGATTCTAAGCAAAGCCCATTTCATTTCTGTAACACCATCATCGGTAACTTTCATTCAGTCATACCTCACCTCATGACTTACTTTAATTTAAAGAGCCTTTGAGGATTTGAATGCTAAAAGAAACAAAAGGAATTAGGTATGCATATTTCAAAATGTAGAAAATTCAGCTAAAGCTGGATACTAAAAAAATCAATGCTTTAAATATGTTCATTAGCAAAAAGGAAAATGGAAATAAAAGAACAAACCATTCAATTCAATAAATATGAATTGAATCGTCATATTATTCAATTCCTCTATAGTATAAATTTTAATGCAATTTAGCTTCCTTGTTTCCACATTAGAAGCTCTCTTACATTGCTGTAAACACAATGTCCCTATTCTTTATATTCTGCCACTTCATCTCCTCCCTGAAGTCCTCTTTCTAGGTAAATATCTCTTAAGAGTCAGCAGATCTCTCAGGTGAGGCCTCTCTGCCCTCTGTATCCAGTTGTCTGCTGTATTGGTCTGCTCAAGCTGCCGTAACAAATTATCAAAGACTTGGTGGCTTAAACAACAGAAATGTATTTCCTCAAAATTCTGGAGGCTAGAGTTCAAGATCAAGATGTTGACAGTGTTGGCTTCTCCTGAGGCTTCTCTCCTTGGCTTTTAGATAGCCATCTTCTCCCTGTGTCTCCGCGTGGTCTTCCCTCTGTGTGTATCTGTGTCCTAAACTACTCTTCTTATTAGGACTCCAGTCATATTGGATTAAGCCTCCTCCAGATGACCTCATTTTACCTTAACTACCTCTTTAACGGCCTTAGCTCCAAGTATAGTCACATTCTAAAGTACTAAGGGTTAGGATTTCAACATATGAATTTGGGGAGGACTCAAGCCTAAAACATCTGTTTAGCTTAATTCTATTTCTTTAGTCATTTCAACATTTCTTTCTCTTGTCTTAACTCATATTACTTATTTCTGTATTTCTTGTATTATTATTCAACCTTCTTGAAGTTTTTTCTCACTCAATTGTATGGTCAATCTTTTACGAACAAGTCTTTAGTTTCTTTTCTATATCCGATAGCATACCACATTGTGATTCATGGAAAATAAATGCTCAGTAAATATCTGTTGACTGAGTTTCCTGTTACTCCTAATGCTTTAAGATTTTCTGTCCTCTTCCTCACTGTCCAGTAATCCTCCATCCTTAGATAAATGCTCAACTCCAAGGGAGAAAGTTATTTATAAAAGAAATGTGTATAGGTTGTTGACTTTATGGAAGGAAGGAGTTTTCTGAAAACTAAATAATGTCTTTTATCTATTTTTCAAATCTGTAGCTTCTCATTTCCTACTTTCTTAGGATATTCAGAGTCATATCTAAAGTGATTGCTCCTTTCAATAAAAACTCTATACTGCAAGTGAAATCTATGGACAAATAGGAAACATGAGCCAAGTCGTGGAATATGGATGCGAGACAACTTACCCCACTTATTAATTTTACACACCTTATAATGAATTCACTAAGCCTGGGTCTGTGTAAACTATAAACTTCATTGCAAATGCACATTTAGAAATATTTCTTACTGCGTCATTCTGAAAAAGACAAGAGAAGTGTTCTGAGGACCCTAAATCACTCCGTGTCCACTAAGCACCATAAGCCAAGAAAGTGAACAATCAGGTTCCACCGTGCCACTAATGGTTTCACTGTGAAGCCTGATTACACGCTCTCCTAAGATTCTAAGTTCCCTGTCCTGGATATTTTTCAAATTTTGACAACATATAGGTTCATTAAAAGAAAAAAATGAATATTTTTAAATTATAATACATTTTAAATTTTATCCAGCATTTAAATTAATTTTAGCAAGGGATTTATTCAAGCACCTGGTAGTCCAATAGAAACCCAAAATTCTTATTTAAAATTTATTTTAATCTTATGCTATCATGATATAATTGTTAATGATTCAAAGAATTTGAAGGCACAAGGGGTAACATTAAAATTAAACATTATTGTTAAGATTTTTGAACTTTGCTGTGGCCTTAGTACCCTTCATCGTTTAAATCCAGAAAAATGTTAACACAGTCAATCAAAATGGGGAACTGATTTGCACTCATTCTTGGAGATTGACAAATATCTAAAAATAGAGTGTGACCACTTTAGTTCCAATAATTTCCAAATTAGCATTCAAACTACAGAGCATCTACGTTCAATAACTAATTGAATATACATGCTGTCATTTCTATTGGGCTGCATATGTAATAATTGATTGATGTTATTATAGCCACAAGTGCTTGGTTCATCTCATTATCTAAATGTCATCATAAGACATAAGGTCTAATCCCAAGACACTAGAACCCTGAGCAAGTAAATGTGAATGTGGGTATAAAGTAGATGTCTCAGACTGGCAGTTGGATTTTGCCTTAAATGTATATCCTTTAGCTTGTACAACTAAGATAAAAAGAGAGAAATGCTAGTGGGCGATATTTATTATTTGAAGTTTTCATATAAAATTCCATATTTGTGGCTTCTTTTGAAAAATTGATTATCTTACAACAAAGGTCCCCTTGTCTATGTGAAGACAGTCAGGTAGAACTGAGTAGTGACTTTCCTGTTTAGATGGGACAAGCAAGCTCCCGTTTCACCACAGCCTCCACTGCTCCCTCGTGTATTATCCTTAAACACATTCCCTCACCTATCTGGCCACGTAAGCATTTATATTTGCCACACTTTATATCAAAGGAAAAAGATTAACAAGATTCATAATTTGAGATGTTGTCTAGGTTTGGATCAAGTTCTTGGGGGAGCTAAGAATGTTGTAAGACACATCAGTATTGGAGACGAAGACTAAAAGAAAAAATATCTTCGTTCACGGTCAAAGGATAGAAATTCACTTTTCAAGAATATAAACAACTGGAAAGAAATAGAGCGTGTTTTTATAGAACTTTGTAATGTTAATTATAAGGTTTTTTAGGTGTTTTGACATCAAAAACATTCAGAATTAATTACTATTAAGTATATTTTATCGATTTCTAAGTCTTTGAAATTGCTGGTCCATGTAGTTAACATAAAGCAACTTAATTGAGTAGAATATTCATTTACCTGGAAAAAAATTCCTTTAAAGATTTACATACAATGAATACAGTTTAAAATGGCTTACACAGTTCTTAGAAAACCTGTAAATTCTTCTTTTCCTAAGGTGCTTATATGATTTGTTTATATAATGACTCTATATAAGTGTCACAAGGGAAGAACAATAAATTGGATCTTTTGTGGTCAGGTTATAGTAATCAAGTCCATTATATTATTAAGTTCATTGGATAATACTACGATTCAAGGTGAAAGCCGCGCTGCTAAAGCATTGAGTTTTCTTTTGTCTTCAAGTGAAGACCCACCTGGTATTGTCAAATCAATAAGATAAGATTTGGGAATTCTCTTCATATTCATGTTTATTCATTTAAAAAACTTAAATAGAATTATTTATAACTAAATGTTTAAAGTATACAGTTACAATTAAATGTATAGGAAACTTAAAATGGATTTCTAAAAGTAATTATTTAAGGGGAAATATCCCTCTGTACAGGTAGTATAAAAGAAATGACAAAAGCTTCATGTTTAAACAAAATACTATTTGAAGAAAGATTCTTAACAATCTGATCAAAATATACCAAAATAACAGATGAACTCAGAGAGGAGAAAAAAATGCATTTTCATCTAGGTTTAATTTTTTTTTTTTTTTTTGGGAGGAAGACTAACCCTGAGCTGACATCTGTTGCAAATTTTCCTCTTTTTGGCTTGAGGAAGACTGTCACTGAGGTAACATCTGTGCCAATCTTCCTCTATTTTTTGTATGTGCATTGCTGCCACAGCATGGCTTGATGAGCAGCATGTAGGTCCACACCCAGGATCCGAAGCCACAGCCCCAGGCCACTGAAGTGGGGCACGTGAACTTAACCACTACCCACCGGGCTGGACCCTCTGCTTTAATTTTTAAAGAGACAAATGGAAGAAAGAAAGAAACTGGGAATTGGGGGAAGCTGAGAGGGAGTGAGGAAAGACGGAAGAAGAAAGAGAGAGAAGGAGGGAGGGAAGGGAGAGAGAGGATGGGAAAGAAAAAACAAAGAGAGAAATTGAGATATAGAATCTCAGTAGTAAAAGTGGTCTAAGAAGTCATCGCACTCAGCCACCTACCCAGTCAATGAAAGAAGGCTTCTTGGAAAATGTGAGCCATTCCTACTGAGGAAGAACATAGCAATTGTTACACAGGTTAATAATTAGCAAATGCTAGCATTAAGCCAAAACTCGTCTTTCTTCAGTTTGTATAGGCCAGCCTGATTTTGCCCTTTGTATCTACAAAATAGTCATTTTTTCCATTTGCACCTCATAGTATAGGCATAACTTCAAAAATCATGTGATAAGCCTGGTTTACTTATTGTTAGAGTCAGTAAACCATGTTGGAGGTGTGGCCTGGTCCTTTCCCTGCACTCTTTGTCTTCTGGAAATACTGAGCCTTTAACTTTAGCATTGACCCCTATTGACAGGAATCACTGCTATTGAGTTTCCAATTTATTCAACTATTTTTTGGTTTTTTGTTTGATTTTATTTTTGTCCACCCTCCCCTCACCCCAGCTCTACATAAGATCATTCCATTACTCCCTTCAGAGAGAGTATGATAAAAAATGATTTTCAAGCTTTAAAGTTAGTGAGACTAGGGGTTAATCCAAGTTCTGTTAGATCATACTAACCTGCTCACTAGCACACCACCTTTTCATGTTTGCTAGAAAAACAATGTGAATAAAATATTCACAATTCACTTTATAAGGTTAAATTAAGATGCTGAAACCAATAAACAGTTAGCCATTGATAATTAACTGCTAGTAACTAAAAATTTTTTTTCCTTTTTTGCAATTACTGATTACTGCTTTTAGTTATTCACCTGCCCATGGATAACTGTGCTGGTTAGGCAATATGCTCTCTGACTCCCACTAGGCTCCTATAGATAACATCTTCGTGGAGCCTAGGTCACCATGGTAATTGTTGTTTGAATTGTCTTTCAGGAATTAGGATACCTTTGTCCAGTTCAGGCCAGTTGAGACCACCAACCCATCAACTGAACCCACACAGATGCCCTATACGTGGCCTTTTGATGTCAAGAGACTAAAAACCCCAGGCTCAGATCATGCTAGTGCCACCATTTTGTGAACACTGGTCCTATGAAGAGCCCTGAAGTCTGACTATGCTTGCGGAGATCATCAATTACCTCACCTCTCCTTACCTCCAATCACCTCTCTCCACATTTCAGACCACCTTGCCCCCACTCCATAAATATCCCTGAGTCCCCATTTTCAGGGAGGTGGATTGAAGACTCGCTCTCCTGTTTCCTCACTTGACTGCCTTGTGATTAAAATCCTCGCTATGCTGCAGTCTCGTCATCTTGGTGTTTGACTTTCCAGATAACGGGCAAAAATGAACCTAGTTCTGTAACAATCTCATTGTTACTCAAAAAGTTTTCAAGTAGACCTAATTATCAGTCTTTTCCCTTCTGTAAATCTATATAATATCTCATTCAAAGAACCAATCTTTTCCATGGAAATGTTCACAAATGTAATAATTCACTAAGTCAGTAAATTGAGGGAAAAAAATTATCTTTTGAAAAGTCCTACATAATGTAATCTTTTTCAAGACTATTTGCCAAACATGTTGAACTATTTGAGAAGAAAAGTACTACCTTGCCATTTGGCTATTTGCCAAGGAGAGATAACCTGTGGCTTGGAACTCCTAGAAATTTTGAATATATGTTTGCAGTTACATTTTCCTGTGGAGATGGTGGTAGACTATATTACTGTTTCCAATGTTTACAACCCCACCCTGTCCATGATAATATGATAACAGCTGCCCACTGTCTTAAGATTTGCCAATGAATTACGTGGGAAAAGTACATATGCCTGCCTTGTTATTTGGGGCTTGACCATGTGATATAGTCTTCACAAGGAGTGTGTTAGTAGATGTGATATTGACCATGTTAAGCAGAAAGTTTAACATTATTCTAAGGTCTAGTTTAGGCTCTCTTGTGTTACTGCCCTATGCTCTGAGAATAGCAAGCTTCAGATAATTGAAGATCCTTCAGCCTGGGTCCTAAAATGAGAAAGCATATTAGTGCAGATTTATCATTGGTCACTAGTCTGGAACATAATCACAGTGGCCCTACAGACCTCATGAAACTTGAGCAAGAAATAGATGTTTTCACATAAGGCCTTCAAATCTGGGAGTTGTTCATAGCATAATCTAACAAAAGATGCTTAATACACTGGCCAGTAACTTTGATCATATTCTCAAAGGAGATTTGTTATCTAAAAAAGGCCAAGAGTTACTGTTATATGTGCTATGACAGCAAAAGTGATGTGAATATTTGGCAATTCTCTGCTGTGTTTCCTCATGATATACTGCCAAACTAGATAATTCAGCCTCAGTTTCATCCTGGGAAAAGCTTTTCACATTAATCCATAGTTATCAGTTAGTCTATTCTCATAATTAGAAAAGTAAATTATGTTAGTGCTTTAGCCTCTAACTTCTTCATTCAAGTCTTATTTGTTCCTTGATGAAATGTTTTTTACATTCTTGGATTTCTAATTAACTAAGGTTAACAGCTAGAAAACTGTTATTACGAAAATTTAATTCCAATCTTTTCCAAGCACATTAAAATATGAATTATCATTTAAATATTTGAAGAATACATTTCTATTTCATTTGCTTCAACTATACATTACTGAAAGATGTCACACATGCTACTTATCTGTTGTTCAATCACTCAATGGTCAGATTCCTGAAATTTCTGAACTTTTCTAATTTTGCAAGATCTGGAGATCCTTAGAGCAATCCTCAATCTTAGTAACATGTTGCAGATGGGCACACTGAGGCTCAGAGAAGTTCAATGATTTGATTTGGTGATCATAAGTACATGATACGTAAGTACATATATGACTCAAAAGTATAATTCATATGTCCAAAAGTCAAATATATGCACAGAAAATTCTTAGGAATCTATTTTAGAAATCAATCACTTATACCTACCTTTGTGCATAGTTTAGTCATTAAAAAATACATAATTCAGTCAAGTTAATTCAACACAGTTTTTAACCAACTAACATATGTCAGGCTCTCTATTACATATGAGAAATACCAAGATGAATACGGTGTGGCATTTGTTCTGAAAGTGTTCACATTCAAAAATAGACACCCATCGATCTGGGAGGTAGTTTGGCCCTCTCACTGTGAAATCGTATAATCTATATTTAAAATTTGTATAAATGTAGCCATGAAGACTACAATACACCACTTTCCCTTCATGAAATATGTATCTATGACCGCTACTTCTCTTTTATTTTAAAAAGTCTGCCCTTATCGAACACTAATGCAAGAGCCAGTTCTCTCAGAGGGTGTGGCATTAGTTGCCAAGGGTTGCATCTTCATAATGCTCTGAAAAGTTGAACATGATTTACATGCAATAATACTTAAATGTTATATTAGCATTCCCCAAATGTTTCCTCTTTTCATCTGTGTTGATAAGCATTCAAATATGTCCACTAAAGACATTTTTACATTATTTTCTCAAATGTGAGCCAATTTTAATTTAGCAAGCAATTATGTTGAGTGAATGGAAGTTAAATACGTCAATTTTTACCTAATTTACTCTGGTTAATATGAATTCCTAGCAAGTAATTGCCTCAGCAACTGTAAAGATGAAGGAACTTGTGGTACCACATGCCTCCCTACCACACACACAGGCACAGGGAGGCCGAACTTGAACTCTCATCCTCCGGGAGAAGGACAGCTAAGACATCCATGAAACATTCTGTTCCCTTCACGTAAAATATGTCTTGTTTTCTCCTAGGACTCCCTAGAATGAAGGCAGACAGCAGGATTGAAGCAATTCACGGCACGAATTTAAGGAAATGATGAAAGATGCATTTCAAAATGCCAGATCTGTGATTCACGTCTGTTACTTCTTTTAAGACATGGCCTACAATTCACCTTTTAAAGATACCTTTTCTTCTATCCCCATCTGTGAGTAAGGTGACCTTATAGTTTATTGTCTAACTGGAACACTGTGGAGACTGAAATGGGGCTATAAATAATAGGGCTGAGACAACAGGCATAAACTGGCCTGTCCCTGCTAAACTGGGATGGATGGCCACCTTATCCATGAAGCGAGCAAAATCCTCTCAAGATTCCAATAGTATTTACTGCAGGTTTTACTTACTTGACATTCAGCATATGCTACTGGCTGTTGCTTATATTTTATGTGTGTGTTCTGTGGCCTTGACTTGGTTTGTAATATCCTTTGACAGCAGGGAGAATGCCTTCTGATTGTTTCTCCAGATCCTAACGCAAATCCTACACATGGCATGTATTTACTAGATTCGTTTAAGGCAGTGCCTAAACAGAGTTAATGCTTAACTAATGTTTGTCAAAGGAATCTGTATTAGAGACACAGGGCCAACAGATTCTGCCATATATACGTTTATAAACATACATATAATTTTTAATGTGTATAGAGAGAGATTTTTTATAAGGGATTGGGTCATCATTATGGAGGCTGAGGAGTCCCAAGACATGTAGTCAGCAAGCTAGAGATCCAGGAAAGCCAAGGTGTAGTTCCAGTCCAAGTCTGGAGGCCTGAGAACCAGGAGAGCTGGTGGTGTAAGTTGCAGTCTGAAAGCCAGCAGGCTCAAAGCCCAAGAAGAGCTAGATTTTCAGTTTGAGTCCGAAGGCAGGAAAAGGCTGAGGTCCCAGTGCAGCAGTCAGGAATTTCCTCCTGCTCCTGGGAGGGTCAGTCTTTTTCTGTTCAAGCCTTCAACTGATTGGATGGGGCCACAAACAGTGAAGAGGGCAATTTGCTTTACTCAGTGTGCTGATTTAAATGTTAATCTCATGCACAAACACCTTCACAGACACACCAGAATAATACTTAACCAAATATCCGGGCACTCCATGGCCCGGTCAAGTTGACACATAAAATTAACCCTCACAAAATGCACTTCATGATATTTGTAATGACAGTGACTTCAGTTGATATTATCATATCTTTCCCTGTATGACTTGATTTTGGCTAAGTGTGTAGTGGTTTATTTCTACTATAAGATGATAAGATCTTCAGCGCTTCCACGGGACTCCCCCAACGTGGCTAGAATCAGACTTGTTAATACTATTAAGGATACCAGCTTAGGAACTGTGAAGATACAAGGGTGACTAGGGCATGGTTTCTGCCTTCAGAGAGCTGAATGTCTTATTTTGAAGAGGAGATGAATACACATAAAAGATGACTCACAGTACAGTCAATAAATCATGTAACGTCTGCAGTACAAACAGAAAAGACAGTACAGTGTGGTGGAAAGTGTGAAAATTTGCAGTCTGAAACCTGTGTTTGAGTAATTTCTATACCATTTCAGAAACTGAAACTGGGGCCAACTTGCTTTAACTATGCGTAGTTGCCTGTCTGCAAAAGTGGTCAGATAAGGCATTACTAAAGGCCACCCTGCAGATAACATCTCTGAGGCTTGGGTCACCATGGTAACGGGTGGGGTGCTCAAGTTTTTCAGGAACTGAGAGTAGACTCCTTGTCCAGTTCAGGCCAGTTGAGACCACCAACTCATCAATTGGGCCTGTGTGGATGACCCTTAACCTACCCTTTGACATGAGGAAGCTAAAAACTCCACCTTCAGATCATGAGAATACTGCCATTTTGTAAACATGCATCCTATGAAGAGCCATGAAGTGGGACTACACAGGCACGGATCGTCAATTACCTCGCTTCTCCTTACCTCCAATCATCCAGTCCCACACTTTGCACCACCTTGCCGCCTAACCCACAAATATCCCTGAGTCTTCATTTTTGGAGAGGCAGATTCTCTTACGTCCTCACTTGGCTGTCTTGTGATTAAATCCTTTCTTTTTGCAAACTCATTGTCTCGGTGATTGGCATAATCATGGTGCAGGTAAAACAAACCTGGTTCTGTAACAAGACCTGCATTTGAATCCAGCTCTATGAATTAACACCTGTATAATCTCTGGCTTTTGGATCTTCATTGACTCCACTGTAAAATATGAAAAATAGTAAACAGCTGTCGTATAACTTATAACTGTTAGGATTAAATGAGCTGAAGGACTGGCACATAGCAAGCACTTCAGTAAATGATTTTTGTTATAATCCTTATTGCTATTATTATCATTTTCATTATTAGTATCAACAGCTATGATTTTTGAGCCTCTCTTCTTCATTTTATTATCTTTAAATGTGGAGAACACTAAACACAAAAGATTACTGTGAGGAGTAAATGATATGTTAAAGCATTTAGTTAACTTAAAATATTGTACGTTATTAACTGAAACTATTATTGTTATTACTGTGACACGGAGTAGAAACATACCATAGATGGCATAGCTCCATCTATTATTCTATAAGTATCTATCATTGAAAAGCAATTGGGCCAACAAATGATTCAAAGAACTATCCTCTAAAATATTTTCATTGTTCTGCTATATTCCTTTCCTATATTCTTTTATAAGACTACATAATCAGGTATGAAACAGAAAACTTCCAGACTGAGGTTGCAACTGCCAGGGGAATGTTTGCAGAAAAATACAGGAAGCAAACATAAAGTGAGGGAGATATTTTCAGGTGGCCTTCAAATAGGAACATTTTCTCTATTGGCCAAAAGCCAGAAAGGTGTTTATGAGCCTTACTCTAATCACATGATTTTCAGAAAAGCTATTCTCTCTGTTAGTGGAGAGTAAATATGAAAATGCACGTATGCAAGAACCAACTTTGTAAAGACTATGCTTTAGCTACAAAGAAATCGAAATACAAAAGCCACAGACATATAGTTGAAATTTCCTCCTTCTAAGACTGAACTTTGAGTAGATTCAAAGAGGCTGAGCATGTGAGTTATAACATCAGGTGCAATACAAGCATGGAATCATTTAAAGGCACATCAGCATGGAAACCCGCACAATCACAGAGGAGAGCAATGTAGAAGTGAGAGATGAAAAAAGAGGATCCAAAGAGGAACTGAGTGACAGAATGTTGAGGGTCCAATTTAATCAAGGTCCAAAGTATAATTAGAATTGCATATTAATTATAATTTATAGTTATACTTAAGTGTATCTAAAAGGATGCTTTGGAAGTCCTGAAAGTGAAAATGGAAACAAAATCTTATGGATTTTCAAATGTATAACCTTATTTTTATTTTTACTCTTTTTTTTTTTAGGAAGATTAGCCCTGAGCTACCATCGTGCCCATCTTCCTCCACTTTATATGTGGGACGCCTACCACAGCATGGCATGTCAAGCGGTGCCATGTCTGCACCCAGAATCCAAACCGGCGAACCGGGGGCTACGAAAGCAGAACGTGCACACTTAACAGCTGCGCCACTGGGCCAGCCCCTTACATTTGCTTTATTTTAGGGGTACATAGGAAAAGAGTATGTACTGATTGATAGCACCTAGTGATTGGTTGTCATTGCTCTTATTTCCCTCTCCATATCTCTTTTTTTCAGAGTTGCTAACATTTCTTTTCATTATTTAATTTGAATTTATTAATCTCAATGAATTCTATATCAAATAGATTAGAAGCAGAAAGATCGAATTTAAAATTATAGCTCTCACACTTGTTTCTATCTTGAACAAGTAATTTGGGGAGAACAGAGTGCTGACTTTATAAGGTATTATGGGGTTAAATGAAATATAAAGGGCTTAGCAGAGTGAGTATGATTTCATAAAGGTTAATGATGAACCATTTTTATTACATAATAGATCTTTAATTCAAAGAGAAAGAATATGGCAGCCTTTCATCCTTCTTGAATGTCCTCTCTTTCGTTTTCATCTTGTTGCCTTCTTCTTTTCTGTCTTTTACTTCATACCACTCTCAGAGGAACAAAAAAGGAGAGAGAGAAAGAGGAAGAGTAAAAAAGAATTTTGTCTAAGATGGTTCAAACTTTACATTCTACAATGGTACCAGATAGAGATAAGAAGAGAATCCAGAGGGATGGATGGAACAGCTGAGTTGGTAGAAGGTGAGAACTAAAAGTTGCATCAACAGAGTGTGATAGAAAGAAAGGGTAGTTAAATGACAAACCATATTTGCCATATTTGAGGTTGACTTAACCCTTAGTTAGAAGCCAAACATCTTAAAACACCACCCGGCTCTATAAACCATCGTAATGTGTGTTCCCATTCAGTTCCTGGGATTCAGGTACAGGAACCTTCTGTACAATGACAAAATGTGTTCACCTTTCTAAGGATAATGGTTTGGTAAAACCTCATTGTGATTCCCTTAGACTAAGATCATCATCTGGGCAGGTACATGTAAGCAAATTTGTTCTATCATGTTTTTGTTATTTTTAACCATTAGAATATAATTAATTGGATTCAGTGTGGAGGAAAAAAGTATACATATCAGGATATTTGTTCAGTTATCAACTAGCAATAGAAATTTGGTCTAGGGTCTTGGTTTCTCCATTCGCATAATGCATAATTGTAACGTTATTTTTCCCTATGTCTATGCTTTTTTAGTGGCAGTCCAGAACTGGTTTTTTTAAGAAATGAAACCTTTAAAGGGCTTTGGTTACTCAATCTGTGGCTAGTGGCTCATGATATATAAAACTCAGTGCTGCTTGGTCCTGAATCAACCAAATGAAGAATTACTAACCTTTGCATTTGCTTGCTTTAAAGCCCCTGTAGAATCCTTCTAATAGAATAGACAGCTTTGGTTAACACTCGGATTTACTGATTAGAGTAAATTCCTTGAGCATTTCAACACTTAGAAAATAGATGGGTATGAGACAGTGATCAATATGATTTTCTATTTATCATTAGCTGGAAAACTCTTTTGATTTCTACTCCTTTTAGAAACCATGAAATGATTTCTATTTTTGAACTTAAAACTACACTCAAAACAACAGTTTACATTTGTCCAGTTTCTTATTTTAAAAGTAGATTTAAAACAAGATTTTGGGGGTGGTAGGAATTTCTTTTTGTCTGAGAGCCGTTATTTAAAATACCAACTCTCATTGTACAGTTAACGTTGGTATTGTAGAAAATCAAGCTGACACTGCTTTGGCCCTGGAGATATTTTGTAGACATAACTTTTAAACACATTCCTGTTATGCTTGGCTGTCAAACACATTTCTTCAAAAGTAGAGGGCAGAAAAAATTTCTGATTCATTGAGAAGTGGCTGTTTCATCCTTGTTTCTTTCACACTTTCAGCTGTTCTCTCAAGCTTCCGTCGCTGTCCATCAGCACTCACTGGTGGAAAAGAACGCCGTTTCCTGATAGATCCTACTCCAAGTAATAAACTTAGCATCCAGTCTTTATTCGCCATCTTCAAAGCACTTGGTAAACATTAAATAATTAATCCTTACAACACATTTGGGAAGTAGGCATACATTATTATCACCATGACAAAACTGGAAGCTCCCTGAAATTCAATGAGTTGCCCGAGGCTACACATCAAGTTATTAGAGCTGGAATTAGTTGCTGCTTCCCATTCTCATTTTAAGTTCTCACCAGGTCCCCTCCCGTCCTAATAAGAACCCAGGTCCACTTTCTGCATAATTTTCATTGGATCAACAGTGTATTTTAAATATAATTTGTGTATTTGTATTAATAAATTTGGACATGGCAAATTTAATTGTAATAACCGATAATGCTATGGAATAGATTTTATTTCAGCTTGTTTTAATAGTGACCAAAGGATTTAATCTTTAAACAAGAGATTAGATGATGTCAGCCCAGGCAGAAAATGATGTTATCTTCAATAAGTTAGCAGATCTGTGTTTCAAAAATCCTGATTAGAATAGAATATAACATATTTTCACCATAACAAGGAGAATGAACTTTTGGGAAGAGCAATGGATATGTACTAAGGAAATACTTTGTAAAGTTTAAAAATGAAATAAGCATCTTCATTAGCATTTGTTGAACAGTGAGTCCTTGCAAAGAACTGTATGTGGCAAAGAATTAATCATAGTCTAAACCTCATGGGCTTAGGCAATATTCTTATTAATATTCGCTTGCAAGTAGCAGCAGTTGTACTTGCTAATAAAATCCCCAAATGAAGTGCAGGTCATTCCTGCTGCAGTCCCTACACTCAATATTTCGGAATGTGTACATTCTGTATCTCCCAAGTTAAGGAGCTTTGCGAGACAGAGCTGTGCCCTGACACTCATCACAGAATTAGCAGAATTTTGCCCTCATCATGTCCAGCTGATAAACAGCCTTTGGTGAGCTGAACTCATGTTGCTGGTCTGCTAATTGGCCAGTTAGATTCATTTGGTGTTGCTGAGCCTCTAAACAAATTAAGGTTAATTGGAATCAGGAATGGATCGGCAACCTCGGTACTCAATCTGTTTAGCAGTTCTCTTCAACTCATTATTTTTCTTCTTTTAGCTCCTTGCACAACCAAAGTGCTCATTCTCTTGATGTGCCTCTATTGTGACTGTATCTTATTACAAAATGTTTCAAAAAGAATTATTTGGGGCAAGTGGCAAATCACAACACAACAGGATCAATAGAATCAACACTTCTAAGATACACCTTGTGAAGGTCATTTTCATGCAGCTTTTCCAAATATGTCTCATTTCTATCTAATCCCTCAGGACTTTTCATTTTGTTATTTAGAGCCCTCTTTTAATAGAATAGAACCTAGGGCTAGAAAGGATTTCACCATATCTAACTGATCTGGCTTACAGTCAAAGGTGATGTTAAATCCATTTTATAGATTAAGTTAAGAAAGGCTGAATGGAGTAAGAGGTTTCCCCAAACTTCTCTACTTTGGGCAAAAGTACCTTGGTCTTCCGATTGATAATTTAGTGACCTTCAACTATGCCATGTTGCATCCCTGACATTTCTAATGGCTAACATTTATTGGACACTCACTCTGTGCCAAGTAGTTGTGGAGTGCTTTGCATGTGTTATATTAATTAATTCTTACAGTATACTTTATTCCCATTTCATAAAGAGGAAACACTCTTCATTGAATTAACCTGATTGCAAGGTCCCTGCTATGTATTCAATAACATTTATTCAACATAGAGAATCTGTAAGAAATTGCAGGATCCACCTCTTTCCAGCTACCAGTCTTAATTCAAATCAGAACTGTGAGAGATGGCTCTGTGGTTTAGGAAAATAGTGTATATCACATTCAGACCTCAGCGATGAGGAAGAGTGAATGGAGTAAGCATCAATACCCATCAGAATCCCACTAGATAGCATGTTATTGCTATCCCAGAAAAATACAAACAAATAGATAAATAATAAAAATGTGTATAAAGACGAGGATTATTTTATTAACTTCAATAGTGAGAATTACCTTAGTTATTAAAGTAATTATGATTCAGTTGGCCTTCTTGGCAGAAAAGAGGGTAACTATATACCGCAATAAATCCTTTTTTAACAGTGCTTTGGGGCTCCATATACATTCTAGACTCTGCTATTTTTGAACTGATATTCTGTTCTCATTTCTCTCCTCTGGCCTTTCTCTATATTCTTCACTAACGTCTCTCCCCAAACACCTCACCCTGCCCTGTTTTCCTCAAGTGCATTAAATTAATTAAGCAGAAATACAGAGGCATCAGCCTGTGTATTTTCCCTGCCCCTAACCATTTCCCTTTCCACTACACTCTGCTGTATTCATAAGAGGAACTCCGAAGTAATAAAGTGATACATGCCACACAGAGCCCCAATATTGTGGCTTTCTTACATAATTATTTCTGATTTCTTTCCAGCATGTAAAACTGTATAAAATATCAAACAAGTTTGTTCATTTATTCTTGAATATATTCTATCATCTTCCTGGCCAAACAACTCAATTAGTACAGGTCCTTTGAAAAACTTTTAAGCTAAAATTATGAAATTTTTAGGAGAATTACAAGACGCTCAATTGATTTTTGCAAAATGTAAAATTTGTAAAGTTTCTGACTATTTTAAGGCACAATTCTCAAGCCTCCATGTGCATAAGAATTAACTGAGACTGTTATTAAAATTATAGGAATTTCTGAACCCCACATCCAAGAGTTTTAATAAGTCTGGTACATATCTGACAGTGTCAATTTTTTCGATGCACTTGAGAGATTTTATTTATGGAGAAGATTTTCTATCAATACTTTTTTAAAATTAATAATTTACTAAAGTAAAGAATTTAGAAATCCAGATTTCCTTTAAGATTTTTAAAATAGCTTTATTGAAGTATAATTCACATATAATAAATTGGATATATTTAAATTGTATAATTGATATGTTGGGGCATCTGCATACACCCATGAAGCTATCACCACAATCAAGATAATAAGCATGTCCATCATCCCTCCAAATTTCTTCATTCTCATGTGTAATCCTCCTTTTCTCCCCTCTCTGCACCTCTCTTCCTATTCTTAGGCAATCACTGGTTTGCTTTCAGTCACTAGAGATTAGTTACATATCTAGAATTTATGTGAATGCAATCTTATAGTATATATTCTTTTCTTTTCTTTTTAGAGGAAGAGAGGTCTGGTTTCCTTCATTCAGAATAATCATCTTGAGATTCATTCATGCTATGTATGTATCAATAATTTATTCCTTTTTATTGCTGAGTAGCTTTATGCTGTATGAATACACCATACCTAGTTTATGCATTTGCCTATTGATGGACCTTTGGCTTGTTCCAAGATTCTGGCTATTACAAATAAAGCTGAAATAAATATTTGTTTGCAAGTCTTTGCATGTAAATATGCTTTCATTTATTTTGTGTAAATACCTAAAAGCGTAACAGCAGGGTCACATGGTAAGTATACATTTAATTTTTTACAAAACTGCCAAATCGTTTTCCAAAGTGGTTGTACGATTTCACACTCCTACTAGTAGTATATAAGAGGTCCAGATGCTTCACATCCTTGCCAACACTTGGCATGGTCAATCTTTTAAATTTTAGCTTATTCTAATCCCAATAAGCATGTAAGAGTTTCTCACAATTTGCATTTCTCTGTGACTTATGACGTTGTGAATCCTTTTTATGCACTTACTTGCCATCTGCATGTCATCTTTGGTGCAGTGCCAGTTCAAATCTCTTGTACATTTTTAATTAGGTTATTAACTTTAGATTTCTCAAACATATCCTTTATCGAGCTGAGAAGATTCTCTTCAATTTATAATTTTCTGAGGGTTTTTTTTCCCAGGAATCAATTTTAGTTTTTGTGAATTGTTTTGTTGTTCCTTGTTGTGATTTATTTATGTCATTCAGGATCAATTTGATTGAGTTTTCTTCTCATTAAGGTTAATTTTTTCCCACTTACTTGCACGTGTGGCAGTTTTTTATTAGATACCAGAAATTGTGAATTTTATCCTTAGGATGTTGGATATGTTTGTATCCAAATAAAATTTTTGAACTTTCTTACAAGACACCACTGGGTTTCTTGGCAACAATCTGGTCCTTTTAGGTCTGCTTTAAGGTTTATTTGGCAGGACCAGGGTATAGTCTAGGATTAATTTTCCCCACTAACGATACTAGAAACTTGTTAGTAATCTTTCCCAATCCCCATGAATTGTGAGGTTTTCCACTCTGGCTGTTGGGAACAGCACTATTCTGGACCCTGTGTGATCTCCAAGTGTTATTCCCTCTAACCCTTTCAGATAATTATTTGTCAGCCTAGAATAGTTTTCTCACACATGAGTGCTGATCAGAACTAACGACAGGGCAGAGAAGCTGGACAGGAGTGGAGTTTTGGTTGGGGTCTAAGCTATCTAGCCTCAAACTTCATCAGCATTGGTTACAAATGTGGTCACAAGTGCATTACTATGCCAAATCCTAACACCTTTGAGTTACTACACGTTTATTAGAAAACCTCTACTCTTGCCTAGTGAGTCCTCTCCCTCAAATATTTCTGAGGTTCTCTGGGAGAACTTTGTGTCCTTGGTTTAAGTCTGCTTGCGGATTAATTGCTGCCAAGTGCTGGGGAACTCAGACATAGTTCTCAACTGCAACTCCTAACCCCCAAAGCCTAACCCATTTGTTCCTTTGCCTCAAGTGATTCTGTCTTGCTACAGATGGTTAGGGCTGATAGTCATCCGAAGTTCCAGAAGGTCTCCAGAAATTTGCATCTTTCTGAACCACTTATTCACAGACTTTAGAAGCTATTCATTTTAACAACTAAGACTTAATAATTATTATGCTACTAACCTTTGTAAATAATTTCTTGATTGACTACTGGAAAGTTTACTTATGGTAGGAAATTAGAATAAACCAAGCTATATGTATGAACTCATTCTTGGATTGTATGTGTGTGTGTTTCTTTACATATGAAGATACTGAATATTTTAACTTCATTCATCTACTTAACACGTTTTAATTGATTCTTTTCTGTACAAAGTACTCTGTAAGATTCTGAGGTGTGAAAGGATTAAAATGTTGCTTGTCTCAGGACAATGTTATCTAGAGAAGACAAAGGAAAAATCTGGGAAACTAAAGAATAAAAGTGGTTTATGATTAAATTTCAAGTGTGGGTGGAAAAGTCATAATTCAGTTTTGCTTTTTCTCCTACACTTTGAATAAAATGGGTGACTATAAAATAAGTAAAATTATTAATCAAACAAACATTACCCCAACAAAATACAATCTCATTGGAGATTATTCCCTAACATAATCTTTTAATAGGCTGCACACTTCAGTGACTTTTGGCATTTATCTTTTTGAGGGGGAATGGGATTCTCCAGGGACACCTTAGGAAATTAGTTTCATTATTCTATACTTATATTTTAATATCAAATTATTATTACTTAAGCTATTCAAAAGACTTTGCTCTGAGAGTCAAGCAGACTCCTGTGGTGTTGGACAAATTATTTTAACTCCTCTAAGACTGCTGCCTCATCTAAAAAAATATTAAATATACTTAGCTCATTGGAAGACTAAACATGATAATGTTCATTAAGCACTTAGTACAGGGTTTACTACACATAGTAGGTGCTCAATCAATATTAGTTTTTATGGCTATTACTTTTACTTGGATTTTTCAGAAAGCATATGTGGTTAAATGCATTTCTGAAAAGGTGATTTCCTAGAGAAGATCTGTAAAATTTCTAGGTAATTCCTAAAGAGGAAATCTAAAAATGTGAGTATTGGCAGCATTGTCATAACAAGTGTGTTACGTTTCTGAGGCACCTGCTTCCAAGGAAAGTGGGTTTTGTTTGTATTCAATACTTTTTACAACATCTGAGATAATACTAAGGAAAAGCGATTATTTAAATTGCCCTGCCATTGCACCTGGCAGGTTACCTTGATGTTTCTGTTAGGTGAACTGGAGAGTCAGTAAAATAGATATCTAGTCCACATTCAAGTCATTCTCTATTGTGCAAGTGATTCCCAATCTTCAGTTCTAACCTGGAACTCTCTCTGGATCTCCAGACACCTATGTACACCTATTTCCACCTGGATAGCCTACAGTTATCTCCAACTGTCCCTCTCCAGCTCTGAACTAATCTCCCCCATCCTTGCAAATCTGCTCCTTCACATCCGTATACTAGACACCGTCAGTCACCTAGTGCTTCACTTCAGAAACCCTAGAGTCATCTTAGATTTTTCTTACTGCCCCATGCCCTATTCATCCACAAGTCATGTCCGTTCTACTTATTCATGCATTCAAGAAATGTCACTTGGACACCAGCATTGTTCCAAATTCTTCTTCATTCATACTAGGAGCACTTTGATCCAAGTTCACCAAACCTGCCACTATGGTCTCCTCATTAGTGTCTTTTCTTTTGTTCTCCCTCATTCAGCACATGCACCACCCTGCCTCCTTTATAACACAATTGCCATGGGCCCCAGACCTTCTTCATAGATCTCATGCATGCTCATCCTTCAAAACTCATCTGAAGTCCTTTCTTACAGACTACATGGATTTGTTATCAATGAAACTGACAGTTTGAATTGATTTCTACATAGAAATGGATTTCATTTAAATATCCATGATCTCTTGTCTAGACACAATAGGACCAAGCTGGTATATCTGTTAGAACCTTGGCTCTGACTGTAAGGAAATTTTTGAATTAAAAAAAAAAATGCAAGTTTATACATGGTTTTGTTTAGATACTGTGGGGAGTAAATTATATCACAGAGTGATCTAATATAGAGATCGTATAAATTCTTTAGGACTAATTTTTTTATCCAGTATTTTTAACAAGACTATGAAATAAGTAGGGAAATAAATATGACCAAAATGCCTTCAGTCTAGATCAGGGTTTCTCAGTCTCAGCACTATTTACATCTTAGGCCAGAGGATTCTTTGTTGTGAGTGGGCAGGAGGGGGGAGGCTGACCTGTGCTCTGTAGGATGTTTAGCAGCATCCCTTACCTATACCCACTAAAGGCCAGCAGCACCCCCTGCCTCAATTGGTGATAACCGAAAGCATCTGCAGACACTGCCAAATGTCCCCTGGAGAAAGAAATTGCTCTCACATTCCCCCATTTCAGCCTACATCCAGAGAGATCACACCATATTCAACCAAAAAAGGTCCATCTGGGCCTATCAGGGTGTTTTTCTAAATATTAGAACTAATCAACCAGGAGATGAATTACAGCCCTACTCTAAATGTTTAAATAGCATCTCTCCCTGTAGAATTCTTTACCTCAACTCTTCACTTTGCTCTTTTCTTCTCCTCTTCCAGGTCTCATTTTGAATATCATCTTCAGAGAAGCCTGCCCTGACTCCCTGACTATACAACAAAGTAACTCCCCAACGAGGCTATTCTCTTTCCTAGCAGCCAATTCTTTTCCTTCATTGTTTTACCAGAATCTGTAACTACATATATATGTGTGTGTCTAGTTCTTTATTTAAACGTTTTTATTGATCTCTAAGCTCTGCAGGGGCACGCACACATTTGGTCTTTTCAACTATGCCCAGTGTCTAGTGCTTAATAAATGTTATTTTTTTGAATTTAAAAAATGAGTAAATGAATGCTATAGGAGTTTGCAGTGGGAAAGAAGGGTGCTGTAAAACATACTCCAAGCTTTAGTGAGAGAATTAGTGGGTTCAGAATACAAATTAAATGAAGAAATTTCTAAAGTGGCCAGAGCAGGGAAGACAAAACAACCATCCAAAAGGATTTCAATAGCAGTACAAGTACCATCCTGCAAAGAACGTGATGGAAAATGTGGTGCACACTCTTTTCCCTTGTAATTATGTCCTAGGTTGGATGATCCTTTTCGGCTCCAGTGAAATATACAGGAGAGATTTCTATAATGATCTATTTAAAGAAGCAATGATAATTCTTCAGGAAGCATGAATGACTGAAAATACAAAGAGTAACTCCATATTGCATAGAATCTCTCTGAAGTCAGTATTTAAAATCTCTCAAAAGGTGAATGAATATCAAGAGAAAAAAGAGAAGAAGGAAGGGAAGAGGCAGCCTCTGGACTTGTTCAGCAGGGGAATTAGGCTAGGCAGAGGCCTCAGAATCCTCCAGGGGAGAAGAGATGACAGATAAATATGCAAAGTGGCTTCTGTTCAAATGCCCTGTCAACAGCCCCTGTCTCCACCTAGTACACTTCCTGATAGCTCTGCCAACATACAATAGATCAAAGCTAAATTCACTCCACAAGAACCGTTTGATTTCAAGACCCAAAATATAGTCTTCTCTAAAGATAAATATTCCTTCAGGAGCCTCCACATATATACACAATACAACACACACACCCCCGCATAACATACACACACATACACTTTAACTCAGCAGTAGCGAAATAGTGTCAGCTCACTTTAAGTGTAGAAATTTAGACTACTGGATCCTTAAAGATTTTGTGGGATTTTAATTGTTTTACACACACCCTCCCCCCATTTTAAAAATGAGGAGAAATTGAGGCTCTAAAACTTAAAATCACACGTCCAAGGTCATTCACTGTGACAAAGGACGTGCTGAAGAGAATTAGAATCCCAACCTTCAAAGTCCCTATACATTGTCTTCCTACAGCTCCGGCCCCATTTTCCACAAAGCTTACAGAGGAACTTATGGTTGGCACTGAATTAATCAACCGCTTTTTTCTGTACATTTGTAACTACCCCATGACAACTAGTGCTGTACAAGAAATGAGGATACTGGAACTACAAAGGGGATCTATTACTTCTGGGGGTACACAGCTATTACGGAGGCAGAGCTAGAGTGTGAGCACAGGTCTCTGCATAAAAACCCACGTTGTTCCCAATATAAAATTGTAAGGGATAAAATAAATAAAATGTTCAAAAACATCCTATTTCCTGTTCAAGATATGATCCTGCTTTATTCTCAAAACTGCCATGAAATAAGAAGAAATACATAAAATTAGTTCCACAGCAGTGCAGAAAGTCAAAGGATGTATTACCCTGTAATGAGGGTTGGCCAGATGGGTCCATCTGAAAACAGAAGCCCAAAGAGCCGAGATCTGCGATCCCACACGTTGGAAAGAGGCTCCCAAGCTGAGAGTCTAGAAGAACTCTGGGACTAAGGTTAGAGCTACTGGGCTCTGGGAGAAGGAGCAAAGCTGAGACAGAACACCAGTAACTAACCAAAGGATAAGAACGTTCTGAAGAAAAATGCACGTCAGAACTGTGAAATGTGCATCTACTCAATTTACCTTCAAATGCAATGGCACTGAATATAGAGGCATTTTTACACATTGGAGAATTCAAAAACCCTACTATCCACAAACTTTTTCTGAAAGAATTTCACATCTACGTATTCCAGCAAAATTTCAAAACAATTAACACAGAATAGTTGAAAGAGAGTAGACAAAAATGTACTACAGAAATAAAAATGCCATATATGGAAATGGCAACATTAACAATATACATACAATCCAAGGCAAAAAAAAGTAAATTAAAAAAACATAGATATAGAGTTCCTACCACACGCTAGGCACTTTTTCAGGGACGTAACATAATAAATGCTGAGACTAATCTACGGAGTAGATATATTTACCTATTTTACAGATGGAGAAACTGAGGCAAATACAGCTAAATCACTTGTGCAAGATCACACAATTAACGTGTTTTGGAATTGGGATTTGAAGTTAAGCAATAAGACTTCGGATCTTACTCTCTTAACCATTAAATCAAGAATATATTATAGAACCATTATTCTTAAATAGTCAAAAATGGGGCAAAAAACCCTCAAACATCCATCCACAACAGTAGAAAGCATATATTCATTGGAGACTGTTCATTCAACTAACTAGATTTATTATATATATAATGTATGCATCACTGTTGCATTCAACAACATACATTGTTATGTGAAAGAAACCAGAAACAAAAGAATATATACAATATTATTCCCTTTACATAAATTTCCAAAACAGGCACATTAATTTATGGAAATAGAAGCCTTGATAATTTAATAGTGGCTATCTTTGTGAGTTTTAATGACTGGAAAAGGCGTGAGAGTTGCTTCTGGGCTGATGTTAATGCTCCATGTCTTGAACGGGGTGGTCATTACATTGATGTGCTGATCACTTTGTGAAATTGACTGAGTGTTATATTTGAGATTTTTATACTTAAATATATGTAAAAGTTTCCAGAAAAAAGAGATTGTACTTTGTATGATATATATAGTATATTATGTAAATGTAGCTACTATATATAAATATATATTTTATAACCTTTTTATGCATTTGTCATTTACTGTGACTGCCTGCCCATGTCAATAAATACACTGATATAAAATTAAAACCTGTCGTATCTTTCATTTATTCATCTGATTAAAATTTGAATCGTTCTTTTAACTTCAAAGTAAATGGCACTATATTTTTAAACATAAAAAATTAAATGGAAATATATACAGCATAGCAAATTGCCAAATTAGCCATATTTTGTGTGAATTCTCTTTGAGATATATTGGTCTCAATATTCCTGAGAAATAAAAGAAATCCAACGAAATGATTGCAAAACAATTTAATTTCACATTTTTTTTCTTTCTGGCTGAGTCGTTTATCTTTAAGACAGGAATAGCATCATGATTCATAAATTATTAGCTAAGAGTGGAAAGCCAGCTTTTATGAACTGAAGACAATTAAGACATCTGTCCAAAGACTGGAGAATGTTCTCAGACCAGAGTTTCCAGGTGGAAACACAAATTGGAATACAGTAATATATTTTTAAGTAAAGTAACTGAGACATTTTCTTTTCTTCCTGAACCTAGAAAAATTCTATTCATCCTTCAAGATACCACTTAAAGGCTATCCTTTGAGTACCAATCCTGGACGTTTACACACATTCCTCTTTTCCACCTACTTTGGACAAAATTAATCAATGCCACTGCTGCATGCCTAATGACTGAGTTCTTACCTCTGTTTTAAAGATTTGTTGTTAATTATACATATCCATCTCTCCTTATTAAAGTTGTAATCAGTGAAAGGTATTGGCCTACATAAGTAAACTTTTCGGATTCAGAAAGGTCTACCTTACCCTCCAATATCCTCTCTCACTTCTTCAATTACCCTTTGCTTGATATTCCACAATTACTAAAAATAATTAATACAACTATCTTCAGAATTGAATTTATATTATGTCAAAAATCTTTCCCAATTATAATGCAATAGAAATAATAAAAATAAAAAAATTATGGTAAAATCTTTCCTAAGAATAAATGTGGGAAAGAGAAGATGGGGAAAAAAGACCAGGAGTGAACTGAACATAGCGCTTGTGGTGGATGGGAAGAAACTTGAACTGAGAAAGTCCCTTAGGAAAGAGACTGAGGCAAGTAAATCATTTAAGGAGGAAGGAAATGAGTGTTTACTGCGTACCTACTACATGTCAGGGATATGTCTTCATAAACCTTCATTTTACAGATGATGAAACTGAGGCACAGCAAAGGCCAGAAATTTACCAGAGTTCATCCAGATTCCTAGATATTAACAGACATCTCTAAACTTCTCTCTAAAGCCCATCTTCGTTTTTCACGTTTGCCTTCCATTGTTGGCAAGTGATATCTAGGATAAGAAAAAAATTCACAGCCAAAACACATAAATGCAAAATATACAATTAAAAGAGCGTTATTTAAATCATTTGTTGTTATTTTTCAAAAAGTGCCTCAAAAATATGCTGTAGTGATTTTAAGCAGTAGCCTTTTTTTTGGAAATTTATTCATATAGTTACAAATTCAGGATGAAGCTGGGGACAGATTTGACACATAAAGAATATGGTTATTATTTACAGAGATCAAGTGGGGATCAGACACCAGCACACTACCTAAAGATATTTCTCAGGAAAAAAAAAAAACTGTGTCACTTTCACAATGTTACGCAGTCTCAGATATTTTTGTGCCATCCACACATACCCCAAACAATAAGAACCAGCTGCTTTAAGGAACCATTGTCATTGGTAGCTTTGTAACTTATACTTCGTGTTTCCTGGCACTAAGAAGTTTGAAAACCACTGCCATAAAAATGCGTTCTGGAACTCCTACCTGCAATTTAATTCTGTTTATTTCAAAGTAGTCACCTTTAACAGCCTGCTGCTAGTAAATCTTCCAAGGAAAGCTAATGTAGCTTTCGGAAAGAGAAAAGAGTCATTCAGAACCATTTTTCATTTATCTCAAGAGGCATGTCCATGATGTCAATTTGTTTCTGTGGTTGGAAAACTAATAGAAGCTAATTCCAAGAAGTAAATCTGGCCATGGGCTGAGTAATGGCCACCTATTAGAACTTCTCCCTGCTTATTTTTGGAAGAAGAATGATAGTGTTTACCACAAACAGTGGGCATGTGAAGATTAAGCAAATTAAATAAGACAATGTGAAGTAATGGGCAGTACTTCAAGCACAAAGGAATTGCTCAATCAGTCATAGGTGAGGTTGAAGTGGAAGTTGACACAATTTAAGGGTGTGCTCTACAGAGAAAAGCATGGGATGTCTGAGGAAAAGCCAAACTATTTCTTTTAAGGCAATTTTAGAGGAATTTAATCAGCTTAATACATAGATGGTGAATGATTTGTAACCCAGTACTGATAAAGAAACACATAAACTAATAAGACTCAGAAGCTTAAGGTGTTTAAGATATAAAAATATTATAGTTGATGCGGGCTCGGTGAGTCGAGGAGTGGAAAGAAAGATTTCTTAGATTCTCAAGGTCTGGCAGTAGTGCTCATTTATTCAGAGAATAGCACAGAGTAGCATGGGGACAGGACCCAAGGGCAGTGAAGAGCTGCGAAGTGTTGAGGGTTAGAGCTAAATTTATAAGGCATGGATATGTGAGTTATTTCTTTACAAGACAAAGGAAAGATCATGAAAAAAATCATTAAAATGGTATCAGTGCAGGTGTGGTCTGGTTATTGGGTGGTCCTATAACTTTAGATAAGAATCAGATCAGATCAGGTCAGGATGTCCTATGCTTCCCAGAGGATCGGTATGTAGGGCAGGACGCCTTAGGCTTTTCTCCCTGGGGCAGCCTTGATCCTCATCATAGTCATTATTGAAAGCATGATTTCTGTCATTCTCTGTCCGTTTTCCTTTTATTTTGCTTAATTATATCTCATGTAGCATCTCTGGCATCCTGAAGTATATTTGCTTTTAATCTAAGCCATCAGACTTGGAACTTGAAGAATTTCTGATTTATGTATTTCTCCTTTACCTACTCCCACAACCAACTCATTGTACCTTTATATGTCTCAAATATCTCCAGCCTGTTCCCTTCCCTCTGTTACCAGCCTAGCTCAGGCTCTCATTGCTATTACCTGGGTTACTATAATGTCTCCTGAGAGTCTGCCATTTGCCGTCGCCCAACTGTCTGACTTGTATCACGGAGTCACAGTAATCTTCAAACAGTACAACAAGAATCATATCACTCTTTCTCAAAGACCTTCAGTGACTTCCAGTTTCCAAATAAAACAATTTCCAATTTTTCACATGGCATATAAAGCTCTCCAAAGTGTAACTTCAATTTGTCTTTCCGGCTTTATCTTCGATCATTCCTGCATAAACATTATATATGCTGGTTCTATACTATGACTTTAAACCTACATTCTCATTTAATTCTCACAATAGCACTGTGATCAGGTATTAGCATTTCCAATTCATAGAAGTGTAAAATAATATTAATTTATTAATATTTACTAACATTATTTACATGTTAACTTTATATTCTTGTATATCTCTATATTTGTGTAATTAACATTAACTTGACCAAATCTCACATAGAAAACAATTGCTATGATTCAGATTTAGATTTTCTAACACCAAAGTCCTTGGGATTTCCAACAAATCTGAGTACCCAATTCTACAAAGTCAAGACTCTTTGAAAAATGTCGTAACTGGACTCTAGGATTTGGCTTCCGAGTTTTTTGGCTGATGCATCCCTCTCCCACACATTGTAATTTATATTTAGGGCCATATGATTTATTCATTAAGACTCTTTGGATTGCAAATAACAGACATTGGCTCTGGCTAATCTAAGTAAAATAGAGATTTGTTGGAAGGATATTGGGGTCACTCAGAATTAGGGCAAACACTGAGTCTTCATAATGACATCATAACGACAAAAACTAGGGCAGCTACAGCATTCTCACCAGCAACTTCTACCATATGATGACTCAGTTTCAACCACCTTTGTCTTTGTGTGTCTCTATGCAATTTTTCAAAAACCTCAAAGGCAGACTCTGATTGTCCTAGATTGGGTCGTAAGACAGAACCTCAGATCATTTAGCCATATCCAGAGGACAGGAGTTTTGGCATAGATATGGCCTATTTTGAACCAAGTAGTCACCCAAATTTGTATCTAATTACAGACATTGGCTCTGCAAAGAGGTAATGCAGTCAATCCCATTTATCTGTTTTGCATCTACTCATTATAAACTTTTAAAGGAGCTTGATATAGGAAAATCTGTACAACCCTAACATACATTTTCTCACTGTGAATGGTAAAAAAATATATTAAAAATAATTGTAAGACTGAGTTCATCCCTACAAAGACCAAATAAAAAGAAATGAAATTGAAACCACTGAAGAAAATCCAATTCATCCAGTCGGTCAGTCACACAAAACATTACTGGGTGCCTAAGGTTTTCTTGGGGATACATTGATATATGCATTTAAAAAAAATAGTACCAAATCCATCAAAGTGGGAAATGTGAACCAGTGAGCTGGACTTAGCACCAATCTAGATTGTTAAAGGGCAACTGAGTCCAGCTGATACTGAAAACCTTCCTGTAGCAACCATGCAAACATTTTCCATTCTGTGTGTGTGTGTGTGTGTGCGCGCGCGCGCGCGCGTGCTTGGATTTGAATTTGCAGTGGAACACATCTGCCAGGCTAGAGCATGGGAAGGATCCAGTAATGATAAATTCAGAATTAATAAGAATGTAGCTCAGCAGTTTCAGAGAGGGAGGTGGTTAGGATCAGTTGAATAAGTGTTTCAGAAAGATGCAAATTTTGGGGGACCTTCTGGAGGTTTAGATGCCTATCAGCTCCACAAGAAAGACAGAATCACTTGAGGCAAAGGAACAGGCAGGCTAAGCTCTGGAGGCTAGGAATTGCAGTGAGAACTATGTCTGAGCTCCCCAGCACTTTGCAGCAATCAATCTACAAGAAGGCTTGAATCAAGGACACAGGAAGTTCCCCCAGAGAACCTCATAAATATTTGGGGGAGAGGACCCACTAGATAAGACCAGAATTGTACTAATAAACGGGTAATAACTCAAAGCTTTGGGACTTGGTATAGTAATGCACATGTGATCTCATTTGTAACCAATGCTGACAGTTTGAGGCATATCCACAGATAACTTAGGCCCCAAAAAAACTCCATTACTGCCCATCTTCTCCGCTTCTGTTCTTCGTGTGTTCTCCAATGGTATTACTCTCAAAACTATGGCCAAGGAAAGGAATTTGTCTACTAAGTTCACCTCCCCAGCCACCTTCTCCCTAGCTTTGCTCCAAAACCCACCACCAAGATATAAACAAACAAATTATTTCAATTACAATTGCAGTTCAGCCCAGGCCCTATTCTAGGATCTAGGAGACATCGTGTACTAGGAACGTCATTTGCACTTTCTTTTCCTTTCTTTTCTTTTTTTAAAGTTTACCCCATCTTGGGTTCATCGTGATTTATTTGTTTTAGTCTCTCACTTGCATGGCGAACTCTTTCAGAACACAGTCTGTCTTGTTCATATTTACACCAAATTAAATGAAATTGAATGTTTGAATGTCTGCAGGCCTGATGTAGCAAGGTCGTTTTTCTGGAAGGATGATTCAAAAACCTGGCAAAAAATGTCTTATCTTATTCTCAGGAAACAAAGAAAAGAAGTCATAGAGACTATTCCTGTGTGTTTTTCCTGTGTGAGAGAAAGCCAGGACGTTCACAAAGAAACTCCCCAGGAAAATCACTGTAGACGGACCTAATGCGTCAAAACAGATGTGCTTACAACAGGGTAAATTTTGGAAAATGGAAAATTAAAATTTCTTTATTGAAAGAAAAAAATAAAGCTTATGGGAATATTATAGGACTAAATCGAAACTTTTTTAAGGAAAACTCTGAATAATATGACCAAAAAATAATATTGAAGAGAAAGCTCTTTGGCCCAGACTCATGGGTAGTGAGTGAAAAGACAGGCCACAGAGTGGAATGAGATATTTTGAATATTAGAGTCACTCAAAGTATTTGTATCCAAAATATGTAAAGAACTCTTACAAATAAATAACAAATGACAAGCAAAGCAATTAGAAAAATGAGTAAAAGATACTAACAGGCACTTCACAAGAAGAATTGAGTCTCCATTGTGGCTCCTGCAACAAAGCAATCTCATATTGGCCTTTCTCTTTTTTTTAGTTTCACTCTATTTTCTCACTCTTGTTTTCTGGGACCACTTTCCAAATAATCAAGTCCTGTCTCAGGCTTTGTTGTCAGGAAAACCAAACTAAGACAAGGTGGGATCAAAAATAAAGGCCAGCAAGTGGAGGATGGCTCTTCTGCTGAGATAGAAAAGACAGAGACAAATATGATGTGGTAGGCTTAAAAACAGCCCCCAAAAGGTGTTCGTGTCAAGTTCTTGGAACCTGTGAATGTTACCTTATTTGGAAAAAGGGTCTTCTCAGGTGTGATAAAGTTAAGGAGATTGAAATGAAATGGTAATTCTGGATTATTAAGGTAGGCTCTAAATCCATCACAGATATCCTTATAAGAGAAGGGCAGAGGGAAATTTGACACAGACACACAGAGAAGAAAGTAATATGAAGACAGAGGCAGATATCAGAGTATTGTAGCCACAAGCCAAAGAAGCTTGTAACCATTAGAAGCTAGATGGGAGTACAGCCCTACCAACACTTTGATTTCAGACTTCTGGCCTCCAGAACTGTGAGAAAATGAATTTCTGTTGTTTTAAGTCACCACCAAGTTTGTAGAAATTTATGTCACAGCCCTGGGAAAAAAATATCCGTTAGTTGACTCCTTTATTAAGGCATAATGCCATTCCTTACCTCCGATAACTTTCCTTGCTCTGAAGTCAGCTCTTTGAAATTATTATTGGTACTACTGGTTTATTTTGATTAGGGTTAGAATGGTATATTTTTCTCTATCCCTTTACTTTTAATCTATATGTGTCCTTATATTTAAAGTGGGTTTCTCATCAACAACATATACTTGGGTCTTGTTTTTTAATTGACTCTGATAATCTCTGTCTCTTAATTGGCATCTTTGGACCATTGATATGTATAGTCAGATTAATAGCTATCATATTTGTTATTGTTTTGTATTTTTTGCCCTTATTCTTTGTTCCTATTTTTGTTTTCCACAAATTTTCTGCTTTTTGTGGTTTTAACCAAGTATTTTACATGATTCCATTTTCTCTCCTTTCTTATATCAATTATACTTATTTTTTTTAATGACTGCCCTAGATTTTGCCATATACACTTACAATTAATGCAAGTTGACTTTCAAATAACATTACACCACTTCATGGGTAATGCAAATACTTCGTAATAACAAAATAATTCTAATTTCTCTCTCTCAATGTTTGCATCATTGCTGTCATTCATTTCACTTATACATAAGCACATGTACACATATATATATATACACACACACATAAGCATACATAATTGAATACACTATTGTTATTGCTATTTTGAAATAAAGTATCGTGTGCTTAATCAATTAATAAGAAAAACAAGTTTTTATGTTACCTTCATGTATTTTTTCCCTAATGATCTTCCTTTTTCATGTAGATCCTAGTTTCAGACCTATATCATTTTTCTTATTTCTGAAGAAATTCTTTATCATTTTTTGCAAGGAAGATCTAGCAACAAACTTCCTCTATTTTTGCTGGTCTGAGAGCCATTATTTCTCTTTCACTTTTGGGGGATAATTTTGCAGGGTACAGAATGCGAAGTTGGTGTTGTTTTCTCAATGCTTTAAATAGTTCACTTTACTTTCCTCTTGCTTGCATGGTTTTAGAAGAGAAGTCAAACATAATTCTTATCTTTGCTCTTCTACAGGTAAAGTGTTTTTTTTTCCCCTGGCTTCTTTCAATTTTTTTTTATCTTTGATTTTCTGAAGTTTTAGTATCATATGAGTAAATATATTCTTTTGACATTTATCCTGCTGGGTGTTCTCTGAACTCTAAACTACATCTAGTTTGGCATCTTACTTTAATTTGAGAGAAATTCTAGTCATTGTTGTTTCAAATATTGCCTCTGTGCCTTCCTCTCTTTCTTCTCTTCTGGTATTCCCATTACACATGTTACACCTTTTATATTTGTTCCACAGTTCTTGGATATTCTGTTCTGTTTTTATCAGCCTTTTTTCTTTTTGGTTTTCAGTTTTAGAAGTTTCTATTGATCTATCCTCAGGCTCAGAGATTCTTTCCTCAGTCATGTCCAGTCTGCTAATGAACCCAGGAAAAGCATTCTTTATTTTTGTTACAGTATTTTTGATCTGTAGCATTTCTTTTTGATTCTTTCTTAGAATTTCATCTCTCTGCTTCCATTACCCATCTGTTTTTGCATGTTTTTCCATTAAAGTCCTGAGTATATTGATCATAGTTTTTCTAAATTTATGATCTGATAATGCCAATGTTTCCCTTACATCCTAATCTTGTTCTGATGCTTGTTAGTCTCTTCAAAGTGTGTTTTTGACTTATAATATTCCTTATAATTTTTTGTTGAAAGGTGGACATGATGTACTATGTGAAAGAAACTGCAGTCAACAGGCCTTTAGCAATGTATTGGTAAGGTATGAGAGGAGGAGAGCCTTCTGTAGTCTTAGGATTAGGTCTCAGTCCTTTGTTGAGTCTGTGCTTCTGAACTGTGAACTTCACCAGTGCTTCTCAGTGCCCTCCTCCCTTCAGTGGAATAGGTGGCTTAAGGTGGCTGGAGTTGGGTATTTTTCTTTCTCCTCATGGAAGATAGAAGGCGCTAGAGTTTAGCATTTCCTTTCCTCCCAGATAGGTAGGGGCTCTGATTAAACCCCAACAGGTTAGGTTACGGTGTGTTGGAAAAGAATGTCAAGTTAAGAATATGAAGATTATAACCTACTGAATGAGGAGGCACAAGCCACCTACATGGGGTCACCAGGTAGCTCCCTCAGCATCAGAGCTCCCACTTTGGGGAAGTGAAAACCTCAGGGCTGTTTGATTGAAGGAGTAATTTCAAGACACACACACAAAGGAAGTAAAGTCGCAAGGTTTATTACTTATGAATCCCAGAACTGGGGCAGTCCTCCATCCCAGATCACGAATGAGTAGGAGATAGCAGGGTAGCAAGCAGTCAAATGATTGGGATGGATGTCACTAACTGTACTTGGGCTCAATCCTAAGTGGTTATTTTAAAAGGGGCCCTGGAAAAAGCAAGGTGGGAGCTTGTGTCAGAAATCCTAAGCTCCAGTCCTTATCTAAAGACCCAGACTCTGGGTGTGAGTGGGGTAGTCATATTATAAAATGCCTAGGCAGCAACTCAAATTGGCTGTTTTCTTATCACACATGGTAACAGAGTTTCTCCCGAGGCCAGGCCTTATTAAGAAGAACAGGTGCTCTGACGTATTCCGAAATGGTTCCCTTTTCCTTTCTCCTTGCTAGTTGCTTGAGGAAATTTTTTTCTGCTTATTTACTGTGGGAACCTGGTAGAATTCCTGAAGGTAAAAATCACAAAAGTATGGGGTTCCTTGTGACTGGGTCCCCTTGGAGATTTTATCTCTCAATCTTGTCCACGCTGAGCCTCCCGCAATTCGTTAGTTACCATTCAGGTTTCCCTACCCAGATCCTGGTTCCTGCGGGGGTTTCAGCTTACAGATTTCTATTCTGGTAAACTGTGATTCTCTGCATCTGCCCGTCAGTCTCTCCAATTTTAGGCACAGTGGTTTGTCTGTGACCTTACTCCTCTGAGTCATCTAAGGACAGTTGATTTTTTGGTTTCTTCAGCTTTCTACTACTTGTTAGGATGGAGTGACAATTTCTATGACAGACTGAACCAATTACGTTTATTTTTTAATCAGCATCCTCAAGTCTCTCAAACTCTTATCGTTCCTTTCTAACTGGGCTTTCCAATTATCATTGATGAATTAAATCACTCATTGAATAAAAGTTACTAAATTGGAAAGCCCTCTTCAAGTTGAAGGAAATCAAACAGTAACCAAGATATATTTTGTGCCTGCTTTCATGTTTTTACAGCCGGGGAAAGAAACCATTGATAAAGCCTTCCATTTCTATCACCTGACTGTTAAATCTACTTAATAAACTATTTGGTCACAGATTGGATTATATCTTTTTCAGGTGGAATATGGTATCAGGTAAGGAGAATTTTAAGTTTTTAATGAAAATTGCTTTCAGCACTATTGAAGCAACCAGTAGGTTAAGACTGTTTTGGTCCTTGGTAGTAATTTAAAGCATGAATATCAACAAGTTTTGAAATAGTTCCAAGTAGGAAATGCATAAGCAATAGAAGGACAATGCGCTGGGGAGAGAGAATTTAAGAAAGCTAGATTTCTGTGTGAAGATAGCACATTTTCTTTAAAGTAAAAGTCACTACTTCAAGTTAAATCTAAGTTTCAGGCAAAACATTCTACGACATTTATTATTTCTGCACTGAGAGGTAGGTAGGACACGCAAGCAATTTTAGATTTTGCTGAAATTAGCACAGTAGTAGGACGACAGACCCAGTCCTCTGATAAGAAGCACTACTTAAGTTTGCCAAGAGGTTCTGCGCAGAGACTAATTTCAAGTATTTCCATCTACCTAACCAGGGGAGAAGTTTGCAACAAGAGAAGCAGTTTTAGCCTTTTCAGAAATTACAATACGTTAAAAATATGTTAATACATCTGAGTATTTTCAGCATCAATATTTTCACGATTAATTTTCAACACTACCTCTCTTTCACTTGTTTTCCCAGTGAAATGCCTTCCATAATTCATTAGGAATATTATAAATTTGTCTTATCAAAAATCTAGGTGGTAAAAGTATTCATTATGTGCATTTAAACAAAAATTGATCCTAGCCTATGTCACAGATCTTTCCCGTGCTCAGTTTCTTCCCCTACATGAATGTTCATTTTCATATGTTCCCATCCTCTCATGTCAAGCATTCAGCACTTTTGGATCTAATTAGAGTTTAAGTAAAATTCCCACATTGCTTACTATGAAATTAGTAATTAATTCTCATAGTTAATAGAAGTCAATAAAATAAAACTGCTGGTATGTTTGAGAACACATTGGTAAACTGAATCGATAAACAGTATATTATGAAATAAAAACTATGACAAAATCCAAGTAAGAATATGGTTCATCTATGCTTCCAGTGTCCTCACATGTGCACATGGCCCTGCACAAAGAACAAACCTATCTCTTATTTAATCTTTCCAAATGTAAAACAGACATCGTTTATTAACTTATCCATCATTTAATGAATACTTAACATGTATTTAATATTTTCCAGGTATGGGGGATTGAACGACAAATTTGTCAAATCAGATTCAAGCTCTTTCCCATACAGGGCCTTTGAATTTATGGTCCCCACCACACAGGAAAGAAAACCTCTGGTCTTCATTTGTTAGCCTCCTCATCATTCAGTTCTTAAAATATATCCCCTTAGGTCCTCTGTGATCCTCCTATTGAATAGTCCATTACTTCATCTCTATCATTTTCTATCACAAATTGTGTTTGATTTGCTTAATTACTTTCTGAAGTTATTTTATTTACATTTTTGATTACTTTTTTCTTGCTTTTCTACCCAAGTAGAATGAAAGTCCTATAGAGTAGACCCTGGCAGCAACAATATCTTATAGATGGTAGATTTTCAATAAATGTTTCTTGACTGAATGAATCAATCAATAAGAAAATCAATAAATAAAAATTCCTGCCATTGTGAAGTTAACTTCTGTTGGAGGCTTCCATTCTAGTGGAATGATTATGGCACAGGGGTTGTCTTCAGATACAACGCCAACAAAAACTATAAGAAAAGAGAACCACTGAACCGCATTTGCTGAACAGAGTTTAGCTTCACAGTCAGACTTCAAGCCACTTGCTTTTCTGACCGCTTTCTCTATAAGGGACCCTACAAAGCAAATTAGCTTTGTACAATCAGTTACTCTCCTCGAGACTTCATTTTTCTAAGGTTGTTTCTGCCATTAAATAAGATCCTTCATTCATTCTCAAATAATACGAGTTTGTGTGTGGGAGGGGCTGGAGATCAGCAGGAGGTAACAGCGGGACGACTGTAGATGTCAGACTTGAGTTATGCCCCTTTCATCTCCCTCTAAATTGAGGCACATTTTTCTCTCCTATCTCTGGCGTTGGGGACGAAGTCAACTTTTCCCAAAGATCTTGCCTATGTGGTAAAGCAATAGATACCAAATTTAAAAGTGGGAAATGGTTGTTTAATAGGCATCTCACAATGTCTAGTATATCCCTGGAAGAATTAATGGTTTTAAATTAATTCAAACTATTATTACTATAATAAGCTCAGAAACTTTTGTAAAAATTAAAGAAATGAATTTTTACATTCTGCTCTGCTATTTCAAGTTTATGTACATTAGTGAAATGTCATCCGAAAAAGAATAAAAATAGGCTAATTGCAACTTTACATTGCCACTTTCAGACCTGGAATTTTTATAGTTCTCTAGCGTCTTCTGTAGTTGCTTAATTTCTTCATGCTTCAGTAGTCATGGCTAATGCATGTCACATAGCTGTTGGGAATGGAGTGACCTGGAAACTTCCCAAGTCATTGAATGAAGAGCAACTTTGTGAAGACAATTAAATATCAGAGAATTTCTCTCAGGGAGGGTCGAATTAAGGTCTTCCACAGTGTCCTTGCAAGTTTAACCATTATTGGCATTCCAATGTCACCTAACTTTAAATATGGAAAGGTATAGAAGCTCTTTCCTATGTATGTATTATCTAGATATTTTCCCCAAAACCTTATTTATAAAGATAATATGCTTAGTTTTGGAGTGTTAACTTTGGTTCTGTTGGTAATTATTTACAAGATGGTTTTCTTATCTGTAAAATGACGAGGTTGCACAGGTTCGTCACGAAGTTCCAACATTCTGCCAGACCACTTGTTGCTAAAACATAGCTATCATAACACTATTCCCCTGTTCAAGAAACTATGGAGGACACACAGGAGAAGTCTGCATTTGTAGCTTAGGAAGAGTGAGCCATAGCAGGAAATCAATAGACAATGCCTGAAACTGAAAAATCAAGAAATAATAATACTTGTTTGTAAATTAGAGACGTGGAGGAAAATACCAAAAGTATCAGCTCCAAGAGATGGTGGAAGGAAAGATGAGGAGAAAGAGAGACTGTAGATTTGTTTTGTAACAAACCATGGGGAGCTTTTTCATTCTTGAAATTGTCTATGTATAACTTAAAAAACAAAACTAGAAAGCAGATAAAAACCTTGAGGGAACCATACCGGTGGAATTATGGCTATTTATTTCTGCTTCTTGATACATTTTAGGTATCCCAAATTTTCTACAATGATCATATGCTTCTTTTATAATTTGGAAAAAACTTTTAAATGTATTGATTGATGAGGGGAAAAAAAGCAGCTATGCTGGCTCCCACGTACCTATTCCCACAAGTAAAGTAAAATTCTTCTGCTTATATTTCAAGGCTCTCAGCCTTCTAGAATTTCTCTCTCGTGTTAACTCTCACTTCTTGATACACACACACAATCTGCACTGGAGAGCTGGTTCAGAATGTAAGTTTACCTCTTCAGGAACCATAACTGAGTGCCACACCAGGGCTACTCAAAACATAGTCTGTGCACAACTACTGGTCCATAAAGCATTTGTCACAGGCTGAGACGACATAAGTGCAGGAACAGAAGAGCATTTAGAAACATGTGTAGCAATTTGACACTGTTGTGACACCAGGCACACGATCCAGGCACTTGTCTTTTTGAACAGTTTTAGTGTTTCTGAACTGGCACAGTGAGTACCATATAGCAGGATCCGCATGCTGATCCGACTCAGCAAGTGCGCAATTACTTGGTCTGACAACTGTAAGCCAAAATTGTATAAATATATGAGAACACATAGGCATTTATTTATATTTGCAACTTATTCTTAGAATCATTTTCATTTTTAATCAAGCCTGGTTTTGAATTTATTGATTAACATTATTAGCCAAGTTAGGGAAGCAAAATTTCTATTATTTATTTATTTTTTTGAGGAAGATTAGCCCTGAGCTAACTGCTGCCAATCCTCCTCTTTTTGCTGAGGAAGGCTGGCCCTGAGCTCACATCCATGCCCATCTTTCTCCACTTTATATGTGGGATGCCTACCACAGCATGGCTTGCCAAGCAGTGCCATGTCTACACCCAGGATCCGAACCGGCGAACCCTGGGCCACTGAAGTGGAACATGTGCACTTAACCACTGAGCCATTGAGCTGGCCCTTCTATTATCTATTTTTAACCTTAATTTAATTATGCTAATGTAAGCTAGCTTCATTGGACATTTTCATCATAGAAAGATATACCTTTTCAAAACACAGCAGCAGTTATAATCTAAATTATGTTGATGAAAGGGATTCTGAAGAAATGAAGACCAAAATAGTTTACGTTATACTAAATCCTGTTTAGTAGCCATAATTGATAAGATTAAATGTTAAAACTCCACTGTGTTCTAGCTAATGTACTGGCTACTGGGGCAATGGAACCAATGAAACTTAAATAGCTTTTAAATTCAAAACATAAAGAAATGTTCAAAACCAAAAGTATCCTATAAAAAAGAAAGGGTGTTGAATTAAAAAGCTGATGGAAGTAAATGTTTAATATTTTATATATAATCATTAGTGCTTCATGGCCTTATTATAAGGGGTACTATGAGCTGCTAACACTAAAAGTATATGTATACATAACTGCTGAGTTTTTAGTACAAGACCACTTCATAGGCATTAGCTTGAAGACTAGTGGGTGGAGCTGCAACAAAGAATATAGTTCAGGTACCATTTTAATGACCCATCCTGCTTCAGAAACAAACTAATGATATGGAATACCAATTCGTAGGATAAATAAAGCTAGTAAAGTGTTTTTCATAGCAATTTAACAAATCTGGAGATATTCTTAGCATGGCATTACTTTCAGCGTATGTGCAATTTGCACATGGACATTTTTTAGTATCATTGCTAAAAAACACAACTAAACATGAAATACACAAAAATATTCAATTGGGACTTCAAGTTCTGTATAGGAGTACACTCTGATGGTACAGTTACAATGGCTAGAAAGCATTCGGGAGTAATTACCCAGATTTAGGACCTAGTTCCAGAATATTAATCCCCACACTCCTTAATTCACTGGAATGTTTTCATATTAAAAAAAAAAAAAAGTTAGTGGCATAGGAGTTAAGTTCACGTGCTCTGCTTTGGTGGCCCAGGGTTTGCAGTTCACATCCTGGGCCCAGATGGATGCACCACTTACCAAGCCAAGCTGTGGCAGGTGTCCCACATATATAATGGAAGAAGATGGGCACAGATGTTAGCTCAGAGCCAATCTTCCCCAGCAAAAAGAGGAGGATTGGCAGCGGATGTTAGCTCAGGGCTGATCCTCCTAAAATAAATAACAAAAAATTAGGTGCACTAAATAACGTGTTTAGTGATATGGTCAAAATTGCAAGTCACTAAAAACTGAAGTGTCAAATTTGAGATTATTCTCTTTATTAGGAGATCACTTGAAAGCTGACCATAAACTATTGTTGCATGTTGAAGGAAAATGGCTGTGAAGGAGAAAACTTCTGTCAAGAGTATTTAGATTGCAGAAGAAAATCTCCATATTTTTGCAATACAGGAAACCAGTTTGGTCTCAATATTTTACAGTTGTGAATTGAGCATTCAGACTAGTTACTCGCCTGGTATCTTTGGTATTTTTCATGATCTTAACACATCCATGTGTAGGGGAAAAATCATGTGTTCTTCAATGGCAGAAAAGACTTACAGGCAAAAACAAGATGGACAAGCTCCAAAACAGGGAGCTTCTACAGAGTGATGTGATGTCCAGAATTTAATAACAATTATTAAGTAGGTAAGTAGTGAACTTGATAATTTTTTCTGTGAAAAGTTATCAGTAAGCATCTTATAGAATTTGATAGAATGTTTTAAATTATTTTTCATCAAAAGAATATTCACTTATCAGATATTAATGGAATCCAGAATCAATTTCTTTCGTTATAAGTTAAATTAAGTTTAGCAATAGCTTACAGGATAAATTGCTGGCACTGGTTACTGATGAAGTATTGAAGATAAATTTTGAAAATACTGCACCCTGTATAAAGTTTAAAATGAATATCTTGAGTCTGCTGAAATTGCTTTAAAATCACTTCCTTCATTGCTATCAACATATCATTGTGAGACTGATTTCTCTATGATGAGTTGATAAAAAATTGAAATGGTTTAGATATGTTTTTCCCTGTGAATAATGTTGTTGTCAATAGAACCTATATTAGATAAATCAAGGAGCAAGGAAAAAGTTCCTTTGTCAAATTAAAAATTTTGTATTTTGATATGTAAGATGTCTCCTCAAAGAGTGCAGTGGGTATTCAATATGGAGAATCACTATTTACTCATAACTTCTTCATTTCTATTGTGCAACTACAACAAGTTCAAGTGTAACGATGGTTCTTTATATAAACCACAGTGATGCAAACTTGCAATGAACAAAATGTACAGTTTTTAACTTTTTATTTTCTCCTCTAATGTTTGTTCTGATTATATTTATTAAATGTAATATTTTTATGTTGTCTAATAACAAAAAATTAGCTTATTTTTTGTCTTTTATTAACTTCATTTTTCTAGTTATTTATTTTATGGAATTTTACAAAAAGTTTGCAACAGAATGGAGATTTTTAAAAAACTGATTTTTTGCTCTAGACAGTTGAGACACAGTGTCCTATACCTCTGTTCTTGCTATGAAAGATACAATGCTGGAACATGATAAATGTCAGCAAATTCGTGTGGCTAAAATAGATTTATATCAATAAATTGGGTTACATTTTCTGAAGGGAATAATTTCTCCCAGTGGATAGCTATATCTATAGAAAGATTCTTTTCATCCACCACTTTCCAGGGGGAGAAATCATTAAAATACACAGCAGGAATCTCACCATTCTTTTGTCACTGCCCTCATCTAATGCTGCTGCAATGTCAGGCCATTCCATTCTGGAGAAAGTACCTAAGGCAAGCCACAGAATCACGCCTCAAGTAGGCAGAAAGAAAATATGAGGTGATCTATTAATAGGAACACGAACAAGCGTACCTAGCAGATCGTATCTTACAAATTTTAGCCTCGGACACATGTAAGCCTTGGACTTTTCAAGATATTCCATCAAAACGAAAATATCCCCGGAAACTTAGTTTATCATTGTTTTATCATTTAGGCAACTGGAAGGAAAATGGGGATAAAAGGAGTAGAAGGCTTTCAGAGAGAAGATTCACCACCACCATAATTTCTCTGTCAAAGTATATAACTGCTCACAGGGTCATGAGGCCCAGTTTCCGCTTCTAAGTCTCTACGCGTTATGAAATGGGAGAGGGGCTTCCTTCTTCTGGTAGTGACTGGCTAAAGTACCTGTGTGGACCTCCCAACTGGAAACAAAGCAAAACCAAACTGTCTGGATAAAATTACATACACGTGTACATGTACATATGCATACATATATATTTAAAATAAATTAATATTTAGATATATATAATTCTCTAAATGATTTTTTCTTTTGTTCTATAAATGATCTAAATATGTATTATATATAATAATGTAAATATATTATTAATATATACATATGTTGTAATTATATTAAAAGCATTAAAAAGCTAAAAATAAAATCTCATTTAACCTTCATAGAAATCTGGTAAAGCAAGGATTATCAATCCTTTACAGATGAGCAAATAAGAGAAAAAAATCAAAACAGAAAATAAAGCCTTTCTATTATTGATATTTTAAGTAGGACTTATTTTAATGTCTCATTTGAGAATGAAAGCAAAAATATAGGAGTCATAGTTGTTTGTTATGCCTCAAAATGGGAAACAACTCAGTTATCTGTTAAAAATAGAACAGATGCCTAAATTGTGATATATTTGTCAATGTTACATCATACAGCAATGAAAATGACCTACCTTCAACAATATGGGTAAGCCATGCAAAAATAATACTAAAGAAAAAAACAAATACACGTTTGGATTCTATATTTACAAATTCAAGAGAGGCAAACAAAACTGTATTTTCAGACATTCTTATAGAATGGCTATAAGTATTTTAAGAGAAGAAATTATCACCACAACCAGGATGATGGTGAGGAAGGAAGCTGTAATAGAGAAAGGTGTCACCAGTGTCCTTGTCTTTCACATGGGTAATTGTTACACAGCTATGTGCTTTAAAACCATTGATCAAACTTTCTTGATAAGTTGTTCACGGTTTTGTGTTTCATTTAATTCTAAAAAGAATGCTGTTTATATAAAGAAGGTAAATGGGGTATTTTTTCCAAGATTTGGAAGAAAAATAGACTTTCTAAAGTATTTTTTATATATCATGCATGGTGGCAAACACTTTATACATATATGATTTCATTCTCATCAAAACAGTGAGTTAAAGAGTATTATATTGACTTTAGCAACAAGAAAATAAGGGGAAAAACAAAAGACAGCATAGTATATTTTTGTTAAAAAATTATAAAAAACATAAAAAGTCTTCATATTAGTTGTGAATTGAGGTAAATAAAAAAAGAAAGAGGGATAGTTACTTGTTCCAATGTTCCCTATATATACAGACCAAATGATTCACCACTAAATACAATATTGATTTAATTTCCCCATCTGTGACATAGAGCATCAACTGTGAAAAATAAGCAATCAAATAAAGTAATTTATTTTAAATTTCTGATATCTTTTCATAAGCACCTTAAACCTAAATGAAACTCAGTCATATATTTACTTATTTTTGTTTAGATTTTAAAATAACTATATATTTTATACTAACAAATTATTCATGCTATATTTCATATTAGTTTCTGATATAAGGTAAAGATTAAATTGATTTTCCTTCATAGTAGTTTTTCATCTTTTTTCTTGAAGAATTGATTTGTTTCCCACTGGTTTGTGATATTTTCTTACAATAAGTTGGAAGCCTCATTCATGCACAAATGTTCTTATCCAAATTTCAGGCTCCTAGTATTCGTGGATTTAATTTAGCCTAGTTAAAGTAGAGAAATCTTTTGTTCCCATTACTTTGCAATCTAACTGAAAAGAATTTATTCCTGGGTTATTCAAGAGCTGGGTACCTTTTGCCTTGCCAGAATATAACATTGGTATAAATTTTCTAGTTTTTGCAATGACCTCACAAGCCATTGTTAGTTTATTTCCACCCCCAATCACGTTGCCATACTGGAAAAGTACCAAGGCAGATGCAGTAAAAGATATCAATGTGTGAATAAATCCTGTAAAGCTAGCCTCTTGCAATAGGAGATTTGCTTTTAGCCCTCTGGTCAGCAAGGCTGAAAGCTTCTAAGAAAGGGAATGAGATCCACAATGATAGCGTGTATAATTTGTCACAAATTTCAGAAATGTGAATGAGCGTGATGTCGTGTCAAACTCCACAGAGATTAGTATCCCTCTGGACAAAGCAAGCACACTTTCTCTTTCCTATTATGCAGATAAAACAAAATCCTAGAATGTCTGAAAAGTAGCAAAGAATGTGATGTGATCGGAGTATTCTTAAAAAATTTTTAAAAAGCTAAACCCCCATTGCCTTTTGTGTTTGAAGATTTGATGTTAGGAAACTAGCCAGGGTGAGTTTTTTGTTTGACCAAAGGTAAACAAAAGAACACACATGACAGTGCAAAATGAAACATTAAACCAAGACTTCTGCGTTTAATCATCAGTCTCATCCAGGACTACAAAGTCAACGGAATTCTACGGAAATCCATGGGAGAAACGGCAAAAACAAACTAAAGTAGTTAGTGATCCTTGATCTTCTCTTTAATAACTATAGCTCTCAGTCTTGGGGAGTTAGAGAAAACTTTTGCTTTGAAATTTTTTTGTGAAATCAGTCTTAGAGAAATCACTTTCTGGTCAAGTTCAGGTAAGAATCACTCTTTGTCCTTAACTCTTGAAGTGACTAGGATAATTCTTTTGCATAAAATTTTTAATCATGGTCAGTTCCTTTGCATAAAACCTTCGATCAAAGTCCCTAAAGTCTTCTTCACCATTGGGTTATATCAGGGATCCTATGAAGGACAATTGAGTATGCTTGTTTCCTCCCTGAAGTGGATGAGGTAGGTGCCATTACTGTTCTATAGAATTCTTACGTTACTTTTCCAATTGTGAGAACCAAGAATACGCTTTTTCTCTAAATGATCTAAAATGTAATTTGTTGTTACCGTGACTGTCATTTGTGTATGTGCATAATTGAATTACACAATGGTTTTTAATAACCTATTAATAAAATTCATTCGGGAATGGAACTCTATCTCCCATTTTTTTGTGATTGGGTATTAATGTGAATCACTATAGCCAAATTCTGTTTCTTTAGTGTAATTAATAAAACTTGCCAATATGGCCTATTATGTTGGCAAGTTTAATGCAAAAGAGAAGTATAGCACATTAGGACAATTTAGATACAGGAAAGTATTCCTGTCAGAAGCCCAGGAGTTTTGAGTGAGAGAAGCCACAGTGGCCTCTTTCCTCAGCAAGCAAATCCTTTTTAGACAAGTCTTATGTCTTGGCAAACAATATAGGCTAACATCCTCCCTCATTACCTCTGCTGCTCACTTCTATGTAGTCTAATAACTGAAATCCTCCTGAAAAGGATGTTATTTGGTGGCATTTAAAATGCTTATTTAAATATATTTTAAAAATCTCTTAGCAATGAAAAGATTTCAATTAATCCAGCAGATGGATAGAGTGGGGAAAAATTCATTGTACTACTGATTTCTATATAATAATCCTCAACCATTTACATTGCCAAAGCCAATAAGTTCAATTATTTTAGACAAAGACAAAATAAAATGTCTTTGCAATATTTAGAAAGGAATGTATCTGCTGAAATGCCTGAGAGTTTATAAAATTTACACAAAACCTCTATTGAAAAAGAATTGGAAAATACCCATGACATGCTATAAAAAAATCAAACTTTCCATCCTTTTCAATTCTGACACTATTAGCTTTCTTTGTCTGCAACATGGAAACTGAAACACAATAGGTTTTGCCAAATGTTTAACAATATAGAGTCTTGTTATATTATTATAAATCCTTGTTCCTGTTCTCTGTAAATGATCTAGAATTTCTAGCAAATAACTAAAGTCTCTTATTCTCCTCTTATTAATTAAATAATATAAGGATCATCCAAAACAAGTTTACATGAGTCCCTATCTTGCTGTAAATGAACACAAATTTAATATTTATAGGTTATCATATCATTGAGCCACAATTTTCTGAGAGAATGCACAAGGCCCTACATTAAATAAATACCAGTCTTTTCAAATTTATAAGCAATTAAGCCATTGCTATGGATTCTATGGGCCCTAAACTGGGAACAAAACTAAAGACCTGTGGATAAGTCTGCGTTTCTTGATCAGGAAACAATGTGAACTTGCTGATTAATCAAATACATACATAATTCCTATGTCAAACGAAAAATCCGATGCACTCTTGCAAACCATGAATCCTGGAACATACTTAGAATATATTGAAAATCTAGTTTAAGATTTTCTTTGTTGACATTATTGGCGACCTATCACCAATGTATGTAGTGGTAGGTAATATGTAACATGTAGGCCAGTATTAGAAGCAATTATCCAAAGCAAAATCCAGAAAGAGGAGAACATTCTTTATTTTAATGATACAGTGTAAAGAACAACTAGTATAATTTTAGTCCTTTACTTCCGTGAACCAAATCGCTTAACTGTCTCTTATCCGGCAGAATAGATGGATGTGTTTGGCAGAGCAGTTCCTTCAATATCCTTAGATTCGATTTCTGAACACATTTAGATATTTTCTTGTTCTTATTTCTCTTCTTAACAGAGCAGCAAGCTGAGCTTTTCCCTATAGACGATGCACGGACAAGCGCCTCCCTTGAGGCCCACTTTAGTCCTTACCCATTTGAATTTAAAACACTATCACAGGCTTTCTTCTAAATCACCAAAACTTAACAGGCTATTGTCTCGCTGCATTCCTGCTTGCCACTTCGTACCTGGATGTTGCAATACCAATTCAGACTTCCCCTCCTCTCTCTACGCCTAATATAAAATGCTCATCTATCAGCAAAATTGGTACCACTGTTTTTCATCTTAATTTTTAAGATAATGAATCATTTAGATTTGATTTATTATTTTAATTTTGAAAGAAAATAACCTATTTGCTATTCACCTAAGAATAGTTCTTGGTAGTTTGTATCACAGGTGAATATTCATGTAAAAGAGGGATTATTTTAAATTATATTATGTCAAAATGAAAAAAGAAAATACGTACCAGACACAATAGTTTGGAAGAGACCAATCTCTAAACGCGTTTGCATGTGAATTGTGAGTTTTGTAATTACAGTTCCAAAACCATAATGTAATTGGGAAATATTCCATAGAAAAATTAATATTTCCATTTTAAGCCAATTTAGTTATGTAGTCCATTGGCAAAATAATTACATTTGTATTACACATGTAGCAAAATACAGATAAAGTTTCCTAAACTTTAAAATGAAATAATAGTTGATGAGGATTTTTAGGATGCTTAATTTTAAAATGGTTTATAATGAGGATTTTTAGGCTGCTTAATTTTAAAACGGTTTATGACGAGGATTTTTAGGCTGGCTACTTTGGAAACTACAGATGAGAGAGAAGCAGGCTCCAAGGAGTGGAATTTGCTTGTCCCTTTGTTGGGAAAGATTTACATTTCTAAGAAAAACCTCTATCTGTGAAGATGCCTCCCTCTCTGTGCCAGGAAGAAGGGGGATGGCCTTAACTCTAGAGGCTCTTGATTAATGCCAGAGGCAAGAACTTGAGTTGTTTACTGTCTGGCAAGCTCATGTAACTGACCCCCCCCCCCCCCCGCCCCCAAATCCTCCTTTGTCTTTAGCTGAGGATAATATTCAAGTGGTGACTTCTGCCATTTACTCAATCTGGTTTGATTCTTATCTAAACGTTGTGGGACCGCCAAATGGCCAGACCCTATGGGCACTGATACCATTTTAACTTTTTTACATATTCTTTGTCTTGTAAAGAGATAACTCACATACCTATGCCTTAAATTTAGCTCTAACCCTCAACTTGGGGCAGCAGAAGCTCTGACAGCCCATGGGTCCTGTCCCCATGCTATTCTATTCTCTAAATAAGAGCACTACTGCCAGATCTTAAGTGTCTAAGAAATCTTTCTTTCTACTCCTCGGCTCACCGACCCTGCATCAATAGTGACTCCAAAGTTTGTATTTTGGTACATTTCCGATAAAAGGTTAAAGGGAGAAACAAAAGAGAGACAAAAATGAAAATAGTGAATTAAATATATTCAGAGGTTCCAATTTCTTAAAAATACTGTCATTGTCAGTAAATACTTTTATAAAACAAATTTTAATCCTTCATGATTGAACTTAAAGGCATCTTTTCCTGTTTTCCTACTGAATTGTCTTAGTTATGTGCTTATATTTGTACTTTTTCCCCACAGATCATGATATTTGATTACATTCTAATCCACAAATTGGGTCATATTTAGCCTTTCCCCTCTCGTTAAATCATGCCACAGCCATTTTTTTCTTGTTGGTGTTTGGTTCTTGGGAAGATTTGTGAAATGAAAGGTGTGTAGAATTGTCCCCTTATTTATCTGTTAAAGGTTTTATTTTGTATTGAATGCAACATAAAGGCAAAGTGACTATGCTAATAGCCACAGTTAACTGTTGTTAATTGTTGCTGGTATGATGGAGATCATGCTCTATTTCCTCTTTTAAATGCCAGTTTTGTGGAAAAAGCAATCTACACAGACTGTCTTCACTCTTCTACCAGTTCAGTCCTAAACTCTTCAGATCTACCATTGATCTTCACTACCGTACTAAAATCGCTGTCACAATATCTAATTAACAAAATTTAGTTATATATTTTCAGTCCCATCCTCCTGGATTTCTCTAAATAATTTAGTCTTCACTAACCAAATTCTTGAAACCATTTCTATATTTAGCTCTATTTTCTTTTATTTTCCCAATAAATAGGAGCTCTTTTTGCCAGTAGCTCTTTTAGTTATTGTTGCTGTTGTTATCTTTCTACACCATAAAAACTGACATTTTCTAAAGTCTATTTCTCAATCTCCATTCTCCCCATGGACTAATCCAATCAGTCTTAAGGCTTAAATTAATATTTTACAAACAATAGAAATTTATTTTTCCCAGTTCTGGAGCCTGGGAAGTCCAAGATCAAAGCACTGGAAGATTTGGTGTCTAGTGAGAGCCCACTTCCTGGTTCATAGTCAGCCATCTTTTCGCTGTGTCTTCATATGATAGAAGGGTTAGGAAGCTCTCTGAGGTCTCTTTTCAAGGGCACTAATTCCATTCAGGAAGGCTCATTAGGTCACCCTCATGGCCTAAGCATCTCCCAAAGGCCCCACTTCCTAATACCATCACCATGGGGGCTAGGATTTAAACATAGGAATTTTGGAGGGGATACAAACACTGTCTATAGCAGTAGGGATGACATCTTAATTTTCTTAATTTCCCCACAGCATCTAAGATATTGTACCTTTGAAATATTGAGTGAATGAACTGAATTTAATGTTTCAACTTTCTCGCTGTTTTCATTTGGAGATTTCAGAACAGTCATTCTCATAAAACAGTCCATAATACAGTTGTGGAGGAAGAAATAAGTTGGACAGCAGACTTGATTTATTTTGAGATAATTGGAGAAGAAGGCAAAGATATGAAGCAAACTGAGATTGAGAAGTAACTGCTTACTCCAGTCATTGGAGAGTTTAGTCCCTAGTCCATGGAAACCAAGGAAAAAGTCATGGTGGAACTAGGAAGGAGCCTGGACATCCCAGACAGATAGGTGGCAAAAATTTGACCAAAGTGATATGATAGCATCCTTAGGACCAAAACTTCCCTACAAAAAACTTATTTACCAGGATTAGTTGGTTATATGCCCTGGTTTGCACTGGGATACTCCAGGTTTTCACTGTTGTCCTTGAATAATTATTATCACCTTCTCCTTCAACTCTGAAAAATGTACAAGTTTGAATGATGCATTCTATGATCATCTTAACTAGAATAGACAAGGCTGGTAGTTTGTCTAACCTGCATCTCTATGGTTGCCAATCTGTGTCCTTATAACTTCACATACTTACACATTTCTAGCAAAGGGGCCCATGTGAGTGGCCTAGTCATTATGAATTAATGGAGTGCAAGAATCACTGCATTCCTTCTCTCACCGTACCTGACAGTACCCTGCACATTGTTGGCCCTTCCTTATGTTTTATTGGATTGGACCCATATTTAGGGAACTGACATCAGAGATTCCCATTAAGAGAGTCCCTGACATCAGGGGCTCTCTGTTAAGTCACACATCTACTACTTTCTCAAGTGGTTTTGCTCTCTAGTGAATTGAAGAGAGCTTTGTAAAGAAAGAATTTGGATGCCTAATTGAAAGCCGATATGCCACCTGACTCATAACAGTAACTATTTATTTTTGGGAAAAAAATGTTCAAGGTAGTGATGGTTTTTCCAACAAAGTCATATTTAACACCTTTCAAACTAACCCCCTCCCAAGAAGAGCTCATTTGAAATATAATATCCAGAACTTACAAGATACATGCCAGAAATTTTCATTATTTAATTATTTGGATAATGAAGATTCAACTCATTAAATTAAAGCTGCTAAGCAAAGACAGAATTAAAGCATAGAAGAATAAGATTAGTCCAACTCTACTATCTTTCTCCTCCCTTTGAGTAATCTTCAATATATCAAAAGGTAAAAGTAAAAAAAGAGATCTATTTGCTTCATTTTCAACTCTTTGTCATACACCTATTTTTTAACAAGAAAAAAAGGCAAAACTCTTTCACTTATATCCACCCACCATCACTTTTAAGATCTCATTAAATAAAAAATAAAAAGATGCCTTCATTGAGTGTACAAAGTTAAAGTTATTCTGCCACCAAATCCATTAACCTCTCCAAGAGGACTCTCTCTAGATGCTAACACTGATAATGCCCATTAGGCTTACATGCTGTAAAGAAGATAAATGAAGTTGAGAACAGAGAAATGATAGAAGCAGAAGAGAAAATTTGGCCTGTGCCTTCTAATCTGTATCACTGGGATTTCCTAGAAAATAAACACACCATCAATCATGTCAATTAATCCACACTACACCAATCACCAGCTAAACGATAGGCAGCCTCAGATGAGGGCAACAGGAGTGTGTAGTGCATAACATCTGACGCTAGAGAGAAGGCTGGGCAGAAGTGCTCACTTAAAGCTGTGGTCCAGGATGTAAAGCCAATGCTCAAATAGCCAATTCCAAAATGAAGTCTTGTTACCATACGTCTACCAGTGTTTAAAATTCATTATACAGTAAAAAAAGATTCCCAATGTAAGTCGGGGAGATGACACAGGATTCAAAACCTGAAGGATTGTACAAAAGGCTAAAGGTGGACAGATCAGGGGACAGAATCAGAATTCTGATTTAAAAACATTTCTTGCCACTTTGCGTTAATTGCATTTGCACACACGTGTTTTGCTTCTACTGCTTTATGCAGAGCATTGGCATGTGGATTAATGAAAGAATTAAGTGTTATCTAAAAAGCACTTAAGCCATATTACAAGAGTTTAATTCTTTGGCAGGAATAATGAGGTGTTTAGATGTCTTCTGCTTCTCCTCTAGCCCCAACACGCACGCTCTCCTAACCCTGTCTGTTAGGTTTCACTGAGCACTTGAAGACGGGGTAGCTCTTCCTTTTCTCACCCTCCTACTTTTTATTCAAGAGGTGGCTGACAGGGTGTTGAAATTTGTACTCCATCCAGAACTAGGAATACGGGGAATAGACACACCAGCCTGTGTCTCACATGGTGGCCAGAGTGATATTCTGTCGGAATTCAAGATTGGCATCCAACCTAATCCACTGGTACTCGTGCTGGATCCCTTACTATGTATTTTGAGTATTACTAGTGGCTAGTGGAGTGTATCTACTTCAAATTAATAAAGAACTATTAAACATTAAGCATTTCTTAGTTCAGAGCTTCCTTATACCCTATTCCTTCCCTCAAGATCATAAAAATTATCTCCAATATATTCTTCCAGTACTTGTATAGCTTTACCTCTTAAAATTAGATCCTCGATCCATTTCAAGTTAATGTTTTTTGCATGTTTGTATGGTGCCATGTATCAAAGTTCTTTTTTGTTTGTTTTTGCATGTTGATATGTTGATATTCAACTTTTCTAGCACCAATTGCTGAAAAGACTCTCCTACACTGAATTACCTCCACAACTTTGCCAAAAATCAGTGTGAGTCTCTATTCTGTTCCATTGATCTCTATGTCTATCTTCATGCCAGTGCCAATACTGGCTTAACTAATGTAGCTTTAAAGTAAATTTTGAAATCAGCGAGGGTAAGTTCTTCAACTTTGTTCTACTTTCAGAAAACTTTTGGCTCTTCTAGGTCCATTTCCATTTAAATTTTCAGATAAGGTTGATATTTATTTACTTATTTATTTATTTTAAATTGGGTGGGATGATGACATCTTTATCTTGACTAATCTCTTTTTTTTCCCAGTAATTTTATTGAGATCATAATGGTTTATAACAATGTGTAATTTCAGGTGTACATCATTTTTTAATCAATTTCTGAATAGACTTCATCATGCTCACCACTAGTAGTCTAATTTTGGTCCATCACCATATTTATGTGGCTGTTTACCCCTCTCGCCTACCCCTCAACCCCCTTCCCCTCTGGTACCCACTATCTGTTCTCTTTGTCCATATGTTTGTTACCTTCCACATGTGAGTGAAATCACACAGTACTTGCCTTTCTCTGTCTGGCTTATTTTGCTTAACATCATACCCTCAAGTTCTATCTATGCTGTTGCAGATGGGATGATTTTGCAGATAAGGTTGATAATTTTTTAATAATTTTTTATAGTTTAAAATAGTTCTAGATTTATGGAAAAATTGCAGATACTGCAGAGCGTTTCCATATGCCTCATATGAAATTTTACCTGTTATTAACGTCTCATATTATTATGGTACATTTGTCACAATTAATGAATCAATATTGATATATTATTATTAATTAAAGTATATCCTTCATTTGGATTTCTTCAATTTTTTCCTAATGTCTTTTTTCCACTCCAAGATGTCATCAAGGGTACCACATTACATTTAGTGTAATGTACGTTACGTTACATTACATGTCTCCTTAGGCTCCTCTTGCCATGACAGTTTCTCAGACTTTATTTTTGATGGCCTTGACAGTTTTGAGGAGTACTGGTCAGGAATTTTGTAGAATGCCCCTTAACTATGATTTATCTTATGCTTTTCTTATGATAAAACTGTGGTTATGGGTTGTGGGAGTAAAACCACTGAAGTGAAGTGTCATTCTCATCACATCACATCAAGGATACACACTATCAACATGACATCCCTGTCGATGTTAACTTTAATCACCTGACTGAGGCAGTTTGTTAGATTTCTTTATTGTGAATTTACTCTCACCCCCCACCCCCCACCCCCACTTTCTATCCTATACTCCATGGAAGGCAGTTACTATGTGCAGACTACAGTTTGGGAACTTATACTCCACCACAATGAGTGGAATAACCAGATAAATTATTTGGAATTTTTCTACATAGGAGATTTGTCTATTCCCCCTCATATATTTATTCATCCATTTGTTTTTATCAGTTTGGACTCATGGAAATTATCTTATATTTTGGGCTGTAATCCATTACCGCTTTTTATTTTATTGCTCAAATTGTTCAAGCTTTGGCCTTTAGAAACTTTCAGTTTACTCCTGTGTCCCTTTGACATATTCTCATCATTTTTGTTTTTGCTTTTGTTTTGAGCACTTTCTTACTATTTGTCGCTTTTGGAAAGCATATAGGGGGACCTTGGTTTTTCTTTTCCTTTTTTTTTAAATCTAGTATTACTATCTCTTACTTTTGATTGGAATATTTAGTTCACTCATATTTAATGTAATTAGTGATATGGTTCAGTGTACATCTGTCATTTTGCTATTTGATTTTTATATGTCTCATCTTTTTGTGTTCCTATGATTCTTCTTTACTTCCTCTTCTGTTGTAAACAAATATTTTATACTATTTTAATTACTCTGCTGCTTTTTACCTATATTTTTGAGCTTTTCATATCAGTTGCTTTAGTTATACTACGCATCTTTAACTTATCAGAATCCACTTCTGGTTAATACTGATTTAATTCTGGTAAACTCTAACAGCTTTGAACCAGTTTAACTTCATTGCTTCATCCTCCTTTTATGCTAATGTAATATATATGTATAATATATACTATATATTATGTTATCTCTACCTATATACTATATTTACCTACATTATTATAATATGCTTGTGCTCCTTAACTTTATCCTATGGTTACAAGTTACCATCTGAGGTTATTTCTTTTTTACCCTAAAGGCTTAATTTTTTTTTTTGTAATGAATATCTGCTGATAAAAAATGATTGTTTTTGCTTGTCTGACAATGTTTTTATTTTGCCTTTGTTTTGAGGGATTGTTTCGCTGGATAAAGAATCTTGATGGAGAAATTTTTTCTTTGAACATGTTATGCTACTGATTTCTTGACTTCGTTGTTTCTAATGAGGAATAATTATAGCATTATCCCCATGCGTGATGAGTTGTTTTTCACTTGTAGCTTAAGCGATATTTTCTTTATCTTTGACTTTTACCACTTTGATTATCATGGGCAGAGGTTGTGCCCAAACATCTCAAACCCATAAGACTTCCACCCTGTGCCAGTGGAGCAGTGTGTGGGTTGACAGATGTATTCCAAGTTGTGGTCCATTCTTAATCTCCCTTGCCTCTCACATTTTGCTAGGATTTCTAGAGTTTTCTTCATATAAGCGGGTTTAGCAAAGTCAGCAGTCACACAAGAAGGTTTAGCAGTCACACAAGAAGGTTTAGAAGTGAAAGGTTTCCTCACTCCTTCTATGGTTCTTTCATGTGTGGGTTTTCTCCAATAAATTTCTGGCTTGCTGATTGCCACAAACCAGAATGCAACCTTGGGCTAGCAAAGCTGTTGATTTTGCCTGTGATTCCAAGCCAAATTTGCCAAGTAAGGCCAGCAAAACTCCAGGTTTTCCCTCTCCACCTAGAATTGTGGTTGACATCTCTGGCAGAAGAGCCACTTACCTTTAAGGTAAAGTTACAGTTCTTCCAGATTGAGCTAGGTATTTGTTGAGAGGAGACAGAGAAGGGGAGCAGCTCTAGGCAATAAGGCCATTATCTTCCATCAGTCTTACCTGGAGCTCTTGTAATTTTTTAAATAAACATCTCAATTTGTGATATGCCTTTAGTCAATGGGCTTAAATTGTTTTTGATCATTTTATCTATTTTATCCTAAAGGCTAAAAATAAAGGCCTTTGTAGCATTTGTTTATATACTTGTTTTATGCAGAAGGCAATCACTTAGGCCCTCTAGAACCAATACTGGATGTCTTATCATTATTAAATTATTAAATGGTGTTCAGTGAAACTGCTGATGAAAACAAAATGTGATAGGGGTTGGCCCAGTGGTGTAGTGGTTAATTTCACATGCTCCACTTCGGTGGCCCAGTGTTCATGGGTTCAGATCCTGGGTGATGACCTACACACTACTCATCAAGCCATGCTGTGGTGGCATCCCACATACAAAATAGAGGAAGATTGGCATAGATGTTAGCTTAGCAACAATCTTCCTCAAGCAAAAAGAGAACAATTGGCAACAGATGTTAACTCAGGGCCAATCTTCCTCACCAAAAAAAAGTGATATCCAGTCATAGAGGGAAGGAGGAGAGATCCAGGTGTCTAAGCCCTAAATGAAAATTGAATATTGCTATGGACCTGTTGAAGACATATCCTTGTTCTCCAGAGACCCCATGCTTAAAAATTACAAATTAATAAAAGGTTATGGCTCTTCTTTGAGCCTGATTATATCTGCATATTTTAACTTATTAGTTGCAGATAAGAATGACCTTGCTTTTTCTTTTCTTGTGCATTTGCAGAAACTGAAAGTTTAAGACTTTCTAAATTCTGAAAAGCCATAACTTCTAAAAACCTACCAAAAATACTGTCTTCTTTGCTTCAGATCTTTGGGATTACTATGGCTCATGATATGGTAGAAATATCATATCTTGTCTGCTAGCCACACAGCCACAAAATCTTTGACATAATATTTCACAGACATAAATCAAGAATAAGGCCCTTACCTGCATTACTGTTGTTCTTGAAGAATGAAAGATATACTAAGATAGCAAAATATCATGGTGACCTCCTCTTTGCCCTTATGTATATTTCAAGATCCTGCCCTAATTGGCAAACTACATAGTTAGGGCAAATTGAAAAAAAATTTCATGATAGATAGATAGAATAGAACAGAGATTAGAATAGAGTAGTCTATATGTATTCTGTCCAATATAATCTCAGCCTTACTGAGTAGCTCTATTAGCAGTTTGGAGATCTACAGTACATTGGGGAAAATGGTACAATTTAACTGAACAGGCGAAGGAAAATTTTCTTTGACATTTTCTAAGGGTTATCTCCTATTATATTAAGAAAGTGTGGCAGCATTTTATTGGAACTAGCAAAAGAGATAAATTTTTTGCTTGAAACCCCAATCTCTGGTCCAGGAAAGGTCTTTATTATTTAGCCTTCAGGAAAATGAAACTGACAGATTGCAACTGTCAGTACTGACTCCTTTTATGTTCCCCTACTTTTCCTATTCCCAGTAGAATAGAGAACTGATTAAACTCTGACTTCAGAATGTGAAACCAAGAAGTTTCATAACCATGTGAGTGCCTTTAGTATGCCCAAGCGTTGCCATGGAGATCAGAATTTGTTGAACTTGACATTATAATCTGCATTAGCGTCTCTAAAAATAGTTAAATAGATGTAGTGTCAGAAAGCTGATAGATAATTCCAGTTCTATGTCTTAAATCCCATCATTCACCCTGATTTTTCTATCTTCTTAAATTTAGTTTGCTGTTTCTATTAATTGCTACAATATACATCAAAGAAGATATATATATGTCAATCTCATTAAATTGTCTATGCTAATAGGTCAGCAAATAATCTTTTTATGGCTATCACCATTCAAGTCAGTGGATTCTAAACAAGAAATCCCTGGCATCAAAATATCTGTAAGTTAATTGCAAAACCAGCAGTAAGTCAGGCAAAAGTTGTGAGACTCTCTTAAAGTAAGACTTATTCATGCTTTAAGGCATTTCTTTATTTTTCTTTCTCAAGCTCAATTCAACAGCCAAATCATACTCTATTTTCTGTATATTTCTGGAAGTTTCAGTTGGAGAGCTTTGGAATCCCAATGCCTCTGCGATTAATTTTGACAAGTGCTTCCATGCACACCCTCTCAAGTTCACTGGATGAGTCCAGTGAGCAGCTAAGAAGTATACAATAGTAGTGTAATTGATCCTGTGATAAACCATCATGGGACACTTGGCTGTGAAGTTACTCATTAAGAATCTTTACCTTCCACCCTAATCAACACCATGACTCCTTTACAGCTTTTTTGTACTAAACTCTTCCGTATTCAGATAAAAAGTTTTAACATAATATGGTTCTTTTGAAGATGCTCAGGTTGAGCAGGGCTATAGTTTTATCACACAAGTATAGGATGCTTTGATTTTCAAAAGAAAAGGCATATTTAAAAGCCATTTCTAATTGGCTGACTATGACTGTCCATTGGTCTATTTCTGTATCCAGCTCTCTATTCTTACAGTGTAACCGTGTCAGATTATTTTTCTTCACATGATTACCCTTCGTTTCTATTTCTTGCCTAAATTCATGAGTTCTGAGTCCTTATGGCTTACTTTCTTCTTTAGTGAAAACTTTATCAGGAAGTACAAGAAACTTCTCTTTTTCTTACTGTTTTCTATACCTGTCAGTTTCTGAATGGAAAGACAGGAATTTACATTTCAAACACACATGTGACTATAGAGCACAAGCATCCCAGGCTATAGTATTTTAAGGCTTTAAAATATTTTCAGTGGCATGTTACTCAGATTAAAGTCCATTTAGTTCATAATTTATCTTATACATCTTCAAAAAAATTTACTGAAATTTGGATGCAAGAGGCACTCAAAGCTTCGATGATTAACTTGGTTGTTCTGTCGCATATTGGTATATTTGAATCTTCAATGTTGATTACTTAATGACAAAGATGGGGGGAGTTATGGGAAGAGAGGATGAGTGATTAAAATGAAAGTTACTAAAATCTTAAATGCTGGTCTTTGACTCCAGTAGCAACTTCTGGAAGACCTAAAGCTTCCTGGGCATAGTCAGTAAAGATTTTCAGAAGCATAGGCACTGAGTTTAGCAAAATTGGCAGAAATTTCCCCTGAAATATTGGGAATATTTCCTAATTTGCCTATACATGTGGATATTTTTCATGTTACGATTGGAAAACATTCTGCTTGCCGATTGCCTGGAGCTGTGTGTCATAAGCGATTCTGAGACTCCATGAGGAAGCGTGCTCCTCTGGTTCTCAAAGTGTAGTCCCTGAGCAGCAGCGTGGGCCTCAGCTGGGCTCTTGTTAGAAAGGCAGTTCTCTGAGGCACCTTCAGACCTACTAAATCAGAAGCTCTCAGACTGGGGCCTAGCAATCTGTGTTTTAACCAACTCTTCGGGTGAGTCTCATGCATGCTAAGCTTTGAGAGCCACTGCTCTAACCCACTAATTATTTCTGCTCTCTGTGTGGGGTAAGGAATCAAAAGTCATTACCTTTCTGGATTTGAAGAAATAAAAAAGTGACATGGTAAAGAATCTTTAAGCCATTGAAGTTTTAAAAATTATGAAACATTTCACCATTAGGAACTTTGCACTGTGATATTCAGTGAATTTAAAATGAAATAAAAAGCTAAAGTAATTGTTGGTGAACAGCTGTGGTGAGAACGTTTACTCTTGTCTGCACTGAGTCTCTTCTCTTTTAGAACAAGGCCACCTTACTCCATGATTCTATTCAGGCTGTCATTTTAGAGCTTGAAAATTATAAAAATTAATACCAAGAAGAGTGTATCCAAAGAGATAGAGGATGAAATATGGCAAATTGAGTTGGTATGGAGACGCATTTTCCTGGTTGAAATTTAACAAATCTTTGTTAAGTCATAGCAAAAACCCCGCTTAATGTTTTGTCTATTATATAAGATTCAAACTCATTGTCTATTAACGCTAGAACTTCAGGGGACTTTGAGGAAATATGTGAGTATTAGAGTGTGGATATCAAAAAGATTTTGGGAGAAGACTAGATTATTTTATCTATGGTGGAAAACTTGAAAACAGTGAGAGTAGCAGACAGCCTTGTTATGTGAGGTAATTTTCTTCCTATAGTTACGAATGGGTGATGATGGGAACTCAGATATTCACGTGTTTTGTGGGAATACTGGTGAAATTGGAAGTGGAGGCTTCCAATAAAGGTTAGTGTAAGCAAAGTCCAGAAAGAGGAATGTATCAGAGATAATGGTGGAAACCAGGGCCTTTGCTTAGAAGGCACTTTTCCCAGATGTCTGCATACTTCACTCCCTCCTCTCCTCAAGTCGACTCAAATGCCAGCTCCCCAGTCAGGCCCACCGAGACTGTCCCATTGAAAATTCCATGAGCCCTACAACCCCCCATCACTCCTGATTCCACTTAGTCTGCTCTATTATTATCATCCATATCACCTATCCCCTTCTAACTCACAGTAAAATTTACTTGCTAATTGTGTTTATTAGTTTCTGTCTATTTTGTCTATGTTTCCCAGATAAGATGTAAGCTCTCTAATGGCAGGGACTTTTGTCTGTTTTATTTATCTGTGTATCCCCTATGCCTAGAAGAGAACATGACACATAGTTGGTGCTCCATAAGTAGTTTTTGAGTGAAAGAATAAATCTGTGTCCATTAATTACATGACCATCAAATTGCTTTGAAATAACTTTGGAACTCAGAGGCTATAAAAAGTAGAATCTTTAAAAATGCATTTAACTCATATACGTTGCATATACACTGTGTCTGATACAGCGATATGCACTGTAGGAGATAAAAACTTCCTAAGAAAGTGGATGTTATGAGCTGAATTGTGTCCCCCCAAATTTGTATGTTGTCCTAGCCCCCACTACCTCAGATTGTGACTTTCTTTGGAGACGGAGTCTTTAAAGAGGTAATTAAGTTAAAATTAGGTCATTTGAGTATGTCCTAATCCAATATGACTAGTGTCCTTAGAAGAAGAGGAATTTAGGGCATAGATGTGCATGGGGGAAGACAATGTCAGGACACAGAAAGAAGATGGCCATCTATAAGCAGAGGAGAGAGGTATAGAACAAATCCCTCCATCATGGCCCTTGGAAGAAATCCACCCTCCCAACACCTCGTCTAGACTTCATATTTCTGAGAAAATAATTTTCTTCTGTTTAAGCCAGCTAGCCTACAGTACCTCATTATGGCGGCCCTAGCAAACTAATACAGCGAGTTTACTTACAGCATTAGCATCAGGGAAGACTGATACATCTGCCCAGCAAAGAATATATTTTGTATTTTTCACACAATGCTGTTGGGGAAGATATTGATTGGCATAAAGCACTTCTATCGAGAGCCCTCTTGTTTGTGGATTTTTGTCTCTAAGATCTGTGCTCATGTTCTGCTCCTCTCAGGCCTATACCTTTCTAATGGAAATCCTAAATGACCCATGAGAGGAAAATTTTAGCAGGCATTCACTGTTCAGAAGCTGAATTATGAACTGGCTTTGACCTTCCCCATATGCATTCAAACTCTGCTTGTACCAACAGAGAGTAGTTGTTATGGGTCAACTAGGACACTGCTAATTGCAATGGCATTTGTTAATCATAATAAGAGCAATCCATAAGAATGATGGTATAGTAATTACAACGTGCACACATAAAACATAGTGGTATTGGGCTAATAGTTAACCTACTTTCATGGTTCAATTACCAAGGAGAGTAAAGAAAAAGAATGAGTGGACTGTACATATTCAGAGTGTCTGCAGATTGTTTACATATATCTGCATTTATATGGGATGAAATGGGCTGAAGATTCAGTGGATTGGTTAACAATTGACCACAGGGTCTTTGCCCTAACAAAACCAAAAAGCACCATTGCTGATTTGTTAAGATTTTCTCATTCACAAGGTCTTAGTTATAGCAATCGAATGGAGGGAACATCTCTACCACAGCAAAGACCTTCAGCAGTGGAAAGGATTTCCATCTCAGCTACACCCAATCAGCTCACTTGTAAATTAAACATCTTCTTCTCAAGCTCAATGTCTCAACCTTCCCTGACAACAATTGATCACGAAAACATGGTAAAAGGAGAGATCTAGTCAAGAGTCCTGTATTTCAACAAGAGAATCCTAAGAAGAAAGTCACTTGGAGATACTTCATCCATATTCACACTGAAGTTAAAATGTCCCTCTGCTCAGCAAAGCACAGAATGGGTGACTCTAAACATGTATTTTGCAAATACAAACTGTTGGTACAGAAAGGTGTACACGTGCGTGTTATGCATCTGTGCACGTGAGGGTAACTTAATATTCCTTCTCTTGAAAATTAGATTTCTCCGTCCAGTAGTATCTATGAACTTAAGTTTTCCTTTCCAGGTTCTCTCAGTTATAAAACTATTGCTCTGCTGTTTCACATAACCTCTTACTTTGTTCAACTGTCCACTTTCTTTGACCCTCTGTAGGGGAGGAAGACATTTCCTCTACCCACTGTGGGTTCTTCTGGCTGGAGAACGAATTAAATTCACATGAGACAGAATAACAGGAGAAAATTAAACAAAGCCTTATAATGTGTATACATGGGAGAGGCTCAGGCAACCTGACCAACGTGCCAAAATGGCTGAAACCACCACCTTAAATATGATCTTCAGCTAAAGGCAAAGGGGGATGTTGGGGGTAGGGGGTTGTCAGTTACAGGAGGTTACCAGACAAGCACAGTAAACAGGAATATTATTATGCAAATTTGAGTCCTTGCCTTCTGCATTGATAAGAGTTTCTAGAGATAAGGTCATTCCCCCTTCTTCCAGTACAGAGAGGGAGACAGCTTTGCAGATGGAGATTTCCTTTACAATGTAAATGTTTCTTAACAAAGGGTAAGTAAACTCCGCTTTTCAGAGTTCCTTTCCTGTCTGCAGTTCATTAAAAGTAACCATGCCCAAATAATCCTCATGCCAAAGAGACATATCTTGAGGTGGCCGATTCCAGTCCCCCACACCTCCATGATTTCCTTCTTTGGCTCTGGCTTTTTGTTCAGCTGATACACAACTTGTTCATTGCTTGATGCACTCCTGGTAACTCACCTCCTCAGCTTAGGATCACCTCACTCCCATCATTGCTGGGAATTATTAGCCCTGTAGGAAAACTTGTTTGATAAAATAAGTCCCTATCATTCTCCTACCTAATTCTCAGGCCTTCAGAAAATTTATCTTTCAAAATAGACACCAATATATGATTGTTCCATCATTATTTATATTAGCTAGGTAGAAAGATAGTTAGGTCATTAGATAGGTAGGTAAGTAGATAGATGGATAAAATCATGTATAAAATACATATATAATATGAATAAGAAAATATATTTCATATTTGTATAATATTTGTGTTGAACTTTCACATTCTTGTAATTTCTGTATTGAGAATTTATCAAGAACTAGAAGAATAGGTCAAGAAAGGGATTCAGATACAACCTGAACTCAACGTACTATATTCTCCAAAAGTTTGCCTCAGTCTAGCAAAGACAGAGGCAAATGATAATGGCTCCAAAGGATGAATTAGTGTTTATGCTGGCAATGCACTTTTAAGAATAGTAATCAGAGTTCGTCACTGATCTATTCTCAAGCTAATCCACACCGACCAATCAATATTGCTCTGTGCATTACCAACATGAGTGCCATTGTCTAACATCCTGCCAAAATAAAGAAATTAAAAAAGGGGGAGGGGGCAGTAGTGAGCCAGGTTAAGAACTGTACATAAATAACTAATTAAATAATCTCTTACTTGATGGTATGAAAGCTACAAATGTGGAATAGAATCACTATCTTATGTTTTGATTCTCCCCTTCAATAAATCTGTACTTTAACAAAGAGAGAAATAAATTCATAACTGCCAAACGTCTATAGAGGACTCAAGTAAAGTTTCTTTTTAAAACCCATTGCTGGGGCAGGCCCCGTGGTTGAGTGGTTAAGTTTGCGCGCTCTGCTTTGGTGGGCCAGGGTTTCACCGATTCAGATCCTGGGCACCGACATGGCACCACTCATCAGGCCATGTTGAGGTGGTGTACATACACCTACATAGTACAAGCAGAGCACTCACAACTAGCATAAACAACTGTGTAGTGGGGGGCTTTGGGGAGAAGAGGAAGAAAAAGAAAAAAAGAGAAGATTGGCAATAGTTGTTAGCTCAGGTGCCAATCTGAAAAAAAAAAAACCATTGCTAATTACTTATAAATTACCCAAAATCCTATAGGATTTTCCTTTTCTGTATTTCTTATTACATTGTCCTATTTTATACATCACATTTTCCAAGAGTAAACTCATGATGCTACTTATCTTCATTTAATGTTCTGTATCTATAACCAGGATATACTGTCATGAGTTGAGCCCATCCATCCCAGTGGCTTTAAATACTATCTATATACTGATGAATTCAAAATTTATGTCACCAGGCCCTGCCACTCCTGAGACACAAATGTTTATTACTTATTGAGCAACTGTATTGAGATGTTGAGTGGGCATCGCAAATTTAACGTGCCCTGAACTGAACTGTTGATTTACTCCTCATACGTGCTCTATTTCCCTTATATTAGCAAATGGCATCGCTATTCCCTTAATAATTCAGATCAAAAATTTCTGTCTCTTGGGGCCGGCCCAGTTGTACAGCAGTTAAGTTTGCACGTTCCACTTCAGTGGCCCAGGGTTTGCCAGTTGTGATCCCAGGTGTGGACCTATGCACTGCTTATCAAGCCATGCTACGGCAGGCATCCCACATATAAAATAGAGGAAAACACATGTCTCTCACACAGCAAATCCAGTTCACAGCAAACCCTATTGTCCTATTGATTGTACATTCAAAATGTATCCACCTCAATAGCTACTCCCCTAGTTCAAGTCACAATAATTCCTGACCTCTTAACTGGTCTCCTTGCTTCCATTCTTTCTCCCTCTACAGTCTGTTCTCTAAACAGCATCCACAGGAAACTTTATAAAGTGCAAGTCCAATTATGTTCTTCCCTGATAGTAGGCCTACATTGGCTTCCCATCAGACTCAAGGTTACAGACCTTACTATGGCCATTGGGGTCCTATATAATCTGGCCCCTTGATGCCTCTCCAGTTTCACCTTCGCCCCTCATATTCACTGTGCTCCAATCACACTGACCTCTCTGCTTTTCCTTGGACACTACGTGCTTCTGTCTCAGGAGCTTTGCCTTTGTGGTATCTACTGCCTGGAACATTCTTCTCCAGTATCAGCATGGTTCATTCAATTACTTTTGATTTTGCAAATGCCACTCCCTCACAGAGGCCTTTCCTGACCACCTCATCTAAAATACAGGCATGCCTTGGAGATACTGAGGGTTCAATCCAGATCACTCAATGAAGTGAAAATCGCAAAAAAGCGAGTGACATGAATTTTTCCCAGTGCCTATAAAAGTTATGTTTACACTGTACTGTAGTCTATTAAGTGTACAATAGCATCATGTCTAAAAAAACAATGTACATACCTTAATTAAAAAATACTTTAGTGCTAAAAAGTGCTAACCATCATCTGAGTCTTCAGCAAGTCATAATCTTCTTGTTGACAGAGGGTCTTGTAAAAAATGCAATATCTGGGAAGCACAATAAAGTGAAGCACAATAAAATAGGGTATGTCTGTAGACCCCTGCTACTTTTTAGCCTTATTTTAAAATATAGTGTATTCATAAAAAAAATGATGTACAGTAAGGCCAACAGATCAGGAAACAATTGCCAGTAAAAAGATAGTTTATTACTCATAGTTCCCAAGAGAAGGGGGCATGCCACACCATGGGGGCACCACATGGACAAGCACCAGAGTTGTTGATGAGACAGAAGGAAGGGAGGGGGAAGTGTGGGCAAGAACCTATATTGCGGTTCTCTCAGGAAGGAACAGATGAGGGAGGCAGGGTAAGCAGGCTTAGGATTGGCTAGTTTGAATAATTTTGGCAGTCTCTGGGGCATAGGGGCTGTACCTAGTTGTCTGGTACCCGGCCCTGGGGTGATTAGGGCAGGTGGATATTGGTCCAGCGTGAGAACCCCACAGAGAAAGTGGTTGAGGGTAGGGGTTTTGGATTGGTTAGTTTGCATTTAAAAGTGGTTGAGGGTAGGGGTTTTGGATTGGTTAGTTTGCATTTAAAAAGTGTGCTCACTGGCAAGTTGTTTACTATCTCTAGAAATTGGCTAACCCTGGGAAGGGCAGTCCCTCCAGGGTCAGCAAGTCCCAGATGTCAAAACATCAGAATACAGAAAATAAAAGACATGATTAATACAATCCTCATGCTCAGCTTTATTTTCTTCATATCACCTCTCACTATCTGACCTTATATTATGGATCATATTGTTTATCTGTTTATTCTATATCTATTCTCCCATAATATAAGCTTTGTTAGGGTAGAGACTTCTGTTTTATCGATTGCTCTATTCTCAGTTCTAGAACAGAGCCAGGCACAGAGTAAATGCTCAATGAAATATTTTTTAATTACTTGATAAATGAATGAATGAAAGCTGTACACTGCTGGCTCCCATCCGGGGACAATTTTGCTTCCCAGGGGCATTGGGCAATGTCTGGAAATATTTTTGATGGTCACATTGGAGGCAGAGGAGTGCTACTGGCATCTAGTGGGTAGAGGCCAGGTCAATGCTAAACATTCTATAATGCAAAGACAGCCCCTCAAAACAGACTATTCATCCAAACGCCATTAGTGCCAAGCCTGAAAAATTCTGCTATAGATAACCATATTGCTTTGATGGACCTCTGAAATGTATACTTTTTTAAACATCATAATAACTATCAGTAGTTAATGATTATGGTCACAAGCATGATTATTTTAGAAGCAAGCTTTCTCACCCAATTATAATTTTTAATATGTTTATTAAATAAATAAACATAATCATCAATTTCCATTACTACTTAATATATTTCAACAAAAGTTAAACCATAGGGGGCGGCCTGGTGGCACAGCAGTTAAGTTCGCACATTCTGCTTCGGAGGCCCAGGGTTTGCCAGTTTGGATCCCAGATATGGGCCTACGTACCACTTGACAAGCCATGCTGTGGCAGGTGTCCCACATATAAGGTATTACTTGGGCAAGAATGTTAGCTGAGGGCCAATTTCCCTCAGCAAAAAAAAGAGGAGGATTGGTGGCAGATGTTAGCTCAGGGCTAATCTTCCTCAAACAAACAAAGTTAAACAATAAAAAGCAATTTATTTATTTGTTAATTTTTTATTTATATCCTGCATCACTAAATACACAAACAAAAATGATCTACAAAACAGGATAGTTTACAATAGTATTTACGATAAAAAGGATAAAAATAAATTATTGTGATTCCAAGAAAACAGAAAATATAGATTAGAAAATAAAAATACCAGAATCTGAGTAGTTTTTATAATTGATGTTGTCTTGATTTAATAGCGATAATATATAATACTCATTGAATCTGCCATGTTCTAGGCACCTTGATCAGTGTTTTACATGCCTTATTCTCATATACTTAAAAATACTTGTGATCCACTTATTGTGTATGAGACCCTGTTCTAGGCTCTGGGTTTACAGCAGTGAGTAAAATCGGACTGCCCCATTGATTCTCTCAGATAACAAGTACAATGAATAGTGTAACATATGGAAGATAGCAAGTTTGAGGGTGATGATCCTCAGGCTCACTTTTTAATAGAGGTATTATTATTATCTCCACTTTACGTCAAGGAAAGGAAGGTTTAGAGAAGATAGCTGACTTGCCTAAACTCACACGGATAGTAAGGGGGAATGAGGACTCAAGCATGAACCCAAAGTCCATGTTTTAAAGCACTATTCTCTATTATCCTGTACTTCCAGATGAATAGGAGAAGTGGAGCTTTCTTCCACTCAGCAATTTAGAACCCAAGTTTTTTCAATATGGTGGCTCTGCTCTCCCCTAAGTCCTCAAAGACCTAGGAATCCAGCAAATGAGAGGGGAAAGATTCTGAAGGTTCAAGTATATGAGATTTTTGGGTCATGTCTGTTAAGTTGCACAAGTCACTTCTGCTCACATTCCATTGGCTATAGCTCAGTCACACATGTGTATCTAACTGCAAGGGAGCCTGTGTGCCCTGGAAAAAGAAGACATGGATTTGCTGAAAGCTGGCACTTTTTGCTACAGATTCTCCTTGTTAACACCAATTATCCATTTGCATTTTTCTTTCTAGTCTTAGAAGACACTTACCTCAGTCCATTGGGCTGTTATAACAAAAATACCATAGACTGGGTAGATTATAAACAACAGAAATTTATTTCTCACCGTTCTCGGGACTGGGAAGTTCGAGATCAAAGCACTGGCAGATTTGGTGTCTGGTGAGAGCCTGTTTCTGAGTTCATAGACAGTGTCTTCCCATTGCGTCCTCACATGGCAGACGGGGCAAGGGAGCTTTGGGGGATCTCTTTTATGAGAGCACTAATCTCACTCATGAGGGCTCTGACCTCATGACCTGATCATCTCCCAAAGGCCCCACCTCCTAATATCATGACACTGGAAATTAGGTTTCAACATGCAAATTTTGGGTAGATACATTCAGTCTATGGCAACACACATTGCTGTCTTAAAGGTAAACAATCCAAAGCCCCATCTAGTTACTAAGCCCAGGTCGAAGTCTAGGAACTTTAGGTTATGTGCTGTCTTCTTCTTTAGGCCCTAATATGATTCCTTGTGGTGTGGCAACATATAAACTAAAACGTCAAACTTGCTGCAGGTAATATAAACAAGCCAGTATACAATAATGGAGAAGGGACAGGATATGCCCAATAAAAACTCCTAATCAAAAAAGTGAAAACGGGAAACACGTGAAGTCGCAATGGCGGAATCCTGCTGGGCAGGCATTTTGAAGGATCCTCCTCTGCTCTTTGTTTAGACCTGGGTTTGGTTACGTTGAGGGAACCGCCTTGTCCTTGTACTCTGTAGCTCTTGGCTCTGCCCACTGGGAGATTGTAGGGGAGTTTGCTCTCTTTAGAGGATGGGGGCTGCAGAGCTTTTTCAGGCTGCTTCCTCTCATGGCAATTTGGAAGTGTGAGCTAAGAATTGGTTCAGAGTCACAAGTTATTTCTGGCTAAGCTCATGGTTTCCTCAGCAATATAGTTCCATTTAAAACCTAGGAGAATACGTAATACAGTTCCCTCAAAAATCTTATCTACTTTTCTTTTTAGACCTTTCTATGGTAAGAAAACACACCCAAAAGTTTTTCCTAGATTAGTACTCAAGTCTTCCTTGTTCCCATGTCTTTCTGTCCAATGACTACTGCCCTCCTCCCAAAAAAAGCTCAATTCCTACCACCTTGAGGGCAGCTGAAATGATAGGCTTGGAATGAAGGACAATTCTCTTTATCTTGCGTGATCCCATGAGTGAATCATATCTTTTGACCTGAAAAGTCTAGATGGTCCTTATGTCCTCAATGCCTTTTCAGTCTTACTTCCTATTACTTGAACCCCAGAAACTATTGATCAGCTTTGACAATCATATGAAATTACTGTCTTACATTTTCTGCTTGAAAGTTAGTCAATTATCATTTCCAAAAGAGGTAACTCAAATATCTTAACATTCTAGCCCTTTCCAACAACTTTCCTAAGTGCTACAGGCTTGGTAAGCACTTGTTTTACCTTCTAAGTTATCACAGGTGCCAGTTTTATCAAATATGGTAAACAGAGAAGTGCATCTTTATAGCCTTCTGTATTTTCTACCCCCAACCAGACTGATAAGCCAATGACACAAATTTTAGTGTTTCCTTTATAGTAGCACCCCACTTCTGATAAAAATTTCTATATTAGTTAGGATAACATAGCTACTGTAATCAATAACCACCAAATTCTAGTGGCTTAACAGAGTGTAAAAGTATTTCTCAATCACATAGCAGTTCTACGCATACCTTCTTTGTTGCTTTCCTCCACGTGTTAAATCAGGGACTCGGGTTACTTCCCAGTTATGGCTCTGTCATCTCCCAGACCTTACGGTTAGTTCTCTGCCTCGAGCTAGTGGATGGGGAGGAGTAGGGGAACTGTGTACGGGAGGACAAAGAGACCAGCTTGATAACTTCTTTTAATTTTTGAGAGCAGTATAAATCACAGTTGTCATGGTTATCATTTTTATCATTGGTTCTCTTATTAACTTCTGAAGTTATATTTAATCCTATTTGTTATTGTTGTTATGCATTTTCCTTTTGAGAAATAACATTTTAAAAATTGGGCTGCAAGTTTTGCCTCCTACTAACGTGAAGTGGCACGTCAAAAACCATGGTCTTTTTGATGTGTCTTAAAGAAAATCTGCCCAACTCTGGACTTTCCAATGTGTCTCTCATTTCCCTGTGCCTTATTTTAACCTCAGGTTATTTCCAGAAATTTTTTTACATTTATTTTTACTATAGTTGGCGACTTGCCTATGTATCTAGTGCTCAGCTTTTCTTAGCCTAGACTCTTCTTTCTTCTTGTACTGCATAAAATTTTGTAACTCACCTCTACTTTCCCTCACTTTTTGCCCCCGTATATATATTTTTAACTTTGTTAGCTTTGTGTCAGGGATATCTGCTCAAAGCGAGTCCATCTCACTATGAAACATAAGAGATGATAGCCCTTCTTCAAACCACTCACTTCTGGTCAACAACCCTTTCATAATAATTCCTATCCTATTCCATTTGGCAACTTCTGAGTCTACCCGATCTAACAAGAAAGCATCAATTTGCATCATCCCAGCTACACTAGAACATAAGATTTTATAATAGATGTAAGTGGAACTTAAAGAAATTGGTAATCAGAAAGCTAAAGAATACCATTATGGTAGAAGCAAACCTGAATACTAAAATCCCCTTTTATTCCTTTGAACCATAAGTCACATTTCAGACCTCATGGTACTCTAATGGTGATGCTGTGAAAACTTAGATCTTAGTGAGGCATTGCATACTCATGAGTAATTTGCCTCCCCTTACAATAATCTGGAGATGCATTTCCAGTGTCCTTCAGTGCCTATCATCTTCACTGGGGTGTTCAGAGTGATAAATGTTTTCAGAAATGCAAACTGGATCAGATCCTGTCCCCAAAGTGTCAGCTTTGAAAGAATACAGAATGTAAGCACACACAGAGATTTCAGAGGCCCTCCTTTATTTTACAGACATAACCCAGAGCCTTGCTACTCAAACCGTAGCCCACAGACAACAGCATTTGGAAATTGTTACAAATGCAGAGTCACAGATCCCACTTGATACCCACTGAACAAGAATCTGCATTTCCCAAGATCCTGGATGATGTATAGGCATAATGAAGTTTAAGAAACACGGGCTTAAATCATGTTAAGTGAAATAAGCCAGACAGCGGACAGCGAAAGACAAACACCATATCATTTCACTCACATGTGGAATATAAAGAAACTTACGGACAAAGAGAATAAATTAGTGGTTACTGGGGGAAGGGAGGTGGAGGGTGGGCACAAGGGGTGAAGGGGCACACTTTTATGGTGTATGACAAACAATAGTGTACAGCTAAAATCTCACTGTGTTATAAGCTATTATGACCACAATTATAAAAAAGAGCAAGAACAAAAACAGAAACACTTAAAAGAGCCTATAGAGAGACCAGTCCTAGACGCAACAGCTGGTCAGAGACTAATCGGAACCCAGTTTTTCTACTTCTGTCCAAAACATTTCCCATTATGGTACACTGCCCCCAGTGATGGCTCCTTGGTCCTCACTTTCTACCACAGTGGGTTTGTGCAGCCTCTTGACTATTGGTGGGCTTCCTGATGTGAAGCCACATCTATTCAGAGAAACTAAAACAATGTGCCTGAGCACACTTTGGCTAGGTACATCATAAACCAGCGAGAAAGAAGCACTGGACTTCTCCATTGCTTACCCATACAGCTCCTGAATATAAGATTTTAAATAGTCAGGAAGCCCAAGATACATAGCTCTTTCAATAAGATGAGCTCTGTCTATAGGGCCTTAACTGATGAAACTGCAAGAATTAATGGCTGGATATGAGCAAAGAGCAGGCGGTGACTTGGGGGAAAAATTCAGTTGAGGAACAACGCAAATTATAGAGGTCTTGAGTTTCTACAAATAAAAGAAGGGGGTCTAAAATAGACTCTGGTACACACAGAAATGGAGCAAATATAGGCAACAATTGGTTAAAAAGAAATAGGCGTTCATAGACAAGTTTAATGGATGAACTGACATTAAAATCTAATTTTAGAATTAGATTGAACAAGACTGAGAACTGCTCCTGCTCTCTGACATGTTCCGAATAAGTCACATACACACAAAAACAAACAAACAAACAAACAAAAACCATGAATGTAATGGCAGTACCAGAGTTCAGGCTGGTATGACCTCTTATTGAGACAGTGACAATAGCCTCTACTCTACTTTGATTGGGGACACACATTGGTGGTCCTAGGTTGCAGGCCTGAGGTGACATTGAAGATGGTTTTCTTTCTTTCTTTTACTTTGATTCATTTATATATTATAATATGATTTCCAACGTAGTTATATTTACCACAATACATAATTATAGTACAATACTATTGCCTATATTCATTATACTGTCCATTAGATCTCTATGGCTTATTTACTACCAGTTACAAGTTTGTACCTTAAACACCCTCAGTCTTATGCCCTCTCCCATCCCCTGGTAACCACCATTTTACTCTGTTTTTTACAGGTTTCACTTTTTCAGACTCCACGTATAAGGGATATCATACAGTATTTGTCTTTCTTTGTCTGACTTTTCTCGTTTAGCATAATGTGCTCAAGGTCCATCCATGTTACTACAAATGAAAAGATATCCTCCTTTCTCATGGCTGAATAATATGCCATATGTACCACATCTTTTTTATCCATTCATCCATTGATGGGCATTTGGGTTGTTTCCATATCTTTGCTATTGTGAATAATGCTTTAATAAATAGGAGAGCGCATATTCCTAGTAGAAATCCTGCTTTTACTTCCTTTGGGTATATACCCAGAAGTAGAATTGCTGGATCGTATGTTAGATCTCTTTTGAATTTTTTGAGGAAACTCTATACAATTTTCCACAGCAATTGGATCAATTTACATTACCACCAACAATATATTGAGGCTTTCCTTTTCACCATATCTTAAGGATGATTTTCAAAAGTCTTCCAATATTGTTCAAGATCTGGCTGGCTTTTTCTTCTGTGCTTCTTCCATCCTTATCGTTTTTCTTTTTTTTTTTTTTGTATCACCAAAGATACAAATCTTTTCATGTGCCTGGTTTTGATAAAGTTCTATCAGGAAAAAGGCATGGTTTAAACCTTCTCTTCGATTTTAATATCCTCATATCAACCACACACTGTGTACAAAGTTATACAAGAAAAATTTCTGCTTTTCTCAAAATAAAATATTCTTTACATTGAAAGTATTACAGAATTTAAAAAATTTAAGCATCTAAACAAGGATTCAACTCTCACGTGACCTCTTTCCTCAGGAGTTTAATGTTCTATCATTTTTAAATATACTTGTTTCATTCTATATTCAGCTGAGCAAGTATTAGACCCATTTTTTCTCATCTCAATAATGCATGCAATGTTTTATTGTTCCACTTATACAGAACAGTCTTAAATACAGTAGAGAAGGAAATTGCACATCCTCACCATATAGTATGCATTGTTTGTAACCGTAAGTCTTGTGGCCAAGCATTAAATTAAAAGCATATTTTTAAGTTGTCTTTTCCAGAGGCATCATTTTTCTTATTCTCCTTAAAGTAAGCCAGATTCTAGTATTTTAAAAATTAAAAACGAAATGTCTCATCCTTGTCTTTTCAATAGCCCTTGAACTATAACTGGTGAACCTTCTTTTTGCTCCATTACTCAGGAGCTTAACAATATATTTACTATTTCTTGTAGAACCTTTGTCTCTCATTTGTTTTAAAGAACACAAAATTCACAAACTTTATAGCGCAACTGAAGTTTTTATTCAACTGTTTATTTCAAATGTGGCTTTTCTTTCATTATAGCTAAACACTTGAAAATTGTTCACAATTACTTCCTTTATAATTTCAAACCTCAAATGATTGCTTTTTGTCTCCCAAATGTATTTTGAAATTGGCTATGTGTTGATGTGATGAGTGAGTCAGAGTACTGTGGCATAATTGACTAGACCTTTGCATAAATACATGATTTTTGTAATTAGAAATTTAATTCCACTTTCACCTTGTCATTATCCACCTATTGCAATACATTTTTATCATTTCATAACCTTTTTCTCAGGGGATGTGGCCACCATCTCAAATTCTATCTCATTTCTTTTTACTGCTAAAATGTCATTGTTTTTCTTTCTCTTTCTTGTTAAATTCTAATTATTGCTACTTCTTTCTTTTTAAAAAATATGTATTGAAGGACCCTTGTCCTAAGCCTGTCAATTCTGTGCTCCAGCTACATAATTTAGTCTTCTGGAAATCTATTAGTGATGGCCCAGGTACTCTCTTTTTCATGTGCCCTAGCTCTCCTTTGATCATTGCTCTTGAAAACCTTAGCCCCTCCAATTATGCTGCTCTCTTTGTGGAACAAAGTCATATTACACATTTCAGACTGTCTGTGGCTTTTCTGTCAAAGCATAGCATACCTGACTTACGCCTTCCCCATCCTTACTGATTAATTTTTTCATATCACAAAAGAGGCAACATCTTTTTATAGGCCTAGTTTCAATATAAAACTCAGGAAAAGGACATAGTTTAAACCCTCTCTTAAGTTTTAGTGCCATGATCAGAGTAGTTTGTGTCTTTGGGAGCAGTGCTCAGGGATCTACCTGATTCCCAAAACATCTTCTTGGGCCTCTCAGAGGGATGTCCATTTGAGCCTCGAAATGCCACACTATGGTAGTGTACATTGTAGCGTTTACTTTCTCTTTCAGAGTCTAAGAAAACTATCTGTTACATCAAAGTGAAAGAATATTTTAAGAGAAACTAATCACCTGATACACAGAAGCACTGGCTTTGGGTAAGCCTCAAACACACATAATTAGATAAATTGCAAAATCTACGTTCTACTGTTCGCGCCAGAGGATTGGAAGTTTCCTAGTCATCATGTATCTTTAGGTAAATGAGAACCAACTGTCCACAGCAAATGAACAGATCAAATTTTCCAACACTAGTTTGAGAATTTGAGGAGTAAGGAGCCATGTCTTATTCACTTTTATATGATTTCCTAGCAGAGTGCCCAACACACAAATTGAAGTCAACATTACTTATGTCCTCAAATTAAATAATGATTTCATAACTTAGATGATATGATTTTTTACAGATATTGTGTTTAGAATTTTGTGCTCTAGTTGCTGCACGTAATTCCCAGTTGTTTTTAATGTCGTAAATTCATTGTGCAAGTAGGATAGCAATGGAAAGAGAGTAATATGGAGCAAATGTTTTGCTAAATAGGTCTTGACTTGACAAATAAAGGAGTGCATGACAAATGAGATCTTAAAAATATGAAATTACTTGTATATGACTTTTAAAAATTACATTCAACTGAAAGTTCAGCATTCAGCCAAAATTTTAAAGTCCTTTTTTGGAAACTAACATTTTTTGTTATTTTACATTAATCCGATTTAAGAAGTCATTACAATATTATTATCTTTCTTTTTGGTCACGTCTATATTTTTACTCAAGTATATTTTAGATTTCACATGAGACACCTGTCTTGATATTTGAGCATGATTGCAAAGTCTTAAGCCTCAGCAAATTTTCTCAGTGATTTTTAAAACACTTAGAAGAATGGAGATCTTTCAATAATTTGAATGATGCATCGATAACAGTCTCCATGGGAGTTAAAGAAGCAATGAACAGCAAAGCATGAACTCAGATGCTTAGATCTGAAAATCAGAAGGGCTCAGACTTGAGATGTATAATATCTACTTATATTCCAGTTCAAATAGAAATGTAGCAGGTCTGAAATTACTAGACATTTATTAATTAAATGACATACAAAACAAATATTCATAGAAGGACTCTTGATGCTAAGCCTTTTTAGAATATTCCTTATTTAATAAACTCAAAACTGGAAAGAAAGTATAGTTCAAATAGGTTAAGTAATTTGATCAAAGGCACTTAGCCAACCATAATAGAGGGGCGACATAACTGTAGATCTGATTCAAAAAAAGCTTTCTACTGTGTCATACTATCTCTCAGTTAGAAGATAAGCGATTGTCGTAAGTTTTGCCTTTCCAACTCTACCTAAAGAACCCTGTTCTGAACTCGGGGACCATGGACTGCAGTGAGGGCTCTGCCAGAATTTGTTTGACATTGAGCAAGTTACCCCACATCTTACAGTTTCCTCATCTGAAAAATGAGAGTGTGAACTAAGGACTTTTAAGATCTTTCCACCTCCAACAGTGTGTATTATAGTATTTGGAAGGTAAGGTAACAATAAAAAATGGTAGAAGAAAAAAGAATACTTTAAAATGCAATTAAAAAGAACTTTTCAGGGAAAACCATAAATATTTAACTCTATTCATTAATCCATATCAAAATTCAAGAATATACCTTTTAAGTACTTTAATAATTTTATTTAATATGTATGTTTATAATTCAAGGAATTAATAATTATTGTAAAAAAAATTAAACAGAAGAGCTTCATGACCTCAACTTATTCATTTCCTCAATTAGCATAAATCGTATTAGCAGGTTCCCTAAAAGTATAATCATAAACTGAATTCTCCTTCTCTTAGGCTTTTCCTAGGATGCACTTGTACTTTTGTCCTCAAGAATTGAGCCTAAGAATTGCAGAGGGATGCTTGTGTTGGTTACCAGAATGATTTCTGTCAGATATGAACATTACTATAAATATGCCCTGTGTGGTAATAATTTAGTGTTGCCCAAGAAGAGTTCTTGCCTTTGTCCTGGGCTCCTGGGAGATAGCCTCTTAAACTCTCGGAATTTCCCAAGTGATAGGAATGTTTTTGTTATTTGCGGTGGGCCCCTCAGACCATACACAATAGTTTATGCTAGCAAGGTCACCCAGGACCTGAAGTAAAGCAGCACATATATCATTTCTATGATCCTGCCTTAAATTCATTTTTCAATGACTGATCATCTATGATCACGAGTGTATCAAATAAGAAAATTTCTACTTCACAGAAATTCACCTGTCCCCAAGAAATAAGAAAAGAAAGGAAAACCACCATAACTCCAACACCTAGAGAAAAGTACTTTTAACATTTGGAGAGACAGAGAGCAAGAGATGTTTTCATGAATATACTAAATTTATAACAAATTAATGAGCTCATCCTTTGAATGCTATATGAAAGGCAATTCAATAGGCATCTGGGACTTTTGAAGAGGAATTAGATGCAGTACCTTATTTCGAGAAGCAAATCAAATCAATATCAAAGATTTTTTTAAACACGTTTTATTCATTTAATGAAATTTATTGAATATCTAGTATGCGTTTTCTCCATTTTGTCACTGTAGATAGAGCAATAACAATGACAAGCAGACATGATCCTCACACTACACTTTATTTCACTGGAGGAGACCAGCAAGAAACATAAATAAACAAGAATAATATCTCATGGTGGTTAATACTATGAAGAAAAAAGTAATAAAAATAAACAGTAATATGAAGCAGAATGACTGGCTTGCTACTCTAGATTTGATGATGTGGGAAAGCGTCTATGAGGGTTACTTTTACATCAAATTCAGATTGATAAGAAGCTAGCAGCCAGACCAAGGATTGGGGAGGAATATTCTAGGCAGAAAAACAGGTAGGTAGGAACAAGCTTAACATGTTTGATGAAAAGAAAATCAACAGGCTAGAGTATTATCAACCAGTGGGAGAAGATACGAGATGAAGTCTGAGAAATAGAACCAGAAGAGTTCTATTTGGCTTTTGAGTGTGATGGAAAGGGATTGAAGGGCACAAGGGTATGGTGTTTCAATAGCGTTTGAAATTGTCCCACAGTTCTTTGGTGTTCTGTTCTGTTTTTGTTTTGTATTTTATTCTTCTCTCTGCATTTCAGTTTGGGAAGTGTCTTGTGACCTATCTTCAAGTTCACTAACTTTTTCCTCAACTGTATCCAGTCTACTGATGAGCCCATCAAGAAGCATAATTCATTTCTTTTTTTGTGGTTTTGATTTATAACATTTCTTTCGGTTCTCTGTTAGGATTTCCATATCTCTGCTTATAATACCTATCTGTTCTTTCATGCTGTCTGCTTTTTCCGTGACAGCCCTTAATATATTAATCACAGATATTTTAAATTCACAGTGTGATAATCCAAACATCTGTGTCATATCTAATGTGGATTGCTTTGTCTTTTCATGTTTTTTTCTTGTCTTTTGCAGTCCTTGTGATTTTGTTATGGTTGAAAGCCAGGTACATAGTATCAGATAATAGAAACTGAGTTAAATAGGCCTGAGGTTAGTCTGGCTAGGAGGTGGGCTGTTCTTAACATTTGCTGTAGCTTTAGGTGCCAGAGGGTTCAAATGTCTGTAATGTCTTTGTTTTTGTCTCCTTTATTATCTTTCAACTTTCCTAAATACTCCTCCTCAAAGAGAGTCTGAAATTTGCAGTTGTTTTAGCAGTAATCTACCATTATTTTCTAGAAGCCCTGTTGGTATGGTTGTAATGTGGGGGGAAGGGGAAGAATTCTACAATCTTATGATTAAATCTCAGGCTTTTGGTAGGCCTGTGATACTGGGCCATAAGTTTCACAAGTGTTTCTTACCTCCCCTCCCTCTCCCCCGCCCCTCCTCAGTTGATACTGGAAGGATAGAGGGAGCTAGAGCGTGAGGCGTGCCCCTCCTCCAGGTGACATAAGGCTCTGGCAAAGTTTGTTCCTCGGGAAGTAGATCTTTATTATGGAGAATGCTCTGGAGGTGTTTCTCAATGATTGCTCTTCTCATTCCCTTACCAGACTCAGGAGAGTATCTTTCTCAGCTCTTCAACGTGAGAGCTTGGTGAGGTTCCTAGAGGTAAAACCCATGATTTTTCTCCCATGATTTTCTCACTCTCCTTCTAGTCCATACTCAGCCTCCAGCAAGTCATCCAAATTACCATTTAAGTGTTCCCACCAGTAAAGGGCTGCAGCACCTTCTGCTCCAGGTAAGCAGATTTTGTCTGTGACTCTCTGGTTTCCCCTGTCCACTCAGATTTTGGGTTGGTGATTTGCTTTGTAACCTCAGTCCTCTGATGGGTCTAAGAAAAATCATTGATTTTCCATTGGTTCAGTTATTATTGTAAGGACAGGAGTGACCACTTTCAAGCTATTTACATTTCAGAATTAAAATTGGGAATCAAGAAGATTCATAAGAGTCTTAATGAATTCTTTTAAAGATGATATTGACTAAAGGATTTAGTCTATTTAAAAAAGAGAGACAGGGAGGACTCCAGAGAAAGTGATTCCTTGTGTCTGCTTCTCACGCTCTAAAAACCCCAGCTAAACCAGAACTGTTTTGCATAAAGAGAAACTGAGATTCAGAAGAATAGTTCTTCAAGGCCCAAATACCAAAATTCACACTCTCAACATTTCCTACTTTATCCCAACCTTCTCTTCTTCCTCTTCCCACTGTTTTCTTGCTTCTTCCCTATGGCCAGAATGGACTGGCATTTCTAGATGTGACCTGATCCTCATTGGATCTTTCCTGTCTTGGTTAAATGGTATCAATATTGTCAATCCTCAGGCTCCGATTCAGAGAACCATCTTCACCACTTCCCTAAAATCCCACCCAGAACTCGTCCCCAAGCCCTTTTGTTACATTCTGACTACATTTTTTATGCTTGACCACTGTCTATTTTCAAGTCTCATCTTTTACTTCTCTTACCCCGCAGCTGGGAAAGCCAATAAGAAAGTCTTCCCCCACCCTCCCTTGGCACCAGCAGAAATCTGAACTATGCAAAGCCAGCCCACATGGGAAGCCCTACTCTAGCCCTACCCTCTAACCACAATAAAAGCAAAAGTGCCTCCCTTTGCTCAAGCTCTTGTGCCTGCCCTACTCTAACCACCACGACAGTCCCATTATATGAGCAAGCAGTAAACCTTTCATAACTCCGTGGTACATGTATGATATCATTCGTCTAGATATAAAAACAAATTTTGTTGGGGATAGAGGTGGGCAACCACAAAATACATTTTCTTTTTTTCTTTTTAAAATCTTTCTTATATCATTTGAGGTCTCCTCTTGGTTCTTTTAAAGCAAAACTCATCAATGCTCCAGTTCCTCTACTCCCTTGTCTGTTGAACACAATTCAGTAATACTTTCACTCTCACCTCCCCATGAATCTGTTCTTGCCAAGGTCAGCAGAGATTTTCTTATTATTTAATCCAAAAGTCAATTCTTGGATTTCTTGCTTGAATTATCAGCAGTGTTTGATGTAATTCATTACACTTTCCATTTTGAAATATTTTCTTCTTCTAGCTTTTGAGACAGCATCATCTCTATGTTTCTTCCTATGTCACTGGTGCTTCTTGCAGGTCTCTTTAATTCTTTCCTCCTCATCTGCCTAAACTCTTAGTGTTGGAATGCTCTAGGTTTCAGTTCTTAGACCTCTTCTCTTCTCTGTCAAGACTACTCCGTTGGTGATCTCACCTATGAACTGAGAACTGCCAAATTTCTAGCTTAAGGCTTGACATCTCTCCTAAACTGCAAAATTGTAGGATTCAACTTCCAACTCAACGTCTCTGCTTGGATGTCTTAATATGCATTTCAAATTTAGCCATGTCTAAAATTGAACCTCTGATATTCTTTCCCCTGAATTTTCTCCACCTGCAGCTTTCCTATCTTATTTAATAGCCACTCCATCCTTCCCTGAAGACATCCTCACATCCTCTTTATCTCTCATATCTGACATCCAACTATCAGAAAATATTGTTGTCTCTATCTTCAGAATATTTCCAAAAACTGGTAAATTCTCACTACCTCCATTGCTACCGCACAAGTCCAAAGTATCACTATATGAAACTGGATTATTGCAATACTCTTCTAACTAGTTTCTCTGTCTGCCATTGAGGCCCCTAGTCTATCAACATAGCAGTCAGAGTGATTCTGTTACAACATAAAGCACATTGTGTTTCTCCGCTGCAAGACCCTTCAACAGTTTTCCATCTCAGTCCAGAGCAGTCAAAGTTATTACAAAAAACTACAAAGTTCTAAAGCTTCTGGCATCTCATTGGCCACCTGACCTAACACTCTACTATTCTCCCCTTTGCCTCGTCCATCCTAGCCACACTGACCCCCTTGCTGTTCTTGGCACACTTCCATCCTTTGGTCCTTCCATTGGCATTACTCTCTACCAGGAATGATTTTGCCCAGATAACTGCATGGTTTGAACTCTCATCTCCTTCAAATTTATCTAAAATATTACTTTCTCAGTGAAACTATCCCAAATCATCTTATTTAACCTCTCCTCCATCAGATATTTCCTGTCCCCTTCACTGTTTTTTTCTCCAGAATACTTGTCACTCTCTGACATATATATACAAAATATTATATTATATAAATGCATATTATATAAAATTATATATAATTTATATACTATATATTGTATAGTATATATAAATATTTAATTAATATGTTTATTTTCTGTCTCATACCAAGAGAATATAGCCTCCACAGTGGTAAAAATGTCTTTTCAGTTTTGTTTTCTGCTGTATCCATAACACATAGACCAATGCCTGACTTCTAGTAATCACTCAGTAAATATTTGTTGAATCATTGAGTCTTCCTATTCTTTCGGATTCTTATTGCCATTGTCTTGACTTAGGCCCTCATCAATTCATTCTTGGCCTTTTGCAACCATCTTACAACTTGTCTGCTTGTGTTAAGTTTCAGACTGCTAAAATTCATCATTTTCTAAAGTGATCTTTCTGCAGCATATGTTTGCTCATACTTTCATGCTCAAAAACCTTCATCGAGTCTCCACCGTCAAAGATAGTTTTTTCCAAATACTGGAGTACAACAGAATCACTTCATTTTTCAACCCTAGATTCTGAGGTCTCATACAACACTTTTTAAATAAGAATCTTTAGAATGAGACCATGTACCTAAAATTTTAAAAAACGAAATAGAATGTGAGGCACAACACATTTCGAGCATCCTAAGCTCAGAAGCCTTAGGAAAGCCTCCAAAATAATTCAGAAATTGACCTTGACTTACCTTTCCAGCCTCTCTCTCTTTCTGTCTTCCACTTTATCCACCCATGCACAAGAACGTGTAGACAGCTAAGTAATGTGTGGTGGTGGATTATAGGGAGAGATTGTTAGATATGGGAAAGGAAGTATATAAGCTGGTTAAGGAAAACCACAGGAAAGGCAAGTTTGTTTTTCTGGGAATGGAAAATCATCCTTGATCCTTAATATTTAATTTGTCTAACTAAATCACTAACTCTACAGGGATAGTCAGGCGAAAAAAACTCCACTTGGTAAAAAAGCATGTTCCCATTACAGATTATGATTGTGGTCAATATTGAAGATTGGTTAAAACCAACTTATTTTAAAACTACACAAAAAAGGTTTCTCTAGTGAGAAAGTTTTATTATTTGATATGATTCATCACTCTTAACCACCAACCACTGCACAAATTCTAGATTGTGAAAAGACAAAATGACAAGGTACATAATCAGTTTTTATTCTTTCCATTGTTAAAAATTGTTTAGTAACATAAATTTAAAGCTTAATTCTAAGATAGGAAAATCTATATATTTCTAAATTTGAAGTGTCCTATATAGTAAATATGAAAGCATTTAACAAGAGATTCATAACCAGATGAAACTAGATGATACTGTAGGCTTAAACATGGCGGGGGAGTGGGGGGGGGGGTGTGTCTCATTTATTCATTCTATAATAGAATTATTAAAGTTATAATACATTATTACTATTAAGTATAAAGGTAAGATATTCATTTTAAAACTCAAGGCACTTCTTATGAACTGAGTGTATTTGATTTCTCTGGAAAGTCCTATTTATTTCCCTCCATATGAAATACTACTTCAGTGCAGGAAACATTTTGCTCCCTCTGTGGATTTTGTACTTTGCTTCTTGTTGCTTGTGATTTCATCAGTTTATACATTTAAATTTTAATCCCATTCTCAAGAGACTGTTTATTTCCCTGTTAGTATTCCCTCTGCAATCTGGGCACTCCATCAGCACGGAAACACTAGCTCTACTTATAGAGTTATGGCTCAGCCAATGAGGCTTCCTCTAAGAATGCTTTAAAAAAATCATTTGCTTATGGTATCCACCCAGCCTTCACTTTTTAACTTGACCATGCCAGAGTCCCTGGGAGAGGGCTTTCCATAACACATGTGCCCATATATTATCTAACCAGAGATAATTGAACAACTTGCAAACCATTGGTCCAAGACAATCTTATCCACAGCCTGGGCCACCCATTAGATTTCTTTTCTGGGAATTCAAAATTTGACTACTGAAAGACTGAGACATTGGTTAGCAAAACGGGAAAAAAAGCAGGCACAGTAAGTACAGATAAATGAAAATAAAATCAGAGAAACTACAGTAAAGGCCCACAAAATCCAGTTGCTGGGCATCTGGAGCTAACCCAATTCTTGACTTTCCAAGGCCTAGTTTTTCAGCCTTTGTTGATTTCTATGAGATTTTGGTATCCTTTCTTTTTATTTGAGCAAGCTTGAATGAATTTCTGTTCCTAATCAAACAAAGAGATCAATCAAAGGATCCCCAAAATTCTAAAACTATCACCTGTTCAACTACCCTGTTGTGCTTGTGTGTATAATTTGTGTGAATTTTTTTGTTTTATATTTTTGCATATTTTGTGTGAAGTTTTATATTTTTCAAAAATAAAATTCATTAGATTTAACTAAGGTGAGCAAAAATAGTAAACAATAAAATCAATGTAATAAATAACAAAATTATTTTGCTGTTTACTTTTTGTTTTGTTTTTTTGCTTAAAAAAACCTTATGGTATCATTTGGTACATTTTTCCTAAATATTTTTTTAAAAATCTGAATTTCTCCCTAACTTGTGAGTAAAAGGCTTCTTTTATATGCCAATTCCTCTGTGCTTTATCTCTTGAATAATCTATGTCTGAAAATAGCCTAACTGCAAAGCCTACCCCACCCTTAACAGGCACCAGGTGATAACCTATAACTGAAAGCAAAGTCTTTAGAAAAATGATAAAAGTTACTCAATAAGGAGATGTCCTATAATCAAATCCTGAAGTCAAACATCTGATGATGTCTTAAAGCCTTGAGCAGCTTCTCTTAAAACAAGAATATTCTAAAGCAGATCTTTCAGTGGCATAGGAACTGAATCAGTCTAACCTGTTTTAAAATTACCATTTCAATAAGTTATTAGAAATATGATCTCACACCCAGCAAAGCTATGCAAACAATGCCAAAGGTAAAATTTAAGGTAATCAAAGCAATTGTCTACATGATGCCAAATATCTGGATATTTAAAGGTAGGTATAGAAAACATCTAATTAAATAACGAACATGTCATTTTCTATTGAGTGTTATATAAAAACCATTTCCATGTACACTGAGATTGTAAAAGAAAAATTACTATTAATGTAGAAATAATTCTGCTGCTTAGCTCATTTACTCATATGTATAGTCTTTCAATCATCACTCTAAGAAAAATGGTTCTCAAAGTGTGGTCCCTGGACCAGCTGAATCAATATCACCAAGGAACTAGATCAAAATAAAAATTCTTAGTCTCTACCCCAAACTTACCGAATTAGAAACTATGGGAGTGGAGTCCAGAAATCTTTGTTTTAACAAGCTTTCCAGTGATTATAATGCAGCTAACATTTGAGGAACATTGCTCTAGGGGAAACGTTGCTGAGAAATGCACGTTGTAGCAAGACATAGAAAGGCAAGTAATTTACAACATAATATATGATCATACTAAAAGATACTGTCACTGCCCCATCACAAAAAAACTCATTTATTTGAAGTTCATTTGAAGGCAACATGTTTTTAGATTGAGTGCTGATCCAATGTACAACTCAAAGGGATGCTCTTCACATCATAATCTGTATGACTGGTCCCTGCCGCAGGTGTGTATGGCAGAGTCCCAGTGACAAAGCATGAAGTCCTGGTGCTAGTAGCACTTCTTGAATTCCATTCTTCACCTCTCCATGTGTTCATGAGGCTCAGCATAAAAACAAACAAAAGTAAAACGATGATAAATAATTGTGACATGATGTCATGTCATCAACCTATACTTGTTTCAAAATTTTACTGTTAATTTAAATCCATACATCTTAATTTGTGTTCAGATCTTCTCCTGGGTATGTATGCTCTGTGTGCATGTGTCTGCACGTGTTCCTTATATATGAATTTACTGAAAGCTCTTTTCTTTTGTAAACATTTGTGAATATCTGAAAAAATTGCTTCCTGTGACTCTTTATTGTTTCTGTTTTAAGGATATTTTAAAAGAATAAGCAATTTGAGGGAGTGCCCATCTGAGTATATTACAACCATCTAGCATTCAAAACCAGTCCTGGAATTTCCACTTTCTCTCAATAACGGTTTGGTGAGGACAGGATTTGGCTGCAGTCTTCAGCACTCCATATGTTTGATTTAGAATATTTTCCATGTTGTCACTATTTTTTCACAGATGCACAGATGAAAGGCAAAGTGGATTAAGCTGCCATAAAATACTAAGCTGTATTTTACAACAAGCGCACAATGACTACCAATGAATCCCAGCTAAAAACTGTCATGGGCAGGCCCTTCTTTTCTGCCTTACTGTTTAAGTTGCATAGAAAGAAAGGATTGGAAGCAACTCAAAGAAGTCATTCAGCATCTTATCCTGTCTCTAATAAAGCTTATGCTTTGATCTGCCCAAACAGAAAGTTAATTTATCTTTTTCCTTTGAAGTGCACAAAAAATAAAACTTGCTAACGTTCCACTTTAAAGGTCTTTAATTTGCTTTGACACCTATTGATTACCTATGCCAGGTATCTACAAAGAAACATAAGTCATGGTTCTTGCCTTTAAAAATTTCATAATGGTCCCAAAGCATACTTAGCTGAGAACAACAAATGTCAAATGCTTTATACATTGAGGGCTTCACGACATCCCTGTGAGATATGTATTATTATCATCATCCTCATTTTATAGAAGAGGAAATGGATTTTCCCAAAGGTACACAGCTAAGTTTACAGAGTGAAGATTGACATCAAAGTACTGTCATTCTAAAGCCCATTCTCATTCCGCTACACCGCATTGCCACTTAACTGGTGGCATCACTCTTTCTGGTTTTCAGAGCAGTGAAAGTGAGAAATAAGTTGGGTCTGCACACTAACATGAGGCAAAAACATTTATTGGGTATGTCTAACACTCCAAACATGACCTCTGGAGGCATACAGTATAAACATTCATTGAAAATTTATACAGTTATAGTGCAAACATGATCTAATCCAGTCCACTCCTTGAACCTATGGCAGACATTGATAATCAATCCCAGCTTAATTAACTAGATGGGAGGAATCCCTTCTCAATGTACACATATATCAAATCCTCACCATGTACACTTTAAGTATCTCCCCATTTTGTTTGTCAATTATACCTAATAAAGCTGAAAAAAACCCGAAGAAATTTAGCCCGAGATTCTGTATTCGCAAAGAGCACATGGTGGCCATTACCAAATCTTCAGAGTTAACACAGAAAATGAAAACTGCTTGCTGTGCTTAGCCTAGTCTCAACCTTATTTCTCCAGGTTTATAGTTACACTGAGTACACTATAAATCCTTAGCAAAACATTGAGTACTACATAAATATCAAGTTACATGGCATCTAGAGTTTATTCTTAAACAACCAGCTTCTTTGCTTTGTTGTAGAAGAAAATAATGGTATCATAAAATAAATTCTTCATGAGAATTTCTGATGATGAATCTTCCCCTGATTTAAATAATCCTCTTCATTCCCTGTCTTAGTGTGGAAAATTTCAACAGGGATTAGAGGCAGAATTTAGGCCACATCAGGATGAGCCACATATTACTCCATTTAGAAGTTTCAATCAAAAACTGTTCATTTGTTTGGAGGTGGACATCCATGCAACAGGTGTGAATTTATTCAAGAACAATAAAATGCAAGAAATGGCATATTTTAAATCAAATTACCTTGACTCACAGCCCTCCACAGGCGTTTTGCCGCCATTCCTCATTAAAATCTTGCCACATAGCAGAGTACACAGGGAGGCAGGGAACAGATCTTGAACATCCCTCAATCCTTGCAGTCCAAGAATCTCACCCTTTGCCCAGATCAGGCTATCTCCTCCTTCCCCTCTCTGCCTCTAAGCCTCTTGTACTATGCTGTGTAATATAGGAGCCATTAGCTCCATATAGCTATTACACATGAAATGTGGCCAGTCTGAATTAGGTTTTCTGTAAATACTAAAAAGAAATACTGCTTTTCAAAGACTTCCTATGAAAATAAGAATCTTAAATGTCTCATTAACAATTTTTATATTGATTACATGTTGAAATAATAATATTTCAGAAACATTGAGGTAAGCAAAATCTATTAATAAAATTATTTTCACTCCTTTTTATTTTTTAAAAAATACAGTCACTAAAATATTTAAAACTACCTGTGTAATTCACAGTATATTTCTATTGGGCAGTGCTACTCTAGGATGATTTCAGCTAAATTTGTTGATGAACCTGTCCTTATGAATAATACCCTGGATTATTACTCATTTTAGAATGTTACCCCAAACAGGGAGAATCAATTGTCATACTTTCTCCCACCCCTAGAAGAACTTAGAAAGACAAAATTTTGGCTGTACTAGAAGGTAAAGAGAAAAACACTTCTCTTTTTTTCTTTGAGCATCTAGTTAGAGAAACACACAGAATTTCTCAGTTAAAAGTATCACAATTCCTCAGTTAGAAATATCAAAACTATCGGCACTACTGTGAGATTGAACCATGGGTCCAAGGTAAGAAAAACAGTTTTTCCTTGTGTTACAATAACTTATGTGGCATAGTGTTTCTGTTCTGAGTTACTCTGGGTTTTAGTTTCTATATCAAACACAGAACAGGTCTTTAAGCTCTTCCAATCTACACCTCCAGTACTCTATGGAAACCATGACCTTCTTTTCCATGTCTTTAGACAGAAATAACCAGACTGTGGTAGAGAAAATCAGGTTCCACCAAAAGTTTTAATCTTACATCCTCATAGAAAGTTCAACTTTTTATCCTGACACATTGACCGTGCCACATCCAGATATATTGGGTAGGCAGATTATGGTAAAACAGAATTAGCAGACCATTGACCATGATCCAACTATTTTCGTCATTCCAAAAATGTTCCTTCCATTTCATTATCATTTTCTTCTCCTTCTCATAGAACTAGTCTCTGTTTTGTACCTGATTCCTTTGGTACCATTTCAATTGACTGATTTTTGCATCTCTGGTTCTACCTGTGGATTCTATGCCCTCTTGGGTTTCATAAAACAATATGACTTTTGTGACTTGGGTGGTAAGAAACACAATGTTCTGATCCTGTGCCCAAGTTAGTATGGAAAATGACTCTCTCCTGAAGATGAATGCTTTTCTTCACAACTAAATCTGATGATAATTTTAATTTCCATTAATATAATGTCAATACTCATTTTAGAAAAATAAATAGAAATGGCTTTTCACTGAAATTAGAAATGCTTGAAAAAATCTCATATTAATTGCTGTCTATAGTCTTCTAATTTATACCTGAAAAATATGCCAGAATTTAATATCTTGTCTGCATTTTGTAAGAATTGGGTAAAGTTTTCGATTTTAATTTCTTTTTAGTACTTAATTTTCCACCAATCTTGCATTTTTAAACTGGTATCTCATATTGAAAATTGTACCAAAACTAACATGACTTAGCTGCAATTCAACAAAGTAAGATGCTATCCAAAAATTTCCTTCTTAGGAACGTTACAAAGGATATATGACTCTCCATTAAACTAGACTGTTTCTTTTCTCCACAAGTGTTTATACTGGCTAGTTCCATTAGCTTATTTATTTATGCTTTACTTACCAAATGTAATGTAGATATTATTGTAATGACGTTTGATTTTTAGACATCTTCCCACTAAAATATTAAGGTAAGTGATTATTAGTATTTCATGATGAGATGTGATACAGGAATGAGCTCCAGTTCCTATAGAGAATAATAGAATTTTGGAGGCACTATTCTACCTTGAAGGTATATTAGAGAATTATATTATATTTTGGTTATACAAGAGCCTTCTCTAGATATATTTAAGAACCAGGTTGGTGACTGAGTGGTTTAAGAATAATCTTCAAGAAAAATATTCTAAATCTCTCCTCTATTGCCTTCCCATCTAATAGTTGGGTTTTTAATTTCAGAAAAGTGAGAAAATTTACTGTCTTGTGTCCAAATAAAAATGACTAACTGAACAGTATTTTAATCAACTGGGTTGACTGGATTGTCTAGTTTTATATGAAATAAATACAACAAGGAGTTTTTGATTAGAGCTTCTAAATAAAGTAATCTATACTAACTATCTCTACTCCAATATTCACCAACGAAATCCATTGCTTCAGCCCTTAATCCTCTCTGAAATTATCCACAATAAGACTACCAACTCACGAACATTCTTCTAATATCAAATGCCAATTTATAGTGCGGAGTTTATTGTGGCCACTCACACATGGCCTCATTAAATGCTTACTAATTTAAACTCTCCTTCCTTTTTTGGTGTGTAAATGCTTTTTTGATGGTTTTGTTTGTACCTCTGTGTTTGTCCCTTTGCAAATTTCTTTGGGCTTCCTGTCTCAATGTTTTAAATAATAAAGAGCCTTTATTGAAGGGAATATTTGCAGAGGTGTTAGAAGGGTTAAGATAGCAAACAAGAGAAATAGAGTACCCAGTAACTCACAAAAAAAGGCAGCCACTACTATCCCTGAGCCTGAAGAGGCAATGGGAAGACACAGTGCTCCTGGAGCCCAGAAAGAACTGGAGTCATGGACGAGGGGCCACCTGGTGGATGCTCTCATTATAGAGGGATTCAGCAACTGCTAGAGAAGCAGTACCAAGTAGAGAGGGAACCAGGAGAAGGAACTATATTAACCTCCCTCTGATTCTCTCTGGTAATCTCAATGCTTCCCTTTGGGCAAATGTGACCAGAAGTCACCTCAGAAAAATCTTGGGGGATACAGTCTCTGGAAGGTCAGCCTCCTGGGGACCAGGGCTGAGCAAAGATGTTAGAGAAGCTATCTAGGTTGGGGGTGGGGGCAGACAGAAAGCCAAGAATTTCTGGTTGAAGTTGACAGAATCAAACACACACACAGAAGACTGTTCAATTATCCTTGGAAATAAAGTAATCCCAAATTACAAACTATGAAGAAAATCTACTGATATTTTGTATTGCCAAACTTTTCTAATCTGACAGGTAAAGAATGGAATTTCACGTTAATGCGCATTTTGTAGTAAGGTTAGCTGACTGTACTTAAATTTTTTCTCTTTCAAGTGTTTACTGTTTACTTTTTTTTTTGAGGAAGATTAGCCCTGAGATAACATCTGCCACCAATCCTCCTCTTTTTGCTGAGGAAGACTGGCCCTGAGCTAACATCGGTGTCCATCCTCCTCTATTTTATATGTGGGACAACCTGCCACAGCATAGCTCGACAAGCAGTGTGTAGGTCCACATATGGGATCCAAACCTGAGAAGCCTAGGCCCCTGAAGCAGAACGTGTGAACTTAACCACTGTGCCACCTGGCTGGCCCCTGTTTACTGCTTACTTTGTTGACTTTTTTAAAGAGTTGTGGTATCTTCTTTTACTTATAAAAACATCTTATAATTAAATAAATTAACTCTTTGTTAATCATGTTGGAAAGACTTCATCCTGCCACTGACCAGAAGCACCAACTATTAATGTTTTCTTATATATGCTTTTAAGACTGAGTTAGCTTGAGAGACTCCATGTCTACAACTCCCCACCCCAGCTTATTCTCACACTGCGCTTTTGGAGAAACACTTAGACCTGTATGTAGGCAAGCTAATTAGAACCAGTGAGGAACCAGCAGAAAGAATGACTTGTTAGCAGAACATTTAAATCCTCTACCCAAACTGTTCCTCCTCTCCCTGATAAGAACACGACTAATGTTTCCTTAGATTCTCAGGAATGTCACATTCAGCAGATCTGAAACTTTTGTCTATGGAGAGATACCCAACGGTCTGTGGTCATCCAACACCTGGCGCTCCTGAGCCCCCGCCTTAACCCCATTTGCCTCACATAAGTTGTCTCCAAAGCCGTTCCCCTTTAAGACGTTTTTTTGGGGGTGATACATCACCATCTTCCCATCACTTAGCTCATCTCTTAAATGAAAGTTTTCTCTCTCCCCACTGCCTTGCTTCTTGCCTGATTGGCTTTGGCTCATGGAGAGCAGATAGAGCCCTTGCTCTGTATCACTTTCAGACGTTTTCCATCCATATTCAGCCACATAGATGTATAACTTTTTCATATAAGGGAAGTATACCCTTTAACATAAATGGAAGCTTAGCTTACAAACTCCTCAGTATTTGTTTATACCATTTAAAAACATATTTTTTTCATTTACAATATAGTTTTAGAGGTTTTTTTCCTTACCAATATATCTTACTCACTCTGATAGGACTGCATTGTATGTATATAATATTTTGTTGAAAAAAACCCTTACCTCTGATTATTTGTTTCTTCTCCTTTCATATTACAAATAATGGTATACATTGTACAAGTATTTTTTAATGTATACAAGCACATATGTAGGAAATTATTGGGTTGAAAGACAGGTTCAGTTTGAAACTTGATAGCTATTTTCAAGTGGTTAATCAAAGAAAAAGTGCCAAGTTATATTCTATCAATAGTAAGATATTAATAGTAATAGTTGAGTAACACTGTGTTAATCAAACATTTTAAATTTTGCCAACACAATAGATCAAAAATGGGATGTTATCATAACGTTAATTTGCCTGTCTTTGATTCTGAGCAAAGTTGGGCATTTTTCAAATTTTTATAGGGTATTTGCATTTCTTTTTTCTATAACTGTCTGTATATAACCTTTGCTGATTTTATGTATATTTGTGCATAGGTGTGTGTATTTATACAAAATCTACCTTATTGATTGTATTTACATCTTTTATATTTCATAATTTTTGTTCCCTTGATCTTTCTTGGTGTGAGAAAGGTAGACAGATCAAAGGAACTGAACAGAGAGACCATAAATAGAAGCAAATGCGTATGGGAATTTAACGAATAGCTAAAGAAGTGGCATTTCACTTAAATAGGGAAAAGATGGATTTTTTCTTCTTAAAGTATTTAGAATGACTGCTAGCCACTTAGAACAAACAAAGGTGTATCCCAACATCATTCTCTTCACCAAAATATCTTTTAGAGAGATCAAAGTAGAAAATTTGAAAATTAATGTCATAGGAAATAAAAAATGTCCATTTATTCATTATCTGAGAGTGGGAAATGACTTTCTTCATGAGACACATATTCCAGAAACTACAGAGAAAAATATTATTAAAGTTGCATATACCATAATTATTAAATATCAGTATAGAAAAAATATTGTAAAAATGGCAAATGATAAACTAAGAATAGGGCTGTTTCTTAAAGATATAAAGCATTTGCATACATTAAAAGAATAACTCAATGACCCAATAGAAAAATGGGTAGATTATATAAAGAAGAAATGACATCAATTTATAAACCCCTCTTTTAATCAACAAAATGCAATTTAAAACAAAAATTTGATACCATCTTTACCTTCCAGGTCAACGAACTGAAAATATTTATTAATATTAATACAACATTCTCATACACTGGGGAAGGGAACACAAATTGATTCAACCTTTTTGGAGAACAATCTGGCAATAACAAAATTTAAAAGGCACTTTTTTTGGTTTAGAAATTTACTTTTTGGAATTTATTCTTCTATGTACAAGTGAACAAAAACATGTGGACTGATATTTATTAACAGTCTTGTCTGTCAGTATATAGTTAAGTGAGGAATGGAAAGCACTGCACAATATGTATGGAATGCTCCTATTTGTGTTGAAATTTGGGATCCAGACCTAGACTGGAATGGAAACAACTTCTTGTTCCACATAAGTTCAGATGCCACCATTTGAATTCGTTATTTAATTAATGATAGTGCAAGACTTTTACTATCTAGTATCTTGGTATTTAATATTATGGTGGAGGTTTAGCAATCTCAGATGGATTGGTTATCTAGGAGTACTGAAATTTTAACCTACACTATATCACCCTTCTCATGAGATTTCTATACAGCAAACAATGACAAATGGGAGACAGAATCTTTTAGCAAAAGCTATCTTTGGCCTTAAATCCCAAAGCTTGTAACCATATTAAGTTGGGACTTTTCAAGCTTGACCTGTCACCTTCTCTATTTCACTCAAACTCTACTCCCTTCAACCTGAAGCAGGTTTTCAATGTGATCACGTTCTAATTCCATGGGAGGAAGATGAAGAAGATATGCAAGAAAAGAAAAAAAAGTAGGCTCCTGGACTGTTGAGATGGTCGTCACTGAGCTGTAAGAGTAGAGGACACATGAGAGAGCAATTCAAATGGAGCTAGCCATTCCGCCCACAGGTTAACTTCACTCGTTGGCTGTTACAGCCTCTTCAGTGTCTGATATCTGATAAACAGATTTCTCCTTCAGGAGAAATAAGAAGGCGAGTGTGAGGGTAGAAACTTAAAATCTTCCTTTCCCTTAGAAACTACAAAGCTGACAACTCTTATATATATTTTTTGCAAACTCAGTCTTCCATTCAGAGGCCTAGACTATATTTCTAACTCAACAAAATCTCTTTATTTGGATATCCCACCATTATCTCAAAATTAACTTGCTCCAAACTGAACCTATAATTTTCTCTTAAATCTGTTCCTCTTACTGTGATAATCCCTGTCCTGGCTAAAAGACCACCAGTAACCTAGATGCTTAAGGGAAAAATGTCACGGTGTTCCTCCAAGCATTGTTGAACCAAGGCAAGAGGAATCCCTGCACTGAGCCACATACTTTAGACAGCCCTGGATATGGTACAGACACGCACAGAGATGCTTGTGCGCACACACACAAACACACACACTATTAAGGAAGATATGGGCACCTCTGTCACTCTCGATCTGACACTCAGAATGGCACAAGGTGAACTTGTATCACTAATATCTTCTCTCTTGACTAGTACCCTTCAGTCTTGGTGAAAATATTTCTCCTATCTCTTGCCCTATATTCTTGAAACAAAAGGGAACTATTTCTGAATAATGGGAAGGTAGAGGGATTGTGCCACTACTGACACCAGAGAGGGACATTGTCGTGGAGGATGATGAGGATTTAAGCTATGGGTGTGCTCAGGTAAAAACACAAATTAATGAACTTGTCAAATGCTCCTTCAGCTAGCATGAATACAATGGATTCTTGCAAATAATAAAATGTCATTTTTCATTCATGCCAGCTATCCATTTTCTTGTTCTCTTTGTGTTCCAATTTGTACTCAAGAATCAGTATCATATTACTAACTGCTCAGTGGAGAATGTAGAACATTCAGCAAAACTAACAATTCATATTGATTTTAAATTTGTATGTATAATGTTCTAGAGGAAACATGCATGAAGTATGCCAATTCTTTCCACTGGCAACCAGATGGATGTTAAATGCTAGAACTGTATTTTAAATTATAATATTCATTATAATTTGCATTTCGCATCTTAATTTTAATAGATCATTTGGATTGCTTTGGAAGGAAAATCTTTCCTAAAAATACAAACAGTATTTTTTTAAAGTTTACTTAAATTCACCATTTTATTGAAAACATATTAAATTATATATACTTTGAGTACGGTTACATTTTAGTTTGTTAATCACTCAAGTCATTGTCTTTACAAAAGATTGCTGACCAGAACACTCAGACATGTACAATAAAAATTAAATTTAGCTATCTTTGATATTTTGCCAACATTGTAATACAAAAATCATAGATTAACACTATAGTTAATCTGTCATTATAGAATTGTATTTTTCAAGATAGGAGAATAGAATATGTTTTAATTAATGAGTTTTTAACTTTATTCATAATTTTTAAGTATTCATGTTATGTTGGCCCACGTTGACTCAGGCACTGGGCCCTTGAAATGGGAGGGGCCAGCCTGGTCTTTCTAACCCCTTCCTATTCCCTTGCTTCTCACATCCAACTCATCAAGTCTTGCCAGTCCAGCTCCCAAATCCTTCTGGAATCTTTCCTGTCTCTGATATTTCTTCAACCATGTCCTCCGGGATTTACTCTGGATGATTGCAATATCACTCTAACTGGTCTTATCATTCAATCTATTTTCCACAATGCCAAAAGGGTAGCTTTTCTACATATCAAACAAGTGATGTCTCTGCCTTGCTTTAAATACTTAAACACCTTGAGGACATTATGCTAAGTGAGCTGTCACAGAAAGATGAATATTGCATCATCTTACTTAGATGTGCAATCTAAAAAAGCCAGACTTGTATACCCAGATAGTAGGATGGTGTTTACCAGGAGCTGGGAATTGGGGGAATTGGGGAGATGATTTTTAAGACTACAAACTTACAACTAGTTGAAAAATAAGTCCCGGAGATCTAATATACAGCATAATGATTATACACAATGAGACTGTATTATCAACTTCAAAGTTGCAAAGAGACTAGATCTTAATTGTTCCCACAAGAAAAAGAAATGACAATTATGTGATATGATAGAGGTGTCAGCTAACACTATGCTGGTAATCATATTTCAATATATAAATGTATCAAATCAACATACTGTACACTAAATTTACACAGTGTTTTAAGACAAATATATCTCAACAAAAATAAATTTAAAAAATAAATGAATAAAATGGAGTTGGTAAACATTTAGAAAAGAACACTGATTATTAGGAATCATCACAAACAGATGTAAGAAAAAATTATGTAAAACTAAGCCAATTACCCCTGTGGCAGTTGTGGTGGTGGTGGTGGATAGAATTATCAGACTGAAAATATCTCGATCATTCTATGTATTTGGGTGAGACTTTCAATAAAATCATGGAATCTCAAAGATGAATACATGCATACATACATACATACACACATACATATACAGCCCTGAAATGACTTAATAAAATTGGAACTTGTTTTCACAACCTTCAAGAACACTGTATAACTTCTATGGTTAGTCTTCTGTCATTTTCTCACGTATCTTATTCCGGGTCATACTAAGTGTTTTTTTTTTTTTTCCTTTAGTTGGCTTTATTTTTTAGAGCAGTTTTAGTCTCACAGCAAAATTGAGTAGACAATTCCCATATACCCACTGACCTCACATATGCATAGCCTTCCTAGCTATCAACATCTCCCACCAGAGTGGTACATTTGTTACAATTGATCACCCTACATTGACACATCATCGCCCAAAGTCGTAGTTTACTTTAACGTTCACTCTTAGTGTTGCACATTCTCTGGGTTTTGACAAATGTATAATGGTATGTATCCACCGTTAGTGTGTCATGCAGAGTAGCTTCACTGCCCTAAAAATCCTCTGTGCTCTGCCTATTCATCAGTCCCTCTCACCTAATTCCTGGAAATCACCAATTGTTTTACTCTCGATTGTTTTGCCTTTCCAGAATGTCATATAGTTGGAACCACACAGGATGCAGGCTTTTCTGACTGGTTTCTTTCACATAGTAATATGCATCTAAGACTGTTCCATGTTTTTTCATGGCTTGATAGCTTACTTCTTTTTAGTGCTGAATAACATTCCATTTTATGGATGTAACATAGTTTATTTATCCATTCACCTACTGAAGGTCTAGTGGTTAAGATTCAGCATGTTCACTGCCATGGCTCAGGATCACTTCCTGGTCAGGGAACCATACCACCCGTCTGTTGGTTGTCATACTGTGGCTGTGTCTTGCTGTGAGGCTGAAAGCTATGCCACAAGTATTTTCACATACCAGCATGGTCGCCCATTGTGGACAGGTTTCAGCAGAGTTTCCAGACTAAGACAGACTAGGAGGAAGGACCTGGCCACCAGCTTCTGAAAAAATTGGCCATGGAAACCCTATGAATAGCAGTGGAACTGGTGTAGTAGTGCTAGAAGGTGAGAGGATGGCACAAAAAGACTGGGCAGTGTTTCGCTCTGCTGTACTCAAGGTTACTAGGAGTCAGAATCAACTTGATGGCACTAACAACAAAAATTGAAGGACATCTTGGCTGCTCCCAAGTTTTGGCAATTATGAATAAAGATGTTTATATTCACATGCAACCTTTTGTGTGGAGATAAGTTTTCAACTCATTTGGGTAAATACCAAGGGAGTGTGATTGCTGGATCATATGGTAAGAATACATGTAGTGTGAGTACCACCCCAAGACTGGGCCCCCCGTAGTTTTTAAAATACTTGCCCACATTGAGCCTCTAACAGTTCATCAGTTACAGTTTAGGTTTCAGCTCCAGTCAATTGTGATTCTCTGTGTTGGCCTGTGTGTCTCCCCAAAACCTTCTCCTGAAGGTTTTAAGAAGAGTTGTGGATTTTCAGTTTGTTCAGCTCTTTACTTGTTTTCAGGACAGAGTGATGACTTCCAACCTCCTTAGATGGTGGACCATAAACCCCCCAAAGTTGCATATTTTCTTCACATGGCCTAGTGTCTTTCTTACCTCAATGCCTTTGCACAAGTTGTTTCATCTAGCTGGGCTTCTGGGTGATGTGGGGTCGGTGAGCTGAGGAGTCGAAAGAAAGATTTCTTAGACTCTTAAGATCTGACAGTAGTGCTCTTTTATTTAGAGAATAGAATAGCATGGGGACAGGGCAGTCAGAGATGCTGCTGGCATGGGGAGCTGCTGCTGCTGCCGCTGGCATGGGGACAGAACCCATGGGCAGGCAGAGCTGCTGCCGGCATGTTGCTGCTGTGGCTTCTGCTGCTCCAAGTTGAGGGTTAGAGTTAAATTTAAGGCATAGGTATGTGAGTTATCTCTTTAGGCAGTCCCACAACTTTTAGATAAGAATCAAACCAGATTGAGTAAATGGCAGAAGTCACTGCTTGAGTAAAAAGGAGGATTTGGGGTGGGGGGGGGTTCAGTTACATGAGGTTGCCAGACAGTAAACAACTTAAGTCCTTGCCTCTGGCATTGATTAAGAGTTTCTAGAGATAAAGCCATCCCCCTTCCTCCTGGCACAGAGAGGGAGGCATCTTCACAGACAGAGGTTTCCCTTAGAAATGTAAATGTTTCCCAACAAAAGGACAAGCAAATTCCACTCCTCGGAGCCTGCTTCTCATCTGTAGTTTTAAAATTAACCAGCCTAAAAATCCTCATCACTGGGCACTTGTCACCATCTACACTACTCTATACTGTGTGACAAAGATTTATTTTTGTTCATTTCATGTGAAGATGGAAGCTATATACCCAGTGTCTATACAAGGCATCAGGACGGTATTGTTTAACAAAAAACAGAAAACCAATCTAAATTAGCTTAAGTTAAAAAGGAAATCTATTGGCTCCTTTAGTAAGAAAATACATGTGGTGGTTTTTGCCTCAGGCTTGGCTGGATCCAAAGGTTCAAATGTTATCGGAAAGTTACCATCTTTTCATTCTCAAATAGACTCCATCCACATCTTAACAAAGACGGGGGTTCTGGGTTCCTGTTTCCTTATACTGAATATTTCTGCCACAAAAATAGAATGATCTCTTTTCTACTGCCATCTATATTAATCACTTGAAAAGTTCTGGAGTTGTTACTGTTCCTAACAATGAGGGCTATTCTTGCAGGTCAGCCTGGTTTATATTCTTTCCCTTGTAGCCAGGAATCTCACACATAGAGGAGAGGAACTAGCCCAAAGGATGGAATATAAACAAGATATAAAGGTCACAGATAAATTACATGGTTTATAACCAGCAGAGTCTCAAAAATGTTCACACAATGAATTTTGACAATCAGAATAGACAACTGAAATTATCCCTAACCTCAATATTTTTTCATTTTTATTTTTTGCACATATATGATGTGGATTAAGGCTGCCCCAGCTAGAGAAGCCCAAGGTGACCTGGCCTACATGCCAAACTATATGACCCAGTGGATTTTTTTTATGGTATGAATTAGGGCTGCCCCAGGGAGAGAAGCCCAGGGCATCCTCACCTACATGCCGATCTATATGGCCAGATTCGCATCTAAAAGTTATATGACCGCACAGTAACCAGACCCCATCTGCACTGAAATCATTTAATGACTTTTTACATCATCTTTTCTTTTTCCAGTAAAAATAAGTCACTTACCCATGCCTTATAAAATTAGCCCTAACCCTCAAGTCAGGGCAGCAGCAGGAGCTCTGACTGCCCATGGGTCCTGTCCCCATGCCTACAGCTCTTCACTGCCCATGGGTCTTGTCCCCATGCAGCAGAAGCTCTGACTGCCCATGGGTCCTGTCCCCATGCCTACAGCTCTTCACTGCCCATGGGTCTTGTCCCCATGCAGCAGAAGCTCTGACTGCCCATGGGTCCTGTCCCCATGCTATTCCACACTATTCTCTAAATAAAAAGAGCACTACTGCCAGATCTTGAGAGTCCAAGAAATCTTTCTTTCGACTCCTCGGCTCACCGACCCCGCATCAATATAGCTCAAATTCACTGAAAATTTATTAATTCTCATACTAGTTTGAGTTGTTCACAGTGGCCTCTAACAAATATACATCCACTAACAATTAAGAAAATGGAATGTAAATTAACAACAGTTGTGCCTTGTAACAATTGTTTCCTTTTTTCCAAAATTATCTTTAATATGACTTATACTGTTTTTACAATTAAAAGTCAAAAAGAGAGAATTCTTGCCAGAAAGAGAATAACTTCGAAACGTTTTAAGAGAATAACTTTAAAACAACCATACCACCTGCTATTTAAAGAGACGCTAACTTTTGCAACTCTATCTGCCTTGAATGTGAATTAATAACATTTCTATTATGTGTGATAACTTGCTAAGAACTGCTTGCATTTGCCCAACCCTATTTGGAAGAGTTTAGACCATTTTTGACAGCACCAGCTAGTAAATACAACACCTTGAAGGAGTATTGTAGATACGATTATTTTCAGTAATACAGAAAAACTTAAACAAAGGGAGAATTCCTGATCTGGGTGATTTATCTATCGAATCACAGCAAAGACTGAGAGAAGGAGATCTCATCATGAGCTGTGTACGCAGTCCTCTGCTTACTCACGATTCCCTGATTGATTCATTCACCGAGCACTGATGGAGTGATGGCCTCTCAGCAGGAGCTGTGCTGGAAGCCGCACTTCTTTGAATTCTTTGCAATTGTCTTCCAATTATTTCTCCTGTGCTAAGACTATAACTACTATAATCCTTGCTACATGTTTCTTTTCTTTATGCTTCTATTGTGTTTATGATTTATTTTTAAAATTTTGGTAACATGATATCGATATGTAGATGATGATAATATCCACAGAAAACGTGAAAGTTCCCTGGACATTTCATGAATGTTTTACACTACAAAATTTCCAAAACAAAACTAGAGGTATACATAAGTATTTTTGATAGGGAACACATTTTGATTTGTTATAAAATTCTAAAATGGAACCGTTACATAACATGATTGCAAAAATCAGCAAAGGATCCAAGCAGATAATTCAGGAAAGAAAAAACAAAAATAGCAAAATAAAACATAAAAGCTTCAACTTTGTTAATGATTAAAGAAAAACCAAGTAAAACAAGATGCAATTTCTATCTATAATATTGGAATTTTAAAAAAATGTTAATATCATATTACATAGAGTCATTGGTGAGAGGGGCCCCTTATATACTGCCGATGGACACAGTCTTTTTGTAAAGCAATTTGGCACATGAATTGTGAAATGTAATATTTTTACAGCTTTTCATTGAGAAATTTTACTTTTTTTTAAAGATTGGCACCTAGGCTAACATCTGTTGCCAATCATTTTCTCTCTTCTTCTTCTCCCCAAAGCCCCCCAGTACATAGTTGTATATTGTAGTTGTAGGTCCCTCTGGTTGTGCTATGTGGGATGCCTCCTCAGCATGGCCTGATGAGTGGTGCCATGTCTGCGATAAGGATCTGAACCGGTGAAACCCTGGGCAGGAGAAGTGGAGTGTGCGAACCCCACCATCTGGCCACTGGGCAGGCCCCGACAAATTTTACTTTTAAGATAAAATCCCAAGGAAATAATTAGGGGTGGGGGTAGAGATTTATGCAAGGAAGTCTCACTGTAGCATTATTTATAACAGTGATAAAGGAAACATTTTAAATTGTAACCATGAAGGAATAATGTTATATTATGATATACTTACACATAAAATGGAGAATTTTGTTTCCTTTAAAATTTACTTATGAGAATTATTATTCACGTGGAAAATTTTCACCATACTATGTTGGGATCAAAGTCAGATTCAAAGGCATACTGGAGCTGTAGATATAGAAATAAAAAGAGATAGAACTTTGGGGAAAAAAACCCCTCAAATGTTATTATCATTGATGATGAGACCATCATTGATGATTGCTTCTTCTTTATATGTTTCTGAGTATTACAAGCTTTTTTTCAGTGATTACATATTTGGGGTTTTTTTTTCCTTTGGTCAGGAAGATTGGCCCTGAGCAAACATCTGTTGCCAATCTTCCTCTTTATTATTTTTTTGAAGGAAGATTAGCCTTGAACTAACATCCACTGCCAATCCTCCTCTTTTTGCTGAGGAAGCTTGGCCCTGAGCTAATGTCTGTGCCCATCTTCCTCTACTTCATATGTGGTATGCCTGCCACAGCATGGCTTGATAAGCTGTGCATAGGTCCGTGCCCTGGTCTGGAACCAGAGAACCCTGGGCCACCGAAGCAGAGTGTGTGAACTTAACCGATACACAACTGGGCCGGCCCCAATTATATATTTGTTTTACAAATAAAATACAATCAAATTTATTTTAACAAGCAAGATGTGGCTTCTGGTTCACAAAAGCTCACTAAATACAAATATTTTTCCTCTTTTGTGTCAAGATCCTCATAAAGGGACAATAAAGAGTAAAAAGTATAAATGAATATAATAAATAAAGTGAGACAAGGGCTTTCAGCAGACAGATTTATTAAATAGGAAGGAAGAGAGGAGGACACCACTCATCCTAGGATTTAAGAAGGAGGGTCCAAAAATGGAGGGAGGTGACATTCCAGATACAACCCCTCTGGTTAGTTTTCAAAAAGGCTGAAATAGCCCTCCCCCTGTGCAACACAAAGCCATGCAAAGTGGTGGGGGGGGGGGGGAGAGGGAGGAGGATTTCTTTCTAACGAAACTGAAGTGGCTCTCTGTGGGCAAACTGGGACAATGGGGGTGTGCCTCGAAAGCAAAATTGTTCAAATTCTACCATTCAGAAAAATTCCAGCTTCCTGCTCAATTAATTATTCAAAATGAAGCCTGCCAGTTGACAGGCCCCATCCATACACCTCAAACTGCCAGTCATTTTCAATATGAAAGAATAATCAAGAATTGCTAGAAATTGAGGAAAAATCTGTAGCAAGAGAAAGATCAGGACAAACAAATTTGAAAAAGTTATCACAGTGGAAATATCAATTATCAGGGAATTGAAGAGAACTTAAAAATTTTTAACCCTAATGCACAGAGGTTTGAAAGATTTTGCAACCCCCCAGAAGGGGAGCAGGGCAGTCCAGAAAGGAATTGCTAGATATTCATCTGTCATACAAAGACATCCATAGACAATGGTTGAAATGGAATAACCAAGAAATATCAATTTAAGTTTATGATGCAGAGCTAAAAGAAGAAACAAAAACAGAAACCCAATTAGAAAACTGTAAAATGGTTCTCATGACAAAGAGACTGAAGATAGAAGGAGGTGTTATGAGAGATTATTGTTTTTATTTTAAGCCTGTCTACATTGCTTTGAGTTTTAAAAACATGTACTTATATTATTTTGTTACAAATAAAAAAATAATGTGAAAAATAGGAAAAAATATGTTTCAAAATGTTCCTTCTCAAAATAACAAGATTTCCAAACAAAAGTCAGGTTTCTAAATTCACATTTGCTTTAACTTTCACTTCAATTCTGAGTAGTGAAAACAGAAATGGAAAATCGTCTCTGAAGCATTAACAGGAATGATTTATTTTGTTGTTATCATTGAAATTCTATAGTCAAATATGTACTCTATGTGAGTTAAATATTGAGAGGAAACTTTGGGATTTCAGCAGTTTAGATAAGCTATGTCCACGAATGAAATTCTCTAAGCATTTTGCTAAATATCTCCTATGCCATCATTACAGAGGCAGTGCCAGCAAAAATTAAATACTGCTTCAAAAATGTTGATGCTTTTCAATTACCTCTCCTCTGTCTTTTCTACCCATGACCAATTTGCATCAAAGCCATGTGTTCACACCGTAAGGCATTGGTGATTCTCTAGTCACAAGCTGGCTTCTGAAACCTGTAAACTAATAAAGCTCCTCAGCTCAACGCCTGGAATTCCCTGCTGAGATCAGGTTCTTTGACAGCCAGGATTCTTCAACCAGTTCAGACTATAAAACAGCTTTGGACAAGTTGGTCCAGCTTTGAACTGCCTAGAAAGCATGCACTACAATATGCCTTTCCCAACCCAAGTTGGCAGGGCATTTGGTAGATTCAAGGATATGAAAGGAAATCAGTTGACTAGAGCATTTTTGACAAAGGGGAGAATAATGCCTCAAAAACAAATCAACTAATGCACAAGCCTTGAATGTTTCTCTGATATTGTGATCCCAAAAGACTGCCCGAGCAAAAAAGCTCATTGGAAAAGGTCAAAGAAAATGTTTGATTAAATGATGGCATCAAAATTGAAAATTCACTGTCAAAAATAGCCTGAACAAATTTAAGAGGCAAACAAAAACATAAGAAAGCAGTTGCAGAATATATGACTGAAAAGAACTGGTACTTTACTATATGAAGAAGTCTCACAATTTATTAAGACAAGAATGTCAGTCAAAAAAACAGATGAAGGAAAATAACAGACAACATGAGACACACGTGCACACATTCACATACAAAATGATCTTATTTTAAAACATCTGATACTAATAATAATCAAAGAAAGGAAAATTAGCATACAACAGATATGGCATTTTTCACCTTTCAGTTTTCAATTTTGCTCTTTAAAATGAGATTACTAAGTGGGACTAAAGTATACTGAACTCCACATAATGCCAAACTGCAATGTCCAACTGGTGGAAGCTGGTAACATTTTTCTAAAAAACATCTTGATAATCCATATCGAGAGTTTTAAAATGGTTATACCTAGTAATTCCTCTCATAGGACTCTACTTAAAAATACCAAAAGTGCACATTTAAGGTTTGTGTATAAGGCTGCTTAATACATTATCATTTCTAATAGTAACAAAGGAGGAATTTATATGTCTAAGAGAAGTGACTTAAATAGATTCTGGATTGGTGGCTCTCAAATTATGCAAGCTTTCCAAGCATGATAAAATTCATTTAGCTAATAAAAGTCCTACTTCATAGGGTAGTTAAGGGTATCAAATAAACACAAACAAGGCCCTTAGAACAGTGCCTGGCACACAATAATAATAATAAACATCGAGTGAAGATCCATTGGAAGTTATACACTGCAATTTTTTTTGTCTCAAGTTTGATTTCTTTCTTTGCCATTTATTTGCAGAGGAAACTGAATATTTGTCCAAAAGAGTTTCTCAGTCTTGATTTTGCTTACTGCAGCCACATGGTGTTGTCCAAAAATGTTCCCCTGTCTCCTTATTTCTTGTAAATTGGGTTAGATTTATACTTTACTGGGTTTTTTTCTTTTGGCAAGAGTAGTTCGTAGATGGTATTTGTACTTAGTTGTACTTTCACGAGTAGGCAGGTAATGTCTGATTTTCTCTTTCTTTGTGATATAAGTAGTCACTAACAATCTTTGCTTAGATCCATTCTTTCATATGAATGGCAGTATTCTAATTCTGTCATTTTTCCAATATGAAAAGAAACTTTTCACCATTTGTTTATGCTTTGTCAGAGTTCATATAGAAGAGGCAGGATGAATGCCACGTTCTTTACATATATATATATTCCATTTTTGAAATACAGATCTTCCTCTACTTCCAATGAGATTACATATTGATAAATCCATTGTAAGCTGAAAATATCATGTCAAAAATGCATTTAATACATCTAACTTACGGAACATCACAGCTTAGCTTAGCCTACCTTAAATGTGCTCAGAACACTTACATTAGCTTACAGTTGGGCAAAATAATCTAACACAAAGCCTATTTTACAATAAAGAGTTGAATATCTCATGTGATTTATTAAATACTGTACTGAAAATGAAAAACAGATGGTTGATGGGTGCAAAATGGTTCGAAGTGCTTGCGTTGTTTGCCTTCGTGATGGCTTGGCTAACTGTGAGCTAGGGCTCGCTGCTGCTGCCCAGTAGCACGAGGGAGTATCATACTGCATGGTGCGGCTGGGGAAAAGAGTAAAATCCCAAGTATGGTTTCTACTGAGTGCATATCGCTTTTGGATCATCATAAGTCGAACCATCTTAAGCCAGAGACCATCTGTAGCGAGATGGTTTCCTAATATCCTTTGCAGGGAGCAGTGGATTCTGTTGAAGAGTTTTTCTAATTCCCACAGATGGAGACTTTTCATGCTATCACAGACACCAACCAGCACAAGCCCGCTGGTTGCCCCACCTTGGAGGTCTGGATGCCAGCTCTGCAGGACTCCAAACCCAAAGGTGCCGGCACCAGCCAAGCAGTGCCCGGTCTTCAGAGGTCGAAGAACCAGATCTGCTGACCCCCTCTTTATGCTTCCAAGTTCTCATAACTGCAAATTTTTCCCTGGTCATAGGTGGTTGTCATTTCCTGTAGTTACTACCTGTGTAATACCTTATCGTTTCCATTTTCTTCTAGTTATAAGATTTCATTTTTGAACTATTTAAATCTCAGAACAATTTAGAAGCAATCTTTGGATAGTGCCAGAAAGGGAACCAGTTTTATCTACTTTTCCTATGATTAACCAGTTAGTCCAACACTATTTATTAAAAAATCCGACTTTTCCTGGATATTTGTTTTTCCAAATGAATTGTATAATCAAAATGTCAAGCTCCAGACAAAAGCAATTAGTACACCATGAAAATAGTATTTAAATCAGTGGGAAACAAATTCTTGTTGTCAGAGCGAAGTAGTTTGCTGTCGTGACACTCAAAGGAACCAGAGGCAAATCAAAGAAAGGCTAGCATCCTTTATTTCCCCCTCAGAGCGCTAGTCTCGCGATAGTGCCCTCAGCAGGCAGAGACTAACAGAGCTAGTGGTTAATAGAGGCCCAGATTGCAAATCTAGTCAATTACAGACGGGTGGGTTTTGAAGCTGAGAGACAGGCGTTTACTAACTGTCTGTTTACAGTCTTTTGCTATTACAAAAGAGTTTTGCCATGAACAGCATCCTGCATATACGTTTTCATGTATTTGCTAGCGCTTTTTGAGATAGATTTCTAGGAATGAGATTGTTGGGTCAAAGGGTAAATACAGAATATTGCCAAATTCTCCTCCAGGGAGATTTACCAGTTTGCATTCCCAACAGCAATGTTTGACAGTGCCTGTTTCCCCCAGCCTCATCAACATATAGTCAAACGTTGGGATTTTTGCCAATCTTCTAGGTGAGAAACAGTATCTTAGTTTAGCTTTAGCACATTTCTCTTTTTATGGAGAATCTTATTTTCAGATATATATGAGCTATTTGCATTTCTTTTTCTGTGAACTATCCCTTCATCTCTCTTTTGCCCTTTGGTTTTTTACCTCTCTACCTTCAGAAGGCTTATATATTAGGGATAGTAGCACTTTAAACTGACATCATTTTCAAACACTTTTTCCATTTAGTCATTTTTTTACTTACTGGATTTTTTGCAGTGCAAACATTATTTCTTAATATGGTTAAATTTATCAATATTTTTCTTATTGCCTCTGGATTTTGACTCATAATTAGGAAATTTCCTTCACTCTCATGTTACTAATAAGTTCCCCCATATTTTCTTATCTTATAATTTCATTTTTTTATATTTGAGTTCTAAACCAATCCTGTCTAACCTGTCTACAGTGTCAAAAGCAGATACGGCTTTATCTGCTTTCCTTATGGCTCACTAGTTATCCCAACACAACTTATTAAAAGCTCATCTTCTCCCCACTGTTTAAATGCAGCCTTTATCATATATTAAATTTTCACATGCAATAAGGTCTATTTATGGATTCCCTATTCTATCATATTGTCCTGGCTTCCATCCACACGCAATAGCATAGTGCCTTAGAAATAGACTCTGGGAAATGTTTTAATAAGTAAGAGAGTCAGCCACTACTTCTGAAATTATCATGTGTCCTGATTATTATTTGCTCTGCTAAATGAATTTTATAACTAACTTGCCAAGGTCCAAAGAAAAACAGCTTATTAATATTTTCTTGGAAAAGCTTTAATGTTATAAATTATCTGAGGGAAGATTAACTATATGACATTGAGTCTCCCTGTCCAAGAACATGGCATGTGTTTTCATTTGTTCATATAGACACACATACATTTGTTGGACATAAGTTTACAGAGTTATTCTATGTGTTTATTTATTTTCCTTTTTGTAAATGGAATCGTCTCATCCACATCGTCTTTTTGAATGTTGATTTTACGGTTTTATAATCTGATACCACCTTGTCATCTGCAAATAGAAGCTAACCCTTCCTTTCCAGTTCTTATGCCTCTAATCATGTTTTTCTTGAGTACTTTATAAGCTAATACCTGTAATAAAAATGTTAAATAGTAATAGAAATAGAGAAGATATTTGCCTTGTGCCTGACATTAAGCAGAAAGCCTCTAATGTTTTCCCATCGGGTAAGACACAGACTTTAGGGCCAAACGATGTGTGTTTGTGTGTGTGTGTGTGTGTATGCATGCAAATCAGATTTTCATTTTGTCTTTAAAGAATAATAAATTTTAAACGTTGTTAAATATCTTCATGCATCTAAGAACATGAGCATATGATTTATTTCCCTAGCTCTATTAATACAATGAGTTATACAAATGTGTTTGTTAATATTTAACTATCATTGCATTTTGCATTCCTGGAAGAAATCTAAATAATCACTATGTATCATTTCAATACTGATATTGAGACTGAATTGTAATTTTATTTTTGGTACAATCATTATAATGTTTGGGTCAATAATATACTTATTTCATTCTTGAAATGAATTTGGCTTTTTCCTTCTTTTCTCTGTTCTAGAATAGTTTAAATAGACTGAAGATTTTTATCTTCCAATATTGGCAAAATTCTCATCTGGGCCCATTCAGGGTCCTTTTTATTTAGTTGGAGTAATCTCTTCAACTACTTCCCCTATTTATTCTCTGATAATTGGTCTGTTTAGAGTTTATACCTTTTGAGATCAATTTATTTTGATAAATTGTATTTTGCCAGAAAATTATTCATTTCATCTAGATTTTCAAATATATTTTCATAGAGGTATCCAGAATAATCTATGTTTTTTGCAATTTGAAGGAAACATTGCCATTTCCAAATTTCTGTATTCATGTTCTCTCCCGCACATTTTTTAAAAATTAATATGGTTGACTAGTGGTTGTTTATTATATTGATCATTTCAAATAAGTGAGTTCACTTTTGGATTAATTTATTTTTCTTAATGATGTTTTGTTATATTTCAGCTTGGGAGTTGATTTAATTTTTCTGCCTTGTTTGGTTTGTATAGTTATTTCTAAAGTTTCTTTTTCTTATAGCATGCAGTTAGGTGTTTAACTGATTTTTTATTTTTATAGTTATAGGTATTTAATCCATAAATTTTCCTCTAATAACAAATATAGCTGTATCTCATCAATTCTGGTGTGTTGTGTTCTCATAAATCTTTATTTTCAAGGAGATCTGAAAGTTTGGTTTCTATTTCCACTTTGACCCAAAAATTGTGTGATAGATAACTTTATGTGTCAATTTGACTGGGCCATGATGTGTCCAGATATTTGATCAAGCATTATTCTGGGTGTGTCTGTGCGGGTGTTTTAGGATGAGATTAATATTCAAATTGGTAGACTGAGTAAAGCAGATTGCCCTCCCTAATGTGGGTGGGCCTCATCCAATCAGTTAAGGTCTGAAGGAATTAAAAAGCTGACTCTCCTGCAAATAAAAGGGAATTCCTCCTGCTGACTGTTTGAGACGGGATATTGGTCTTTGCTGGTCCTCAGACTCAAACAGAAATATCTTCTCTTCTTGGTCCTGAGCCTGCTGGCTTTCAGATAGGACCTTATATCATTGGCTCTCCTCGTTCTCAGCCCTTTGGACTCGGACTAGAACTACACATTAGCCCTCCTGGGTCCCCAGCCTGCCAACTCACCCTTCAGATTTTGGGACTTGCCAGTCTCCATACTCACATGAGCCAACCTATACTTTATAAGAAATCTCTCTCTCTACATATGTGTATATATATACATATGTTATATATATGTAATATCCCATAGTAACTTTTTTTTAAAAGTTAGGTGAAAGAGGCTTTCTGTTTTATAATTTAGGAATTTGGGGGGTTTTAAATGCAATATGGGCATAGTATGTATATTATTTCAATCTCACACACACACACACTCGCTTTTTTTTACAACTGTACAATTTGGGGGGAAAAGGGGAACTTGATCTGTTTGGCTTGATCTGTATAGTTGTTGCTATAGTGTGCAACTTACTGCCCTGAACTCTTTGCCCACGCTGAACTACTAAATCAGAGAGAAATACCCTTCAATTTTCTTGAGACTGCATTTTAGATCTCTCTCTTTAGCTTAGCCTTATTGTAGCTAACTAACCATAGACAAACTTACCAAGTTTGTAGCTCTGAAAAGAAATTGGCTCAGTGACAGGTGACTTTCCAAAATGTCAGTTCCAACTAATGCAAATAAAATGTGGCATGCATTTGGGACTAATTCATAAAGGAAGATGCTTTCTGCTGTTTTGCCACTCTCTTCCTCATGGCCAGTTCAAATTCTAATAATTCTATTCCACAAACTAATTAATGATCTTGTATTATGGGGAGATTCATACACAATCCAATAAATTATTAATTTTGAATGAGTAAAGAGCACAAAAGATTTGTCTTAGTGTGTTCAAGCTGCTGTAACAAAACACCATAGGCTGAGTGGCTTATAAACAACAGAAATGTATTCCTCACAGCTCTGAAGGCTGGGAAGTCCAAGGTCAGGATGCCAGCAGATCCAGCATCTGCTGAGAGCCTGCTTCCAGGGATCTCTTTTATAAAGGCACTAATCCCATTCATGAGGGCTCTACCAGCATGACCTAATCACCTTCTAAAGGTCCCATATCCAAATACCATCCCATTGGGGATTAAGTTTCATCATGAATTTTGGAGGGATACAAACATTTAGTTTAATAGCAATATTCTACTAGTTAAATGACTATGTAACTATGTAACATCTAAGTTAAGAGCAAGTGAAAATCTTGCTTAAATATTTTATGTGATATATCAGAAAAAGTAGTGAAGAATGTGAAATTCCTCTTCTTTCAATTGTTCTGGAAACTTCCTTTTAAGTGTTATTAATAGAATTTTTGTTTCATTTTACAGAAGCAAACATCCCAGATTTCCTCATTTCTTAGGTAACAAGTCAAGAATGACTACTTTGAAGTTGTATAACATTTAGCAAATAAAGAAAAGCCTATTTTTTCCCATTGATTAGATTCTTTAATTGGCCAAATTTCAATGCAGTTCGTTCCAGAAAGATGAACAAAATGATTTAAAAAAGTTTTATAGAATGATTCTCACTCTCAAATCATTCTATGTTGTTGCATTAGGAAAATAACCAGTATAGTTCACATTTATTTGTATTCCAGATATAACACTTTGGAAAAATGTTGAAAATTGAATATTCACTCATACATGAACTGAGTGGTTGCTTTCTTACAAGCAATTAAGTTATGAATAACTTTTTTGAAAGGAGTGTGAAGTCAGAAGTCTTATGCTATTCCACTGGGGATAACAGCTTCTATTGCTTATTCAGTATTCTTAGGGACGAATTTATAGAGTTACTAGAACTGCAAAAATTTTCTTGGTGCCACAATTCAGAGACTTTATGAGATAAACAAACTTGGGCAGGGTGGTGTATGACGCTGACCACCATTCTCATAACATCAGGTGATGCAGTAATAATGTAATCTCTTGAGAACTCTATTACTAAAGTAGTAACAGTTAAAAACTCAAGTTCACAAATTATTTAGTAGATAGGGGAGGTAGGTACATAGAGAAAAAGGAAGAAATGGGAGTGAATTTAGGGCTTTTCCTAGTATATACTCCTCATACATAGTAGCATTTACATGTGTTTCACTGATTGAGAAAAAGGCATGTGGCCAAATATAATGCACTTGAAATTGTGACATAACTTCAAGTCTATCTTAACCCGAGGTAAGCAAAATTTTAAAAATATAGTTCTTTAACATACTTGAGGCAAACATAAATTATCACATGGATTATGAATTTAGTTATTTCCTTAAAAACAGCTTGAGAAATTCTATAATCAATGTAATTATGTATGCTTAAAATACTTTTATGAAGGCCTATGACTTTTTAACCTACAAAATATCCGTGTTCTTATTGCTTTATTTCCCTAATCTTTGAAAAATCAAACCCTGAATACATCCATAGAAGTCTGTCGTGCATCCATCATTCAGCATGTGTTGCAGAAGAAAAAGTTTAAAGTTGTGTAATTTTAATATTGTTTCCATGGTAACACAGTGGAGTCACATCATATATATATTTGACTTTATCAGATTTAACTCTACAGGCGTGGAGACAGAGAGACAGGAACAGAGGAAAGGCAAACAGAGAGAGAAGTGGGGAGAAACTAAGAGACAGACATAGATACAGAATGACAGAGGCGAAAAAGAAAGAATTCACAAAGGGCAGAACACTCTATCTATTGTTCTGCTCAATAAGTCTGTATCTCCTGAGTGGCTTCTGGGTTTCACTTTGCTCTCACCAAAGGCCATATCCTCATAATCTGTGTGGGTCTACTGTACAATTATATTTGTCATGTATATGTCTTGGTAAATGTATATTACTGTATACATTCTATATATAACAGAAACTACATTAAAAGAATACTGAATTTGATGTGTAATTTAAGACAATTTTGAAAATATGATTTTTACCTTTCAGTCTTATTTTAGAGCCTATTCCTACAATATGATGGAGCCCCTCTCCCACCCCATTCATGCAATCCAACTCCAAACAACAATCTTAAAAGTGAATTTTTGGAGATTACCTGAGTTTTGAACTAGGGGTAGCTGTTGTATTATTAAAGTTAAATCATAATCAGAGCTCTTGAGATTGGAGAATATGGCATTCATATGTAGTCTCTCATCCTCATCCTCATCATCAGCATCGATACTTTCATCACTCATTAATTCATTTTACCAGACAAAAAATTATAATTACTTATTATTTGACTTAGCTCACTTAATCTGCAAACAAATTCTATAAATCAGGTATTATTTCTCTCAACTTTATAATAAGAAAATGGGAGAGATGAGCCAGATAGGTAAGGGGCAGAGCTAGGCTCTGAATATAGGTCTTTCTGAATTCAAAGTCCATATCATTTTAGGAAATTGCTTTTAATGCAAAAATCTAGAAAGAACAATATTTTAAAAGAGTGACAGACGTTCTCAAAACTGTATTTTTATTTCTGTAGTTAGCATCATACTTACCATTTAAATGTCTCATTTGTGAAGTAGTTTTAAAACTCTCCTGCATGTGCTATCTAATAAAATATCCACATACTTCTTTGTTGTTGCTGTTGCTGTTATATTTGTCAGACACCCATCAGTTATGGTTTTGTGTCTGATTGGAAGATCTTTCATTGCAGGAAAATGTGAAATGTTTCCATGGAGATCAGCTTGAGATAGCCCAGTGACGAACTTCTTAGCTATAATTTCACATTGGTTTCTATGGTTTCCAGATAGGGGAAGAAAATGAAGTTGCAGATTTTTTTTGTAATGTAAAAGGTTATTGGAAAATAAGAGATACTGCTCAAATTAATGTCATCCCCCCCAGAAAAGCAACTGCTGTTACTGCAAAACATGAAATATTTTATGATGTATGTCATACATCCATGTTCTTTTCTACACTTGTAACAAATGAGGAACTATCATGACACTTAATTTCCAAAATTAGTAGCAACTTCTCTTAAAAGCTGTGAATTCATTGTTGAAATCTGTTTGAATAATTGCTACTAATAACTGACTTACACTGTCTCCTTCATTTTTCTTACATCACATCTTTAAAGATGTCACACAGTGCATCTGTTAAATCAGTTGACGTGAGTGAAAACTGACAAAGAGATACCTCTTTGTTCATTGTTTATGCCTGAGACCAAAGTTTACACAGTTTTGGGGATAATTCTTGTTATTGTTATTATCTATAAAGTTGTGTCATGAAGCAAGAACTGGTAAATACTGGACATTATATTTAAATTCCATTAAAGTAGCTGCACATAAATTAGACTGATCAAACACACACCACCCTTTTGGCCCTGTTCTCTAGCCTGCCGCTTTTACTGCCAATCTTCCCAATAGTTGGCATGCAGCCACACCATTTATTTGTCAACTTGCCATCATCACCCGAAATAAGATCATGGTTGTCTTTTCTTAGAAAGCATGTGAAATTCATAATGCAACAGTAGACCAAAAGCAAGAGATGGCGTTTCTATTTCTATCTTCATTTCTAAGTGACTTTCATGTCACTTAACCAACCCACGGCTGATCATGGGTATGCATCTATTCAATAGGATACATGACCAGCTCAATGGATTTTACAGGATTACTGTAAATTTCAAATGAGAAAACATTCAATCCTTTAACAACTTTAACAGCACATAGATATGGAAAACTAATTATTCATTCTTCCTTTATTACGCATACTTACTCACAGCCCAGTAGCAACATGTGTCCCTGGTAGCCCAGTTTATCCAAATAAAGGAAGAATATGTGTCAAAATCAAGTTCTCTTTCTCTGCTGACAGTAAACAAATGTATTCAATAGCTGCCAGGTAATACTTCTTCTTAGTAATAATATATAATAATATAATTTTCCAAGAAATGTGTGAGACAATGTAAGAATTACGTTGTGGCTGGTAATTTGATAAATACATTCAAAAGTTAGTTTTAAGACACATGGAGAACAACAAAATGGCTTGCATCAGATGTCTTACATATGATCAATATGACATCCAGTGAGAAAGATTAGAAACAGTAAAAGATTCAATACCTAGATTTTGTTATAAAAAAAGCAGTGGCCACAAGTTTTAATATCATAATAATTCTAGCATGTATATATACATTCCTTAAAATAATTGTGCTCTTAAAAATATATGTGTATGTATGTGTATATATCTATATAGATATATGTATGTGTACATATCTATGCCTATATCTATACAGATATATGTATGTGTATATATAGGTATGACTATATCTATATAGATATAGATACACATACACACATATGCATTCTCTCTCTTTCTCTCTCTACACACACATATGCATACTTATACATACACCTAAAGAGGTAGGCTTTAATCCTTGTTTCAAATTAGAAAACGTTCAGGATGAAGATAAGGAAGAAAGTAATTGTCATTTAAAAATATTCATTACATGCCACATGCATTCCTTATCCTTACTTCCTTGTTGATATATTCTCTTGAAAATGTTTTTCACTCCTATGATTTTCACAACAATTTATGATGGCTCCCTATCTTCTCTAGCTCCAGCTTGAATCTTTTTCCAGAACTTCCAACCTATATACTTGAAGAAAGACTAATAGACCATGTAACTTGGAAGTAAAAAACCAGGTTCTAAAGCTTGACTCCTGGCTCCATTGTTTACAAGTTGTGTGTTTACAAAAGTTTCATATCATCCCTAGAGTTTATAGGTGTGTAAACCTGTGGCCCCAGGGTGTATTTCCTATTACCACCTGTCTGAGAAAGAAAGAATTTGGATATGGTTCTGAAAAATATGTTAGACACACCTGAAAGTGGACAGCTGCAACAATACAGTTTAATTTCAAGTTGGCCCTGAAGAAGAAGGGAAATCTTCCTGGTAGGCAGTACATTATGAAGCATACATAGCGGTTAATTTTGCTTGGAAGGAGAAACGGCCAAAGGTACAATTCTACACCAAGTCATGGGTACAAGTGGTTTGGCAGGCTGGTCAGAGAATTAGAAGGAACACTATTGGAAAATTGGTGACAAGAATTCTAGGAATGGATTATGCGAACAGACTTTTCTAAATGGGCACAGAGTGGGAAGATATTTGGGTACCATATAAATACTCACAAAATGATACTCAGCAGAGGAGTATCTTAACAATCAGGTGGACAAGGTGATCCATTCGTATGGCTATCACTCTCTTTCTCAGCCACCCTATGCTTTCACAACGACTCAGAAACAAAGTGGCCATGACAGCAGGGGTGGAGACCATGGGAAGGTCCGACAGTGTGCACTTGCGCTCATCAAGGCTGGTCTGGCTATAGCCACCGTTGAGCACTCGGTCTGCCAAATGGACACACCAACACTGCATCTCCATTTGGCACCATTCCTTAGGGGAAGGGAGCGAATCAGTTAGCCATCAGCATCAAGTTGATTTCATTGGACCACTTCCACCATGGAAAAGGCAGCACTTTGTTCTCACTTGAATATACATTTACTAACAAGAGAGATTTACCTTCTCTAGCTGTGACTATTCTGTGAATACCATCATCCATGAACTTACAAAATGCATTATTTAGCACTGCAGTATACAACACAGCACTGATTCTGACCAAGAAACTTACTTTACAGTAAATGAAGTGCAGTAATGGGCTCACACTTATGGGAGTCACTGATCTTACCATGTTTCTCATCACTGATAGAATGGTGCAATGGCTTTTTGAAGTGTAAGTTACAATAAAGGCTGGATAACACCACCTTACCAGGCTGAGGTAATGTCTTCCAGGATGTTGGATATTCTCTAAATAACCAACAAGTATATGTTGCTATTTTCCCAGAGCTAGGATTTACAGGTCTGGGAATCAAGAGGTGGAAATGGAAGTGGCTCCCCCACAATTATCCAAAGCAAACCACTATAGAAATATTCAGTTCCTGTTCCCATAACTTTGCTGGTCTAGACATCTTAGGCTTCCTCTAGGAATCACAACAATGGTTCCATTAACCTGGAAGTTGAGAGTGCCCCCCTGCCATGGGTAAGGCACTTTGTGTCCTCTTTGGGAGATAGGCTCACCAGGTTAGTTTTATGAGGAACAGTTGCTTCATGTTAGGGGAAAGCATATGTTTGCTATTGTCTTTGTCTGAGATATAGGTATGGTTAGGAAAGATATGCACTGATTTCAGGTTGACAGGAGGTGGATTACTGTGGCCTTCTAAGTGTTAACTTAGCTAGGCTTGAAGTACTTTTCCCAGAATTCCCTTCTTTCTATGGTTTCAGGTTAGAGTTGGCCACAAGACAGAAATGCATGAGATAGGGATGGTGGACATGAGACAGCAATCATTTTACACTCGGAAGGTTGGCACAGAACACCAGATACTGTGGCAGCTTGCATGTGCTGTTGCTCATCTTCTGTTTACTGATAGGGAACAGCACCTAGGTATATAGCTATTTACATTCTTCTTTAGCTTTTGTGAGTCCTGTTCCAGGTGAATGTGCAGTTTCACAGTGAAGGACATCACTTCTCCCATAAGTCATCCATGTCATCTTAGAGACAGTGGGAAACAGGCACAAGTTCCAGTTCATATTCACAATTTCAATGCATCCTTCTCAATTCCAGGTGGTCCTTGCTCTCCTCTACTTCACATTCAACTTTCCTCCTTTACTGAGAACTTACTTAGTACCAGATGCAGAGACAATAGCCTTGTAAAGCCTTCTCCACTAACTCTCACGATTGCAAGGGAATTAGAAGTAATTCCCATAATTAATCCTATCTTCTATACTACTCATACTGGTTCTGTTTCTCTGGTTAAACCTTGACTGATACAATTGCTATGTAGAATATAGAAAAACTTCCACAAATGAGTAAGACAAACAACTGAATAGAAAAATGGCAAAAGAAACAAACAGAAAAGTCACATACACATAAAAAAACCCCAAAAGCTAATACAGGATGTTCCACTTCATCAGTAATCATAAAAATATAAATTAAAACATGAGCTGCTATTTTATACTCATCAAAGTAGCAAATATTAAAATGTATGAAAACTCTAAGAGGGAGTTTGGATGTGGAACAAGAGGAAGTTGTACAAATGGCTGGTGAGACTGTAGACTATTTAACCACTTTGGGAATAATTCAGCTAGACTGATAAAGCTGAAAATGGACATGTCCTACGACCTACCAATTCTACACCTAGGAACAGCCCTAGAGGAACTCTCACATAGCAAAAAATGGGGAGGAACATGTAATGCCCTTTATCTAGAGAATAATGCCCTTTATCTAGAGAATAATGATATTAATATATATTTGAGCTTGAGGAACAGTACATTTACCTTGAAGTTAGTCATCCAGGAGGAGGAGGTGGTCTCCATGGCCAACTGTGGTAAATAGTCCATAAGACAGCCCCTGATGGTCCCTGCCTTGAGGTAATCACACCCTTGCATAACCCTCTCGCCTTTTATATGGCCTTGACTTAGTGTCTCACTTTTAATGAATAAAATATGGTGGAGGTGATAACATGTCACTTGCAAGACTAGGTTACAAAAAGACTGTGGCTTCTGTATTGGGCACCTTCTCTTACTCTGTTACATTGTGAGTTGCCCTGTGGAGAGACCCACACAACAAGGAACTGAAGTCTCCAGCTAATATCCAGCTAGGGCCAGAGGCCAGTAAACAGCTGTATGTGAGTTTGGGTATGGGTCAACCCCAGTTGTGCCTTGAGATGACTACTGCCCTGTCTGACACTTTGACTGCAGAAGCGTGGCATCCCGCACCAGAGGCATCCGGCTAAGTCATGCTCAGATACTTGACCCACAGAAAGTGTGAGATAATAAATGCTTGCTGTTTTAAGTCACGGAGTTTTAATTTGTAAAACAGGAATAGGTAACTAATACACCTTCCAATAACCATTGCAAACCCATAGTGGTAAACAAATTCATTATTTTCAGACTAATAGGGACTCTGAATTATCTAAAATCACCCATTAATTCACTAATTCCATCAATAATTACTAATGGCCTAATCTATCAGGCCCCTTTGTAGGGATAAAGTGATGAAAAAAGAGCCCCCAACTATGCTTTTATGGTGTTTTGCACATAGACAATAAACAATAAAACACTTCTTACTTCAGATGGTGATAACCGCTATAGAGAAAAATAAAGTCGGGAAGAAGCACAGGCAAAGCCTGGTCTGAGTAGGAGCTGTACTCTTTAAAAGGGCAGTCAGAGGCCCTCTCTGAAAAGACCACACGTGAACAAACCCCTGCAAAGTGTGATGGAGTGAGTCATACAGGACCTGGAGGAGGTGCATTCCAAGCAGAGAGAAGAGCAAATGGAAAAGTCTTGAGGCAGGAGTGAAGCTGACCAGGCAGCACCTGGGAGCCTGTGTACCTTTCCAAGGACTTTAACTTTGGAGGGACATGGGGAGTCATTGGGTTTTGAAAAGAGGAATGATATCACTAATGTTTTAAAATGATCATTCTGGCTGCTGTGGTTAAAAAAGATTGTATGTGGCAGGGTGCGGGGACAGGCTTGGGGAGACATCAAGTGCAGAAGCAAGGACACTGGCTAGAAAGTTTTGTAGTAATTCCATTGAGAGTACAGTGGCTCAGATAAGGGAGCGAAAGATGAAGGATGCGAAAAGTGGTCAGATTATGAATATGTTTTAAACAAAGATTCAATAGGATTTTCCAGACAAATTAATTTGTAAAGTACATATGTGTATATGTCTACTGAAGGATATCTACTGTAAATCATTAAACCAGAAGAATACACACCTTATTAACTCTACTTTCAAATATTTATTATTCATAATCCCCTTTAATCTATACCCACTGCTACATCTTTGCTTCCAGGCACCATAATGACTATTTTCAATGACTATTTAAAGGTTTCAAATGTACTTTATTTCTCAATTATGTTAAATTTTAATGAGCAGCAGAGCCCTTAAATAAACAAGTTGATTTTGAAGCAATTCTGTATTACAGTAACTGTGACGGTTACTCATCATTCCACTCTTTTGGGGTGACTCTGCCAACAGGGGATTGGTTCCATTCTATTCCAATCTGTGTGATTGTAAACACCCATGCAACAACACAGAAAATGGTTCCCCTGGTTAGTAAAGTATTACCATATTTGTCATGAAAATCTGGTGAGTGTTTTGCATGACTCTGTCTTGCCCTAATTTGCTGAATGCTTCGAATCTTGAGAGAGCTTAGTACATTTCTGGACAAGGGGAACATCGTGAAGGTGTGACAGGATTGCAGTTGATTGCAGCTGCTGGTCTTATTTTCTTGCAAAGAGACCTGGAAAAAACAAAAGTTGGGCAATGGTATCTGATCTACATTCAGTTCCTCCCTCTTTGTCACCCACATCACCCCTTGGAGTGTGGCCAGGCATGTGAATTTTGATATCATGATGTCTGGATTTGAGTCTCATCTCTGCCACTGATTAGCTGTGTCAACTAGGGCAGTTATTTAACCTCTCTTTGCTTTATTTTCTTCAATGGCAAACTGAGACAATAATGTCTAGCTCCAAGGGGAGCTGTGACATTACATGCGATAGTCCATAACAACAATAACAACAAAAGTAAAGACACAATAAGTGTTAGCTTTTCTATTCTTCACAGTCAATAGCTTCCTTCCTAGATAGACTCCAAACTCATCAGCACAGCTGATAAAATGGCTAAAATTCCCAACTTGCTCCACTAGTCCAATTACCTGCCTATGTCTACTATAAAATCTGGTTTCAGTAAGAATTAGAAGGTATTCACAGAGTGTATCATACCTCCTCCTCCCCCTGCTCTTTTTACCCTTCCCTTGTAACTCCCTCCATCTCCTTCTCCCTTCTTCTCTACCCGTAAGTCCTGCCTTGCACCTTCCTACAGGTAAAATTCTTCTTGCCTTTTAAATCTCAGTCTAAAAGCCACTGCTTCTGTGAATTCTTCTCCAAACTTCCCTCAGCTGAATAAGCCCCCTCTTCTCTGGGTTACTATAATTCCTATAACCCTTCTTTCAGAGTATTTACCATCACTCATTGGCTTTATCATTTTTTAAAGTAGATTTTGTTTTTTTAGAGCAGTTTTAGGTTCACAGCAAAATTGAGTGGAAAGTAGAGAGTTGCCATATACACTTTGACCCTACATGTGCATAGCATCATCCTCCTGCACCAGAGTATTACATTTGTTACAATCAATGAATCCACGTAACAGTCTTTTATCAGATATGTCTTTTGAAAATATTTTCTCCTAGCTTGTGGCTTGACTTGTCATTTTCTTGAGGAATTATCTTTATATTCTCCTCCAATAGACTGCAAGTTCTTCAAGAGCAAGGGATGTAACTTTGCATACACAGTAGCTGACGCAAAAGCATAGAAAGAACTTTTTTCAACCAATCTGAAATATAAATGAATGTTGGTATCCTCATAAGAAGTTAAATGAACACTGAGAATAAGTCAAAAAATCATGAAATCAGAGCAACATGGCAGAGTAAGCTGTTCCCTTTGTCTCTCCCCCTTTTGAACTGCAACTAGATGGACACTCATTGACCAACAGAGGAAGCCCACACAGCACAACAGGATGCCTGAGACACACGAAGCTATACATCTGAGGGTGGATGGACTGGCTCCCCGGGAAGTGGCAGAGATAGGTGAGCATACCCTGGTCTCCCCTGGTAGCCCTGTGCACGCACAAAAACGCCTTCCAACCTGGTGCAAGAACCCAGAAAGTGGGAACACGCAGCTGCACAACCATAAGAGGGAGCCCACTGTGCCCCTGTGTCATCAAGGACCAGCCATAGCCCGGGTCCCAGCAGGGAAGCCCTGCCCACCAAGCTCAGAGGCCCCACCGACTGCAGATCATAAACAGGGACCTCAGCAGATTTCCACGCTGGGGCAAACATTTCCTAGGCATGTGCGAACACTCACAGTGCAGCTGTGCTCCCAAAGAAGGAATGGGTCTGGGTGGCTGTGGGAATAGGCGCAGCAGTTTTGAACCTACACGCCCCTCGCTTAACTGGCGGGGAGGGGGAGCTCACCTTGCCCCAAGGCTGTAAAGGAGCAGCCATAGCTCAGGTCCCAGCGAGGAAGCCCAGCCCACCAAGCACAGAGGCTCTGCAGACTGCAGATCGTAAACAGGGACCTCAGCAGATTTCTGCACTGGGGCAAACACTTCCCAGGCGTGTGCAAGTGCTCACAGTGCAGTTGCACTCCCAAAGAGGGAACATGTCCTGGGTAGCTGTGTGAATGGGCATGGTAGCTTTGAGCCCACTGGTGATCACTTTCTCGCAGGGAGGGGGAGCTCAGTGCACCCTTGAGGCACCAGAGAGTGGCCCCAGCCTAGTGAGGAAGCCCCACCCAACAAGGACAGTCCACACAACTGCCTGAACGCATCTCAGGCTGGGGAAAGCATCCATAACACCCCCAAAGCTTCCAGCAGATGGGGTGGGGCCAGAAACACTGCTCCTGCTCCCCCCTAGTGGTAACAGGGGGAATCTGCATCCTAAGAATACCACAGATGTCCCAACAAAAAGATCAGCTGATCAAACACCATGAGAAACCCCAGCAACAATTCAGACCAGAAGAAAAATGACAATTCTCCAGAAACCAACACTAAAGGCACAGAAAAATACAACCTAAATGACAGAGAGTTCAAAGTAGCCATCATAAGGAAACTCAATGACTTACAAGAAAACATGGAAAGACAATTTAAGAAGCTCAGCAATAAAATGACTCTCTTCACCAAAGAGATTGAACTATACAAAAAAATCAAGCAGAAATTCTGGATATGAAAACACAATTAATGAAATAAATAATAATCTAGAATCATTAAGAAATAGAATTGATCTTATGAAGGAAAGAATTAGTCTTCATGAGGATAAAAATGTAGAAATTCTACAGGTGGAAGAGGAGACAGAACTAAGATTTTAAAAAAAGAAGGAATTCTTCAAGAAATATCTGACTCAATTAGGAAAAGCAACATAAGGATTATAGATATCCCAGAGGGAGAAGAGACAGAAAGGAGCAGAGAGCTTGTTCAAAGAAATAAATGCTGAGAACTTCCCAAACATGGGGATGCTTTCAGATTTACAGATAAATGAAGTTAACTGAACACCCAATTTTACCAACATGAAAAGACCCTCTCCAAGGCATATAATAGTAAAAATGGCAGAAGTTTGGGTTAAAGAAAGAATATTAGGAGTAGTAAGGCAGAAGAAAATAACCCACAAAGGAAACCCTATCAGGCTGTCAGCAGATTTCTCAGTAGAAACTCTACAGGCTAGGAGAGAATGGAATGATATATTCAAAAGACTGAAAGACAAAAACATTCAGCCAAGAATACTCTATCCAGCAAAACTTTCCTTTGGATACAATGGAGAAATAAAATATTTCCCAGATAAACCAAAGCTGAGGGAGTTCACCACCACTAGAGCTCCCCTACAAGAAATAATTAAAGATGCCCTCAGACTGGCAAAGGTCTACAAAGCTCTGAGCAAGGAGATAAATAGACAGACATGATCAGAAACTTGCAACTCTCTCCTAGAACAGGGAGGCAAAGGGTCAATTACAACTTAAAAGAGAAAGGGAAAGAAAGCATTAAAAGTAAGGATAAATACCTCAACTTAGCCACAAACTCAGAAAATTAAAAACAGAACAATGTGTAACAGCAATTACCCAGAAGGGGGGAGGAAAGGGAAGGAAACTGCTTAGGTTTAATGGGGATAAGAGACTATAAGAAAATGGACTATCTCATCTCCAATATCTTTCATACAATCCTCACAGTAACCACTAAACAAAAAATCAGACCAGAGCCACAATTCACAAAAAGAGAGAGAACTGAGAAATCCCTCTCACAAAACCAACAAAATGAAATGGCAGCCAGAAATACAAAGGAAGAGAAACAGTGGAAACACAAAACAACCAGAAAACAAGAGATAAAATGGCAGCATTAAGCCCTCATATAACAATAATCTCTCTAAATGTAAATGGACTGAGCTGTCCAATCAAAAGACACAAAGTAGCTGGATGGATTAAAAAACAAGACCCAACAATATGCTGCCTCCAGGAAATGCACCTCTGCTACAAAGACAAACATAGGCTTAGAGTGAAGGGATGGGAGACAATACTCCAAGCTACTAGCCAACAAGAGAAAGCAGGTGTTGCCATACTTTTCTCAGACAAAGCAGACTTCAAGTTAAAAAAGACTGAGAGACAAAGAGAGGCAGCATCCAAGGATAAAAGAGATATTCTACCAAGAGGACATAACACTTATTAACATATATGCATCTAACACAGAGGCACCAAAGTACATAAAGCAATTATTAACAGACCTAAAGGGAGAAATTAACAGCAACACAATAATAGTAAGGGACTTCAACACCCCACTTACTTCAATGGACAGATCATCCAGACAAAAAGTCAACAAGGAAATAGTAGATTTAAATGAAACACTTGACCAGATGGACTTAATAGACATATATAGAGCATTCCATCCAAAAACAGCAGAATATACGTTTTTCCCAAGTGCCCATGGAAAATTCTCAAAGATAGGCCATATGTTGGGTAACAAGGCAAGCCTCAACAAATTCAAGAAGATTGAAATCCTCCCAACCATCTTTTCTGACCACAATGCTATGAAGCTAGAAATCAAACACAAGTACAAAACTGGGAAAGTCAGAGATATGTGGAGACTAAACAACATGCTATTGAACAACCACTGGATTATTGAAGAAATCAAAAAGGAGGGGCTGGTTCCGTGGTCGAGTGGTTAAGTTCTTGCGCTCCACTGCAGCGGCCCAGGGTTCGGATCCTGGGCGCAGACATGGCACCTCTTGTCGGGCCACATTGAGGTGGCGTCCCACATCCCACAACTAGAAGGATCTGCAACTAAGATATACAACTATGTACCGGGGGGGGGGGGGGGGGAGGTTGGAAATAAAGCAGAAAAAAAAAAAAAAGATTGGCAACAGCGTTAGCCTGGGTGCCAATCTTTAAGGAAAAAAAAAAGAAATCAAAGAGGAAATTAAAAAGTACCTGGAGACAAATGAAAATGAAAACACAACATATCAACTCTTATGGGATGCAGCAAAAGCAGTCAAAAGAGGAAAATTCATAGCAATACAGGCCCATCTCAACAAGCAAGAAAAATCTCAAATAAGTAATCTTAAAATGCACCTAACAGAGCTAGAAAAAATCTCAAAGTCAGCAGAAGGAAGGAAATAATAAAAATCAGAGCAGAAATAGATGAAATAGAGACTAAGAAAACAGTAAAAAGGATAAATGAAACTAAGAGCTGGTTCTTTGAGAAATAAACAAAACTGACAAAGCCTTAGACTGACCAAGAAAAAAAGAGAGAAGGATCAAATAAATTAAATTACACATGAAAGAGGAGAAATTACAACAGATACTGCAGAAATACAAAGGATTATAAGAGAATACTATGAAAAACTGTATGCCCACAAATTTGATAACCTAGAAAAAATGGATGAATTCCTAGACTCAGACAAGCTCTCAAAACTGAATCAAGAAGAAACAGAGAATCCGAACAAACCAACCACAAGTACAGAGATTGAAACAGTAATCAAAAACCTCCCCCAAACCAAAAGTCCAGGACCAGATGGCTTCTCTGGAGAATTCTACCAAACATTCAAAGAAGATTTAGTACTTATTCTTCTGAAACTATTCCAAAAAATTGAAGAAGATGGAAGAGTTCCTAACACATTTTATGAGGCCAACATCACCCTGATACCAAAACCAGACAAGGACAATATGGGGAAGGAAAACTACAGGCCAATATCACTGATGAACTTAGATGCAAAAATCCTCAACAAAATATTGGCAAACCAAATACAGCAATACATTAAAGAATCATACACCACAATCAAGTGGGATTTGTTCCAGGGATGCAGGGATGGTTCAACATCTGCAAATCAATCAATGTGATAGACTATATTAACAAAATGAGGAGTAAAAATCACACGATCACCTCAAGAGATGCAGGGAAAACATTTGACAAGATCCAACATCCATTTATGATAAAAAAAAAACTCTCAATAAAATGGGTATTGAAGGAAAGAACCTCAACTTAATAAAGGCCCTATATGACAAACCCACAGCCAACATCATACTTAATGGTGAAAAACTGAAAGCCATCCCTCTGAGAACAGGAACGAGATAAGGGTGCCCACTCTCACCGCTCCTATTCAACATAGTACTGGAGGTGTTGGTCAGAGCAATTAGGCAAGCAAAAGAAATAAAAGAAATCCAAATTAGAAAGAAAGAAGTGAAACTTTTGGTATTTGCAGATGATATGATTCTATACATAGAAAGCCCTAAAGAATCCACCAGAAAACTACTAGAAATAATCAACAACCTACAGCAAAGTTGCAGGGTACAAAATCAATTTAAAAAGATCAGTTGCATTTTTGTACACTAACAATGAACTAGCAGAAAAAGAAATCAAGAATACAATCCCATTTACAATTCCAACAAAAAGAATAAAATACCTAGGAATAAACTTAACCAAAGAGATGAAAGACCTGTACACTGAAAACTATGTCATTACAGAAAGACATTGAAAAAGACATAAAGAAATGGAAAGATATTCCATGTTCATGGTTCAGAAGAATAAACATAGTCAAAATGTCTATATTACCTACAGCAATCTACAGATTCAAAGCAATCCCAGTCAGAATCCCAATGACATTCTTCACATAAATAGAACAAAGAATCCAAAAATTTATATGGAAGAACAAAAGACCCCGAATAGCCAAAGCAATCCTGAGAAAAAAAACAAACTGGAGGCATCACAATCCCTGACTTCAAAACATCATACAAAGCTATAGTAATCAAAGCAGCATGGTACTGGCACCAACACAAACAAACAGATCAACGGATCATAATTGAAAGCCCAGAAATAAAACCATACATCTGTGGACAGCTAATCTTTGACAAAGGAGCCAAGAATATACAATGGAGAAAGGAAAGGCTCTTCAATAAATGGTGTTGGGAAAACTGGACAGTCACATGCAAAAGAATGAAAGAAGACCATTATCCTCCACCATATACAAAAATTAACTCCAAACAGGTTAAAGATTTGAATGTAAGAACTGAAAACATAAAAATTCTAGAAGAAAATATAGGCAGTATTCTCTTTAACATTGGTCTTAGCCACATCTTTTCAAATACCATGTCTACTTGGGTAAGGGAAAAAAAAGAAAAAGTTAACAAATGGGACTACATCAGACTAAAAAGCTTCTATAAAGCAAAGGGAACCATCAACAAAATGGAAAGACAACACACTAACTGGGAGAAAATATTTGCAAATCATTTATTGGACAAGGGGTTGATATCCAAAGTATATAAAGAACTCACACAACTTGACAACAACAACAAAAAACTCGATCAAAAAATGGGCAAAGGATAGGAACAGACATTTTTCAAAGGAAGATATACAGATGGCCAACAGGCACATGAAAAGATTCTCAACATCACTAATCATTAGGGAAATGCAAATAAAAACTACAATGAGATATAACCTTACACCAGTCAGAATGGCTATATTTACCAAGACCCAAAACAACAAATGTTGGAGAGGATGTGGAGAAAGGGAATGCTCATACACTGCTAGTGGGAATGCAAACTGGTGCAGCCACTATGGAAAACAGTATGGAGATTCCTCAAAAAACTAAAAATAGAAACATTATACCACCCAGCTATCCCACTACTGGGTATCTACCCAAACAACCTGAAATCAACAATCTATAGTAACATATGCACCGCTATGTTCACTGCAGCACTATCCACAATAGCCAAGACATGCAAACAATCCAAGTGCCTATCGACTCATGATTGAATAAAAAAGATGTGGTATATATATACAATGGAATACTATTCAGCCATAAAAAAGACAAATTCACTCTATTTGCAACAACATGGATGAACCTGCAGGGAATTATGCTAAGCGAAATAAGCCAGACTGAGAAAGACAAATACCATATGATTTCACTCATATGCAGAATATAAACAAACACACGGACAAAGAAAACAGTTCACTGGTTACCAGGGGAAAGGAGGTGGAGGGTGGGCACAGGGGGTGAAGGGGAGCACTTATGTGGTGACAGACAAGAAATAATGTAAAAGTGAAATTTCACAATGATGTAACCTATTATGAATCTAAATTAAAAATATTAAAAAAAATCATGACATCAGATGCACGTGTTATTATAGTCCTAACAATTTTTTTAAACAGTTACACTGAACAAGAGATCTAGAAGCAGAAACACATAGAGGAGTTCTGTCAATTTCTCTTCTTTGTGGAAGCTCTCAACCAGTGCTCAGTCTCTTACAATGACATATGTTAACTGTGGCCCAAATTTAGGCAACATGAATACAAATGGGCCTGGGGTCAGTACTTGTAAACTTATAACTGTTCACTGAGATTTGCCAACTCAAATGACTTTACTCCCAACTTAGAAAATAAGACCCTAAGGTTCTCTTTTATTTCCTACCAGATGGCAAAGTGGTACTCTTCATGATTGAGACAAACAGGGCAAAAACAGAACCAAATGCATTTCTTTTGAAGTTCCAAATATTCGAAGTTTTTTTTTCCTGTTAATCATGAATCTCTCCATCAAAAGGCAGTAAAGTTTTAGTTTGGATTGAATTCGGAGAGTAGGCTGAAGGTGAAAGGGGTCACAGCACGACAGGTGCAGCCTTAACCCAATACAAAAGCACTTGTGTCACACATTGCTTTCAGTCTTTAGGAAGACACATAACCAGAGAATAATTTGTGATAATCGGGATCTCTTGGGGGTCATGGACTCATGCCTGTTGCTTTATGACAAACTGATTTCACTATTCCTATCCTCATCATGTTAAGTTGAAACTCAGATACTTTGTCTCCAGTGACAGTAATCACATCCTTTTGTAGTTGAGTTCATCCTTTGGCTATTCCCATATCTGTGAAGCTTCTTTTTTCCATCTAGCCTGAATTTTTATGTACCAATAAGTGTCTATCACTAAGAATTTTCTTTTAGGAACTCCTTCTGTAGTTTGTAGTTGGCATTTCATCCTATAATCAACAAACTGCCGTCTTTTCATTCCTGTTTTGTTTTTCCTTGTCAGCATCAGCTACATCTGTCTCAGTTGCTTTCATATCTACCTTACATCTATTTTTGTTTATACAACACATGCAAGAGCTAGGAACTGACTGCTTAGAAAAATTTTCCAAATTGCTAAACTCCACAGGACATACTTCTACAATAAATTTTGTGTTATTGAAGAGCCCTAAGCCTATTTACCCAAAGAACTGAAGCTATAGGTTCTAATACCCATATGAAAGCATAAAACAAAGGGAAATTCAATAATATAATGTAGGTAAAGAAACTGCTTCTCAAGTAGATACTTCCTGATGAAAACAGACTACAAAGAGATGGAAGAAGATAGATTTCTCCAGGTAATAGGAAAAAGTAGAGGTTCTCTCATGCCTGTGGCAATAAAAAAAAGAAGTATACTCTGAATAAATATAAATAGTTAAAGGGAGTAAAGCAATCTATGAGGATGAAAAGGAAAGACTGATGGTGTCATTTACTTTATACAGCAATGTTGAAGCTCGGTTCAGGACAAATAACTAACACTGGACCTCAATCTAACTGTGACAAGGAGGTATACAAACTTGAAGCTTCACCGTAACAATAAGAATTTCAAATCACTAAAGGCTATAAAGAGAAGTAAAGCAATAATGCAGGAAGGAAATTAATCTTTATTGAATATATGCCTGTTTGCCAGCCATTGTGCCAGAATTTTGCACATCTGCAAAAACAGTGTGAGATGGAGACTATCTCCATTTTATACACAAGAACAAATGACATGACAAAATATGAACTCAAGTCCTCTGATCCTAAATCCAGTGCATTTTTCAACTATATCATGTTTTCTTAAACTATATTCAATTCTGAGTATTGGAAACAAATAGAACAAAAAACCCCAGTGTGGTTACCAGAGATGGCCCTTTAATTGAAAATGGTTCAGTTCCATTTACTATATATTTATTGAGCATCTCCTGGGGTGTCAGGGCCTGGGCTGGGGCCAGGGGTACCATGCCCACTCTCAAGAAGCTTATGGTAGAGTGAGGGAATGAACAGAGCCACTGTTATAAGGGAGGAGATAGGCTAGAGATGAGCACCAGGGGCCTTTAGTCCACAGAAAGGTACATTTCAATCTGGGGTTCTAACATGGTTTTAGAGGAAATGACATCTAGGCTAGATCTTGAAGGATAATTAAGAACTATAAAAGAAGAAAGCTGGGAAAAACAGAGTAGACAAAGTAGCAAAAGAGATAGTGTGGGGGCAGGGCAATCTGAGGAGCTCAAAAACTCTAGCTAGTAAGGATGGAAGCAGCAAATGCCCACAGATAAGCCTGAGCGATGAGGACGGGACAGTAGCACACTCAGGGCTTTCCCTGCTGTGCTATGGCATTTGGACTCAATTCTATAGGTCAGTGATTCCCACTGCTTTTTCTGTGAGTTAATAATGAGAATTCTTAATTCTGTGTCTTCACTTTCACAATAATATAAAGAAATATAAGAAAAAAATATGAGACTTGGACGATGCAGCTTATCAGTTTCCAGGGCCCGTGTTTATCTTTGTTCTGCCTTTCGGTTGCACTAGCCTACAATCTTTATTTGTCCTGGGTTAATCTGAAAAGAATGGAAGTGGCTTTTATATTTAAGTGGTGTGTTTACGCCATGGACAAAATGAAGAATTAGACAAATGGAGTTATGTGACAGCTCACTATACAGCACAGGCATTTGAAAAAAAAAGAACTTATGGCCACTGTAAGTAGTGTTACAGTTTCAAGATAATATTAACCGTCATATTGAATTAATATTGCAAATTAGAATTTTCTTTGTTGTATAGTTTAGTTCATTTTTAATTTGAAACATGTTTTGGTTTCATAGTTGCATTAAGCTTTAAACACAAAGAGGATGAATTTAGCTTTATGTTTACACACAGATTTTATAATAAAATAATTTAAGATGTTACAAGTGATATGAAATAATTTGTTTCCCCTTTAAAAAGATTTCATACATTATCCAAGTTTGAGAAACAGTCTTACAGGTGAAGAGAAACTACTGATTGGTTTAATCAGGGGTGGGGAAAAATCTGGGGGAAAAAGTACTTTGCAAAGACAATTGTTAGGTCGAGAATGGTGGGAAGACAGTAAAAGTGGCAGAAAAGTCGAGAGATTAGGTAAGCGTTTATTCAATGGTTCACGAAACAGATGAGGAGGATCTGAATTAAGTACTGACAATAGAGACAGAAAGGAGATAGAATTGAGAAACATTAGGAAAAAAATCAGACTGTTTGGAAAATAAGTTACTTTAGGTAAATTAAGTATTCCATTCACTTCGCTTTCTGGGTTAAGATTTTGGCCAAAAACTGTCTCAATGTCTGTTAAAAATTACCAGACATTGACACTGTAGCTCGTAGCTGACTCCAGGGAGTTAGAGCGTGGGTGATCTAGGTACAGAATGCAGCAAGAGCAAAGCAGACACAATAGAGGTGTTCCAGGAATAGGCAGGTCTAGATAACCTGAGTAGAAGAAGGGAGAGGAATCCTAAAAGGATTTACTATATGGTCCTGAGGAAAAAATCAACTTCATCCAGTCTAGGTATAGCCTAACACAAACCAATAAATGACCTGTGTAGCTTTGATATAAGGCTTTCTATCTAATTTCAGGAAAAAAATTGGAAACTGTGTCCTACTTCTCAAATGTGCCCAGATATTACTCTTTAAGTACCTCACAGGGAGATGATGTTCAAGAAGGGATTAAGCGAATACCAGGATTTCCCAATCTGGACTTTACTAATATTTTGGTCCAAGTAATTCTTTGTTGTGGGAGGATGTCCTGTGCATTGGAGGGGGTTTAGTAGCATCCTTGCCTCCACACACTACATGCCAGTAGTACCTCCCTCCCCTCAGCTGTGACACCAAACGTAGATCTCCAGACGTTGCCAAATGTCACCTGGGAGGCAAAATCACCCCCCGTTGAGGACCACACCGCTGTATACAGAGAAGTGTCTTTTGTCACTTCTCCCACAATCTTCTAAATGGCATTGTTCTACTCAACACAGAAGGCTTAAATTCTAAGAAAATACATTCTCCCATTCCCTACCATGGGATGCATACAGGTTGCCTATCAACGTGTTTCTTGAACTAATCTCAATTTTTAAAATGTTGTGCAGTACAATTTAGATGAATCACTTAATCTATCTGGGCTTTTGCTTCCTCAATCATAAAACAAAAAAGTGGAACTACTTTGGCTTTTCCCAAACTTGCTTGATCCTAAGAGTCACCTGGAATCTTTGTTACCAAATGTAGATTCCTGGGCTCCATGTTAAACTGATGGTAACTGAGTATCCAAGGGAGTAACCTGAGAATCTTTATTTTTTAAACATGTTCTCAGGAGAATCTTGTCATGAGACAAGTTTATGGAACACTGAATCAGATAATCTCTAAGGTCCTTTCCGACTCTAACACTCTAGACCTTTCCAAAGAGAAAAACATTTTAGGAAGACCATTTATTCTTTTAGGCCACTGAGAGAGTACAGTAGTAATTGAATTCGCCACCATGGTAATTTAGAAAGCAGTACCTGAGTGACCTCAAAGAGTTATAGGGACTCCCTGGGAATAAGTTAGACAACAGAAACATTTGGCAGCATTTAAAAACATTAAAAGTACTAATAATCCTGGTGTTTTGTTGTATAATGAATTATACTCTTTCAAAGCTAAGCCTCCTAGACTACATTACTCGATTGTAACACCTTCATTTCCACCCACTTTTATTTCTATTCTTCTTTTTACAGCTTTAGAACATCGATGCAAAATAAGAAACAATAACAAGGCAATTTTCTTGAAGTGAAAATGCACATAACCTGCAGTGTCTTCCATTCATTTATCTATTTCTCAGAAGACTGTGCTGCTCAAGGAGGGGTTAAGTGTACACAGGGCAAAGTGTCTCCCATCACAACTCCTTAAGTCTTTAGCCTTTTTGTAACAAGAAATATGGGAGTCCTGCAAGAAGCAATGCTGCTGGTGGAAATGCTGAACAATGGTTCTACTTCATGTGTACTGGCACCATCTCCTGAGTCACTGCATTCATAGATGGCACAGCCATTTGCTTAAAGCTCTGTATTACGTCACTTTATTAAGCTTAAAAAGTTACATAAATGGATGTTACCTGAACAAATAAAAGGTAGATTACAATACTGAATTGTTATGCCAGGAGGGAGAAATAACAGAGTGGACAACTTATGAGCTGATGGCCTAAAATGGCACATGTTGTCCGAAAAGAGAAGGGATATAAGGTATGTACTCCCCCTCACATTCTTCCCACAAAGTCAAAGTCTAACGAACAGAACATTTCTATCCTATATAGAATGCGGAAAGAAGTCAATAATGTTCATCCTGGGAATAATCATAGCGTTTATTCAGGCAATTCCTTTTAAAGACCTGATCACATTAATGCTGTTCACTCATTAAATACCCATTATATTTTCATTAGTCACAAAGTGCTCTCAAATATACTCACTTTTTCTACTCATTCGTTAAAACAACAAAATGGTAACAGAGAGGTTGAAGGCTTTTCTCCATGTCACACTGGAGGTCAGTGGCATGATTGTGCAATAATTCTTATTTTGTTTTCTACTAAACTTTAGTAAGCCCAGCAAATTTCCTCAAAGTGGATGACCATGTTATTTTTACATTACAATCTATTTCAAACATTAGAAATAGGTGACCCTGTTTTTTCAGGCAATGTGTTAAGTGTTAGAAAGAGGGCTACTGTGGTTATGCTCAAAAGATTTTATATTAACTGCATTCCACAGCTCATAGATTGTTGTACGGTCATGTACTGCTAGAAGAGTCTATTTCAGTGGATCCAGCAAGTCAAACATCTGGATAAATGCACAGACCTTCTCCAAACTAATCTTGGAAAAGACAGAGATCCTGGTTATAATAGATTCTAAACACTTTAAAATTTTATCCAGAAAATGCTATGTAGTCATCGAAAGATATTAGGAGTGTGAGTTACATGGTCAACTTCACAGTTTAGACATTATTCAGGTACGAGTGTGGGGAAGGGTTTGCAGGGGAATACTGCAAATGTTCCAGTGAGTAATGATAAGGACTTGAACTTGGACAGTTCACCCAATTAAGGTCTCAGAATGTGCCAGTCCCTTATATCTGTGTCATCATATTTCTGCACCTAATCCTCAGCTTTGCAGAGCCAGACCACAATTCTTTTGCACAGGCACCTAAAGGTGACAGCATCTGTAGATCCACCTCATGCCAACAGAACTCTCAGGACTTGATGTATAAACTAGAATGTGGAAATTTATTTTATTAACTTTAAAAGAAGGCTATTCCATTCCAATGACTGCAATACACAATTTCTCTCTTAGCTTCACTAGCTTGACACTGATTCCAATCGCAAAGTGACCTTACAGCAGTATCTCCCAAAAGCTGAGAAATACGTATTTCACTAGTTCCGTTTGTCGTTAGTGAGTGTTACTTAAAAAAGGGTCTCAATGTTATCTAAGTTTGGGAAATATGCAGGTAACAAAGTCAATTGCTTTTTATTGAAGTATTTTACAAACTTCTATTGTGCTAATGTACACACTGATTCTCTGTGACGCCATGTGGTGCTTTCCAAACTTAGCTGAGCATGTTGAGCTTTTTCTCCCCTGGAGCATATCTCCATAGTGGTATTTTCCAGAACACTCTTTGGAGAATACCGAAGGATGTTTCTGTATTCTCAATGCTGTTACATCATTGTACTCATTTTCAATGGTTTAATAGTTCCAGGAGGCATTTCTAAACTACATCACATTCTTGTGGGGACTTTTAACATATGACTCAAGGAGTAAGAGAGTGTGTGGTAAGCCCAGGGCATCTTAACAACCCTCGTAGCAGCAATTAACTCTAACCTTCATTATGTGCTTCTAACTTCTGCTGTTTTAATATTTGTATAGATGTTTCTCTCCTCTCCACATCTACCTTTATTCATTAAATGCTCTATGAATAGAAAGATTGTATGATTCTGCAGTGGCCATTAGAGTCGCATCAATGACCCCTCATGGCATAATTTGAAACTTTCATTTAAATCTTGAAATGAAAATGTACAAGCCATTCCTGCCTTTAATCTAAGTACATCACTGATATATTTACGTAAAAGGGAAGGAAAAATTAAAATATTTAACTTTTAGATATTAAAGACACTTTAATTTCAAAAGACACATTTACCAAGTGTTTCCATTTTTCATGAAAACTGTTTTCAGTTGCAACCAGAAATCAGGCCAGTAAAGGTTACCCCAGAAGTTAATTTTGATCAAATTCCAAATGCAGATTGGAATACTTAGCGCTGTAAAAATAATCCTTTCCTCCTTGTTTCTGAAATCTCCAGTCTTTTTTTATTTCTGACTTGGACTATCTCTGTCTTCCTAAACTCTGCTCAAAATGTATCTGTAAATAAAACATTTATGAGTTGGGCTTTGTTATTGCCATCACCTGGACAACTTATGGAGCATTTTCAGAGAAATTCCCTTTGATGAGAAGCGTACTTCACAGCCCTGAAGTAGTAACTCTGATCACTTTGCAAGTTGTTTTATCAGGCCTGTCTTTTATTAACCTGTTTTATCAGTTCTGTCTTTCAGTATAATTTTTTTTCTTTCACTTTCATAAAATTTTGGAAACTTTTTGAAAACTTTTAACAAGATGTTGGCATTTTACCTTTTTTTTCCCACCTTCCTTTTAGGATTCACTATTTGGAAGGCAGAAAGACTTTGGCCAGAGGGGCTGACTTTGGTAAACCGATTTTTTTTCCTGTAGATGCCTCAGAAGAAACAGTGAGACAGGAGGCACTTTGCTAAACCTTGGGGCAGGGTGCCTGCGTTAGTGAACTGCTGTTTCATTTTAGTTTTTCTTTTAAGCTCCTGAGGGAAGGAGGATAAAGAAGAAAGCAAGTCTGAAAGAGGTTAGCCATCTAAACATACGCAACAGAAATTCAGAACACAGATTCTTGTCTGGAAATCCTAAGATTTCCAATTAGAATTCTAGTTTCAAAGAGGTTATGAACTTCTAGTTTCTTTTTCTTTAATCTAAAGGAACCTGAAATTTCATAGATTAAAAGGGCATTCTTAAACTAAATTAGCATAGTTTAATGATTTGAACATTTGTTAATTGGAAAAGTAAGATTTCTATGCAAACAGGCCATAACTTTGATTACACATACAATTATACGGTTTAGAACCACTGCTAATGATGCAACTGTGGGCTTCTTTATATACATAATGCATTTTACCATATTCATTGAATCTAAAACACAAGATCTGAAAGACCCAGACGTCACTTTAAATTTCCCTTTAATGTTTGTAGTATTTAATATTTGTAGTACTCTTTTGGCCACTGGTCATTAATGACTTGATATTATAAACATATGTTGAGGAAGAGTGTGGCTAGAAACAGGAGGATGGGGAGTGGATAGTAAACATATAGGTCCAGCTACTCCTTTCCTGGATTCACATTCTAACTGAGGGAGAGGTGGTGAACCAAACTCTTATACGTATTTTTCTAATGCAATCTAATTATAAAAGAGGAACAAAGATCTAAGTGTAGAAAAAGGTGAGGGACCTGAATGCTTTGCCTTCCACTAGAAGTCGGGCATTGATGGAGAACGGAAATTTATGGCTTCCTAAGAGCAATAGGATGCTGTTACCGGAAAAAGGTGGAATACATACTGAATGAGGGGAAAAAAAAGATGTCCACTATATTGGAAGAAAAATTTGATCCAATTACAGGTCTATTGGGAGTGGGAGTGGAAACACAGAGATTCATTCATTAAATGACAGGGACCAGTGGACTAGATTCTCTCTAGTTTCTTCAATCTTTAACATTTGTTTATATATCAAAAGTTTCAAATAAATGTGTTGCAATGGCCCAGAGAAGTCAGTGTGAGGGACAATTAGGACTGTGTGAGGATGGGTGCAAGAACTCTCTTTCCTACTACTATTTACAAAACTGAAAGTTGCCCTTTTAAGTCTTTTACATAAAGAAAAGATCCTCTAGAAAATCCTAAATAGCATTCTGATTATTTTGCCACTTAAACATGATTCAATTGAGCTCCTATTATGTGACCGCAGCCTGCTAAACACTGGACTTATGAAAATGGGTAAGAATGATCCATCCTTTCAAGAATGCTCAGTTGGTGGGAGAGACAGACAGATAATCATAAGGTTTCAATATGAAAACAACAGATGTGATTGGGAAGCTATGTCACCAAAAATAGGAGGCACCTTTCCCATCCAGAGAGCTCATGAAGAGCTTCCTGGAGTAATGGATGAATGAGCTAGATTCTGAAATAGGCTCAACCAGATGAAAGGGAATGAAGGTGAAAAGGTTTATTAAGGGCTTTTCTCCAACTCTCCAGGCTAAAATTTAGTTATCAAACACTTCCCTTTTAAAGGTGACTTTCAAGTCCAATCATATATAAATCAAGAGACTCTCCTTTAATGTTAAATTCATAACAACAGCACATGTAACTGGCATGTAAACATCATATTGGAATAAAGCTCCTTCTGCTTTTTGCCAATTCTATAATACATTTTCATCTTGATTGAACATAATATTGTAATCACCATAAAGATTTGCTGTTAATGTTACTAAGAAATAGCAGATAAGCTTCAGTCACTTCTTTTAGAACAGATTTTAGGCAGTTTATAAGACAAGATAGACACAAAATGATCAGAGTTAAGATAGTTAGAATCCAATTATGTTTATAATTAATAATATCAAAGGTGGAGTCACTTTCTGCCTTTACTTTAGAGTTCATGATGTTGCATTACCACCTATAACTTTATAATTTACATTGAAGAGCCAGAGAGGACAAGGAAATCTTGGAATTCATACTGGGAAAATAGGTCATAGCCATGCTTCATAAGCACATGCTTCATCCAGGACTGGATTTAAGCTAGATTGTGAAGGTGTTCCCTTAAGTATCCTTACAACCATTGTCACACTTTATCTAAGAGTCTACAGATGATCACTGCCAAAATATTAGCAAAGTCCAAAAACATTGATACAACATATACCCAGCAGTTAGATGATGCTGGGAATTCCCTACATAAAACATTTATTTATTTGACTGCAGAACAAAGTCCTAGAACAAAAAAAGATTATACTTTAAGGCCAAACAGCAATTTATACTATGCCAAATGCACACAATGTGAAAATGTGCAGAACATTACCCCATGGAAAAAGGGATCCAGTTTCAAACTACAACTTAATAAACCCCGGGCATTTCCTGAGCTTCCATTCATTCTTCTTGCACTCCATCCAGCTTCCATTCCATCATTCTATATAAACAGGTATTAAAAGGTCAATAATGACCTCTCTGTCCCCAAAATGGATAATTAAAATCACTTTTCTTGGCTTATCAGCTACAGTAACACCAATAATGCATCCCTCCTCTGGACTTCTTCTCTTCCATTAGCTTCTATGATATTCTCTCAGTTTTCTTCCTATTTCTGTGGCTCCTTCTTCTTTACAAACTCATCTTCCTCTAACAGGTCCTTATGTTCTTCACGGCTCAGGCATAGGTTTCCTTCTGTTTTCACTTTACATACTCTCTTTTTCTAGGTATTTCCAGTCATACTAATAAACTTATTTATCACGGGTAATTAGATAACTCCCAAATTATATCTCCGCATATAAACCCTATTCTTACTTCCAGGGCAATACATTAAACTGCCTTCTCAACATATCTCCTAAGATAATTCAAATTCTAAGATATTCACAAGATAATTCAATGATAACTTGATGTCTGCAAAATCAATAGGCCTAAGTGTACAACCATGATCTTCCACTTCCAAACTTAGTCCTTACCAATGTTCCCCAACCCAGTAAGCACACCTCCACCCACATAGTTGAGCAAGTTAAATTTAGAAATCATTCTTGATACCTTCAACTCCCTTGAAACCTTTAATAAACCCCTGGTTTCTTTTAATTTTTCATCCTAAAACCATCTCCAATCTGTTGAGTGCTCTCCTTCCAAACTCTTTCCATCATAACTCAACTTCTTTTCATACACTTTCTTTAAAGGGTGTTCCCACAATACCTCTGCCATCCCCCATTCCCCAACTATTCTTCCAACTGCTTACAAGTGATCTTTTCATGTTTGCTTATTTTTTGTTGTTGTTATTTTCCCCCCAGCTTTACTGAGCTATAATTAACATATAGCATTGTGTAAATTTAAAGTGTACAATGTGATAATTGATATATGTATACTTTGTGTAATGATTCCCACAATAAAGTTTGTTAACATCTATCACCTCACAGTTACCATTTTGCGTGTGTGTGTAGTAAAAGCATTTAAGACCTACTCTCTTAGCAAACTTCAAGCATACAATATAGCATTGTTAACTATAGTGACCAAGCTATACATTAGAGCCCCAGAACTTATAACTGGAAGTTTGTACCCTTTGGCCAACATCTCCCCATTTCCCCCACCCCTTGTCACCGGCAACCACCAATCTACTCTCTGTTTCTATGAGTTTAGGTTTTTTTGATTCCGCATGTAAGTGAGATCACGGAGTATCTGTCTTTCCTTGACTTATTGCACTTAGCATAATGTCCTCCAGATTCATCTATGTTGTCCCAAATGGCAGGATTTCCTTCTTTGTTATGGCTGAATAATATTCCATTGTGTGTGTATGTATGTAATACATACATGTACTATACATATGTATATTACATTTTCTTTATCTATTAATTTGTCAACAGACACAGGTTGTTTCCATGTGCAATTTCTTCTTTCCATGTGATATCTCTTCAAGATATTAATTTTGTTTCCTTCGGCTATATACCCAGAAGTGGGATTACTGGATCATATGGTAGTTCTATTTTTCATTTATTTATTTATTTTGTGAGGAAGATTACCGCTGAGCTAACATCTGTGTCAATCTTTCTTTATTTTATGTGGGATACTGCCACAGTGTGGCTTCACAAGCAGTGCTAGGTCTGCACCCAGGATCTGAAGCTGCAAACCCTGGGCCGCTGAAGTGGAGCATGTGAACTTAAGCACCACATCACTGGGCTGGCCCCTGGTAGTTCTATTTTTGATTTTTTGAGGAACCTCTGTACTATTTTCCAAACTGGGTACACCAATTTACATTCCCACCAACAGTGTACAAGGGTTTTCTTTTCTCCAAATCCTCCTCAATGCTTGTTCTATTTTTTTTGATAATAGCCATCCTAAAATGTATGAAGTAATATCTTATTGTGGCTTTGATGTGCATTTCCTGATGATGAGTGATGTTTACCACCTTTTCATGTAGCTGTTGGACATCTGTATGTCTTCTCTGGAGAAGTGTCTATTCAGGTCCTCTGCCCATTTTTTAATCGGGTTGTTTTTTCTTTTTGCTATTTAGTTTATAAGTTCTCTATATATTTTGGATATTGCCCTTTATCAGATATACGGTTTGCAAATATTTTCTCTAATTCCATAGCTTGCCTTTTCACTTTTTTGATTGTTTCTTTTGCTGTGCAGAAGCTTTTTACTTTGATATCTCACTTGTCTATTTTTGCTTTTGTAGCCTGTGCCTTTGGCATCAAAATTAAAAAATCATTGCCAAGATCAATGTCTAGGATCTTTTTCCCTGTTTTCTTCTAGGAGTTTTACGGTTTCAGGTCTCACATTTAAGTCTTTAATACATTTCAAGTTAATTTTCATGAGTGGTGTAAGATAAGGGTCTAGTTTTAGTCTTTAGCATGTGAATATCCAGTTCTCCCAATATCATTTATTGAAGAGACTATCCTTTCTCCATTGTGTGTTCTTGGTGCCCTTGTCAAGATTAGTTGACTGTGTACTTGTGAGTTTATCTCTGGACTCTCTGCTCAGTTCCATTGGTCGATGTGTCTGTTTTTATGCAAGTATCATACTGTTTTTATTACGAAAGCTTCTTAATACAGTTTGAAATCAGGACTTTTGATGCCTCCAGATTTCTTCTTCTTTCTCAAGATTGCTTTGGATAATTATGGTCTTTTGTGGTTACATAAGAACTTTAGGATTGTTTTTTCCATTTCTGTGCAAAGTGCCATTGGTATTTGGTAGACATTGCATAGAATCTGTAGATCACTTTAGTAGTGATCTTCCTCTCAAAATAAATAAATAGTGGCCTAATGGTTAAAGCTCGGCACTCACCACTTCAGTGCCCCAGGTTCGCTTCCCAGTTGTGAACCATACCAACTGTCTGTCAGTTGCCATGCTGTGGCGGTGACTCACATAGAAGAACTAGAATGACTTACAACTAGAACATACAACCATGTACTGGGGCTTTGGCGGGGAGAAAAGAAAAAAGAGGAAGACTGGTAACAGGTGTTAGCTCTGGGAGAATCTTGCCCTTCAAACAAAATTTCAACATAAATAGTCTGATATACATGTGAATAAATTAATTTCAGTTTACAGCCTAGGGGTTGTTAGCATTTGAAGTACACTAATCAGAAATCTGCACTTCAGGAATGGCTATATATGCACCTGACATACAACTATAGAAATATAAATCAGAGGGTTTGTTAATTAGCCTAAAGAATGTTGGAAATAATTTTTCATTGATGAGTTGTATTAAAGATACACGACTGACTAGAAAGGTTAGATCAGGCCTAATGCTCTTGCCTTAATGAAGAATGAGAATCTGGCAAGCATAGCAGCTTGATATACTGGCTTTACTTCTAGAGTTCTACTGGTCCTGAGTTTATCTATTGTAAACAAGTTCTGTTCTCTAATTAAACTATATAATTGGTTGCTCCTGCCTTTAAAAAGAATATCATTGGCCTTGTTTTAATGTAAGAAGTGTGCCAAAGTGCCTAAGGACAGTACCTGAACCAATGTTGTTGAGTTTTCTTTCAACTGAATTCCATATATTTGAGAGAATTAAGTTTAAGAATTTCTTTTATTATAATACCATCTATGTGCACAACCTACTCAAGCTATTAGTGAGCACAAATATTTTTCAAAAGAATGTGACTGCTTGAAAGGCCAAATTGTTTTAGGTCAGGATACAGTACCACTCAGTAGTTTCTCATTGCTTTTAAGATAAACACTAACATCTTTTATGTGACTGTCACGATCTGCTTGGGCTGCCATAAAAACATACCAGAGATTGCATGGCTTAAACAACAGAATTTCATTTTCTAACTGTTCTGGAGGCTAGACAGTCCAAGATTAAGGTCCAGTAGGGTTTCTTTTTCCGGTGAGGATTCTTCCTGGCTTGCAGCCAGCCAGCCACCTTTCAGCTGTGTCCTCATGTGGCAGAGGGAGCAAGCATTGGTGTCTTCTTTTTCTTCTTAGAAGGGCACCAGCCCCATCAAATTAGAGCTTCACCCTTATGACTTGATTTAACCTTTATCATCTCTTCACAGGCCTTATCTCCAAAAAGAGTCACATTGCATAGTAGGGCTTCCACATATGAATTCTGGGAAGACACAAACATTCAGTCTGTACCAATGATCAAAGAGGCTTATATGATCCTTGACCATTTAATCAGCCACATCTCTCACAAATCTTCTATTCAGTTTCTGCATTCCATCTTCTATTCACCTTCTGCAGTGCAGTCACACGCGGCCTTCTTTCAGTTTCTGGAACCCCTATTCCTTCTCTCCACTGAATTTGCTGTTCTTTCTCCTCTCACTTCATGTACTCAATTCTAACTTATCCCTCTGTTATCAGCTCAAATTCTCCTCAGAGAGATCTTTATATTCTTTCATTTATTTCAACTACTTAAAAGCAACAATTTTATTGAGGCCTACATATGAATTTGTTTATTGTTGGTGGTGGAGTACATGGCATACCATTTAGTTAACACTTATATGTCTACTTTAGAAGCCACTCCTTACATCAACTTTATTCTCTTTTAACTTCTACCAGAAAATGTGGAAGTTAATTATCTTCATTTTAGAGTTGATGAAACTGAGAAGATTTTATGCTATGCTTTTATTTGTAAGCTTGAGTATTTATTGAAATAGTAGTAAAAAAACAGACACATTCTCTGCCCTTGAGCAGCTTACATAGGTCAGTGGGGGAACAAGTCATTAGATAACCACAATCATATATAATTACAATGTGATAAGTCTAGAAAAAAACGCCAAGTATTATAAAAATGGGAATGAAATTGAAGTTATTTTATAATTGGTGCGTAGGAAAGATCTCTCTGAGGAAAAGACATTTAGAGTGGGACCAGACAATGACCAGAAACGTTCCAGCAGAAGAGGGGGAAGGTAATTCTAAGAGGAAGAGTCAATACACAAGGAGTCCCGGAGGTGGAAAGTGAAAGAAGTCCAGCGTGACTGGAGCATTGCGGATGGAGGAAAGCTAGCAGCAGGTAAGTGAGGAAAGGTTGGCAGGAGCCAGCAACGCAGAACCTAGCAGCCCTCCAAGGGATTTTGGATTGTATTTGTAAGTACAACACTTCATTGTAATTTCTTTACATAACTATTTCCTATAGTATTGTTCTATAACAACTACGGTAATATTTATTCAATCAGAATTCAGTGAAAATTTCCCTTCAGCAAATAAGATAGTCTAGATATACTGCTCTTTAATATTTTAAACTGAGAGTCACAGAGCACAGAAAATCTAGAGAAGTGGATGGTTGGCACGGCCCTTGGAGACAGTCTCCCTCTCTCTCACAGTTAGCTGTTATCTCAGCCATGTGTCTGGCAGGAGTTGAATAATAATCAATTCATATCTCTGCATCCTGCCAAGTGCTTAAATGTGCAGATAGTATGTGTTTTTTTATTAATGAAAGTTTTATATGTTTCCATTTCCAGAAGTGCAGGTAACCAAGCTGATATTACATGGAGAAAAGAACAAAGAGACATTCTACCTCAACAAAAAAAGAGTAAATTATAAGAATAGCTGTGTATGACACAGATCAATGGAACAGAACTGAAAGCCCAGAAATAAACCCTCACATCTATGGACAGCTAATTTTTGACAAGGGGCCAAGAACACACAATGGAGAAAGGAGAGTCTCTTCAATAAATGGTGTTGCGAAAATTGGACAGTCACATGCAAAAGAATGACAGTAAACCATTATCTTACACCATGCACAAAAATAAACTCAAAATGGATTAAAGACTTGAATGTAAGATCTAAAACTAGTAAACTTCTAGAAGAAAACATAGGCAGTACACTCTTCAACACTGGTCTTAGAAGCATTTTTTCAAATTCCATGTTTGAACAGGCAAGGGAAACAACAGAAAAAATAAACAAATGTTTATTTTTCAACTAAAAATTTACTTTTTCAAACTAAAAAGTTTCTGCACAGCAAAGGAAACCATCAACAAAATGAAAAGAAAACCTAACAACTGGGAGAAGATATTTGCAAACCATATATCAGATAAGGGGTTAATATCCAAAATATACAAAGAACTCACACAGCTCAACAACAAAAAAATCTAACAACCCAATTAAAAATCTGAACAGAGATTTCTCCAAAGAAGATACACAGGTGACCAACAGGCATACGAAAAGATGTTCAACATCATTAACTATCAGGGAAATGCAAATCAAAACTACAATGAGATATCACCACACTCCAGTCAGAATGGCTATAATTAACAAGACAGGAAACAACAAGTGTTAGAGAGGATGTGGAGAGAAGGGAACCCTCGTACACTGCTGATGGGAGTGCAAACTGATGCAGCCACTAAGGAAAACAGTATGGAGATTCCTCAGAAAATCAAGAATAGATCTACCATATGATCCAGCTATTCCACTGCTGGGTATTTATCCAAAGAACTTGAAAATACAAATGCATAAAAATACATGCACCCCTACGTTCATTGCAGCATTATTCACAATAACCAAGACTTGGAAGCAACCTAGGTGCCCATTAAGGGACAAATGGATAAAGAAGATGTGGTATGTATACAGAATGGAATGCTACTCAGCCATAAAAAATGATGAAATGCAGCCATTTGTGGCAACATGGATGGACCTTGAGGGTATTATGCTGAGTGAAATAAGCCAGAGGGAGAAAGTCAAACACCATATAATCTCACTCATAACTAGAAGATAAAAATGACAAACAAATACATAGAAACAGAGATTGGATTAGTGGTTCCAGAGGGGAAGGGGAGAGGGGGGCAGGAAAAAGTGGTGATTAGGCATATATGTGTGGGGATAGATTATAATTAGTCTTTGGATGGTGAACATGATGTGATCTATAGAGAATTCGAAATATATTATGATGTACCCTGAAATTTATATAATGTTATAAACCAATGTTACTGCAATAAAAAAAAATTTAAAAAGAATAGCTGTGTATGAGTCCGAGTCTCTTTTCCAGAGTGTTTTTGATTAAGATTTCTAGTTGTAGTAATGTGGCAGGATACACAGAAGAATACATATTCTCAAAGCAGAGGTTTAGTGATGGAGGAATTTGGTCAAATAAGCACAGGAGTTTAGTCAGCATTTATTCTGAGATCTTTTCCCCCAAAAGTGAACTTGAACTTCAGTTTTCATGGTTTCTCTGTGTGTGGAAACTTGTAATCACAGCCCAAACCTGTCCAAGGTGGGGAATCTCTCTCTTACAACTGAGATTCCAAAGGATTATCTCTTTCGGGAAAGAAGGGGCCAGAAATAATCCACTCTGCAGAAAACTGCAAGAAAATGACCTCTCTCAAACCTTGAAACTGTCTAGAAGGCATTGGTTTAAAATGGTGATTAAGATTTTAGAACCACAAACTGGCCCTCCTGCAGGTTTACAGCCCAATTTCACCCTGTCTTGGTAGTCTGAAAGCCCTCAAACTGAGAATATAATTTAGAGATCCTAGACTCACAAAAGTAAATGTAAATCTTCTCCAGAAGAACACACTTCTATCCCAGGTTCAGGGGATTTTCACAATGAAAAGTCTAAAGAAAATGAGCAGCTCGCAGATGAAAGTACCAAACACAAAGGAAATGAGGCACCATGGGCAACAGCCCAAGAAATAATAGAAGGAATTGAGTCACAAGTACTGCAGATAATGGAATTATCAGAGACTGTCTCCAAGATAAACATATTTATTACATTTAAAGAATTTTTTTAAAAATCTTAAAATATATTCTGTGAACAAGGAATTTTAAAGAATGACTAAGAAGATTTGAAAAGGAGCCAAAAAGAATTTCTAAAAATACAAACAATTAAAATTAAAAATTCAATGAATGGGTTGAATGGCAATTAGTCACTACTAAAGAGATAATTAGTGAACAAGAAGGTAATCTGAGGAATTATTCAAACTCCAGCAGAGAAACAAAGAAAAAGTATGACAAAGGTTTTTAATGTGTTCAGATGCGTAGCAAAGAATTCAGAATCATACTGGTGAGGGTACATGGTAATGAATGATAGTAAAATACGCCTTCTAACTGGGCCTTCTAGGGATTTCTTCCTTCTTTCGACCCTTAAAACCAGTCTGGCCCTTAACTTTTCAGCCACTTGAGCTGGCTGCAATCAAACACAAGAAAACTTCTTGGAAGGTAGGTGAGTTACTTACATAGCAAGCTAAGTGTTCTCTTAGCAGGGCCTCAGCTCTTCCTCAATCAGAGCCTTTTTAAGTGAGTAGAAAAAGGTTTAAAAAGGATGCTATGCCAGCAGAAGCCAGAGCTCCCTAAAAAATAGCCCCTTGCTTCTATGTGTAAACCTGCTTGTCAGCAGAACCAGTAGCAGGGGGCCGCCTAAATGGTAGCATCTGGAGTGCAATATAATTTCCTGCTGTTTTCATGTGGCCAAGATATCCATTAAAGAGCTGGCACAGCTTCCAGAGGCACATTAGAAATGGCCTCTACTAAATACACAGTCTCCTCTTCCTTCCACATATAGATTATATTGTTTTAATTGTTCAATCATTCCTACTGTGTTCTCCTGGTCCCAGGACAGGGGAGAGAGCTGAACTGTTCCTGTATGTGTTATGCTTCCACTGTTTCTTGCTGAGGAAGTATGAATAGAATTAAGGCTGAGAATGCATTTTCCAGAAGCTATTAGTTCCTTTTAGTTTTTATGTCTGAAATCTGAATGTTCGGACTCAATATCCTAAGCTGTTTGAAACTCAAAGGTTCATTGCTTTGCCCCAGGGAAATACGGATCTCTGCTGGCCCACATGATGAATTGCTTTTTGTTATGCCCTTCTCAGACCTTTGTAAGTATTAGGGATTAAAAATCAAGAGAGCCCAGGAGAAATCAGAAATTCTAACTATAGGTCAGAAGTTGTGGAGAAGAGTGAATTACAAGAGACCTAAAAATTCCATCATCCATTAAGGCAACTTACTGATCTCTTTAATCACGACTGTCATCTACTTATCTATTGTCCACGCTTTTTTAAACCACCTTGGTAAGACTGCAAATAACCAAATGAACAGTATGATCCTGGGTGCAGGATCCAGGAAATTCTAGTCTCGGCTCTGCAGCTTTATTAACTATGTGACCTTGAGTAAGTTGCAAACTCTCCTTGCTTCATCTTACTCACATATAAATAAGAATAATAATAACTATTGTAGTCTAAGGTGAAATAGCTTGTAAGAGGCTTAATGAGAGTAGGAATAGGTGACAATGGAATACGGTGCCCAGCAGAGGAGAACAAAAGGACTCTTAGCTCTATAATTGCATATACTAAACTTTATTAACAATGTCTGTCCTCTGCTTTTTTTCTAACTTAATCATAAGCTTATTGAGAACCAGAACTCTTTCATCCATATTTGAATTCCTAGCACCTATGGAGGATCTCGCATATAAAAGTTCTCAATAAATGTTTGTTGAGTAAATGAATTCTGATAAGAGTTAGTTCAACGTAGGTGTCCAGCTATCGGGCCATACCGGAGAAGACAGAGAGATGGGGGAGTAAGAGAAGAGTTATACATCACAGTTTTCACTGTCATATCAGCTAAAGGGAAACATATAGATACATAAAGATACAGATATAGATACAGACATAGATAATTGCTTATTTCAGTTTCCCTTTCTATAAAGAGTATAACTTCACGAGGCCGGCCGCATGGCCCAGTGGTTAAGTTCGCGCACTCCACTTTGGTGGCCCAGGGTTTTGCCGGTTCGGATCCTGGGCGTGGACATGGCACTGCTCATCCAGCAATGCTGTGGTGGCATCCCACATGCCACAACTAGAAGGACCTACAACTAGAATATACAACTATGTACTGGGGGGTTTTGGGGAGGAGAAGAAGAAGGAAAAAGGAAAGAAGACTGGCAACAGATGTTAGCTCAGGTGCCAATCTTTAAGAAAAAAAAGTATAACTTCATGAACTTAGAGAGAAGACATTTTCCATTTCCCTGTTTTTTCATGTGTGTGGTCTTTATGCTAGATGGTCTTAGAGCAGACCTAAGGATATAATCCTATTTCTACCAGTGGTGACCAAGGTGGTCTAGTTGGTCTCAAAATTTTCTTTAATATATTTTCCAGAGGACTACAACATTTAAATCCTCATGCACAAAATAAGGCCTCTCATCCTGTTCTGACGATTTCTATCAGAGTTCATGAATATGATTATAATTCAGCCAAATTTAACCCTTATTTAATCAGACTTTATATGTACATACATAATTATCTCCTCACCCCTGCCAAATCATATGAACTTAAGACACAAGAGATCCAGCACAAGGCAGGTATGGAGTATATGTTCTATATGGCTTCTTAAGTGAAAAATCAAAGTTTCAAGCACACAGATTAAGGACAAAACCACCAGAGAATTCAAACATTGTTTGTATCTGAAGTTGCAGCCAATGTGTACATATATATAAATATATATGCATATACACATACATACAAAATAGACAAATGACCAATGACTTCAGCAACAATTGATTCCCTATCCAGATTTTACTTAAGTGAATATTTGAATCTTTTCTTGTAGCCTGAATATAATTTGGCTACATGAAGAAGGAAATTCAAATTCTTGCAGTACGTTGGGAAGAGAGAAAATAGTTTGAAATTAAAAACATGGCCAATGACAACACACTCAAGTCAGCCTCACTCAGGGAGTGGGCCGCCACCTGAATGATTGATCTGAAGCAACCTGAAAGATTACCCTTCCAAACTGCTTCCCTTCTTGAACGGCTACTATGCCAGAATTCTTTAGCATTTTTGCTTACTATTTAGGATTTTAAGTATATATATTAAGGCAGGGAAGATTATTTAATTTCCTCTTTGCTTAGATGCTATCAATTTAATAAAATCTACTTAGAGATTTAAAAAGAAAATACTGCCACATTAAATGTATACATTGATTGTCAGATAAGTTCTGATTTCAGAAATATTGACAGACAAAAAAGTCAAAACAGTAAAATGCGTTTTTTCACTTAAAGAAACGCCAAGGAACAGAATCGCCAGCTATTTCAGGTGCTTAAGCAGAGTGATCACAATCCATACCTGATCTTCATGCTCACAGAAATTCCTTTTTTTCCACAATTTATGCAGGTTGTTTAGGTTTCAGATGTTCAAATCACACTGTCCACACTCACAGTCTTAGACACCAGGATGAGTTACTGCTAGTGCCCACATAGTGCACCATTCAGGGTACCTATATACTGTAAGTGGAGACTCGAGGAAACCAAACTACCTAAGAAATTTATGTGGTGACCTTTAAACAGTTTTTCTTTTTTCTTTTTTTAATTTGGGATTCTTGAGTCTAGAGCACAGGGCATGGACTTAAATGTCCACAGAAGCTAGAGACATAATGGACAAGTGGCAAAGGGACTGAAGGTTTTCATTAGAATCAGCTAAAAATTTTTTTCACTTCAACAAAAATATGTGTATTATCTTTTTTCTTCAAACACAAGAAATATAACGCCTATCTTTAAGCTGATTTGATTTGCCATTCTAGATAGAGATATGAGCACAGAGAAATATTTCTCTACTATTACAAAGAGAACCCATGGTGTAATCATGAAAAAATGAGAACTGACACTAAGCTTTAGTGTTGAGGAGAAAAAGGCTGTTGGAAACCATGGTGAACTAATGAAATCATGTTCTTTCCAAAAAAGGCAACCGTACTTGACTGTTGCATTGTTGGAACTTGAGCTGGGTTTCTGGATCTATTTTTTTAAGAGAATTTGAACATCTGGATTGTGAATGTGAAATATCCTGATTTTTTTTTATTTAGGAGATTAGCCCTGAGCTAACATCCACCACCAATCCTCCTCTTTTTTCCCAAGGAAGATTGGCCCTGAGCTAACAACTGTGGCCATCCTCCTCTATTTTATATGGGGGATGCCTGCCACAGCATGGCTTGATAAGCCATGTGTAGGTCTGCACCAAAGATCCAAACCAGTAACCTCGGGCTGGCGAAGTGGTGTGCGCAAATTTAACCACTATGCCATGGGGCTGGTCCCCCGATTTTTAAGAGTAGATTTAGTTTCTAAAAATAAGATATAGGGCAAACAAAACACATCCTGGGAGCCATATTCAGTCTATGCACTGTCTCTTTAAGATTCTTATTTAGGGGAATGTTGCTGTGCTCTGAATGTTTGTGTTTCCCCAAAATTCATGTGTTGAATCCTAACCCCCAAAGGTAATGGTATTAGGAGATGGAGGCTTCGGGAAGTGCCTAAATCACGAAGGTGGAGTCCTCATGAATGGGATTAGTTCCTTGTAAAAGAGGCTCCAGAGAGATCTCTAGTCCCTTTCACTAGGTGAGGACACAGTAAGAACTTGGCAGGTCAGCAACCCAGAAGAAGGCCCTCACCTGACCATGCTGGCACCCTGACCTCAGGCTTCCAACCTCAGAACTGTTGTTTATAAGCTATTCAGTGTGTGGTATTTTGTTACAGCAACCTAAATGGACTAAGAGAGATGTTTCAGCCAGACGATGACTAAATTCCGTTTCATGATCCCGAGAAGGCTACGCCTCCTCTAGTAGCCGGAAACAGGTGCCCTCCTATTTCCCTCATTCCATTGTTCTCTGGGCTGACCTGGATTTCCGTTCTTAGGCCCTGGTTTTTCAGGTATCTATGTACAGACCATTAACAGTTTCTTTCTAGAAAGTCAGATACAGAATTGGTCAGGCTATGCCTTCCGTGGTTACTTTTCAGTCAAAAGGTTCACCCTTTTAATGATTTCAATAGCTCAAATTGCTGTTATTCCCTCCTTGGAAGGTGCTTCCAACTTTTGCAAGTGACTCTCTTTGAAAATGCCGCGTTCCTTACTTGCCTTGGCTAGCAACACATTTAACTCATTAACTCATTATCTTAGGACCTGGTTCTTCTATCAATGCTACTTTCAATGATTCTGTGTTGGAGTTCCAATTCGGATACCTTGTCTTCAAATTCAGAGAAATTACGGTAACTCCCTGTCTGACTGTCCTCAGTACTGCTCCAGGGCTCTAGTTTTACTAATTTTTCATGGATATCACCAAGCTTCCACTCTAAATCTTTTGTAGATAGCCTTACTACATTGGCACAAAGTGGAGTACCTGACTTTAAAGTGAAGGTGATGTCTGTCTTTTCCTTTTTCCATTGGTAGACTGTTGTCCGTTTCCCCTAATTCCATGTTGTTGGTATGGATGGCTATATAGAGCTTACTCATGTTTCTCTGCTACACACCCTCCTCCTCTTGCATATCTTCATCCATTTGGAAAACTCAATTTTTACCTCAACCTCTCCTCTGCTCAAATCTTATTGTTGATGGGTAAATATTGTAGCTGATAATAAGCCCTCTTGGGAGTGGTGAAGGGACAATTTTTCCTAGGGCTGATCCTGACTCTAAAAGGGAAACAAGTGAAATGTACCAGAGACTTGACTAAATGTGAAATTTACATTTTCACTATTCAATTAATACAGCAAGTCATTCACTCAGAAACACAATGCACTATATAAGACAGCCTATGTTTACTTTGAAATATAAAGATGTATCATTTAATTTTCAAATAGATAACTGATGTTTCCATATACTTGAAATAAAATTAGTTTCTGTAAATAAATTTTAATGCTCTGATTTTTTACCTCAACTACATAATTACCTCAACTGTAGACATTATATATGATGCAGATTAATATTTAAAAGTAAACTGCAAATACACATGGTTTGCTAGCCAGATTCTTTAGTATTATTTAAGATAATGACTAGGAAAAGGCAAGTTATATTCTTTATAGGAAAGTACAAATATGACTTCCAGTATGTTATATAAAACATCTTATGAGACTGTATTTTGCAAACCAGAGTATCAGGATTTCTAGAGCCAAAGTTTAGTGTTACAGTCATATATTGTTAAAAGAATCATCTCTATTCATTTTAGTGTTCTAATGCAATTGCAAAAAGTCATTGTACTTTAGGATGACTTTAAATATTTCATCATAGAAAGCATGACGCCCAGTTTTTAGAATTTTACTTTTCCCCGAAGTATATTACACATTACTGTGCACTAATTTTATAAGCATAATCGTTTACTGTTTAGTGATAAAAGCATTGTCTAAATGCTCTTGTCTAATTGGGTCATATTGCCATGAACAGCCGCCTGCATTATGTACGGATATATAAAGGAAGCTCCTGAATAACGTCTTTTCCTCCACATACAAAGGGAAATCTGTTACAGCAGCTAGATACATAGAGAGCCAAAACCTTCCATTACTTATGATGTCTGCAAGAATAGTAGATGGGGTTCAATGAGGCACAAGTGAGACAAATTAGAATAGAACTTTAGAGGTAGATTTTGGCTCAATATGAAGAAGAGGATCATCAATATTAAAGCTATCTTATAAGGAAACAGGCTTCCTTGTGAGGTAGTGAGATCCCCATTGTCGGAGGTGTTCAAAGAGGCCTGATGAGGTGGAAAATTCAAATACTATGCAGGACAATGCGCAACATTATTTCCAAGTCCCCTTGAAAATGTAAGATGCCAATAATTGGCAATTTTAGAAAAGATAGTAGAATAATTATTTAAATAGAAGAATATTCATCTAAACATAGATTTATTGTGTTCCGGTGCCCTGGAGGTAAAATAGTGAATAAGATATACTTCCTGACTTCACAAAGCTTATATTCCATTGGAGAAAACGGATGACAGATAATTACAGACAGGTTGAAAAGCACATGCCCTTGATCTATAAAAGTATGAGGCAGTGAAGAATTATCTAGTAGACAGACGAAGCCCATGATTATAGCATCAGGAAAGCAGAGGACCAAAAAATAGATGCTTAAAAGGAATTTGCACGTGATATAAAACAGCAACATAGTCACAATGGCAAATACATAACTTTTGGGAATTATTTTACCATTTCCTGCTAAGGTGTTTGGACTAGATCCTGATGGCCATGACGGGCCACCAAATAACTGTAAGCTGGAGAGTAGTCTAATGATATATATGGTACAGAAAGATAACTGTGCACAATGTGTAAAAGGGCAGACCCAGAAACGAGATGAGCACCGCTGTAATAAACTCAGTGGGAAATGGTAAAGAGTTTAAGGTAGTGGCAATAGGAATGCAGAGAAGGCACGAAGATCAGGAAATATTAGCTTTTCCTGAATGTAGCGACTGATTAGATACAGAAAAGAAAGATAAAAGAGAAATTAACAATGCCTCTTGGATTTCTGCTCCTTTCTCAGCTATTTTATTTCAGCAGCTGGAGATGGAACAATAAAATAAGCCCTTGAACTTCTCCATGCACCCAGGAGAGCTTGGTAAAGATCCTGAACCATGGGCCGGCCTGGTGGCGCAGCAAAGTTCGCACGTTCCGCTTCTCAGCGGCCCGGTTTGCTGGTTCGGATCCCAGGTGCGGACATGGCACCACTTGGCAAAAGCCATCCTGTGGTAGGCGACCCATGTATAAAGTAGAGGAAGATGGGCATGGATGTTAGCTCAGGGCCAGTCTTCCTCAGCAAAAAGAGGAGGATTGGCAGTAGTTAGCTCTGGGCTAATCTTCCTCAAAAAAAAGATCATGAGCCACATCCATTGCTTAGACCCTACAAAAGCAGGATAAGAGCCCCAAGAATTCTGTGCCACATAACCAGGGTTTCTCTTGATCACTATAGAATAGCTAGTTTAAAGTTGAATGCTATAGACTGGTTTCGTTCTTTTAACCTACATGTTAAAGCAAATAATTTGCAGCAGATGGTAATAAGCAGTCCTAGTCAATGTGATGTTTAAGTCAACCTTCCAATTTCCTCTTACTATTTCTGCCCTTCCACTGGATGTATGTTAAATATAAACATTTGAAAGATACAGGAAGGCTACTGCACCATTCAGAGTGAATATGACGCATATGTGTGTTAGTAAACTTAAATCATGGAAAAAAGCTAGTCCCATATGGAACTAAGGATACCAAATTCTCTTAAAAGTTTTCCGGCTCTGAGAATTATTTTTTTCAAAAATTTACTCTATGGGGAAAAACATGAATCTTTAATACAATTACACTACTATTGTTAGATTCTTGTTCCTGTGCACAAGGAAATCCATCTGTTAGGCTGAAAGCAAGGTCATGTAGTAACTCAATACCTACATGACTGAAAATCAAGAGTTTTCAGGATATCTCTGTTTGATGTGTCAAAATACACTGATTTGGAAGTGATCTTTTCATGAAATTCATCTTCATGCATGGTAAGGACAAAGTCTGGGGAAAGGGCTGGCCCCGTGGTCGAGTGGTTAAGTTCGCGCGCTCCGCTGCAGGCGGCCCAGTGTTTCGTTGGTTCGAATTCTGGGCGCGGACATGGCACTGCTCATCAAACCACGCTGAGGCGGCGTCCCACATGCCAAAACTAGAAGGACCTACAACGAAGAATATACAACTATGTACTGGGGGGCTTTGGGGAGAAAAAGGAAAAAAATAAAATCTTTAAAAAAAAAAAAGTCTGGGGAAAGATTTTGGCAACCTAGACAATGTAGACTTTTTAGAGTTTAAGAAGGTATGTGTCTTAGTCAGCTTGGAGTGCTATGAGAAACTATCACAGACTAGATGGCTTAAATAACACTCACTTATTTCTCACAATTCTGGGGGCTGAAAAGTCCAATATCAAGGTGCTGGCCAACTTGGTTCCTGGTGAGAGCCCTCTAGCTGGCTTGCAGACAGCTGCCTTCTCACTGTGTCCTCACATGTCAGAGAGTAAGCTCTGGTCTCTCTTCCTCTTCTTATAAGGTTTAATGCCATTATGGAGGCCCCATCCTTATGACCTCACCTAAACAAAATTACCTCCCAAAGTCCTCACCTTTAAACACTATCACACTGGGGGTTAAGGCTTCAATATACAAATTTTGGCAGAACACATTCAGTCCACTCTGCCCTGGGTCCGTCAAGGTTCATGTCCTTCTCACAAGCAATATACATTCATTCCATCCCAACAGTCCCCCAAATCTTAACTCATTGTACCATCAACTCTAAAGTCTAAAGAGCAAAGTTTCATCTAAATCAGATATGGAGGAGACTTGAGGTATGATTTATCCTAAGGCAAAATTCTTCTCCAGTTGTGAACCTGTGAAAGCAGACAAGCTATGTGCTTTCAAATTACAATTGCGGGACACACATAGGACAGATATTATCATTCCAAAAGAAACAGAAAAGAAAGAAAGGGTGACGGGGTCCAAGAAAGTCTAAACTTAGCAAGGAGAATGCCATCAGATCTTAAGGCTCGAGAATAATCCTTTTTGTTTGATGCTCTGCCCACCAGGCTCACTAGGGCAGTAGTGCTGTCTCCAGGCTCTGCCCCAAGGTTCTGCAGAGTGGTCCTGGCCCCAAGGCTTCAATTAGAGACCAGTTGGTCTGTTGACACTGAGGCAGTAGTCCATCTCTGAATTGTCTTCAGGGTCATTTTTTCCTCTTTTTGAAGAATAATGCACCTTTGCAGCTGAATAATTATATCATCCCATCCTGTCAAATCCAAAGAGCCTGATAATCTCCTTCATTTCATCCCATTTCTGTACCCTTCAGTTCAAATTGGCAGTGTTTCTGCATGTATAATCCCATAAACTCTTTATGGAGTAATAGTCTGCCAGAATCCTTGGCATTCTCTTCAGAACATGCTTTCTTAGTTCTTGCAATAAGAATAGGCTGAGAATTTTCCAAATCTTCAAGGTCGGCTTCCTATTCTTCACAATGCTTTCTTCAATTCATCTTTATCCCCTTGCATTTTACCAAGTTGCTCCTCAACACTTTGCTTAGGAATCTCCTCAGCTAAATACCCATTTTCATCACTCACAAGTTCCATCTTCAACAACACACTAGAACACAGTTCAGGCAAGTTCTTTGCCACTTTATAAAAAGGATCACCTTTCCTGTAGTGTACAATTCCTCATTTCCATCTGAGACCTCACCAGAATCACTTTAATATCCATATTTATAGTATGTACCTCAAAATTCTTCCAGCCTCTACCCATTACCCAGTTCCAAAACTGCTTCCACATGTTTAGCTATTTGTTCTAGCAGCACCCGACTCCTAATATCAAAATCTGTCTTAGTCAGCTTGGGCTGCTATGCCAAAATACCACAGACTGGGTGGCAGACATTTCTTAATAACAGATACTTATTCCTCACAGTTTGGAAGGAGAGAAAGTCAAGATCAAGGTGCTGGCCAATTTGGTTCCCGATGAGAGCAGTCCTCCTGGCTTGCAGACTACTGCCTTCTCCCTGTGTCCTCACATATTGGAGAAAGAGCAAGATCTGGTCTCCTCGTCTTGTAAAGACATTCATCTTTCATGGGGGGCCCACCCTCATAACCTCATATAAATATAATTACCTCCCAAAGGCTCTACCACCAAACACCAGCACACTGGGGATTAAGGCTTCAACATATAAATTTTGAGGGACAGAAACATTCAGTCCATAATAGCATATATGGGAGTATCCAAAAGATCTCAACATATTCATTTAACAATTATTTATTGTCCCTACTATATGCCAGGTACTGTGATATTGAAAAGATCAAATCAGACAAAAATTTCTGCAGTCTTAGAACATACATTCTAATGGGGGAGGAGGAAACAACAAATAAAATAAGTCCCATAAAATAATAGAAATGGTCAACTCTCTGGAGAAAACAAGGGAGATGGGTATAGGGAGTACAGGGAGTGTGTTAATTTGGAACTGGATGTTGAAGAAAGGCCTCACTGAAAAGATGACATTTGAGCAAACAATTAAAGGAGGTGAGACAGTAAACCACATGGCTAACTAGAGAAAAAGGGTTCACGCTAGAGGCAAAAGCAAGTATAAAATCTTCAGAGCACAGTGATCTTCAAGTATTCCAGAAAAATATAAAGAGGCAAGTGTGGCTGGATGGAAGTAAATGAGAGAGAGAGAGAGTAGGTGGAATTTAGGGAGGAGATAAGAGACAAGATCAGGTAGGACTTATAAGCCACTTAAAGGATTTGGGTGTACCTCTGAATGAGATGGGAGCTAACAAAGAGTGAGGAGCAAGAAAATGACAAATTTCAATTATCACTTCAAAATATGACTGTTGTGTAAAAAGAGGATATGGGGGAGTACAGGTGGAGGCAGGGAGGCTCTTTTAAATCCAGGTAATAAACAACTTCAGCTCAGACTACGATAGCAGCCATGGAAGTGATAAGAAGTGGCAGCATTACAGATATACTTTCAAAGTAGAGCTAACAGGATTTCCTGATTGGGATGTGGGGATAATGATAGAGAGAAGAATCAAGGATGATTCTGTGTTTTCTGCCTGAACAAGTGAAAGGGTGGCAGCCCTGGGGAAGGGGCTGGGAGTGTGTTGAGGAAAGGTCAGGGATTTGGTTTGGGATATGTTAGGTTTGAGATGTCTACTAGGCATTCAATTAAAAATACTGAGTAAACATTTGGTTATGTAGGTTGGGTATACAAGGAAAGACTGAGCTAGAGACAGAAATGAGGGAGTCCTTAGCACATAGATGGTATTTTAGTCAGCTCTGCAGCAGTAACAACCCCATTCTCCAAATCTCATTGGGCTAAAACAACACATATTTACTTCTCACTCACATTACTTCTTGGTAGCTATATGGGTTTTATGCTATACTTCTGTTTCTGTCTTCTTACTCCAGCATCCTGGCTGAAGGAGAAACTGCTTTCTGGGATATACTTGTCTTGTTTCTTATGAAAAAAATCAAGAAAGCAAGAGTGTTGACACACAAAGCTTCTGCTTAGAACTGGCATACTGTCACTCACATTTCATCAGCCTATCCAGTCAATCACATGATCAAACCAGAGAAAGGAGTAGTGACATGCACTCTACCTACAGGGAGGCACTGTTCAGTGTTAGTCACACTGCAAGAGACAAGAATGTGAAATCTTGTTACAGGGACACAGGGAATGAATGATTGAGTACAATAGTATAATCTGTAATAGGTTATATAATTGTATTTAAAATCCCCAGACTAGAAGAGATCACCAAATAAGTAAGTAAAGCAAAAGAAGAGAAATTATCAAAGACAGAGCCCTGAATCATTCCATCATTAGAAGATGATTAGATGAGGAAAAACTGATACAGGAGACTAAAAGGAAGCTACCAGTGAAACAGAAACGTAGAAGAGTGTGGTCAACTGGAAGCCAAGTATAGAAAGAATTTCAAGAAAAGAGTTATTTATTTGTGTCAAATGTCAGTGATACGTTAATGTGAACTGACAAATGACCTCTGGATTCAGCAATATGGATGCCTTTGGACTTAGAGAAGGACATCTCGGAGTAAAAGGGAACAATAGCCTGAATGCAAAGGTTTTAAGAAAAAATGAAAGAAGTACATTTGTATATAGTTAGTATAGACAACTCATGAGGAATTCTTCTTTTAACAAAGAGCAGATAAACAGGTCAGTAACTGAAGGGGAAAGTGAGCTAAAGAGAAAGTGTGTGTGTATGTTTTAAATAATGGAGAAAAATAGCATTTATATCCTCTAATTGGAATGATCCAGTGGAGAGAGAGGAAAACTAATGCAGAAGACACAGGTGAAAATTTCCAGAACAAGTCCCTTAACTAGACAAGAAGAGAGGGATCCTGGGTACAAAGGGAGTTGCTGGTCTCAGAGTGGTACATAGTCAGCTCATCTGTATTATAAGAACAAAGGCAGAGTATATGGGGACAGATGCTGGCAGGTAAATGGCTTCAGTTTTCTCAAGAAATGCATAGGGCTGTAAATTAAGAAGCAGTAGATTAGGAAAAGCAGAGTATCATGGTAGAGCAAGACATTTCAGGGCTTTAGTTCCTGGTTCAGCCCTTAACCAGCCAGACGACTTAAAGCAAGTTACCAAACTTCTCCATGCTTCAATTTCTTCAGTGGCAGATGGAGATAACACTGGTGCCAACATCATAAAGTTGAAAAGGATCAGATGACATAATGGACTTATCTTCCCCCAATAAAATATAACCTCCATGAGGACATGAATTTCCACCTGTTTTTTTTTTCTTTTTTACTTTACATCCCTAGTGCTTAAGTGTCCAAGACTTAATAGGCACATAGCTAAAAATGAAAAAATAACACCTGAAAAGTACTTACATAGATCTTTTATTATTACCACCATTACTAATTGGTTTTTTTTGAGCAAGATTAGCCTGGAGCTAACATCCGCTGCCAATCCTCCTCTTTTTGCTGAGGAAGACTGGCCCTGAACTAACATCCATGCCCATCTTCCTCTAGTTTATATGTGGGACGCCTACCACAGCATGGCGTGCCAAGTGGTGCCATGTCCACACCTGGGATCTGAACCAGTGAACCCTGGGCCACTGAAGTGGAACATGCGAACTTAACCACTGTGCCACTGAGCCGGCCCCCAACCAGTTACTAATTTTAACACCATCCTCATTGATTTGGAATGAAATGATCCCTTCCTTGACAAAGACAACGGACAATTCTCTGGTGCTGACGTAAGAGAGTGTGGGGGGGGGGAGGGAATAGCAGGTATGAGAGATGTGATTTGAAAACCAAATTCTGTAATAGTTACTTTGAAAACTTCCAGATCCTTTCTCAGCAGTATCCCTGAACAAGACTAGAAGCTTTTCTATCACTATCATTTCTGTTTCTATTTCTCCTAAAGGGAGTTACAACATCTCCTATTGTCACTCATCTTCCTTTCTCAATACACAGTAACCATGACAATAACAGGCATTCAGCAAACCAGGTTATCTTCTGAATTCTCTATGCTATCACTATTTTCTTCTGGCAGTACCGCAGTTATAGGTAAATGCATGCAGATCTTGAGTTTCATTATTTTTCATGATTACCCAAACAAAATGTTCACTGGCTAGCAGAACAAGAAAAATAAACACTACATATCAATTCAACTATGAGTGACCTACTTAAACAGTTTCCCACTGTTACACTCAAATTTAAAAAAGTGCATTTAATGCTAACATGTGAGATGAAGCATGTAGAATCAGTAGACACTTTTAAATATAGCTTATGTCTTACTATTTAGTCACACCAGTTGATGAGCCATTGAATAATTTTATATATCAATTAGCTCCATATTTTTAACATCTATTAATTCCGCTAGTAGAATAATCAATGAAACTAAATTTTCACTGTAGTAACTCAATGGTCCCTCTGCCTACTTTATTCAATTGTGAGGCTCCCATTCTTCTCAAATAACGATATTTTATGTAGTTCTTATTCAATAAAACACTGAGTTTTCATAATTGTATATATTCAAACACAGATGATACTCTTGCATTTTAGATACTGCAAATACTTATACTCATTGATATAATTCTTTTGACAAAGGGCATGGCTTTTAGCTCGAAGAACTTAGAAGTTGTTCACCTCACAATCCACAAATGTTCACTGAATAACTGATGCTGCTAATTACAATTCATTTAAAACTAATATGCCAGAGACTACAATTAGAAATTCACTTACATTATCACCTCTAATTTTCACATTACCCAAAGAGGTGATGCTATTCCCAAATCACAAATAAAAATTTAATGTTTGATTAGATTCAACGACTTACCCAGGGCTAGAATATGGCAAATCCAGTAAACAAACTGAGCTGTGACTAACACCAAAGCCCTTGCTCTGTCTGTGACCATCATGTCCTGTGTTATCATGTCCCCAACTAAAGAGCAGGTTATGAGATACAGAAATGAAGGACAGTCCCTGCCTCACAGTCTGGTTGGGGGACATACAGTATAAAACGCAAAATTTCAGAACTAATATAATAAATTACTTTAAGGAAAAAGTATTAAATGATGCAGGCATACAAACTCTGTGTGGCAGAATTTGGTTCCCTAAGAACTTAAAACACCAGATCTGTGATTAGGTATACTTGAAACATAAATACAATCCCAACAGCCACAGCTTTTTTGGTCTGTTTTCGGGTTGGCATGCCTATATTTCTATGTGCCATACAAAGACCCACTTTTGCTCCCACTTTTAATCTATTCAAACAACTGCAAAATCTTTGTTTATATACCATACTATAAGTAACATTGGTCCATACTCGTCTTCTCCATAAAATTAATGCAATTAAACAGTGCATGACTTCACAACACTATGTCATTTTAGTGATGTGATCTCAGTATCTTCATTTATTACACTCGAAGCTATTAAATTTATTAAAAATAGAATATTTTTCACTGTAATCATCCCTTCAGAGGAGATTTTATAGCTGGATAGTTTTCAAAATGATAGACATAGGATGACTATCATTATTCTGACATTAGAAAAAGTCACCCTAACAGTAGCCAGATATGCTTATCAACAACTTAGATCATGTGTGCAACCATATAGCTAGGAGAATAGATTTACTACCAGAAGGTGGGCAACAGGGCTGAGTGGGAGACACATAGGAAAAGTACTGGAAAGCAAAAATAGTAGCTACTACAGTCTAGTCCCTAGTATTTAATACTTCTTTCTTCTGATAATGGAGTCCAGATCACAGGAGTATACACATGACCCAAACTAAGCCAACCAGATTATCTTCTCCAGGAAGATTAGTCTTAGGGTAAAAAGACCAAACACACTCAGAAACCAAATAAGTTAGAGCTGAGTTTCTGATGACAGTGCCTTAAACATTCAGTCAGCTTCACCTAATGTAGACAAAACCAGAGCTGCTCTGGTTTCTGACCATCTCAAGGCTAGCTTTTCAAATCTTCTCTTCAATCCTTTCCTATATATTCTGTTTGACTTAGTTCTTTTTCCACTACTAAAATAATTATAAATCATAACCTGGTACCACAGGTGGGATATACAATAAGACTAGGAAACCCACAGGCATTGGTGCATTGTGTTGCTTGTTTCACTGGGAAGTGAGTTAAAACAAGAGAGATGATTTGTGTGACAATATTTAGGTGAGTAAACCTAGGAGTAAAGGATCTGACAGAAACATTACAGGTAGGAAAACAACCAAATTCAAAATAAGTACTTTGGAGACTGTAGATTGGTGACCCTTGTAAAATGGAAAAGCCCAATATAACTGACCTACAACTAGGTAGCTGGTGGATCTCTTAGAAATATCATTTCTTATTAGGGACCTGATACTTATCAATAATTCAGGAAAATTAGGCACTGGCAGTGGCAGTAGCCAGGTCAGTCTTGGTAAGGGGAACACCATCACTTCCATACTCACTCTGTTTTACCACTTTGTAAATAAGCCCACTGAATAAGCCCTGGGTTGACTAAGGAAGGAGAATGGCTATATCTACAAAGTGGGTCATCCTATTTACTTGTTTAATTAGAGCTTTCATTGAAGCAGGGTCTTGCTATAAAAATTTACACACCAGTGCCGGGCCCATTTCATGAGGTCCATTCACATTTTCTTTGTAAATGATATGAACCAAATTCAAATTAGCTTAAGTGAAAAAAAAAAAAGAAATTTACCATGTCACTTAACTAGAAAGGAAGGGGTGGTATCTCTTTGGCAGAGGACATGATTGAGACAATATCATGAACTTATTTTCTATTTCCAGTGTCTATATATAATATTTCATCAAAAGTTTATAACTCACTCATCTTGGGTTATGTGCTCATTCCAATCACGGCCAGATCTCAGTTATGTTACAACCCTGCTGCACAACCCAATTAGCTTTGTGAAGAGCAATCCCATCAGAACCTCATGGAGTAGGAGAAGGGCAAAGTACAAAGAAGAAGGCACTGGTATTAGCAAAACTGATATTGAATAGACAAAAATTGAATGGTGTATTATGAAAAACTATTATTTTGTAAAATACAAAGTACTAGACAAATTCAGCCTTACATAATAAAGATTGAACAGACTTAGAGAAATAAGAGAAGCTATGTGAATCAAGTGAATGATCTATTTCTAAATTACTAAAACCAACTGAAGCAGAATTCTCAAAACCAGGCTCTATGCCAGCCATAAAAGTCTCAGTTCCCTCATGACAAGTTGTAATCCTCATGACTCATTGGGTATCTTACCAATAAGTGTTAACTACTTAGCTTTATCTTTACTGTCATCTAGAAGAGCTGTTCATACACAGTATTACGTTTGTAAAATATTAAAGATCATCAATTATTTGCTCCTTGATCCTGACAGGATTATCATCTTTCAATTCACACAAGTTATTTTCTTAGTCATTTTTTTAGCTAAAAATGTTTAAGGAGAACCATTACATAGTAACATAATATGTTTAAGGCATTTGAAAAGAATTTGGCATCAAATTGCAAGGAAGAAGAAATGTAAAAAGTATCATAAACTTTCAGAATCTATTTCATTACTCTGAGTTTTAAAAATATATTTCAAGGGGCTGGCCCGGTGGCATAGTGGTTAAATTTGCCCTGGGTTCATGGGTCTGGATCCTGGGGGCAGACCTTAACACTGCTCATCAAACCATGGTGTGGTGGCATCTCACATACGAAATAGAGGAAGATTGGCACAGATGTTAGAGCCAATCTTCCTCACCAAAAAAAAATTTCCATAGCAAAAGAAAATCATTAGATAAGGCACAGACTTTATCACTTGATGTCTCATTGCTTGTGTAGTTGCTGTCACATTCCCTTACACACACAATAAATGAATGGATGATAGCCTGTTAAGGGAAGTTACACCATCATTGGTGTGGAACATACAGCCAGAGGTTTAGACCTAACACAATATTGATTTCCTGAGAAATCCCTACTTTTGTTGGGAAATGAATGCAAAAGAATTCCAGAAAATCTAATCCAGAAATTTGTGTGGAAACTCCTCCACAGTTATCTTTTTAAAAATCAGAGTTCTTCTTCTCATTCCCATGCCTTAAAGTCCTTTTCTCTCACTTCATAACCATATTCTACCCAAATTAACAGCAATGACAAGCATGTCAAGATATTAATCAAAGAGAAAGGAAAAAACAGAGGCTTGGTGAGGGTGGCTCTTCCTCACCTAACCACACAGATGGAGTAGATGAGGGGCCACCCATGAGGGAGGAGCCTGTTACCGTATTGCAATCCTGCCCAGTAGGAAACATGGGTCTTCCATCTGCCGACCTGATGAATATTTCCTCCTTTAGGAACAAAGGAGGGAAATAAACAGCAAAAAAAGTTTCCATCCTATACCTATTTTGTTCAGGATTGGTGAGAAGAATAGAATAACGTACATAAAGTGCCTACCAAAGTGACTGACACACAGTAAAGATTTAGTACATGGAAGCAATTAGATCTTTATGAAATTCAAAATAGTTCCTTTTAGTTTCATTTTTGTGGTTAAAAGGAAATACACAGTCCTTGGAGAAAAACGAAAAAATGCAAATGAACAAAAAGAGCAAAGCTGAAAACTTTTCAAGATTTTACTTTTTCCTTTTTCTCCCCAAAGCCCCCAGGTACATAGTTGTGAATTCTTAGTTGTGGGTCCTTCTAGTTGTGGTATGTGGGACGCCACCTCAGCGTGGTTCGATGAGCGGTGCCATGTCCGCGCCCAGGATTCGAACTTAGGAAACGGTGGGTCACCTGAAGTGGAGTGCGCGAACTTAACCACTCAGCCACGGGTCCGGCCCCTGAAAACTTTTGACTTCTCACCAACTGGACTACTTAAGTCATAACCACTGGTAAAACTTTGGCATGTACCTTGTCATTTGCATTCTTTGTAACCTATATTTTGTACCTAAATATATAATTTCAACATCTTCTCATGTCACCATCAACATCATTTTAATGCTCAAGTACCCATGTAGCACATTCTTGTACAGAAGCAACATACTTTATTTGACCACTCTCCCATTTCTGAGCACTAACATTGATCCCATTTTTTTTCTCCTAGTAAGTGATACTGTAATAGGCAGAAATGTAGCTAAATATATTAGTGTGTTGGTTTATTTTGGGGGAATAAATCCTCTAATTGTAATTGGTAGCTATAATTACAATTATTTTTCTCATCTATAATAGTCACTTGTTCAATATCTATCTTTCATTTTAGACTGGCAGGTAAATTTCTGGAAGTTCAGATGTATTTTCTCTTTCCCCATCTTGCTGAGATAATCCAGCTTTGTAATTCTTCCCCTCAGGGTTTACAGCCTGATACAAAGTGGAAGCAGCTAAAGGAGCCTAAAACTACTGAGGAGATTATCTCAGATATCCTGGGGTAGAAAGCAAAGGCATGGATGTCTGTTTGGAGAAAGGGATGTCTGTAGGTCCCTTTGGTAGTACAGACCACAGTTAGTCCCCTAGGAGGTGGCCAGAGCTGGAGAGTAGGATAGCAGGATAGCACATCTAGGAAACTTGAATCACAGCAAAGAACCCACGCTCCACATGTAGGATAGTAGAGAAAGCTCCTGGACTTCAAGCATCTGCTGTGGGTTGGAAAAGATGATACTAACAACCGTGACAGAGAGAACAGTCAGGAGCCATGTTCCATTTTCTAATCATTGCTAATTCTTGTTTTGTGATTTTTGGGAGACCAATAAAGACTGAAAGGAATTTCCTAGCAGAAAGTCTGCCACGTTGCAGGCACTCAATATTTATTAAATTGAATTAGAAAGTAGAAATACAATGGGAATATTGATAAAGTATTGAGGGGAGAGATTAATTGTAGTGTGGGGGATACTGAACAGACTTCGCTGAAGAGACAAAATCTGAGCTGAGAATCCTAGAAGGCCGTGTCTGGCAGAGCTTTGATAAACGAAGACCTCAGCCCCTGCTCAGCAGGACTTCATTAAGCGGCAAGGAGGTTAGAGACGAATTCTGAAATTATTCTCACACCTTGCCTTGGCTCTACTTACTCTGCATTCTTCTCACTTTCTGTCCTGGGGCTTCAGTCTACTCTAGTTTTAGTGGCTTTTACGTATCCAGATCCTGAGCACCCATGTAATCCCACCACTTGAAGTGTGTCTTCTCCCTCGCTTCATTTCTCTTGGATGGCTTTTAGTCCTGATGTATGTGGCCTGTGATCCCCAACTTTTTTTCTTTATATCTCTCTTCTGCTTATTTTAATTGTGTTAAGAACATTTAACATAAGATATACATCCTTAAATCTTTAAGTGTACCATGCAATATTGTTAAATATGACACCAACTCTTTACCCTATGGCTACCTTGCTTGGAGCTTAGGACTCCAGGGAACCAAGCTTTCAACAAATTGAGCTGGGTACTTGGACTTGGAAAGAATATTTCCAGATCCAGAAAATAGCATGAGCAAAGACCCAGGAAAGAAAAGGGAAGGAAAAAGCTGTAGAATAGTGTTGTAGAACAAAGTATCAGATAGGAAAGAAGCCCCAACTTCCAGAGTTTAACATGTTGGATATCACTGGTCAGTTATATTCAGTCCAATTATATTTAAATCAATATAAATGGAACCAAGCAATGCTGGATATAACATAACACTTAAAAACTGAATTGAAAAACCAATTTTATTTCTATGACAGGTAATAAAAACATTATACATAGAACAGGATAATACAAGGCAAAAGTTGCCTTTTGAGAATTTTGATGACATTAATGTGTCCTTGAAAAGACTTACCTTGTTAAATCCATGCTATTTTTTAATATCTAGAAGTCATTTCTCAGTTAAAAAAACTATATCGAGTGAAATGGTTATTTTATAACAGTCAGAAATCTAAAATAAGTAGTTAGAAATTTAAAAATTTCTAGCCAGCATGCTTTGGCCTAAATGATAATTTTTAGAATCCTTAGAATCACCAGGATTGATAAAACACCTAATTCTTGTCACGTAAAAGATATATATATATTTATACACATATATTAAAAATAAATAAAACTTACTAAAAAGGTCACAAAAATAGAAATATAATTAAAGCAAAACTAATAATAAAGTCACATTGCTCCATGTGAATAAAATGCTGCAGAAAAAAATGAGAAATTCAAATAAAACATGATTTTACCTATTTTAGTGCAAAGCAGAAAACTGTGTTGACCTACGTCAGCCCATGAATGATCCATGAAACAAAGTGATTTATCCTCAGGACTACAGAGACTTAGGTGTGAAGGCTGCCATTTCTAACGAGCACAATGCTGACTCAGCTAGTTTCCCCAAATATCTGCTTGTTCTGTTTTCTCCTTTGGGCCCTAAGTCACCACTGGTGTGTTGTAACTTAGTATTTGGTTTCTAAACTTCACAAAGTTTTTACTGGGAGGCAAAATTAAGTTGAGGTTTAGCTAGGAAAACTTTACAGGACTCCATTTCACGGCCTGTGAATCCAATCAACGCTCAAAAATCAGGAGGTTGATGAGCTAGTGTATGGATTATCGAGGCCATTTACTTTTCTTTCTTTGGTTGCCTCTCCTTTGACTATTCAACTGCCTACTTGCATTTCTACCAGATAAGACCCAACTATAGGAAAGCCGAAAATAAACAAGTAAACAAGGCTACTGAATCATAGAACCTAAAAGATCAATACTGTGCCTCTCCAACTTATGTTAGTGCTGGTGAAAAACCACCATTACACACACACAAAAATCTCAAAACAGAAAAGAGATTTAAAAAATTGTATTCTCTAGGACTGCTGAAATTGTTTATTGAATGAAAAGTTCCTTTTGTGTTGCCTGTCAATTTCATTGATCTACCACTGTTTACCATTACTACGGAAATCCTAGAATGAGCTATTTTTGGTGGGCATATTACTGCTCATGGCATTAATAATATCATGATTCTGGAACATTGGAGAAAACCACATAAAATGAAATAGGGTTATACAATTCATCCAACCCAAGTGCCACCTAAATGAACCACTGAAGTTTCATTCATCAGTCTTTCCTCTAAACATTAAGCTGAGCAGGGAATACTTGTAGTTTTTCAGCATTTTATTTTTTTCCCTCTGTAAACCCCAAATTGGTTCTGTAAACTATTCGGAAGTACACTCTTTGGGGAATTACTTTCATAGATCCAATTAAAGTGTATCTCACTAGCATTCTGAAAGTTCAGGTTTAGCAAACATTTCCAATGTAGGTGACACTTTTTGGAATTTTAAAAACAACATGAGAAAAGGGAGACCCTCTCTGGAATTGCCACTTAGTAACTAAAGAAAAAAAAGTCATTGTACATTTTTCATCAAAAAACTATTTTTGTATGTTTGTTTAAAAAAAAGACAGCAAAAAATATAGTGGTTTAGACAGAGACACATCTTAAAATCAAGTATACTTTATGTGAAAAGGTATATGTCTATAATCTTTATATCTGTCATCTAAGTACATCTTTGTACCACAATGTCTGCTTATAATCAAGAAACATGGGGAATTTTGAGACAGAAATAGAGTAAGCAATTTATCTGCCTTAGGTGTGTTCTTTGTGATCCTATTAACTCACTCGGCAAATGTTTATTAAGCCCTGGCCTAAGGTTATGCTCTGTAGATGATTCACAGCTTGTACCCTAACTGTATGGGTTCTATTTCATTCGGAAGGGGGCAGCGAAATAGCCCCTGAAGACCCAGACTCCTGAGTCTTTTATTCATATATATAACATTTGCAGTGTGTTGAGTGACATTTTTTGATCAATAAGTTTGGTCACTTCATTTTCACAACTCAAATTTACGTATATAGGTAATTTGTTATTTTATTATTGTTATGTTTGTCTTACTGTTGCCCCTTTTCCTGGTCACTACGACTATCCCAGTTCAAGACCGTGCCATCTCAGACAAGGGCAATTAGAATCACCACAAACTATATTCCCTGCCTTTGGTATCACACCTTCCAAAACATTCTAATTATTTTCAGCCCATACCTGTTCTAGTTACCCATATCCTCCTGGCACTTTCAAGCTCAGCGTCGTACTACTCTGAGACGAATCTGTCCAAAGAAAGCAATACATTAACAGTCTCAGTGGGGTCTGCTGACATAAACAATACTAGCACACACCTGACCATCATTTGAAACCATCTATTGACCCTCTACTCTGTTGAAAAAACACCTCATTCTTGTTGCTTATGAATCAAACTCTAGCCTATTCTCACTTTTCTTATTTTTTCTCCAAAAATTCCTCAGTGAGAATGGAATTCCATTGTGAACTTCAGTCCACTTCATGAGAGTACTTTGTCTTAGCCTTGGCAAATGCCTAAAGTCCTAATACTATGTACTCATTAATTACCCATGTTTTTGAATAGAAATGTATCAGGAAATACATATGACACCTTATAATTCTAATGTTAACAAAATAATATTATTTTGAACAAAAGTGATGGGTTTTAAATAGATTTGTGGGTGAATCTTGCCTCTCGTCTCTTTGACTTCACATTGGATAGGACTGCATAGTGAATGACCTTGGGTGCTTCCTCTGCACTGCTTTGCAGTTAGTTAGGCAAGACTAAGAGCTCTCTTTCTTCCAAACTAAACTCCCAAAAGGACCTAGAGCCTTCATGAACTCAAAGTGCTGAACAGCTGGTTTTCTAACACTCAACTAAATGGCTAGCGCCTAAGCCCAAACTGCATTTTTCCTCCCACGTAAAGCTGTTCTCACATTTGCCCTGTTTAAAGAAAATAATGTGTATTTTGGAGTCCCTCTCCTGGAATCCAAACCCATGGAGCACATAGCTGCACTCTCACCCAAGCATTCCTTTCCACAGGAAGCTGAAGGAACACGGGACCTCTGCATCTGCTGACCCTCCAGCTTGCAACCAATGATGCTTATTGGTATCCACCCAAGTCTTTACTACACACTACAAGAAAAAAAGATGGTATTGGGGCCCTCCTGGTGGCACGGTGGTTAAGTTCACGTGCTGTGCTTTGGCAACCCAGGACTCACTGGTTCAGATCCTGGGTGTGGACCTATGCACTGCTTATCAAGCCATGCTATGGAAGGCACCCCACATATAAAATAGCGGGAGATATATATAAAATAGAGGGAGATGGGCACAGACGGTGGCTCAGGGCCAATCTTCCTCAGCAAAAAGAGGAGGATTGGTGGCAGATGTTAGCTCAGAGCTAATCTTCCTTGAAAAAGAAAAAGAAAAAGAAAAAAGATAGTATTGTAATTAAGAGCTATTTCAATTCTGCCTTTGGTATATACTGGTGGAAAGAGATAACACAGTTCAAATGGGTACAGAGCCAAAGAGCACCTTAAATTCTCCAAATAGTTCAGTTATCACAAAGATCCAAAGAACACATCCGATTAACTTACAGAAGTAGATTTCAACATCTGTAGTAAGAATCCCTATAGTGTCCCAGATAGATCAGGGATCCTTTAGAATGGCAAATACTTTGCTTAGACTCTTCCAGATTATCAGTCAGATTGCCTAAGATCTTGACCTTCAGATGCTTAAACAAGAATCTCATAAGGGGTTTACTCTGACCCAGAGGAAATGTCACTGAAATTACTTCTATATCATTTGAATCAAGTATTTTTGCAAGATATTCTCAAAATCAATTACTCCCATTCCAGAACCCAGGAAGCCAAGGAGAAAATGATTCATTAGGCATTGGTAATCTCCAATAGCACTGCATAACCCAAATGACGTATTTGGCATTGAGGTCACCCATATCAGCTCTTAAATGCTCTAACATTCATTACTCCTCACATATCAATAATTTAGATTCACCTTGGAAGTCTAGGTTCATCAATTTTCTAACCTTCACCACCCCATCTAACACAGCAGATTGAGAATGAGTACGTGTGAGAAAGTTGAAGAAAAACCCAGGCCCCAAATTAAGTACTTAGTACTCTTGGTGCCTCTGAGTTTCCCATTTGTTTTCTTAACACAGAAGTATTGGGGCCTTTGCCAGAAAGATCAATGGGCTTATACAAAATTGCCTTCAGGAGGTTCTGAATGTATCCTTTCTATCTTCTTTAGATACAAAGGTCTCTAGAGCTTAGATCAGATGTATTTACTCCCAAGAAAGTGAGCTCCAGACACAACGTCAATAGAGTAGAGACAGCCCTTTCCTGGAGATAGTTCTCTCCTACTCTAAGAGGTCCCCTTGGTAGACAACAACTAGCATAGAAGGCACCACTGTAATGAGACTTAGTCCAGTCTGAGGTGGCTTCCATTTGTGTGATTAGAACAAACCAGGCAGGTGTAAAGGGCCAGTGCTCAGCTGAGGAGCAGAATCCCAGGAGCCCAAATGATGGTTGGGGTTATATTAAGTAGTTGTGGCTGCATGTTACATGGGCAGGTCTACCAGTTTAAAAGAGATATGCAGGACTAGACAAGGGAGTTAGGTTAGAAAGGTATGAAACATCTTGGAAGGTGTCCTTCAATATGACAAGAACTTGCTTATTAAACAGTTTCTATGGCTTCTTTCATGCAATGTCAAATGAACATTGGTTTTATGGAAATACTGATGTTGAGAAAATGATGCATAATAGAGAATTTTGCAGATTTTTTTTAAATGTCATTTTTGGAACACACAATTCTAATTCTGAGTCACTTAATCACCACCCCCCCCCAGCAACATGACTATCATTTCATATCAGTTATTCAAGCAACAAAGAATTAATTACAGTACTGGAATCTCCTAGGGGATTCCTACTTTGAGTTAGTTTCCAAAGGTTAGCCACAAGAGTTTCTAACCACAGGAGAGGCTGAAAACTGAGCTTTCACATTTGCAAAGTGTCTCATGGTTGGGTTATTTTGTAGAGAAGTTGTACAAAAGGAAATTGGAGGGATATGGGACTTATTTAAATTATCCCCACAACTATCTGTAGTGAAGTTACTGGAACTTCAGAGACTGATGAGCTGAAAACTTAGTCCTATAAAACCGTGAAGGGATGATACCTGAGGGGAATTCTGGTAAGGCTTAAAAATAGGCTTTCCGAGCTAAAAGGTATTTGGAGAAGCCCACCATCCACTCCCACATGCATAGGAAGGATGACCTTTAGATGGTTTTGAATCACCTAAGTAAAGAAGATTCCGTAAGCTTCCTAAGCAATGAATATCTGTGGCAAACAAGTATTTCACTATGTTCTGTCTTAAGAGAAGCTAAGTCATCCATTTTGCTCTTAACATTAAGGAACTGCCCAGGTCTCATGTAAGAGTTCTTTGGAGTCTTGTGATTCCATGGATTCTAGCATTTAAAAATCGTGGCCAAGCCCCTGAAGTCAGGTCTCTGAGTAGTTTTGGGCTGTGCTGATAATTTATTCATTCTCTGTTCCTTGCATCCCCAGAAAAAAGCACAAATTGAGCCAGAGATTCATTTGAAGAAAAAAAAAAAATCATGTTGTCCTCTAGAAGAAGGTTGCCAGATAAAATATTTGGGATATACTTATACCAAAAAAATTCTTCATTGTTTATCTAAAATTCACATTTAATTGAGTGTCCTGTATTTTTATCTGCTAAATTTAGCAACTCTGCTCTAGAATAAAGTGACCATAATCTCAATTAGAACTGCAGAATCTCAGCTTCGGTAGGGGGTTTAGAATTACTCTAACTCAAGTTTCCACTCAGTTATAATATTAACAATTAGACTACAATATGACTTTTACTTGAATCCTTCTAGGAACGGACATTTTACTACCTCTGAACCGGGCAGTCAAATTTTCAGTTACTACAAATTTCTAGCACGTCCCATCTTTCACTGTATCTACTTCTGCTTTGGGGTAACTTTCTCTACTGGTTCTAATGTGCTTTGTGGAGTTAAGAGATTCTGTGTTTCAACCACTTCCTACTTATTGGAGAAGATGGAATTTAAATAAGACCTCAGCACGTCTGACTTCTTGCTTTCATATGTTAACATCATGACATCTTTACCTAGCTAGGATCCTGTCCAATCTTTCTTATTATAGATAAAATTTCCTGCTTCCTGTATTTAGCACTTTTCTCGAATTGTAGCTCATTCTGGGCTCTGCTATTCCTTCTGTGCTTAACTGACCTTCCTTTCATCTTCTTTTCTGGATCCTTTTTCAAAAATCTGAGTTTCATTAGTGCTTCCTGTCCAGTTATCATGATCCAATTACCATGCTTCTGGAATTCTCCATCAAATATTTTATTTTATTAGAGTGAATATTTTTAAGATTCTCATCTGTCTTAACCCAATGTTTCTTTAAGAGTGTCAGACCATACAATCATATCTTTACATTTTCTCCCACTCCCCCCTCCCCTGGCAAATATGTTTAGCACTTTTAGTTACAGTACATGTCTTTATTCTCAGATAACCTGGACACTTTCTTTCCATGTTCCAGTGCTTTCATATCACCATTGTTCTTGCTCATTGGAAAAAATTAAGCCTGATTTACTTGATTGATTTTTTTGCTTTCCATGGGATAAATTTGTCCCCAAAGAAAATCAAATATTTATTATAGTTCACACCCACTTTCATTTTTTAAAAATCAGAATGAGACTTTCTAAAGCTTTCTTCCCTATTCAATCTTGCCTTGTGCTACTATTGAGGTCTCTCTTAGGAAAATATCATCAATATATTCCTTCCAAAATGACTCAAAATGCTACATGTTAATTAAAGAATATACTACAAAAACTATTTCTGCGTGTGTGAGACTATGTTATAGGTTGCAAAGCTCTTTCATATCTATTATCTTATTTCATTTGCATTACAATCCTGCAATACATCAAGAATTCTTATTCCTTTTCACAGATGGAAATACTAAAACTAAGACTGTTGAAATGCAAGGTTACATGGCTAACAAAAGCGGGATATAGGAGTTGAACCTAGATTTTTAAAAATTTTGTCTTTTTTTTTTGCTGAAGAAGATTCGCTATGAGCTAATATCTGTTGCCAATCTTCCTCTTTTTGCTTGAGGAAGATTCTCACTGAGGTAACATCTGTACCAGTCTTCCTCTATGTTGTATGTGGGTCACCACCACAGCATGGCTGCTGACAATTGGTATAGGTCTTTGCCCAGGAACCGAACCAAGGTGACAAGTAGAACATGCTGAATTTAACCACTAGGCCATGGGGCCAGCCCCAAGTCCAAAGTTTTAATGATGTCTTTTTTGTTTCCCTCTCCTTTTTGTCCTGCTTTGTTCTCCATTTACCTTCACGCAATGTCCTCCTTTCTCCCCATATTTTCAGCCACTTTGTGGATTTCCGTAGATTAATATAATCTTTTATATATTATTACTCCTTTCTGCTTCTATTAGATGTTGTTTTCTAAAAAAAAAACAAACAAAAAGAATACCCTTCCATGTCTTCATGTAAACTCTAAATATTTGAAGGGATGGGAAGATACAAGCACTTTACCAGATGTCTTGAATATCCTTATAATTTGATCACCTGGGGTCCCAATCTTTTTCTTCTTCATCCTTTATCTTCCTAATTCTTGGCAGAGCATGTATGCCTAATTAATACAGACAGGTGTGCACACACATGGACATAGTGTTATACCTCATGTGAATTTCCATATGATGAAAAATAAGAAATAAAATGAAAAGAACACCCTTCTATATCTTCATGTAAGCATTATGAGTTAGTTTTATTTTTTGTTCTTTTTATAAATGTGGACCTCAACTGTATGGCTTTCCTATTTTCAGTATTGAATCAGGATAGCATTCTGTCCAACTATTATAATAAACATTTATATATGAGTTAGGGTAGCCTAATAGCTATAACAAATATATTCCAAAATACAGTATGAGTTCAACACATTAAAAACTTATAGGCAGGGGTCGGCCCCATGGCTGAGTGGTTAAGTTCATGCGCTGTGCTGTAGTGGCCCAGGGTTTCACTGGTTCGGATCCTTGGCACAGACATGGCACCACTCGTCAGGCCACACTGAGGCAGCATCCCACATGCCACAACTAGAAGGGCCCACAACTAAAATATGCAACTATGCACTGGGGGGGCTTTGTGGAGAAAAAGCAAAAAGAAAGAAAAAAAAAAGGAAGATTGGCAACAGTTGTTAGCTCAAGTGCCAATCTTTTTCTTCTTTTTTTGAGGAAGATTAACCCTGAGCTAACATCTGCTGCCAATCCTCTTCTTTTTGCTGAGGAAGACTGGCCCTGAGCTAACATCCATGCCCATCTTCCTCTACTTTATATGTGGGACGCCTACCACAGCATGGCTTGCCAAGCGGTGCCATGTCCGCAATCAGGATCCAAACCGGCAAACCCCAGGCTGCTGAAGTGGAACATGCGCACTTAACCTCTGTGCCACCTGGCCGGCCCCTCAGGTCCCAATCTTTAAGGAAAAAAAAAAAGCATTAGGCAGGTGAACAGTGGGACTGACCTCCTCATGCAAAATGAAGTCTCAATTCCAGGCCACTGGAGAGGGGCGATGAGCATGGAGGAACATACATGAGAAGTTTTATCTCATTTTCAGGCCTGTAAGTGGCATGAACCACTTTTGCTCCCAATCCTTTGCTGGCACTCAGTTACATGACCATGCCTATTTGCAAAAAAGTTTGGTAAATGCCTACCAGTATGACCAGAAAGAAGATTAGAACATAGATTTGGGTCAGAAACCAGCAATCTCCACAACATAATCAGCTGAATCTAAACTTTTGAGATTAATTTGATGATACTTCTGTAGTCATATGACAAAGTTTTAAAAAATATTTTGCATTTGCCTAACTCTTTGTCAGTTATTGGATATGCAACTTGTAGCAATGTAGATTTCAGAACTAGACTTTCATTTTGTTTTCTCCAGTTCATTGGAGACGTTGCTTTGTGCAAGATAATATATGGTTCTACTTTCCCTTAGGTGGATCAACCTGGGAAAAGGCATCTGTAATGTGTCTCTTTAAGTGTATCCTTCCTGGATGTAATCATCTTCCTACAGGAATTACTAAACCCATAGTTGACCCAAGTAACGATACAACATGTATAAAACAAAATGTTTCCTTTAGGAAATGAACTAAGCCTATAGTTACTTATTTTTTTTTTAAAGTATCTTAGAAAAGCTTCCTTCTTTAAAGACATGTGTTTGCAAAGTAAGAGTTACAACTCATACTAACGAATGATGATATGTTATGATAAGATTCTCGGCAATGAATGGTTTCAGAGATTTTATTGGAAGATTCACCACTTTCTGTGTCCGTGTATTATTGACAAGTTGACTGCCATTGGACACTTTTGTTGAAGAGATACCAGCATTAGATAAGATTGCTTAGAGTATTTATAGTATCATTCTTTTATTTCATTAGTATATTCTAAGAAATTAGATTTGGCTTAAGAAAATGTCATTCAGAAGCATACAAATTATTCAGATAGAAAATAAAAATTATCTCCAGTTGGGATTGAAGTCAGACACTTCCTTTAAATTATGGAGTTATTATTAATGTTATAGAATAAGTACCCAAATCTATAAGTCTATTAAATTCGCCTTGCATTACCTCTATTTAGATAGAACTTGCGATACTGTCATATTCATCATTGTGGTCTGCAGTGTGATAATTAGCAATCCTACTTAATAATTCTCATATAGCCTTTCCCTTTTTATAGTGTACATTTTGTGCGTCTTAGATCTGCCTTCCCTCTGCCTCTCCTCAGTGCTAACCAAGAAATTCCAGAGCTTAGCCTTGGAAGTTAAAGGCTGCCCTATTAGTAAAAACAATCTCAGCAAATTAAGAAAGAGACTGTGTTCTGCCTTTACCTACAACTGCAGAATTGCAGATTCAGTTCTGCTCTAGTGGTAAATTAAGAACTCACAAATCTTACTGTCTTGTTCAGGTTAGGGGAAATATATAATCCTTTTATTTACTATTATTAAAACTGTCCTTTGAAGTATTATTTCAACATAGGATCCTTATGATATCAGGGCTTCTGAGAGCACAGCAATGCCCCGTGAAAGTAAAGCTTTACCCTCTAAAATGTCTGTAACACAGGTGAGTTGTCTTAGTAGATAACACTTTGTTTCCCTGGTAATATTTAAATTGACATTTCTCTTTTGGAAAGGTACCAATAAATACTTGTGAGATTTGTCAAACCACAAGATTGGTGACACTGTCCTCTTCTCTCTCATGCGTGGGAATAAAATGAGACTTGTGACTGTTAGATTTTTGATATAAACAAAAAGTCTGAGAATCTATCTCACTGAAAATAAAAACTTGATGACATCAGGAGCAATGCATATGGAGGCTCTCCTTATATCCTCCACTAATATCAGCAAGCCTCAGTCAGTCCACCAGACAATAAAATATATACATACTGAATAAGACTGGGATTACATCCTGCAATTGCAACTGCATGTAAAATTGTTGTATTCATGAATACATGTGAAAGAAGTAAATTGTAGCTTGGTATTCAATGCTTTTAATGATAGAGTCAAAGCTTAACTCATATTCTTCCTTAAGCTTCACGCATATTGGGGTCTTTGCTATTGTTAATATATGCTTCATCTTTTCTGGGCTACACTTCCTTGCTTAGGTTGTTCCTTTGCCTAGAATGCCCTTTCTCTGTTCTATTCCTTTTTTTATATCTTCCATAATTTAATGGCCATCTAAAAGGTCACCACCTTCCAAAAAAATTCCACTCTTCCTTGAACCTAAACTGAAGTAATCACGTTCTTCTCTGAATTCTCACAGTAATTAGAAATCTTAAAATAATCTACTCTGCATTATAATTATTTAATAGTTATATCTGTTATTATATTTAATCACCTTGAAACCATGATTGGTGTCTAAATTTTTTTTTAATCTTCTGCAAATCCTAGCAAAATATCTTGTACATCGAAGGAATTCAATCAAACGTTGAAAATATTATTTAATTTCAAAAATATATTTAATTTCAAAATAATATCCTGTTTGCATTAGGATGTTTTTCGACAGGCACGAAAATAATCTGCTACATAATAGCAAAGAAATCACAAAGTCTCATCGTATTCACTTGAAGCAGAAGATTACGTATCTCACTGATTCGTTATCATGGTAACCCTGGTTGTGTGTGGACGAAAACTAGACCTACGTTTGAGGCATCAGGCAGAAAGCAGTTGCTGCGCTGTCACAACTTATTGATTGAGATTCTACTTTGAATGCCTTGTAGCTTGTTTGTGAGCCTCTGAGAAGTTTTAAAAAGTGGGAGTCAGACTCAGGATTTTGCTTCCTTTTGCCTTTTTGATTAGTGTATAGCGAGAAAGAGTGATTCAATCTTAGCTCAGTGTTTTCAGGCAGCAGCTCATGAGTGGGAAGTTAAAAGAAAAGACAGACAAGAAGAAAGGGGATAGAAAGGAAGCAAGTGAATTTTAAACCTCAATTATACAAATTAAGTAGTTAACTGATAATGTTACCGTTCTTTGCTAGAGTCTATTTAGCTTGACCTGTGGATGAATGGATATTAGGAAAAATTAGAAAGAAGCTAATATTTATTAAATGGTTACCAAGAGCCAGGCACTCGGCTAAGTGATTTGCATGAATTATTTTATTCCATTTGAACAACAATTTGTGATATAGGTAGAATCATCATCCCCTTTCTGTTGATGAGGAAGTTGAGGCTTTAGGAATTTAAGTCCAGCTACAAGGTTAATAGCCAATCCAGGGCTCACATTTCAGTCCATCAACCCCCCAAGTCTATAATCTTTCCACTTTCACATGATGAATAAACTCAAGTATGATCTTAATATTGACATTTTCAAATATCTTTTTTTTTCTTACTTCTTTCTGACATTCTTTAATTGGGGAACTTCAATTCGCTGTCTAACTACATGCTCTAAACATTCTGAATAATTACATAATCAAGGCAAAATCCTAGGTCACAGAGTAAATAGCACTTTCTGAAATACTTTCCCCTCTGAGGAAGCACAATCAAGTTAAAGCAAAAATAGCACAAAGAGGCTTAGAGTCTGGTTGCAGAGTCAGGCTCAATGAAATTTAAAGAAAACCAGGAGATGGGGGAAAAGCCTCAAAGTGGGGCAGCTGAAAGAAGGCCAGATTCTCTAATCATCTCAGTAGATTAGAATTTTGCTATTGAGAAGAGTCAGAGGGTCACCCTATTGAGACTCTCTTCAAACACATTTCCTCCCCCAGCTTCAAACTTGCTCTGTATATGAGATGTTTGAATAACTCTTTGAACCTACGCATTTCTCAGCAGAACATAGGAAAAGAACTGATTAGAAATTTAAATTTCAGAAAATTCAAAATTACAAAAGATAAATTTCTTCCCAAAATACTGTGCAGTGGCTTCCAGTGAGTCTTATCATGCCCCTTACAAAGGGTAACTGCACTGACATCCACACAAGAATGGACTGTTTGAAAACATCCAGAATGCTTGGACAAGCGAGAATGAGTAAAGAGAAAAATTACATGTCAATTCTCAATTATGCAACGCCCCTGTATGCACTCAGTAACTTTTATTGAATTAACTATCTTATTAATCTTTTGCACATCCAGCAGAAGGTAGGAAGGGTCAGTTTGTTAATGTTTTTTACGGGAGGTCCACTAAGTTCAGAGTATTGCAGTGAACTCTGTACAGAATACATGAGCATGGGAGACAGACTCCTGGACTTTAAGCATCTTTCAATGCAATGGAAAAACAAATAAGTACACAGAAATGTGCTCATTTCTATAATCAGAGCCCTCTGACATGGCACACAAATGTGTTATCATCTGTAGGAAATGTACCAGACAGCATATCTGTCTTATCTGTACTACAAACACATGGCCTCTGTTCTGTGCTAACCACTTCAGACACGTCAGTGTTACAGACAGCACACACTTTGTTGTAATTACTCATTTGGCTTTCTTCCTCAAATACTGTAAGTTCAAGAATGAACGAACTATATTTCTACCTCGTAATGTATAAAGTGGTGCTTTATATAAATTATAGGTGCTCAATAACAATTTTTGAATGAATGACAAAAAATGAATAGAATGTTTTCTGAGTAACTTAGACATGTTCACAATCACCTCAAATTTTGCCCTTTTTAAAACAAATCCTTTTCTTTTAACCATGTTAGCTGCTCTTGGCTGATAAGTGATAGAGTTTCTTATATAATAAAGATTATTAAATGACTACTTCTCAAAGAAAAAATTGTAAAATGAGGGTCAATTTGATTTGGAGAACTTCCCAATCCACCTTTATTCACCAAAATTCCGCTTTGTGGTACCACTTCAGGGTCACACCTCATTCATTCTTTTCACATATGTACATTAAACACCCATTTAAGGGCTAGAAGTAGAATAGCACACTAACACCTCATTCTCCGGGAATTTACAGTCTAGAGATAGAAAAATAAATAAGAGCAATGAATGAAAATTACAAACCATGGTTAAATGCTAAAGTAAAGCAACATAGTGAGAGAAAATCCTGATCTAGTCCCACATAGGGATCAGGATTATCAAGGCCAAATTCTAGACCTTTCAATTAACTGTCCTCATTCCAACAGGCAATTGAACCATCTCTTCAAGGCTGACTGCTCAGTATTCAGACTGAAATTACCCTCTGTCTCATCTGATGACTTGGTTTTTACTAACACATAACAGCACTTAGGTAGTCTATCTCAAAAAGTAGTCCAGCCTAAGGTAAAAGCTAAACATTTAAATTCAATAGCCCATCACAGAAAGTCAAACAGAATTACTACAGTTGAAGCCTGGCAATCTGAATTTTAACAGGTTCTTCAAGTAGGTTTCATGCATACTAAAGTTAGATCCACTACCTTATGCTGACCTTGCTCACACCTCTGAGTTTCACACCTGGTTGTTTTAGCTGAAACTCTTCTGTTCTGAATTCAACTCAAATATGGATTTTCAATTAATTATTTTTTAACAAGGTGTCATATAAATTCAATAGGAAATCATGAAGTAAAAGCCATGAGAGGCACTTTGAAAGACACAACAGAGAAAGTTCAGTCATTCTCATCAAAGAATATAATATTAAATAGCATGGATAATTCCTTCTGACAGAAATCACTTTTCCAAAAGAAAATATAAACTCTATTTGGCAGCAACATTCTTTGAAGTTTTCAGTGAATCTCAAAGTAACCTTAATATATTTGATTTTATGTCTTACAGCCTAGGCACGAACTGACATAAATTAAGACACACAGTAAGTAAAGAAGGGTGCTAACACACAGCAATATTTTTAGTGATACAAAACTGGAACTGGATTTGGAATATGCAGCCCTGGTGTTAACTCTACCATTGACTTTTTTATATTAGGTAGATCTTTTAAGCTTTCTGAGCATGAAGTTCCCTAATTTTTGATATTTGGACAACAGTACAGATACCACACTTGTAGGATGAAGAATCAAATTGAAAAAAGAGCATAAAGTGTATAAGCTTGGAAGTGTTATTTAAATGTATAATTTGAATAATAATCATTGTCACAAATATTTACTTTCAATGTCAAACACCTGGGAATTATAACAGAATATTTAGGGAGTCTCTGTTGATTAACTGTATTAGAAACTAAGCCCAGGAAACAGAAATTATGTTATATGTCTCTCTTACATTGCCAAAATAGTTGCTAAGTGTTTAGTACACTTTAAGTACTCAATTTCTTCAATTGCTTCAAAAAGAAAATACGGGAGCTTCTGTTTCTCAAGGAGAGGGCACTAACATGAACTGGATCCCTTCCATAAAACCAATATGGGATATGACTCAAAAGTGAGAAGGTTTGTGGATGTTGAACCATCCCTGCATCCCTGGAATAAATATGCAAATCAATCAATGTGACACACCACATTAACAAAATGAAGAATAGAAATCATATGATTATCTCAATAAACACAGAGAAAGCATCTGATGAGATCCAACATCCATTTACAATAAAAACTCTCAATAAAATGGATATAGAGGGAAAGTACCTCAACATAATAAAGGCCAAATATGACAAACCCACAGACAGTATCATACTCAATGGTGAAAAATTGAAAGCTATTTCTCTAAGAAAAAGAATAAAGATGCCCACTCTCACCACTCTTATTCAAGATAGTATTGGAAGTTTTAGCCAGAGCAATCAGGCAAGAAAAAGAAATAAAGGCATCCAAATTGGAAAGGAAGAAGTAAAACTGTCACTATTTGTGGATGACATGATTCTATACGTAGCAAAACCTAAAGAATCCACAAAAAACTATTAGAAATAATGGATGAATAAAGTTTCAGGGTACAAAATCAACATACAAAAATCAGTTGAATCTCTTTACACTAATAATGGACTAGCACAAAGCGAAAAAGAATACAATCTCATTACAATTGCAACAAAAAGAATAAAATACCTGGGAATAAATTTAACCAAGGAGGTGAAAGACCTATACACTGAAAACTATAAGACACAATTGAAAGAAATTGAAGACGACATAAAAAAATGGAAAGATATTCCATGCTCATGGATTGGAAGAATAAACATAGTTAGAATGTCCATATACCTAAAGTAACTTACAGATTCAATGCAATCCCCATCACAACTTCAATGACATTCTTCATGGAAACAGAACAAAGAATCCTAAAATATATATAGAACAACAAAAGACTCCAAATAGACAAAGTAATCCTGAGAAAAAAGAACAAAACTGGAGGCATCATACTCCCTGAATTCAAAATATACTACAAAGATATAGTAATCAAAACAGCACAGCACTGGCACAAAAACAGACACACAGATCAATGGAACAGAACTGAGAGCCCAGAAATAAAACCACACATCTACAGACAGCTAATCCTTGACAAAAGAGCCAAGAACATACAATAGCGAAAAGAAAGTCTCTTTAATAAATGGTGTTAGGAAAACTGGACAGCTACACACAAAAGAAGGAGAGTACATATGAATGCTATATAATGTTATAACCCAAAGTTACTGCAATTAAAAAAATTTTCAAAAACATTTCACAAGCAATGGGAGAGAGGAACTGGGAATAGACTGTTATAAGGTTCTCACACTGCACATGAAGTGGCACAGTGTATTTAAGGTGGACATAGATTATTTTTAAATGTAAACTGTGGGATGCTAGAGTTAAAAAATTTAAAAAGAAAGAAAGAGAGAGAAGGAGGAAGGGAGGGAGTGGAGGAGAAATAAATAAAAAGAGGTAAAATGAAACAAAGAACAAATATAATGAATAGAAAGCAGCACAATGGTAGATTTTAATCCAACTATATGGAGAAACATTTGAAATATGAATAGTTGAAACAAACCAGTTAAATGACAGAGATTGTTGGGTTGGATTAAAAAGCAAGACCCACTGTATGTTGTCTAATGAAAGCCACTTTAAATATAAAGCCTTAGATAAGCTAAAACTAAAAGGATGGAGAAATGTATACCATGAAAACAAAAAATAAAAGAAACCTGTTATAGCATTATTAATTTCAAAGTAGTCTTCAGAACAAGGGAGTACCTGATATAAAAAGGGATATTACATAATTACAAAGGGGTCAATTCTCTGAGAAGACAAGACAATTGTAAATGTGTAAGAACGTAACAAAAGAAATTTCAAAATGTATGAGGCAAAGACTGATAGAACTGAAAGGAGAAATTTACAAATCCACATTTTATACTCGGAAATTTCAACACTCTTCTCTCAATAATAGATAGAAAAATGAATCAGGGAATCTCTAAGTATATAAATAACTTGAATAGTACTATGAACCATTTATAAAATAATCCACCCAACAATAGCAGAATACACATTTTTCTCAAGTGCATATGAAGCTTTCAAAAAAAAATATATCATACCCCAGACGAAATGTTAAACTTTAACACATTTTTTAAAATATAAATAAAATAAAGTACATTTTCAGACTATAAGGGAATTAAACTTAAAATTAATAATAAAGGATATCTGGAAAATCCCTAATGTTTGGAAATTAAACAACTCATTCCTAAATAACTCATGAACAAGAAAGGAATTCTAAAGGGACTTTTTTAAATGATCAACTAAAACATAATAAAAATATCACATACAAAAATATGTGGGATGTAGCTAAAGCAGTGATTAGACAGAAATTTATAGCATTAACTCACATGTTAAAAAAGATGCAAAATTAGCAACCTAAGCTTCCACCTTAAGAAACTAAAGAAAGAAGAGCAAATTAAATAGAAAGCAAGCAGAAGAAAGGAAAATATAAAGATTAGAGCAGAAATCAGTGAAATGAAAGCAGCAAACAAGAGAGAAAAATCAAAGACCCATGTATGCGTTCTTTGGAAAATTAGTAAAATAGACAATCCTGTTGCAAGATTGATAAAAAAAAAAAAAAAAAAAAGAGCGAAGACACATATCACCAACATCAAAAATGAAGGAAGGGACATCACTACTGATACCACAGATATCCAGAAGATAACAAGGAAATATTGAAAAACTCTATAGACAGAAAGCCAACAGCTTCAATAAAATTGACCAATTCCTTAAAATATACAAACTATCAAAGTCACTAAAAGAAATATAAATATATAGAGAGAGCGAGAGAGAGCGAGAGGGCAAGAGAGAGAGAGAGGGAGATTTTAAACAATTGGCTCACGTGATTGCAGAGGCTGGCAAGTCCAAGATTTGCAGGGTAAGCAGGCAGGTGGAGACTCAGGCAAGAGTTGGTGCTGTGGCTCAAGTCTGAAAGCAGTTTGAAGGCATATTCCCCTCTTCCTTGGAGGACCTCAGTCTTTTTCCTCTTAAGGACTTCAGTTGATTGAATGAACCCACATTATGAAGTGTAATCTGTTTTAGTCAAAGTCTAATGATTTAAATGTTAATATCATATAAAAAATACGCTCACAGAGACATTCAGACTGGTGTCTGATTAAGTATCCGGATACCATAGCTTGGCCAAGTTAACAGAAAAAATTAATCACCACAATATGTACACTGAAAACACAAAACACTAATGAAAGATATTGAAGAAGCTCTAAATAAATGGAGAACTATAGCACGTACTTGGATTGGAAGGCTCAACATTAAGACATAAGTTCTACCAAAATTGATCTACAAATTGAATGCAATCTCAGCCAAATCACAGAAAGCATTGTAGATTTTGTCCAGCTAATTCTAAAATTCACATAAAAAGGTAAAGGAACTAGACTAACCAAATATTCCTGAAGGAGAACAAGGTTAGAAGAATCACTCCCCATTTTAAGACAACTTATAAAACTAAAGTAATTAAGACAGTGTGGTATTGGCAAAAGGACAAACAGATTAGTGGAGTAGAATAAAAAGCCTAGAAACAGACCCATATGAATATAGTCAACTGATTTTTTATAAAGGTGCAAAGGCAAATTAATGAAAAAAGGTCTTTTTTTTTTTTTGAGGAAGATTAGCCCTGAGCTAACTGCTGCCAATCCTCCTCTTTTTGCTGAGGAAGACTGGCTCTGAGCTAACATCTGCTCCCATCTTCCTCTACTTTTTTATATGTAGGACACCTACCACAGCATGGCTTGCCTAGTGGTGCCATGTCCACACCCGGGATCCGAACCGGCGAAACCCAGGCCGCCAAAGTGAACATGCACATTTAACCACTGTGCCACTGGGACAGGCCCCCCCAAAAAAGGAGAGTCTTTTAAACATATATTGCTGGAACAGCTGGACATCCTTATTCCAAAAAATGAACTTCAACATACACCTCATATCTTATGTGAAAATTAACTCATAATGAGTCATAGGTGTAAATTCAAAACATAAAACAATAACATTTCTAGGAAAAAACAAGGAAAAGAAAATCTATAAGACTTCAGGTTTGGTAACAAGTAGTTTTATATGACACCAAAAGCAACAGACATAAAAGATAAAAACTTGGTAATAATGACTTCATCAAAATTTAAAATGTGCTTTTGCAAAGGACACTATTAATAGAATAAAGAGAGAAGTTACATACTGGAAGAAAATATTTGCAAATCATTTAGCTGATAAAAGATTTGCATGCAGACTATGTGAAAACCTCTTAAAACGTAGTAATAAGGAAGAAACTGCACAAGAACAAAAAAGAAGCAAAAAGATCTGAAGAGACACTTGAGCAAAGTAGTTATACAGGTGGTAAATAAGCACAGAAAACAACTTCTCATCATCCTTAGACATTAGGAAAACACAAACTTAAAACCACACCAAGGCATTATTAGAATGGCTAAAATTAAAACAAATGAACAAACCCTGAAAACTCAAAATCTGGGGAAGATGTGAAGCAACAGGAAGTCTCCTTCATTGATGGTGGGAATTCAAGATGATACAGCCACTTTGGAAAACAGTTTGGCAGGTTCTTATAAAGCTTAACATATACATACCATATGACCTAGCAAGTGTTAGGCTAAATAATAGAAAATCATTATGGATATGAGAGACTTGAAAAACTCTATTAATCAACTTGATCTAATTGACATTTATGGAACACTTCACCCAATCATTCAATTAGATAGAACATGCGTTGGACCATAAAATTAGTCACAGCAAATTTAAAGGGCTTGAATCACAAAGATTATATTCTATAACCACAACATGAATAACTTCAAATTATAGAAAAGGTAACACATTACTGGGTAAAAAAAAGTTCCAAGTTAAAGAATGACATATCAAAATTTTTGAGATGCACCTAAAACAGTTTAGAAGAAAATTTTAGCTTAAATGGTATAAAATCAATGACATAAGTTTGTAGCTTGAAAAGTTAAAAAACGATTGCTAATTAAGTCCAAAGCAATTAGATGCAGAGAAGTAATAAAGGTAAAGGTAGGAATAAATAAAATAGGAAAATAGAAGACAAAATAAATGAAATCAAAAAAAAACTGGTTCATTCAAAAGATCAATAACATTGCAAAACATCTAGACTGATCAAAAAAACAGAAGACACAAACTACTAATAACAGAAACAAAAGAGAAGTAGCACTACAGATATTAAAAGAATAAGAGAATGTTATTAATAGCTTTATACCAATAAACTCAACAATTTAGATAAAACAGAAATATTCCCTAAAAATACAAATTATCAAAACTGATCCAAGAAGAGATAGTAAAACTAAGTAGCCCTATATACGCTAGAGAAAGTGTATTTCAACTATAAACCTCCCCACAAAGACTACTCTACGCCATATAGCTTTACTGAAAATTTTACCAAATGTATAAGAAAGAAAGAATAATAATCCCACAGAAACAATTTTACAATAGAGAGAATACATCACAACTCATTCGTTGAGTTCAGCATTACCCTGAAACTAAAATTAGACTAAGACATTACTAGATAAGAAAACTACATAAAAATCAACATTAAAATACATAACAATATGTTAGTCAATCAAATCCAAAAATATATAAAAAGGAAAATAAATCATTTCTAAGTGGATATTACCTCACAACTGGAAGTGGTTTTAATTTAATGTAATGCAATGCACAATAACAGACTAAAGTGGAAAAATAAAATAAAATTCATTTCAATAAAGGAAGGAAAAGCTATCAGACTGGGTGAGCTCCAGAATCTGTGTATAAATTCTGCACATAAACTCTCTGGTTAATTGCTAAATTTCAGGATCAGGTAAGAAGCCCAGGATGAAGATAAAAGAGGAAGAAAGAATGAGGATGAAGGAGGAGAAGGAAGAGGAAAAGAAGCAGAGGAGGAGAGAAGGAGGGGGAAGCAGCAACAGCAGCTGGAAGGTGAAAAAAAATCAGTAGAAACATCAGCTGCTGAATGTTGCAGAAGAAATAAATTTCACAATTTGAGTCCAGACAAGTTAACTTATGAGGAAAAAGAGAAGAACAAAATAATAATAATATTAATAATAGAAAGAAAAAATCAGTTTCTGAGTTGCTAAAACAAATTATCTATGATGTGCACTTTTCCACCAAAAATTACTAGACAAGCAACAAAGTAAAAATAAAAACAAGAAACTGTGATCTCTTTTTATGAAATAATCAATTAATAGAATCTGACTCTGAATGGCCACAGATGCTGGATATACTAGGCAAAGAATTGAAAGCAACTATTAAAAATATGTTCAGGGGCTGGCCCTGTGATATAGTGGTTACGTTTGTGTGCTCCACTTTCATGGCCTGGGGTTCACTGGTTTGGATCCTAGGCCTGGATCTAGCACCATACATCAAGCCACATTGAGGCAGCATTGCACAGAAAAGAACTAGAAGGACCCACAAGTAGGATATGCAACTATGTCCTGGGGCTTTGGGGAGAAAACAAAAAAAACAGAGGAAGATTGGCAACAGATGTTAGCTCAGGGCCAATCTTCCTCACCAAGAAAAAAAGAAGTTCAAATAATTAAAGGGAAACATTTGAAACTTAAAGGAAAACACAATTCAATGTGTGAACAGATTGGGAATCTTAGCACAGAAACAGAAACTATAAAAAAGAATGAAATGGAAATTTTGGATCTGACAAGTACAATAACAGAAATATAAAATCTACTAAACGGGATCAACATCAGTTTTAGGATAGAAGAAAGAAGAATCAATGAATTTGAAAGGAGATCAATGGAATGAATAAAGACTGAAGAAAAATGAATAAAGGCTCAAAGATTTGTGGGATAATATCAAATGATTCAATGCACCTGTCACTGGAGTTCCAAGAAAGTAGAGACAAAAAGTGAAAGAAAACAATATTTGAAGAAATAAGGGCTGTAATCTTCCCAAATTTAGCATAAAGGAAAAAAAGAGAGAAGAAAAAGAAACATTACCTTGCAGATCTAAGTTTAAGAAATATCCAGTAGAACAAACATAAAGAAAATCACACTCAGGTACTTCATAGTGAACTTCTGAAAACTACAGATAAAGAGAAAATCTTGGAAGCAGCAGAAAAATAACACCTTACATAGATGTTAACAATGATACAATCAATGGTGGATTTTATATCACAAACAGCAGAGCCAGAAGACAACAGAATGGCATGTCCAAAGTACAGGACAAAAAAACCCCACTTCAGTTAAGAATCAATCTATATCCAGTGAAACTACCCTTCAAAAATGAAGTCAAAATAAATTTTTTTTTTTAAAAAATGAGCTATTAATAGCAGATTTGCCCTAAAAGAAATGCTAAAGGAAGTCTGGAGGATTAAAGAGAAATGATACCAAATAGCAGCTCAGATATTTAGGAAGCAGAGAAACTGTATATATATGTATATGTAGATATCTATGTGTGTATATATCTGTGTATGTGTATATATGCACGTATATATGTATGTATATACACACAGACATATATATACACACATTTTCTTCTTTTAATTTCTTTCAAAACACAAAATGCACATATTGCATTATCCCATTTATATAACATTCCAGAAGAAGTAAACCTAATCCTTAGGGACAGAAAACAGATCCGCTTGCCTGAGTTGGGGATCAAAGGCAGAAACTGACTGCAAAGGGTCACAATGCAACTTTCAAGGGTGATTGAAATTTTCTACAACTTGACTGTGGTGATGAGCCACAGACGTATACATTTGTCAAAACTTATCAAACTGTATCTTTAACACGGATGCATTTTATATATATAAATTATACTTTATTAAATTTGATTAAGAAAGACAAAGTAAAAGACTAATGATTTTGACAAAATATAGGTAAGAATTTCTGTTCAATGAAGACTACTACGAGCAAAGTTAAATAGAAGATTAAAGACTAGAAGGGATGTGTGTAATGTCTGAAACTAATAAAGTATTAATCCGGAATATAAAAGAAACTCCTGAAAATCAACAAGGGAATGACAGGAAACCCAAGAGAAAGAGTGGAAAAAGGCTGCATCTCTGAAAAAGGGCTCATCTTCACTACTAAAGTAACACAAATTTCAAACTGTCAGTTTTCAAATTGACAAAAATCAGAAAGTTCGATATTACCAAATGTTAGAAAGTATAAGGGTGAAATTAAGCTGCCAGGTTTTGCAGCTAGACCTGTAAAGCGATTCAGCCATTCTGCAAAGCAATCAGGAAGTACTTAGTGAAATTATATGTGCAGGTAACCTAGAAAACCCTCCTCTGGTAACACAAAATGTCAATCATAGGAGACAAGATGAGTACAATGTGGTATATGCATGAGATGGAACTCAAGGCAACACTCTGAAGAATAAAAGTAGATGTACAGAGTAGACTTAATAAATAATAAAAAAATAGTGTTGAATAGAAAACCTATTAAACAGAATAAGATGATTCAAAATGATTTATGCAAATTAAAAATAACACATGCACACATCTAGACAGACTAACACGATCTAATTTTCAAAGATACACTTAAGTCAATGTCTAATATGAACAGGAAGGGAGAGGAATGCCAGTAGAGATGAGGAATCAAGTAAAAGAGGTAAGTATGAAAAAATAAAAGGAGAGAGGCCTTGCACAGACTGGTATCAGAGAGGTATAATGAATTCTCTGCACACAAAGTAAAAGTGTATTTGCGTATGTTCATGCTTCGCAACACTTTTGTAATGTTGTGTCCATATCCTTATATCTAAGCTATCGCTCCTTTCTCAAATGATAGCCTAGACTTTGAAGACAACAGCAGTATTCCAGGCATGTGCTTTGGATTACTGTCTTTCTGTATAGCACAATGGATACAGCATTCCTTGGGGAACATCAAAGAATCATTTTATCAGAACTTTTTCCTTCTAAAGAGAATATATTTATTTTTCACGGTGTGTGACATACTGCTAAGACTCCTCTTGTTTTAAATTGAAAAATATGTCAAGTTTCGTGATTCAGTTTAGTTGAACCTTATGAAGTAATAACATCTCCCGCTTTGTAACAAGCGTTTGCTGATGGTGGAAGAAGGCATCTTACCTTGTCTAAGAACAATCTATTTACAAATCCCTTGAAGATCTATTTTCTACCTCAACTCACACCCATTTTTACTCTTTTCCAAAAACTGTTGATACTTTTATTTCAGGTAAAATCCTATTAGTAATAGTTTATGAAAGAGTGTCATCATGAAGCTCTCTCTAGTGGACGAGAGAAGACAAATATAACGATAAGGAAAGCGTGTGTCTTAAATGACATTCCATCCCTTAAAGGACGAAGAAATTATTCAAGAAGTGGGTCAGAGAAGCATTGTGGAAGAAATAACATTTGAGCTGGACCTTGAAGTTAGGGAGAATTCAGAACTTGTGAGGTGGAGGGGCAGATATTCCAGGTAAAGAGAACGAAGGGCAGCAGGAGAACAAAGAGCAGGTCAAGGAACTGCAGGCATCTCTGTCGACACAGTACATCGTACCACGTGTGCAGCCACACGGACTAAGGCAGCAAAACTCAGTTGAAGGGCATATCGTGGATAAAGAATCTGAACTCTATTAATACAGTTTGGGTAAAAGGCAATGGCACATTAGAAACAAGTCTGGAACATTAAACAGCTGCACGGGAAGAGCTTGGAGAAGAAATGAAATGGGGAGATTGGGTAGAAAGTTATGAGAATTTTCCTATTAAGAGATAATGAGAGTCTGAAATAGGGGAGATGCTATAAAAATGGAGAGAAGAGGAATAAACGTGTACAGGCAAGATTTTCTAGGAAACAGAAATCAATTGGGTGAGGGAGATAATAAATAAGTTAAAATGAATGATTTTTTTGGTCTAGGTGATGGGTAGTATACTTTATTCATAAATAAGAACAGGGAAAAGGAGGAAAAGCAAGTGTGAAATAATCATAAATATATATATTGGTCTCTGCTCCAGGTTCCTGCTAATATTTGACCTTTGACCCCAGTTCCTAACACAGAACTCCTAAATCCTCTGGAATTTCGGATTGATAGGAGTGTCTGACACAGAGCTCCTAAATCCCTTGGAACTTCCGGGGTGACATAAACATCTTTTGTTTAAATAAGGTGACTCTCAGTGGCTCCTGGATGGGGGCTGATCACTAGAAAGATCAAGCCATGATCAGAAGCTTAGAACTTTCAACCCCACCTCTCATTCTCTGAAGAGGGGAGAGAGGCTGGAAATTGAGTTAATAATTGATCATGCTCACATGATGAAGTCTCCATAAAAATACCAAAATACAGGGTTCAGAGAACTTCCAGGTTTGTGAATACATTCAACATGCAGGGAGGGTGGCACAGCCCAATACCACAGTCACCGAAGCTCCTGTACTTGGGACCCTTCCAGATCTTGCTTTGGGTATCTCTTAATCTGGCTGTTCATTTGTATTCTTTAAAATATCCTTTATAATAAATCAGCAATAGTAAGTAAACTGTTTTTCTGGGTTCTGTGAGACACTCTAGCAAATTATCAAACATGATGAGGGTATCATGGGAACCTCTGATTTGTAGCCAAGTCAGACAGAAGTTGTGGGTAACCTAGGGACCTACTACTTGTAACTGGCTTCTGAAGTTGGGGGCAGTCTTGTGGGACTGAGTCCTTAACCTGTGGGGTCTGTGCTAACTCCAGTTAGTGTCGAAATTGAATTGAATTGCAGGACACCATGCTGATGTTGGAGAATTGCTTAATGTGGGGGAAAAAACCCAGATAATCGCTGGCCAGAGCAGTATTAGAGTGAAAAAGAAACAGGAGAGTCTTTCCTTTCCAGACATCAGGTTTAGCAGAAGATAAGAAAATGTATGCTGGACATAATAAGTTTGAAGAGTCTAAGTATCTTTAGAGGGAAATGTTCAAAGGTCAATTGTATTAGTAAAGGTAATGTTAGCTGCTGTAACAGAAAAACCTTGAAATATAAGTGGCTTAACACAATACATGTTTATTTCTTGCTTGTGTAAAGCCTAGTAAGAGTGTAGGAGAGGGAAGAGAGTCTATGCCATAGAAATTTAGCAGTGTTGGCTGAAAAGTTTCTACCATCTTTAACATCTGGCTTCCAATGTTTCTCTGGGCACTGGGAGGCATATTCTTAAAGCAGAATTCATAAGAAAAGATGGCATTCCAAAGGAGAAAGTACAAGAAGAGTAGAGTTAAAATATGGGCTCCTAGAGGTCATATACTTTTTGAACTAGGATTTAGAAGGAGAAGCAAGACTCAGAACTCAGTGTCACTAAACCTAAGGAAAATGTTTCAAGAGAGAAGAAGCAATAAACCACACCAAATCAGAAGGGTACGAGAAGGAAGATGAACAGAGAGAAAAATTTATGGGAATTGATGACTACGAGACTATCACGTCACTTTATAACCATGTGAATTTAACAGTTCTGAGAACAAAAACCAATTGAGAAGGGATAAAGGATAAGCGAATTGTGAGAAACTCCAGTCCATGTAGATATTAATCTATAGACAATAGCAATTTAAGAAAAAAGAGAGGAGTGTGCACAACAATGTGAAGGTTGAAGACAAGGTTAGTTACAGGGAACGCTGTTCAGCTGGCAAATTGGAATTCCACGAAAATATTTTAAGCTTGAAAACAAAATCCAGTTCAAAAGAAGAGTATAAAGATGTAGCTATAAATTGTAGGGCTGATAAATGAGGTCACAAAGAGTTGGGAGAATAACTGGAGTAAAATGCTTAAGAAATCCAGAAAAAGCAACCAAATGGATAACAACAAAATCCTTACCAAAAAATATGTGAATTCTTCATGAAGAAAACATTAAAATTATTGAAAGATGAAAATGAAAATAAGGAAAGATATACATATTCTTGGGTAGATCATAAAGATGATAACATCATAAAGATGACAATTCTTCCTAAGTCAAACCATAAAGTAATATGATTCCAATTTAAAAATGCCAACAGGTTTTGTTTTGTTTTGTTTTGGAGAACTAGACATGCTGATTCTAGAGTTCAGATGGTAAAACAAACAAGCACAAAAAGATGGGAATTTTTTTTAAAAAGATAAAAAAGGAAATATATAGGAACAATACCCCTCTCAAATGTTAAAACATAGTTTCAGCTATAATAACTAAATCACTTTAGTGCTAAGCATGAATATATGATGTCAATAGCATAAAAAACTCTGAAAATAAACAACACATTTGGAAGATATGTATATGATAAAGGTGGCATTGCAATTTGCGTAAAAAAGATGGATTTTTCAATAAAAGATGTAAATTTGATTGCTTTGACCCATCTTTCTTTCACAGTATTTTATTCTAATTACTCTTCCAGCTCTTTTCTTCTTCACCTTGATTGTGACTTTGCCTCATCAGTCCAACAGGATGAATTCTCAATAAACCAAAGTTTTAAGTATATAAAATGAATGTGCATAAAATTACTAAAAGAAACCATGGTAAGTTTTCAAATAATCTCACCTAGAAGTCATTCTGTTCACCAAAAACTGACATAAAAACCTTAACTTCATTAAAAAACTCATGAATGGCAAAATCCTACAGGAATAATATCAAAAGACAAGCACATTGAGCAAACTAATGTCAGCTAATATCGCAGGCAATAGGCAAGCCTCGAATCTTTCAAAATATAATCCCTCAAAAGAAAAATAGGCAAGTATATAAACTGTTAATTCATAAAAATGGAAATACGAATGGTTCTCAAACATGAAAAAATTCTCAATCATAATAAGAGAAATAAAAGTCAAAAGTATACTGAGAACATCTTTTTTATCTAATAGATTAGCAAAAACTCAAAAATTTGCTAACATACTGTGTTGACGATAGTGTAAGGAAACGGGTGACCTTACATATTGCTGGTGGGAATGTGGGTGACAGTATAACAATAATACATGGAAAATTTGGAAGCATCTATCAAAATTACAAATGCACATATTTTTTACCTTCAGGTATCCTTGCGCACAGACACAATTATAGGAACAAAGCTATCTGTTGCAACCTTGTTTATAATAACAAAGTTAGCAAACCAAATGTTCCTCCAATTTGTAAATATCCTATGATAAAAACGGATTGCTTTCAAAATGAAAAAAATACAATAACTGTTCCAAGATACACAGACACATCACACACTCACTCATGCTATCAAGGTGAACCACTGGAGAATGGCAGTGGAACAAAGGTCTGATAGCTGCATTTTGGGACATGTAAGCACGCCTAGTCCTCTTAGTGACTTAGAAAAAGTGAAAGAAATAGTTTTCAATGGATAAAACTGACTGCATAGGCTGTAGCTTCTTAAAGAAAATCCAGCTATCAACCCAGCCTTAAATGCATTAGGTAATATAAGTCCATTTATATTTTAGGGCACAAGCTTTTTCAAGAGCCTTCGAAAATGTGTAAGGTCTGAAATATATAAATATATAGCAATGAGATTTTATATATGAGTATGTGTGTGTGCGATACCGTTTAACTCAGTGCCCAGGACAGAGTAAGTATTTAGTACCGCATTGCTGTGGTATACGTAGAACATGAGCTATAGATAAAGCTCTGTTTAGATCTACACTAATTTCAAAAAGCAGTATGCAGAATCAGGGTAAATTTCAAATGCTTTATTTTAGTCTATGTCAACCTCCTAACTCTTCTTTTACATTCTTTCTCCAGACCATCTAATGACCATGATGATGAAAATGTCAATCTCTCCATGATAAATTCAACTATTGAAAATTACTTTTAACTACTGAGATCTGAAACAGTCTTTTCTTCAATAAAACCATTAACTGAAAACTTCAGTTGTCTAGAATTTTCTATAGACATAAAATGGCAAATCACACACATAAAAAGCTGATATTAGAGAGTTCCACTACAAACAAATGCCCATACTTTTCCATTTTTACCCCCTCTGGAGTATTCTAGAATGAGAAATCTGCTTCAGAATAGAAGTTTCCAAATGCAAAGAAAGATCCAGTTATGACTGATATTGAGGGAGAGAAGATAAAGATAGCATTAGTTGAAGAAGATTTTCAACAATGACTGAGTCACAAAGGACATTCAGCTCAACTTTATCAAAGAGCCAATTAATTGGAATACTGTTCTCTAGGCATTCTGTTTAACCAAGTTTTTCCATATTGCAATTTAGTTATAGAAAATACCTTCTCTACAGTTTTCAAACATGCTGTTTCCTAATAGGTCATCTTTTCAGTAATGCCCACTATTAGTCATTTGGTTATCATTCTTTATTGGTACTTGAAGGTGACTGTGAATTTAGCAGCCAACCTTAGCTAGAAAAAGATTTGAAATTCTTTAAATCGTTCCTGGCTTCCAAATCATACTTCATTAATCTGCTCAGGACATTATAATATAACAAAATACCACAGACTGGTTTGCTTAAACAACAGAAATTTATTTCTCACAGTTCTGAAAGCTGGCAAGTCCAAGATCAAAGTTCTGGCAGGTTTGGTTCCCGGTGAGAGCTCGCTTCCTGGCTTGCAGTGTATCCTAGCTCACCATGCCCTCACATCCAACCCTAGCCTCTTCCTCTTCTACTAATTACAACTCTTACACTTCTAATACTAATCCCATTACAGGGGTTCCAGTGTCAATCATCTAAATTTAATTACCTCCCAAAGGTCCCACCTCCTCATACCATCACATAGGAGGTTAGGATTTCAACACATGAATTTGGAGGGAATACAAACATTTCAGTCCATAACACATACTTTGCAATTATATTTAATTTGAAGTCAAGGCAGACCTTAAACACATTTCTAAGTATCATCTCATTATAACAATTTTCACTGTGATAATTTTATTGAATATTTTAGACTGCTCTCATATACTGGGGCATCCGATTCACCTGGGGCAGGCTATGCAACATAAAAATGAGGTCCAATCCAAACATACAAGTATAGGTATAAATGAATGAAAATAATTAACTCAGTTTTTCTATAGAGGAAAACTGGCAGGAAAAGAAAATCTCTTCCTACATAAAGAATCTAATGAGGATATTGAAATGCTAAAAAAAAATCTCTTTAAATCAAACTCCTTTGCAAATTCATGACCAATTCTTAACCATTATACGTTCCTGATCTCTTTTGGAAATCTAATGCAATCTTCACATTCTATTCATCAAATATTAATGGCTCACTACAATCACACATTTGCTTATAAAAATCAAGACTTTATGATTTGGGGAACTGGATTCATCATCAGGATGAGATGGTACTCTCAGAAAGGTAATGACAATTAAGTATTCATGAAGGGTTTTTCTGTAACATTCTGCTTTATGTGTTCCTACACTGCCTCGTGCTGTTCGTTGCCACATTTCAGAAATACCAAAGAGCAAGGTAAGGTATGGAGAAGGATAATAATAATAATAAATCATAGCATAGACCCATAAATGAAGAGAGACACGGGAAGACTGAGGTTGAAATCACTGAAATTACTGTCAACAAAGAAGACATGGGTAAGGTGAACATGACTACTTACTGAATCCTGGTGGCCTAGAATGGAAATCCAGAAAACAGTATACTCTGTGAAAGTGCGTTCCTGTGTTTCACAGACGAAGTAAAGCAGCCTGCTTACTACAAGAGTTTCAAGAAAAATTCAGGCGAATTTACATATTCTAGGTCAACATCAAATTACGAAGGAAAGTTAAAAGGTATCTAGGTCACATCCCTATTCTATGGCACTTGACATCATGTGAAATAATTATGCTACCTCAGAGGTAGCACTTTCAAAGTGAAAAAAAATCATAAATGAACTACTTATATGTCTTACATTAGAAATAATTCAGATCATTTATAATATTGTTATACATTATTATATTATACTATAAGTGATCTATTTCATATATAAAAATATATAAAACACAAACAATATATAATACATATTTCAGAAAACCACTCTCAGTCAAATCTCATTAGATGAAGTAATTAGCATTCCTCATTAGAAGAAGAGTGCAGATGGAATACAGTCATAGAAGCCAAAATACCTGTTATCTATGTTAACTGTTCTCTGTTTTTTCAGGAAGACTGGACTTGTGCCATAGAAGAGTATCTATAATTCTCTGTCAGACCCTGGCTGTCATGCGTCAAAGCATAACTTGGTCCATTAATCCTGGGGGGAGTAAAAGTGAGGAGTATTTTGTGGTTGCACAAACATGACTAGATGCCTTATTGGTATTCACAGCTTCTCTCAAGTGTGTAGTCGACTGGAGATGGTCAGTCCTTATTATTCAAACCTGGCTCACTGGCTGCTTTCCTCTCCTTCATCTTCTGGGAAAACCCTGTGTCACAGTTAGAAGAAATGGTAATGTGCTCAAATTTCCTACTGTAGCTTATCCCGAGACCTGAGAATTCTGAATGGCATTTGGCACAAACTCAGGAATTTTACTCCACATTGATTTTGCATTTCCCAGAGCTTTTCTTTCATCAAATCTGTACCTAAAAAAAAATCAACTTAAAATCAAGCACTGAAATCAACACCAATGTCCCTGGACCCTCGTTTTGAATCAGGTTCTTTGAGCATTTAGTGCCTTTTCAAAATATCTACTGATTATAATTTTTATGCTTTATTTTGAGACCGTTTTCTCATTTTAATTCTTTGAGTCTCTGTGATTTTATAAATAATGCCCTTATTATGGTTTGCTTCTGGCTTTCCTCACAGACTTCGCAGAGAGTCCCGGAGTAGAGCAGCCTATTTTTGTGCTCTCTCGAGGAGGCTTGTTCCCCCGCCCTCCCTCATTGTGAGTTTGTTCCGGGCTGTCGGCTGCCTGATGTTTTGATGTCTCTCTCCATTAACTAACTCTTGCCTTTCAACCACTGAGCTTCAGTTTCTTGTTTACTGCCTTCCCTGTTACAGCTCTTGGCTTACTGCTTCAGTCTGTGTCAATAGAATCCTTGGCAACGTCCTGTGTCATTTCTTGCCCCTCCTCCTCCACACATTGCTTTTCACCAATCTAACTTTCCAAAGATAGCAGCAGTTCAAAGCATGGATTTTATCTCTGGCCTCCTAGACTGTGCTCATTTTAATTATTAGTAAGAGGCAACAAAGTTGACACACAAAAGTAGGTGACCACCCACACTGCGTTACTCTAAAGGCACAACGAATAAGTCCGGTCCAGGGTGTCTGAAATCCCAGATGAGAGATTCACTTTTCTGATTTTAAAACTTTTAATATTTTTAGGAGATCTTGCTCAAATTGCAGATACTCTCTTAAATTTTACCCTTAGGTTTGTCTACATATACTTCTCGTGGTGCTTACCATAGTATATATTCTATCTCATGTTGTATATTATAAGTAAATTTATGTTTCTGAGCCCCCATGAGACTGTAAGCCATGTGCATAAGAATGTGTTCCAGTTGTTGTATCTTACTGTCTAGAGTAGTATACAGTGACAGGAAGTCTAAATACGTGATCGTTGAGTTAACAATATAAAATATAGGTAGAAAGGTGAGAAACTTACACCATTAACTTTTAATGCATTCATTTTAACTGTAATGCTAACGAGTGTCAGGCAACTGAATCAGTTGATGCAACAGAAAACCCAGATAACAATTGCTTCAACAACATGGTGAATTTTTCTCATGTAATGAGAAGTCAAAGGAAGGAAACTGTGGTATTGATTTGGAAGTTCAAGGATGTCAACGCTAAAATCACAGCAACATTCCTGGCCTTTCAAGGTTGCAAGGTGGCTGCTCCAGTTTTAGTCATCATGTGTACCTTCCAGAAATGAGGAAGAAAGAAAGGGCCAAAAGGAAGATAAGGCAACATCTATATCAAGAAAGCACCACTTTCCCAGAAATTCCATCAGACTTCTGTTTATATTTCACTGGACAGAATTATAGCAGATTATCTCCCACAACAACAAAGAGGATAAGAAAATGACAGGCTAGTGGGGTTTTTTTCCCTTTTTTTTTTCCTTGCCTGCAACAATATTGGGACTCTGCAAAGAAGAAGGAGAAGAGAATGGATATTGAGTAAGCCACAGGAAATCTCTGTGACAGAGGGGCGGTGTGGTACACAGAGGAGTATACAAGTGTTGGGAGAAAGTCAACGTAAATGGAAGACACAGCAGATAAAGTCGACAGATGGCTGCCTCACCACCCTGCCCAGTAACGGCTGACAGAAGTCAGGCATTTGACCCGTCAGCTTTAAAGCCTGACTGAGGCATGGGTTTAAGGTGACTCCTAACACAATATCTTTCTATTTTTCATTCAGCCTCTTCATGGGCTTCAAAAATAAAGTTTTGCCAAGAACTTTCTATATATCTGGCACTTTGATACCTTGAGTAATCTAACATAATTCTCGCCCTCAGGTTGACCACCGTAAGCTGAACTTTGCGATAACAGAAGTGAGCATAGGGTCTTACAGCGGTCCACTGAAGAGGCACTCAACCCAGACTGGGTGTGTGCCTGTGGAGTGGGAGTTGAGTCAGGGAAGGATTGTCACAGAAGGAGAAAGTGGAGCTCACCAAATAAGTGAGGAAGGGTGTTACGAGCACAGAGAGTTACTGCATAAAGGCACAGGAAGGCAAAGAAAGTGAAAAGCATTCTGCGATTTGTAATTTTCTCAGTGGTGCAAAACACAGAATTCAAAGGGTGAGGACAATGGTAGTGAGACAAATTAGATGAGAGGTAAGCAAGAACCAAAGGGTCTTTTTGGACAATGAGACACTGAATGATTTTAAGCTGATTTTAGTTCTATACTTGAGGAAAATTATCCTGGTCCCACTGGGGACAGTTTATTGGAAATAGGTAACATTAGAGAGGGGGAATTCAGTTAAAGAACGATTCCAATTGTTTAAGCGAAATATATGAGAGCCTAACCCAAAACAATATTGGAGGATTTGGAAAAACAGGGATTGATTCCACAGACATTAAACAAGTCAAAGTTAAAGAACACACTCACCAAATGTGTGTGTGCACGTATGTGTGCCTCTGTGTGAGTGTGTATGTGTGTGTGTGATGGGCAGGAAGGGGTAACAAGTGTAGAGGTGGGGCAGAAATGAGGGTGGAAAGCTAAAAGAACTCCCACTCCTTCCCTCATTCATTGATTTAATAATGATGATTGAGCCAGTTTTCCTAAGGATAGTGTGTGTTTGGGGTAACGTGCTACCTTAGTAAGACAATAATAACATACACACCTATTCATATTAATGCCTACACATCTGACCCAAGCACAAGATGAGAAAACCTTAACAAGAAAATAGTCACTCAGCCATTGAGGAACCTAACTCTGTGCTCTTGAGTCATGGTTGAACAGCCTACTTCCTAGAGCAAATCTCAAGGACCAAAGGAATAGTATGAAGCACTAGATTTTAACCAAAGAACAGGCCTGTTCACAACGTGTTACTATGGTGAGTTATTTAGTAGCCTTTAAAATGACTTATTAACAAAATGAGAAACTTACTACATCGGCCTCTGAAGCAATTAAAGAATAAAATCTGTTTTCTAAAATATCAGGAAAAAATTCTTAAACCATAAGGAAAATGATGTGGCTTCACAAAGCTAATCCAAGTAATTAGATATTTAACTGAAATAGCAAGGCACATAGGAATAGATTATGGTCCAAGGTCCAGAGAAAACCAACGGAAATGGTGAGTTGAAAGCATGCAACAGTTTCTAAAATTAGCATTCTATTATCCTACCTCTGTATTATGCATAGAGGTGCGAGGTGCCTTAAGATTCATTAACCCCATAGTTCTTGTCACTGCTGTTACCAGCTCAACCAGGCCAATAACAAAAAGTCTCTTAACGCACTGCCTGGTTTGAAAAAATTGTATAGAAGAATAAGTGCCCAAAGTAATTCTGATTTCCAGACAAGAATTAAAAGATACACCTCCTCTTTTTTCAAAAGATTGGTTTCCTTTATGTTTGTGCATTGGAAGATTATCTGACCTTGAGGAAAATGAAATCAACAAATTAGCAGAAATGAATCAGTATCATTAAAACAAATATACAACATAGTGGATATGAGCTCATTTTAAGTCTGATAGACCTTTATGAGAATCTCGGCTTTTGCACTGATCAGGCTACTTAGCCTTGCTAAGCCTCATCAATGATATAGAAATAATAGCACCCAGTTCACAGAATTGTTGTGAGAAGTAAATGCTCATGAGGCGCCCACTCTAAATCTGGCGTACAGCAAGTCCTAAATACATGTTAATGTAAAGGGTGAATTAACATCCTGCAAAGCAGTCATTTGCATTCCCCTTTTACAGGAGAAGAGATTGAGGCTCTGAGAGAGACTCTCAGTGACATGTCCAAGGTCACAATGTTGGTAAATACGAGAACCAGGATTCAAACATACTATCTACTATGGTAGATAGCAGACTGCTCTCTATTTTTTTTTCATTCTACGTTTTAGAAGCTACTATCCTTTCAACAAGCCAGGACTTAACGTAAATATTGTGCTGAGCTTCAGGCTTCAGAATCAAATGAGAGAGGGAGCATATAGAAGAAATGAAAACAGACAGAGTCTATAGCAAACAACTCAGTTTTATAGCCCCATAAATGATCAAGTTTAGAATATAGAACCTATGAGAAATAGTTAAAACAATCAAGAAAATTTAATATGGAGAAGAGACAGTAGGGGGAAATATAGTTGCAATCATCAAATTTACAGAAACGTAGTTTAGAATATTATGGACACATCCGCTTTGCAAGGATGGTTTAATTATTCCCAAAGGACTAAAAATTAAATGTAAGGAAAAATGACAGTTACAAAATAGGTATTCTGCTGCCAATTCTGAAGGAAAATGTATGGGGGTGAGGGTGATTTCAGGGGCTAGAGCTCTGTTTATGATTCATGGATGAATTATTATGTTTATATTTGCAAGTTCTATACCAAACAGAGGGCTGCTGGATTGTAAGAGTATCTCAAAACTTGGATTATTTTTTTACATAATGGATATTTCATCTGAATTCTCATGTTTACATAATGGATATTTCATCTGAATTCTCATGTTTAACTATTAAAATGCTCCTAAGTGTACCAAAAAGAAACTGTTCACAGCAATTTGCCACTTAATAAAGTAATTACCAGCAAAGAATTTGATTATTCTCTAAAAATGTATCTCAGCATATAATTTCACACTTGCTCAATGATATATTAAGGTCATTATCTTGGATTGAAGAAGTTTAAGGATTAGATATTCCCAAATTCTACTTTCAGGCTGACCACTGATACCAAATATAATCCACAGAGAAGAGCAAGAAATAAATTAAATGCATATTTCTAGATAATTACACACCATATTGACCAAGTCAATCTAGCATACAAAGAAGGCCCATCACCACATAACAGCAAAATGAGATTTTAAAAACCATCTAAATTTCTCATAAACATATGATCATACAATCACACCAGGGGGCGCTCTTAACACTGAAATAATGGATGACATATTTTAAAACACGTGGTGGTCTCAGCTGGCCAAAACAAAGATTTCTCTAGGCATGTAGTACTTGTAACAAGTGCTTATCTCCTGAAAATGTGTGTTGGCAATACACACATTTTCTTCTGCATCCAACTGTTTTTGTTAATACTATCAAGTTAGTCTATCAAGTAAAACATTTTCTGCTGATAGGAAATATCTTATTTTGGAAACATTTGTCTAGTTAGAGTGGCATCTGTCTCTTATTTTATCTGTGGGTAGGCTGATTCTCAATAATAAACAGAGTAATTAAGAGTACATACAACTTTAAAAAATGGTTTCATTGTCAATTCTATGTTATTTTTTATAAAATTTCCTATCAGAACTTTAACTTTTCCCCCCTATAAAAAAGCGGTTATCTAAAATTGACACTCATAGAGAAATTCTAATCGGGGCAGTATGGGACTTTTCCATATTTTCTCATTACCTGGCAGGAACTCTGAAGCCTGGATGCTCTCCTCAGAACGTTCAAGATTCAGAATCCTAAAAATAGGATTAGAAAATTAGCATGGGGCTTCAACAAAATAGAAAAAATGCAAAAAGGTAAATGTGGTCTATATCACTCAGGTAAAGTCACCATATACTACTCCACCAACGGTAAATATTTTTATACAAATGACACCTGATTTAATGAACTTTAAGAAACAACTTAAAGTTGAAAAGAAAGAATCACAAAGTATGTGAAGAGGACATAGCTACCCATCTTCCTATAGTGGTAGAGAAGGAATCTGTAAACTTTTCTCAACCCATGTGGTTCAAATCATCCCCTCTTTTCTGCCAGCTCCCTCCATGAGTCACCATTTACTTGTGTCCCAGCTCAAAGAGATAGAGAGTTCTGGCCAAGGTACACCCCATATGTATGGAGAGTACGCACACCTCACATTTTTGCTGTGAGTTTAAGGAAGCAGGAATGGACCTCTTTACTGTTTACGCCTTAAACCAAATTCATCAGCAGGCTAATGTCTCAAATCCTTTTGAAGGCAACAAATTTTTCATTCTATAACAAGAGTAAGAGTTTAAAATAAAAATACACTTAGAGAAAATGATACATGTATTTAGTATTTTAGACCAAAGTGTATGTGAATGATAGGAAGTCATACCTACCCAGAAGTAGATTTTAACACAGTTTTCGAGGATGTAGGGAGAAGGAAGAAAAAAAGAATAGGATGAAAAGAGGACAGGCCACAGAGAAAACTCTGCAGGAAGAGTATGTTAGGAGAGGAATCAGGTAACTAGTATTACCTGCATTACTCCATCTTGATGTTTGGAGTGAAACAAATACTGAGAGGTTCATCAAGGCAAATGCAGCTTCATTTGGTGACAGGCAACATCTGACATAATCTAATCTGGCATATGGTAAAGCTGCATGGCTTTCCATCAATAGCAAAGTCAGAGAGCAGTGGTGTTGGGGTTCCATGTGGTCCATCCTATTAAAGGTAGGACCTGAGCCAGTTGCTAGAAAATGGAGATAGAGTTTACTTCCCACTAGGACTGGAATGGTTGCCAGAGAGCCACCAAGCGACTTATATTTTAGATCAAGTCTTAGTGCCACCTGAAGATAAGGATACTAACCAAGAAATGGCAAATTTAAAAAAAGGTTTGATAAACTGGATGTTGGATATGAGAGAACAGGAAGAGTCAAGGATGACGTAAAGGTTTTTGATGTGAGCAACTGAAAGGACAGACCCACCATTTAGTGGAAGTGAGAAACTATGGGAATAGCAGATTATTGGGGGAAATAATTATTTTGACTTTGGGTTTGTAAATTTTGAGATGCCTATTAGACATCACCAAGAGGGGCAATATAAAGTAATCGGTTGGCTATTTCAGTGTGGAGTTTAGAGAAAGAGATCAAGCTTTAAATATAAAACCGAGGGTTTTCCACTCACTGACAGTATTTAAACCATGAGATACAGGAGGAAGTGGAGTACAGACAGAAGAGAGAGGACAGACACTAGCCCTGGGGTGGGGAGACTCTTATGTGGCTCCATCATCCTTGCCTCCTGCTGGTCATGCCCTAGTATGGTTCCCATTCCTTAGAATGTGAGCAGGACCTGTAACTTGTTTCTAACCCATAGAAAATGTGACAGGATGCATATGAATTGCACTGTGTGATTACACTAGTAAATTATATAAGATTCTAGCACTCATCTTGCTGAAGTTTTTCACTTGCTAGCTGACTTTTGTGAAGCAAACAGCCATGTTGGGGAACCCACTTGGCAAAGAACTGAGGGCAGCCTCTAGAAACTGAGGGCAGCCTCTAGCTGGCATCTGGTAAGTTCTTCAGCCTACAGCCGACAAGAAAATGAAGCCCTCACTCCTTTGGCCTCAAGAAAATTTTGCCAACAACCTGAGTAAGCTTGGAAATAAATCTCTCTAGTCAAGCATTCAGATGCTACCCCGTGACACCCTGACTGCAGTCTTGCAGAAGACCTAGTTAAGATATGCCCAGACTTCTGATCCAAAGAAACTATGAGACAAAAAATGTGTATTTTTTAAACCACTGAATTTGTGTTAATTTGTTATGCACCAATAACAATAACCACAAATAATAATAACAATAATAACAATAGAAAAGTAAGGAAGGCCCTGAGTTACTACAACATTTAGAGGCCAGAGTTATATGAAACAGCAGGGGAAAAAAGATCAAGGAAGAGAGGCCAGTGAGGTACTAGGAAAACTAAGAGAAAACCATTTCTCCAAGGGGCTTACCACCAGCTTCCTCAGAGAAACATGAAACAGAGATAAAGAGCAAAGGGAAAGGTGAGTCTGCTGATTTGCCTGAGGCTCACAGGTATTCAACACTGGAAGGGAGATGAGAAGCCAGGTGGAGCCACCTCCCTGACAACCTTGGGGTCTACTACTTTACCCCTTCCGAGGTGAAAGTGCAAAGAGACAGTGATGATGCATGGGAATTGGAAGAAGCCAGAAAGTTCAGTTCTTTCTGCTATAGATGGTCATTCACTAACAATACTAGTGCCTGCACTGAAAGATTTACAGCTATTTTTTAGCAATGATGAAGTTCTCTGTGCATTTGTGTGTGTGTGAGGGGTCCTTATAATCTATCAAGCTCATAGGTAATCACTGAGAAGCCAGGTTGAGCCACCTCCATTCTAGCCTTCTTCCGAGGAGAAAGTGGTAAGAGGTACTGCTAAGTAAATGACAGACAGCCTTATTAGGCTCCCCAGAAGACCTACTTAGTGCCAAAGTTGAGCTCCTTCACTATTTATCAGGCTTTGAAAGTTAGTATTTTAAAACTGGCTAATGCTTACTACTAATCAAAGTCAGCTCATTTTAATTACTAAGTAGATAAGATAACCTATTTCCAAACTTTTCATTGTCTTTAGACATGCTTAGATTGGCTTTTATTTTTTAAAAAAATTAATACAACCAAATCTAATATGCATGTATTATGCGCAAGGCCCTGAATTAACAAGGTTGAGCTCAGTGAAAGAAGGTGTCTTCTTGCTTTTTTGCACAATTTGCATCAAACTTATATCAGCTATATTTTGTATCAAACTTATACTATTTATAAAGCACTGTCACACAGTCAAAGACTATTTTATGCCCTAATGTGATTAGTATTCAGCTTTTATCTAGACTTATCTGCAGCAAGCATCCTATTTTCCTATAATGACTTGAAAGCAATTTCTTCTCTATTCACTTACTCAATGAAGATGTATTGAGCACTTAGTTACGTAGAGGGGCAAACTGGATAAAAAATAGGCAAGTATTCAAAGTTCCTGTTCTATAAGATGACCTTACTCAAAATGTGTGCCTTGTCTTTTATGTCTTCAATATACTTTATCTATGCATATCTGTGTGTGTACATATGTGTGTATGCATATATAAATATTTATCTACATTTACTCTGCCTAACTTATATACATAGTGTGTGTGTATATATATTATATATTTATAGTATATTTATCTCCTATAAGCTAGCAATAAAACTCTGCCCTTGTACCATCAGCTTTTCCCCAGATTTTGGTCCATAATCAAGGCTAAAATATTAAATCAGTTGCTCCTATGTTTCAGTTGGTTCAGAAGTGTAACAGTCTTCATTAATCTCAATAATGTCCTTGACACTGGGAGGCAAAGGGAAGTATAAGACTAGATCATGGCATGGCGGAGTTTTCACCTTATTCTATTAGTAACAGCTTTCCTATTCTCCTTTTCCTGCCTATCCCCACTTGAATGTAAGCTCCTCCCTAGCAGAAACTATTAGCTTTTCACTGGTATACCTTTTAGCACGTAGTGTGTGATCAATAAGCACTATTTGACTGATTAGCTATTTTCAAAAATGGTTAAGGTGGCTTTCATGAAAATGGAAAAATACATTTAGACAAGCAAATGTAAATACATTGTTAGATAAACATACACAAACTCTAGCTAAGTAAAAAGGGCCTACACAATGTTTAGCCCATGGTTTCCACTCAACAGTTTGTTTAATGAACTGGAGATAATAACTATTTTTTAAAATAGGCCATATAACTAAATTCGAAAATTAAATCTAGCCCTGTGCTTTCTGACAGCTTTTACAAAGACAGAAATACAGATCGTGTAACCTTATTTCCAACAAAAAGAAGTATTTCACTTTAGCAAAGGAAAAACTTTTTTCTTGGGTGATAAATTCTAAGAAGAATTTATTGCAAGGATCATTAGATTAAAGCAAAAATCAGAGCACATGTCTTCCTTAATGGGCTTAAGGAAGATGAATAAATTGATTTAGAATTGCTAAAATTAAGGTGTTGGATTGAATAAGATATACAGCTCCTTCCAGGATTTATACTGTGAGTCTATCACCTGTCAATCTTTCTGTTATTGATGCATGTACCCATCAATAATTATTATTTATTAGGATAAGTTGTGAGCATTTTCAAGACCAGAAAAATAACCAGGATGTTAAATGAAGATAAATTTCTTGTACTTTCCAAATTGCACAATGCTTTCACATAGTATAGCTACCTCACGTGAAAAAACATAGCACAATATTAATATCTAGTCTCCACTGCCTTAAGGGGTAAGATTTTAGTTCATTTTAATGTGAAGTATCACATGAAGTTATATAAGTGAACACAATTTCAGGCTGTAAAGCATTGCGAAAAATGTAAATTAATTACTAACACTGTAAAGAAGTATAGTTATTTACCCGTGCTATATTAGTGAGAATGAATTACTACTCTACATAGGCCAACTATATTGTCTGCCAATACCATAACAAGCTGCTGAAGTCAGCATCCCTGATGAAGACAATCAGTAGTTGACCAGGCTTTGTACCATGCCCATGCCCCCACAGGAGCAAACTCACTGGACCTGGGCTAGGCATCTAATCCAAGGGCAGGAATCCATTAGGTTGGCTTCTGACATTAGATGAGGACTGGTTCAATTAAAAAAAAAATTACTAGGGACAATCCATTTATTTTCCTTTGGACTTAAACTAAGAAATGCCAAGAAAATTAAGCAGTGACAGAATTAAAGGTGACACAGGCATAAAGTAAGAAGTAATACAAGCTATTTGGGAATACAGGCATGGAGTTGTCATCAGAGGTGTTTTGGCCCATGACAGAATCCAAGAAGGCCGGTGGCCGCCAAGAGCACTGACTTTGCAGTTCAATACAAATCCATATGTATTCTAATAAGGAAACAACTTTATCCTTTTTTTCCAGCTTTAGTGAGATACAACTGACACAACACTGCGTGAGCTTAAGGTGTACATTGTGATGATTTGATACACATATATATTGCAAAATGATTATCACAATAGGGCCAGTTAACACAACCGGCACCTCACATGGTTAACATTTTTTGTGTGTGGTGAGTACATTTATGATCTACTTTCTCTGCAATTTTCAAATATATGATACAATATTGTTAACTATAGTCACCATACTGTACATTGGGTGTCCAGATGTACTTAGTAACCTTATAATTGGAACTTTGTACTCTTTGATCACCATCATCCATGCACCCCTTCCACTCCACAATCACCAATCTACTCTGTTTCTAGAATTCAATTTTTGTAGATTCCCCATATAAGTGAGATCATACAGTATTTGTCTTTCTCTGTCTGACTTATTTCACTAAGCATAATGCCCTCAAGATCCATCCATGCTGTTGCAAGTGGCAAGATTTCTTTCCTTTTTTAAGGCTGAATAATATTTCATATACATTTACACATATTTTCATTATCCATTCATCCATCAACAGACGCTTAGGTTGTTTCCATATCTTGGTTATTGCAAATAATGCTGCAATGAACATGGGAGTGCAGATATCTCTCCCTATGGAAATGATTTCATTTCTTTAGGATATATACCTAGAAATGGAATTGCTGAATTATATGGTAGTTCTATTTTTAATTTTTTGAGGAACCTCTATACCGTTTTCTATAGTGGCTGCACCAATTTACATTTCCACTAACAGTACACAAGAGTTCCCTTCTTTCCACATCCTCTCCACGCTTTTACCTCTTGTCTTTTTGATAATAGCCATCCTAACAGTTGATATGATATCTCATTGTAGTTTTGATTTGCTTTTCCCTGATAATTGGTGATGTTGAGCACCTTTTCATGTACTGTCGGCCATTTGTATATCTTCTCGAGAAAAACATCTATTCAGATCCTCCACTCATTGTTTAATCCAATAATTTGTTTTATTGCTATCGAGTTGGATAAGTTCTACATATTTTGAATACTAATCCCTTATTAAATATATGGTTTGCAAATATTTTCTCCCATCCCATAGGCTGCTTTAATTTGGTTGATCGTTTCTTTTGCTGTAGAGAAGCCTTTCAGTACGATGTAGTCCCACTTTATTTTTGCTTTTCTTGCTTGTGCTTTTAGCATGATATCCATAACAATCATTGCCAAGACCAGTGTCAAGGAGCTTTTTCCCCTAAGTTATCTTCTAGGAGTTTTACGGTTCCAGGTCTTATATTTCAGTCTTTGAATCACTTCAAATTAATTTTTGTGAGTGGTATAAAATGGGGTTCCAATTTCATTCTTTTCCATGTGAATATCCAGCTTCCCCAATACCATTTATTGAATAGTCTATCCTTTCCCCCACTGAGCATTCTTGGCTCCCTTGTCAAATATTAGTTGACCATATATGTATCGGTTTATTTCTGGGCTCTGTACTCAGTTCCATTGGTCTATGTGCTTAGTTTTATGCCTGGACTATACTTCTTGATTATTATAGCTTTTTAACATAATTTGAAATCAGGAAGTGTGATGCCCCCAGCTTTGTTTTTTCTTAAGATGGCTTTAGCTATTGGGGATCTTTTCTGATTCCACACAAATTTTAAAATTATTTTTCTATTTCTGTGAAAAATGCCATTAAAAGTTTGATAGGAGGGGCTGGCCCCATGGCCGAGTGGTTAAGTTTACGCACTCTGCTGCAGGCGGCCCAGTGTTTCGTTGGTTCGAATCCTGGGCACGGACATGGCACTGCTCATCAAACCATGCTGAGGCAGCATCCCACATGCCACAACTAGAAGGACCCACAACAAAGAATATACAACTATGTACCAGGGGGCTTTGGGGAGAAAAAGAAAAAAAAAATTAAAATTAAATCTTAAAAAAAAAAATCAAGCCAAAGAAATATATTTAAAAAAAAAAAAGTTTGACAGGAATTGCATTGAATCTATTGATGGCTTTGGGTGGCATGGATAGTTTAACAAGATTAATTCTTCCTATCCAGGAACATGAGATATCATTCCACGTATTTATGTCTTCTTTAATTTCTCTCATCAATGTCTTATAGTTTTCAGTGTATAGGTCTTTAACCTCCTTAGTTAAATTTATTCCTAAATATTTTATTATTTTTGATTCTTTTGTAAATAGGATTACATTGAGTTTAAAAATATATATTATTGAATTTAGTAAAACCTCTGCAATAGAATAATTCTGTGAAGGTATTTCTCTTCAAAGATTATATAAAGGAAATCTTAGTACAAATCACATGAAAGTTCCTACAGTACAGTAGTCAAGACAGCTGGCAGACTTATATGAATATGAATAGATAAATTCTACAGTTGCTCTATCCAAGATGGTAGCCACTACCCATATGTGACCATCAAAATTTAAATTAATTTAGTTAAAATAAAATAACTTCATTTGACAGAGGTGAGGTTTCCATCATTGCAGAAAGTTCTACTGGACAGCGCTGTTTGACAGTATGAGTTCCATGAGGCTAGTGGCTATTTTCCCTGTGCCAACTGAAGACATATTTGTGAAAAGAATGAATAAATGAAAGATGGTATCAGGAACAAAATCTGGCAACATATAGTAAGAGATGTTTGTTACAGAATTTTTACAATATAAAACATTGGGAATAACTTGTATATCCAATAAAACGCATCCATCAATAATAACATGGTCTCATAATGGAATATTATAAAGTCATTAAAAGAGTTGTTTAGAAAAAACTAATGACTTGGAAAGACAGTTATGTTCTATAGCTAAATGAAATAAACCATAGTAATATTTTAATGGGAAATAATTATGAAAATATAAACATCAATAGAGAGGAATCTAGATATCAGATATTTTATTTTTCATTTCTTCAATTTATATTTTCTAAAGTTTTTATAAATGTGATCTAATTTTGTCATAAGAAAAAAAAACTGTTGTTCTTTAAAGCTCATACATTTAACCTATAAAGCCCTGACCTAGGATTGATTCCTAAAGAAATTTACCAAAAATAATTATATAATTTTTACTTCATTATAAAGAAAGAAATCAAAGATTTCTGTATAAGAATGGTAAACACTTATTCCTAATAAAAAATGAAGACAGAAGGGTGTAAGAAGAGAATAACAAAATACATGCTAAACGTCACAGAAGAAAACATAACAAAGGCGTTAAACCATGCCTTTGAATAATACTAAATGTATGGCCGATTAGTTATAGATGTTAAGCTACTCCAACTTACAGGTTAAGTGAGAAAAAAATAAGCTAAAAGTTACATAGACAGTATGATCCTGAGTTTGTTGAACTTACATAATGTAGAGGCAACAGACAGGTGTTTCAGCAAATAAATACATGGACCCAGAGAAATACATAATTAGCTGTTTACAAGGGATTTCTCTAAGTGTTGGGTGACAATTTTTTTCTTCATACCTTTTTATAGTTTTAAAATATTCACAGTTAAGTCTGGCTTTGTTTTATAAGCAAAAAAACCAAAATGTTATGTCAAAAAAACAGAGCCCCAAGTTCTGAATTATCTGCTTCCTCCACGTTCCTCCAGATCAGTGAAGAATGAGTGCCAAGCAGAGGGTGTGACTGTGGGACCAGGACTGGACAGGATCTCCTTCCAAAGCCCTTGACTAACACCACCTGACTCAACTGCGCTTCACTCTCCACATTCACCTCAGCTCAGCACTAGGGGATGCGACACTGGCTTTCACTGCCAAGGATTACCTTACATGGACTTAACTATCCGCCACACTGCTCATATGTTCTATTTCTCAACTGCAAACTCCAGTCCCCACTCCTTTAGTTTCCTCCCATAGTGCCTCATCTAGCACCGGATATAGCTTTAGCAAAAAAAAAAGGGACATTAAAAAGTTGAACAGGACATTCTCCCATGAATAGAAAGTGCACAATTTTTCATCCCAGCAGGCACTCTTTTCAGAGAAAGGGTGAAATTAATAGTAGAAGACCAAAACTATCCCTAGGGGAAAAGAGATTTTTTTGAGTAATTGAGAAAATTCTTGAGGCAAAGCTATTAAGAGATGTTTTTTACCCATCCAAAGTCATCATACCTACAGTTTTTATTTATCTATTTTTTTAAAGAGGCAAGCATCAGTAAGGTATATTTGCAGTGGAAGAAAAGTGAAACTACAGCAACTTCAGAATTTCAGAGATAGGTGAAATGGTGACTAGGAATAGAAATAGTTGGAAGAATGGCAATACAGTTTGATAAAACTGTGTGACGAAGTTAGAAAGTCTTAACTTCAAAGGTTAAACTTTAAGCAATCACAGGTGGAAAGCCTAAAAACGTTGTCAATATTATACCAGTTCTTACACACGGACGTGACAAGAGCAGAACAGAATAGAGAAGCGAAGCACATGATGACAAGGCAGGTGGCCTGCTGGATAAGGACACAGAAGCTGAAGACTGACAGCAAGAGTCAAAATCTCACTTCAGCCATCACTGGCTGTCTGACTCCCAACAAGTTACCTAACCTTTCTGTACCTCCAATTTCCCTGCTGTAATGAGGATAATAACAATACGTACCCCATACGGCTCTTAGGAGAATAAAATCACACCACACAGTGAGTTTAATAAGTCCTAGTTGATTTGGATGTGAGGTGGAGAACCACCATTTCAGAGGAATCCACTTTATTTGGTTTACAAACATGATAAAAAGCTGAATTTCTGTTTAAAATTCAAACATCAGTTTGACTTGGGGTCATGAACGCCTGGTTCTTCTACCTCAAGGTGAACTGTGGGCACAGCATTTTCTTTTCTATGCCCCAGTGTGCCATGAGGAGGCGCACTGGATGAGCCCCACATTGTCTTGCTACTTTCACATTCCTATGATCTATACAGCCCGGAGAAAAAAGTGTTTTAATACTGCTGCTTACAAAATATTTTCACAGTAGGAACTGAAATGGTGGAGCATTTCAACATATTTATGTAACAGCTAAATTAAACAAAGAGCAAGTACAATCTCCCAGTGGGAGAGCTACAGAAGTAAAAACCGATCAAAACAACGAGTTTTCACAATGTATGCAGTCCTAAAGTTTCAAGGAACAAAAGAAAAGCCCTGAAAACCCAATCCTCGTGTTGGAAAGAGCAGATAGAATAAGAAATAACAAGATGAGGTTTTGCTTTTTTTCTTTTTTCTCTTCCTTCATAGTCTCATAGAGAGATGGAGGAAATACTAATATCAGATAAAATGAATTCCACTGACACAGGTACATCTTTTCACCTCATAATCAAATTTATCTAGTACTTATTAACTTATGATTAATTAACTTAGTTACTTTATTAACTATTAGAAGCCGGTGGGGATTTTGAAGAATTATTTTAAATCTCATGTCTGCCCTCTACGAGTATATATACATATGTATATACACACACACACACACACATATATCATAGAATAAGATATATATGTTATATATAATAAGGTACATAAAAATATATTGTATTTTTATGTACTATAAAATAAGATATATACACATTTAAAGAGGAACGGTAAAATGTATTCAAATACAAGAATAAATGGCTTAACTCTGGGATCATAAATTCACATGATTATCAAGTCCAGGAAGGCCAAGAAAATCTGTGTAAGAGGCAAAGTAGATGCTAAGCCAAAAGGAAGCATGCTTTCTCAGAAAAGCTGCCCACCAAGCGCCCATGGACTGCTGCCACTTGGGAACGGAGGCCCAAGGTTCCCAGATTTCTAATTTTCTAAACAGAAACAAGAATCTAGACATTTATGTAAAATCTCTATTTTTTTCAGCACTAGAATCTAATTCAAACATTCTAAAACACCTTGTAAATCAAACACACCTCTCTGAGGCCGACGCAGCCTGTGAGCTGCTGGTTTACAGTCTGTGGTTCATTAAGTGCTATATAAAAATGTTTGCTGGCACTTTATGATGCTTCAGATGTTTAACATGCTACAACATTTTTTCTCATAAAAACCTGAGCTAACTATTACACCAATTTTGTGGGGAAATTGAGGATCAGGGAAGCTAAATAATGTCTACACAGTCACATATCCAGGAAGCAGAAGATTTGGTCTCAAAACAAGGTTTCTCCAACTCCAATGTCCATACTCTTTCTAACATAAAATTCTTTTTACCAAAAAAGGATGTGTGAAAAAGAGAACTTTATGTTAGACCTGGGAGAATAGGTAAGATTTGGGCAACCAGGGGGGAGAAATGAAATGGTCTTGGTTAGAGGCAATATGTGAACACTGGGAGGAAGGAATGAGCATGGTATTTTTACAGAATAGCGTGGAAACCGCCTGGAAACAGTAGGTGCTTCATATTGGGAAATCCAGGGAAGGTGGATTATATACAATATATAAATAATATTTAATTTAACATTCACCACTGAACAGTAAAAGCTAATAAACTCAAAGAAATGACTTTTATTTACTCTTGTCAATCTCCAGTGTCAAACAATGATCAACAACACTCAATACTGTCTTCACTATTTTCTAAGAGAAACAGATTTCAATGACAACTGAAAAAAGGTGAAAATCATGTTGACACATGTACACGAGCAAAATTCTAATGAAGTGTCCTCCTAATACACACATCCAAAAGCAACCGAAAAATACAGTTACCCCATATTTCAAACAAAAGTTAGTGTCCTTTTTAGATAAATTATCCATAAAATTACATTCCTTAATTTCACCTGAAGATGACAGTCTCCCTACAACATGCCTCACTCTGACAGCCCTGAGAGCACGATCTGCTCCTCCAAGGAGTTAAAGCGCTGCCCTGATCACTGTGAAGAAACTAGCCTATGTTCTTAAGCAAATAATTTATTTAGTTTTAAGCCCACAAAAAGAAGACTCTGATCCCTTTAAAAATCCAAATTGTATTCTTCCCATTAAAACAACCTTCTCTTTGTGGGGAAATTATAATTAACACAAAACATGAATAAGGAGGTCATTTACCATGGAACTAGCATTGGAGAGATGGTACAAATGTCACTAGAACTTCTGATATTTATTTTCTTCAAAAGAAACTGGAAGGCTGGGGGTTTTTTAATGTAAAGTATATTAATTCTTAAAATTTTGGCTCAGTTTAAAAAAATATTTCAAGCCAGCCCTGATGGCCTAGTGGTTAAAGTTTGGCATGCTCCACTTGAGCGGCTCAGATTCAGTTCCCGGACACAGAACTACACCATTCGTCTGTCAGTAGCCATGCTGTGGCAGTGGCTCACAGAGAAGAACTAGAAGGACTTACTACCAGAATATACCACTACGTATTGGGGCTTTGGGTAGAGAAAAAGAAAAAAGAGAGAGGAAGGCTGGCAACAGATGTTAGCTAGGGTGAATATTTCCCAGCAAAAAATAAATAAATAAATAATTTATAAGCCTCCCCTCCCAAAATGTGCAGATCTCCACAGTTTGTAACCTCTGGATAAGGACCACAATGGTGAACAAAACACACAACCTGTCCTGAAAGCCATAAAGTCTAGTGAAAGACACAGAGATGTTCTAAGGCAATTAAAATATTGAAATATTAAAATTGTAAAAGATGATTTGAGAACAACAGATTGGTGGGGTCACCCTCCCAGACTTAGGAAGAGGGAAAGCTTCCCAAGGCCACCAACCTGTACACTGAGACCTAAAGAAAATGCAGGAATTGACCAGAGTTGGGGGCAGAGTGGAGGAGACTTGCAGCAATGTTCAAACAGGAGAAATGGCTGGTACAAAAGTGGGATGGAAAGAGACTGCCAATCACATTTGGGGAACAGAATTGTCACTTTTTGACTTTCTTTACCACACCCCTTCCCCAGAATATCCCAAGAAAGTGAAGAAAGTATTGTAGTATCACTTATATTTTATGATATTTTAATATACTAACTCAAGCAGCATGTGACTTTCAGGCCATTTTTCATTCATGAAAAGATTAGCTTTATGTTAAATACACTTTAAACATTAGAGAGAAGGAGGAGGAAATATATAGAGATTATTCTATGGCTTTAAAATATTGCATCTCAAAGTTAAACTCAACCTAATTATTTGGTTTGGTGTAGGCTGGCACACCCCAGAGGAATATTTAAGAATTTCCTGGGGGTAGGAGACTATTTCAAACAATACAGCTCCACTTCCCCCAATCCCTGAAGATTCTGACGGGTGTCTTGTATGTGTGTGTGTGGAAGTGTCTCATTCCTCAGACTTATAAGGAAAGAAAAAAGCTGGAAATCGAGGTAACTAGTCAAAGCAGTAACTAGCAAGTATGGCAAGGTGGACTACATTCATAAATGCATTTCACAAACGTCATTGAATGTTTCTTATCACAACCTTGAAAGACGAACAGTGTGTTTCTGCTCAAAAAGTGTGTATGTGATTTTCCTCTGATTATTCATCCAGTTGCTGGCAGAACTAGAACCTCAAACTTAGATCTGCTAACTTAGGGTGGAAAAAATACTCTTTCAGAGATCCTATGTGGTCCTTAACATAGACTGTGGTGTGATGAGGAATGCATTGTTAGATGCAGAAGCCTTCATTCCTGGGTTGAGGTTGTTGAAACCTGTGTCTCTCCCCAGAAATGTGGTCTCTTCCTGACAGTGAGGTTGTCTCCGCCTTAACACCCAGCCCCTAGCACTGCCAAGCCTCCTCTTTTCTCTCACCGCCTGAGCCACAAGCACAGCCTCTTGTATTTCCCCTAATCTGGACTCAATTGCTCCTTTCACTCCTTCTTTTCTGACTCCAAGGTTCCTACCAAAAGTAGCACAGATTTTAGAAGTCAGAGATCTGTGTTCAAATTCTGAATCTGACATTTACAAGCTTTGTGATCCGGAAGAAGGTATTTAATGCCTCTGACCTCTAGTTTCCTCATCTGGAAAATGGTGCTGGGGAAGGCAAATAAGTGAAAAACTTAATTAAATATAACCTAAGAGGTCCGTCTGATAGCTATTGCTATTATATTTTATGTGTTTAACGACATTTTGTAGCCTCAATTCCTTTATCTGACTTTTAGGAATACATACTTTACTTCTTATTTCTATCTTTGGAAGGTAATTCTTCACAAATATGTCAACAAAGCAGTTCCATAGTATAGGGTTAAGGAAATGAACTCAGATAGAATGTCGGAGTCTGAATTCATGTCTTCACCTCTTCCTAGCTGTGTAACCTTGGACAATTTAGTGACTCACTTTGTGTCTAAAAAGGGGATAGCAATCTACCTACCTCATACAGCTTTGGTGTTAATTTAATTAAATGAAATTAAATAAAGTAGAAAGCACTTAAAATATGATAGGAGCTCAATAAATTCTTCTATTATTTGTTAGTAGAGGTGTTACCATTTCCTTCTTTATTTAAACCACAGTCAATTCAGCAGGTCAATTATGAGGGGACTGAAATTGATGTCCAATGGGTAAATGGATTAAAATCTTATGGATCCTAAAGAGAAAAATATATTTGCTTTCAGATTACAATTCACTTTGTGTCTTAAATCAAATTAAAGCAAGGTTTCTCTTAGTCTGTGAACTTCAGCTTATCCATCTATTATTTGTTTTTTTAAAAACGCATGGACATTTGGCTCAGATTTCTGTGAAAACTAAATTCAATTCATAAGTTACAACATATAACTCAAATCCAACATTTAATTTTATGTTTTATTCAAGTAAGAGCAACACAGCTGGGAGGGGAGGAAAGTCAGAATTTGCTTAAATTTGTGATACTTTTAAGATTCACAAAATAGACTAAAGGCAAAGCTGAGGTATTTTTTTGCAGCAAAGATACAAGAAGAGCCCAAAGGAATGAAGTGGTGAGCAGAGTTTCAGCCCTGTAATCTTCACTGGGGATCTACTTTTTCAGTTGCAATATCTAATGTTCAAAACTAAAAAACAAATCACAAGCTGAAACTGATCCGGTATTCATTGTATGTTCCATTTCTGTAACTATCAAAGAACATATGGCCCATCATTTTACTCTTTTGTGTATGTTTGTTTTGTTCCAAGAGCAGAATGTATTCTCAGCTATATTAATCATATTTCAAAATCAAGTTTATGCTTTATATGTAGGTTTTATGTAGTCTCTGATGCATTCTGAAAGCACACAGTACTTTTTCGTCTATGTAGACCTAGAAATGATGCTTTAAAAACATCAGGAAAATTGTAAATTTGGCTGAATACCTGCAAACCTAGCAGACGTCTTCTGGAAACTTCTCTCAACATTGATATTTTTGTATATTTTGTAAGACTGACACATGTCATTCTATGCTGGCTGCTTCTCTTCTGTTATGTGTTTGTTTGTATATGGACATAACCATAGTACTGTTTAACCAAAGTACTCCCTAACAGATATGTCTGTGGGTACCAGCTTGTCTCCTAAGTATTCTCTGAAAATTACAGACTCATTCCTGCCTCTCTACACTGCTTATTAAAAATACTTTAAATATCCCCTTTGCTTCCAGGACGATGGCTGAGAACTAAGGCTGCAAAACTTATCTGGAACATGTGCCTGCCTACGGGTAACAGCTACACTGTATATAGGAGCATCTTCTATACAAGTATGTGTTTCTAACCATTTATTATTCATTCTTTCTAATTTTTCTCCCTATTTTGCTTTTTTAATGGGCATATTGTAGATTTTCAGAAGGAGTCACGGAACAAAATAATTACTAAACAGGGAAATTAAAGAAAGGCATTTTAAATTCAATGGCAAGTGCAAAATTAAATTAGATTTTAATGTTTCTTTGCGAGAATGCACTGCCCACGCATGTACTGCCTAATGTCTTCTGGAGCCACTTTCTACCTTTCACTTTTTTTTGTTTTGCTGTCTTCTCAGTTGTCCTTGGAAAGAGCTCAGAGTTGTTCCACTTTTTCAATCCTTGGTATCATAGCTCAATTCTGGGCCCTCATCATTTCCAGCTCATTTTTAACTGCCTACATGACAGTTTTCCCCACCTCCAACCCACACTATAAACATCCTCTAGATTAAATTTTCTAAACACCACTTTCATCATGTCACAGTGTTGCTTAAGACCCTTCTGTGGCCTAGTGACCATGGAAAAAGCCCACACTTCTTATGCTGACAGATTCCAAGTCCCAGAAAATAGTATCCCATCTTAGTTATCAATCTAACCTCATGACTTCTCAACTTCCTGTTGATCCCATCAGAATAAATTCCTTTTCATCTCCCATGTACCACTGAATATTCTACCTCAGTGATTTTCCTGATGCTCACCTCTTCTTTTTGCCCCCATCTCTTCAGCTATCCAAATCCTATCTATCCTCCAAGGCCGACTGAAGTGTCATAAATCCTATAAAAACTTTCAACTGCTCCTGCCCACAAGTCATACTGTTCTCTGAATTTGCACTACACTTACCACCTGGCTATGCAATTCAGTGACGTTTATATGCTGTGCTGCATTGTTTCTCCTTTGGAACCACTGCTAGTCCAAGTAGATCATAAGCTGCTTGAAGTCATGAAGTATTTCCTGTTCTATCTTTCCTTTGTATTACCCATTGTGCTTTTTTCATTGCTGGAAACATACTAGAGATACAAGGACACAAAGTGGACTTGATACAATAATCTTTAAAAAGGTTTATAAAATGAAATTCTACTAACTGTACTATTACCCAAGGATAGATTGATGATTGTCTAAGTGATGTGAATGGGGCAAATCCATGTGCTGTGAAAAAGGTTAAGTAGAGATCAAATTTTTATAAACAAAGCAACAAGTTAAATACAATGGATGGTGATATTTAAATAATCTGTGGTGACTCTCTTTATAAAGAGTAGAGGACCTCCTGATTTTTGCAGTTTCAAACACAGGTTTTTGTCTTGTTCTTTTAAGAAGGAAGCTTTTTAATTTTCTAAAATAAGAATTGAGAAAATCAAACAGGCAGGGGAGAGCAAAGTAGACATGTCTGCTGGCTGAGAGAGCGCACTCATAGTAATCCAGAACAGTGTATCAGAGCACAGATGAGATGAGGAGGGTGCCCCTAGAGAGAGGCTCCCTGTGACGGACCATCAGAGTCTGAACTGGGTGAGGAGTGCATCCTCATGGAAGAGCAAACTGGAACGAGGTATGAGATGGAAAAGCATCCAAGCAAGAGGGAGAAGAAGCCCAGCATCAGCACTCAGAACAAGCAGGAGATCCCTGTGGAAAGGTGGCCTGACATGAGATTTCAGTACCTAAGCAAGATGAGGAGGGCATCCATTCATGGGTGTGGCTTAGTATGAGGCATCAGAGCTCCAGCAGGGTGAGGAGGCTTCACGCATGTAGGCTGGTCCAGCAGGGAGAATCAAGAGCTCAAATGGAATGAGGAGGACATTCATAAATGAGGGAAGCCTAGCAATGGATGTAATAGTCCACGCAGGGTGAGGAGGTCATTTCCACATAGAATGACTTAGGATAGGGCATAAGATCCTGAGTGACGAGGACATTCCCTTATGGAGAGTCAGAGTTGGCACAGGGTGAAAAGAGCATCTGCATAGGGGAGGAGTTGGAAGGGAAGATGGGAGATTGGTTTATTAAGCATAATATATTTCTTGGGAGAAACCTAGAAGACAGATTTCTGAGACTCGGAGATGAAAATTACACATATGCAAAAGGAGAAAACTAGAATGAATCTTGTGGTTTTGGACTGGTATTGGTAATACTAATGAGAACTCATGGTTTTCACTATACAGAGAGAAATAATTATGAACAAGAAGGACTACGTGTCTGTATGCGTGTTATACATTTCTCTATTCCCCAGATCTATCCACTGTACGGCCTGGAAGCAGTGACACTCTGAAAGCCATCGACACACCTAACTCCTGCTCTTAGCTTCTACCATTTTACACTAAAAGGAATCGAGCTAGTTAGAGAAATGGTTGATTCTAGGCCTGAGACAGAGAAAGTACAAGATAAGCTACAAATACCTGATATGGGGGTATTAATATCCAATATATAAGAAACTCATAGAACTTAATAGCAAAAAAACAAATAACCGAATTTAAAAAGTGGGCAAAGGACCTGAATAGACATTTTTCCAAAGAAGACATACGGATGGCCAACAGGCATATGAAAAGGTGCTCAGCATCACTAATTATTATGGAAATGCAAATCAAAATCATGATGAGATCACCTCAAACCTGTTAGGATGGCTTTTATCAAAAAGTCAAAAGATAAGTGTTGGTGAGGATGTGAAGAAAAGGGAACCCTTGTGCATGCACTGTTGGTGGGAATGGCATTTGGTGCAGTCATTATGGAAAACAGTATGGAGGTTCTGCAAAAAATTGAAAATAGAACTATCATGTAAGATTCAGCAATTACACTTCTACGTATATCCAAAAGAAAGGAATTCAGTACCTCAAAGAGATATCTGCACTCTCATGTTCACTGCAGATTATTTACCAGAGCCAAGACATGGAAACAATCTAAGTGCCCATCAACAGATGAATGGATAAAGAAAATCTGGTGTGTCTATATATATGTATATATATATATATACATATATATAATTTTCTTTATCCATTCATATATTTTCATATTTGTATCTTTTTCTACATAAAATAGATAAATAAAATATATGAGCCATAAAAAAGAAGGAAATTCATGGGCCAGCCTGGGGGTGTAGTGGTTAGGTTCACATCTTCCGCTTCAGTGGTCCAGGGTTTGCAGGTTTGGACCCCAGGCAGAGACCTACACACCACTCATCAAGCCATGCTGTGGTGGCATCCCACATATAAAATAGAGGAACATTGCCACAGATGTTAGCTCAGCAACAATCTTCCTAAAGCAAAAAGAGAAAGATTGGCAACAGATGTTAGATCAGGCCCAATCTTCCTCAAAAGAAAAAAAAAATGGAGGAAATTCTGCCATTTGTGACAATATAGATGAACCTAAAGGACCTTATGCTAAGTGAAATAAGCCAGACAGAGAAAGAGAAATACTGCAGGGTCCCACTTATACGCACAATCTAAAAAAGTAAAACACATAGAAACAGAATGTATAAGAGTGGTTATCAGGGTCTGGGGAGCTAGAGAAATGTGGAGATGTTGGCCAAAGGGTACAGACTTTCAGTTTTAAGACGAGTAAGTTCTGGGGGTTTAATGTACAGAATGGTGGCTAACAATGTATTGTATACTTGAAATTTGCTAAGATAGTAGATCTTAAGTCTTCTGACCACAGAGACACAAAAAAGTTAATTGTGAGGTGATGCATCTGTTAACTGGTTTGACTGTGGTAATCACTTCACAATGTATACTTATATCAAATCTTCACATTGTAAACCTTAAATACATACAATTTTTATTTGTCAATCATACTTCAATAAAGCTGGGAAAAAAATTTTTTAAAGATAAGCCACAAAGTAAGGAAATGCTCAAATAATGGGACATACCCTAAGGACAGAGAAGCCAGCTTAAGTGGTGGACTGCCTGCAAAATTGGGTAACAATTTGAGCACAAAAATAAAATAGAAAACCTTTATTTATATAGGTAACAATTAACAAAGTAAACAACAGATTTATGAGGAACAAGATATTTACACAGTTCTAATGTACCTTCCCACAAAACATTTATTAATTACAATAGGGAAAAGAATTATTTTACAGTGGAGGACTCTAGCAGACTCCATCTTAATAAAGTAATCAAACTGAGCATCAGCAGTAATGGGGCAAACTGAAATCATGCACCATCTGATAGGATGTAACGAAAAGAACAAAGCATTCCTTCTGTGGTTTCTTGACAAAGATGCCTAATCTGACTGTAATCATGAGGAAACATCAGTAAAATTTATAGACAGAACATTCTACGAAATAACTAGCCTGCAATCCTCAAAAGTGTCAAGGTCATGAAAATCAAAGAAAAAATGTGGAAATGTTCCACACTGAAGAGGTCAAAAGAGACAAAACAACTAAACGCCATATGTGATTTTGAGCTGGATCCTTTCACTATAAAAGATGCATTTGGGACAACTGGCAAAACTTGAATGGAACTGAGATTTCTCTGAACGTATCAAAATTGATTTCTTGGTTTTGATGGTGGTATCACGATTATGTGTGGGAGTGTCCTTGTTTGCAGGGTTTAAACAGTAAAGTGTTTGGGAATGATAGGGAAACAAATTAGTAACTCACTCACAAATGGTTCAGGGGAACAAAACATTCTTTGTACTATGCTTCCAATTTTTCTGCAATTTTGGGATACCATAAGAAAATTATTAACAATAGATACTTTGAAAATCATTAAAATATGTTAATATAAAACCACACGTATATAAAATAAACTAGAGCAGGGAGGGTTGATGCAAGGACCAAAAAAGGAGCGTAGCGTTATCTATGCTGCAAACACATCTGCCGTTGTTTGTGCTATGAAGAGTTGCTACACCTAATTAGTGCTGCACGCAACTGATGGTATTTAGTAAAACTTTGGTTGTTCGAATATACATTTTAAAACTCATCTCAGATAGGCAATTAGTCTATCTGAGTAATGGCTGGCTTAAGTTCAAATGTGGCGGACTTGCTAACCAGAAGAGTCATAAAAATTTTTTTAAATAAATAAAATACTACCTTAAAAATAGACATTCTTTTAAAATTTTATTTTTCCTTTTTCTCCCCAAATCCCCCTGGTACATAGTTGTATATTTTTAGTTGTGGGTCCGTCTAGTTGTGGTATGTGGGACACCACCTCAGCATGGCCTGATGAGGGGTGCCTTGTCCACGCCCAGGATCCGGACTTGCGAAACCCTGGGCCACCCAAGCGGAGCGTGCGAACTTAACCACTCGGCCACGGAGCCGGCACCCAAAATAGGCATTCTTAATCTAAGAAGAAACATTGGAAAAAATGGAGTAGTTCGAAAATTTGGGCCAGCAGCCAGAGACATCTCTTACTAGAGCTTCCATTCCTACTATATAGAAAGTTTTTCTCCTCTCCTTCCAGTCTCACGGGCATTATCGATCAAGAGATGTTCTGAAGAAGTGGCTGGTGCAACTGATTGAAAGCTATGCAGAAAAATTTTACTGGAAGTTCTAGAATTTTAGACAAGTGTGTCCCAGGACAGCAAAAATCTCTCTTTGACAACCAAAGCTCTCTTCTTTCTAAAATCTGGAGGTTATAAATATCACCTATGTGAGAACTGAGATCTTATCCCCAATCTCTTTAAATGGGATTCACAGCTTGCTTGGCTTTTATTCACCACTACTCCTACCACATCTCAGAGACAAAAAAGACTAAGAGATGACAAAGATTGATTTCTTTCCTCAACTCCACCTGTATGTGGTCTATATGACACTATAAACTCTGCCAATAAACACATAAATCTGGTAACTTACTCTGAACCATAAACCACTTTAATGGGTCCAATTGAAGCTGGGCTATAACTCAATTTTTGGTTTAGTAAACTTTTACATTAATATCTCAGGAGGAGTCCTGACAAAGATGGAGAGCCTGGAGCTGCTACTTCCTCTGCTTTTATAGTACAGCTTGAACAGGATATCTTGTAAGCTGAAGCATCTAAGGTAGCATGCAGATTTGCAAAGGTCCAAAAGATATTAGGTAGAGCCTAAAAGAAAGCAATCTTTTGAATGCCATTTGATACAGTGGCCTGCAGAGTACAGGAAGAATCAAATAGTAGACCCTGGTCATTTTCTTAAATAGCACTTAATGGTTCTTAACCTTCTTCTGTCTGCAACCATCATTATTACTGTGTACCTGTACTATCGTCATTATCTGTGGTGAATATTGCAATGGGGACGAAATGTTTAATGAATATCCTTCACTTGGGCTCTTGGATAACGTAATCTGAAGGTTATAATTTTATACAAAATAAGGCCAGATTCCTCTCATTTTTGATAGGCAGTGGGAAATAAAATCTCTATCTTAAACTTTTGTTAAAAAAAAATCAAAGTGCATTATATTTTCATACTCAAGTCTAGAACCAATACTGAGTATATTTAAATTGACATCACATCTGGATTAAATTTTTTAATTCTAGAAGGAAATGCTTAACCATGTGAAGGATATTATCAATTGCTTTCAATTGTTTTGACAATTCCAATCTAGTTTATTTTCTTCATGCTTTCTTGAAATAACTTCATAGATTTGATATTTTGGTATATGTCATGGTCATTTGGCTTAATTTAAAAAATAATCTCTCTAATTTGGTCCTTTCAGAATCCTCTATCTTTCCACATATTTTTTTTTGCACTAAAATTTTCTCTAAAGTTAATTCTTATCTACCAACTGATACAGTAGTAAACATTTAATTACGTTGTCTACATATCAATTTCAAATTCTTGTCAGGGTCTGTCTTAGTCCATTTGGGTTGCTACAACAGAACACCATTAGCTGAGTGGCTTATAAACAACAAACATTTATTTCTCACAGTTCTGGAGGCTGGAAGATCAAGATCAGGGTACCAACATAGTTGGGAGAGGGCTATCTTCTGGGTCATAGACTTCTTATTGTATCATCAAATGGTGAAAGGGGATGGGAATTCTGTGAGTTCTCTTTTATAAAAGCACCAATTTCATTCATGAAGACACCACTCTCATGACCTAAGCACCCCCAAAGGCCCCCCCTCCTAATACTGTTACTTTGGGCATTAGGATTTCAACATATGAATTTGGAGGGGACACATTCAGACCACACCAGGGTCTCAAAATTTAAATATGTTTTCAGAATGAATTTCCAGCATTACCTTTTTTCTTTTCCCTAGATCATCCTGGAACAATATGGCGTTTTCTAATTCCTGTCCCTACTTTACATGTATCTAAAGTATAGAATGCCAATTTCAGTGTTATACAGTAGAAATCAGAAGAGCTGGGTTTGAGTCTTAATTTTTATAACATAGTATTGGATGAGGTATATAATACCTTGTCTTCAATTGACTCTAAGTATTGCCATTCCCATTTTAGAAATTGAGAAACCTGAATCTCCAAGAGGTTCAACAACTTGCTTAAGGCCAGACAGCTAACAAAAAGGACTTGTGATTCAAAATTATATCTGTCTGTTTTAAATATCTGTGTGTGGAGTTTTTAAAAAATTTTCTGTTCTATAATGACATCCTTAATTATTCTGCTTAACAGAAGGTTCTAATCTATCTCAAATCTTGAAGTAATAGAATGCCTTTCGTTCAGCTTTGCCTCCAAGTTAAACATCAGATACCAGGATAAATACAAGGATGAATAAGAAACAACCCTTTCTTTCAACAAATTTATAACCTAGAATAAAAGAGCAAAAATTCAGCTGGATTATGCAGGAAAAAGCTTGCCCTCTCCCCCCCCTTTTTTTTTTTTCACTTATCTCAACATTTAAATTTTCCACTGGAGGTGTAACCTGTAATATATGAGAAGGTAATGAATTGTTAGAAAAATTTGGTTTCAGGTGACACGCTATCATCATTGGCCCAGTCACAGAGAAATAGCACACAAAGGTTACCTAAATGAGGCTTTTCCTAAATTAGATTTCCAGGTCAAGAGATTGCTTTTTCATGTTGGAATAAATGTATTGAATCAACTAGTAGAAATTTCACCATGCAGACAACATCTCAGTGTTTATGAGCCCGTGTTGAGATAACATTTTCAAAGAATGGGGGTGAAAGGTAAGGATTTAGGGACAAAGGAAGACTGATAACCTAGAATGAGAATCTGCACTTGTCCCAGTGGCCATAGAGAAACTGCCAGACATCTGACTTCAGGTGAACCTAGAAATATTAACTAGTGTCAGTTGTAGGGAGTGGCTTCAAAATGACTCATGTGCTGTATTTTTTGTTAAATGATGCATTATAAAAAAAAAACATTTACTCCAGAATGAATGAAGAAAACAACTAGGGAGACTATAAAAAGATTAGTTCTCAGAAGAAATATTGGTCATTGGTCCTTGGTGTCAATTTATAATTATATTAATTATAATTATTCATATATTTGTATATTGTGATGAATTAAGCTTAGAAATGCAGTTTATTTTAAAAGAATCAAATGCAGATGGTAAATTTAGTTACTGCAAAGGAGCCCTGATTTAGAAACAAAAATGTCAAGATATAAACTAAAACAGAAATGAAAAAAATAACTAAAGATGAAGTTATTTCTCAAACAGGAATAGGTATTCCAGAAACTATTTTTAGCCTTTCAGATATTAAATTGGTGAAAACAAAAGTTCAATATGAGGATACGTCTTTTCACAGGTTCAAGGAAAACTTGATTAAAGAGAAAAGAAAACCCCTATGTGTACATGAAGGAGTCCACCTACTGGACAGAACTGTTAATTGGTGTGGGGGAAAAAAGTCACAAACAGGTGTTTTATACTCTAGGCAGAAATCCTCTCAGCAACGTGAAAATATAGCTTTTTTTTTCTTTTAACAATTAGCATTACTATTCTAACACAAAGCAGGAACCATTAAGTGTGCCTCACATCTAGAAGGGTTTAATACAAACCAAACTGGAAGGAAAGAAAGGAGGAAGGGAAGAAAGGAATGAATCCCAACTCTTTTTCCTGATTCTCCTGTTCCATTTTGTTCATTTTTTCCTGAGAAGTATTTTAGGGGACAGATTTTCATGTTCATTTTCCATAGAAAGATATGATGTCCTCCTAGCCTAAGGGTATTAGCAAAAAGAAAGCAGAGACTCATTTAAGAAGCAAAGCTTCATTCTAGTTTTAGCCAGTTTGACATTTGTGAGAAAACAGGGAAAGGTTGCCTTATGTCCTTCATTTGCACACTGTCTATCACCTTGGGCTCAGAGGTTTCATCTAAGATCATGTACTTCAAACTACCAAGTAAATATCCCGTACAGATATAGGACAATCAAGTCTTATTTGACAATTCATACCAATCAGGGAAGCCATCTTACCACCTGGCTCTTCCCCAATCGCCTCACCCCAGCAGCATTAGCCTCTGCACCCTGAGGCGGCTTGGAGAATGAAAACAAAGGCAGGACTTAGCCTAGTCCAAGGATTCCTTTGCCACCTCCTGGACATGCCTGACTCCTATCTGAAGTTTATAATCAGGCCGGTACCAGTAGGCTACAAACCCCTGCTGAAGGCATAGATGCCCAAAACGGAAGGCCTGCTTGCTGTGCTGACACCACTCTTAATGACTCAAACATCTGGAAAACAACATTTCACAGTGAAGATCAGAACTTCCCTGATAAGCAATAACTCACATGCTGTCTACTGTGCATTAGGAGCACAATGGGAGTAGCAAAGTGGCGTCCCTTAGAAGGTGCCACAAGAGCTCAGTGCTTTCCTTGGAGGTAAAGACTTTGGTATCTCAAAGGGGTACCTTCAGGTAATAAGACACTGCATTCCACCAAGATTTCAATGAATTCCTTTAGGATTCTAGGAAAGAAGCTGCATTTAAATCCTAGTCTATTTTCAGCTTGTTAATGCCAATTTAAGAATTTAAGTATTTTTTTTAAATAATAGGTTTCAAATCACAAAAGTAACATATAACAAGTCAAGTAACAGTGATGGACAGGTTCCTATGTTTCTAAAGATGACAGACGATTATATTTCTTCTTGAATAATTATACTGCAATGCTATATCTTCCCTATTTGTCTCTTGTTTATACTTCCTCCAATTCCCAATTCTATCTCTTCCCCTAATCTTCCACCCTAGATACCACCAATGCCACAAAGCAAGCATCAAAAGATATCTTTAAGGTAAGTAGGCAGCCACTTATCTATACTTTCAGGTGTTCCTATAATGATCATGTATTAATTAAACAAACCCAGGAAGAAAGACTCACTTGGTAGAACGAGTTAAACCACGCTTATCAAAAGTTTCCACATTTTCATCACCCACTCTGCTTATTATCCACGTTCTCTCTGGCTAGGACTTGACATCCTCTTTGTTAGGTCTGGCCTTGGATCTGAAAGTGTGCTTCCATCAGAGACCTGACACCTGCTCCCTGGACTTAGGTTCTGTCACTAATAGTCTTAGCATTCAACTATTCCCCATATCCACCAGGCCTGACGCCACAGTACTCCTTGACTCTTCTTCAAGTCAGGGACACTCTCACACATTTTAACTCTTATTTTCACTGATTGAATTCTGTTTTCCAATGTTGCTCTGGTGTGTCTGAGCTGGCTGCCATGGGCACTACCTCTCAGAGAGACTAGGTAGGTATGACAAAAAGAACAAATGTACATTCTAGCACAGGATAACGGTAATACGGAAGGAGTGAAGTCTAATTTCAGGTGAAATGAATACCTTCTGAGGAGTAGTTCATAATGAGAACAGAAAGTTAAATTCCTTCATCTTTTTTATCAAGATTATTTAGGAGGGAACAAAGGGCTCTGAACACAAATAGCACTCAACAAATATTGTTGGCTTACCCCAACCATGTAAACACATACATATACCCACACACACTAAATTCAAACTGATAGGAAATACATCAAAACGTTAACATGGTTGTTTCTGAGAAGCGGAATTTTGAAAACTTACTTTTTTTCTTTTTTCTACAATTGTTGTTTTTCCCATGTTTCCTCATTAATCTAGTCTGTGTTACTTTTATTATGAGGGGAAAACATGATTTATACAAAGGAATAAATGCCAGCAGCATGAATACTAAGAGATTCACCTAAGCATTGAAACTTCTAACCTGAACAGCCAGCTGGGCCCAGCTCAGGAAATAATGGATCTAGCTGAAGGCAGTAGGACAGCTGACTTAAGCCCCCACTAAGAAGAATCTGGAATGAGTCCTGAAGCTTTATGTGACCCTGGTGTGCCTGAGTAGAAAAGCAGTCTAAGTCTAGGCCTTCCTTAGTACGTGCCATGTTTTCATAATCACAAGGATTTGGCTTCTGTTCTAGTACAGAGCAGTAGCGAAAGCTAGGTCTGGCAACTGGCTGGCAACTATAATGGATTTGAGTAAGGACAGACTGCCTTTACCTATCCTGACAGAAAGAGTGCTGCTCTAAAGCAAGTGGAGTCCCTAGAACATTAATGATGCCTTGTTCATTCATTCTCTAAATATGTCCTCAGTGCTCACCCTATGCCAGGACTCTGGGCATATAAAAGAGGACAAATCAGACCACGTGTCTTCCCACATAGAGCTTACATTCTACTGGGAGGCACAGGCAATCAACAAAGATACAAAGAAAAATAAAGCAGGGGAAGAGTGCTACTTCGAGCAGGACGGGCAGTGAAGTTTTTTCTGACATCACAACACTTACAAAGAGACTGAAAGAAGTAGAAGAGCAAACCCTGCAGACATTTAGATGAAGATCCTCCTGGACAGAGGAAAGAACAAGTGTGAAAACTCTTAGGGAGAGTCCTTCCAGTGCTGAGTAGAAGGCAGCTGGGGAATAGTGAGTACGGAGAGAAACTAGTTAGTCTGAAGTCAGAAGATGTCAGGCCTTTGAGCCACAGTAAGGATTTTTTATTTTATTGAGTGTGATAGAAAATCATTATAGAATTTTATTCAAAGGATAATAGCATATTTATATTTTAAATAGGTCTTTCTAACAGTGCATGAAGTATAGCTAAATGGAGGAAAAAGTAGACACAAGTGGTAAGAGGATATAGCAAGGTTGCAGGCTAGAGATGATGGTGGATTGAATAAACGTGGTGACAAAGAAATGGAAAGAGGTGGTCAGATTCAGAATAAATTTTAAAAGTGCAAAACCAGCAGTTTGGCTAATGTGGGATGTGAAAGTAAGAGTGACATCAGGAGTAATGCCAAAATTTTTGACCTGAGGAACCAGATGTTACCATACACTTGAAGGGGAATACTATGGGAGAAACAGATTTGGTAGAGAAAAATCAAGAATTCAAGTTTAGATATGTTGGGTTTAGGTAGATAGTTTGATATGGGCCTGAAGTTCAGGGGCAAGATTCAGGCCAGAGAGAGGACCTGGGGAAACTTCAGTGTAAGGATGGTAATTAAAAATCACCTGAAAGTGAATGTATCTGAAGAAGAGAAGAGGTCCAGGGACAGAGTCCTGGGATGCTTCAACATTTAAGGTTAGAAAGAGGAAGAGGATCCAGCAGAGAGGACTGAAAGGGAGCAGCAATGAGACAAAGAGGAGATGAGAAGAAAGATGCCCCCAAAAGCAAGTGAACAAAATGTCTAAGAGACCACTCTTTGAATACCACAATCATGTAAAGTTTCCTTGTCTTGTCTCTGACCTTGGAGCCCTGGAGAAAAGACATGAGTTTACATCAAATTTAAGTCTTCCCCACCCCTTTAAATCTATATAGTAGACTAACGAATACCGGGCCATTCCACTATGCGTTAGTTTGTTAAGCTCTGAGCCCACTCTTGCTTCTTTCCCTTCTCCTCCAGCCTGTGGCACTAGGGAATGACACTGGATTCAGCACAAGCTGAAGAGACCACAGATTTTTCAGGGTAACACATCCTGAAAGCCAAGCTTGATTGTGAACACTGTAAAACCAAATTAAATTGCAGGCATGTTATTCTGATGCAGTGAAGAGAAAATGAGTCTCAGATGTAAGTAGGTTTCTTTTGTTCCAGTTCTATGCAATGGACCTCTTACGTATTCATTTATTTTTTTATTCTTTCACCCTATTCAGTTAAATTTATTTTTAGCTATTGTTGTGCATCCTTCAGGAGAGGCAAATACTAAGGAGTATAATCAACTACAACCCAGAGGTTCCAAAGACTAGCCTACTTAATGCATCACTGACAAATGAAAGTACACCTTGCCTCCCACAAGAGTCAAGGACTCCCTTTTGCTAACTTCAGTAGCTTGTGAGTCTTCCTGACTTTGATATTAACTGCAGGGACTACTGATATCACTCTTATGGATTATGGTATAGACTAAAAAGAAAAGAAAAGCAATATCACACATGTTTATCAGACTTCACTGATATTTTTGACAATGTTAGTGGGACAAGTCCATCAGGAATGTCACATGAGTTAACAAAGGTAGACAGTCTAAGTGCACATCTTTTAAATCACTGTCATGTATCTTTATCTCTATTATCCATGATGGAATTTATGATGCATCTTATGAGATGTGTTTACTGGCTTGGCTATGATACAAGAACTGAAGCACACAAGGACACGCACTCTTTGCATCTGAGTTTCTCTGGGGACTTGCCATCAGTTTATATGGAAGGTAGAGCTTAGTGCACCTCAAGAGGTGATTTACTCCGCGGGGCCGGACTCCCTTACCCAGAATCTTGGGCTTCTTCCCCATATCAATTTCCATTATCAGAAAAAAATGACTCATAAGAAGGAGAGAAAATCAAAGTAGCCCCAAAATCTTCAGAAAATAAGGACCAGCATAGGTCATTGTATCCCCAGACCACAAGCTATTTTGGTAAAGTTTTTTGTCGTTGTCATGGAAATAATTTTTTTATGGACAAATAAGGCTGAGGAATGTCTAAATTTTATTTTTCTGAACTTTGTCGTATTGTCATCTTTAATGTGTAATCATAAATATTTACTTTCTTACCTAAATTTATATATGTAGTTTTGTATTTTTTTTAAAAAGGGCCCCCCAAATTGCACAAACTCCAAGTTGTACCAAACCCTGATCTTCCTGAGGGAGAATTATTCATTAAAATCAAATAGCTGGGAAATGATGAAAAGTGGACTTAAAGCTAGTTGGTCTCAAAGAGTTCTTTCTCTAGCCCCATTACCACCTTCACCATTTCAACCTCAGCAAGAACGAATTTTGTCTCCTCCTGAGAATAAATAATTTTGGAGAGGAGAGAAAACTGACAAGGCTTCTGAAGAAGGCGATATTATTAGGCACACAGTGGGGCTAGGGCCCTTAAAGATAAACCATTTCTACTTCACAATTTTGCTTAGACTTGTGCCACTGGCCTCCTGTTATAGTACTGGCTAAAAAGAATTATTTATTGAGTACACAGGAGTACAAACTTTTATTTTGTCTTTACCCTTTCATTTCTATAAATTTGACTGTGGTTTCACAATCGACATGCCCATGAGATTGTTGATGGGGGAAAAGGAAAATGTGCAGTACATTCTTTGTTTATGGAAATCTCTATCTCAGAGGTACCGACCTACTTTTACTTTCAGATGTCTTTTCTTAATGTGGTGGTTGTGCTATTGGTAAAGCACCCAATGGCAACTTCATGACTTGCACACCCAATAAATGCAATAAATAATTAAAGCTAACACTAAGCATGCTAATAAGTCTGCAGGATTGTTTCCTAAAACAGTTACACCAGTAATGTACAAAGGTTACAACAGGCAGATAAGCAAGCCAATCACATTTGAGATGTGATCATTTTTCTGGAAGATTCACAGTTGCTCTGCTATTAAAGCTAGTGAGAAAACTTTCCTCTGGGGACCATTTTCCTGGTTCATTTTGTACCATGCTAGCACTAACAAAATAAGAAAAAAATGGACTAAAAGCACAGTTTCTACAATAGGAGTAAACCTCGACACACCTAATACACAGTTTTGGGCAATTGTAGTTTTTGCCAATAGCAAGCAACAGGCACGTTTTGCTGTTATTCACGCAGCTCAGCTGATATGAGCAGACAGAATTGAAAGAGAAGGAGAATGTGCTTTATCATCTGTAGCAGAATTTCAGTTTTCTCTTTCAAGTACAGTTGAACGCATTTTCTTTGCAACCCAAAGACAGAAGATCTTGATTACTGTTGCAAGAATAATCTCAGCCTTTGTGTGAAGAAGATAGGGAAAATAAATAGTCTCTCTGGGTGATGTGTCAGCTTGTGAACTTACAAAACAAGATATATTCTTGGAGGTAGAGAAATTAAATTAAGGTGAAACAGTAGACCCATTAAAATGACAATTGAAGGCTTATTTTGTAGGCCATGGCTGGCTTCCCAATTGTCCTTTGTCCTTAGCCTCACCCCAGGGTCACAGACAACAAAACTAGAAACAAACTGGGTCAAGACAGGGGCAACTGTCTGGAAATACAGGTCACTCAGGCTATGGGCCCTGTCATGAACTGCTAGCTCTTTTGTAAAATTAAGATTCCAACTCCCTTCTCCTCTGCCTTCCCCTACCACCACTCTTGTTTCAGGTCTTTAGACAGAAAAGGGGTTGATATCTCTCCAGATTTCATCCAACACCAACTCAGCTGTCTTCTTTCTCCCGATAACAGGCAAATGCTAAGCATTCACCCTCTTGAGTATTAAGAAAAGTTGCATTTCTCTGTGTCACCTTTACTTTATCTCCACTCCACAGACAAACATCACTTGGGTTTCTGCTAAGAAAGAGTAGTAATCTGCCCCCAGAAGTACCAGAAAACACTGATTTAGGGACCAGCCCATTATTGTCCCCTCTCAAGTATTCTGTTTTCTCAGGCACCCTTCAGGATAACGCCTATGGCTGCCAACTCAGTACTGCCTTCCCATCACCACCCATACGCCTACCCCTCCTCCCTCTCCACTGCTCAAATTAAACAGCTCATTCACAATTTATCTGACAAATCATTCTGCAATAATGGGTGACAGTGGTCTAATGTGCAAATTTACATGGATATGAGTTCAGGCCTCCTCATTTCACACCCCCCCACCTTGGGTAATACTTTAAACCAGAAGATTAATGAGGATTTCTCAGACCTCATTTTCTTTTACCTCACATCAAAATGTGACATAGCTAACCACAAGTAGTGTAAGCCCTGACAGTGGCTTTTCTCTTTTTTGTAATGCCAGTGCTGGCTTAAGCATTGATTGTGAGGCATCCACTTCACAGAGGCATCCACTTCAAAGATGGCTAGCTCCAATAAACACAGTACCAGCCACAGGACTAGATAAAGAGCCAGGCCCAGGCTCCTTTGTTTTAGAGATCTTGGTTGATTTTGATAACTGACCATTTTGGCTGCTTATTTTTTTTTTTTTCCTTTTTCTCCCCAAAGCCCCCCGATACATAGTTGTATATTCTTTGTTGTGGGTCCTTCTAGTTGGGGCATGTGGGACGCTGCCTCAGCGTGGTTTGATGAGCAGTGCCATGTCCGTGCCCAGGATTCGAACCAACGAAACACTGGGCCGCCTGCAGCAGAGCGTGCAAACTTAACCACTCGGCCATGGGGCCAGCCCTTGGCTGCTTATTTTTTTTCCCTTCCTGCACTTTTAATTCCTTCTCTTATGTTTCAAATTCAGTAATAAAGAGTGAGCCCTCAAAACCTTAGGTCCCCACCCTAGACCCCAATAAAAGCAGAACTCCAGGCCCACTCTCTCTCTCTTAATCTCTGTTCCCGTGACCTGGCTGTGTGCCCCAAGGATGCCACGTAATTTCCAAGACTTGTAAATAATAAACTTTTTTTTCAAAGTTTCCTGATGGTCACTGCTGGGAGAATCTTGCAATCATAATAAGAACCACAAGGGCTGGTCCAGCCACAATATTGGTTATTGATAGACTGAGACCAGCATACAACACCACAGGAACTTGACATGGCTATTTCTTCAGCTTCCCCAACTATATTGGCTTTGTTCTCTCACCTTCACCTGTTACTCTTCCTAACCCTCTATGAACTATTCCTCTAAAGTCTACTCTTTGCCCTTATAGCTCAGAAGGCTGACTCTCATCACCTTTAGGTTGGTGAATTCTAAGCCTTTATCTCTTGCCTAGAATTCCAGTAACATATGTTCAATGTCTATATAGGAATTTTTCTCCTGGGTATAGTCATTGGCCAACATTCAAATTTGCATAAAGATTAATTTGCCACTTTCCCTTCCAAATTTATATTCTTTTTTCCAAATCCTGAAGTTACCTCTGAATTACCTCTTTCCTTCCATTCATAAATTAAGTCTAGAAGTGCTGTTGATTTTTCTTTTGAATTCTCTCTTCCAAAAGCCAAAATTAAAGTAGATGTTCTTACTATTTATTACTTAGATTATTCCAGTATTTCCCTTATTGTTCTTCCTGACTCAAGCCTCTCTCCATTCAATTTAACAATAATCAATTTTCCTAAAATATTGTTTTTCATTCTTTCGCTTTCCTGCTTAAAAACTGCGTTGATTCTACATTGTCTGTAGCATCTATCCTAAACTCTTTGTTCTAATTGATGGGTTCATTGCTGGCAGCATATCTCCTTCTGTTCCCTAATCACAGAAATAATCAATGAATCACAGTCTACTGTAAAATTACTCTACTGTAAAATTATGAAGGAAGAGGCTTTCACTTCTTGTTTATCACTGCATTTCGCTATACTTGGAGAAAAAAGTTAACATGTGTTCAAGAAATAGTCTTAGTTCATATTAGTTTACATACCTGATATGCTGTCTTCTTTCTTTGCTTCTCATAAAAAGCAAGGTCCAACTCATGTACCATGTCCTCCACTAAATATTATCAATACTCCAACCTGTACTGATCCTTCTCCTTTTTCTACCACTAGAGTTTTACGATATCCCATACTGTACTTCATCTGAAGTCGCTTTGTCTTTCCAGCTAGATATTACAGTACCCTGTCTATTTTAAAACTGTCATAGTATTAGCTATGAAATGTAAAGAATTTGAATCCTTATAACTAGAATCTAAAAGATGAGTCAAGAAAGGGTTAGTGAATACGAGATTATCTCCTAACTACTCGGTTTAGCTACTAGTAGAGAATAAAGTCTCACTGGCTTAGCAGACATAAAATCCATTTTGATAAAGATCTGAAGGGAATGGAGACCTAAGTGCACTTCAAGGAGGTACGCACGTGTGTGTGTGTGTGTGTGTGTGTGTGTGTGTATCTGACATAGATGTATGTGTGTTGAGGTGTACTCTTTCACCAAGAAGGGAAAGTGAGTTCTGAGCTAAACAGTGGCCTTCCATGAGGAAATATAGACTCCTCTCTGCAGATTTCAAGGCTCATGATAGATACAAGCCAAGCAAAATTTCTGCCACAAATTCATTCCCTAAGTGAAACAAATGAATTTAAAAGTAATTTCCATTTTAATGATTCTTTCTGCAACAGGGATATAGGCATTTTTAAGATCTTAAAATAAAAAGCATAATAATTACTACAATAGCTATCATTTGTGGAGTACTTGCTATGCCCCAGGTACAGTATTAACATCTTTATCCAGGAGAAATGACAAAAACTCATGTAATGGATGTGTGGGGAGACAAAACATTCCTGGATTTCTCATTGTTCCTATAAAAAGTCCAAGCCTCCTGTAAAATGGAAATGTATTCACGACATAGTTAGAGAATCTGCTTTGATCCAAAAGGATAATAAAACTTATCTCCCCCAAAGCCAAAAGGTTACATCCTTGAAAAGGTACGTAGGTCTGGGGTGAAAGACTGGGGAGACTATCCTAGGTATTTACATTTCAAGGAGGAATGAGACCCAGGACTTAGAGACATCTCTAGGTCTGAGACGTACAGGGGATCTATATGACTTTTGGGGAGATTTTATTTCCTACCAAAGTGTTATAGACAGGAATCAGACCCATCATGTACCCCAGGAGACTCTTTCAAGAAGGAAGGAAGACAGCTGCTTCCTTATCCCTTAATAAGCAGAGAAAAAGGTGTTTTTTCACATTCTTCATCTATAGACAATTTGGCTACTTGAGTAGAACAGCTGACCTGGCTCTTATTGTGTCACCACAAATGTAAGGCCAAGGGCAGGGGTGGTAGTGCTTTAATTACTAAGAAAAATCTGTCTCTGATACAAAGCACTTCATGTGTGCATTCAGAATAAAATTAATAAAGACGAACATTAAAAACCCAACATAATGTGAATTTCACAGTCTCAGCAGTTCTGAAAACTCAGGTGTACAATATATAACTTACTTTATTTCTACATCTCATTATCATTTCTGCTTCTCATAACTGAGCATAGTACAAAACTCCAATATTGGTTTTTAAATTTAGACTTTCCTGTGATATCTCACCCTGGTTTCAGAAAAGGTATATGTAACATTGAGGCATCAAAGGTGGTATGCATATGATCCTAGCTCACTTTTCTGCAGATATTTTGTGACAATATAGCTTGTCATATATTCCCTCCACATAGACATCAGACACAGATTGCTATTGGAGCATGTATTGGAATAGTGAGGTCCTTGCAGATTTGATTACCGCTTCAGTTACGAAGCATAATCAAGCATCTAAAATTTCAGTTGAATACCCTATTGTCCTTTTCATGGGCTTCCTTCTTGATGGAGGTGGAAAGGTCAATAACTGGCACTCCTACTCAAGTTCTGAACAATTAAGAGATACAAAGAAGTTGGCTTATCAAGAGATCAAAATATTACCTCTGTATCTAATTAAGCACATAGTAGAGTGCAGTTTATCTATTAATGTGTTTTCTATTACTGAATGCAAAATTAAGCAGACTTTCCCAATCAGTCTCAGGAAGATGGTACGGGAAAAGTCCTTCTACCCCTGTAAAATGGAGAGCAGAGCAGCTTTCTGAGGACAGCTCAATCCCAAGAACAGGAGAAGAAGGGGCTCTGAGTTTCTTCTTCTCAATTCAACAATCAAATAACTCCCCAAACTGAACTATTACTTAGGTAGAAATTAGGTTGAGAGGCCAGACGTGTTATGACAATGGATCTTACATATAAAAAGAAGAAACACTGGGAGTGGGGAGGAAGCATTCAATAATCTCTCCCACACACAAATATTCTCCAGCATCCTGTTCTCCTAAACCATGGGCTTAATCATTAAGAGCTGCCAAGCAAGTGGCTTCCTCCCAGGGAAAGGAATCTGCAGTCTATCAAGACATCCTGCTCCCACCTTTATGAGTCACCCACCCCACCTATGACTTTGGGAATCCTTCTGGGACCACTGTTTGGAGTTTAGATGTTTTGAGGCAAGAATCCTCCAAAATAGGTCAAAAATCACATTAAATTAAATTTGTTGTCATTCTATATCTAAAGTTGAAAATTTATTCCCAGTTCTATTTCTTACCCCAAATTATGACTAACATATTATCCAGCATTTCTATCAGAGGTCCTGCAATTAGATCAAATGGCATAAATTCTAACAATAAAATCCTAACATCATTGAAATATCCCAAATTTGAAAATAATCTCCTTAAATTATTAAATTCCCAAGGAGAAGTTAAAGTCCAAAGATTAAATCACCTTTAAAGTCAAATACAAAAAAAATTAAGGTTCAAAGGAATGAAAGTCTATAGTCAAATTCTCATGCCCTTGTGAGCCACAGCTGGAAGACGTTGAAATCAGACTGCCTAGATGAAAGCACAAAACTCATCCTGATGAATTTCTTCTACTTCCTCTAGTCAGAGGCATTCCCAATGCCTCAAATGGGTATAGTTCCTTTAGGGATGCAGAAATTGTATCCTATCAAAGACAAGCTTTTACTAGATACATTTTAAAGAGTCCAAAGAATAGTCATCTGGGAAAAGACAAAGTTGAATCTCTATTATTCTCTGTGACCACTGATAAACTCAAAAGGAATCAGAGATTTAAATATAAAAATGAAAGAAAAATGCAACCATGAAAGTACTAAAAGAAAACACACAAATTCCTTCATAAACTTGAAGAGAAAAATACATTTCTAAATATGATTCAAAACCCATAAAAGAGGGCTGGCCCCATGGCCGAGTGGTTAAGTTCACGTGCTCCACTTTGCCGGCCCGGGGTTGGCTGGTTCAGATGCTGGGCACAGACCTAGCACTGCTCATTGAGCCGTGCTGAGGCGGCATCCCACAAAGAAAAACTAGAAGAATCTACAACCAGGATATACAGCTATGTACTGGGGGGCTTTGGAGAGAAAAAAAGAAAAAGAGGAAGATTGGCAACAGATGTTAGTTCAGGGCCAACCTTCTTCACAAAAAAAAAAAAAAAGAATAAATATTTTTTAAAAACCATAAAAGAAAAAACTGATATATTTTACTACATTAAAAAAAGAGGGAGGGTCAAAAAATAGATGACCCTGAAAAAATATTTGAAATTCACATCACAGGCAGAAGGTCTGTTTCTTTCATATAAAATGCACAGCTAAATATTGAATGGAAATAAAACACTACAAGCTCCCCAGAAAATGGGCAAAGAACATGAGAGTCAGTTCACAGAAAAAGAAATTCAAGTGGCCCTTAAACAAATGGAAAGATATTCAACTCATTCATATCTGATTACTAAACAATAAATACAAATTAAAACAATACTGAAATAACATTTTTCTCCTATTAGACTGGCAAAAATTGAAACATTTCATAATACTGTCTTGATGAGGCTATGATGAAGCAGAACTCTCATGTTGTAAGCAGAATGCAAAACAGTAAAAGACTTACAGAATTTGGCAATATATAAACTACACTACATATGCATTTATCTTTTGATCCAGTAATTCAAATTCTAAGAATTTATACTACAGATATACCTGCCAAAAATGACAAGTATATAAGTTTATTTATTACCACACTATTTCTGATTGCAAAAGAATGGGAATCACCCAAATGTCCATCAACAGGTGACTGTTTAAATAAACTATGACATATTCACATAACAAAATATTAATACCACCCAGCTGTAAAACAGAATGAGAAGCTCTCTACATACGGAAATGGAAATAAATATAACTGATACGCAGTTAAGTAAAAAATTAAGGTGCAGAACAGCGTATAAAGTTTGCTTTCTTTTGTAGAAAAAAGGAAAAATTAAAAATATATATTCATATTTGCATGCATTTGCATTTCAAAAACGACACAGGAGGCATACATAGCATAGGACCTACTAAATAGTTTAGGTACTCTAGCCAGACTGCGTGGGTCTGTCTCTGCCACTTACAAATGAATTAACCTCTTTGAGCCTATCTACAAAACGGGAAATACAGGCATTCTTAGCTCATAGAGTTGATACATGAAATAAATGAGTTAACATTTGCAAAGTACGTAGGATAGTATTGGGCACTTACTAAGTATTACAGAAGTGTACAGAAGTGTTTGTTAAACAAACAACTAAATAAGTGAAACCTACAGGGGGCAGAATAGAAGTAAGATTTGTCAATGTATACTTTTTTGCGTCACTTTAATTTTGAACTATTAGTGTTTTAGTTTGGGATGTATGGTTCAAAAACAATAGTAAAAGAACACATCAACTTAACAAAACTGGCCCCACACATGAAATTTAAATACAAGCCATTCCCAGATCCTAGAACAGTTATCCCAAAACAAATTGTGTTCTTAGAAACCAGAAATAAATGGCATCCAAAGGAAGAAGAGGACACGGAAACATTCTTGATTTCAGCTTCACCAAGATGCTTGTTGGTTTGCATGAGTAGCATAGATTCCAGAAAACTTCTATCAACACATTAATTCTGACACTATGGATTCACCAAATCTGGGAGCAAAATGCACTCAGCACACTGTTGCCTTTCTCAAAGAATGACATTTGAGACATTTCTGCCTCCCAGACAAGTTTAAAACTGTGCAATCAAGATCACCAGGTTTTTACTTAAAGTACAGTTTTTTCCTCTAGAACATGTTTTTAAAGCCTCTTCATTTCCATTCCCTCCTTGACCCCCCCATTTCTGGAGCTCTGGTACTGTTGGAAGTGGATTCTATCTCACAAAACGGGGCCTACTATCTCCAGTAAGCAGATATTTTCAATCCTATACCACAGAGGCTCTTTCCACTACATCTTGTTGGGGAATTGCTAAGCTGGTGAAACCGGCCTCTTAAGGAGGGTTTCTCTCTTATCCCATTTGTTTCGGCTGGAAAATTACTCTCAACAGATTCCTGAACTGAAGCTGCAAATGATGCTTCTGACGCTGGAGCCCCCACAGGCCCAACGAGAATGAACACCTCATCTATGTCCTCCTTCAGGCACTGTCTTTCATCACTGAATTGGTCAGACCTCGAATAGCATTTTTTCTGCTACATATTTTTCTGCTGCAATGAACTATGTCTCTAGTTTTTATTTTCTTCTATCCTTCTCTTACACCTTTCAGAAAGTTTTAGTTAATTTTTTAACTATTTAATCTGCTTTGGAAGTCGAATTTCTAACTGCTTAACCTGCTTATTAATTTGGTCTCTTCTCCAAAACATACAGGATTATTGCTGTTTGCAGGAAATGAATACTTGCCTTCCATCTTATCTTTTCAAGACATTAGTTTTTCCTAATATATTCCTCTATTTCTTAAACTCTAGAATCTTCTCTACCACTAATGAAGAAATCACTAAATTGTGAGTTTACTAAAATCATCTACCATTTAAATAAATCTTTTCTTCTCCACTTCCCTGGATGGATAATTCCACACGGGAACTTTTCTCCCGTTAGAGCCCCATCTAGCCCATCCAAACTTGGACTTAACTCATCTTCTCACCTGGCTCCTTTCTATAAGCCTCATCTTGCCACGCCTGATCTTGAGTCTTCATTCATGGGCACATTTCTTGAAGGCACAAACCATACTGTACAAATGCACAATGACTATATCATCCTGAAAATCACCTAATGCTACCGTGTGTTCTGCAGACCTTCCTACTCTTCCTCGGCCTTTAAAATGCTGTTCTAATTGCCTTTTACGTCATCCCTTATCCATGACCTCTCAGTAGTTTCCTGACTCTCTTTGAAAGAGCCACTCCTTTCGAGATTTTGCCTCCTTCTCTTTTTGATTAATCTCGGAGCCCGGGTCCCTATTTCAATTTAGTAACAACTAAACAACGTCTCCCTTTTCCAATATTCTGTTGTACAGCATTTAGATCCCCTTGAAGCGCCATTTCCTCTTATAGACGTCTACTTGAACTTCAAATTGTTATTTTCTATGTCATCTTTGTCAAGTCTGTCTCCTAACTTCTCAAGTTTTCTCCTAAGCAAAATCAATTATTAGAACGAGAGCATTCCAAGCACAAGCCTTTTTTTAAAATGTGCTTTCTGAGCCACTGTTTTTGCATTAATTTTATTGAGTTCTCATCCTCAATTTACGAAGAAGGTATATGCTCTTTACAGTAAAGGGCCCCATTCCTTTTTAATTTGATATGCATCAACCTCCTATGTGTGGAATTACAGTTCAAATCTCAGTGATCAAAAGTCATGGTCAGGGGGTATGGAATGATCAAATTCAGAGCCGCTTGAGATCAAGAGGTAGGAGCAACTTTTAAACCTACAGACAAGTCACATGCACTCTTAGATTTGTCCCTCCAATGTTCCCTCTCTTTACTCCGGAGGGAAGTCATAACAATATGGAAAAAGATCAGAATTGAGCAGACTTTCTATGCCACAAACCGAGGCGCGGCACAAAACATTTCCTGCAGGTAGAAACTATTTGAGACCTAAAAGGCTGGTACATGAAAAGACTCTCTCTGTAATCAAACCCTTGTCTCAGACAAGACTATTTGGAAAAAATCATGTCTGCAGAGTTCAAGGTCAAGCAGCGGTAACTATTCGGGTAGGACGAGTTTAATAAGGATGTCTCAGCACTCCTGGTCAGATTTTGCTCCCTGAGCCCCTCAAAGCTTGCCTGTCTTTGCTTACAGCCCAAAGCATGCAAACTTGCCCCTATCAATAGAATCATAAAAAGTTTTGTTTATATAAAAACAGCCACTCTTCTGTGGGCAAAACTGCCAGAAATTGTAACAACCCACTACAGCTGGAAATATGTGGTCGGTGCCTAGTTCAACACTATCAAAGCTGAACAGCTCCCACTCTAGCCATGCCAGAAGTATGCCATAAGTTTTACTCCACAGTTTACAACACAGAATTTCTCTCCTTTTCCTTTTCTCCTTATTCCCACTCTACCTCCTAGATGTTGGGATGTGAGGAGAGTCCAGTAAGTAGCGTCTCTTTTCCCTTGAGAGACGTAAGAGAAGTAAAACAGTAGGAAAACCAAAGTATTGCCTTAAAACTGCTAGAGAGGATATTGAAGACTGTGGCTTATTACCGCAGGCTTATTGATACTGAAGCCTAGAACTGACAGACTTACCAACAATGTCACAGGCAGCACCCAACGGAAGATGGTGCACAGGCAAATCCGTACCTGTCGATTTACAGCCTGGAGGGGCGGAGTAAAATGAGCACTTCCTGTGGGCGGCTCATCTCTGAGAGAAAAGGAAGGGGCGGGTCACGCACAGGCTGACTTTCTCTTTCCAAATTGACCAATCGGATAACTGATTGCCACCGCCGCAGGAGGAAGTAAAGAGACACACGAGCGTTAGGCCTGTGGTTCTAATATGGGTCCCTCCATAGTGAAGGAAACAAGAGCTTTGGGAATAAGTATTCCCGCTCTTCAACTAAATGTGGAGTCTCTCTTTTTGGGAGCTTTCCCTTCCGTGTCACGGCAAACTTTTGGCAAGCTCACTGGCTCTTTCTCTCAGTTACATCTTCATCCCACTTGGTCACAAGGGAAGTTTGAGACTGCTTGTAAGCACAAAGCGAGCTGTAAGTCTCTTGTAGTGTATTTGACCTCTCCTAAGCATGCCAGGTCGTTAATTATGGTAACCGCCTAATATATTGTCCAAACTAGGACCCTTGAAATTGAAAGAGGGCAATAAAATTAAGGTTATAAATTTTTGAGATTTTATATTGGAGACTTAGAAAAGCTGCAATTCAAAATTCATTTTTAAAGTGATATTACTTCTAAAAATTAACGAAATTCAAGCAAACTTTTAAAATGTCTTTATATTGATAATATGAACATTAAAAATAACAGAATGGTAATTCTTGGCACATGTTGATGTGTTTTAAGTCGGGTTTCATCCTTAATTGTCTATAATACTGGATCACTAATATTTTTCTGAAGAATACATGTTCAATATGGTATTATTGTTTTAAATTTTTTCAATTGTCTACAGTCTTCTCAAATATGTATTTTATGGTTGATATATGGGAAATTTTGACACCTTCAATTTACTCTTTACTATAGACTATATTTTAAATTAAGAAAATAAGCTAAAAAGAGAGATTATACTAAATAGAAAATTTTTTTATATTGAAATATGTAAATTTTTCAGTACAAATATTTTCACATATACCGTCTTTTTACCTCTATTCAGAGAACTATTCTTCAGCAAACATTTGTATGATGCAAAATTCGTAAAATATTTTCCATTGTTTATGATTCTTTTGAAGATTTTGCCAAATTTAGATACTGCAAATTGGAAAACCTGTTAAATTTCATTTTATTTCTCTAAGCATGTGAACTTATTCAATTATAATAGCAGCTCCACAAAAAGATTCTTCACATGGGTTAAAATATTCCAAGGTACAATTATAGAATTTCAAAATTAAAGTTTATATTGTACATCATTTAAAATCCAATTGAGTTTCTTTAGGTTATCCATTGATTTTGTAGGGGTAAATTTTAACTTACCATGTCACAAACTTTTTTTCAAAAACTGCAATCTGAAAAATCTTCAAAATATGAATTTCATTAGCACAACAATTTTTGAATTGTTTGATTAAAAATTCCTAGAGGCCAGCCCCACGGCCTAGCGGTTAAGTTCAGCGCACTCCACTTTGGCGGCCTGGGTTCAGTTCCTGGGCACAGACCTACACCACTTGTCAGCAGCCATGCTGTGGCGGTGACCCACATACGAAATAGAGGAAGATTAGCATGGATGTTAGCTCTGGGAAAATCTTCCTCAGCAAGAAAAAAAAAGAAAATTATAAATGGTTTTTAACACAATGCAACAAGATTTTATAAATTTTGTTTATAAAAAGTTCAGTATCTTTGTAGACCATTTAAATTCATTTACAAAATGTATTTTTAAAGAATCAAATATTTCTAAAATCCTACTTAGGAGCAACAAAGACAGAAAATATGTGGTATTATGGTTGAATTTTTTTTTGGTACTCACTTCTAGTTTTATCACAAAAGTTTTGTAGTTGTATAAATAAAAGATATATAAAAATATTTGTGATTTTGCTGACTACAGTTATATGTCAGTTACAGTTTGGATACATTTATGAATTACGTGCAACCCCATCCAATTCCAAGGATATAATTATTCCATACATTTCTCAATTTAATAATAGTTTTTATTTTTTACTATGACCTTGTGCTCTGCCTAATTTAAGTTCATATTATACTGTAAATAATTTTATTTTTATACAGTTCTTTTAACTAAATATAGAACAACTTTCGCAATAATAGCAAATCTTTTACTTTTGAATTTTCAAGTTTTAATTTGACTCCATGAATTGGACAGACAAAAAAACATTGGAAATTATTTAACTGTTTTCTATTTGAGACATCTGATAACAATGATATAAAACCACCTAACAGCCAACATGTCTCAACATACACACTAGAAAACTTGGGATTAAAAATAAGAAAAATTATTTACATGAGTAGTCATTTATTCTAATGGAAAACTTCTATTTCACAGTGTTGTGTATACATGTACTTTCTGCAGGCATATGTTAATTTCTTATCTTCCAGTACATTCTTCATAAAATAACTACTAACCTTTGAAGTACGTGCTTAGAAGGAGATTCTTCTGCAGTCTTCTATGTCTTCCGGTTTTCAGAGTGATGACACTAATATTCTCATGGTAGATGATAAATATTGACATATATTTTGTCCATTTTACATATTATCTATCAACTTTCTTGCAAATAGAAATTTAATATTTAAAATCTCATTAAGCATGCACTTTCCTTTCTTTAAGCTCATTGCTCCTGAAAAGGTTCATTGCAAAATTAAAAGAACTTTTACTAAATAATAAAATACTTATATATTTATAACGCACAGTAAATGACAGAACTGTAACAAGAACATTCAGACTACTATGTATGAGCTCAAGTACAGTATGAGTTTATCTCAGTTGCCCAGGCAGATTTTGTGTACCCTTGTCTATAATGTTCCACTGAGCCCACCTTTTGGCATGTTAGGTCTGGAGGCCTCCCGCATCTCAAAGTTCTGGACATGGACAAGGCCACAGTTGAATGATAGCCCAAGTGGACGGCAAGAAGTACAGCATCAAATATTTTGCCTACCACCACCTAAGTCTGGAAAGAGTTAGCGTTCCTAGCTGTCCTGAGCTAGTAGGGTCCCAGACCACCTTGCTTTATAGTGGATGTCTTGTATAATATTCTTTTCTTTCTTTTTCTTTTTTTTGCTTGAGGAAGATTAGCCCTGAGCTAACATCTGTGCCAATCTTCCTCTATTTTGTATGTAGGTTTCTGCCACAACATGGCTTCACAAGTGGTGCATGTCTGTGCCCGGGATCTGAACCCATGCACCCCAGACTGCTCAAGTGGAGTGTGCCAGACTTTACCACTATGCCATGGGGCCAGCCCCATAATGTTCTTAATAGAAAGATGTTGGTTATGTTGGGTCTGGAATGATCAGTATTAGAGACAATCTGTTGTTCATTGTCTTTTAGGTTTGACCACATGTTAACACGTGTTTTGTTTACTACACACATTTCACACATTTCTAAATGAGAGCATGGCAGAAAACAGAAGTATAAAGTCAAGATCTAACAAATCCATCCAGACTTATTTTATTGCAAACATGAATACGAATTTTTCAACAAAAATTTAAAATCTGGGACAAATGCTCTATTGGACAAGATGTCAGGAAATAGTGCATACATTCTTTTGTGTGACATGCTTCTGTGAGCCTGACACCTTCAGAATTCGCCAGACAAGAAGTGGAAGTGAGTCCCCTCTGAGAAGATCTTCACTAACCCAACTGCATGTATCTTGTTTGCTTCTCTTCCTTTGTGGTTACTTCTAACTGTGTGTATTTTGTTTTGTTCATTCACAGAGATTAATCTCAGAAATGAGAAGGAGCACACTGTGCTTGCATCTCTTCGTTTCCCATAACTCTGTCTTTTCCATCTCTGAATACCAACCATCCCACCCACTTCTCAGTTTAGATCCCATTCAGAAATTGAAGATGGGGGGAGGGGGTGATTGGAACTCTCTAAAGAAGATTTTGTCAATTGTCAGATTGATTCTTTTTTGTGTGATGGAATATGAGGAAAAATTAAACTAGAGAGCTAGGAGGAAAGCAGTAAGGGTAAGAAGATGAGAGGTAGGTGGTATAGTCTCAGGGAGGCTTCTATGGAAATTTTTGGAGTTAGGGATCTGGAAGTAACTGTGAAATATGGGGAAATGGATGGGACATAAAAGGAGATTTTAAGAAGTGTGTGTTTGTATTATATATATATATATATATATATATATATATATGCACTTCATGGTGTTTAAGAAGTCCAGGTTAAAAATTTATTTACTTGGAAATTGATTTTTAATTGCTGTGCTATGATTCTATGACCACCATACTGTAACCCTATGATTTCATTAGGATAAAAAAATAGAACAACCAGTGGAATTTAGGAGAAAATTTCATAGAATAATATGACCTGACCAAGTAATGGTTCAAGTCTAAAGTAATTATCTAGCTATCCTGGCACTTGTAAGACGTGTTTAATCTATGATACCAGGCTACACAGCCATACAGCTTGACTACCCACATGATTTTGTGAGAGACTTTGCTGCATGCTTCCTGGAAAGTTTTTATTTTTAACAGTTTGCAGGTTATTTGACAGAACTGACATCTCCATTTATTTAGAAGTGAACCGTTTGTTTATATAGACTGTCTAAATTTGTGAAACTGCACCTCGAAAAATAAAGCTTTCCTTGTTTCAAACTGCCACTTAATTGACTTAGTTGCCAGCCCACTATCAGGTCTGGAGTCAATTAGTTAAATAAAGGGACAGTTAAAAAGATGGTGTAATATCAGCAGAGGGGTATAATATCTTCAGTCATAATTCCGAAGCTCAGAGTCCCTTTACTTAGTTATGCTGCTATTTTCTGCTAAGATTTAGGAAGAATCCACTCTGCTCTGGTAATTTTTTTCCATGGAACCTGAATGACCTCTAATTTTATACCCTGCTGAGAGAAACATATGTGACCCCGTTCTCTCACAGTCTTGTTTCATGTGTTATAAATGTAGAGATATGTAACCTCTATGGATTTTGTTGAAGGATAAATGATTCTTCCTCTATATCCCCTTTTCTGGGTTGGTGTTTGACTATTAGGTAGTGCCAGTGCACACAACAGCACACAAATGACACAGATCAAAGGGAAATAATAGCTTGTATTATTTTTCATAGGCTGAAATTCTGTACTGATTATAAAGCTAACTATTCAACGACCACTTTTTTTTGTTTTTTTATATCTCAACGTGAAGAATCTAGAGCCAACATATCTAAACTCCAGAGAGGTTTTCAACTGCCAAGAAGGCATGAGTGTTGATATTCACTAAATAGGCCACTGAAGAATGTCAATATATGTGACAGATTAAAGATGGCTACAATTCTTTGATACTCTTCTCATTGAGAGGTAAGGTCTGTGTCCCTTCTCCTTGAATCTGAGTGGACTCATAACCTACTTTGACCTATAGAATATGGCACAAGTTCCAATATTTGTGCCAGTTTGTAGAAAGGGCATTAGTAGACTTGCCACTTCCGCCTCCTATGTCTTGGAATGCTTGATCTGGGGAAAGTTGGCTGCCCTGTAAGCAAGCTAACTAATGAGACTGCCATGCCATGAGAAAGCCCAAGGTAGACACACACAGACAGAGATCCTCAAATAGCTACCACGATTGTAGCCCTCTCAATCCAGGCATCAGGCCTGTGAATGAGAAAACATTCCTATGACTCCGTCCTCACCTACTATTTGACTGCAACTGCATAAGAGATGCCAAAGGAGAACCACTCAGATGAGCCAACAGAACAATGAAAAAAAAATTGTTTTAATACTCAACATTTATTGAGCACTTAAGTATGTGCCAGGTACTTTTCAAAACATATTCACATGAATCAACTCATTTAAGTATCAAAACCACTCAAGTAATTATCCTTATTTGACTAAGGAGGAAACTGAGCAGCAATGAGATTAAATAATGTTTAAAGTCACACACTATTAAGTGATAGATGACTCTAGAGGCCCTGGACCACCACTGTGCTAACCTACCTCTAGGAAGTAAGTGAGGCACTATACTGTCATCTTACATCTCTCAGTTCATAGGCCCCATTTACAATATTGTGTGTGTGTGTGTGTTTGCCTGCATAATAATTTATGCCAACATCCATTAAACTCATCAAGTATATTTTCAGCTTCATCATATCAGATGGCAAAATGTACATATACTATTGACAGTATAAAAAAGATTAAATTTGATAGTAAAATCAATATCATTAATAAAGAATATATCTATATCATATACATATAATTCAATTACTTATATAGTACCACACATGCTTCTTCCCTCAAAAGAGAAAAACAAAGAAATACTAATTCTTGAATGAGAATCACTCGTATGTAATCTCCCGGCATACAATGTTGCCAGCACAAATCATGTAGCGTTAAGAGTGGTCTGTTCTTGAAAGTTTTATAGGCAGGAGTAGTTCGGAATTCCCAAAGAGGGAGTCATGTTAATACAAGGAATATACAAATCACTTTTTAAATTAAAAGTGTTAATTCTGCTTTTATACACCTTATATCCTCAGTGTTTCTACCCTTACTCTATTTTTATAATTTCCATAGCTTCTTTTCTATCTTTAACTTATTTTTACATTATAATACAAAGATCAATTTGTACTCTAAGGAAGCCATTTCTTGCCAATCAGGCTTCTGGTAGGAGAAATGACTGATTTAGTTTTGTTATATGCACAAAACCAGCAACATTCCATACAAGTAAGGAGATCAGCAGCAACAACTGGATTGTGCCCCCAGCAGTATCATACTAAACATTTGTGTTTCTGTGCCAAAAATTCAGGAATAAGACCAACAAGCTTAAATATACATCACATTATATTAATTGAAAAAGTCTTCTCATCTGTCCTCTCCAATATCAACTTATTTGCTGTGGCCCAAGGTGAACTTTTAATTGTACAAAATTTGAAAATTGATCTAGAAATAGTGGAAAGGCATCCTTGCTTTGTAAAACATTTCATTTTATTCTACTCCTCGCCAACTTTAAAAACCATTCTGGAACTTCTTTCAAAATATTCCTTACCACTGTTTCTAATCTTTCTCACCCTCTTATCTCCTTGATACCATCTTTTTCTTCTTACTTTCACTACAGGAATGAGTTTGGTATGTGCTAGGATGCCATAAACAATGCACTAATATGCTTACTGAAATAAAGTTTTCATAGAACAATAGTATAATGTCTGTTCTACTTGTGAAACCAGTGGAACCAAGTCTATCCCACGATTACTTATCAGAACATTTATTTCAAAACAATTTGTATTTTCTGAGCAAGGCATGTTTCATAAGTCAAAGCATAATTATTGTCAAAGAATCACAAATTTATTTGGGCACTAAGTAGCAAACAAAAATTCTCAGAGGGTATAAAGAGAAGAGTGTGAAGCTCTCTATATATTCTCTTACCAAGTGGCAGGTGAGGGAAAGTCATGAAGAGTAAAGTTATATTTATTACTTAACAAAAATATACAATCTTACAACAGCTTTGAAATGGACACATTCGAATGCCCCTCCAATTGCTATCAAGTATATGATGTCAACATTATAATTATAGAGCCATGGTAATACCGTTAGTTGAGAGCATTAAAAATGGTTGTTTTGGTCATAGTACACAATCTTAAATTAGAATTGTATGAAGTAATTTGTTTTGCCTGCCTCTTTTAAAGAATTAAATATTATTTTATCAAAATGTATAACTAAAGTGAAAGCTGTTGTTGCCATACTGTCCTCTTTGGCAATCAACTAAATCTCAAATTATCCAATAACCTAAACCTACAAATTTCCAAGCACTATGCTAGGATCCTCAGTTTGTCATCAGACAATGGGCGTATTGATTTTAATCTTGTTAAACTTATAAGATAAAATTGTGAACTTATGATCAGGGAGCATAGCCTCCATTCATCCTTTATCTAAATAAAAACCAGATATGTTACCAAATAATCATAATTTCACATAAAAGATACTACAAAAGAGATACAGGGAAAGTGAGAAAATGCCATGAATTAATTCTTCTAAGAATCAAAGATGGCCTCAGTGAATGGGGATATTAGTCTGTGATTTATAGGAGGTTGTCAGTAAGACAAGAGCAGGAGAAAGGCAATTGAGGCAAAGGATTTTTCTTGGAAAGGCACTAAGGTATGGTCATGCAGAATATGTTCGGAGAATTTCCTAGTCTTGGGTGGCTAGATCATAGAATAGGTGGAAGGAGAGGATGAAGGTGACATTAGAATTGGATTGTGTTGGGCCAAAACGTCATACTAAGGAATTCACATTTTATCCCAAAGTAATGGAAAACCAAAAGAAACTCTAAAGCAAGTATGAAATGAACACATATATTCTGACATCGGCATGTAGAACAGGTGAGGCTGGAGAGACAGGATCAAGGAGCCAGAAATAAGGCCACCACTTGAACAGAAATGAGAGGAGTAATTGTGTAATGGAAAATGGATTACATATCACTCAAACTTTATGATGAATGCCAGCATTTTAGATCTGCTCTTTGAGAGATGTATTTGAATAATTCAGTTAGCGTAGTCTCTACAGGGCATTTTCAATTCTGTGTATGGTTTATTCTTAGAGTGGCCAGAAGGTATTATTCTATTCACAATGCAACCTTTTCCAAAATAAAGAGCAATGGCTTTTTCCCTCACATTTGCTTTTCTGCTAAAAGAAACATTAGACCTAGTTTTACTTATGAGTGAAAAATATATTGTTCTCATTTATGGAGGAGTATTACATATTATATGATGTATTGGTTAGAAAATTACGCACTTGAAAATATACAAAAATAGAATGATGCCTTTACCCTTTCCATTTTGCATGCAAGAAAGGAAGGGATTTTTGTTCTCTTCTCTCCATGGCACCGTAGAAACACCATAAACTGTGAGGGAAGGAGTTTTGACACCGTACTACATTATGTTTACACTGAGGAGAGAGTAGGCAAAATGCAGGAATCCAAAGTCAAGGAAGAAATAGAAATGTATCAGATTGTTGGAGTAACATGTCAATTGAGATATCTCCTTCTGTTAAGAGTACACATGTATCAATCTGTTTAGTTTTCAACTGATAAATGCACATGGGGCATCATGAAAATAATATTATTCCACATGCAGATTTAAGGATCTTACTTAATAAATGATGCCTGTGATTAGCATTTATCTTAATGCTAATGATACAGATTTATGAATCTATTTGCCTAGACTACCGAATTGATGAATGTTACCCTGAAGAGTTTTCAAATGAGAACATAATCCAAACCAATGTTAAATAGATAACATTATTTTGCATTCTCCAGAATAAAATGAGAGGGATAGCATTTAAGAACACACATGATAGATGCATATTTGACACCAAGAAAATATGCTAGAGTATAATAGTCAGAATTTTATGTAATTTTTCTTGTGAGAGAGATTAATTATCAGAATGCACAGAGGAAGATAAATACAGATTAGGTAATGTTGTAAACAAATTCACAATTGCTGAACCACTCTAAGCTTTATTTTCATAACCAAGCAGCCAGCACTGAGCTTCTGCTTCCAATTAGTCAGAAAAAGAATTAACCTTTAACTATTATATTCCAAAAGTGAGCTAGGTAGAAATTATTCATAGAAGATGAAAACAAATAAAATGAGTATAATTTAAACAAGTGATGTAATCCAGTTTGAAAAGTCATAACACTTCTATGTGTTCCGTTATCTCATTTTTCCTACCTCTCTGTTTATGCTTATGCTTGAGAATAGTTTTGTTTGCTTGATTTTGACCTCCACTTTCTTTTGCATTAGCTGTACTTCTCTATTATCAATATTGAACTAAAAGGCAAGCACTTTCTAACTAGTATTCAGTTCAGTTGGAAACAGGATCTGGTGATCAATGAGAACTTCAGAAAATAAAAACAAAAGAAAGCATAACAGAAATCACTACACAATAAAGGGGCGGTACACTGTAAATATTAAAATTTTAGTAGAAACATTCCCACAAGAGTGGGGAATTGCCTTAGTCAGATCAGGCTGCTGTAACAGAATACCAGAGAGTGCGTGGCAACAGAAACTTACTTCTCAATAAGTTCTGGAGGCTGGAAATCCAAAATCAGGGTGCCAGCATGGTTGAGTTCTTCCAGATTGCAGACTGTCGACTTCTCATTGTATCTTCACATGGCAGAGAACAGAGAGAGGAAGCAAGCTTTCTCAACTCTTATAAGGGCACTAATCCCATTCAAGAGAGCTCCAACCTCATGAACGCATCTAATCCTATCTCCCAAAGGCCCCATCTCCTTACCATCACATGGCAGGTAGGGTTTCGACATACACATTTTGTGAAGACACAAACATTCAGTCAATACCAGCAGTCATATTTAAATGAATAAATACAATTAAATATGGAGGAGGATTTACTCAAATAACGTGTCACAAAAGTGAAGAAAAAAATACTACGTATACCATGTATTTTATTGGGTATGTATTCATATAGGAGTGTGTGTGTGTATTTGTGTCTGTGTGTGATCAACTTTTTTCTCTCAGATACGTTCTCTTTTTTAAAAGATATAATCAAAAGCCTGAATTTTTCTTCAGAAAACACTTGTTTCAGACCAAGGAGGGTTACATGAGAATGCTTCATAGTACATTATAAAATATAAAAAGCAAAACTTTCATTAAAGACCATAGAGTGTTCAAAGTGCTTCATCTCATCAAAATAATTACGGCTAACATTCTGAGCTACATATTCGTAAGCATCAGCTACGTATTTTTATTTAGCCTCATTCAGTTTCTCAGAAATTTGAGCTGGCCCTTAGATTTTGAACTGTTTTAAATATCACACTTTATTATTTGCTATTCCAAAGGAGCAAGAATAATGAAGCTCCAAGTATAACAAATTTAGTTTTTATGATATGATGAAATATGCATTATTATTTTTCTTTACTTCCATAATAAGGATATTTTCAATTGTATAATTAAATAAACAATTTAAAATTATTCAGCAGGCAGGCAGATAAGCTTTTATTCCTCGGTTTGTGTAACACTTCAATTGAAAAACCAAACAGAATATTTTATTTCTTCTTCAGTCCTCAACATTTTTAGCATAAAATTATTAAGGAGATTTCCTCATTAAGGACAAATCAGTGAAAAATTTAACCTCCTATTAACTATGGCCATTGAATGTCTTGTAGTGTAGAGTGTTGCATGAAAACTGGATTTTGATTCATTTTACAGTGAAACTCCCTTAAAATCATAAAACCTTACCTCATCAACCAACAATAATTTTTACGGATCTCGAAAAATAAAAGCTCTGATTTATTGTATATTTGAACCAGGAAACAGTCTACATAATCAGTAAAAAGACAATAAACATACTTCACTCTATCAGCCAACATCTGTGACAGAATGCAGACTACCACTCACAAATACAAAAGACTGAAAAAGAATATCCGTCAAAGGTTAACTACAATAATTTTTATTTTCTATTATTATAGTTTCTTTTACTTCCCCCAAAGGGAAATGTTCTCTGTCAACCATGTCAGCACAGATTTAATCCAGATTTAATACCTGATTCCAATGACATCTGATATACAGAAGGGAAAAACTATGTAGCTCTGGTTGTCAGTAAAGAATACTCTGATCAACCTCTGATCTAGTGGAAATACAAATGATAGATGGTGATTCATTTTAAGATAGTGAAATAAAAGCATTTATAATTCACTCCTCTCCTGTGAAATTCCTCCCAAAATAACATAAATAATGAAAAATTGGGAAAAACAAAATAAAAACTATGTAATTATAAGAAATTAACAACAAATGACGATAAATAGCTTTCAAATAATGAGACATTTGCACTATTAGAGAAAGGAAATTGACTGACACATATCTTGGACAGGATATAGATTTCACTAAGTTTCACAGTCCTGAGGCATCCTCCCAAGACTTTGCTTGAGGTTGCCATGAGATGGGCATGGATAGGCAGGCGGAAAACAAATTTGTCTTCATAAGATTCTAGGTACATATTCCCAAATAGTAGAAAATGGGGGTAAAGAACAAATTGCTGATAGACTATATATGATAGTTGTGAAACAGCCCGCTGGATAATAGAGATGACTAGCATTATAGTGGGAAAGGGGAGGCAGAGGCAGTGTCAATCACTAGCGTATTAACAATACAGAGAAAGTAAAACTAGGGAGCTTTACCTCTGTGAGCCACATAGATCACCCAAAAGTAAAAAATAAGGAAAAAATATGGTCCCTGGGCAGAAGATGAAACATATTTGGGGAGGTGGGCTTGAAAACTGAAATTTAAATAGCTACTGTGGGCCGATCTGATTCATTCTCCCACCACTTCCCACACTGTAGTTCAGTAAATAGCTGGCTTCATTCAGTGATTAATAGAAAAAAACCATCCTGGAACATAGGCAAAGGAGGCAGAAACACAATGAAAAAGTAGCTGAAGTTTTTACCAAAGAAAATTTTTTTTTCAGGAAACATAGGAAAAGTTTATATAAATAGTTCTTTATAGTCTCAAATAAATTATAGACATGATCTCATTAATAGAGTGAGAAGCTCAAAAAAATATATAATGTTTCAATAAAGAGATTATAAAAACAGCAAAAAGAAATGAAAAAAATGAAATGGCACAGACCATTTCAAGAAAGAAATGGAAAAGAATAAAACCATCAGATCAAATCTAGGAGATCTTGTTGAGATGGCAGTGTAGGCAGACTCTGAACTCACCTCCTCCCACAAACACAACCAGGTTACCTCTATTCTTGGAAAAATTACCCTGGAGAGAGAACTGAAAACTGGATGAAAAGAACCCCCACAACAAGGGACAATCCTGACTGAGGCAGAAATTCCTTCTGGAGAGAAGAAAGCCACCTTTGTGAGTGACGGAGCTTCACAGCCAGCCAGGCAGGAGTCACCCTAGGGTATGTAGCCTTCCCTGGAGAAGTGGGGACCTGAGTGGGGGTCACGTTATTGCTATAAGCATCCTTTAGACTCAGCACAACTGAGACAAGTGTCATACTCTCTGGCTTTGTTGGCTAATAACTACAACAGGGAATACCCCCAGGAAAGCTATGGACATAAGCAGAATAAAGCCAGCTCTTAAAGGGCCCACACACAAATTCACCTGAGTAACCTAAAATCACCAGAAAGAAAGGTTCAAAGTCCTTTGGTGAAAAAAGATGCACCTGATAGGCTCTGGGTGCATCTCAGTGAGAGGGGAGACCTCTCCAGAGGCTGAGACATTGGTGGCAGCCACTGTTGTGACCTAGTACAGGTGTGCTGACACAGACTGGCATATGCCATTGGAGTTCTTCACCTGGCCTATTAGCCCAGGGGTCAGCCACACCCACTAGAGTGCAGATTTAATCCAGTTCAGCCAGGGAAGGCAGCCTGCCCTAGGCACTGGCCCCATCCAAGAGCAAGCCCTGGGGCAACTTTTCAGCCTGCATAGATCCTCTACAGGTAGGGGGTGTGTGCACCTCTGTGGGGCAGGGCCTGTGTGAGGACCAAGTGAACCATGGAGGGCTTTGGTGGAGAAGTGGGGGCAACTGCAGTGTGGTAAGTGGGTATGCTCCAGGGGTCAGGAAGTGTGCACTGTCCAGGACTGTATTGATGGTGTGTGTGAACCTGTGTGGGGTGGGGCTTATCAGTGGCAGAAGACCTAAGCTTCACAAACAGCCACAAATGGGATCAACTCCACCTTCCAAAGCCTGAAACAGTTGGGTGCTCCCATGCCTGAGGCCAGCCCCATTCAGTTGCAATCCTAAGAGAGCTGACAACAGCCTTGCAGGCCTGAGGCCTACAGCAATTGTAAAGCCCTGAGTCTAGCAAGCAGCTGCACTGGGTGCCTACCCATTAACAGGAAAACTGCAATAGGAGTGTGCTATTAGACCTTGTAGCCAATGGTGCTGGGGCTCCCCAAACCTGATTTACAAACAGTCAGCCAGAGTGGGAAAGCCCAGTCTCCCTGGGTACCTGCAGTAAGAGCAACCCTGCCACAGCGGAAGGGCACACATAGCCCACACAGGGCTCACTCCTGGAATGTTTAGACTGGTGTCAAGAGGGAAGCATAGTGCAGAGCCTCAAAGGGCATCTCTTACATAAGGCCACTTCTCCAAGAATAAGAGACATAGCTGACTCATCTAATACATAGATATGAGCATGGAAAAAAAGGCATAATGAGGAGGCAAAGGTTTATGTTCCAAGCAACAGAACAGGACAAAACCCCACAAAAAGAACTAAATGAAACATAAGTAAGCAATCTACCTGACAAAGAGTTCAAACAAAAACTCCTAAGCATGCTCACTGATATTGGGAGAAGACTGGATGAACACAGTGAGAATGCCAAGAAATAATTGGAAAACGTAAAAAAGAACCAATCAGAAATGAAAAATTCACTAGGGGAACTCAATAGCAGAGCAGATGATACAGAAGAACAGATCAGCAAGCTGGATGAAAGACTAGAGGAAATTACCCAAGCTGAACAGATAAAAGAAAAAATAATTAAAAAGAATGAGAACAGTCTAAGGGAACTCTGGGACAATACCAGGCACACTAACATTCATATTATATGTGTCCCAGAAGGAGAAGAGAGAGACAAAGGGGCAGAGAATCTATTTGAAGAAATAATAACTGAAAACTTTCCTAACCTAAGGAAGGAACAGACATCCAAATACAGGAAGCACTGAGAGCACGAAACAAGATAAACTCAGAGAGACCCACACCAAGACACATAATTAAAATGTCCAAAATTAAAGATAAAGAGAGAATCCTAAAAGCTGCAAGAGAAAGGCAACAAGTGCTATACAAAGGAAAACCCATAAGGCTATCAGCAGACTTCTCAGCTGAAACCCTACATGCTAGAAGAGAGTGGCATGAATTATTTAAAATGCTGAAAAGAAAAAACCTATAGTATCAGAGATTGGATTAGTGGTTACCAGAGGGGAGGGGGATAGGGAGGAGGGCGAAAGGGTTGATTAGACACACGTGTGTGGTGATGGATTGTTATTAGTATTTGGGTGGTGAACATGATGTAATCTACACAGAATTGAAAATATATTACGATGTACACCTGGAAGTTAGATAGTGTTATAATCCAATTGCAATAACTGCAATAAAAAATGAAAACAATTGAAAATCAAAAAAATGACTGAAACCATTAGGTAGTTGAAAATTGCTTTAGAGATTTAGAATAAAATAAACACATTTAAAATAGTGTAAACAAAACTGAAAGCTCACTTGGGTTATGATTAACAAAAGCTGACATGAAATTTAAAAATACAAAAGTGACTATAGAGACTTATAAGTAGTTATAAAGGTAAGAGATTTAACATAATTAGAATTCTGAAAGAAAAAATTATTTAGGCACATAATTGGAAAAACCTTTCCTGAACTAAAGATTGAAATCTGGGATTAAAAAAAACATAGAGTCTCCAAAATCTCTTGCTTTAATTAAATTTCAACAATTTCTTCAGTTTTATCCTAGTATTTTTATCTTAAATTGATTTAAAGGTAAATTTATTTTTTTTATTATTTAACAACATTCATACATGGCATATTTGGCTCCTAAATTTATTTTTGTCTTTCAATCAATCAATCAGTCTACTCTTCTACACAATTTTATCTATACAAAAGTATCAGCATAATATTCATGAAATATTAACAAATTCTCAGTGGTGGGATTTTGAGGTTGTTTTTAAATTTCTGCAATACCTACCTTTAACAATCATGTATCACTTTTACAAGTAACAGTAAAGTCATTGGGATTAAAAAGAATGGAAGGTAAAGATTGAGAGAAAACAAAAACAAGACATCTCAATTCTTGTACTACCTCTAGATTCGTGGCCCCCCCATTCCATGGCTCATACAGCAATCAGGTGATTTCTCTAAAACAGGAGCATAGAATGTTCATTTTCATCATATTACCCTGCAAGATTTTCAACAAATTGCCACTAATCCAGGATCAAACCCAATTTCTTTAGTAATTTCCAGAAAAATCTCTCTAATTCAGCCCAAGCAGATCTTTCCCACATCAACAACTCTCACATTCTTCCCCACATTCACCCTTCTCTTCCATGACCCTGAACTATTTTGTAGTAAGTGTTCTCCTTGAAGTTCCAAATCTATCCTTCTTTTCATGCTTCAGGTGATGGTAAAATGTGCTTCTGTTGTTTGTTTGTTTGTTTGTGGGAGTAGGCAAAGGGGCTAGAACTCCAAATTATTCTACAAAATTCAATTCAACATCATCTCTGTGAAGCCGACCCTGCCATCACTCTTTTTTCCTTCACATCAACAAAGTTATAAAATTATGTGCATCTGTATCAGCGCCATGTAGAGCAATATTAGAGCATGATGCAAAAGGAAAACTTAATACTCATCCCATCTTTAAAATTTGGGTATTTTGTTCATCATGGATTTTTGCATGAATTTTGATTTTTTTAAATATTCTTTCAAAATATTATTTATCTTGATTATTGAGGTTTTGGGCACCTCTTTGTATTTTTGTGCCCAGAGTGAGTACTCACTCATATTACCCTACTCTGGGCCCTACTCTTTACTAATGAAGCACTTACTACACTCCATAGTTATTTCTCTACACATCTATCATCAATACCAAACTGTGACCACCGGTAAGGAAAGGAATCAGTTTCATTTACCTATGTATATCTAAAAATCAGCACAGTACCCAACATTGACCATTTAGTAAAGATGAATAAAACCAGAAAATAGAAATAACCAAAATTATTTAGTCTTCAAAGAACAAAATCTCCCATGGGGAAGAAAATATCTAATCTAAATGGAGAGATGTCATTTTCTCTGTTTAAGATAAGGAAACCCTAGTTTGAGGCAAGTCGTGAGCTTAAAGTAATTAAGCAGTGGAACTAAAATCAAGATTTTTTCCTCATAAACATCTATTTCGGCACAAAGTATGAGTGTGTCTATTCCAAGAATATGCTTGTATTTAGTCTACTATGAGAATCAGAAGATATTAAAATTGAAAGAAATCTTAGATATTATTTAGTCTCTCCTTCCTCTTATAAATAAGTAACAAGCCTAGAGAGGTTAAACGACTCATTTAAAACCACGATTAAGTCAGAACTGGAAATCAGTTCACCTGTTTCTCCATCTGGTGCTTTTCCATGGGAGGTTATTCACAAATCTAGAAGAGAGGACCACTGGAACACAAGAGAGTGGAGAGTAGGGATCTTTTTCTAGGCCAGGCAGAATCGACCAGTTCATGGGTAAAATAAACCACAAACAAATTTTTTATGTATTGCTTGAAACGTGGCCGTTGCTAAGGTGAGGTGATTGAAAAATGACCTTTCAAAGTTCATTCCTGCCCTGTGCTTTTATCTCTGTCACTAACTTGTCTATGATTCATTTCCATCTGTAAAAGAGAGTGACTCTACTCTCTGCCTACTCCAATTCAAGATATATCAGGTCCAATTTAAAATACATATTACTCAAATACTCTGTATATACACAAATGCAAGTCATTTTTAACTGTGGATTAATCACGTAAACACATAATTATATCTAGTAATGCCTGCAGGAAATTGGAAGTAATTATGTAGCAGTTAGTAGCCAACTTGGAGTTGAAAGCTACAATATAGACAGTGGTACTGAATAAAACAATTCTGAATTTCAACTTAAAAGCTAGAGACATACAAAGCTACCATTCTCAGCCAGAATTCTGCTTCTTCTTCACAAATTACCAGGACTTTGGGCTCTCCTGACTCTGGTGAGATTATCTAACGGAGAAAAGTGATTGGTTCTTCACAAAAGTGTTTTGTTTAATGTAGCTCTGAGTTATTAGAATGATAGAAATGGTGACCAAAATAAAAAGTTTAGCCTTGAATTAATTTAATGGAATTCAGTCAGAGCAAACAAACTATGCATTATTATTATTATTAACATTGTGTACAAATGAAATAATTCCTTTAAGTACAAATGATTAGACTTTCCTGTCAATTTATCCTTCAAGTTAACACTTAAGAATCCTGATTAATTTTATCCTTTCTCTTTTTTTGGCTACCTGACTTATTTTAAAATCTTCTTCATATACAAAGGTAAGAAAAAAACTAGAAGTTCACCTGGATGTCTGGTCTACAAATCTAAGATCACTTATTTTTATCACTTTAAAATCTGCAAAATTTATAGGAGAAGAATTTCTTTTAAAAAAGGAAACCAATCAAATATTTCTTAAGAATAGGCAATAGATAAGCAAGGAGTATGTCCCTTAGCAAATAAATAAGGTCATTTCATTGGAATAATGAGTGATTACTGTTTCCAACCACAGTTTCAAGCATTGTCCTCAAGGCTAGAAATCTACTCACATTCATGAAATAACTAATGATAAGCTTTTTTGTACAAGTACTTTTTATTAAATATATACATAGTACAAATTCTACTGGGCCTCATATTACTGGCATCAATTTGTAAGTAAGGGGTTTGGATTGGATGATTTCTAAAGCCTCTTTCAGCCTTAAAATTATCCATTCTAGGAAATACCTAGAGAGCTAGCCAAGAAGGAATTCTCAGATATGACTCACAGTTGGTATTTGCACATTTTACAATTCTCATAAACAACCATTTCAAGGTAATGCAATAACTGAAATATTAATGCCAGTTAATTAATATCATTTCTTCTTTAAAAAATAAGAGATCCTGTTCGCAAGGTGGCCATTTCTATCAAATGTTCCCCCAAACATCCAGAACACATTAATTGACACACCCAGATCAGGAAGAGAGAAGTACAGAAGAAAAATCTGGAAGCAACACAACAGAAAAACCAGACCTAGATACAGCAGCATAAGACAGCTGCAAGAAATTCAATTAACTTGTTAAGCCTACCTAATGAAAAAGAAAAGTCAGGACACGAAAATTCTGATAAATTGCATAACACCGTCAGTGGTATCCTACCCCTTGGCTATGATTTTTTTCTTTACTCCATTTCTTTGCTGCTCTTTTAATTTTAAAAAACTCATCTTAGTTATGAAACTGTATGAAAACTGCCCCAAAATAAACACAGAACTGCCCAGAAATATGGAACTATGGACACAAAAACTCCCCTGAGGTTAGCATTTCACCAGCTAATACAGATCTATGTTTGGAAAAGCATCAAAAAGGCCATGTATTGAGTTCCTAACTCTAATGATTCTGTGATTCAGTTCAAATTCTATTCTCTGATGCGATCAAATTTGAGACAGGTAATCTATAAGGTCTTACTGTGCCCAGATTTCTACTTTCAGGTACGTAGTACTTTTCATGTAGAGGACAATCTATAACACATTTTCATTACATTTTGAAGTCAATTCCTGAAGTTATGCTAAAGTATACTTATCTCAAAGGTGGCTATGTGAACAATATACTTGTTATCCTCTATCAGGATAGTAGAAACAAATATTTTGAATATGTTGTCAGACTCTAAATAAATTTCCTCCATTAAAGAATGCAACGTCCTCTGCTAGTTTATGGTTTGTTAGCATGCATTGGCTGTTCTACTATTTAGGTAATATTGTAGGTAAGGGTGAAAGAGCTTTCCTAGAGAGACAGTTCTAGCACAGTGCCTGGAACATGGTAGGCTCTGGATAACTATATGTTGAAAGAATACATAACTGAATGAACTACTGTCAAAAAGAAGTCACACAATGAGTTAAACTTTGGCTCAAAGCACAAATTTTCAAGTCAACTGTTAAGTCCTGTTTGGCCAACATATGACAGGGAACACATTTCCCCTGGTCTCTGTCTTTGTTTTTGATGCAGCAGAGGTTTCACTCTATTGGTCAGTATTTGTTTTGTTCCATTTTCCCTTCTGAAAATGTTTCATTTAACAGGGAAAGTCCTTTTCTTGCAGATACTAAGAGAATCTCCAAAGGTCACTGCATATAATATCCGATAAACAATTCTGATTAAGGGCAGTGCCACTGGGAAATTTATGGTGGCTGGTTGATATTCATAGAGTATATAAAAAAAAAGTCTGTTTTCAAATTTCAGTGCATAAATATGCACTGAGTAACTCTAATAGCCCTATTTCTCTCGTCCCAACTTTCCAGGATGGTCCGTATTCTGTCTAATTTGAGTGCTGAATTTATTCTATTTAAATCATCTTTCTGAAATGAAAGATGGCTCACTTTCTCTTCACTGAGGAATTAATTAACTCTCCCAACAACTGGCTGGAATTTTTTAAATGGAAAAATTACGTAGAATTTTTATTTTAGTAAAGAATAATTGTTTATCTTTAAAAACATTTAAAAAGACATTCTGCATTAAGTTCATCATCTTTTAGGAAACTACTATCACAACAAAATCACATTAGACTTTCTGATTTTTCCATAGTGTCCTTCGATAAATAAACAACCCAATAGACCATGTTAAATGCCCCAAATGTTACTGGAAAGAGAATGCGGGCATATTTATCTATTTTACTTGCGCCAGATCCAGAAGGTGGTGGAGCAGAGGCAGCAGTAGTGGCTGACAACTTCCCAGAAGCCCCTCTAGTATTAAGTGTGGTCTTAATTCGCTCCAGTCTTGATCCAAACACGCGGTGAGTAGAAGCAGATCCAACTGAAGCTTGTCGGGGCACATACCCAGTTCTACTCGGCGCAGAAGAGGTTGCAGATGGAAGTGCTCTTGCCGCAGATATCGTTTCAGCTGCACTTGCATGGCTGAACGGGTTTGGACTGGAAGCTAACTGAGACTGCGGTGTGGCTTCCGAGGATCCTTGAACAACTGTGGAAGATTTGCTTGAATGGTTTCCCACCTCAGTTCTGTTGCCACCATCAGATGCAGAGTGGACCAGGGCATTTGTTCTTTTTCTCATGTTCAGATTGGCATTTATGTTCTGAAAAGGTATATTAACAATTATATTTGCTATGTAATTTTATGTGGGTTTATACAAAATTTAAAGGGATTAAATAATTAAAATTAGTTGCTTCTATAAAATAAACCTTTATTAACATGCTATAGCTACTCAGCTTGACGTAAAAACTTTAAAAGACCTAACTAAAAAAAAAGTATATATTTGAAACTCTGAATCAAAAGTATTCTATTTCTAAATAAAATCCATTCTTGTAAATAATTAAAGTTTAAATCTATAGAAAGAAAATGAGGCTTTTAGCACTATAAACTAGAGTTACACTTGATTTTGTTTCAGGAGTTCATGATGAGAGCTGTACAACTTCTTTGCTCAGTTTTATTATAAATAATATTCTGTGATATAGTGCATACATTTCATTGAGTCTTGTATATGTTTGTTTTATAAACAGGAAGAACTGTACCAACTCTTGTGCACCGAATAACAATAACAATCATCCATATGTGCATGACATTCCTTAAAAAGGAAAAAAAAAAAACTCCAAAAGTTAGTTTTTTGGGGGGGGAGGAAGATTAGCCCTGAGCTAACATCTGCCGCCAATCCTCCTCTTTTTTGCTAAGGAAGACTAGCCCTGGGCTAATATCCATGCCTCTCTTCCTCTACTTTATGTGTGGGACTCCTGCCACTCGTGACGTGACAAGTGGTGCGTAGGTCTGCCCCCAAAATCCGAACTGACGAACCCCGGGCTGCCAAAGCAGAACTGGTGAACTAAACTGCTGTGCCACTGGGCCGGCTAAAGTTTTAATTTCCAAATTCCTGGGATTTATTTTCATAATCTTACATACGCAATCATATACATTATTATAAAAGCTATAAATCCGAATGCAGTTTAGTTTTTCACAATTAATAGTGAAAATATAAAGGAAAACTAATTTTAAATAAAATGTTATATTAGACATATAAGCACCATCCTCATTTCATTGCATAAATATGTGAGTTCAAACTATTTACCAATAAAGAGCATTTAAATCAAAATGGAAATCACTATTTTCCATCAAATTATTTTATGTGTAGAACAAGTCTACATTTGAATACAGATGCATGGTAAACATTAAAATTAATTCTCCTTACATCTTGACAGGCATGATAAATAACTGTATAGCCAACTATAGCTTGCCCACTCTAATGAAGGAAAGCAATTGCTCAAATGATTCCTAAAATAGTCATGTCTGTCTTTAGAATATACTATTTTTTGGAATGATTTTTCCTCCTTAATTATGTTTAAGTTATATTAAGAGCACACTGTAATTACTTTCTATATCCTCTCCCCCTCCCATTTCATAGAATAAAAGGTGGGTGAGGAGGTGGAGAAATAGACGAGAGAGAGAGGGGAAGAAGAACAGCTCACAAGTGGGTGATTAGAAGGAGCCAGTCTACAAGAAATTTCACAGATGATACTATATACAATTAGTTGAGTGCTCACTTTATAGAAAATGTTTATCCTACTAATATAACCTTTTTTCAATACCACACTCATCAAGCAGATTGAAAGTATTCAATCCATATCTCATTTACAGTCGTGCATCGCTTAATGATGGGAATACATTCTGAGAAATGCGTCATTAGGCAATTTTGTGGTTATGCGAACATCATAGTGTGTACTTAGACAAACCTAGATGGTATAGCCTACTACTCACTTAGGCTATATGGTACTAATCTTATGGGACCACCATCATATATGCGGTCCATCATGGACCAAAACATTCTTATGCAGTGCATGACTGTCCTTGTGAATTATGACTTCAAGTTCGCTCGGAGTAGAGAAAGAAAAAAAGCCTCAGAAAATGCAGAGCCAAAGCAGGATCTGAGAGGTTTAGAAAGTATTCTTCATGTCAGCCTGGCGTATTCTTCTAAGCAGGTTGCAGACGAACTCATGAGAAATTGTAGTCTAACATATGGCACCTAATTTTGGTGGAGAAAATTGAAACCAAAATTGACATCAACCTAAAAGCTAAAGGTACCATTATTTACCCAGCACTTTTCCTCTACAAAGTGCATTGTAAACATCACAATTAATTCTCAGATTTTGAGTCTTTTTTTACAGAAAAGGATAATGGTCAATTTATTAGCATTAGTTCTAAAATGTTATACACATGGAGAACAATATAAAGAAGGATAAGGTATATCCACAACATTTAAAGAGTGTACATTGTCATCGGCAAGATAATATGCACACCCACACATGATACAATAAAACATATAACAAAAAGTAAAAAATAATGAAAGGTTAGACTGTGGCAAAATGCTATATATACTAAGAAGAGAAAAGAAGAGAGAAATAAAGGACCAATTGGACAAGCAGGAGAGAAATATATTTTTTCAAATATAATCTGATATTGGCATACTGCCTTCTTCCACCAAGTTAGGTTACTTGTAATCTTTAGAAATCCGTATCTTTCATAAGACTAAATTAAGGATTGGAGACTTCCAGTTTTGGCTAAAATGGACTAACGGGGACTGAATTTACTCCCGTGCATGAAATGACCAAAAACACTAGAAAAAATATGTGAAACAACTGTTTTTTGAAGACACTGGGCATTAGACAACATAGACCACAATCACTGAGAGAGAGGAAACAAACTTGAGAGAACTTCCATGATGTGGTACAGGAAAGAAGAATCCAAGAAAAATCTGACAGATTCTCTAAATTGAGGAGATGCAGCTGAAAATCTGGGGAAATCAAGGTGGCTAGAGTTCATAGTAAAAAGTAACAGGATAGCGAATGCTGAAAAAGAGAGAACTCCACAAATCTGGAGAGTCTGTATTGAGTATTTTGCTAAGCACAGCAGTTTATGAGTGTGAGGTAACTACCCAAGGCCACAAAAAGAACCACCTGAAAGGATTACAAGAAACAGTGCCCAGCAAAAACAGGAATAGTGCATGTTTTCACCAGCCAGACTGGAAAATCTCAACATTGATATAGCATTTGGCAGAGTACTCAGAGTGACCTTGCCTCAGTAATACGGAATAATTAGCCCCAAACATTGCTCTAGTCCTGCCTAATGAATTTTAAAAGTAAGACCTGAAAGGATGAAACTAACTCTAAGTAACTTAACTGCACCCCATAAGAAAGCCCAAGAGCATTTATAGGACGCTGTCTTCTTTCCCTTCAGAAAAGTATCCTTCTGGAACTTCCTGAAATCTCAACTGTGAATCATGTGCTATATGGTTGATTGAATACAAAAATGGCACCAATTCATCTTCATGCCCCTGGTAATCTAAGTTTTCCATTCCTCTCTCATCAAGAGATGAAGTCTATTTCCCTTCAGGCTTCCATATGACTATCTTTGGCCAACAGTATGTGATGGAAGTGATGCTGTGTCATTTCCAAGCCTTAGCCTTAAGAGTCTTGAGACTTAAGAGAGCAGCTTGCTTCTGCTCTCTCTCAAAACAGTGCCACCAACACCACAAGAACAAGTTTGGGTTAGCCTGCTGGAGCGATCCTTTGGAGCAGAGTCAGTCATCCCAGTGAGGCTAGCCTAGATCACCCAATGGCTAGCTAACCACTATACACATGCGTTTGTCTCAACTAAGAGACAATGAACTGTCCAGTCAAGCCTAATCAAGATCAACAAAACTTCCCAGTTGACTCATAGACTTGACAGCAAAAATAAATGTTTATTGTATGCCACTGATGTTTTTTCGTTGCTTGTTTACAGTATTATTGTGCACTAGATAACACAGACAGACCAATTAAATCAAGGGTCCTAACAGGAGGTATTTCCAAACTTCTTCTGAGGGGAAGTTCCTCAGACATTCCAGGATAAGTAGAAGACTAGCCTGCCCAGAATACATCGAAGACCATTAGGGGACCCTGTTGCCTAACCCCACACACTAATTGAAGGACCAAGATATTTTGCCCTTTATAGTCCCATTCTTAAAGAATAACAACATTTTAAGACTGGGAGAGATTTCAGTGATCAATTTATTCCAGCTCCTCATTTGATAGTAGAGGAAAATAAGAGCAGAAAGATTACAACCGGCTGGAAGTCATACAGAGAGTTACTGACCAAGTGTCCTGCCATGTCAGACAGCCTCTTAATGCACAAGTGTGGAGGAGGCATTAAAGAACTTAATAAACTACACCTATCTATTTGAGTCAGTCAAGTGTTTGTAATAGTCGAGTATATTGTTTAAAAAATTATTCAAGACTTAGACATCAGAAACGAGTACAGCATGTCCTTTCAATGTTGTAATGAAGCATTGTTGACAAGTCCACCCAAGGATTATTAAGCCTCTAGGGCAATTTACTTGTGTTTGATTTTGCTATTTAATATTGGATTTGAGCCCAAAGCCTGTGAAGTTACATGTTAGGTTGTAGATTCCTGTCCAGCAAAAAAGATCACCAAAAGTTACAGTTTTCTTGCCCTGTAGGATATCAACCTCTTCTGTATCTAATCTAGAAATCTTCTTCTAGTATTTCTTTTTCTAAAAAATTGCTACTTATACTCAATCCTTAAAAAGATTTTGAGCCAGTTTTACCATTTAAGTGATTCCCTCATTAATTAATGAAGTGAACAAAACTTTGACATACATCCATTCTGTATTTGTATGAGTCATGTTTTTGATGTTTTGAAAATTATATTCTGATGACATCTACCATTAGACAAGTTATCAGTTATCAAAGAAATGTAAGCACAGACTTGAAGAACATGCCTGGAGAAAAAAGTGATCCCAAGCCAAAGAGAGAGAGTCAGTCTAAAGTGATTGGAAAAAAGAATCAATGAAGCAAGAGATGTTATGAAAATGGAGGGAGCAGGATGCAATGTGCTACTAGGATTACCATGTGAAAACAAAGATCAGGTCTTTTTATTCTCAGTTTAAAACCATTAGTGAACTTCTGGAGTATAAAGACTCATTCATGATTGTAAGAAAACGCACACAGCAGGCACCTACTTCATTTTTTAATAAATTTCATTTAAATGGATATAGTACAGAATCAAGATTTTTTTCAAATTAAAGAAATTAAAAAGAAAGTGTCAAAAACTTTTTATCTGACCTCCAGATGACTAGTTTTTCATTTACGGGGCAGATTTCTAGAATATAGCAGATAGTGCCTAAGGGGTATAAGTTATCTTGACTCAATCCCAAGTCTGACTAAGAATGCCTAAGAAGTCTCAATACTCTCTATATAGAGCCTACATAAAGGAAAGCAGAATTAGACTGATTTGACGCTTAAATCTTTGCTCTCTGCCAAGCAGCCAAATAACATTCAAGTTATTTTGTACTGATGTCTCAAGGTCTACTATGTAAAAAGTAGTTGTCATTTTCCATGATGACAAACCACAAAAGGATTGAGAAATCCACTGACCTACCTGGCACAGGACTCATTAGGAGCAATATTCACAAAGCTTTCGAGTTTTGGAACAACTAATGTGTCAGTCAGAGTGATGTAAAGTTTTATACAGAGTTCAGAGACTTGAGTGGCTCCATCAGTATTCAGCAGACACACAGTGGTAACAAACAAGAAAAGCACCTAAGCTTCATTTGAATTTTAAAAAATGATTTAGCTTGGGGGCTGGCCCCGTGGCCGAGTGGTTAAGTTCGCGCGCTCCGCTGCAGGCGGCCCAGTGTTTCGTTGGTTCGAATCCTGGGCGCGGACATGGCACTGCTCGTCAGACCACGCTGAGGCAGCGTCCCACATGCCACAACTAGAAGAACCCACAACGAAGAATACACAACTATGTACCGGGGGGCTTTGGGGAGAAAAAGGAAAAAATAAAATCTTAAAAAAAAAAAATGAATAAAATAAAGTTTAAAAGAAAAAAAAATGATTTAGCTTGAAATCATTTTGTCATTAGTCACAATAGCCCAAAGCAAGGAAACTGGTGGGACAGAGATGCAAGGTGGCAGCTTCAGACATTACCAACAAATTAAGGCAGCAACAGGCAAACAGGAGCAAATCCAAGCAATTCGTCAATCACAGCTGTGATCTGACACAATTTCTAAAGAAATATTATCAACTACAAAAAGAAAATCCATCTCAACTTATTACTCTAGCAGCAATGAGATAAAGTGACTAAGGGGAGATTTGCAGAATGCAAACTACGTTCATATTGCTTGCTTGAGAAGCTAATGAAGTTTAATAAAATGTAATGTAATCCTTCTAAATTAAAAACAAACAAGGCTAATAATGAACAAGTTTATCTTCTAGAATATCAATGAGCCACATACTGAAAAAAAAAATCCAATAATGTAAAGACATTTATTTAAGCCCATTCTGACAGGGCTTCAGGGGTTAGCCACACATCTTATTCAATAAGGAAATAAACAAGTATGGTAGAGGAGCTGAAACTAAACCCCAAGGTAATGATTTACTGAGGGCTATCAGCAGTGTTTTTAGAAAATGCTGCTGCATGAAAATGAAAAACATCCCCTCCAAATAAACAAGCTAAGTCTTTCATAAATAGTTACCAAGGGACTCTATCAAACATGCAGCAACAAAATGTAGTAATGAAAATGCTGAGGTCCCTATTTATTGTATTTCATTTCCTTCCAATGTTAGCATTTAATTCAATGTTTGTATTTCCATAAGCTATAGAAATATTACTTTCAATATCAGGCACTGAGATAAAAAATTTATGTCTTCAATTTGGAATTACCAGAGAATAAGATCTTAAAGAATTCATTCATTTTGTCTTTATATATTGAGAAGCTGAAAGTTTAAAATACTAGGATTTCTTGAAGATATGAGATTTTGTGGTTAGTTTTGTTTCATAGTGATTCCTAGTGCTGCTTTTTATTGCCCAATGCTCTGTATATTAAATATATGGACCCAGTAGAGGAAATCTCTTTGTCGGAGACTTTGGTAGTCGGAGCAGAAGTTCTCAGCTTAATCAAGCAGATTTGACCAGAATGCTACCTGGAATTGTTCCAGGAGATGTGTTCACCAGTGCTGCCAACATAACCCTGGAGAGCGTGGATGGCAAAGGGCACCCCACTCACTTTCACCAAATGCAAACACTAAACTGGATGAATCTCTTGTTGTTCAATAAGGAAAAGCAGCATTATAGTCAGTCTAACCGTTTATAAGAATAACCTGGGAGCTAGTCAAAAACTCAGTCTCAGGCCCTGTTTGCAGGAAATCTTATTTATTAGTTATGCTATTGCCAGTCATCACAATTAGAAATCAGAAATTGGGAAACATTGACTAAATAGTTAGGTCTGTGGGCCTCCAAATCAGACAGACTTGGGCTCAAATACTGAATTTGCCATTTACTAGCTCTGAGATATCTGGCAAGTTATTTAACCTCTTGAAACTTCAAGGTCCTTGCTAAATCAGGTGTAATAATGGCACCTTCCTCATAATGATAAATAAAACAATGCATATAAGGCACTTAATATCCAGCACATGGTAGGCATCAAATGAATATTATGTAGAAATAATCCAGCAGAAGGAAGATAAAAAAATTCTGCCTCCAAAAGAAAAAGGTACATCACTCATAAGTAAATCATTAAAGGAAACAAAATTTTAGAAGATATTTTCTATATTTATATAAAAATATGGCCACTATTTCTAATAATCAGAAAGATAGAGGACCACGGAAGCAAAGGACAGCCTATGGTGAAGTCGGCCATGGAAAGGATCTTGCTGGCTGAAATGAGAAATAAATACAAGGAAATATAAAATGCAACAGCAATATTAAAATACGTATCGGACATAGTAAAGGTGAGAATTAACACTACAGTAAGTCCAACAGCTTGTGGTGTAAGACAAATATAAAAAACTCTTCTTGGAAAAAATAGCAATAGCAACAGCACAACAATGGTTAACTTTCATGGAACGGTTCTTCTGTACCTGGCACTCAGCTAACAGGCTTTTAACTAACTGGCTACCACAACCATATGTCATGTTCCATGTAGGAAAAACTATAGCCATGAGTATTTCAACATCCAAAAAAGTCGTGGGTTATATAAACAGGGCATCTCATGCATTATTACATCAGATCACTTGTCTCTCTGGGACTTTACAACTATCGGTGAAGTCGAGAAACTGGTAATTAGGGAAACAGCAAAGACTGGAGGAACTGTTGTAATCCAACCAGCAGGATGGTATTCATACCTCATTATGCTATGAAAAGACATACTCAGAACATTGGCTCACAATTAGAACTTTGGCAACCCAGCTTGGCTGGCCCACTTTCTAAATATAACGGAATATTAAAAAGAATTGTATCTGTGGATATATTGGTCTGGCACTCTAGTATCACTCTTTGTCTTTTATCTCTTATTTCAATTACAGTAGTCAAAAGGTGCCAGCCCCAGTGGTCTAGTGGTTAAGAATTGGCAACAAACCTCGTGGGTTTGTTTCCTGGTCAGGGAACCACACCACCCCTCTGTCAGTTGTCATACCGTGGCGGCTGCATGTTGCTGTGATGCTGAAAGCTATGCCACCAGTATTTCAAATATCAGCAGGGTCACCCATGCTGGACAGGTTTCAGCAGAGCTTCCAGACTAAGACAGACTAGGAAGAAAGACCTGGCCACTCATTTCCAAAAAAACTGGCCATGGAAACCCTATGAACAGCAGCATAGCATTGTCTGATACAGCGCCGGAAGGTGAGAGGATGGGGAAAAAAGACTAGGTAGTGTTCCACTCTGCTGTACACAGGGTCACTAGGAGTCAGAATCAGCTCCACAGCACTAACAACAACAAGGTCAAAAGGACTTTCTTCCACGTTTAAATTGGAAGCAGGAAATGGATCAACAAAGGGCCTCAGACCAGGGATAGTACAAGGCAACAAATGTTAAAGAAGGTAAAAAATAGAAACATTAAGAGGTTTTAATGATTGCTATGGATTGAATTGTGTCCCCTCAAAATTCACCTGTTGAGGTCCTAATCCGCCATGTGACTGTATTAGAGATTGGGTCTTCAAGGAGGTGATGAAGCTTAAATGAGGTCATAAGGATGGAGCCCTGATCAGTCAGAACTAGTATCTTTATAAAAGAGGAAAAGACACCAGAGAGCTCTTTCTCTGTGTCATATGAGGACACAGCAAGAAGGCAGCGGTCTACAAGCTGGAAACAGAGCTCTCAGCAGAAACCAAACCTGTCAGAATTTTGATCTTGGATTTTCTAGCCTCTAGAAGTATGAGAAAATAAATTTCTGTCACTTAAGCCATCCAATCTATATTATTTGTTATGGCAGCTTGAACAGACTAAGAAAACCATCTAACTTCAATAAAAGTAAATTTAAAACATACACATTTTAAGATGTCTAAATAGCAAATGTTAACTAACATTTTCATGGGGGAAAAATAAACAAAACCTAAACAAACTTGCAGCTCTCTCTTTTCAGATATTTTCTTTGTCTTTAGTCTGTTCTCTCTTGTCCATTGAATGAGTATACTTTTCTGATAACCCCAAATCCTAGGTAGAGTTAAGATACAAGATACAAGTGACATTGAGATGCATTTGATAAGAATTAAGGACTGATTTCTTTGTAAATCTTCTAGTTGTCCTTGATGAATGAAAATACCTTCATATCCACCAGAGGGCATCTACATCCTCTTCTTAAACTGTCCAAGTTGCCTAGATATAAGATCCCTCCATGTTACCTCCTGAGTTCTTTTCAGCTCCTCTTCACAGAAATCAGAGGAATTCAGTTAATAGGGGCTTATTTAACTTTCTAGCTTAGACTTAGTCCAGATTATTCTTTAACTATCCAATATTTTCCCCGAAATAATTTTGCCTCCTTTCAGATTATGACTCTTATGTGTGACTGTGTGTGTGTGTGTGTGTGCGTGTATGTGTATTTGTCATGGATTTCATGTATTTGTTTAAAATCATTAATAACATAATTTATAACTTTTCTTTTTCACACTTTATATTAAGAATATTTTTTAACCCTTACAAGTAAATTTAATATATGTAGATATCTGATAAACATTGAAAAAGAAATCTCACTAGGGTTTTCAATTCCTAACTTGGGTGTCCAAATAAATTCATTTTCTTTTAAGCATCCACATCATCCTATGGAAATGACTTGCTTTAGCTTCAAAATATTCATAAAATCACATTAGAACTTAGAAAACATTTGGACAATACTTTTTTCTTAATGTAGATTTGATATGATTTGATTATAATGAAATTGTGCTATGATAAATAGCCATCCAGAAAGATTTGGGTCCATGCCAACCTTATAAGAGGCCGGCATGGCAAACAGTCTGAGTCACAATTTTATCTGCATGAGCAAAGGCAACAGAGGCACTGTCTCAAAAGCAATAATTTATCAAGACCAGATTCTCAGTATACTTCTCCTGGGGGGAAAATTCCAAAGCTCAAGCCCTATCAGCCATATCCCTTTGTAAAATCATGGCTATGCAGTGTAAGGAAGCCTTTGGTGAGCCAAGAACTTTACCTAAAGCAGGATGAACTTCTTTAGAAAATATGAGACAATGTTCGCCTATTGAATCTAAACATTTATAATAGCTTTAATAAATTTATTTTTAGGAAAAAAAGCTCAAGCTCCATGCTCTGTCTCTGGTGGAGGCGAGTAACAGAAGATCCACAGTTGAGCTCACAAGTTATAAAGGATTTATTAAACGCATTGATTCACTCCATGAATTCGTTCATTTAACAAATATGTATTGAGTGTCTAACTTTTCAAGTTATTTTGTTGGTCATTGGGAGTATAGAGGTAAAAAAAAAATACAGTCCTTGCACTTCTCCCAGGAACTGTAAAAAAATTATGATAATCAATAAATGCTATAAAGGAATTAGGGAGTACATTACCTAGCCTGATTACTGGGAAAGCCTCTTTGTAACAGCAACACATAAGCTAAAACTTTAGGGATGAGTAAGGCTTAACCAGGTGAAAGAGGGACTTGGGAGGGAGGGAAGAAAGTTTCTGGTGGTAGTAGGAATAATTTTTAAAGATTTCTCTCAGTGGTACAAGGATAAGGAAGGCCAATAAGCTTCCTTGTCAATTAAAATTTGGGATCACTTGAGGATGTTCTAAAATCTTCCTTTTCTTTTCTTACACATATTCTTTTGAAATGGACAAGTAAGGCAATACTTTACATTCAGGGGCTCCTCTAGCATAATTACTGTCTGATACTAGCACTTGCTAGACAGAAATCTTGAATCTCCATCAACATTTCAACAATACATGGAGCACTAACTATGGACCAAGCACTACACTAAACGACTTTCACAAATAACCTCACATATTACCTGCAACCACCCAGGAGATAGTATTAATATTTTAATTTTTCCAATGAGGACACTGAATCTTAAAAAAGTTTGGTACTGGGCCGGCCCAGTGGCGCAGCAGTTAAGTTTGACGTTCCACTTCCGCGGCCCGTGGTTCACCAGTTCGGATCCCGGGTGCAGACGTGGCACCACTTGGCAAGCCATGCTGTGGCAGGAGTCCCACATATAAAATAGAGGAAGATGGGCACGGATGTTAGCTCAGGGCCAGTCTTCCTTAGCAAAAAGAGGAGGATTGGCGGCAGATGTTAGCTCAGGGCTAATCCTCTTTAAAAAAAAAAAAAGTTGGGTACTTCTCCTAAGGTCAGACAATTAACATGGGTTAGAGTCAGGATTTTAATCCCAAACCCACACTTTCAACCACTTCAGGAAGCTTCCTACAACGGCCAGCACTTATGTTAATGAAAGCAAAAGAAAGAGGAAAAGAATTTACCTGAAACATGTCCACAACAACCCAAACAAGGTAAATGACATTTATAAACAGCTTGGGTTTTCAGATTTGGGTTTGATTTACATTTATTTAGTTTCTATGATAAACTAAACGCTGTACTATTTGCCACATTGCCCCACAAAAAAATCTTCCTCTGATTAACCTTCCTTTCCAGTATATCTGAAAGTGGTTCTAGAGTTTTTACGGATGGCTTCCGCTCCCATTCTTCCTAATCTTCTTTCTACTCCTTTAGTGCCTCTTTGTCATAAATTGCTTATAGATATTACTTTGGATCCTAGATAGCCTCTACATTCAGGCCTAAGTAAATATCTATAAATAGGTCCACATTTAGATGATTTGTTCTACAGAAAACTTTATCTTAACAACAAATGCAATCTAGCTGAGAAAAGTGTTTTTTTAAATTGAAGAAGCCTTCTCTTCTAGCTGTTTTAAATATGAATCAACATCACCACTTAAAATTTGCATCTTCTATATGATACAAAATATTTTCATGGTGTTCTTCTGCAAAAGGAAAGCAGTGCCCCAACTTTCTTCCACAAACTTTACCTTAAGTTTGAATACAGCACTTTCAAAAGATGTTTAAAAATTTGCTATTCAAATATATGGTAAAACTGAAACATTCTTCCCTCTGGTTTATAAGACATTGCAACTTCAATTTTAATTGTAACCCATGGAAGATATCAATGAAAGCACTATCTCTAGTTTCTGACTTGAGAATGATTGTTCAAACATGTAATTATCTACAAAATAGTTTTAAAAAGTTAATGAAGTTCAGGAAAGCATGTGCCAAATTACGTATAAAGTAAATGCGTGTACACACGTGTATGTAGCCGAAGAGGACTCATGAAGCCCTCTATTGGGTAGGCTCTTGTATTTTCAAAATCAATTTCCTTCCCTAGTCTTTATGAACAGAAGCACAGTCAATTGGTCATAAAGCATATGTTGAATTATCCTGTTAACACAACTCATTATAAATCTACTCCATCTACAGTAAAACAGCAAGTTAAGTCAGCAGAACAAATCGATATTCTACCACGACACCAGTTGGTAGCTCTTACATTGTCAAACAGACAACCCCTCAAATAGCTGAAGCCATTTCGGTTTTTTCTAGGAAATAATTTGACTTGTCCTGAGGACTAAGTGCCATCCTATCAACGACAGTATCCAATGGGGCATTATCCAAACCACTCAACCTTTAACAAGGCTCTTATGCTGAAACAGCTGTTCACCCAAAATGAAAATTTTAAAACTTTCTCTGAAGCCTAGGTAATCTTACTTGAGCTAGAAAATAAGGTATTAGACTATTCTGCATGTTCTACCACTTTATGACAAGAGAGTCAATTTTGCACTTCAGTAAAGGCAGATTGCAAATTTAGCATAAATTAAATCAGTAGCTGAGTTGCAATTTATGGCAAACGGCTCATCAGCACATTAACATGTGCCACCAAGATAAGCACTTTAGCCAAGCAGGCCAGAAACTAGAAGACAAATATCTGGTTGGCAGCAAGGGAAATGTGCCCTCTACGAACATCTGTAAGATGAATCTTAAAACCAAAAGCTACAAATATCTGTCTTCACTATCATTCTTATATAGCAGTATATTAGTAGTTACAAACCAAATTCAGAACCATAGGTTCTGAAATCAGGTAGATTCAAGATCTGGACTCTGCTAAACACCAGCTGTGTCACTTTGGGGAAGTTATTTAGCCTCTCTGTTCTGGGTAAAATTAGGATAATAACGATGACTACTTAGAGTTACTGATGGAGTAGTATCCGTAAAGCACTTAACAGACTGCCTAGGATATAGTAAGTGATCAATAATTGTTAAATAATATTATCATATTGTTATCAGTTCATATTCCAAGGTAGATATGTAACTAATCTCTGTGAAGTAAAATATTACTATAGAAGTTTTCATTATTTCTGTACTCAGAAATACACTGTATTTTTCAACAGAACTAAATGTTAAATGAATACTATAACTATGCACCTCAAAAAATGTTGGAAATATATGAAAACCCAACATTTTGTGATCTGCTCAAAATTCATCTTACTTCCTATTCTAGGTGGAGACAATCAGCTCCATTCCTTGGAGTAATGCTAAGAATTAGCTAAAATCCAACTTTCCCAGATCTGCCAATCGTAGAAAAAGATGATTAAGGGCTCCCATTTAAAAGGTTTCCTTCTGGCTGATGGATGCTTGAAGAGAGGCATAAAATCAAGAATCCTGTGGATATTGTTCACTTAGATATATTAGCAATTTAAAAAATATTTGCACTTTCTCAACATACAGTGGACCAAAATTTCTCTCAAGTTATAAAGAAACAAATGAAAATATCAACTCCTCAGACTTTTGACTCCTTCCAGCTACTACTCTCTGTCAGTGCCTGTTTGGTCAAAAATTGTCTACACTTACTGATTCCACTTCTTCATCTGTCACTTACTCTTCAACTCATTGCTATTTTATCTCCTCTCCCATCTTTCCCTTGAAATTCTTTGAAGATTATTCCAATAGGAATTTTTTAGAAGATGTCTTACTTACTGTCTCAGCAGCATCTAATATGTTGATCACTTCTTCCTTAAATTTTTTCAGTAAATTTCACAGTCTAGTAATGTTCCTCTTACCTTTTTCAGTCGCCAGTGTGAGATGCTCTTCCTCTAACTAATCCTAAAATGTTATCTTTCCATAGGGTTCAACTCTCAGACATTTCCATTTTCTCAATCTTCAGGTGAATAAACCTGTCCAGTGGCTTGTATTATCATCTTTATATTAACATCATAAATCAGTGTCTACTTCTCAAATTTTTCTCAAAACTGTAGACCCATGTATATAGCAGAACGTCATTCAAATGTACTAGAGGCATACCAAACTTTTAATTTATTCATTCATTCTTCCACTCATTTATTCATTCAATTTTTCAACAAATATTTATTGAGTGCCTATTTATATGTCAGGCACTGTTCTTGGCTCTGGTGATACAAGAGTTGAGGGAAAGTCCTAAATTCCTACCCTATGGAACTTACATTCTTGCTCATGTCCACAGTCCAACTTATGTATAAATTCATTTGTATTCAATGAACCCAATATATTTATCCAAATAAATACATCCCTCCTGCTGTATTCTAGATCTTAAGGACTAGCACGCTATCCAGCTATCCAGCTAGCTTTCCAAGCCACAAAACTCCAGCTATTCTTGCCTCCTTCTGCGTTGTTCTTTTCCACTCAACTTCCTCAGTACTTTTCCAATCTACCTCTTTTTCTCCACAGCCACTGTAAAGGCAAGCAACATTTCTCATTTGGCTACTGCACAGGCTATTAACATTCTCAGACCTAACATCCTTATGAACCTTTCCTCTCTACTCTCCACTAAAATAATATTCATGCATTGTAAATCTCATATTACTTCCTTGCTTACATTCTTTCAGTTGGCACTCTATTGTCTTCAGGAAGAAATAAACCCACCTATATGGCATAACATTCTACATGATCTGGGTCCTGCCTCCCAATCCAGGCTCATCTCTCTTTTATTCCCAAACCCTCCTCTTAACCATTCCAGGTACCATAGTGTAGCATGTGCTGTCAGTGCCTGGTCCCTATTCATTTGGTTTACCCAGGATGTTACTCCAGACAGGCTGATTGCCTACTGTCTTTGTCTGCCTAAGGGGTGCTCTGGCTACAGCAGCTTGACTGGAGTGGGGAAGAGGAAAGTGCAAGAAAGTTGATACCCCCTGAGTAAACCTAATCAACACGAGTTAAGAGTTGGTAAATAAGTACTCTTACTTCTTTGCCACCCAGTGGGGCAGTTCTGAGGTGTGTTCCACACATACCCTGGGAGAGTCTCTACAATGATGAGCACACAGTGGTAAATCTCCTCATTAATCCTACTTTATTGGATTTTCTTTCTTTCCACCTCACTTCCTTCACAGCACTTGGGATCATCTCAAAAATAAATTGCTTGCACACACATCCTTGCAACAGAGTCTGCTTTTGGGGTAACCCAGTGAAAACACCTGGATTCTGCCAGGACGTCTTCATTTAGTTCTACAAGTATGAGCTGTATTGTCTTGCTTCTGGGTCTCTGCACACTCTCCTCTCACTGCCTTCTTTCCTCCAACTTCTTTGCCTCTCTCTTATGTTTTCTAAGATAGTAGTCAGCCATTGCTTCCTCTGAGTAGTTTAACCTGACACCCCCACAACCCTCATCAGAATCCTCCACCACAGAAACTCTAATCGGGACTGTTATGTCTTCAAACAGCATCCTTTGCTTTTTCCTAGCCTAGCATGTAGCATGCTGTGTGCATGCCCCTCCCAACTGTGAATGTCTTTAGGGTTGCAACAGTATCTCATGGTTTTCCTTTCCCCACTGACTAGCACCAAACCAAGCATGAAGAAGTATTCAAAAAAATAAGTCAAATGAATAAATAATAAATAAAGGAGGAGAAAACTGCATTGAAATAAATCATCAACAAAATCATTCCCTCCTGGACAATCAAAACAGCAAAAATGAGTTTCACACAATGTGTCTCAGGAGATAAGTAGCTGGCAAAGCTGTAGAGCCCAAAGCAGTGCATTTAAATCCACTTGAAAACCAGATAACAGTCATTTATTCTATCCAGATGATGCTTCCTGGGCCACTGCACTAGTTAATGGACTGTTTAATGAGTCAACCCTGAAATATTAATTGATAACCAGAATTAAATGCTTTTCCTCTCCCATTTCATACATCTGTCTGTTTAAAAGTATGACTGAATGATTGCTACAGAGCAGAAGAGAGTCACCTCCTGGATCAACCTCCACCTTCCTCTTGTCCTCTGCTGCTACACAGGAAAGGCATGAGGCTATGGACACCATCCTGCCTCTCTAGGAGCAAAGTGGTGAGAAACATGAGCCCCTCCTTCTTCATACTGCTTGGAACACGTAGCCAGTGGCTGAAATAGCTTGTTTAACAAGAACTGGATTTTGCTTCTCAATCACAGTTCTAAAGCTATCAGTTATTGAAAAGCTGATTTTCAAAGCACACACTGGAACAGCTTTTCTGTACAGCTGCAATGCTATTTAAATCTTTCATGAATATATCCACAAACCCAAGAAAATTCTAAGCTGAAATATTGTTCTTAGAGAGGACAAAGTAAAATAAGACCCTACGGGGGAAAATCCAGGAAGCAAAATCTGGTCATTAATTTTAATATTGAAAATACAAAATCAGGCATATAGCTTCTTCCCCTCTCAGCAAGAAGAACACCTGTAACCATTATTTGGAAGGTCAGCCTAGAAGGCTCTTTCGTGAGACTCTTTGGAGGACAATAGCCATCTGCCTTACAGTCATTCTTTCATAGACCCCAGAAATGTGGATAAAGGCCCCACCTTCTGCTGTGATGAGGTTAGAAGTGGACATAGAATAAGCTAAAAGCAACGCTTTGGGGACACTAAACAGATCAATGGGAGGCAAGATCATCTTGGAAACAACTGACTGTTGAGCCCAAGTTTATGCTCCTGAGTAAACCTCAAGTCCTTGCCTCCAGCATTATTGTGGAAGAATTCCCAGCAGCCCACTGGTGATCCTGACAACACTGATGTCACGCTTTAATCTCACATAACCAGCCATATCATTTTCCTGCTGTGATCAGCAGTCCCGTTCTCCTGTTCAGGCTGCCTTTGTAGCATTTTATAATATTGATACTTCTTTGAATCTCATCAAAGTGGAAACTTTTAGACTCTAGCCAGCTACATTGCAACCTGAGTTTCCTTCATTTGAGACATTCAATTTCACCAAATTACCTACCAAATGAAATTATATTGAGCATGAGTCACTATTATAAATATTTTGGAGCTATTCACTTGGAGGCTGTTGATGAAAACAAGCTGACTATACCTAAGCAAGGTCACTGAAATCACTGACCAAAGAGAGGCCATGATGAGAACTGCTTGGTGCCCGATCAAGTATTGTGTAGCCCTGTGGCTCATTTCCACTCCCAATATAATCGCTCCCAATATAATAGGCTCTCCCACCTGGGTCTAAATGAATGCTTACTAAATTGTTGATTCACTTCAAAGAAAGAAATGCCACAATATCCCATGGATATGACAGGATGATGGTAAGACTTAAGGCAAAGAGTCTACAAAGCCTCAACACCTAGCACAATGCTTAGCACAAGTTAGATACTCAATAAATATTTGTTGAATGAACAGATAAATGAACATGTATAAGCTGATATCCTGATGTTTATGAAAGACTTACTAAACACCAGTGCATTGAAACTTCCACACAAATGTCTTGAGTAATCATTTGTCCACAAAGCATGAATGAAAAGCTCAGCAGGGCCAAAGAAAATTTGGATCTAATCCATATTCTAAAGCATTGTGGAATTAATAAATGAAAATTTAATGCCATTTTGAGTTCTACTTATGCTGTGGAAGCCTGCTGGTCTGTTGGTTTTAAAATACTTTGCCAGTATACTAAAATCAGAACTCTTTTTCTCATGTTGTTCTTTCCTTTGTTTCCATAGGAAACTGTGACTTCCAGGCATCCAACATGACACAACGTAGATTGCCAAATTGCATGCCACCCTGCAGTTGCCAAGGAGATAATGTATGTCATTCCCACAAATAACATGTTGCTCATGCCTTCATTTCCTTTATCTAGCTTTTTAAGATATTCTTCCCCTGAACCGAATTCAGATAATGTTCACTGTGAACTGATGGAAACATTCCTTTTTTAAAAAATGTGTTTACCCCATTCCCCCAAGGCACTTGATCGCATCACACACACCGTCTGTGGAAAGTCTGAGCATATTTTATGCCGATTTTGGAATGTGTGATTCAGCAGTTTTCAGTGAAAATAAAATGCATCCTGAATTCTGTCTGCTTACATTCTAAGTAAAGGTCCAATTAAATCCACACCTGGCACTAGCATCTTCCAGTGTAAAATGGCCTACGATAAAAGCAGCTGCACTCAGTTGAATTTACATGGGAGGAAAGGAGTAAGTAAGCAAAGGAGGGAAAGATGAAAGATGGATGAACAGATGGAATGAAGGAAGGAAGGGAAGAAGAGGGGGAGGAAAGTAGGGAAACACATTTATGGAGCACCTATCGTATTCCAGATTAAATATCTGCAAAATGAACAAACAGAATTAGAGAGATTAAGATCTTGGCTGACATTATCCCACTAGCAAAAGGTAGAGTCAGTATTTGAACTCAAGTATGTTTGACTAAGCATGTGTTTTCCAGTTATCTAGTGCTGCATAACAGATCATCCCAAATGATCATGGTTTTAAGCAACAGCAATCATTTTAACATTATCTTCCATGAGTTCGGAGATTGACTGAACTCAGCTAAGCAGCTCTCACTTAGCATCTCTCATGTGGTTTCAGTCAGAGTGGCTGGCACTGGAGTCACGCTGAAGGTGTCCTCTCTCACATGTGTGGCAGTTGATACTTCTGCCCTCAGCCAGAATACCCTACCTATGGTCTCTCCGTGTGGCCTAGGATTCCTTACAGCATGCTGGCTGGGTCCAAGTAAGGGGTCTCAAGAGAGTCAGCCTCAAAGTCATATAGCATCACTTCTACTGTGGTCACAAGCCCACCCAGATTCAGGGTGAGGAAGCACCGACTCCACTTCACATTGTACGAAATGCAGGTGGGATGGCCAGTGGGGGAGGGGTCTTATTGCAGCCATCTTGAAAAATGTTTTCTGTCACAATATATTTTTTGTAACATCCAATAATATCTCAAACAGCCCGAGATCCAGCTTCACAGGCTCTCTATCTTTGGTAGAGTAATTGGGGAGGGAATAGTTAAAATGATCAGTCTAAAAAGAGGAATGCAGCAGTTTTTAATGGAAGCGTGATGAATTGTCAAAAAACTGAACACCGAAATTAAACTTTGGAATGAGTTTCTGATTAAATTTTTTGTGCGCTTCACAGAATCTCTTTTTACTCATGCATTGTCAATTTTCAAAGCATCCAGATATCATAATAACTAACTTTGCACTAAAACTATATTTTTAGCATATTCATATATAAGTTAGCACTAAATAATTTTACCAAAAAGTGCTTTTACCTAATTTAGCTTTTTGGCTCTTTTGCTAATGGGATAAATGGGAGTTTCCCACACGAATCACAGGTATACCTGCTCGGTATGGAGCATGCATATGTGGAAATAGTAGCACCAAATGAATGGCTGTTACAAGAGGAAACATGGCCCACTTGGAGTTATGTTCTTGTCATCATACTCTATCACTTACCATCAATATATTAGGAGGCTTTTGGCTGGTGTCTATTTTCTCAGCACTCTAAAATTGTTCTAACTGAATCTAGCTAGGCATAGACCGTGAACCCATCCAGCTGATCTGCAACAGCCATAAGAGCTCCACTGAACATCCAATTTGTACTTTAACCACTAAAATAATCACATTTGTTTATCCTCTGGAAATCTATAGATCTATCATCATAAATAAAGAGAATCTCAGCCAGAAAATAGGATATTAATGACATGAAGAAAGAACACCATGGAGTAAACACAATAATCAGATTGTGGAGAGCATTCTAACTGAGAAAGAACATTATGATGAGCTGGTGAAAAAGCAACAGCAAATCCCATCTCATTGCTTGCCTTGCTGAGACTATATGATTGTGCTCGCTCTACTGTGTTGGCAGATTGGTCTGGAATAAACATATATAACGTTCACATTCACTGTAGCTATTTCTGAGATGAACAGCTCTATAATGAATCAGGCTATACTACACAGTGCTAAATCAGGTCCACCAAGCAGAGAACCCAAATCCCAACAATAGCAGTGTTCTATCCAGAAATTAACAATTAGATTTGTACCTCTTCTTTCCCAATCCAAGCCTGGCATCTATTCTCCTTCAGGCCAACGCATATGATGAAAGTTTAGGATATCCTCAATTAGGGCTTCATAACCACACACAAAAAACTCTAAAGTTTGAAGCACTTAGGTAACACACGAGGCAGATCCCAGCAAGTGATATGGAAGAAAGGACACCTTACTCAGTATTTCTTTTCTCACTTTCATACTGCTGATATCACCCTATATGTTTCAGCTCCAAGTTTTACGTCTTCTTGTATCTTGTTTTTTTCTTTTTCCCCACAAAGAGGAAGACAGTGTAATGACAAAATCCCTGAGAGTAAAGCAACACTATCTATCTGTCTTACATTGTAGAACAGTTGGCCTGTACCTTGTACAAACCTTGCAGTGCGGAACCTTTTTACTGCTCTGTTTTCTTTAATTTTGTCTGTCTTAGAACTTAGAAACTGCATAATTCTATGATTTCTGATACTGTGAGTAGCTAGTTGCACCTAATGGCTACCAAATGACTGCATAGTAATCAGGAAGTTAAGCACAGCCAATAATTAACTTAAATTGTCTCATGAGATTCTAAAATCCCCTATTCATTGTAATTTTAATGTTTAACCCATTATAGCATGCCTATCAGAGTCATATATATCTGCATTGCTTTTTGAAATATTTAACTTCAATACTCAGGTAAATTTTCACTGCCAGAAAACTGCTTACACCTTTGCTCCATTATTAGGAGGACTTCTCTTTAGTCTGTCGGCCAAGCCAGGACATTTTAGTCCAGAACAAAGGCCATAAGGACAACAGGCATAAACTTGGGCACTTGCAGACTAAGAAGGACGAGGTCAACCTATTCATTGTACATCAATTGAAACAAATAATAAAAATTTCCAATTTGCTAGGAATTTGAACATCACATAGAAAAAGATATGCATGTTTCATTCAAAAAACCATGTTTAAATCTTTCCATATTCTATCTCAATGATGCTTCAATATACTTCTTTAAAGTATTTTTAATAACAAATTTGATGAAATCAATTTGGCTATGGTACAAAGGATATAACCCATTGTAAATGTGCACAAATGAATGATTTCCAGAATTTTGAAAGATGAGTATACTTCATAAAGAAATACTGTGGGAAAATAAGTATAAGAGAAAAATGACTTAAAAATGGAGAGCTAGTAATGGAGAGATTCATTTCTTTTAATTAACAAAAAACAAACAGGATTCACCACATAAAATCTCACTCTATTTTTATGAATTACTGAGGGATACTAATACAACTTTCTGTCAACAGATCAAGTCCCCATTGACCATAATCTATTTCAGTCCCAAAGTGTATTTTTGTTCTGAGGATAATAGGTAACCTCCTTGCTGCCATTTTTAGATCAGCCCATTGGCAAACATTAAGCAGAAAGCGTGTTAACATTTTTGAAGCTCAGCGATGGCTTTAGCAAAGTGGGTTTCTTGCTTGCAGAAGCAGTAATAGTGAGCTGGGCACAGGGGAGAATGCCTGAGGAAGCTCTACATCTGTATAAGCCTCAATGCTTCAGGTCAAAATAAAATAAACAACGGGGCTGGCCTGGTGGCACAGTGGTTATATACATGTATTCTGCTTTGGTTGCCCAGGGTTTGCTGGTTTGGATCCCAGGTGCGGACCTACACACTGCTCAGCAAGCTGTGCTGTGGTGGCATCCCACAGACAAAATAGAGGAAGATGGGAATGGATGTTAGCTCCGGGACAATCTTCTTCAAACAAAAAGAGGAAGATTGGAAACAGATGTTAGCTCAGGGCCAATTTTCCTCACCAAAATAAATAAATTGATTAATTAAATAAATAAACTAACAACACAATCCTACTGAGAGCATTAAGACGCCCACAGGGGATGTGCTCCCATCCTGTGCAGGCACACGGAATACAGCTTCAAGGTTTTGACATTCTCAGCTTCAACCAAAATCTCTGACTTGAAAACAAATAAACAAACTAATGAATAAATTAAAAACTACTAATCACTATAATCACTAGGACAATTTCTTACTAATTACCTGTTTGGCTGTCAAAAAGAGGCAGCTGATAAAGGAAATTACAAGTCAGAGCTAGGTCTCATCTTCACTTCAAAAGACCATTTTTTACCTTTTTTAGATCATTTTTAACAAGCAAAAATGGTATTTTCATATGGTTCAATCTAATAAAACCTGTTTCTTTTCAAAACAAATCACAGGTTCATTTCTGCATAGAAGGGCTGGCCAGCGAAGGTCAAGTGCCCAGCCCACACTGTCCACTCATCACTGCTGTCCACATTTTTCAGGGAAGTTATCTACTCTAGGAATTTAACTATCAAGCTACCTTATGCTTGTCCAGCTCTTGCTTACTTTCTGGGGAAGCACCTTTCAAGCTCCACAGAGGCCTCCTTTTCTCACCTTTCAAACAGGATGCCCTTATCAGAGCTTCTGTATTCAAATCAGCTCTCAGAAAGGCATCAATTAGATCCCTTTTCACACAAAACCAGGGACCATTTCCTTGTGTTCTGGGTATATCCCGAACAGTAGAATTGAGCAGGACGTTCACCTCCCATCTTGTAGCCCCTCTACACTTGGAGACAGAGATAACCCAAGCCACAAAACCAAGAGTCAAAGGCAAGCCAATGAAAGGGCGTGGAGGGGGGTTGCTTCATATGGGAGAGTTCCAAAAAACTAAGTGGTTTGGGGTCAAGAAAGGAGTGATACAGATTTCCTTCAGTAATCCCAAAGCTCTCAAAAATTAAAAAAGCAATCCAAGAATAAGTTTATGGGAGTTTTCTCTGTTATTGTTGTCATTTAGGACTTCTCTTTCCCGTTATTATTATTAATAATATTTTGCAGGTATTATATTGCATTCATTCATTTTTTCATTCATTGATTCAGTCAGCAAATCGGATGGGCATTTACTAGGTACCAGGCTCTGTGCTAAGCATTGGTCTTAAAGTTTGTATTCTTCAAAATGTTTGTTTTCAATCTGTCCAATAGACTAATCCCAGATGTTCACAAGTGCTCATGGTTGGTTAGCTAGAGACAATAGTATACTCACTTTGTATATAAAGAGTTGACTTTCTGCTTTTTGGATACAGAGTCCTCCCCACCTTCTGCCAAGTTCTCTGAAAATGCCATCCCTCAAGTGCCAAAGATCTTGCCAAAGAGAGAGTATAGATATGCTAAATGGTGGTGCTCCTCTACCTCCACACCTCCTCCCTTTATCTAATATTTTCACGGTACAAATTTTTACTTTCAAGGGACCCCTTGATATCCACATTAAACTGACCGGCCTTAGAAAAACCTTCCAGGGTGGCAAAAATAGAAAGTGTTCACAGAGAAACTAAACCCACTGTCATCCTCCACCCCAATTCTCTTCTCTGAATCTTCTAATGACAGCCTTTCCTCTGACTATGGAGTCCACAACTATTTTCAAATAGCCAAATAAAACACAAGTAAAATGAGACAAAAACTTTGTTTTAGCCAATCTTCCCTCTAAAGAGAGAGATAGTTTGAGAGAGAAGAAAAATTCAGTGGACCACATTGTTGGTGAGTCATGACACTGGAGAGAATAGAGAAATCCCCATGCTAGTCATCTATATGAAAATATTACAGTTATAAAAATTGAAGTCAAAGTTCAAGAGAGAAAAACTGAGAGAGAAAGAGTAGAATCCTACAGAATAACTAAGTAAGAGGAATGTGAAAATTCAGGATCACTAACAAGGGCAGCAGAAAAGACTTTGAGAAAGAATACGAGGTATTATTCAAGCAAAGAAACTAGGAAGGGTAAGAATCATGAGGGATCTGAAATACTAGAAAATATTTAGAAAAATACATCATGCCACACAACCTGATTGTAAGGATCCTCTCCTTAAATTGACCAAAATACATAATTATCTTCTACCGAAGATTTTTTATGCATAATTTCTCTAATCTATTTAAGTGAAATGAAATAAGTAATATCTGAACTGAGGATTCTTGAAACTTCTAAATCATCTGAGGTAAGTGAAAAGCTAGAGATTTAGCGATGTATATTATGTTGTGGGAAATTAGTCCCTCAAAATAGCAAAAGGGAAATTGGCAGCTTAGCCAAATAAACCAGAAGGAATGAATAATCTTACTCAGTAGTTTAGGGAAGAGAACTTACTGGAAAATGTAGCTAAACATTGAGGGAATTTGTTTCAAGCAGCTGTATATTTTTGAAGCCGAATTTTTTTTAAACTCTAACAAGAAGTGCTGGCCCACTCACATTGCTAACATAGATGAAAAAATCACCAAATTAATAAAAATTTGAAACATCATTTTAAAAACCTTTTAATAAAATTTCACCTGTGAAAATATGTATGTGGTTCCTTCATATATTGCTATCCCTGGCAACTGAGCCTGTATCTCAGTCGTATGAGGAAGGAAATCAATCACTAAGTATTTCTTGAGCACTTGCTAGGTTCTGAGCAAATTTGTGCCAGATGTGCTGGAAAGTAATAGAGTAAATGGAGAAGTAATAAAAATTCCAATACAATACAGTAATAGCTGATTAATTATACAATTCTAAAATGATCCTTAAGCTAGTCTGTAAGTATCACAAACCAAACTAATGATACTTACAGTAATGAACTGGTTCACTTCTTTGCTGCTGACCGTCAGTAAAATACACCTCAACACCAGGCTGAGTTCTCCCGCCAGCCCCTCCCGAAGTTCAGCACGTTGCTTTACAACAGTCCTTGGTCCCTACAGAACATCTGTTCCCCTTGATTATTTACATCACTGTACCTTGTCACTTACCATAGTCTAATTTCATTTAGGGCCAAAACCACCTCTTGAACTTTTTAAAAATTTTCCCCATAACCTTTAAAACTGAATTCTTCTGAATGTATGTTGTAAGTAAATATTGTTAATTGAATATATTAATGCCTGTAAGATAAGTTATTTCAAACCAAAAGTAATAGTAATACTTTTGAATGCTTAAAATATCAAAAAATTGGGAAAACTATGGGTTAGTCTACAGTTTGTCGAAATGACTGTGCTAAACCACTTGGCGATTTTTAGCCTTGAAAAAAACCCACATATATTTTATGCAAAATTGGAGATTTGGAGACTGTGACTAATCTTCTATGACTTTGGCTTCTATGTAAACTAAACTACTAGCTAAGGGATAGGACTGCTTTATAAATGGGGTAGAGTTTCAGAGTATGGCTTACGCTTTCAACAATGTGAACATTAAGACAACCTTCAGAAAAACTGGGAACAGGGTGAGGCGTGAGTATGTGGCGGTAGGCACAGAAGAAGGTCAACACTGGTGGTAGTAGGCTGTAACTGAGGGGCAGCAATCTCTAGCGGTTGTAAACCTTGACTCTGGAGCCTGACTACCTGGGTTTAAATCTAGGCTCAGTTACTTCACAGCTGTATGATTTTGGACAAATCACGTAGGCCTCGGGGTCTCCATTTCCCCACCTGTAAAATAGGATGAAGACAGGCCAGGATTGCTATGACAATTATATGAGTTAATATATGTAAAATGCTTCAAATACTCTCTGGTACATAGTGACAAAGTACCAGTTGATGCTGTAACTGCTGTTGGAACTGTATGGATTTTTGCTGTATAGGTGCACATAAAATAACCTGAATATTTAATTTGTTCTGATTAGGTGAGCCCAAAAAGAACCAACGTCCCTCTAATCAGTTTTTACTAAAGCAAGCGCAGGCTAAAGAGCACAAAGCAAGCTGGCATTAGTGATAGAGAGTGAGTGAGTTTGTAGGAACACACACTTTTAAATTAGAAGGGAATTGGATATAATCTTGTCTAACTGCATCATCTAACAGATAGAGAAATGCAAACCCAAATATTGGATTGTATGATAAAAACTACACTGGAGAACTGAGAGTAAAGATGAAAATCCCTTCGTGCCTAGCTGTTTTCTCAAGGGTGAGAGGCAGCACCATGGAACTGAAAGTGTCCGAAACATTTCACCCAGGCTCATTTTCCTCAACCATAAAATTACGTGGATAACAACACAGCCGCTTATCCCAGGACTCATTGTGGACATTACAGATAACATATGTAAAGCAACTAGCACTATATATATATGGCACATCACAGACACTCAATAAATGATGATGATGATGATGGTGATATGCTACCTCTCCAAATTCTATGTACTAAATAGATAGACTTCATGCCTTCTTCCTTTGCTATGATATTTGTAAACAGAGAATACATGCAAATAAAAGAACAAATTTACTGTTAATCTATATCTGTACCACACACACACCTCACACTACATTACACGAGGTTTGTAAGATGCCCCACTCCCTCCTTGAACCATAGCTAATGTAAGTAGCCTTCTTAATGAGGCATTAAAATTATGACGTTTCCCCTTCTGGAAGAGGACAGAGCCTAAATTTTCAATTATGAAGCTAATGTTGGCATTTTCTTCCCATGTGATGTTATTATCAATAATTACCAAAATATGCACAATATTGTTTCAATAAACTACTAAAATTGATTGTTTCTCCTCCCTTTGTCATTTTGAATGATATCCTTTAACTTGTCACTTTTTGCTTTTCAAGGAAATAATTTGAAGTCTCAGTTTAACTTTCTCTGATACAATTTATCACGATTCCCTCTACCTCTCCTTGACAGCATTTTGCACATTTCTCATTATTTAATTATTTGAAATTAATCATTGAGTGTCTGTCCTTTCCACTACCCTCATATCTATGAAGGGAGTGAGCACAGTATTCCTAGAATACTGATACTTAATAAGTGTCCCATAAATATATCCATAAATATAACAAGTTCCCAGTATATAATCGGATATGTGGATCGGCATTGCATCAGACAGGTGTAAGGCAGCAATGAAGATTTGACACTGAGTTTGCACTATGATAAGCCTGCTTGGATTATTCTAATCAAGACTCAGACCACACTTCCAGATACCAAATATAGTCACTCACAAGATTAATAGCCTGTCTCCTTCACTAGACTAAGTTCCTAGGTTTTGTCTTTGAGTCCTCAATGCCTTGCATGGTGACTGGTGCATATTAGTTGCCTGGTAAACACTTGTTAAATGACTAGAATTGCTCTCACGGGTTAGCAACCTGTAAATTTCTCAGGAACCTGCACAAGACACACAATAAATCTAACAGATGAAAAATATGGCTGAAGATGAAACATAATTCAGATATTCTTGACATTTAAATCATACAGTTTAATAATTGTGCAATTAAACAATTACTCATTGCCTAAAGAGCACTACTAACTAAAGAACATTCTGAACTGAAAAAAGGTATGGGTTCGGGGAGGTATGACTTATATAAGATTTAAAGAATGTCATTAAACTACTGTCACAGACACACCTAAATGTCAAGTGAACTGACAGTACTGCTTCATGTCCTTTTTCAAACTGCCAAGGAAAGGGATTTTAAACTAAGTTAAGAAATGAAAGAAATAAGGACAAGTGGAAAAATAAAAGGTTTTTTTGCATTTTAGCTTCAACTATTTAAAGAACATCATTTCTAAGAGGAATTTGGAGAATGATTGAAACGAAAATCTGAAACTGACCTAGTTTGTACACCCTATTGGAATGGAATGAAGCTTGCATATTACCAAGGCCTGGGGAATCATTGTGTTTAACATTGATGTCATTCACAGCCACTGATATGACTAAAATGACCAAAGGACAACAAACTATACTTTCCTTATAATGCATAGCTGCACTTGTAGATTTTTTGCTTTGCTCTCTTTGTTTTCAAGACCTCATCAGTTCTCTGTTGCTGCCCACTCTCAAAGTCCAACTGCTGACAACTGTGCCTCAGAATGCTAAGAATGAGTTCTCTGCTGCTCTAGATGCTCACAGTGACCTGGCTCTAACTCACTGCTTAACATCTGCCTGATGTTCACATTTGCTCTGGTGAGAAAGAATTTTACATAAAAGACAAATGTTTTTTGAAATTGGTGATAAATAATTGATTTTTAGAGGCGATACATTTCTTATTGTCCTGTTCCTATAGTTGGCTCATCATAATCCACCAATAAACAATTCTAACTATTAAACCCTGTGCTATGTGCTATCTGGGAAAATAGAATGAAGCCATCATCAATTTTATTAAGGAGCTTACCATCTAGCTAGGTAAATATAGCAGTCACATATGAAACAGTTTATGGTAAATACTTCAGGATATTATCAATGATAAATTCTGCAATGTGTACTTTAAATGTTGGTGGTGCTTAAAGAAATAAAGGATAATAATAATCACAGTTATTATTTACTGGGCACTAAGCACTGTACTGTGTACTTCACATGCATGATGTAATTTAATCCTCACTATAAGCCTTTCCAGTAGGTTCTACTATTGCCCTCAATTTGTAGATGTGGATACTTGTGACCATATCTTTGAGATCCTTGAGATCAGTCAGAATGAGCCAAATATGGAAAATAAGGCTAGGAGCTTGACTTTGAAGAATGGGCTGTAAAAAGGGAGATTCTCATGAGTACACTTGAATTATTGAATCCAAGGTGTATCTTGAATTACTTATACATTTTTTATATTATCTTTTTTCTTAAAGACTCTAAGCTGAGCAAATAGCTCTTTAATTTTACAAATATCCCTGTAAGAATCAACGAACACTTTAAAATTGAAAAGTCCATGAAGAACTGTCACAGTGAAATGGAAACAGACAACAGAATTAGGTAGATGGGAGAGAAAAGGTATGCAGTGAAGTATGCACTTGTACTTTGAAAAAAGAAAGTCATCATTATTGTGGGATAGGGGAAAATGTTCTGCTATGGAAATTTCCACCTAACTAAACTTGAACTAATTAACTTCTTTATTAAACGTGCTTCATTGCTCTTCCCTATCCTAGTGAATGATGCCGCTATCATTCATCTCCTCCTCTGTTTCCCTCATCCAACATTTCTAATCAGTCATTAAGACCTGAGGCTTAAAAATATAGGGTTTACTGGTCCGGCACTGCCACTTACCAGATAGACGACCTTCAGCAGATTACTTGATCTTTAACTATCAATTTCCTCACTGATAAAACATGGATAATAACAGGACATATTTTATACATTGTTAGAATTAAATTATATATAAATGTCCGTAGAAGTTCTTCTTACTGGCACATAAAGAGCATTCAGAGTATTTTGCTATTGTTTTCTATTCATAAAAAACCTCTGCATTGGGCTGATTATAAAATAATATTTTATATATCTATATATATTTTAATGGCTACCTTTATAGACACATAATAAATTAAATACTATAAAATAGAGTTTAAGAGAACAAACATTGCACTCAGACATAGCTGAATTAATTTAAATATTGTGTTTACCATTTTCTAGCTGTATTAGCCTGAATTAGCACTTAACAACTGCAAGCCTCAGTTTCTTCATCTGAAAAATAGTTATTGTGAGCTTGAAATTAAGTAATATATGTAAAGCATATCACATAGTACCTGACACAATTTACGAGTTCAAGAGTCATTATATAATTGGATTTTTTTCACAAGGTGCAATGAGCATACATTCCAACCAAACAAGGACTATAGCCTCTATTTTCAAGTGACTTTTTTAAAAACACGATTTTTTAAAGAAACAGTCTCTTTTTATTTTATAGTTATTTTCCAAATCATCTTATTAATCCAAATCCCTTGCATCAGTGAGAGAGTAGGTACTCTAAGAAGTAGAAAGGGTATGGAAGGATAGAACCACAAAATTGGAGCCCAATTCAAATACTGGAAGGACAATGTCAAAGGCAGAATCAAGGTAGTTTTGAGGTAGAAACAAAACAGCTGCTTTGCCTCCTGAGATGCCCAAAGACATGCTGAAGCTGCCCATAACTGCTCTTAGATTCTCCAACCGACCTTTTCTCCTTGCTTCATAAATATTCCATAAATCATAAGCCTTGCAATTCCCAAAGAACAGAAATGTCACCATAAACCTCTGCCAGGCCATTAACAGTCCATAGGTCACATATAGTGACAACAAAACAAACCACTAGTGAGCTTACCGAAAGGACTATCGAGTTACCAAACGTCATGTAGACTCTGAAGGCAATTCCAAACACAGTTTAAACACAGCAATATCATTCAAATAAATAAACAGCCATACAAGTTGAAACACATATTAGAATAAGCAAAATTCAGCTGTCTGGTTAGAATCTCTACTGGAACTCCAAACCTTATAAGATTCTTAGAATATTTCTTTCCAGTAACATGTTTTAAAACTTTGCTCCTAACACACTCTTTCCCCTTATTGATTGCTTTCTCCTTATGTATCTTTTTCTTTCTGTCTCTCTCTTTCTCCCTCAATTTTCATGTGTTCTCAACCTTCAAAGTTGAACCTGACCCTGAAGCCATTCAATGACACAACTGACACTCCAAAGCCAGCTGCGCTCTGGCAGCAATCTAGAGTCAGGAGGATGGGCGGGCCAACTCATTCATCACTGTCTTTAGAACACAGATATTCGTCAACTAAACTGCTGTGGAGATCCAAATTATCACACATATATAGTTACACATTGTAGAGGACACAAAGCATATGATCCATATTTTGACTAGATTTATTATAAAGTCCTTCCTAACTCTATGCCCTTCACAAATTTCATCTTCTTGAGCTTGGTTTTGCCATTAGCACACAGCATGTGGTCCATGCTGCCAAGAGGAGTTTCTGAATCAGAGTGGACTTAACCAATTGGATGTGCTCAACCAAGCATCTACCAGCAATGGCAATTGCTATAGTCAAGAGATATGTTTCAAGGAGCAAATAGATGATTATTGGTTTTCTTTTCACCTTTTGAAATTCTGAAGAATACTTGTATTCTGGTTAAGGGGTACTTTCAAGTATTTACAATATTGTAATACCAGCACAAGGAGTCTCATCATTTTGCAAAAATAAAAAGAGAATACCATTAACTCATTATAAACAGAAAAAGTCATATATACAAAATATGTCTCTAAATCCAGAATCTTTGGACTTGAGCAAACCTGGGGTTGGGGGAGTTAATAGCAACATGAAAGAGTCAATATATTTTACAATTTCAACATTATTAGAAAATCATAAGTTGAAACATGTTGTTTTAAAAGTTAAAGTTAACCATTAGTGAAATAAAAATGTGATATAGTTTCCAAAGTACATGAAAAAAGAACAAAGAAGGAAAATTTAGCAATAAAGATATATTACAAAAGTTAATATTAAGAAAGAATATAGGGGCCAGCTCCATGGCATAGTGGTGAAGTGCGGTGCACTCTGCTTCAGCAGCCTGAGTTCAGATCCCGGGTGTGGACCTACATGCTGCTCGTCAAGCCATGCCATGGCGGTGACCCACTTACAAAACAGAGGAAGATTGGCACAGATGTTAGCTCCAGGCTAATCCTCCTCAAGCCAAAAATAAGGGGGAAGATTGGCAACAGGTGTTAGCTCAGAGCCAATCTTCTTCACCAAAAACAAAAAGAAAGAAGGAATATGAAAAATATTAAAATCAGGCCAAATAGAATTCAAGGGAAAGGTAGGAGATGGGACAAAAAATAAAAGGCTATTTTATGATTAAATGCATAGACTGATATTGAAACAGAGCAGTTATGACTCTTTACATGTTGAATATCACAGCATCAAAGTGTATAAAACAAAAATAGTTAAAATGCAAAACATATTAACAGAATCTCATAATATTAATGGGATAATTTTTCATATCTTTCTTGGTATTTGAAACATCAGGAAGACAACAAGTGACTCATTAAAAGGGTGAAACAATAACCCTTTAAGTAAAATTAATTTAATAACTAAAAATCAACTCCTTCCAAACTGCTATCAAACACATATAAGTTTTTAGCATAATTCAGGGCAGAATAAAAGTATCAGTCACATTCAAATCTGTACAGGTAACATTCCTGAACACAGCATGACACAACTAAAGATAAGCAGCAGAGCTAAATAAACAAACAAAATCACATTTGGAAATTTTAATATTATCTTCCAAACAAGTCTTAGCCATAGAGAGAAACAGAACATAATTGCGGAATATTTAACAAATAATTATGATAATTTCATATATCAAAAGTTATGAATTATGGCCTAAGCTTTATGCAAAAGAAATCTCACCGCAATAAAGCAAATTTTATTATTAAATAAGAAACAGTGAAAATAAATTAGTAAGTATTAAACTCAAGTAGCTAGAAGAAGAGTAACAAAATTAACCTGTAGAAAGATGGTGTTAAAATAAATTATGAATCAAAAGTTAGAAAACAGAAACAGTAAAATAAATATATAAATAAATCAAAGGCTTGATTTTTTAAGGGAACAGTAAACTATGTTTATTTTTATTTGTTTTTTAAATCATCTGTCTCCCTCTCCTCGTCCTACACTTAATTTAATTAATTAATTAATTAAAGTTTAAATGTAAACTCCACAGGGTAGGATATTTGCTGAGGATTTTTGTATACTGTGGATTCCAAGACCATAAATAGGGTCTGGCACACAGTTGGCATTAAATGTATATTTTTTAATGAGTGAAAAACTGAATGAATGACTAAGTAAGGGAAAGAGTTAACACGTAGAAGAATAAAGTTGATGATGTATATATGCTTTGATTTGGGCACACGCAGACAAAAAGAGTTTTGGGTCACCATTTGTGGCACCAGCCATCAGGGTGTGTACAAGTGACCACAGACACCTGTCTGCTGATTCAAGAAAGAAGCTGAGTAGAGTAAGAGTGAGGGAGAGAGAGTAGAGATCTGGGGAGATGGGGAGGGGGGAAGAGGACCTGTTGACATGAAGATCTGTTATTTTTGAACAACGGGAGTCCATGAGAAAAAAGTCACTTAAAATTTTTTTTTTAATATCCAATCACAGATGTGCCCAGTGTAAATTGCTGTAGCTCTTATTAGGCTTTCACATCCTTTTAGATCTGCCCCTTAGGATGAGAATTTTCAATTTTGGATGTACATCAACTACAACTATGAGCCCTCTTACTTATTGGTTTTATTCGTCTTAAATCGAAGCACAGGCTGCACCCAGCCTCATGGGGTGACTCTAATGTGGGACCATGTTAAGAACCGCTGCTTTACTTTGTTCACTGAATTCTACTAAAATGCCTTTCCAACCCACTCAAAGATATCCACAGGTTCCCCTTAATAGTACACATAAGATTTTGCCCCTTTCTGTCAAAAATGTTTAATTCTGAAAAAAACTTTCAAACAACTAGTTCCATGTACATCTAGCTCATCCGGAGCTGCTTAATTTTTTTTTTTTTTAAAGATTTTATTTTTTTCCTTTTTCTCCCCAAAGCCCCCCGGTACATAGTTGTATATTCTTCGTTGTGGGTCCATCTAGTTGTGGCATGTGGGACGCTGCCTCAGCGTGGTTTGATGAGCAGTGCCATGTCCGCACCCAGGATTCGAACCAACGAAACACTGGGCCGCCTGCAGCGGAGCACGCGAACTTAATTAACCACTCGGCCACGGGGCCAGCCCCCTGAGCTGCTTAATTTCTAAGTGATTAATCATGGTTTTAAAGTTTAAATTCATAATTATCATTTTATAATTTCCTGGATTTTTAAATTGACTTTCAAATTGTCATTGGGATTTTTAGGTTTTCGGTTTTTCCCCTGGTGATGCAAATTTGACCAAGAAAAAAGCTGAAATCTTAAACTGAAGGAGATTAAGTCAAATACCTGCAAAGGTACTTCAGGATGCTTTTCTCTCAGCACTGGAACAGCTGGAATTTCCTGGAGAGCTTTCGACGTCTTCTTTTTGGCTTTTTCCATCTGAATATTGGTAAAATAGTTGACAGCAGCAAACTCAATAAGGGCCGAAAATACAAAAGCAAAGCAGACAGCTATGAACCAGTCCATGGCAGTAGCGTAAGACACTTTGGGCAAAGAATGTCGTGCACTGATGCTCAGTGTGGTCATGGTGAGGACTGTGGTTATTCCTTCAAAGCAAAAGAGACAAAATACTTTACCATTACTTCTATGCAAAACAGAAACAAACACAAAGACTTAGGTATTTGGTGGGGTGCAGGTAACAAAGTTTGCAGTAACTCAAATCAAACCATCTGTGATGGAAGATTTGAATCCTAGTGGTTCAGTGAAACTAGCATAGGCTTTGGAGTGAGAGAAAGATATGATTCAAATCCTGGCTCTTCAAATCATTGGCTCAGTGTGATTTGGGCTTAGTTAGGAAAACTCACTGGACTTGTTTTGATATCTACCTATTGGGTTTGCTGTAAAGATTATAGATACTTACGATCTTTAACTGAATATTACCTATTCAATTAAAGTAATAAATTACCTGTTATGAAAGAGCTTAGTTTATATAAAACGATAAAGGTATATTCCATAGATTTCTAGAGCAATTTGGCTTTAAAAATATTGGACATCTATTACCCATGAGTTTATGGTCAGCAGGAAAATATTTGCAACAAGAATAGAGTCACTTCTCCTTCATCAGCAGGCTTCTGAAGCATATCGTCTCCAGGGAAGCCTTCTCCTCAGCCTAGAAAAAGGTTAGTTCCCACTCTCACTTGAAAAATTCCACTTGCCACCAGAACTATAGAGATATGCATTATTTAAGGATGCCAATATTTGTCCAAGTGTCCCTTTCTGCACCTTTTCCTATCTGTAGATCTAATCCATGTTATCTAGCTAATCTTGGAAATTTCTGTGGGGATTTACTATATCCATTCAAACTCATTCTATGTGTTGCCTAGGATAGCTCCTGAACTGACCCACCCACGTGTTTGGGGATAACAATGATGACGATGACGATGATGAAGGTGTCCAAACTATATACTCCAATCCATGCCAATCCCTGGCTGAAAGTCAAATAATATATGTTAAACTGAAGAGATAGTGAGCCCTATGGAACAATAAAAGAAGCATAATATTTTGATTTAGGGAGAAATGATATTGTCTCCTCAACTCAGCATTGAATTCTATTCTGCCTTGTATTGTTCCCTGTATGCAAGACTTGTTTCCTCAACTTGACTGAGCATAACCTCCTTGAGGGCAGAAGAGTCTAACATTACTTCAGGATTTACCATAATATTTCACATAGTGTCAGGCACACGATAAATGCACAGTACATATAAACTCACTTTTTCAGCTCCTCATTAATCCATTTTCTCTCCAGTGCCTACTGAATTGTCAATGTCTAGAACATGAAAAATTAGACCAGCTGTGCAACACATGAGCTATAGATCTTTTAAAAACATTCCATAGACTGCACAGAGAAAGAAAATTGAGGACTTGGTTGTACTCCCTAAGAAAAAATTCGTGATATTTTTGATATTTATATATATTAGTCTAAAATAGATTTTAAAATGTATTTATTCAGTCAAATACATAGATATCTAACTATCTATGAAAATGCACTAAGTATTGTGATTTCATTGTACTTTGTTTCAGAAAGAGACTTTAGAATTTTCAGGCCTCTATTGTAAAACTCAGAAAAATGGCACCGTTCCCATGCTGGCTCTGAGCTGTATGAACAAACCTTAAATTAATTTTGAAAAATTTTAGCTACAAAGTTTAAAGATAAATCAAAATTTTTCTGTTTTTTCATAACAATTTAACCTTAATGGCCTATTAAGAATTCAAAAATGTTCCACAAGCTTCTTAGAGATATTTCCTATAATATTATAGAAATTAGTCTGAAAGCACCTGGAAATAAAATATGAACAGTGAAGTCTAAAAGAGAATACTACTCTGAGAAGAATTCACAAAATTCTACAAAGACCATAATGTGATAACCAGAAAGAAACTTCAAACTCAAATATAAGCCATTTAGGATTCTCCGTGTTGCTTTGAGCACTTTTTTTTTTTATAATAGAACAAATTCTCCTGAGGACAAGAAGTAGCAGTCTTCATTTTCTCCTGCTTTCATGCAAATAAATTCCCTTATTGATGCCAAGTAAACAGTATATTAATGCAATTGCTGAGCCATAAGTCCAAAAATTAATTTCTGATTGTTAGAGAGGGTAGATTACCAGGTTCATGAAGACGTTAAACGACGTTATGGACATCATTGCAAAAAAGGCTAGATATGTGGCCACTTTCCATTTCTCTTTCATTGTTTTGAGTCAACTTGATTTTAAAGTTTGTAGAATAGCCCTTCAGTTATTATGGTTCTTATTTTATGACTGTTGGCAAAATTAGGAAAGTAACTGGCATGAACAATTGGCTAAGCGTTTGAAGTCGTCATCCCTTTAGACATTAAAAAACTCTCTCTGCCTGGAGTCCAAATTTAAAGAAAGCACTAGCATGACAAGGATGTGCTTATCATACCTGCTTTTAGCTGGAGCATTTACTTAAACACCAAAAGAACAGCAAACAGAAGCCAACCGTTCAGATAAGAGGCCAGGCTTCCGCTGCATCTAGGAAGACGGTGCATCTGTGGTAAATGGCTTAGCTGGCATCTACCCTGAAAACATTTCAATAACCATAGAATTTTTTCTGACACATTCAAGTATTGATGCCAGTCCCTGTTTTTAGAAGCTGAAAATGCACCATATTGGCTGGCCCAGGAGCTGGGAGAGGATGTGTAAGAGTAGGCTAAGACTGTACACAAGAGTGAATTTTTGGCTGGCCACTCCTAAAAGATGAACTAGTAATGATATAGATATGCCAGCTGGCATTTACTCAGGTTTAATGTTTTACTATACTGGAATAATTAGAAAACTTAAAGGCATACCACCTTGGAAAGAATTTAGCACACTCTACTTCTCATATTTACACTGATTTTTTTTTTTTGGTTTTATTTTTGCATGATCTCTAGAAACATCCCTGACCCAGCAAATTCTCTCCTTTAGTGAAGAGGGAAATGAGAATTATAGAAGATAAATACCAGCCCAGAATTAACTTTTTACCGAAATCTCATAGGAAATTGATTTCTAATGCTCCTCAAATGCTTAAAACTTAACTTCCTTAGGAAAATATCATCCTAGAGTCTCAATGAACAGTTTAGTAATTACCATTCTGACACATCTTAGGTCTTTGAAGACTTAATTATTGGGCATAATTTCCCTTGTCAATCAAAACCAACATCTTAGCACATGAGCACAAGACAGAGGCAAATGGGAAAAGCTACCCACAGAATACCTTCAGCACACATCCATACAATCTCACTCAGCAGCTCTGGAATTCTCCACAAGCCCCCACATCCCCATGCCCCCTGTGAAGATAAAAGGCAGAGTTCTCAAAGTTAGAAATTTTCTTGGTCCATCTGTTAAATGGCAGAGTTCTCAACGTTAGACAGAAATTATCTTGGGTCCATCACTTAAACAGGTGATTTTATACAAGTTTATTAATCTCATTGAGTCTATTTCCTCATCCATAAAAAATTAATAATGCATACCATGCTGACTTATTATGAAGATTAAATAAGATGACCCCAAAAGCATACAGCAAATCTTATCATCATTAGTACTAGTATTACCAGTATCCTCACTATATGCTACTTAATTTCCTTTCAGTGTCTTATTTGGATAGGAAATATTGTTTGGGTACAGCTGTAATCAATGCTATCCCTCTGGATATTCTAGAAATTTCTATTATTTGGGGATAAGAGAGACAGAACAGTGGCTATCAGTTTGCAATCAACAAAGAAAGTGTTCAAAGCTTATCAACCAATCACAATAACTATAAAATACAGAGGACTTCCCATTATAATACCAAGCAGTGATTCTCAAATGAGGTAGATGGCAGCATGGACCATCATAATAATAAATGATACAAATAGGATTTACCACGTGGTAGGCATTTTTCCAAATGGTTTATTCAAATTAACTCCCTTAACGCTCACAGCAACCTATGAGCTAGGTACAACCATTCATCCTGTTGTAACACGTGAGGAAACAGGCAGAAGTAACTCATTGAAGGTTCACAGCTAATAAGTGGTAGACTTCGGGGTGACAACCTAGGCTAGCTCACTCCAGAGTCTGTGCTATGACACTATCATCTCTTCATGAAAGGCATCATTGATGGGTCAGTATTTTCTGTTCTAGATTCTTCAGGACCATAGAAAAGAATATGATAATATGTGGACAAGTGACTACTATTTTAAACGATGATAGTTCCTGAAATACTAATATTATTTGTACTGGGAAAATTTAAGGGACTTTGGTCTGGCACTTAGCCTCAGCAGATACTTCCTGCCCAGTCAGGCTGCCCTTGAACATGATGAGTAGACTCAAGGTTAGTGTCAGCACTAAATGAGATAATGAGTATCAAGAATTTAGCACAGTGTCCGGTATTCCATAACAGAAAGATATATGTTTTCTTTCAAAAACAATTAAAAATCAAGGAAATCAAGTCAGAAAAAAATAGATCTCCCTGAGATGATAGAGTATATGGGAGAGAGTAACTAATATGTACAAAGCCCTCCACATACTCTGTAATGAGTACTGTGCATAACTAAATCCTCACTAGTCTATGAAGGGGACATGTGTTATCATAATCTTATGGATGGAGAAAATTAGTGGCAGATTTGGGTTTTAAACCCTGACCTATTGGAGTCCAAAGCTTAGATTTGCTGTTTTCTCTCCTTCTTTTTCACACTTATTTTTAATAGCTAAAATTTATTCAACACTTGCAATGGGCAGTTAGTTATTCTTTACTTGAACCCTCACAACTCTATGAAGTGGATAGCACCGTTATACCTGCTCGCCACCTTTCTGAGGTCACATCCTGCCCGCAGCATTGACCCTTCCATAACAGTTTCCCCAGTAGGATTCCAATACCTTCTTGAGTGAACCTAGGATTAAAGGGGTGGGAGGGGGAGGTCTATGCAAAAATATCCCCACATTCAGGTCCGCTGAGAACACTAAGATGCCCTTATCAGCAGTTCTCTGAATGGAGAGGGAGGTGGGATAAGAAGTTCCCACTCTCCCCAGCTCCTTGGCTCCAGCATCCCTTCAGCTACCATGTGACAAGGATATTATACCACAGCTTTGATCCCATCACATAGAAAAAGAAAAGGGAGATTAGCATCTCTTGTGAGGACTATATCGCCATTTCAGAGCAAGTCTGATCATTTTCATTCTTATCCCACTACTGAATGCTTTTTCTGCTCACAATCAATAGAAAAAGAATATAGAAATATATTGAATTAAATAAACATCATTATAACTAATTTTATTTAAAAGCATGACTGATATGTAAAACACTTATTAACATCTATAAAAATTTAAAACTCATGTCTTCTGGACTTCCTATAGTTTAGAATAAGATATATAGGAAGCCCCTATAAAAACAAAAAGAATAAAATGTGTTCAGAAAAAAGATGCAGATAGAATATAACAATGAGCTAATAAACTAAGCATATAATACCTTCCAATTCAATGCAGCTAAACTATTTGCATTGTGTTCCTCTTCATTAAAAGGAAAATTATTGTAAGGCTTTCTTATTCAGTCAACCATGACTTTTATTTGTTTTATTTTAAGCACCCAGTGCATTTCATTTTAACACCTTGATTATGATTTTAATTCAATTACACAGCATTAAGCTAGTAGCCCAAGAATATTACCAAAAGTGAAATTAGATCCAGATTCATGCTTGATCTTCACCTGTCTGGTCTCAACAGGGGAAGTCTGATGGGGCCCCAAAGAATGGACTGCCCACATCCTTTCAAGCCTTATTACTTTGTACAGGGTAGATAAAAATGAAAGTTTGTATGATTCTTTACTCAGTACAGCCTGATATATTACGGCTTAATATTTTCTTAGAAATGATATCTAAGGCTATTCCCACGAATCATGATCAAAAGGTAATGTGGACAAAAATACCCAAGAAATGAATTGCAATTACCAAATACAGTCCTAGCTGGAACTGATTCCTTATTTATCCAGAATGAAACTTGAGAAAGAATCACTGTCATAATGCATGGAATGTACGTCTGAATCATAAAATAACCCATCTTCCGTCTGAGGTGGAAGTAAACCGTCATAACAATATATTCACCTACAAATAAAACATGAGGAAAATGTATTATTGGTTCTGCAGCAATTATTCAATGGCTTCATAGTCATATTTCAGACTAACAAACAGTATTCTAGGCAAAGAAATTATCTGTTGTGGATAACAACACAAACATCGAGAAATATGTAGTTCCTAAGTAGGGGGAAATGATATTGAACATCATTGCACAGAAAAACACTTTTGTTCTACGTAGTGGTTAAACAATTTAATATATTGGACTATAATTTTTAAAAATTCTTGCAGTGCTTTCTATTTTAAAGATCTGATACTGGGGTCAGCCCAGGGGCATCATGGTTAAGTTTGCTAGCTCTGTTTGGTGGCCTGGGGTTAACGGGTTCAGATCCCCTGAGCGGACCTACACACCGCCCATCAAGCCATGCTGTGGCGTCCCACACACAAAATAGAGGAAGAATGGCACAGATGTTAGCTCAGGGACAATCTTCCTCAAGCCAAAGAAGAGGAAGAGTGGCAACAGATGTTAGCTCAAGGCCAGTCTTCCTCACCAAAAAAAATCAAATCAAATCAATCAATCAATAAAGGTCTAACACTGCTAAAGCAATTAACCTTCATTCTCAGTATTTTTCAAGAGCAGAATTTAGACTTAAACTTTTGTGGAAAATCAGTAGGAAAAAATGGAAATACATACACACACACACACACACACACACACACATAGACACAGACATATGAAAATATATAGCTTAATTTTAGAAAGAATTGAAATACACATATACATTAAATGTGTATATATGCTTAGGGAGAGGCTGCCTTACTGTCTTAGTTTTAGGGAAGAGCTGTATTTCTAAATGTTATGTATGTGAAGAAAAATACAAAGAGACACACATAACGTAGAGCCACATAGAACATCCCTGCTTTCAAGCAAGTTTTATTGGCATTTAAACAAAAACCTAAAAGCTAATAAGCAAACAAACCATAAAATTTCTGGTACCTGTTAATGAATATTTTTAATGTTACATCTGAAAGGAAGATATTAAGAAAGTTACTTGAAAGCAGTAGCTTTATTCTCAGACTGTGAAGTCCAAGATTCAGAAGCCTCAAATCCTCCCAAAATGTGATATTAATCCCACTTTCAGGCTGGAAAACGAATGTTTTCAAAAAATATATGAGTAAGGAATACTTTTAGAACAAGCAATAATCAGCCAATTTTCCCCAATAAATATGATAAAAACTAAATTCTATGATTCTTTCATTCATACTCCAAAAGCAAATACAGACCAAGAATGGTCAATAATATCCATCTTCTTGTGTGACAGCTTTAATGTATACTCTGAATATATTTTGTAATTAAGCTTTATATTTTGCTCTTACTTTTGAAAATATAGTGGCACCACATTAATTGGGCAAAATAAAAATGATTTTGGGAAAACACCAAAAAAAAGAAAAAGGGAAAGTCCAGTGTTCAATGGTCAGACTGCTTGCCTCAGAATTCTGTTCAAAATAGTTTTAATATATTTGATTATTGACTTTTGTTATGAATAAGAAAACCAACTCACTTTTCATGTCTCATCAACTCAGAATTTATTTTAAACCAAAATAAGATTATACCCAAAAATAAAGAAATTCTTAACTATAAGTTATACATCAAGCCTCTTTCTGGAAAGTTTTTGTTGTCCCCTGAGAACACTAGATATTTCAATGAAAAAGTGAGGACAAAACTCCATTGCTAATGCCAAGTAGCATATTGAGTTTAATTGTTAAACATCTCACCCGTAATGGATTTGATAGTTTCACTTGATACAGTTTGCCCAATCAAGTCATATTGAACTAAGCTGGAAGACTCCTTTGGAACTTCTACTGATTTCTCAGGACCTTTCGTCCAGGTATAAATCATCTCACTCTTCGGGTATGCATCTGAATGAGAGCACAGAACGTGGTTAGAGTCAGTGCTCCTTTTGCATCAGCATTGATGGTCAACAATTAAGAACATTACACATGTTCAGGAAAGATGGAATAAATGAAAACAATAATCATTATGATTTATCAAACATGTTTGGGATTTAGAAAATGGTAGAGATTAAATAAACAGCCTTGCAATTGGGTATATATCTTGATTTTATGCCAAAGGATTGGAGGAGGATAAACTAAAACGAAGGCAACTAAAATGACTAAAATGCCATGTATGCATCAATGCACTTGGATATGTGTCCATAGTAATAAGATAAGCAGTTGAAAAGTAGAAATAATAAACCGCAAAAAAGTACTGTCAAACTGCTGCTTCTTTCCATTCTAATTCGCTTCCAGTGCTTGACCAATACTGGTTTCTCCCATCCTAATGCAGCTCTGCCAATTAGAAACATACCAGATGCTGCCCATAATACAACAACAACAACAACAACAAAAACAAACCCTACTGTTGAGAGAACTCTCCAGGGGTCACCTATTCCAGACTCTGCCTCTGGGCAATACCCATGCTGTTTGGGAAGCATTCTGCAGTGACAACTGGCTATGCTGTTTGTGAAGCTCTCCAGGGAATATAATAACCCAACCAGTTCCACTACCTTTAAACTCTTACAGTCAGGGCATTTTCCTTTCCATCTTCAACAAATCCCTCCCAGCAACAATTTAAGCCCATTTTCTTTTATTCGATGTGCAGTGCAAATGGAGACCAGCTGCTTGCTTACCAGTCTACCCAGAACAGATAGCTTGGCTTACACACAAATAAATTCAAAAGAACCAAGAAGAATTGTGTGCTACCCTCCACATACCTTCCTAAAATGGCCAGAGCACAGTAGGTCCTTGGTGGAATTTTTTAATTCTACAAAAGGAGTTCATACCTAGAGAGACTATCTTTACAAATGAGTTTGCAAAACAAAAAAGAGGCTTGTGTTGTCATTGAGCCGTATATAGCTATGTGTCAACGCTTATCTCCTGAAGTGTATTCATGCTTAATCATTCATTTAAAGTCCTGAATGCTATATTCCTGTCCATGATATTTTCAATTAAATATCCTTCTCTTGGCTACCCCACCTGTTGGAACAATCTTTTTCTTTCCTGGTTCTTCTCATTCCTATGAATTGTAAACATAGTTAAATGGTATTCTTCTCTTTCTGGAATAATTAAGGATTATTTACTAAGTATGATATACCTCTCTTTTTAATTTCCCACTCAAAAACATCAGCTTCCAAAAAGTGATTTCTTTATTATATACAAACTTTGAGCACCTACCAAGTGCTTCCCCTGAGAACTAGAGGGGCATGACTGGGAGAGGACTTCCCCTAGATTAGAACTAGCTTGGGTGAGATTTAAATTATTATAGCACAAACGGATTTCAATTCTGGCCCTAGTTAGATCACCCTTTCCGTCTATGTATTTTTCTGGTTTTATCTTCTCTCATTAAGTCATTGGTCAAGGAGCAAATGACTCTCTCTAGCTTCAAGTTAGCTCACTGAATACTGTGATTACTAGGGGTTATAAAAAGAATCGTGACTGCCGATTCTCACTAAGCTAAGCAATGAGCAATGAGAACGGCAGGCAACAGTTTCACAATCACTGCAACTAAGAATCTGAAGCAATAGTAAAAGCCAGCATCTATTTTTGGCAGATTCTGATTGAATCAAATATTTGAGGCCGGCTTTAGAAGAGGCAATCACATTTTGCTGCCATCTCAGAGAAGGGGGCTTGAGGGAAAGGAATCCCATATTCTTTCTTACCCATTCATTTCATCCTCTTGCCTTCAACTCCACAAAATATCCCCAATCGTTCTATCTCACACCTTCTCTTCTAGTACCAGCCTAGTCTAAGCCATTGCTATCTTTGATTCTACTAAAACAACAGCCTCCAACTCTTCTCTGCTCCTACTCTAGCCTCTCTACAATCCATTCTCCATAGAAAAGCTGAAGTGAAAGGTGAAATGTCAAAGAAAGCCACGCCACTTAGTAAAACCTTCCAAAGCCTTCCTAAAGCATTTAGAATAGAATTCAAACTCTTTCATGTGGTCTATAAGGCACTATACTATTTGGCCCTGTCTATATGTTAGACCACACCTCCTATTATGCTTGTACCATATTTCAGCCACTTTTATACTAAGAGTGCTGTTTACGTTATTTTAACCCATGTCAAGCCCTGAACTTCTTTGGCCTTTTTTCAAGTTTGCCATAAAAGACTGCTGATAAAAGAAACTGTTAAGTTACAAAAACAAAAAAAGTCATCTATGCTTTCTATGTTACACCACCAAGATATGGAGTTCAGAGGTCCCTAAATTTCATCATTTACCACCAACCTACTAATTATAAGTCAGTCTACCTAGGCTATCTGTAGAAATAAGTTTTTGTTTTTTGAGGTAAAGGGGGTTGTTTTTACTTCTTTATTTAAACCTATTAGCTAATAAACGGTCTCCTAAAAATCAAACCTTGGATAGTTGTTGTCATGGACAATGAATTAAATGTGGAATTACGGAAAATCACACACACATATAAATATCAGCTTGCATAACGTAATCACAAATTCTAACAGCATTTTTACTGTAACTTACAACTCCCAAATTTCAAAGGGCATGCATGACCATCCATGGGGAAATCCACCAATCTCATGGGACACTCCGCACTTATGGTGAGTCTATGACGGAAAAATGCAATTAAATAAAATCAACTCTTTCTTAAAAAATAATTTTATAGATCTCTACAATGAGAAAGAAGGAAGGAAAAAAGGGAGGAAGGAAAGAAAAAAGAAAGGAAAATAAGATAAAGGGAAGAAGGAAAAAGAAAAAAATGACTACCTCATTGTGTATAAGATAGTGCCATTTCTCATAATTCTAAAAAGCTTATTTGGAGCTGTCATATTATGGGAGACAGATTTCTTTCCATTCCTGAAGAACGTATCAGGGGTCCATACTTTTGTTACCATCATATTGTTCAATCTCAAAATTTCAATGGGGCCATCATATTTTAGTCTTTTGTCAATCCATGTCTGTCTGAAGAACACATCCATTGTGTATTCCTAGGAAAATTAGTTTGTGACATATTCAAATCTCAGATGCCTATACATAAGTATGCAGAAAAAATACATTAGATTCTAGTCTCTTTCCCATTCATAAAAAAGACTATCCAAATAAAAACAAAGTTAATAGGAAAAGAAATTTTCTTAAGTCAATGGAGCAAAAAGATTCTCAACAATTAAAGCATGTTATGTCCATCTTGATACCTTAATCTTCTACATTTTTTTAGATAAATAAATTAACATACATAGAATTATTCAAGAATAATTAATATAATTCAATAAAACTGCCAGCACTAGGTAATGACAGTTGTACTTTATTTTACACCAAGTAGCAAAATTAGTTAATGTGCAACAAATATCATTGCATAATAAATCATAAAATTGTAAGCATCTCTTTAAGACAAAGCAAAATATGTAAATGAGAAATCTTATGTTCATAAAATTTATTGAAATTAGCCTAGGAGCCTAGGGTCAAGCAAAAAAGTAAAGCAGGTTCTTTGACCTGTAAACTACAAATATTTATATTAGAGAGCACAACTGAATGGATGAATTCATCCTGACCAATGCTTTGTGTTCTACGCTCTTTAAGCATGAGAGTGAGGGAGGGAGAGAAGGGGCAGGTTGGCGAAAGAGTGAGCAGTTGGGCCAATATGAAATTCTAAATGCAATTAGGGCAACAATGTAGCTCCATACCAAAACTAATTACACTGTCTAATTTTCTCCTCTTCAATAATTTTCTGGGGGAAAAAAAATACTGCATGCAAGGTTGTGCCATGGGGATTAATGATAGGCAAGTTCTTTTCCTTATGGAGAATGACTCGAAACCAAAAAGTACTCAAATATTAGAGCTGAAATGCAAATTCAATATCTTACTCTTCATGAATTTCTGAGTCTAATTAAGCTGTTCTTTGACTTTCTAGCTTTGTGTGATTGACAACAAAATAAATATTAATTGCCCTCTTTTCTGCATGTTTTCTTCAAAACCTCAAAAGGTACATTAAATTTTCCAAATACCTACCATTTCAACATCAGAAACAGGTCCAAAGCTTGTGACATATATGTCAGTTTTTACTTCTGTAACAGGACCTAGTAGGTATGAAGTAAATAAGTGTGAAAAAATAATTACCAATTTTACAGGCAAGGTAGGTACAATAATTAAAGAGTAAATACAGATATGATATATCATGTTTTTACAAGCATCTTAAATTTTCAGTGAGATAATGCATCTCCACAAAAAATGTAGACAAAAGAACAATAAAACCAGAAAGTGATGCTTACTTACAGGCAGAAAGAAACCCCAATTACTTACTGGGAACCTTGTTTCTTCAAAGATACATCACCCCCAGGCACTGTTATGACAGGCAGTGCAGGGAACAAAAGCTTTCAGCCTTTGTAATGTTTTATAGTCCATCATCTGATTGGTTTTTAGGAATGAAGTGAGCTGTTAAAAAGAGGGAACTTAGCCAAAAGAGTGAAAAGGAGAAAAACCATAATGGCTGCAAGGAATGCATCTTTGGAGAGTCGAGGATGCTGGTAAATAACTTAAGCACAAAAATGATTCATGGTAGGGGGCCAGCCAGGTGTTTTAGTGGTTAAGTTCAGCCACTTGGCTTTGGCGGCCCAGGGTTCGCAGTTTCGGATCCTGGGCACAGACCTAGCATCACTTGCACGCCACGCTGTGATGGCTCCCAACATAAAGCAGAGGAAGACTGGCACAGATGTTACCTCAGCAACAATCTTCCTCAAGCAACAAGAGGAAGATTGGCAACAGATATTAGCTCAGGGCCAATCTTCCTCAAAAAAAAAGAGTCATGGTAGACCACCACTGGTGATTGGGATCAAAGTCAAGCTCTTTATAAAACAGATCTACTCACATTTTGCCACCTACTAGCTGTGTGATCTTGGGCAAGTTACCTAACCTCTCAATAGCAGCAGCCATACACGTCAAGCAAGATTGCTGATGGGGCTCAAACGAAATTGCTCATATGAAATTTTGAACACAATGACTCTCTCATGGAAGTACTTACTAAGTATTAGTTTCTCTTTGCTTCTGATAATGGCAACTACAGAGATTCTTTCCTAGGCCTAAACAAGACTGGTTCAGGAAAAAATATATGGGTGCGTTTGGCAGAAGAGAAGGTGTGAGCATCATGACAACGGGGCTGACACTGATTTTAGACAAAGGAAAATTGCCACAATCTGGGTTTAGCATAATACTTAAAATCTGGAATTCTGGAGTTCAAATTTGGCTCTAACACTTTTTAATTGTATGATCTTGGTCAAGTCAAGTATCTTCGCAGGTCAAGGTTTTAATGAGTATTAACTGAAACAATATATGTAAATCACTTGCCCTAGTTTCTAGAATATAATGTGCTCAGTAATGATAATAGTTACTGTTACATATAATACAGCTTTTTTTTTTTGAGGAAGATTAGCCCTGAGCTAACATCCGCTGCCAATCCTCCTCTTTTTGCTGAGGAAGATAGGCCCTGAGCTAGCATCTATGCCCATCTTCCTCTATTTTATCTGTGGGATGCTTGCCACAGCATGGCTAGATAAGCAGTGCATAGGTCTGGGCCCGGAATTTGACCTGGCGAACCCCAGGCCACCAAAACGGGGTGCACAAACTTAATCACCACACAACCGGGCTGGCCCCATAATACAGCTTTTTATTACTAATAGAAATAAAAAATTGTTGCCCTCTTGAACATCATTTCCTTAAGTGATGGTTTATAACACTATGTGGCCAGGAGCTAGATACTCCATACTGGAAAGAATAACATCTGCTATCAAGATGGACTAGTTCCCTTTGAGACTGATTGGATAATTGGATTTATACCAAAAAAGACAAAGAGCAGTTGGTATAGCCGAATGCCCTAGGTCTAAAGTTATCCTCATAAAAGTGAATCAGAAGATTTCTGCCTCTATAGGATAAAGACTGAGCCATAGAAAGAAAAATAGTTTGGGGGAGAGTGAGAAAATCCTTGCTTGACTAAGTATCCTAAGAAAAATATATTCTTTAGAAGCATAGTGAGAGAAAACTATAGATCAGGCTAATCTGCCATGAATTTTTATTTTTTTAAAAATAACACCTTTGGAAAACAGAGAAAGTAAGTGTGAGAAGTTAACTGCGTTTTTATTTGAATGAGCAATTGGAAACAACAACAACAACAAAAATATGGTAGTAATAAGCTCACTAAAGCCTAATTATTCCGAGAACAGACAGGTAATCCAGGAAGCAGGTAATGTGTGTTGAACCTTAGAAGATGGAGATTTCACTCAAAGTGGTTCAAGAGTGAGAGAAATCACTCTGGTTGTTTCTTAAGGACAGTGGCTACAGTGTTAAAAGCACTACCTCACTGCCAATCAGTGCAAAGAGAGGTAAGTTAGTTAGAACAATTAAGGTTGAATACGTCCTGACAACTGGACTGTTGGACATGATTCTTGAGAAATCGGAAGTAACAATGAAGATCAATTTAGGGCAGTGGTTCTCAAACTTTAACTGGATCAGAATCACCAGGAAGCTTTGTTAAAGCATAGATTGCTGGACCCCACCCTCAGACTTGCTGTTTCAGTGGGTTTAAGGTGAGGCCTGACTATCTGAGTTTCTAACAAGCTGCTAGGTGACGCTATTTGATTTACTCTAGTTTACAGACAGTATTCATCTGTTTTCTAGAATAGTATTTACCAAACTGTGTCCTGTAAAATATTAATACCGTAGGTGATCTATGGGAGTGGGGGAAGTTTAGAAGAGGGAGGAATTAGGCTAATGATATTTTTCCTTATAAATTTATATTAAGGAGTATGAGTTTATGCCAATTCTTGCAGTTATAATGATTCCGTGATAACAACGGATATTTTCAAATTGTTACCTGACATACTACTTTTTCAATGATTCTTGAAAAATGCTTTGTCTTCAGAATTACAACCTCAGTATTTGTTTGTGACATTATTCAGTATTTGCTTTATATGATCACATGGATCTTTGAAATTGAGTTAGATCCTAAAAAAATATGATTGGTAAAGGGATTTCATTTGGACACTCATTCAATAAACATTTATTGAGTAAGCACCTGCTGTATACCAGGACCCATGGTAGGCCCTGGTGCTACAATGATAAACAAAACTCATGAGCTCCCTACCTAAAGCAGGTACCATGCAATAGTCAGAGTATAAATAATAAAGAAATAAACTAAATGGAAGAATGTTGTCATTCATAAGAGGAACAAAACAGGCTTGTAATTGAGTGAGAGACTGAGAAGCCACTCTAGATTTTTTAGCACCCTGTGAAGCGGCGACTTTTAAACAGAGACCTGAAGATGAGCACAAGCCATTGGAAGAGCTGAGAGAACTGCATTCCAGGCAGAGAGAACTTAAAGGGAAAAGCTCAGAAGCCGGAAAGACATAGTGTGTTCTAGAAAAGAGGCCAGCGGGGCTGGAGCAAAGCAAGTGAGGAAGAGAATGATAAGAAATGAAAGCTACATAGACAGAATGAAAACCAGAATCATTGGACAGAGCCCTACCCCGAGACCATATTCTGAAAGTGGCATCTTTTAAGCAACATATCTGTAATATATGTTATGGTCACAGTTGTTAAAACTATGTGGAAAAGATCCTGTGGAAATCCTAGCGACAGATGGAGCAACACATAAAGAAGTTGTTATGGGCTGAATTATGTTCCTCCCAAATTCATATGTTGAAGTCCTAGCCCCAAGAAACTCAGAATGTGACCATATTTGGAGTTAGGGTCTTTAAAAAGAGAGCTAAGTTAAAATGAGGTTACAAGGATGGGCTCTAATCCAATGTAACTGATGTCCTTATAAGAAGAGATTAGGACATAGAAATATACAAAAGAAAGACCATAAGAAGACACACAGAGAAGATGGACATCGACAAGCTAAGGAGAGAGGACTTAGAAGAAACCAACCCTGCTGACAACTTGATCTTGGACTTCTAGCCTCCAGAATTGTTAAAAAATAAATTTGCTATTGTTGAAGCTACCTAGTCTGTGGGAGTTTGCTATGGCAGTCCCAGCAAATGAATCCTGAGGTTAATCATTTTTCCTATGTTCTTTCCCCAAGTTTTCTCCCTCTCATATTCAGTACAGCTCCGCCTCTGCTCACAGGCTGTAATAAGAAGTTTAATTTGTATCCTTTAATCATGGGGAGTCCATCAAGTGTTTGAAGTAAGGAAGTTATATGATCTGAATTATATTTTTTACCAAATCACTCAGGCAGTTGTATGGACAGTAAATGATAGGGAGGCAAAGTAGAAGAAGGGCTCTTAGAAGAGGCAGCCATACTAGTCCGGTTGAGAAATGAGAGTGGCGTAGACTAGGGATGTGGCAGTGAGGATGGAAAATTTATAGATCAGGGTCATGTATGGGTCTAACTGTTCACAGGGAATGGGTTTTTCCCAAAGAGAAATAAACAGAGATTTAATAATTCTGTTTATTGAAGGTATGCTATGAGCCAGGCATGATACTAGGCTCTTTCCATATCCTACTTTATTTAATCCTCACAACACTCTCCAAGGGTGATATTATCATGAGAATTTTATGGATCTGGAAACTGAGTTCACAGATGTTAAATATTGTATGCCAGAGCCAAAATTATAACCCCCTTGTATTCATCTCCAAAGTATGTTCTAGCTTTCCTACACTAATTATATCATTAAATAATAAGTCAACAATTGATTAATTACTTATATGCTTTTCTAGCTTTGTACATAACATGCCACCCACATTTACTGTTTTGTTCATCAGTGGTTTCTGAATGATGTTCCTGCAGCTCTTTCTATGCCTTTGCTCTCAGTCTGATCACAGCCTGCTTGAGTCTGTCTTTCTCCCCTTAACAGTGAAGATGAAATCTTAATCTGCTTTGAAGTCCCCAACTAACATACTGCTTTGTACGTAGTAGGTGGTGAATAACTATGTGTTTGACTGTGTTCCTAATATCATCCCTGTAGTAATTTAAAAACCTCCCAAAAGGAAAAATAACTGGGATTCCTTTTGGGTTTTTTTGAGTTAATCTAAAAATATTTCCTGATTAAAGTAGAAACTGTGTCTTATTTATATTTGTACCCTCTCCCAGAACTAATCCCAGGCCTTAAATGTAAGAGGTTGCCGATAAATCAGTTTTCAATGAATAATGGTCGCTATGTAATTAAGAAATATACTTAGAGACACTTGTTAACACCACTGTTTAGGATGTTCAAACCAACCTTACACAGAGCATAATTACATAGAAACCAGATAATTCTGAGCTTGGAAGGACTTCTCATAATTTTATATGCATTTGTGTAGCATTAAAGACACGTTTTATTTAAAAAATCCTACTTCTTTGGTAATAGCGAAATGTTTTTCAATCCCCAAAATATGATGGGCAGTTGGTAAAGCAAGAATCTCCAACTGCCTTTGAAAGAAAGAACCAAGACCACCAAGATCAAATTCAGGGGAATACTCCCATCTTATTAATGAATCTAACTTGCTGGGAAAGTAGGAAGGTAACTAACAATGTATCAAATAATTTTCCACTGTTAACTTTTCTTTAGCTATATAGACCTGGTCAAAGGATATCACTATTTAATTTCTTTTCCAATATCAGTGTCCAATTTGCTGTCACATCAGGAGAAAGACTTAAACTATTTTGCTGATGTTGAAACTAGTCAATCCTGTTCTCCACATTGCCTCCCCAGCTCCACATTGGAGAAAACATTTCTGGTTTGTCAGCCACCTGAATCCACGCATTCAGCTACATCTTACAAAACACTATTGATGTGTCTCCAAAAATCAAGAGATATAACAATAACAACAAAGAATCTTGAGTGAAATATTTAAAGAAACCTCTAATTTTGTTGTCAGTTAGAAAATATAGAATATTAGCCTTCCTGCATATTAAACAAAGAACAGACATCCATTGACATTGCAGAGAAAGCAGAAAACTATAGAGTTTTACTTAGATGACATTAAATATTAATGCTTCCTGCATCCTATGATCCTTCTATCTATCCAGGCCAACTTTTTAAACAATTAAAATAATTTTAAAAATAAGAAAAGAATTTTAGAAAACAATAGAATACGGGCAAAAAATGAAAAAGTAACTCACAGAAGGAAAATTCTTATAGGAAATAAAGATTTGAAAAGATGTTCAACGACATTAGAAATCAGAAAAATTCAAATCATTTCACAATAAACTACCAATTCAAGTATAAATATATATATATATAAAGCATTGAAGGGTTTGTAGATCCTGAGTCTCATATGCATTGTAAATGGGAGCTTGAATTTGTAAAACCACCACAGAAAACAGTTTGGCATTATTTCATCAAGACAAACTCCCACTTACACTAAGATCCAGAAAAATCCATTCCTGGATGTATATGCAAAAGAAACTCTTGCACATTTACAGCAGGAAATTTGGGCCAGAATATTCACAGCAACACAATCTTGGAAACAAGCAAAATGCCTACTGCCAACAGAGCAGATGAATAAACTGGTTCCTATGCAATGGGAATATCACAGAGCAGTCAAAATGAATGATCTCTAGCAATATGCAACAACAAGAGTGAATCTTAGCAATACACAGTTAAGTGACAAAGCATCAAAAGATTATATATAGCATGTTCAAAACAATTAAATTTTTAATTTTTATTTATTAAGAAATAAAGTTGAGCTAAAATGATATTCAAAGAAAAGCTATGAAATAATTTAAACAGGACCCAGAACGGTGGTTACCTCGGGTGGGGAAGACAGGAAGACAGGATGAGGGAGGCCACGGAGCAGAACAAAAGTTGGTGCCAAGGATGTGCTGTTTGATGACTTAATGGTATGTTTATCAGATGGATGAGCGGATAAAAAGAAGGTTACATGTGGACCAATAATGAGAGTGTGTCATTAACCAAGGATTGCTAATCCAGAATCCAATTCTGTGCACTAGAGGCTTTTTAAAATAAATACATAAAAAGGCCTAGAGAATCATAAACCAATGCAAGCTCATGTATCTTTTCATCTAAAAAAAACCAACAACGCAAGAAAGTATTATCTAAATATCCACCAAGTTACTAATAGCCTGTATTTAGATTTTATAGTACCTATTTCAGGAAACACCAAATGCATTTTGCATGTTCTTGCCCAAAAGAAAATGCAAATATATGATAGCACCAGTACATATTTTTTGCTAAACCGAGAGCATAAGAAAGAAAATTTATGTTCTGGATTCTACAGTCTCTTGTTTTCTCAAGAGTATCTTTCTTTCAGTTAACCCTTCCCTCAACTCTAACATTAAATTACCCTTTACTAGATTATTCCAAACATGTTATGATATTTCTTAAAAGTAATAAATAATCTTAAAAATAATAATTTAAAAAATAATCTTAAAAAAGGCAACTGCCTCTTTCTCTTCTCTTTCATATTTAAACTTCAGGAAAAAAATCTATACACACTGTCTCTAATTCTCCCCTTTCTATTCATGCCATCATCTACTATAATCTGGTTTTTATGCTCAGGAGCCACTGAAATTCCTTTTGTCGATACCATCAGTTTTTCCCTATCTACAGCATTGTTCCCACAAACTTTAAAAAATAATCTCATTCCTCCCATTTATAACAAAGCTCTCTTGACTCTACTTCTCCTTCCCTTGATCACCCATTTCTCTGCTCCCCTGTACAAACACCCAAAAGAAACTCCTCACTTCTCTCTTGAACCCACCCAATCAGACTTTCACACTCATCACACCACCAAAGCTGCTCTTGTCAAAATCACCGAAGATGTAGAGATTGCTAAATCTAGTGGTCAATTTTATATTCTTATCTTTCTTACTCTGTCCGAAGCATTAGAGGTAATTGATCAATCCCACTTCCTCTTTGAAACATTTTTTTTTTTTAGTTAACATTCAGTATGCACACTCTCTTTGAGGTTTTCCTCCTACCTCAAAGGCCACTCCTTCTCAGTCTTCCTGAGATAGAGATTCTGTCCCTTCTCTCCCCACCTCTTAACATTGGAGACTTCAGAACTCAGTATTTGTACCTCTTGTCTATCGCTTTAATTCCTCAGTGATCCTTATAGTCTTACGGCTTTAAATACCATAAATATTGACACATCCATCATTCCTGCATTCCAGGCTCATCTCCACTAAATATCTAACAGGTTTCTCAAACTTAACATAGCCACACACAAATTGTTTATCCACAGCCCTAACCTGCTTCTGTCACAGTCTTGGCAACTCCATTTTTCTAGACATTCAAGTCAAAAACTTTAAAGTGGGATTTGACACCTCCCTTTTTCTCACATCCCACATTCTAGCTGTCATCAGTGAACTAGAACTTTGGAATATAGCCAGAAGCCAACCATTTCTTACAACCTTACAAACTTCCCTGCCACCAACTTGGTCAAAATGTCCATCATCTCTTGCCCAGTTTATTGTGAAAATGTTGCTTCATTCGCCCTTGACCCTGACTGCCTGTTCTCAATACCTTTGAAAATTAGCCTGTTCAGGTCCTTCCCCTGTTGGAATCCCTCCAATCACTTCTAATATGACTCAGAGCAAAAACAAAGTCCTTACCAGCCTGCAAAGCTTTACACAGCCTCATCCTTGTCTTCCACGGACTCCTTCTTACTCCTCAGTCCTGCTAAATTTCACTGTAGCAACACTGACTTCCATGCTTAGCGTGTTTGTATGCAGAGTTCCTTCTAATCAGAAGATCCCACCCAAATGTGGCTTATGCTTTTACCTTCTTAGGATCATTGTTCAAATGTCACCCTCTCATCATCTTTACTAACTATCCTAAATAAAACTGCAACCTCCTCCCCTGTTTTATATTACTCTATGGCAGTTATCCATATCTGATACACTCTATATTTCACTTATTTCTGTTCTTTATTTTCTGTCCCCTTCACTAGAGTGTCAGCTCAGGAGGGTAGGGAATTGAGTCTCTTTTGCTCACTAATACATCCCTAGTGCCATCCTAGAACAGTGCATACATTATATGATTAATGAATATTTGGTGAAAAGTTAATAAAACAAAATATCTCCATGTGACCAGTCCTTATCTTACTTAACATCTTAGAAGAATCTGGGAGATGTCTCATTCCTCCTTCCAAAGACATTCCATTCTCTTGACTTGTATAACTTCACACTCTCCAAGTGTCTGCCTATCTCCCAGTCTACTCTTTTACATTCTCCTTTGACAATTCTGCATTTGCTGCTGTTCCTCAACTGTGAACATTCCTTGAGGCTTAGTTCTTGGCTCTTTTTTCTGCTCTTTCTATACTCTTCTGTGGACATCCATTCTCAAAGCATTATGTGCTGGTGACTCTTTTGTGTCTCTCTGGATCAAACTCTTCTCTGATATCCAGAGCAGTACAATCACTAGGATGCCAAACATGTATCCTAAGTGTAACATGAACTCTTGACTCTACCCTTATTGCTCCTCTTCCAGTCCTCCTCAACTTAAATAATACTATCCTCTGCCCAGCTTCTCAAAATAAAAATCCAGGAGTCACCTTCGATTTCTTCTTTTCCTTTACCACCCATATGAAATCCATCACCAATTCTTTGTTGAACTATACCTCCAAAATATATCTCACTTTCATCCACTTACATCCATCTTTACCACATCTACCATCTTATTCCAAGCCATCATTAACTTAATGGAGGAAACCAAAAAGAAAGCCTTCTTCATTGGTCTCGTTGCTTTCAACATGGCCCCACTTCCTTATCTAAGCCTTTCTTTCTGTAGAAACCAGAGGGATCACATTACAATCTAAGTCATACCATGTCATTGTCTCTACCTAAAACACTCCAATGGCTTCCAGGTTCACTAGAAGAATAAACTCCTTTACCAAAGGCCTCGCATGATCTGGCCTCTGCTCAGCAACCCTCCCCCGACCCCTCACCCCCGCCAGCTAGTCCTATGAGATTCTACCTCTTGCTTTCTGACTACAGGCACACTGGGCTCCCTTCACTGGCTAAATCACACTAACGTCTTATCTACCTTAGGATCTTTGCAATTTTTCCCCCTGCCTGAGAACAACTTTTGCTTACCCTTTCCATGTCTGTCACCTTTAGGTCTCAGCTTAAAAAGACTTCCTTGACCACTGTATGTGAAATAGATCCCTCACTCAATTTATTCTCTACCGTAGTCTGCTATTGGATTGTCCCATAGCATTATCTCTAATTATATTGTTATTTGTTTCTTTGTTATTTTTATCTCTCTACATTGCTTAGCTGTAAAGTTCACGAGGGCCTGTGTGTGATTCAGAATTATATCTCCATAGCCTAACATTGTTCCTGACACATAATAGTCTCTCCGTATCTATTGGTTCAGCAAATGAGTGAATGGATGAGTTTGACAAATGAGAAGAAAATGAAGCTTTATTTTTCTGTCGTCCTGTGGATTTTAGATGTTCTTTTCATCTATATATTTTAAAAAATATATTCTCTGTCAACATTCAATTAATAAAGCTAGCACATAACACATTAATTTAATTTTTAGGTTGAGACATAGGCCACTTGAAAACATAGCAAGGATATTTTCATTTGTGTGGGAAAATTATTCCAAATTTACTTAAGTGTATACACTTCCCCATGTTTGCTTTTTCATTTTAAAATGTTATTAAAGCTTTAGAATAAAAGTTCTCATTTCACTCCTTTGGGGGAAATATAGTTTTGCTTATTTTAATGACCTGCTTACTAAGTAACCAGAAGGTATGTTAATGAGAATTTGACTCTTGGAAAACAGAAAAGCTCAAGAAAGCCTTAGAAGTGGATGTAGCTGTAGGCCAGCTGCCTGACTAAGAGTTTAAAGGACGAGGTGTGAATTGCGCCCTTGTCTATTGCTAGTTGTAGGGTTCTTGAGCAACTTATTGGAACTTTTCTCAGCCTCCTCTCTGACCCAGAGATGCCTGCCCTGCTTATCTCTTTGTGTTTTTGTGATAACCCTATTAGATAATATACGTGAAAATGTTTTCAAAGCTATAGAAGACTCTGCTAATGTGAAGTCCTACTATGTCCGTAAGCAACCTTGCAAAATAGACTCTAATGCTCCACTCTCATTTCAGAGAGGTTGTGGAAGACGATCTAAGGCAATCATTTATATTTGACGTATTTATTATTCCAGATCATGTACCTCAAAAGATTGGGATGCACAAAGGTTTATGCAATCCTTCAATAAAGAGAAGCGGGTAAGAGCTGGCTTCCTAAACTATCTCCTGGTGGCTAGTACCTTAACTATGCATTTTTAAGGAGGTGGATAACAGTGTCAAAAGTGGATAGGAGCTCAGGGGAATGATTTCCTAGCTCCGTTGTGGAAGAGTTGACTTGCACGCCACTTCTAAACAGGTGCAAGCCACTTCAGGATGACAACACACTGAGTGTCAGAGGCTGAAAGAACTATACCCCTTCCTTCTCTTCTCCCCTTTTCCCCTTTTCCTCTCCAATGGGAGAATGTGGGAGACAAGGGAGAGGAGATCTTGGAGGAATGAAAAGAGAACCATTTCAGTTCCTTTTACTTTCCCATTGCAAGCTGTTCTGCTGAGTTAAAAATACGTAATTTACTTTCCAAATCTATTTCAACCCCTGCCTAGCCTACTGAGCAATCACAAACCATCCAATTTCAATTCAAATCTTTGCTTTTAGCTTTATTTTAAATGGAATGCAGCTAACTTGTATAAACAGATATAAAGTAAATGCTCCACAAAGAGCAGAAGCAGGATGAAAGGAACCAGGAAGTAAATCTGTATTTATAGCACACTGGTCAACATCGGAATGGTTTTCATTTTCTTTTTAAAATGTCAAACTTTCCACAAAGTATAAAATGTCAAAGAAGGGATCAAACTAGTGGCATCCCAGAGTCTGTGCTAACAATGAGTTTTCCTATTATTTTCAGGGATCTTCATTGATACCATCCTGTAAACAGATTACACATTTTCTGCAGGTGAGAATTACTATTCCTCTGTCACATTTGGAATACTGTGCATTTACAGAGAATGACCCACTTCTAAAAAATGAATCACGTTTACAACAAATATTTATAAGCATAGGCAAAAAAACTGTGCCATATAGTAAATTTTTAATGATGAATCAACTGCTAACACTTGAAGTAAGGTGAATTCGAGCCCTTCCCATAAAGCTAGAAGAGTATCGCCAGGTGGGTAATGCAGATCATTAGGCAGTGGCAAGAAGATGACTAATAACGCCCTGGAGACATTTCAGCAGTACTGCAGCTAACCAAAACCCAGTAATGGCTTACATACATTGATTTCATTCATTTCATTGTCTATATAACATTATGGGAGAGGGTAGTTGGTAAAAAGGATGCATCTACAATGGATACTTTCTTGCTTTTGAATTATGACTGGCATTATAACCAACTGGGCAGATATTATTTTAACTTTCGACATTTAATAATAAAACCGTATGGTTTCCATTATAACTTTTCACTTTAATTTATGTTCAGGTACATCAATTCCCTAATGAATATTTAAACTACATGTGATTTGATTTGATACCTTTTATTTTTTTTTCTTTACTTGAAATGTCAAGTTTAAAACATTTATGGGCAGACGAGTCCTCTTTTATTGATATAATATAGTCTTAAATGATAGCACATCCTCTGAAACATTCTCCATAAAATTATGTTTGATCTAAAGTGCTAATTTCCCAGTCACTTATGAAAGATTGTGCATTGACAAATGAGTCACTCCTGTAAGGAGCCTCATTTCAGATTTGCATGGAGGTAAACGCAGTGCTCAGCATCCTGCCCCCTGGAGAGGCACCGTGAAAAGAACCAGGAGAAACTTTCAACTTTCTCATCCATTTTTATCGCTGTCAACACGCAAGAGCTGAATGAAGACCTTCAATGGCTCCCTGGAACCTTCTCCATACAATCCAGAAAAAAGTTTGGGATCAGATCTGATGCCAGCCTACCATTAATATGCAACGTGTCCTTGTATAAATCACTTTCCCTTTCTAATCTTTAGTGTCCTCATTTGTTAAACGAGAAAAATAAGTCTAGATAAATGCCAAAGAATCCTCCAACTCTACTCTATGCAATTCTATTTTATTTCCAAGAATTCTTTCTAACCTGGACCAGACTCTTTCTAAATCATGTCTAATTCTGTCCTCTTTGACAGGAATGTTCTGCTCTCTTTTACTTTCTCCATTGTCCCATCATCTTATCTCCTCTACACCCTTAATAGGAAGCTTAAATTCCTCCCTGCTTCTAATATTATGTTATATCTGTCACATAGTATCTGATGTCCCACTCTTCATGGGTTTGTCTTTTAAATACACAGCTTGATCCGGGTTCACATCCTGCCTGTGTCACTTACGAACTGTGGGCTCGGACCAGTTACTTAACTTCCCAAGCCTCCATTTCTTCATCTGTAAAATGAGGATAGTAACAGCTTTCTCACAGGGTTGTTGTGAGGGTTAAACAGTAATGCCTATAAAATGCCTGGGCTATATGAAAATTTAAATAAATAAATACAATTTTAGTGGTGGTGGTTATTATTACTACTAGAGGATAGAGCCTATGTCTTGTTCAACGCATTTTCCAAAAGGTAACTATCTCAGTGTAGTGGTGAGAACAGGGACTTGGCGGGTCCGAAGACCTGGGCTGACACTTCTAGTGAAGTCAGCAGTCTCTCTGAACTGGACTGCGAGGGTGTTTGAGGTTACAAACTGTATCTTGAGATTTCTGTGAGCCTGGTGCCCAGCGTAGTGCTTGCCATACACTCTCATTATATAAGCAAAGGAATATGAATATGGAAAAGAGCATCAGTACTATTACTGGATGGGCCTCTATTAGAACCTTTATAAATATCTACTGAAGGAAGAAATAAAGCTGAAACACTTGTGACTCCAAAGTCTTACGAGGGAAGTAAATGCCACCTCCCCAAAATAAAGTAAAAATTCATCCCCCTGTCGAAGAGACAGGAAAGGACTGGGTTCTCTAGCAGAGCAGGCAGCCTCTGCCCCAGATTCATGCCCTAGGTAGAACACCGCTGGCTGAGGTTTTGGCAGAGGGACAGACACCACGTGGGTGGAAAGGGGACTTCGGATCAGTGCCTCAAGTACAACCTGCCCTGAGCAAAGTGGCCAGGTTGGGGAAGTCCATTCTCAGGGCGCAGCGCAGCAGGGCAGCTGAGCGTCGAGTTCTTATTTTTGACTCTTCCCCTCCAACTCCCTCACCCAGCAGTCAGGTCCCTGGAGGTAATTAGTGTGGGGGAGAGGCAAAGCTTCTGAGGGGGCAGGGAGATGGGGAAGGACTGGTGGGGGCGGTCTGCTTGTCAGAGGTCTCATCAAGGGAGGCGAGAGAGACAGAGAGAGAGTGCGAGATTTTTCATTTTGGCACAGGAGGCATACCTAGCTACATTCCCACAGACAGACAGACAGGTAGACCGAGAGAGGGACAGACAGGACACACTTGCGCGTTTGAAATCGTTCATACCCCCAAATCCAGGACGCAGCCTGTTGTCATAACCATCGAGCAAACCGTCCAGGATGCGGGTAAAATTTTCCTGGCATAATTTCTCCTCCTTTTGGTTCTGTCCTGGGGTTTCGTTTAAACTGCAAACGCAAAGAACCAGGGCGGAGGCGATTATTTTAAGAATGGATCAGAGAACAGGTGAAAACAGGTTTATCTTCTAGGGAAAGTCTCTTGCCCCAAGCTAAAGAAGGAATGGCTAAGGGATGAGGGAGAGAGAAATGGTCAGGAAAGGCGCACGCCGCGCACACGCACCCCAATACCCACACTATTCTTGCACCTGGTGCCCCTTCCGCTCCCCGAGTCTACGCGGTCACAGAAAAGCCCAGCTCTGGCCCCTGACCTTACAGCAGACAGGAGGGTCTGGTTTGCCCTGGGAGGGGGCTGGGAGCTCGCCGCTTCTCCACCTTCCCCTTCCCCCGCGCACCCCGTCTCCCAGTGCCCCAGGGAACTCACCAAGCCGCCAGGCACAGGAAGTGTAGGAGGGCGAAACTGACCCCGGAGGTTGTCGCGATCGCAGGTACCTTCTTGGCAGAAACCATTTTTGCAACATGCCATACTTTAAGCCTGTTCACGTTTCCAGGCTCTCAAAATGCCCTGAGCAGGGTGCGAGGCGAGGGCAGAGGCTCTCCGCGGCGTGCGCACACTCGCGCTCACACTCGCCCGCGCTCACTCTCGCCCGCGCTCAGCCAGCCCGAGCCGCGGTGGGCGCGTGTGTGCACGCGGGCCAGGGGGAGGCGGAACTTGCCTTTCCTCGCCCCCTCCTTTTCTCGCTGAGCTCTCGATGTGTATGGAGAGCTATGTATACCGCTCTACACCCTTTCGTGCCCGCATCCTGAAGCTTTCAGGGTTAACCCTGCTGCGCTTGCACCGCCAGGCCCAGCAAGTTCTTTCCGACCTTTAACTCCGCGGAGCAGGACCGAGGTCTCCCGCCCCTCCTCGCTTCCGCGACCCCCACCCCAAGTGCGTCCCCGCCCACAGCACTGCTTAGCTTCCACTTTTCCCTCTCGATCCCCCTCCCTCCTGCTGGGATTAAGATCTAACCAATGAAGCTCCTCTCTTGTTAGCTTGTTCCAAGACCTGTGTGTACCCATTTTCAATGCAGGAGGTGGAGAAAGGGCAGGATGACGGCGATTGCTGGAACGCGGGGTGGGAGACCGCGGGGAGGACAGGGGATCAAGTCAGGACAGACACAACCTTTGAGATTCTCCCCTTCAGGTGCTGGGGGCTACAGAAGAAGTAAGATTCTTCCTGAGAAAGGGGGTTGCAACTCAAACTCTCGCAAACTGTTAGGAAGTGGATTTGAGCCTCTCTCTGCAGTCAACGCATTTGCCAAGCTGTTGCTGTAAAGATATCAAATTCCTTTACTATACCCGCCCCCACCTGGCATACACATGCCCTCAGCTTTGCTGCTCCATCCTCTTCTGGAGAGGAGGGGAGAGGTGGCGACAAGCGACTTTCACTTCCTGCGACATTCCACACTGATCTTTCATAATAGAGCTGACTGACTCCTAAAGGTTGACTACTTTAGGGGAAGAGAAAGGATGGCTGGAGGGAGGAGGAGAGAGACAGGAAAATGTGTGTTTGTGTGTGAGAGAGAGAGAGAGAAATTAAAAATTGAAATGGAGGGGAACACTTCACTTACGACTTGAAAGGGAACACTAAACACTATATCTGTAGTGTTTTATGGAAGAGGGGTAAGAACTTCAAGAGACTTTTTAAAAGCATTAATTATTGTTTCCAAGGGGGAAAGATGTCTTTCACATTAATAGTAGTGCCTGTGGAAATTTTCATATAATACATCAATGACCTAAGTAAATTCCATAATGTTAGGTCCGTGGAAACAGGGACCACCGATAATTATGTTTTGTTTAAAACTATGATGGTTTGTTCAAATTTTGATGGCTAGTAGACTGACTTGATAGGGAAATGATCAAACCAAGGGACTTTCCGTTTTTTGTTTGGTTACTTTTGTTTGTTTGTCTCAATCTCCTGATTAAAGTTTTCCTTGCAAAGGGGAAACCATTTCTGGTTGCTGAAAGTTCATAATAGCCAGAGGTATGTATTCCCACGATATTCTGTATTGCTTCCTTCATGGCATCCTTTTTTTTTAAGTTTTTATTTTTCCTTTTTTTTTTTTTTTTTTTTTTTGGAGGAAGATTAGCCCTGAGCTAACATCTGCCACCAATCCTCCTCTTTTTGCTGAGGAAGACTGGCCCTGAGCTAACATCTGTGCCAATCTTCCTCTACTTTCTATGTGGGACACCTGCCATAGCAAGGCTTGACAAGTGGTCATAGGTCCGCATCCGGATTGGGCGGCAAACCCTCGGCCACAGAGGCCAAACGTGTGAGCTTAACGGTTGCACTACCAGACTGGCCCCCCTTCGTGGCATTTATGATACTTCGACCTAATTCCATCTGTATCATTTTTGTCTTAAATATGATAGTCTCCTTGAGGGCCTGGGCTGGGTAATTTTTGTTTATCTGTATTTTTTTTTCTCTCTTATTACAGTACATGGCACATAGTACCAGGACAGTAAATATTTATAGAATGAACAATTAAATGAATTAATTAATTGCTTGCTCCGAGAGCATCTTAATTAATTTGGATGATATTCAAGCTCATTCCCTTGTAAAAAGAAGAAAAGAAAAGAAAAGAAAATTAGAAATACTAGTGTATCCCCCAAATATGCCATGAAAGCATTTGTCTCCACATAAGCTGATAGTACATTATTATTATATTATTGCATAGTATGTTATTTCTCCAATCTTAATGCTTTCTATACTGTCTAAAACCCCAAACTGGTATTCCTTAACTATTTTTCTTTTTAATTTCCGTTAAAATACATACATATCAAAAAATAAACAATAGAAAAATGGCCTTGGGGAAAGAAGTTCCATATCATTAAGGATAAGTCATCTTTAAAACTCCAGTTTTAAATATGTGAAACTGACACCTTCAAAGAGATAAAAAGAGCATTCCTTCTTTCAGTGTAGCTAATTCCAATTATAGTTTTGTTACCTGTTTATAATAATATTTAAGATCAACTGAAGGTAATAATAGAGACATTTATATCTCATTTCATTTCATTTCACAGCCTTTCATTTTACTACCTTTTGTATTACTTAAAGAAGTTATATGTTGGGCTTTATTGTCTGAAATCTTCAAAACACATTTCTTGCCACTACAAGTTTTAAAATAACTCCAATATTCAAAAAACTACAATTTAGGTTACAAACATCATTAAACATGCTATTATTTTCCGCATAAACTCCTATCCCAGATTGTGGGTGAGTTCTTCCGCTTGACTGCATATAGCTGTGCAGGAATATGAACGTGTTAAAATTATGCCTATACTTCCTCCTTTAAAGTTAACATAAGTCTTTGATTGCTGTGTTTAATAGAATTTGAATTGGGTTCAGGTGCACCACCCCCAAACGTTATTACGTTAAATCAGTCACGTATTATCAATTTATCATGAAAGTTTACATCTAATATGGTGGAATGCAAATAATACAGATCGCCCCACTGCTAAAGTCTTAGGATGGACACTCCAGAGTCTACCATGCCACTAAAATGTCCAGAAAATTAATACAAAATTTTATATTCACTTGAGTATGTGCATTTGTTTGTGGGGTTTTTCAAAACTTTCATCAGATTCTCAAAGGCTATGGACAACTATAGTATGGACTAATCTTTAATATAAAACAACATATGTAATAGAACAGCCAACCAAAAGGTGAACAAATATTTGTAATTAGTGTATGACAAACATCTCTATCCCATTTGATGACCTTATCCGTTGACAGTTCCTATAGACTATGACGTAGCTCTTGTGTCTCCTTTGAAAGTACACCATCCCATTTATTGTCAATTTATCAAACGTCCAACTAGCATGGTACACAAAAATTTGGTGTGGTAATAAAATGAATAATTTGAAAGTGTGCAACGTGTTTCTCTTTCTTCCCATTAATTACTTCTGGTAAATATTGAATCACTTTTAACCATTTGAGGAGGGTAATGATGTGAATTCCTGCTTTAAATTTGGAAAGCTGGTAGCTATACACCCAGTTGAAACACTTCAGTTCCAAGAATATAGAGGCTGGTGACTAGTTTTATGTTAGTGCATTTCTCTGTCCCATATTTTTAGGCTAGGTGAGAAGAATTGATTTGATGCTCTCTAGTCATGCCTTTCCTTATTTGTATTAAATCAATGCTTCTACCAAAATGTTACCTGTATGTTAGCCTGTTATAATTGTCTAGTTATAGATTTTTTCATCTCCATTATTAAGACATCTCAAAACTGTGTCTATTGTATCAATAGTAACTACATTAAAAATGACATAATCTGGGACACCTTAACAGATTCTATTTGAATGAATATTTCATAATATTCATGTGGATACTGCTTCCAAATTAAGTATTTATTTTTCTTTGCCATATAGTTAATACAGATTTAGTTATTTCAATGTGATTACTTGAAAGAGGATAAAATGTGGGCAATATCTGTATCTTATCTGAATAATTCCATACATGAAATTTAGAAAGCCAACTATTATACTAAGTATCTTTAAATTATTAGTTAAATATTTTTTTTATAATTGTCCATGATCAAGTTGAACATTGAAGAAAGTATATCCATTCTTAATAGTCTCCAAGATCCCACATTAATTTAAATTACAATAGGAAATACTAGCTCTCCAATATCAGTTTTGGTTTCATTTGAAAGTCCACTGTTTTATAATAAGTAGAAAGAATACATTTTAAGGGCCTGGAATCTAAGTAACAAATTTAATAAATACTTAGTAGGCTCATTTGCAAGTGGCTAATAATGTGTGAAGCGTTATTTTATTTGCTAGACCTTGAATTCTGAAATGAGTTCTCAGAGTAATTTTAGAAGTGTTACTTTACAGCCAATTCCGACAAGCCATGATTGTTTTGTGTGTGTGTGTGTGTGAATATTCTGTAAACTTTATGCAGAGTACTAAGTATGTTAAGGAAATTCCCTTGATTGTATTGGTCTGTATGTGTGTATATTTTCAAAGTTTCTGAAAAAAAATATTATTATCAAGTGATAGATTTTTTTCAGCACTGAATTAATTGTAATGATTAGCAAGGTCAATTTATATATTACCAGTAGTTCCCAAAATTCAACGTATTGTTAAATTTGTTGCTAACTGCCTATTTTATGATAAATACATTCTTTTTTCTTCCTTCTTTCTTTTTTTCTTTCTTTATCTTTTTTTGGCTTAAACAACAGAAATTAATTGTCTCACAGTTCTGGAGGCTAGAATTCGAGATCCAGGCGTCAGCAGGGCTGTTTCCTCTGAGGCCTCTCTCCCCAGCTGGCTGATCGTGGTCTTCTTACCTTGTCCTTATATGGTCTTTTCTCTGTATGTGTGCGTGTCTGTGTCCAAATTTCCTCTTCTTATAAGGATACCAGTCGTATTGGATCAGGGCCCCCCCTAAAGACCTCATTTTAACTCGATTATATTTGTAAAATCCCTATTTCCAAATAGTGTCCATTCTGAGACCCTGGGGTTAGGACTTCAACATATGAATTTCGGGGAAAACATGATTCAGCCCATAACAGTGATGATCTTCCTTCAGAGATATAGAACATAAAATGAAAGTAGTATACACATAATGAGTTGGTAAATTCATTACACTAGAAAGGCATATTTTATATTCTTATATCAATAATAATCATGATCATTATAATCTTTATTATAATAATAAAACAAATTATCTTTTATTAATGGCTAATATCATTTAGATACTCAGGAGAAACCATTTATGGCTAGATATTAGTTCCCTCATTTTATAGATAAGGAAACTAAAGCTTAAAAATGTTAAGTAATTTTGCTCATGGTTACATGACTAGAAAATGTAAAGGTCAAGATTTTAGTCTCTTTTTCTGGAGAAGTACTTTGATAAAATGTCTTTTTGCTTTTTTTGTTTTTTGTTGTTTTTTAATTTGATGTATTACATATATACTGTGAAATGATTACCACAATCAGGTTAATTAACACATCCATCTCCTCACATAGTTACCTTTGTGTGTGCCTGGTAAGAACATTTAAGATCTACTCTCTTAGGAAATTTCAAGTATACGAAAGAGTATTGTTGACTACAGTCACCATGCTGTACTTTAGATCCCTAGCACTTATTCATCTTATAACTGAAAGTTTGTAGCCTTTGATCAACATTTCCCCATTTCCCCCCCCCTACCCCGCCTCCTGCCGCCCAGTCCTGGTAACCACCAATCTACTCTGTTTCTATGAGTTTGACTTTTTTAGCTTCCACCTATAAGCGAGATCATAAAGGATTTGTCTATGTCTGTGCTATGTCTTGTTTCAAGATTGATAAGGGGCTTATACAATCAATTTGGAAAGCAGTCTGGCAATATGTTAAAGTTGAGCATAATTCTACCTTGTGATCAAGCCACCCCATGCCTGCTTTATAGGCTGTGGGAACTCAAACATATTCATAAGGAGATGTCTAAAAAATAGTATATTGTTTATAATAGTGGGAAATTAGAAGCAAAATAAATGTCTTTCAACAGGGAAATGGATATACTATATTGTAGTGTAAATGGAGTACTATAAAGCAATTAAAATTAAGGAAATCAGATAACATATCAGTATGGATATATTTCAAGAACACAATGGAAACAAAATAAGCAAGTGACAGAATACAATTCTTTCAGTAAAATATCATTCATACAAAATCTAAAACATGAAAAATAATGTACATTGTTTATGAGTATATATGTATATATGTTTATGAGTTCATATGTGATATGAAACCTGCATGAAAAAATAAATACCAAATTAAAGATAATGGGTATCTATGGAGAGGAAGAGAGAAGAATGGAATAAGGGAGGGGAACATTGGCTACTTCAACTATTTATGTAATGCTTTATTTCATTAACAAATTGAAGCTAATGTGACAAAATGTTTAATATTGACAAATCTGGTGGTAGGGACTTGGGTGTTCGTTACATTACTTTTTGCATTGTTATGATCATCTATTGCTCTATAACAAACCATTACAAAACTTTCCAGCTTAAAACAATAATTTATGATGGCCTCTCAGCGGTCATGCTTTGAGTCCACTGGTTCTCCCGGGAAGCCTGACCCTGCTGCAGTTAGACAGTGGCTGGGGCTGTAGTTGTCTGAAGGTTTGACTGAGCTGCCGTTGAAGATACCTTATCGCTTCACATGCCTGGCATCTCAGCTGGGATATCTGGAACACTTGGAGGGTTGGCTGCTTCTCTCTCTCTGTCTCTGGCCTCCTTACTTAGCTTGGATTTCCTCACAACACAATGGTCTCAGAATAGTCAGACTTTTACATGGCAGCTGACTTCCCCAAAACAAAGGTTTCAACAGTTTGTCTAAAGCTGCAAGACTTCTTAAGAACAAGCTTTGAAAGTCATAGAGAGTCACCACTACTCCATGCTATTGGTCAAATCAAGTTATAGCACCAAACTAGATTCTTGTAGAGGGGGTGCACAAAGATATGATTACTGGGAGATGTGGTTCAGTGGGTTGTCATCTTTGAAAATCAGCTATCATATATACTTTTCCATACACTTAAAATACTTCATAGACAAAATTGAATAACATTTCATAAAAATGGTGTGATGACTAATTTTGTGTGTCAACTTGGCTTGGACACACTACCCAGATATTTAGTCAAGCATTATTCTAGGTGTTTCTGTGAAGATATTTTAGATGAGTTTAAGATTTAGATAAAAAGGATGAGTAAAGTAGATTACCAACCATAATGTGGGTGGGCCTCATCCAATCAGTCAAAGGTTTTTGTTAAAAAAAGACTGATATCCCCAGAGGAAGAGGAAATTCTGCCAGCAGACCTCCTCAGACTTAAACTGCAACCCTTCCTTAGGTTGCCAGTCTGTCGACCTACCCTACAGATCTTGGGCTTGCCAGCCTCCACTATTGTGTGAGACAGTTCCTTAAAATAAATAAATAAATTGCTCTCTCCCTTTTTCTCTTCATTTCTGTCTCTCTGTGTCTGTCTCTCTCTCCATCTCTCTCTCTTTCCCCTGTTGGTTCTGTTTCTCTGGAAAATCCTAATCTAATACAAGTGGTATGGGGATACAAGACTGCATGCTTACTGAATCTTTGGGGTATGAGTAAAATCTAATGGCTATGTCCATTCAAGAAGTTAAAAATTTTCTTGCCAATCAAATGCGAGTGAACTGTTCCAGAAAAAGTGGTATGAAATTATTATAGAATCCTGAATCTTATCTTACAACAATTTATTGTCATTCTTGCTCTTAGGATGGGCAGTTTTTGTGATACAGGTAAAGACTCGTGATATGTGAGCATTGATAAATGTTAAACATATGTGAGCCATAATTTCAGTTCTAAATGAATCGCTATATTTGCATATTTTCCTTTTGATTTTTTAGTCAGCCAAATAATAAATGCTCATTATAGAAATTTTGGAGAATACAGAACACTAGCAAAAACAGAAACAAATTACATGCAAATTATATTATGAATTATTATATATTATGTTTCATAATTATGAAACAAATTATCTATATGTATCAAAATAAAACACATTAAGTTTTTTTTAATAAAGTACCTAAGCCTTTGAAGAAATATCACCATTTGCTTTATAAGCTTTGGGAAGAAAATAGTGGGTGAACATATTTGGCAATTAAATAAGCCCAAGAAACACAGATGAGGAATGTATTGTGTATTTTATGCAATTTTATTGTATATATTTGCATTGGATATTTTTATCATATCAATTTTTTTTACTAATGATATGAAGAGATTCCTACTTCAAATATATTTGTAAACAGAAGAAAAAAAATTAAATTAGCCTAAAGGATGTATTTATATTTACTAACTGTTGTAGACACAAATATTTTGGTCTTTCGAATTGTTTAAAATAACCAAAGCCTTTAAAGTAAAGCATAATGGCAAGTATTTATCTGTCTTTTGCAGTACTTTTAAATCCTTAATACTGAACCTAACATATAAATCAGGCTCACACAAAGTAAATAGTCAAAGTCTCACAAATGTACACTGGCCTACCATCAAGCCAACACAGTATTTGGAACTAAATTTTCCATAGAAACCTGTGTAGAATCAACATGACACAGTGGTTACTGTATTTGGTCCCCAGAAGAGTACGAATCGAGACTGCTCTTCATTACCATCTGGTGGCTACTGCATGGAGTGGCATTAACCATAATTTTAAAAGAGAGTTAAAGGAACTCAATGTCATACTTATGAACAGAGTGAAGAACCTCAGTATTATTGATGAATATTAAAAATTAAAGACCAAAGAAGGATTTGGGACTTTTCTTACCATAAAAAGCTCTACCATAAAAAGATATTTTTTGGAAATAATTTACAATGAGCAAAAGTTGAATGCCTGATAAATATGATTTATGAATAGCATAAGACTTCCAAATCACACATATCTGCTTTACAACAGAAAAAGACAATGCCACTCTTCTTCTTTTAGTGATAAATTATTGTAAGTTTTTTCTAGATTTACTGAATCTTTCAGTCACTAATGTATCTTCACATACTATTTGCCAAAGAAATCCTTTTTTCCATTTTATCTACCTGGTAAACTCACATATCTTTAAATATTTAGCTTAAATGGGGCCTCAGCTGGGAAGTCTATGTGTCCACCAGGCTAGGGGTTCCGCTATCCCGCTCTGCAGAGTGTTGCTCCATGTCTGCAGATCATTTGCATGACGGTTTCTCTTCATGACTATCTGAGTTACGTATGCTTGTAAGAGCCAAGCTCTAAGCACTAATATATACTTATATAAGGAGTAAATCCAAGAATTCATTGTTTTTTAGGAAATTTAAACCAAAAGAAACCTCTCATGTTTCAAGTTTTACAGACAGTGAAATACAGACAGAGTTAGATTTGGGGGAAAGTAAATATCCATATTGACCTTTCAAATTTTCCACTTCCATCAAAGACTCGCAAAGCCGAGATAGAACCAGAGAAATCACCTAGTTCTGCCACATCATTTTGAGTAAGAGTCTGAGGCTCAGAGAGAATACGTGACTTTCCCAAGTTTCTATGACTACCGACTACTGCACTGGAGTCAGGATTTGAACCCCGGTCTTCTGTCTCCGTCAGTGAGATTCTATTCTGCTTGTTTAATCACCAACTTGTCTTAGGAGAAAGCTTAGTTCTAGGAAATTGGAAATTGAGTCTAAAACTGAAATGCCCTTTTAGGGATCTGAATTCTATACTCGATCTGTGACCCAGTCTACGTATATTTACAGGCAAGTTAAGAAATCACTAATTGTGTTATAGGGCAATATGAGAATATATTAAAAATGTTTAAAGTGCTTGAATTTCATGCCAGCAGTTCTAGGAATTTACCCTAAGAAAATAACAAGGCATGCATGCCAAGATTATGAGCACAGTGAGCAGCAGGACCTCATTATTAATAATTTTGACAAAAAGGGTAGACTGATATAATTCCTGGCATATTTGACTATTAAGGGATATACTTGAGGGCTGAGCAGGAGGTTTTTGAGATACTCCACACACCTTGTTTTTTAACCACCTACTCCACCTATGAGTGAGGCCAAACCCACAGGACACCACCATAAAAACAGATGACACAGTCTCTTGGAATCTGTTTTTAATAAGATATGTTGGTTAAAATCCAGAACCAGTTTTCTTCTGTGAGTGTGTGTTTGATGCCATATCATCCAGTTTTTTCAGCTTTAGAAATTATACTTCTAGGGGGAAAAAAATGCTTTTGGCATTTGCAGGCTTAACATTTATAGTTTCCATAGTTTTGGCATTTCCCACAGATCTCTGGCATGTAGTGATTTGTAATTTCTACTAAGGCATAAATATAAATAGTGGGCACTGAGAAGCCAGAGAGCAGGCAGAGCCAGTCACTTATGGGGAAAGAGACTAAGCCAGGGGCAGACCTGACTGAGGCCGAATGCAAGCTGGCTTTGTGGTTCCCGGGGTTAATGTCCCATACACAGAAATTCTCCTGAGGTGAGTAAAAAACAAAAAAAACGTGGTTCTTGGTGAAGAAGTGACCACCCAGTAAGTTTTAAAATTTCAATAAATGCTGAAAATGTACCAAAACTTGTGGTTTGAGCACAGGATATGAAAAGGAACCATTTGATGCTAAAAGGAATAGGAATTCAAAAGAAAGTAGTGAAGCAGTGCAAACATCCCAGGATTCATAAAGTAGAGACTATCAGTGTCTGTCTTAACTTACAGTCAACTTTTTAAAAGCTTTCTGAAGAAACAAGCATTAAAAATACTCCCCTTTTTATCAGTCACTGAGAACATTACTTCTCCCTCTGTGAGCTCTCTAAAATTAGGAACTGATGGCTAAGCAATGACTACCAAAATCTCTTTATGTAAGTCTTAAAGTAGGCAAGCCACAGCGTATGGAACCTAGTTAAATAATGTCTTCATTTCATTTGCTCTCCATTCCAACTTATTTACAGGCAATTCCCAGTCGTTTAACCCTTTTGTATGAATATAAAGATTCGCTTCTTTTTCCCTCTTCTTTCCATTCTTCTGGCTCTCTTTTTTTTCTTTAATTTACTAGACACTTGGAAGTATTTGATTTTGGGAGACTTTTGATTTTATGTTTTTTCAAGTCATCTAATAAAGAAGCAATAATTTCTTTTGTTTTCCCTTTGCTTGATATAATCAAACAATTTTTCTGACTCATTTTGATGTTCTTTGAGAATGGAATCCCTTCAATTGAACTGTTTACAACAGAATCGTGATGGAAAATGGGTTTTTCTTTTCTCCTTCCATATCGAATTACAACAACAGACTTTGATTTTAAGTTGAGATTGGCTTTCAGAAATTTCATAGGCTGCCTAGTACTCACAGACAGACCCCTCATCAGTTACATTGAAAGAGTCCGGGTCTTGGGAAAGATATTTAACATATTGTAATTTATTTCATTATTTCAGAGTGCATATTCCTGTAAAGTTTGCAATAATAAAAAATGAAAAACCCTATAATAATCTTAAGGATAAAACTGTTCACTTTTATGGGTCTGGTACATCTAGTACATCTATAAGTTGTCTTACATCATGAATATAAAATCACTCCAAAATCAAATTGTTTCACTTGCTTTTGATTCCAATGACTTGAGTTATGATAAAGCATGTATGCTGTAGGCAAACTGTTTCTCAAAAAAAGAACTATAGAGGCCAAGCATTGGAAAGCATTATATGTGGGTTTGGCATAAGATTCTATAACTAACACGTTTTCAACATATTGACTTTGCTTGTAATACAAAATTCTGCCATGTGTGACCAAGCAGGAACATAGAATAAGTGGGACAAATAGAAAATGTAATAAGATGATAGGTCCAAATATTCCAATAGTTACATTAATTATAAAAGCAAACATGACAATTAAAAGACAAAGGCTGTTACTCAATAACAAAATAAAGTACAAGTCACATAAAAGAAATCAACTTTAAATGCAAGGATACAGATAATTTTAAGGTAATGTGCACCCCATGTTGTCACCATATTAATATCAGATAAAGTAAACTTTATGTGCAGGAAGCATTATTAGAGATAAAAGTGAATGTTTCATATTGAAAAAAATGTAAACTCACAAGAATAATATAATAATTCTGAATTCGTTTGCATCTTAATTCGTAGCTTTAAAAAAAACACTATTGGAAACATTGACAAAACTAAGATTTCCAATCGTAGTGGGAGATTTTAACCTATCTCTCTCAATCACTAATGGAACACAACAGACTAAACATGTAGTAGATGTAAAGATGATGCTAACAGGCTAGACCTCACTGACGTGGGGGATGCTGAACTAATGACTGCAGAGTATACATTCTTTTCAGATGACTTGGAACTCTACCCAAGTGACTGCATGCTGGGGTTTTAAAGCAAGAAAAAACAAATATCAAGAGATTGAAATCATACCAAGTGTGTTCTTTGACCATTGTGAAATTAAACTGGAAGTTAATAACAAATAGATAACCAGAAACTCCTAAAGAATGGAGAAAAGTTGAAGGAGACACAACAAGAAGCCAGAGAGAGGTGGAATCTAGGTCATGGGGAAACAAGCTGTACTAAGTAAGGTGTTTGTATCCTATTGGAGCACTGGGAAAGCATTAAAGGATATATATTTTGGGATTGATAAAAGTTTACATTTTAAAAAGGTCATTCTGGCTGCAGCTATGGTGATGGCAGGTGAGGGGAGTGAGACTGGAGGAAGAACGATTTGGAGTGAGGAAAAGTCTAGAAGCAGGATAGCCAGTTAGGCGGTGCTTACAATATTAAATGTGAGGGTGGTTGCCTGAACTAGAAGAGGGGCATGGAAGTAGGGGATGGAAGTAAGTGGAAAGATTAGAGAAATATTTAGGTGGCAAGATCAGCATTGTTGGCATTCGTTGACAAGAAGTAACTCCCGGATTTCTGTCTTCATTAAATGCAGGGTTGTGGTGCCATTCACTTAAATACACAACAGAGGAGGTGTGAGGGCAGGGAACTGGAGATAATGTCTACAAGACATTCAAGGGGGCCTGTAGTCACATGTTTTCAGAGCAGTGTTCCGGACCTGAAATGTACATTTGAGATTATAAGTGGTACATAAAGCCGTGTGAGCAGATGAGATTGTACAAAGAAATGAGTAGAAAGCTTATATTAGAATCTAAAGAATGACAACTTTTAAACTTCTGATACTGACTAGCATTTGGGAAAAAATAAAATATTTTTCCTTATACCTGAACTTTGAAAATGCCACTATTATAATATATGTACCCTACAGGATTATTCATATAATTTTAATCAATAACACCTAAAATTAATGCATTCAATGCTATTAATCAACACCATCCACTAAGTTTAACATGTCTGTGTTCAAAACAGTATCATTTTTAACTTTTTTTTTTAAAGATTTTATTTTTTCCTTATTCTCCCCAAAGTCCCCCAGTACATAGTTGTATATTCTTCGTTGTGGGTCCTTCTAGTTGTGGTATGCGGGACGCTGCCTCAGTGTGGTCCGATGAGCAGTGCCATGTCCGCACCCAGGATTCAAACTGACGAAACACTGGGCCGCCTGCAGCGGAGCGCGGGAGCTTAACCACTCGGCCACGGGGCCAGCCCCTCATTTTTAACTTTTTTAAGGAGAAGAAAAAACAGAATTTGAGAGTTAACAGTCCGGTTATGCAAATAACGGTTAAGACAATTGACAATAGACCTATAAAATGGGTGGCCCGGAGGGTCCTGATGGTGTCGGAGGTCATATGCCAGTAAGCATACCAATCCATATAATTGTGGATTGTCTCCGGTAGTGCTCTGGAATTTGATTGTAGAAGTGGAAGTTAATTGGTTGAGGTGATTTAAATTGGAGGTTTTTAGGACTAGTTCATTGAATAAGGCAAAGGAACCAAGAACATCATGCATTGGCCAGAAAGTGGTTGATATAGTACACGATCTAGGCTCTAGGCTGGACCCAAAAGAAAATCAAACCAAGAAGGGGTCATGGTCCCCATTCGGTAAGCAACTGCAGATTTCATTTAAATTCAGTAGATTTTTAAGAAATGGGTGTGTCTACTTTGAAACCTTTCTTTTACAAGACATTGTCAAGCAGTTTTCAAAACAAATGGATTTTGTTGTGAAAGTGTTGCCCAAACCCTTGCAGATCAACTAAAAATTCTCTGCCTGCCACAGTTGGCATTTTAACCAGGCTTCTGCTCACCTCTGGATAAATGTGACTGTTCTGTTCCAGATTCTCAGCCAGTCTTAGCTTTGGTGCATATTCAAGGAAGCTTTCTCAATGAGTGGTACACACTGCCTTGACCTCCCTTTGATAAGTAACAAGGCAATGTAGCAGGAACTGCATTGACATTTTTCTTCCTTAAACCCCACAAGCATCAGGTTTGCATCCCTGCCTCTAACATAACGGCTCCAATAAAAATCAGTTTTTGGTGATTTCTCATATGATGAAGTAGAAGAAAAAGGAGTGGTTTGTCTGGAAGTATTGATGAGGTCAAAAGTCTCTCACTTGAAAGAATATCTCAGCCAAGATTCATTTAAGCAGCTCCATCAAAATACTCTGGGACTAGACTTCAACTTACCCTTGCAGTTTGTCTCATTCTGATCTTGCTCCCCAGTTCTGCTTTATTCCCTGAAACTCAGTCTCTCACTTGTACCTTAGACTTGAACCTGAAGTCTGTTCTTATTCTCCTTGCTCAGAGAATGGAATCCTCCTACACATAACTTCCAGATTCCTATGATGGAGTTTCTTTATTTAGAGATTTCCCTGGTACAACTCTCTATATGTCAACTTGGACCTTTGACTACTGCTTGCTCTCCAGCCTCACAAAGATGTGCTCTGATCATCTGTCTGTTAGTTCATCTGTAAGATTTCACTAAGATGCTTGGTTCAGTCTTCTCTGAGACCAATTTGTTGTTTATACTTCCTAATGTCTATATCCTCCTCCTGGTATCTGGGTTTCTTTCTTTCCATGTTTGCCCAAAGCCTACTTCCACTTTCCAGTGTCTTCTAAGCTTTGCCACCTCATTGCTACCAACTGGGCTATTATTAGCCTTTCCACTTGATCCCAGCTGCCTCACATCTGAATACACACCATTGTTTCCGGAACTGAATCAGCAATGGAGTCCACATCTGAAGAGGAATGCATTCAACAGATACCAGCACTCACAAGTCAGCTCACAATCAGCTGAATAATAGGGCTCAAAAGTAAGACACTGAACAGCGGACATTAGGACCAAAGTCTTTCCTTTCTTTTTTTTCTTTTTAATGTTTAAGATGTGATCAGATGATCATGTTATCAGAGCAACAAACTAAAATATAAAATATAGCCAAAGAACTAACCAGACCTTTCACAGGGCAGAAAGTTTTAAAATTATCTAGATCAATTCCGTGTCTCCTCCTCTTGCGTTCCTTTAGTGATTACATAGCAATTATTGTGTTGCATGCTAATGAAGGAAATATGGTAAGCAATGAAGAGATTATCTTATTTTGTTAGTGAAGGAAATATGATCAATTGAAATCTTGGCTCATTTCCCTAACAATAATTATTGTTGTGAAATTATCATAGCATCACTATATTAAACTTATTATGTGAAAAAGTTCCTCTTTCTTCCTCCTCAAAGCTGAAGCGTTATTGGCTCTGACCTATTCTAATCCTGGTTCCCCCATTTCTTAGCTGTTTAATTTTTTGACCATCACTTCACTACTCTGGGCTTCATTTTCATCATTTGCAAAATAAGGACAATGATAGTGCCTATTTTATAGAATTGTTAACAAGGATTAAATGTGTCAACACATGTTAAAACAATTTGAAGAGTGCCTGGAACATGGTGAGCATTAACAAAGTGTTAGCTATATTAATAACTCACTCATTAGATTTTTGAACACGACATTTTTTTTTATTTAACTCATTGCCATTGATGGAGAGAAAGTCTTTCTGCAGCTAGAGGTAAAAAGCTTAAAAGTGTCAAAACATTAGGGAGTCAACACATTGGTGTGAATAAGTTTTAGTCAAAGTGAAAATGAGGGCATTAGATAATTTGCAGTTTCAATGGTAATTGATTTTGGTGATTTCTCATATGATGAAGTTCAAAGGTCATGGTACCTAAAAAATGAAAGGAAAAGCAACTGAGTGGGGAAAGTTAGCAAAAGAGGATGCTGGAGGCCCAGAGACAAACTTCAAAGACTTTCCAATTTCTTGGAGGAGGACATGACTGTAGGTTGACGGGTGAGCTGTATCCCTTCCTCTGTCTTTGGAATGTATGTTCTGCCTACTCTTCCCATACTAGCAGCTGTCTCAAGGACATAGCCTTGAGAGAGTGAAGTGTTGTTGAGACCAGTTATACTGAATACATGACTGAATCCAGTTAAGGCCTTTATATAAACTTTTAAGATTCTGGAAAGCAGATGTGGAAATTTACTCATCTTGCCCCAGCCCATAACAGGGCTGGTCTGCGAACCCACACAATTTTGCCTGAGGCCTCACCTTGTCATTGCTGCTGCAGGAAAGAACCCAGAGCTGTGATCAAGATGTCTCTTTCCTGCCTCACTGTGTAGACACACACCAAGCCTGCAACTGTGATCCTGCTCAAGGCCAAGAGGGCTTCAATAGCGCCAAGCCCAGCTGTGAACTGTCTGGGCAGCGAATACTAAGAAAACTGGCAGCAAGATGGATATGGAGCTGAGCCAAGGACATCTACATTGTGTACTGCTTGCCTGGGGCTAAAAACTTGATGTAGGAATGGGTGAGAGTAAGGTCCTAGACGGTGCCAAATGGTCATGCTTGACTGGAAAGCAGAGACGGTCCAGACACAGGGGCCAGACGGTTCCCAGGAGGTCTGTTTATGGGCACGTACACCTGTTCTCCACGGTGAGTGTGTTCCAACAACTTGAGGTGGAGTTTATGAATTTGACTAATCCCTGCTTCACTTTGTATTTTTCAAACTGTTCCAACTCTGGGGAAGCTCACGTTTATATTCTCTAAGTAAAATACATTTCTCAGTAAAGGGAAAAGACTTCCCTTTTTCAAGTTTTATAATTTATACTTAACTCTAATTTTATGTTTGATGAATATGTACAGATTTTCTCCTCAACTATTCAGAATTTATAGACTTCTATCCAAACTCCTCCAAGTCAGTAAAAGTTGATTTTTTTTAATAATTCAAAATACGGGGGAAAAAAAACAACCACCAGAGAATGATATAACAAATATTCAGGTGCTTCACACTCAGCTCTATTAAATTCTAACATTTTGTCAAAATTGATTCAGAATTTGTTTAATAAAAACAAAACATTCCAGATACAATTGAAAGTTTCTAAATACTCCATCACATCAGTCCTTCCATCTTTAAAAGTAACCGCCATATTGAATTTGGTAATTCTCTTTCCAAACATCTTTATATATTATTATTAGATGTATATACAAAATAAATACCATTACTTATGATGCTTTAAATACTTTATATATAGTGTCATTATGCAATGTTTTTTATATTAACATGTTTTTGATATTACGAATTTTTATGTATTGTAATAATTATATACTGTTAATCAATGGTAATTAACCCTAGCTTCTATGACAAACAAACTGCATAAGATAAAAGTTTATTTCCCCCTCATGTAAGGTCCAATGTTGTTTACTCATATAAAATCCTTAGTAGATTCCTCCAGGTGCTGACTCAGGGATCTGAGCTTCTTCCATCATATGGCTCCACTATCTTAGATTGCTGTCCCTCACTGAAGTGGGAGAAAGAGGAAAAGAAGGGAAAGCACACTAGATATTTAACCATCTTGGCCAAGAAGTAACCCATAACTTTTCTCTTGACATTCTATTACTTGAAATATGTCACATGGTCAGTCTAACTACAAGGGGGTTACGGAGATGCAAAAATGTTATCACCTGGTTTCAGAGAACGAACTACAAAGTATTGCCATTAATTGCCATTAAGTGTCTACTTTAATTTGTAGAGATTTGGCTGCTGTTTATCAAAGTGCTATATATATATGGGGAAAAATTTGAATAGAGATTTAACCAAATGCTGCAGTAGCTGGAGTATTAGGGAGAACTATACTTTGACGTTCCCAAGGATGAGATGGGCAGAGAAGCATTGTAGAAATAGAAACCGACATGTAAAAGGCTTGCTTCTGTTTATACAGAAAATGGGAGCAGTTCAGTGTTAATTAAATATCAAGTACATGGTAATGGGGGAGGGGTTCAGTGAAGGAAAAACATTAGAAATAATATAAGTAAGAGACAGGGTCATGATTCCTTATGTACCCAGTTATAGCATGTTGCCTTCAACAAAACATGAACCAAGCTGCAAAAACCAGATTCTTTAAAAATGCTTCACACTTTGTCCTATAAAACTTTATACTCTTGCATACTGAATGAAAGGCAAGCCTATTATTTCCATTATTTTTTTCTTTCCCATCATTAAAAATGTTCAAGCTCTTTTAATAATGATTTAATAGAAAATTTTAGAAAACCATAATCATTTGAATTGATTACTAAAGTGACATAGTGACACTTTAGACAAGTGCAAAATTGCCTGATAATTTTCTGAAGAAAAGGAAAATCAAATCCAGAAATGTTCTCTACCTGACCCTTGGTGACAAAACTACTATTATGCAGACAATTTAATGAACAAAATGATGTTCCTTGGTTGAAATGAGAGAAAAATCAGTTTTTGAACTAGGTGCTAAAATGTCCAACCAGTTATTATTAGAAAATTTAACTTTTTAATAAATAACATGGACTGTTTTAAAAGCAGAGATTGAGAATAGCAGAATTAATACTATTTCTTTTTTGACTGGAGAAAGGGATAAAGAAGTGTTTGGAAAGAGCGATGTTTGGAGTTAACTGACCTGGATGTAATTCCAGGGCTGTAATTTACTAGATGGGTGGCCTTTGCATATCATATTGTTTCTATGTATCTCACTATTTCTCATCTTAAAATGAGAGTGTTGGGTCAGATTGTTAAATAGTCTGCTGGTATTAACATTCAATAAGTCTAAGAGAGTATTTGGCATCATGCGTTTGATATGACATAACTGTCAGCAAAAAAGTATTATGATTCTGGCAACTGAAATTATGCACAACTTCAATGACACTTTCATAAGTATGATGCTTTGCTGATGGTCGCGTTATTCATCTATTTACTCAAATTCCTGGGAAAATTAAAAATGAGCATTTTCTTAACTGAGTTCTACATGCAGTACGATTTTAGGGAAATATTGAGAATATATGAGAGAGACTTCTAGGAGAATAGTGACAACCACTATAGAAAGCCACCTAAGGCTAAACCCAAAGAAAAAAATAAGGAACATGTGGGAAACAAATAAAAATATATAAAACAGGAAAGGATAGCTATAAAAGTACAAAAATAAAAGTAAAAAGCTCCAAAATCTAATGATTAATTCCTCAGACACACACACATTGGCTTTCAGTTCGGCCACTAACTCAGTGGAATATTGGTAAGATACCTAACTTCTTGATGGCTTAATACCCTCATCTTGATTATTTCATGAATAGCACCTAACTAATCTCTCAATCAAAATTTTGCACACTGCTATATTGGTACTGCCTTGGAGCCCTATGCATATTCATCTCCAGATTGCTAAGAGGAGGTTCAAAATTAGGTTGGAATAACTGGATAGTCTCTCTTAGAACTCAAATAATTTGTTGTTAAATTCAGATTTGAATTATAGACTTTTCTTTTCCAAAATTGAATGCCTTACCACTTTCCCTATTGTTTACCCATGTTTTGTTTTTGTTTAGTTTTTCCTGTTCTAAATGAAAGTTGCCTTTTCCTCTTTAGCAAGAATGACTTTTTGTCTAATCAGCTCCGAATTTTTAATGTTTCTAGTTCTTAACAATAAAACAAGTGCCACGAGGAAATAATGTGATAATACTGGAGATCTAAAATTTTAGAATATATTTTTCTTCCCCTTCTGGCTCTTTACTGATAATTTATGAAACTTATATACATCACTAACTTTTAAAAAGGAAAATTTATTTTCTCTGAAAATAAACTTTCAAAATCTTCCATTGTGATATTGGTTTAGCATAAAAATCTTAATGAGATTGATTCAAAATAATTTGAAACTGAAACTACAGACCTCAAAATTCATTAATTTTGGAAAAAATAATGCCTTTCTCATCTGACTAATGGGAGATTCGTGTGTCCTCATATTGGTTGATCTATCAGTGGTAATTGATACCGCTGATCATTTCCTTTTCCTTAACACACTTTCTTTCCATGGTTCTCAGAACAGCACATTCTCCTGGTTTTCTTCTACCTGCTCTTCCTTGTTAGTCTCTTTTTCTAGTTCCTCTCTATCTACCCCAACCTCAAAAGGTTGAAACGCCCCAGGGAACCTAGAATTTCTTCCCTTTTCTACCTGTGCTCACAAGGTTGGTAAAATTATGCAGTCCGTGGTATTAAACAATCTATTAGTTTGCTGGGGCTTCCATAACAGAATTCCACACACTGGGTGGCTTAAACAGAATTTATTTTCTTCTGATTCTGGAGGCTAGATGTCCAAGGTCATGGTGTCAGCAGGTTTGATTTCTCCTGAGGCATCTCTCCTTGGCTTACAGATGGCCCCATTCTTGCTGAGTCCTTACAAGGCCTTTCCTCTGTGTGAGAGCACCCCTGGTGACTTTTCCTCTTCTTATAAGGACACTAGTCATATTGGATTAGGGCCCCACCCTTTTAACCTCAATCACTTCTTTAAAAGACCTATCTCCAAATACAGTCACATTGAGGGTAGCGCCTCAACATATTGGTTTTGGAGAAACACAATGAAGTCCATAACAAATCCCATCTACATGCTCATGGCTTTCAAATTTATATCTCCAGCCAAGACCTCTTCCTTGAAATGGAATTATCCACTTCCCACTCAAAATCTCAACTTGGATTTCTAATAAACATATCCAATTTAAGATGTCCAAAACTGACTTATGACACAAACTCCCTTTACCAAACTGTTCTCAATGTCCTCCCCATCTCAGACAATGGCAACTCTTCCATCTGCTCAGCTCAGAGACTTTGGAGTCATCCTTAATTCCTTTCTTTCCCTCATACCCTATATCCAATCTGGCAGAAAGCCCTGTTAACTCTAGCTTCAAAATAGATCCAGAATATGACCACTTCTCATCACTTCTACATCCACTGTAATTTTTCCACCTGGATTAGTGACATAACTCCCCCCACCCTCCAACAGTCTATACTCTACAGTAGTTAGAGTGATTCTGTTAAAAAGCAAGTCAAATCACGTTATTCTCCACATCAAATCCTTCCACTGGCTTCCCAATCATTCTCAGAATGAAACCTTTAACTCTCGAACTGATCTGTTGCTTTTTCTGCCTGCCTCTGCTCTACCAGCACTAGCCTCCTTAAACATAACAGACACATTCCTACTTCAGTATCTTTACACTTTCTGGTCTCTTTTGGCAATGTTCTTCCTTACCAGATTTACATGGCTCACTCCATCGCTATCTAGAGCCCTTTTCTCAAATGTCACCTTTTCACTGAGGTCTTCCCTGACCACCACTTCTAAAGTTTCTAGGACTTTAGAAACTTCCGTGGGTCCTATTTCCATTCTCTGGTTTACATTTTTTTTTCTTTTGTCGCTGTCTAAATATACAGTATACTTTACATATTCACCTTGCTTATGATCCATCTCTCTCACTAGAACTCCTTGAATTGGAGTTTACATTCTAGTGGCAAGGATGGATTTTTATCTGTTTTGTTCACAACTATATACTCAGTATTTAGAATAGTGCCTGGTCCATATTAGACATCCAATAAATATTGCTCGATTTATTTCTCTATGTATGCATCCATGCAACAAATACTTATTTCATATCTATTTCGTATCAGACATAATTCTAGATAAGGGATATGTATTGGTGAGTTAAAGAAAAAGTTCCTTTTCCTCATAGAGTTTCAATTTAGTGATTTTATTGTAAGAATGAATATGATAGTAAAGAACACAGAAATCTCAGCCACAATACTTGGCTATGTGTGGACACAGGAAGTGCTGAACCACCAGGAATAACAGGAATCATGATGGAATTTAAAATGTTAATGGAAGGCATTAAGGCAGCCCACAAGTATGGCTGTACTTTTGGCTCCTTTGCAGTTGTGTAGATTTTCAGTCATGTGTCGTCTTCCAAGCATTCCGTCCTTATTATTACTCAACTGCTATCCCAGTTACTTCTTATCTTCTGGGGGTATTCTGCCTTATTGGTTCACCAACATTTGGCTATCTCCTCTCTGTGCTCCACCTTTTCTCCATGAGAAACAGTGCGGCATAGTGGTGAATAATACTGGCTTTGGATTTTGACTTTGTGAGCTTGAATCCTGGCTCTGTCACATCTAAAGCTGTGTGATCAACAGCAAGTTGCCTTTTCCCATCTGTTCTTCCTTTAGAAAAATCTGAAAAATGAAGACAATATTACCAGAGTTCAGAGATGGTAGGTATAAATGGCTTAATATACGAAAAAGGATTTAGAACAGTTCTTGGCACATTGTGAGCAGTAAATAGACTCATAGTTTCTACTTGAGAAGTATGGCTTATACAAAACACCTGCTCCTTGCTGTTTCATCGCAACCCGTCAACTTCGCAGCACCTCCTCTAACTCACAAACGTTTAACTTCTGGACCTTTTGCCTACAGCTTCAGAATGATTTCTTAGCAATTGCTTTCAATTCCACTGCATTTAACTTAAAAATTAGAGAATAATTTGTTTGCTCACCACCTAAATTTGTGTCTTAATTTCCTGTCTCTCATATTGATATTTTGTTTTGTCGTAATAATCTTAGGTAATTCTTGCTGAAATTATCTGTAGGGGGCAAACCTTTCTTGGTCCTTTTATGTCTAGAAATGACTTTATATTGCTAACACCAATGAACGCTAGCTTGTGAGAGTATAGAATTAGCACTTCAAAGTCATTTTCACTCAGAATTTTAAAAAATTCATTGATTTCTGGTCCTAAATTTGCTGATAAGAAGTTCTAAGGCACGGGCTAATAAACTTTGCTTTTCTCTTGTTAAAAAAAGAATTTCTGGTACTAAGTTTGCCAATAAGAATAACAAACTATTCTGTCTGTTAGGTAGACAATGCGATTTATTTTTCTCAAGAGAATTTTGTATATTTTTCTTTATCCAAGATGTCCTGAAAATTCACCAGAATATGACTAATTAATTCTATTTAACATTCAATGAACTTATTCAATCATAAAACTAATAACTTTTGGCATTTCTGGGACATTTCTATTTCTTTTATTATTTGCTCCTCACCTTTTTCTCTATTCTTGCTTATGTAACTTCTGGATTTCTTTTCAGTGACTATTTTGTCTTTGCAATACAATCTTGATAATTACTTGATTCTATTATCTGGCTCACTGAAAATTTTCAATTGTGTCATTCATTTCATCTATCAAATTTTCTCTTAAAATTGCAATGAATTTCAATTTCCTGGAAACCCAGTCTTTTGTTTTCGCTGTTGTTGTTGACTTTTGTTTTGCTTAACAGTTATTCTTTTCATCAGCTGTCTGTATCTACTTAAATCTTCCTCAAGCTATTTGCTTGCTTTAAAGTAGTCTTACTTCTCATGAGGATTTAGTTTTCTGCTTGGGGAATTTATCCCCTTTCCTTCATGATGTTGGTTTCCCTTAAAGATTTGCTGACCCTTGATTATCTGTCCATATTTATACGCCAGGGTCCATAGTAAATAGTATTTCATTTCCTAAACCCAAATTAGAACCATTCCATGTCTATGGCTAATACATTTCCGATTCCACAAAGAGAAGGAGACTTACAACCTCCGCATCCTCCTTCTGGTATTTCTTCATCGTTAGTATATGAAAGTGACTTACAGCAGGAGTATAGAGTGGCATTTCATATATGGTAGGAGTAACTTACGACTGAAGAGAAGATGTTGTTGCTTAAAATGTTGACTGATTTAAGTTTTATCCCCCAGAGGGAGGATAGTTTTATAACTATCTTTATTCGGAAAATGATTAGAGTAAAAATTCTTTCATTAGCTAATTACATTGGCACTATATCACTTCAGTGATCAATCCAGATGCCTAGGTTTTCCAAATTTTCCCTCAAATCTCTCTTAAAGTAATTGGAAGAATTCTAATGACAACTAAGTAAAAATGACAGGTTAATAATGTTTTGATTTTCATTTAGTAATGGTGAGTACGTATTTAACATGGGGCAGAGACAAAAACAAGTTTTATTTCCCAACCAAATCTCCTACTTGTTTTTCTACTCTGATTCTTGTTTAGCTGAAAGTTAGAACACATTTCTCTCCTCATCTAACTCCCTTCCTGTCCTCCTCCCATCTCCCCACTCCTGTCAGCACTGCAAATACATTTTATGTCCAATTCTCCTTGAAATTACCATTTCCTTTATTGCCATCAACTGTACAGCTTGAAGCCTTTGCTTGTGTTTCCCACCTGCCCCAACTCCTCTGAAGTTCTTAATTCCATGACTTCAAGATCTAGCAGAAAGTTTCAACTTTTTTGAGGTGTCTTCCCTGACACTCCAAGATAAGATGGAAAGTTCTTTAATCATTTCTCTTTGGATGTGTTTACCTTGCTATTTTTTATCTTTTTTTTTTTTTTTTTTTTTGCTGAGGAAGATTCGCCCTGAGCTAACATCTGTGCCAATCTTCCTCTATTTTGTATGTAGGTCGTTCCCGCAGCTTGGCCGCCAATGAGTGGTATAAGTCCATGCCCAGGAACTGAACCTGGGCTGCTGAAGCAGAGCACAATGAACTTAACTACTAGGCCATGGGCCAGGCCCTGGTTTTTATCTTTTATTGTTTCATAGTTTTAAAAATATTTTTGAGTAATTGCATGAATCCTAAGGCCATATGTTTAGATAAAAAAATGTTTACCTGGATAATCACTTGACCATTTGTAACACTTTTGTTCTCCAGTTAATCCCAGGCACTAAAATTTAGTCTTGGAAACAAGTAAGATGAAAAGTATAAATAGTTCCTATTAAAAAATAACAGTAAAATCTCTACACATTAACAGAGTTATGAATGGCAGACTAAAGCAATATCTCACTGGTAACAACCTTAATAGTCACTGTCTTAGTCTTTGTCTTTGTCTTCTACCCACAGGTCCACATTGATCAGCCAGAGGCCACAACACTACAAGACTTCCAGTTTTCAGAGTGACCTTTTACAAGATTCCACTCGGGGAGCATAAGTCTCCTGAGCTTAATGAAAAAAATCTCTAATCCGGGCTTGTTCTAAAAATGTAAATCACTCATAACGTAGGATAAAGCATAAATGCATTTAATTACATAGAAGTTGCAAAAAGCATACACTTATCTCAATAGAGGTTAGAAAGCATTTTATGGTGGCAACATTTTTTCATAATTAATAGTGTACTGACAAAGAGTATAGATTGTCTTTAGACTACCTGAATTTGAATTCTGTCTCTATCATTTAATTGCTTGACCTTGGATAAATTAATGAACTTTCTGTGTCTCAGTTACTTCACCTGTAAAACAGAACTAATTATAGTATCACTACCTTGCGAAGTATTTTTTGTGTGTATGAGGAAGATTGGTCCTAAGACAACATCTGTTTCCAATCTTTCTCTTTTTTCTTGAGGAAGATTGTTGCTGAACTAGCATCTGTGCCAATCTTCCTCCATTTTATGTGGGACGCCGCCACAGTGTGGCTTGACTTAGGTCCACGCCTGGGATCCAGACCTGTGGACCCCAGGCCACCAAAGCAACACACGAGACCTTAACCACTACACCACCAGGCCAGCCCCTTCATCAGGTATTATAAGCCCAAAATATGTCAAGTTTTTAAAATAATATTGTAAATAATAAGCCAATAAAAATGTTAACTATTCTTATTAATATAAAATTAGTGTTTCTAATAAAAGCAATGACTTGGAATATCTCTATTAATAAGATAGAGTATATATTTTAAAACAAAAAAATCATATACTTGAGTAGAGATCTCCTTAAAACAGGAAAAGAATACTCTTATAATCATTCCAATATTGGAAATAGCAGAATTTTGAGAAGAAATTCAAAAGAAATATAAATATTGGAAAAGAATAAAATATGAATTTACTTAAGATATATAAAACTGCTGTAGCATTATGAGTAAAAAGTAAAAATAAAAAGAGATAAAAATGTACTTAGCTAAATTATATGATATAAGTTTTATGCTCAAAAGTCCATACAACCAGAAGTATCACAATTAGAATGTACAACTATGTACTGGGGGGCTTTTGGGAGGAGAAGAAGGGGGGAAAAAAAGAAGATTGGCAACAGTTGTTAGCTCAGGTGCCAATCTTTAAAAAAAAAGTCCGTATTATAATATATGAATAGGAAGACCTGAAAAATACAAAGTGAAAAAGGACATTTTTCATATTAGCAGCTAAAAATCTGTTAAATAACTGGCTATTAATATAGCTTGCAACACAAGACATTTTTTCTAAGAAAATAATACACCCTTAGAGACTAATTCATACGCAAAAAATGAAGTGAGACCATTCCCATTAACACAGATAAAAATACTACTTAAGTGAATAGGTAGATTAATGTAAGAGCAAAGTTATGCAAGATTTTATAATCTTAATAAATTAATACAGTACTTAATCTAAAAAATGAAGTATGAAAGCCTAACAAAGGATACATAAACATTTTAAAACGTAATAATAGTGTGGCTACTTTACCAAAATTCAAACCTTATTAACAGTGATTGTGATAAAAATGTAACATATTATAACTGAAAGTTTGTACCCTTTGACCAGTTATAAGTTCTGAGGATCTAATGTACAGCATGGTGATTATAGTCAATAATATTGCATTTTGAAATTTGCTCAGAGAGTAGATCTTAAGTATCCTCATCACACCCACAGAAAAATGGTAACTAAGTGAGGTGATTGATATGTTAATTAGCTTGGTTGTGTAAGCATTTCACAATGTATACATATATTAAATCATCATTATACATATAGAATTAAATATGTACAAATATCTTATTGGGTTAAATCAGAAAACCTGATCAATTAAACAAAATGCAAATTCCACAAATAGATACAGAAAATAGCATATCGTATGGCTATTAATATTACAAATTGTCCTTAAGATAGATTGTGGAAATTTATACTGCCCCTAAAGTGTATGAAACTGTATTTCTTCACAGCATTCACTATACTTGATATTAAGCCTTTTTAAAATAGCAAACTAATGAATAAAATTAGCATGTCATATTTTTTTTAAATTGTATTTGTTAAATTGCTACCAAGGTTGAAATTTTTTAATATATTTTGTGGTTACTTCTTTTGTGAAATGCCCGTTGCAATCATTTACCCATTTATGTATTAGGTTTATTTATTTCTCATTAATATATATCAACATTTTAAACATATAAATTTCCAATATACTTTCCAAGTTTTCACTCATTAGTTTTTATAAAATATTTCAAATACCTAGAATATATAGAGAGTAGAATAGTGAACACCCGCAGATCATGTTTTGGTTAATTTGCCTGAGATTTTTTTTTCGGAGGGGGATAAAGTATTATAGATTCAGTTGAAGCCTGTATTATATCCTAAAATCTAGTATCTTTCCTAGCCTTCCAGTCTATTTTTACAACAGATATGTATCTATCTATCTATCTAAGAGCTATATATGTATACAAAATAATATATAATCTGGTGTCTGCACTTAAATGTTTTTAACTTTGCTTAATGTTATCACACGCATATCATTCTGCACCTAGCTCCTTCGTTTTTGCTTAATGTCTTATATTGAGATTTATCTGTGTAAAGCCGTGTAGATACTTATCTATTTTGACTGTAGTATTCCATTGTGTAACTATATCTGTATTTATTTATGCTCAATAGGTAAACATTTAGGTTGTTGTCAGTTTTACGCTATTAAAAGCAACACTGTTTTTAATTAAGCAGAGACTCAGAACACTATTTTAACTATTCAACACTAAGAACATTCTTAGACTGCGGGAGTGGATCTCTAGGCTATCTTCCAGATGGTGGAAATTCTGGGCCAAAGGGCACACGCAACTTTGACTTTACCAGATATGTCCAAATTGCCTTACAAAGTGTTCAGATCAATTTATATGCCTACTAAAAGTATACAGGAGTTTCTAATCAATATTTGGCCTTCTTAAGTTTTGCGTATCTGATAGGTGTGAAAGGCTTAGCACTGTTTTGATTTGCAGTTCTTCATTTGGAGTGGCTCTTTGTCCCTTTTGCTTTCTCTTTTATTTACTTGTGGGAGATTTTTCCTTTTTGGTAAATTCTTCATACTGATCCTTTGGCAGTTAAATTTGCTGAAAACATGTTCTTTAAGTGTGTGACTTGACTTTTCACTACGTTAATAGTCTCTTTTGATTTAAAGGTTACAATTTAATGTAGTTATTTCTGTTAATCTTTTCCTTTACAGTTTGTACTTTTGTTTATCTTTAAATCTTTTCCTATACCAAAATCATAAATATATTTTCCCATACAATTTTTCTGGAGTTTTGGTTTTTATATTTGAATTATATATCCACCTGCAATATATATTTGTGTATGTAATGAGGTAAAAAATCTGCTTTTTTTCCCCTTGTAAATAACAGTCTCTGCAGAATTTATTGAATAGCTCATTTTTCCCCACTTTTTCTAAAATAGAGGAATATTTCTATGCCCTTTATTTGTTTATACTATTTTTTCCTATCCCTACATGAATTCCAAACTGACCACAAACTTTCAATTTCAGTAGCTTGATAAGTCTTGACATTTCAAAGGCAAGTGCCCCATATCCTCCCTCCTTTTATTCTTCTTCAAAATTTTCTTGTCTTTTTTTTGACTCTTCACTCTTGCATTTGAATTTTAGGATTGGTTTCTTAATTTCCACTATAACTGTAGGAATTTTGATTCAAATTGATTATATTTCTTACACTGGATAGAATTGACCTCTGTATGATGTTGAGTCTTCCCAACTACATGTGCGTTACATTTTCATTTATCTGGATCTTATTTTACGTCCTTTAATAATGTTATATAGATTCTCTATAAAGCTCTTGCACATTTTTTTTTCAGTTATTCCTGGGTGCATATGAGCTTTTGCTATTATTGTAATGAAATGTTTTCCTATTATGTTTTCTTGTGGTAACCACCGTGTATAGCAATACTGCTAATGAGTATTTAAATGTTATTTGATCTTGAATCCAGTAAGCTTGCTTAACTCTCTTATTATATTCTTACATGTTTGAAGACTTCGTTGGATTTTCTTTCTAAACAAACTTAACATGTAGAAATAAGGAAAGTTAATTTCTTCTTTTTCTATTTTTTATTGTCTCATTGAAATATCACACCTCTGGTACAACGTTGAATAGTCCTACTTTAATAGAAGTGCCTCTTAAATTTCACAATGAATTACTTTTCAAGTATATGTTTTTAAAATGACTTTACAATTATGTATTCTGATCTATCAACATTTTCTTTTAATGTTACTGCTTTGGCCAGCATATGTCAAAAAGAAAAGAAGTTCAATGAGCATTTGTTAGATGCTGGATGAGCATATTGTGTGTACCTATTTATTATTTCTACAGTTTCAGTTTTTTTTTTTTTTTTAAAGATTTTATTTTTTCCTTTTTCTCCCCAAAGCCCCCTGGTACATAGTTGTGCATTCTTCGTTGTGGGTCCTTCTAGTTGTGGTATGTGGGACGCTGCCTCAGCGTGGTTTGATGAGCAGTGCCATGTCCGCGCCCAGGATTCGAACCAACGAAACACTGGGCCGCCTGCAGCGGAGCGCGCGAACTTAACCACTCGGCCACGGGGCCAGCCCCTACAGTTTCAGTTTTTACATTTAAATCTTCAACTCAACTGAAACTTATTTTAGCAAGAAGTATAAGAAAATCCTTATATTTATTATTTTCCAGAGAAATAATTTTCCTATTATTTATTGGAAAATCTGTTATTTATTCACTAATTTGAAACATTAATTTGAGTATATGCTTGATTTTTTATCCTGAGATAAATTTCTGGGGAATGGAGGATAAAGTTAGGGTAGGCATGTATTTCTTCCTAACTTATGGTAAGGAAGCTGCTTTATAGTACTTCCAAACAATTATTATCATCTTTCTTTCCACATATTTCCAACCTAATATATCCATTCACGTTAACTTTTTAAGCCAACTTGAGGACAGAAAATAATGGGTTAACTGAGACTGCAGAGTATCATACTTGCTTGGCACATAGTAGATGCTTAATAAATTTGATTGAAGCAAGACTGAATGGAGTTGAACTTTAGTTATATTCTTAAACTATGAATGAAAATATTTGTTATTTTGTTTTTCACAAATCCCTGTTAATCTTTCCCTTAAAGTGTACCATCTACATTAAATCTGTGCAGTGTCTCTGACATAGCTTATCAAAAATAGCTTTAGTATGAACATTATTTGTCTGGGCTCAGTATTTACAAGAATAAATAAATAAACAGGACTAATTTAAAAATGAAACCATCTTTTTCAAGTTTGATCTCAATGCAAAGTAACAATTTAAAGCTGTTTACTGTATATTCTCACCAATAAGCTTCTTCACTAAGAATCTGTGTAAGATTTCTTAATCTTGAGACACTTCCATTCTAGTTGGATGCTAATTTTTAGGATCCTCCTTTTGTTCTCCTACTGATAATAGGAGTAGGGATGGCCAATGACTCTCAGGGCCAGCTTTAAGAAAAAATGGAAATTGAGTTGAATTTTGAAGGGGAGAAGGTCTTAATAAAGAGGACTGATTTGGAAAAAAAAACAAGAAACTTCATAGAGGAAGTAAGTGTTGCCTTTTTCAAGTCATAAAAAAAATTTCCTCTGTGTCTGGACCTGACGATTCTTAAGTTTTTTCAATTATATACTTATTTCTTTTTATTATTTTGAATTCATTTATTCCCTAATTAGTTCCAAAAATTATTCAAGACAGCTTACACACTATATATATTCAGTGCAACATATCTGTTTTTAAATTAGCAAGGTGTGACAAAGGAAAATTAAATTTAGAATTCTAAGGCATCAGAGAGAAATGCAATATATCAAAATGTAGGTCATTAAGATGTTACGTAATGATTAAAGCTGAATTGTACCTATAATTCTGAGATTCCCAGTGACCAAAGAAAGCAGGGAAATTAATGAATTTTAGAATTTCTATTGTCCATAAGATACAAGCTATTCCGGAAATAAGAGAATTTTCAGAATACCAGCGTCTGGGAAAAACTTTCTCCCACAGATCCTAACACATAAGATACTGAGTGATACAGTGTGTCCATCCCCAATAGCTTACCAATAATAGATGCAATAATGAATATCTTATGACTTCCTGTAGTGTCCTTCCATGTGAGTGGAAGGCATAATTTAAAAGCCAAATTCAGTGAAAGTGGCCTGAACTGGGGCATGCTAAACCTTAGGATTCACGTATACAAAGTCACCAATACTCTTCCTTAATTTTAGAATAAAATCGTGGCTCTTTAGCAGACTGCTAAATAAAATCCTAGTTGTTATTCAAAAAGAATTATTGCAGTTTATGATCAACTGGAAACCATATATCCCAATAAAAGCTGTATAAGTTAAAACACTGTGAACGCCAAACTAAATACTTCTTTTGTGAGTTGAATTTGACTAGCAAGGCTGATAATTTGCAACCTCCAACAGATGGATCAATTGACAAATTCCACGTGGAAAGGGACTCTCTGTATGCTGTCTTTTTCACTACTGAATCACCAGCTTTTAGCATAGTGTCTGGCACCTAGTAAATGTTCAATAAATAGTTGAGGAATAAATGAATGAAGTAAACCTCCATGCATTCACGTTTTCTACAGTGCAGCTTTTGCAGAGTTGTGAGGCATAGAGAGAGAGGTTCTATGCTTCAGCAAGGACCTGAAGCATAAAGGGATCTTCTCTCTTGCCCATTACAAGCAGATCCATATGAATTAAAAAGAGGTAGATTGACATACTTTTAAGGAAATTAAGAAACCTGATTAAGAGTTAGCATTGTCCCGAGAAGAAATGGCCCGTGTATTTAAGGTTGTGAGGCACAAATGAGAAAATTAAATTTATGCATGGGTGGAATGTCAGGATTGACACATGTATAAACGTTTGTACAATTTTTTAGACACCTTCCAAAATCTTCAAGTCCTGACCTTTCCAACTATTTTATGTCACCATTGTACTTCTGAAAGCTTGCCCTAGTCTATCACCTTCTCTCCCTACTGAACACTATCTGACTTTAATTCCTTTTGCTTGGGTTATTGTAGTAACTCTTATTCCTTCTTACTGTTTTTCTCTGTCTCTGGTTCCTTCTCGTGGGGTCCATGCTTCATAGTGCAGAGTAGTTAGGTCCATAGATTCTGCATTGAAATACTGATTCCAACTTTTATTAGCTGTTTGATATTAAACTAGTTAAATTACCCTGATTTATTCTTAGTATCACCATCTGCAAAAGGAGAATAATAATAATATCTATCACATTTGGATGGTTAAAATGCTTAAATGAGATAATCTATGTAATGTGCACAATAAACAGCCAATAGTCAGCAAGTGACAAGTGTTAATTGTTCTTATCATAATGACTGTACCGGAACATTCCATCTAAAACCTAAATCTAACCCAGATCATTCCTATTTAAAACTTTTCTGTGATTTCCAGAAGCTTAAATCTGCATAGTGGAGTATGTAGCTTTACTTATAGTCTGGTCTCAGTTTCCCTTTGCACCCTCGTCACCCACCATCCCTACCTCCCTCCTTTTACCTTCTGCTCAGACATTTCAGGGTTCAGCCAGCAAAGCAGACCATAGTCTTTCAAGTCTCTAGAATTTGGCACATGCTGTTCCCTCCTCTTGGAATGCCCTTCCCTACCATCCTCTGGCAAAAAGCTTTCTTCTTCTCTGGAAATCATATCTACCTCTCCCTGGTAGAATTAACAACCATCCTGTCAGCTTATAAACTATCTAGTGATATAATGAATTTATTTATATTTGTGTCCCTCTCCCCAATTAGTCTGTGAATTTCCCTAGGTTGGGAACCCTCTTTAAGTCATCTCTAAATCCCAGAAAGCCTAGAACATAGTAAAAATTTAAGATATACTATTAAGTGAGTGAACAAACACCTAGCCCAGGACCTTCGCCCAACATGTGCTCAATGACATTTATCGAATTGCATCGACTGAATTTGATTTAATTCAAACAACTCTTCCTCCTGCAGAGCCCCAGTCTACCTGCAAACAGAGGTTAGACCTCTGGGTTTTCAGGATCCTCTTCTCAATTATTAACACAAGCTAACAAGCTGGCAATTTAAGAAATAGGTTTTCCTTACTAGGACCTAGAATCCCAGTGAAACTCGAGGCAGATGGCCCCAGAAAAAGGATTGCCTGCCCAGAGATGCTGTCTCATCGCTTGCTTCCCTCACCTCCCATGTCTGGAGAGACACAAAAGCGGAGGGAAGAAAAGCGGGGGAGCGAGTGAAAAAGTTGACCTGCCCCTTCTCCCCCTCCCACACTAAGCCAGAAGTGTTAACACGCCTCCCAAGGGGACCTGATTCTTCCAGTCCTCAAATCTGACCTGCGTTTCCTCTGTCCCTTCCCTTCTTCTCTGGTTCCCCCTCTCCAGTCACTTCGCCCCCTCACGTCTCCCCCCACCATCACACCAACACACACACTGGCCACCAGAGAACCTCCCCGCCTCCAGATTCCCAGTTCTAGGACCACTGTGACTGTCAAGGAAAGATGCCAATCATAGGCAGCCTTAGCCAGATCCCTGGGAGTTGAGTAAAAAATCAGGATGAGGGCAGAAAGGAAATGAACATAGCAACCTCCAGTGCAGGAAGAAAGCTCCGTATACACATGCACCTAGGATCCCGAGCAAGAAAACAGCAGGATATATCCGACTACCCGGAGGACGCGGAGCACCACAAACAGGAACTTTAAAGGGATTGAAATCTGTTGCCTGTTCCACTAGGAATACTGTTTGCAAGGCACAAGGTGTCTTTTGGTAGTGAGCACCCTCTGCGCATGCGCAGGTCCATTCGGGAATTAACTGCCCTGCCGCCGACTAAGTTGCATTCCTTGAATCTTCGCAGAAAAGACAATTCTTTAATCAGAGTTAGTAATGTGGACAGTACAAAATCGAGAGAGTTTGGGGCTTCTCTCTTTCCCTGTGATGATTGCCATGGTCTGTTGTGCACACAGGTGAGCTGCTGCTGTTGAACGTCTCTTTTGGTGTTTTTCTTTTTACATGCTTGCTGGATCATGTAGCTTGTTATTTGGGGGTAGGTGTGCCTGTCTATTTTTATGTCTGCTCGCAGTTTGTGCTCATTCTGAATACGGTCCCTACTTCTTCCCTCCAGCGCCAATGAGCCCAGCAACATGTCATACGTGAAAGAGACAGTGGACAGATTGCTCAAAGGATATGACATTCGCTTGCGGCCGGACTTTGGAGGTAATGCTTCATCTTTTTTCAACCTGTAACCCATATCTAGTTCTCTTTTCCCGTCAAAGATAAATGTCAAAAAAACAAACAAAAAAAAAGCGTTTCATTTTCGTAAGCGTGCGCTACACCCTACGCCCTGGACACACACACACACACACACACACACACTCACCGGACACCCAGTCGCAGGTGAATGAACCCCCAGGCAGAGCCGACCTTCCTCCGGCCCGACACACCCTCTGCATAGTCACTGCATCACCCGTGTGCCTACACCTGTTTTCCCAGGCTGTACCCTGCAAAAGGGTTGGGGGGTGGAGGGAGCCGGTTTACACTGTAGTAAGCGCAGGGAAGCCCCTCGTCCCTCCCCAGCCTGTCGCCACTCTGAGAATATGCCTATAATGCGTCCCACCTCCCTGGCAGGGCCCCCCGTGGATGTCGGGATGCGGATCGATGTCGCCAGCATAGACATGGTCTCCGAAGTGAACATGGTGAGTGGCCTCCCGCCGGGCCCGGCGGCCCGGCTTACGCAGATGCGAAATGGACCGGTCCCCGTGCCCTCTGCCTTTCATTGGCGGTCACCTAGCCCCGATCCCGGGAGTCCCACTCCGCGTACGCTCCCCACTCAGGCACACACACTTTGTTGCCCCTGGTTTGTATTTTCAACACACACACACACACACACACATGCACACACAAACGCGCACACACACGGACTACTGCAGTGTTCCGGAGGAAACGTGCTCGGCACTATTTGGGGAAGGACGGGTGATTGTGGCACCAGCGGATCGGGTGGGGCGGAGTCTGAGCGTTACTTTAGCAGGGTTCCCTTCGGTGATCGGTTGCCGAGGGCACCATCTGCCGGCGGCCGGACAGCCTGCACTAGGGTCCTCGGACGGTGGTCCGCAGCCGCCTCCTCGCCAGGCGCGGCCCCCTTGCCCGGGAGCTTGGACTGACCCAGGCTCCCGCCACCAAGTATTCAGCACGCAGATGAGGTTTCAGAATGTCCCCTCCCTCTTTCTGGGCTCTAGCACACCGTGTGGCAGGAGCAACAGGCTGAGACAACAGTCCATGCTTGCTAACACGAAAGCGCTCGAGCCAGCTTCTGGGGAGGCTTGCATTGTTCCTGTATGGAGGTTGATGAATGTGTCTTGCTACAATCTCGCAAATTTCATTTGAAACAGAATAGGTCGAGTTATTGCTTTGCTTTACCCTAGAAACTTAAGCATGCCCATGACGAAAAAGCCTCATGATTAAAGGGACGGTGAAAGTGGGGGAAGCGATAGTAACAGAGCGCAGAGCGCAATCCTTTCATTTCAAGGGGTTAACATTCTTTTATTTCCTTTTTTTCTCCTTCCTTTCTGTGGCTGTTGCAAAAACGATTGAAATCATAGCTGTCAGTTTATTGCCTGTTTCCAACCGCTGTAGGGTAGCAGTTTTCTAGCCTGAGTTTCTAACTGTTGCTTCTTGTAAGGCAGGGGGAAAAAAGCCTGTTGCTTTTCTAGAACCAACCACCCAGGGAACAGTTAGATCTACGGGAGCAAAATGCCATTTTATACCACTTGTGAAAAAATATTGTGGCAGCAGAAATTTAGACAGTCTGAATAATTTAAAGACTAAAACCTTTGGGGATTTATCACTCTACAGCTGTACAGGAGATTCAATTGTCTTTTCATTTCATTACTGGTGTGTTGTTTTATTTTAACATGCTAAGGTTTAAGAATTTTTCTTCTTCGTTTTTAGGTTACGTCAGGGGAGAAATAAATATGTTTATGATCTGTTGACTAGGACTAAAATAAAACACGTGACTATTAAATTCCTGTGCTTTATAGTCGTAACGTCCCCACAATTACAAAGCTTACTTAAAATAAGGTCTCTGGTGGTTGTATTGGAAAAGGAAAATCCATTTTTAAAAATGACTTGGCAGATATTTTTAATAGACTGACATTTATAATATTCTCTTCACATCCATGTCACTACCTCAAAGCAACCCAAAACACGCTATTTACAAATGCTGGAGAATGTAGTAACATGCACACATATACAAATTGTACCCAATCCATGCCATTGCAACTGGATAAACTAGACAAAAACAAGTTGTTTGTATCAGGTAGATAAATGATGATAATATTTTCCTTTTCAGTCATTTGTTTTGATACCTTGTAAGTAACCACAAAGATAATGGATAAAATAGGAGAAGATTCAGAAAGCTGAAAAGGCCAACAGTACCTTTGCCAGTGGTTGGTCTTCTGTAAAGGATACTATACTTTCCAGAATTTTAAAAAATGTATAATTCTGTTGACTATATTTATAAACACCTTTTCAGCTAAAAAAAAAATGAATAAGAAAGTTGCCATTAACCAAAACAACTACCACAACAAAAAAGCTCTGTATAACCAGTTGTTTGACTGAATTCATACATAAGCTCAGAAAAAGGATTGAATTTAATTGCAGTACCACTGGAAATAACTCCTAATGATGGAATAATACAGTCTGTTTAATCACTGCACCATGTAGATCCTACTTGATTTTTTAGAATATTCACCCAACAGATAAACCTTTGAAAAATATATTCAACTCAAATACTCATTACCTTTCCACAATGGGGCTAGAGATTTGATGGGAAAATAGGAACCACGGAACGCTGAAAAATAATAAACCTTGATTGACTTCTTCTTGGTTTCCCCTTTTAATGAGAGATATTAACAAGACCCAAGATTTATTTTATCTTCTCTCATCTATGACAAAACAGTGAAATAAATAGATTGGAAATAACTCCACGAAAATGCAAGTAAAGAGGAATTTTAGGATCGAAGGCTCTGTATAACACAACCTGGATGGTTAGCCCTGGTTAGGAAAATTGTCTAGAATATGCTTTGACTTTTAGATAATGTAAGTAGGGTTGAACTGTCTATGGGAAATAAGGCTCATTGCTTTTTACATTAATCGTGTTTCAGTACTGTGATAGGCTTAAATAACCTTTGAAGTCATTTAACAGGAAATTTTCACCAAAATTAACGAAAAATAAGAATGGACAAGGAATATAATAAAAATAGCCTTAAGGAAAGTTCAGACTAAAATCTATTACTAAAACATTGCTAATTTATATATTTTTAGTCATTACTATTATTACCCACCCATTCCATGGCTGGTAAAATGAGATGATAATTGTACATTGCATTAATGGGTTTGAGAACTAGGTTCTGTTCATTTTTGTTCTTTTCCTATGCTACCCCAAGGGAAATATAATTTTATATTGGCTTACAGCATTATCTGTTGTAAAGACTAACATAACATCAGAAGTATTTTCTGATTTATGTCCTTCAGGATGGAAAATATTTCTCTCAAATTAAGAAAATAAAATAGCTTTTACAGTCAAGAATATCTATAATCGAGAATTGTTGGTTTTGAGCAGTGAATACAAAATCTCTGAAGAATAATTCTGATGCAGGGGGAGAAAAACTTCTTAGGAGCAATGATATTATTGATTAAATTAGGAAGGCTCTTTGTTCTGGCATCATGGGGTATATTGTGTACAATAGGAATGGGGCATAAAGGAGACAATAGCCTTCAGAAACTGCCTTAAAGTTGCTACAATCATCTGCTGATATAAGCCCAGTAAAGCACAGATTGTAATAGGCAAGTCATCTTTGAGTAGTATTTTGGGAGAACATGATATTAACTGCCTGCAAACAAGAGATTGAACTCTTCTATTTCAGATCCCAATGACTAGCTCCCCTTCTTGTTAAAGAGGTGGCTTCCCATGATCAAGTAGGACTTCCAGCCACGGAACTCTCTCCCTGATCTAAAGACACAATGGTCCATGTGGTCATTCCCAGAAGACTTTACATCTGTTGAGTCCTGACTCAGAGTAGTCCTTCCAGTAATGGAATACTATCATGTATTCATTGTTTCTTTCCTTCCTTCATGCACGGAAGGATGCAACAACGAACGCTCTTAGCAGACATTACAACTAACAACAAAAACAACCCCTCCCCCAAAAAAGCTAAACTGAGCTAACTGTATAAATAATACCTAAAATAAAAACAAATACAATTTACCAAATACGCACTGTTGTTAAATTTCACTGTTGTTCCTCTTGTTATTTTCATATTCGATCCCACAGGTTTCTGGAACACACTGCAGTTATGCCTAATTACCATCATCTTGGTGACACAAAATGTTCACCAGGTGTCAGAATCCCAGCCCTCCTTCCCTATTTCTTTAAGTCAGTGTTTCTCAGTCTTTCATGTATACCTGACTCACTCTGGGATCTTAAAATGTTAAAATGCAAATTCTGAATCAGAGGTCTGGCGTGGGGGCTGACATTCTTCATTTCTCACAGCTCCCGGGTGATGTGGAGTGCTGGTATGTGGACAGCACATTGAGTGGCAAGGTTGTAGTACATTATTCTAAGATCTAGCATTGTTAAGAAATGAACATTTTTTTCTCTTAAAATTCTCTAAGAAGGGTATTATTTCAAGGTTCCAAATTAAGTTTCACGTTAATTTGTAGGTAGTTAAACAGGTAGCTGTTCAAAAGGGAAAATTAGTTTGGTAATTGATGATAAGCAACAGGACAAAGGCAAGAGCCTGCATGATGGGCCTTGACTTAAACTAGTAAGCAGTCCTCCTAAATGTGTCAATACTTATGAGTCAGCCAACCTTAAATGATGGCTATGGAAATATCGCCAAGCACAGTGACTCCAACAATACCATCCTGCTGCTTTACAGAATACGAGGAACTTTTCTTCTGCAGAATAGAGAACATTGCAAACTGCTTTTTCCCCGACTGAGGAGCTTGCAACAGTTTTGTGAAATAGCCTAAACATACTCTTGCTGCTGTCAGTAAATTCTCTGAGGTTATAATAGAATTCCTTTGCAAATACAGCAAATAGGTCAGTACCATTTAAAGGCGGGAATAGATATCAGCAGTTAAATAAAGATAAAAATACTTTTTCTCTTATATGAGTAATTGACCAGGTCTCATTTTTAGGTGCTAGGTTACAATACTATACTATCTGGAGAAGCTGAGAGAGGAAAAAATTCCCCTTGCCTTTCTGTTTGGAAATAACAGGAAGACTTTTTACACCCTAAGCCCCACAAAAGCAAGCCTATCTAGATTTTTAAAAGTTTGAGTTCACATTTGAAAGCCTGTGTTCTTAGGATTACAAGGCCAGACTGGGTATTAAAATGTGTAATGACAAAGAAAATAAATATATACTTAAAATATGTCTTTAAAAAATAAATAAATATTTATGGAACACATCCTATGTATGAGGGATGGTTGTCGAGTGTTGTTTTGTTTTGGGTTTTTTTTTGGTGAGGAAGATTGGCTCTGAGCTAACATCTGTTGTCAAACTTCCTCCATTTTTGTATGTGGAATGCCACCATAGCATGGCTTGATGAGTGGTGCATAGGTCTGCACCCAGGATCTGAACCAGCAAACTCTGGGCCAGGGAAGCAGAGCACGAGAAGTTAAACACTGCACCACCGGGCCAGCCCTGTCAAGTGCTTTTATATTAGTAGCTCATTTAATTCTTGATTTAAGGCTATGTAGTTATCTTTCATACAGATGGGGAAACTGATTTTAAGAGAGGCAGAAACTTAGGTTGAGAGAGGTTAAATAACTTGCTCAGAAGTTATAGAGCTAGTAAGTGTCAGAGTCAGGATTTGAAACCAGGTAGCCTGACTCCAGGGTTTGGCTCCTATCTGCTCAGCAAGTAAAAAATATTCCCAGTATTTAGCTTTGGGACCTTGAGTGAGTCATTTGACTTCTCTGGACCTCAGGTTTCTCATCTGTAAAATGAAGATAAGTGATACAAGTGCTAAACCTCTTTCCAGTTCAAATATTCTATGAATAAATAAACTTAGGCCTCTAAAGATTTCAAAATCAAGATTCTTCCTCTCTGTCTTATTCTCCTGTTAGATTCTATCTTATTTCATTTTATTCTCCTGTTAGATTCTATCTTATTTCATTTTATTCTCCTGTTAGATATGTCAATCAACAAGCAATTATTGAATTCCCACTGAGTACAAACTATGGTAGTCTCCTGGGAACACCGAAGCAATGATTGGGTGTAATCTGTGGCCTCTTGAATCGAATAATTTTAATTGGTCACGGCGTTATCATCCACTTTTTCCAAAGTTAAACAGATTCCCAAAGACAGCAACAAGAAACGTTGCATCAATGGTCTTCCAAATGAGACTTCACTGATGCCTAGTTCATATTGTATTGAACACTGGAGCCAAGACCAAATGCAGTCCCTGTATTTAAACTGGGAGCATTGCTCCACTACAGACAAACTAATAATTTTTTTTAACACAATGTGAAGTGGAAGGAAATCATTATTTTCCAAGATCTGGGTATCCCAAAGGATTTACCTAAAATCATTCTATCAGGGAGTCTGGGGGCAAGCAGTAAAGCTAAGGTATTCATCTCAACTGAACATCACTTTGTATCAATTCTGTAATTGTTTGATGCTTTTTGTCTTAGAAGGCCCCCAAAGGCTTGATAGCACCCTCAAACACACATGAATGAAATCTTGCATTATCAAGGAATGTAAAACATTTCAAAAGAAAAATAAATGGTATAAAATGTGTCCAATTGATTGGAGTGTCCACAACTCAAATGACGTTACTATACTTGAGGGTAATGAGAAGATGAATGTATATATGCTTATAGTTGATTGATTGTTGGTACAGAGTTTCCCTATGAAATTTTCAAAACACTGAATCCTATTTTCCATAATACCAAGATTGAGTTTCTGCATTTTAGTATACTTCTGTTTTCATCAGGTCGTGCTTTTCATGAAATCTCTTGACTGTTATCTACTGAAGGAAGTTAATAGTCAGCAGCATATAACAATCTCTTACACAACACTTGACAGAAACGCTCAAGAAAGAGTACAACTAATTCCTATCAGTGGGGATAACTTAGCAAAAAGTCTGGCCATAGGAAAAGAGTGAAAAATACATGGGTTTTCTTTAGTGAGCCTGGGTACCCCTTAGCAACCTCATGGTCCTCATTGTTTTGCTGCTAGTAGTTTTTTCTCCTACCCCTCGATTGAGTGCCTGGTGTATCCCCTGCCCCGTGCAGCCCCAATAAAACCTGTCATCCTATGTATATTTAAGATTAAAGGGCATTTTCCAAAGAGCATTCATTCAACTATTCTAGTGAATAAAAGTGATGTGGTGTCGGTCCTTGTGAAGTTTACAGTCTTTTAAAAAATAATTTAAAATCTCTATTCTTGTAATGAAGTTTTTTTCCTTTTGGAAGATTTTGAAACATCCATAATTATCTTGGTCTTGGGATGCTTTGGTTCAACACAGACTTACTGACTTAGTCACTTAGTCTTTTATCGGATCCTGTACTGGGCATTAGGGATGGAAATATGACTAAGACATGATCCGTACCTTCAAATATTTTACAATGTAGAGGAGAATATATACACAAACAGCTGTTTTACAATAATGTGATATGTGCCAGGACAGAAACATGTGTGTCCAGGATCATGTGGGAGCACAGAGGAGAGGTTTCTAAGGCATGGGCAAGGGTTGATGCCTGAGATGAATCTTAAAGAGGAACAGTAGTTAACACCATGTATGCTATGCTGCAAATGAGAAGAAATTTTCAGGAAAAAGAAAGGGCATAAGCATTGGCAGGTGTGCCTGAAAACAGCGTGGAGTGTTCTGGGAACTACAGGTAATTCACTTTTGTGAGAACTTGAAGGGCACAGGGAAGATTGTCAAGAGATAAAATAGAATGCTAAAAGCAAGGTGTAGCACAATGTTGTTGAATGTTCTCTCTTGTGTAAAAAGAAGAGGGGGAATAAAGACAAGGTTAATAAAAACCTGATACAGACTGAAAGATATAGTCTATATATAGATCCCCTCTCCATAAACATAATTTTTTTTATGTGCATTGACCATTTCTGGAGGAATCCACAACAGATGAGGAGCAGGGGAACCAGCAGTAGGAGTATGACTTGGAGGGATACTTACTCTTCTTTATAAGTCCTTTTGAATTGTTTGATTAAAAAAAATCCTATACACGTTTTACACTTTCACTTTAAAAAGATACACACACACACACACATGTGGAGAAAGAGAGACAGAGACAAAGACAGAGTGACAAAGCGAAGTGATGCTGGAATATGTATGCCAGGGAAATGAATCCTAATCCTGAAACACAGAAAACCTGCTAAAAGTTTGAGCAGGCAGTATGTTTTGCATTCTAGATAGATTATTCTGGTAGCTATGTGGAAGATGAAGTAGGAAAGGCTAAAACTGGGGGCAGTGTTCCTAATTAAGAGGCTAAGAGGGTGTTTCAAAGTCCAGATAAGAGATGATAAATGCCTAAAGTAAAACAGTGGCCTTAGGACTAGAAAGTCAAAAAAGAAAAGATAGTCAAACAGGCAAATCAGAGGGATTTTGTGACTGACCAGATGATGGAGGTTAGAGAGGAAACAAGCCTGGGAAGCCCTATGAGATTCCATATTGAGTAATGGGCACATGTGGCACCATCAGCCCAGGAAGAGAACACAGGAAAGGAAGCACTAACCATCGTGTTCACCACTGAAGTGGATATATTTCCAGAATAAAATAAAATGTTACAGCCTGTTGTTATAAGGTATTTATGGGAACACTGAGGTAGAATTTTGGAGATTGGAACTATCCTGAAAAATACTAGATCCTTGGTGACTCTTCCAGCTCTGTTTACAAATGAGACAAGTTGTACAGGGAGAAATCCTGGGGCCACAAATGTGGCGGCTGAAATGGGCTGGTTAGAGTTATGCAGAAAGGATGCTGGCCAAAGACAGAGAATGGAATGCAGTCAGTCTTAATCTCTAGCAATATTGTTCTTTTCCTAGGAGGACCTAGACCTTGATAGGATTTAGAACATACTTTTCAAATTCCCCCAGAGAAGTGATCTTTGTATTCTGTTTTAGTTGCCTTTATAAAACTATATGGGTGGGGAAAAAAAGATGTGTGGGGAACCCACTTACACAGCATCTGCTCTCGTCTCCACCACATCCCTAAATGATTCAGAGTCCTTCTGGAACATCGTGTTTCCATGTGAAATCGCATCAAAGCAGTGTGAGTTCTTGTAGAAAGTGTCTTTGGTGATGAAATGAGATTGGGTATAACAGACAGCACAAGTGAGGCCAACAGCGTGCCGTGAGAAATGAAGCTTAGCTGCCAGGAAATTAAAAAGTGATTCCCAGGAGCTTTGCATAAGAACTGAAACATTTGAATGGCCTGGTAGGGATGATTTTAAACAAGAATTCAGCAGAGCCCTGTCCTCATCAAATGGTCTCCTGGAAAGAGGATACCTATTTAAGCAGAGGCATATTTATAGATTGTTTTATTTAGTTTTAGAGAAAGAAAGCAGAGAAACAGCTCGAGAAACAGTTCCAAACAGAAGAGGATCCTAGGTAGCCGTTAGCAATTAGCTATTCCATCCCTGCTTCAGCTGAAAAAGAGTATGGGTTTAGGCCCTCCAGATACGACAGCCAAGTTAGAGGTGACATGCCTTGCTCTTGTTGCTGAATGGATTAATCAGGAAAGTTGCTAGGAGTGAATCCTGCTTGAATGAGAGGGTTTATTTGGGATCCTTCCTGGAAGCGGGGGAATAGATTTGTTGAAAGCTCAGGATCCCTGCCTACTCTAACCTGCCATGACTCATGGGGAGGTTTTTTCCTTCTCATCTATTATTTTCAAGGGAATGATACACAATTCTTTAGTTAAGAGAAACAGCTTTTAGGTTTCCATAGAGACAGTTCAATGACATTTATTTGAAATCCCACCTGTGCCTACAACATTTTCTCATGTCAGAGACCATCATTTCTCCCTCCTACCACCTGCAGCCCCTCTCCCACACAAATGCATCTAGATCTGCTTTAAAATGCACGGGAAATCATCTTTCTCTTATGGAGCTTTTTCTGTCACCATGCTAAAGAGGATTCTACTGGAGAGAGTGTGTATAGAGCATATAAACAAATCAAGACTCCGACAAGACAAAAGACCCAATATGAAGTAATGATTATCTATCAGTCTGTATGAGATCTTTATTAACCTTGTCTTTCTCCCCTGCACTATGTAAACTCCAGGAAGTTTAGGATTATATTCTTTATGCTCTCTATGTAGCTCCTAGCATATTAGCGAGACTTAATAATAATATTTATCAGGATTATAAAAAAATTTCTAGTCATAAAAAAGTGTTAGTAATAATGGCATTTAAACTTTTTAGTACAGACATTAATATTTTTTCTGTCAAGTCTACCTTATACCTTCAGCTGCAATTTTCTTTTATGTTGATCATGAATCATGAGCCATTTCCATAGAAACATCTTTATCACATGGCACAGCCAGTTTCACAGACACAAAGTCACGTCATGGCAAATATCAATGCATATGTATATATATATATATATATATATATATATATATATACATACACTCACACATCACTTAACTACAGGGTTACGTTCTGAAAATGTGTCGTTAGATGATTTTGTCATTGCACGCACATGATAGAGTGTACTGAAGGAGAACAGAATTTGTCAACCCAAAGTGTGTCTCTTTAACATGATGATTATTTTAGGCTGATTATTTTTAAGAAAAAAAGCAGAAATTTTTTCTTGTTACCTCCCCCTTAACTGCCTAAAAGAATTAGGATTAAAAAAAAACCTGCCTCAGGAAGCAAGCTATCACCTTAGCATAACATGAACTACGTGGTAGACAGGGAGGAACCTAGGGAAGACTGTTTGGCTCCCCTCTGTGTTCTTCTGTTTCTGTGTGGCCAAACGCTTGTTTTCCAAATGTTTGCTCCTTTTTACCTACTTGTGAATATCTTCCTTCCCTTTGAAGTCCCTGACTCTCCCCACCCGAACATCTTCTTTTGTCTGTAGCTGAGGGTGGTATTTAAGGTGCGGGCTTTGGCCATTTTGGTGAGTTACTCAGTTTTCCTGGGTTTCTCCTGTATATAATGCTATTAAACTTTTGTTTGTTATTCTCCTATTAATCTATCTCATGTCAATTTAATTCTTAGACCAGCCAGAAGAACCTAGAAGGGTAGAGGAAAATTTCTTCCCCACTAAAAGTACTTTCACAAACCTAGATGGCATAGCGTACTACACACCTAGGCTTTATGATACTAATCTTATGTGACCATCATCATATATGTGTTCTGTTGTTGACTGAAACTTGGTTATATAGTGCATGGCTATACAAATATATGTATGTATACACACACACAAATTTTCATCAGCTTTTTATTTTTCAAAATGTCATCTCCATACTGGCCCCTGGACTATCAATGTTTCTGGGAACATTTAAGAAATTATTAAGTAATTACTTGATTGATAACTACAAAGTGAATGACATTTAAAAAGAAGGAAGATCAAACATAAAAGATATATGAAAAGGGGTTCCTCAGCCAATCTAGAAAGGCTTTGAATGAGATAAGTTAGATTTTAAAAGAAAATCAAGAAAGTTTATCAAATTTGAAAATATAAAGTCAAAAATATGTCTAACCTAGAAATATACATATTTAATACATATGTATATAATATATATCTATATCTACATCTATCTACCTTGTCATCTTTGCTATAATTGAATCCTTGCTGCTACATGGTATGTTTACTTTCAAATGTCAACTTTCGTCTGAAACTTCCACTTCTACATGGTAATTTGTCATAACCAGTAAATGCATTAAATCACCTACCACATTAATGGTAATAAAAGATTCTTTCCACTGACATCACCACCTCTCTGCCCTGTCCCCCGCAAATCCAGCACACACACACAGTTCAGCACATCCCAAAGAAACAACAGAGAAAACAAAATCCCAGTTCAGACCGCCTGCTGAGTTGAGACTGATGAGAGGGCAGAAAGACGATTCACTGAAAAGGTTAATATTGGTCAGTAGGAAACTTTTGGATTATGTGGTGAGAACTGATTTTTAGAAGTTTTGAATTTGGGAATAGGAGGAGGAGGACAGGATAAGAAATATGGAGAGGAGAATGTACTCATAAAACTAGAAAATCGTGTTCAGTCCTTGTAGGTCATTGGTGCCTCTCTCTCACGCCTACGCACACATCACTTTGGGAGACATCCCACAAGCTGTGTTGTCATGAAGTTTGAAGGGGATTTCATAACCTGGTTCTCTGACGTTGTAGAAGGAAATGACTTTCAGGATATTACAGATGACAACTGCCCTACTGTGTTCAAAATCACTGTCATGGAACATAAGCACATCTTAATGAATTATGTTTTTGCATAGTCACCATGAAGTCACTTTCGCATATTTTGCGTAGTCACTTTTCCACATGTTAAAGAATTTGCACCTTTGGTTCTGCGGAGTGGACAGAGATATGTGAGCCCAAATTCAAACAAAGCCATTGCCATTATTCTTTTTCAATACGATTCAATCTCACTGAGTGGAGGTTTGATTTTGAGTCAAAATATAGGACTCCATTGGTAGTGGAGGTAGGCAGCATCTACAGAAGGTGATTCCAAATAAAGCGGGAAGCTACCAGCTTGAAATGTCATCATTAGATCTTGATATCTTCGGCTTTAATTTCTGCTGAATTATGAATAACCATGAGAGAGGCAACAATCATGCTAGTTTCAATTCCTGGATTTATACCAGAGTGTGAGTGAATGTTTGAATGACAGAACAGGTTTCCTTAAGAGACAGGGATTAGAAAGGAATATAAAGAGAGAGAGGTAACAGGAGTTATTTCATACTTTTCCCCAGAATCAGCAGTTTCCTGACTTAGGAAGCTGATATAAAACAGCTAGAAAAGTGGCTATGCTGAGACAGCATTTGTGTTGTCCACACTGATGCTGTGCACGCGAAAAGCATTTTGCTTGATCTGACAGTGATGTCCAGTATTTTGTATCCCAAGATGTGAAATCGACAAATTCACCTCCATTCTCTGGAAGTGTAGCATCCATGCCAACTGGGCAAGGTGACGATAATACCTTGCAATTTTAATAGCCTTATGAATCTCATAATTAAAATTACTGTCTAGTGGGCAGCACACTGGCAATTTTTTAAGTCCAGACACTCCCCATCTAGCATATATAACTTTGGTTTTTCCCTTAAGTACATTCCCTTTGAATGTGCTTCTGTCAAGTTATATTTGAATACTTTTAAATCACTTTAAAATGTCAGGATGATGTTGTATCCTAATTTATACTCTCAAATATAAATCCCATGACTTACTTAAGCCCTTTGATTCTCAGATCCTTGCAAAATGGAAATAATAATTTCTGCTCTACCTATTTTAGGGAGCTTTGAGAATCAAAAGAGATAAATCATATACAAATATATGTTCTGCATATGTGATGTATAATCTGTAAATTTCTATATCAATGTTAAGTCCTGGTATTTTTATTATTTTACCAGTAGCTCCCAGGCTGTAATGAAGTTCTCCCTCTTTAATGCCAGGGCATCAGAAGTAACATAAATTCACATCATGCATAACCAAATATAATAATATTTTTGTTTGATATTGGGATTTTCATCCTGCAATTGAAATTCACAATACTTCTAATTGTGAAATTGTTCTATGAGATCTGACACAAAAAAAATGGAAAATATTTCCCCCATCTTCTCTCCTGATCATTTCCTCTTAGTTTTTATTTGGAGACCTCAAAGTTTCTCTCTGTATGTGGTCCTCCCATATCTCTCTAAATTTCATATTTTGTGTTACTCCCTGGTATGTGGAAGAAATGGGATATGTGGTTTTCTGTGGGTTTAACCTAGGAATTAGGGCTCTGGAGTTGACTTCCAGTTTTAATTATAGCCCCTCCATTTACAAGATCTGTTGCTTTGGCATTAACTAACTCTAGAGTAATCGTATAATTTATTGTCCCAGTAAGTACTTTTGAGAACGAAAGGGAACATTATTAATATTACCTGGGACAGAAAGTGTAAACCAACACTGTCCTGGGAAAGCCAAGATTTATGATCACCTTATGTCACTTAAAGCACTAATTTCTTCATCTTTAAAATGAGGACAAATGATACTTTCTTCTTAGATCATTGAAGGCTAAATGAGATAATATGTTGCCTGACTTGGGGACAATATTGGTTATTTTTAAGCATCTTCTTTTCCTCCTCCTTCTTCTCCTCCCCTCTTCTTCTTCATCATTTTATTTATTGAGCACTCACCGGGTACCAGGCACTGTTATGAGTGCTTTATATGTAAATATCAACAAAAGAATTAGGTAGAGTGGATGAGATACCCTAATAAGAATTGTTACAGTAAAGTTTGAGATAATCAACCAAATAAAAACATCATCTATCAGCTCGCCTTGTTTACCAAGAGCTTCATAAGAGCAAGAAACTTGCCAAAAATTATGAAGAGTTATTAAAATCTCTAGGATTTACTTTATTCCTTCAAAGAACAGCCAAGAATTTCACTGAGAAAGTAAGCTATGAAAAAATGACTGTCTTTTTGAGGTCATAATTGACCACAAGTAGCACTAAAAAAAGGGCCCTGACGATGAGATCACAGCTCACAACATGATGGAGAAAGTGTAACCAAGCTGAGCTGTTCTAGTGAACAATAATCTAGGCAGGAAGGTGATGGAAATTCCAGGCAGGGAAAATAGTACTAAGTCTGTAGAGATAAAATTACCAAGAATACTTGGAAAGAGAGAGATTCAATAATAGCATATGAATCTTATCATCCTGGAGTCTTAATAATGATAATTAATATTTATTGAGCACTTTCACAACAGAGATATGATTCTAAGTACTTTACAAACATTAACCCACTTAAACCATAATGCAGTCATATGAAGCATGTATCATTATTTTCTCTATTTTACAGATAAGGAAATTGAGGCATAGAAAAGTTAAGTAACCTGCCAATAGTTACTCAACCAGTAAGTGATTGAGCTGTGATATGCACCCAGTTAGATTGCCTCAGAGTTTATGTGGGCTAGTTAAGTCATTAAGTTAGTTAGATCATAAAACATTATTATTTTTAATAACAGGTAAACATAGAGAGGGTTTAAAGGTTAGGAAACATGATTGATACTTAGCGAAGTGGGCCCTAGGATGAAATGCATTAGCAATTGATATTATTTAGCCCAGAGTTAAATTTTGTAAAGATTAAGGAGTTGCTTGATTAACGTCTTCAGGTTTATCACAATGTTGAATCCATTCACTGGTTTAAATCACATCAGACCTATTGCATGCAAGGTATTACTTAAAGTGCTGTGTTAGGTACTTGTTGGAAATAGGAAGAGAGAATGGATTTGATGCCCCTGCTGAAAGAACTCTTAACTTGAAGAAAGCAGCAAAGTTTAAATCGGACATAAGGAAGAACATCTTGACTGTAATGAGTGAGAAGAGACGCTGGAAGGAGCTATGAAGATTATCTGGGAAGTATTCATCCTTAGAAAGCTTCAGAACAAGAAAAGATAATTATATCTGTCCTAGTTGGCTTATATGGCTCTTCAGTCAAAGGCAAGAGGGTGAGATGAAAAAGAACATTTCTCTAAGACCCTTCCGTATGGAAGAATTTGAATTTTTAAGATTTTTACTCCATATTTACAAAAGATCCATTGTAAGATCTTCAAAAGTCCCCACATTTGATCATCTTTATAGTGTATATAATTCAAGAAGATTACAACCACACCCTCAGAAGCAGTGAAAGGGCACTTAGCTGAGCTGTCATTAATTCAGTGGCTCTTTCTGGAACTTATGGACTTTACAGTGCACACTACTCAAACTTATTTCTCAGAAAAAGTTGGTATGGCACTAACTTTCAGGGTAGTTAATAAAGAGGAGACGTGGGAGAAATTAAATCCTTAAATGCCAAAGGTGGCCCGTAATGAGAGCTTCTTGAAGCCTGTGCCCATAAGTGTCTTCTGCACAGGGCAGGCTAATAAAATCACATTGAATCGAATTGAAATATATGCCTTCAATTCAATCCGTGCGTACTCCTGTAAGTAGTCCAAAAAGAAAAAGACAGCTCTTAATGTTAAGAGTAGAAATAGTTATTAAAATATAATGAGTACATACTATGTACTGGGTACTGGAACAAATGCTTGACATCAGTTTTTACAAGAGCTAGCTGAGATAAGAACATTTAATCCAAATCTTCCATTTTAATATTCCATTTTAATCCAAATCCATCACAAATCAGCCTTCCTGGACTCAGTTCTTTATCTGTGATGGAGTTGGGCTTAAAGCTCAGGCCTGTTTGACTTCAGAGCCGGACATCTAACTCCCTCTTTTGGGTTCTGAGACCCAATTCCAATGTGTGTGTGTGCGGGGGTTCCCCACACATATGACAATGGATTCTCTGGACTTCAGCTGGGTGTCCTACAATTCAGCTCAATTCTGACACTATCTACCCAGAGATAGCACCAGGTTCCACATGTTAAGTGTTCAGTCCTACAAGACTGCCCCCTAGTTCAGATGCCAGTCGCAAAAGCAGGTTGTTACCTGTACAGATTTTTCTCAACTTATGATGTGGTTCTGTTCTAATAAACCCATCATAAGTTGAAAGTATCGTAAGTTGAAAACGTGTTTAATATACCTAACCTACCGAACATCGCAGCTTAGCCTAGGTTACCTTAACATGCTCAGAACACTTACATTAGCCTACATTTGGGCAAGATCATCTAACACAAAGCCTATTTTATAACAAAGTGTTGAATATCTCATGTTATTTGTTGAATGTTATACTGAAAGTGAAAATCACAATGATTATATGGGTACAGAAAGGTTGTTAGCGTATGGGTTGTTTACCCTCGTGATCGCATGGCCGACTGGGAGCTGCCCAGCATCATGAGAGAGTATTGTACTGCATATCGCTAGACCAGGAAAAGATCAAAATTCAGAATTCGAAGTACAGTTTCTACTGAACACGTATTGCTTTCAAACCATCGTAATGTCAAAGTCATAAATCAAACCATCATAAGTTGGGGACCCTCTGTACATCTGACTGATGGACTCTAAATCAGAGGTTCCCATGACCTCCTCTTTGGGTTTATTTTTTTCTAGAGCAGTTCACAGAACTCAGAGAAACATTTTACTTACTAGATGACCAGTTTATTTGAAAAGGATATGACTTAAGAACAGCCAGATGGAAGAGAAGCATAGGGCAAGGTATGGGGAAAGGATGTGGAGCTTCTATGCTCTCTCTAGTAGTACCACTCTCCCAGCACCTCCACGTGCTCACCAACCCAGAAGCTCTCCGAATCCCAGCCTTTTGGGTTTTGGGTTTTTATGGAGGCTTCATTACATAGGCATGATTGATTACATCATTGGCCATTGGTGATTGAACTCAATTTTCATCCCTTGTCCACTCCCTGGAGATCAGGGGGTGGGAATAGAAGTTTCGACCCTCTAAATATAGGTTTGGCTGTCCTGGCAACTAGCCCCCATCTTTAGGTTCTGTACAAAAAGTCACTTCATTAACATAACAAAAGACGCCTTTCTTGCTCTTATCACTTAGGAAATTCCAAGGGTTTTAGGAGCTCTATGCCAGAAAGCAAGATGGGAGGACAAAGACCAAATATATATTTCTTATTATGAATTACAATCTCATACCCTCTTCTCATTTTATCCAACAATCGTTTCTTTCCATTTTAGAGTTCACTCTAGTCTGAACTGTGCTATTAAAAACAGATCCTTTCTGGGCTGGCCCCGTGGCCGAGTGGTTAAGTTCGCGCGCTCCGCTGCAGGCGGCCCAGTGTTTCGTTGGTTTGAATCCTGGGCGCGGACATGGCACTGCTCATCAGACCACGCTGAGGCAGCGTCCCACATGCCACAACTAGAAGAACCCACAACGAAGAATATACAACTATGTACTGGGGGGGCTTTGGGGAGAAAAAGGAAAAATAAAATCTTTAAAAAAAAAAAAAAAACAGATCCTTTCTTTCTCTAATTGAAGGGTCAGGAGAATCCTACCCAAAAAGATCAAGTTTTAAATTTCAGGCCTCAAAGCAAGCACAAGCACAGGGAGTCGTTGGTGTTCTTGCTCCAGTTCACTGGGATTACTTCCCCGGACAGAGCCTTACCGCTTAATCTTCTCGTGATGGAAGACAAAAAAAAATGACTCGCACCAGAGGACAGGTTTGTTTGGTGGGGAGCCCAGGTTCTTGTTCCCTCCATTGGCATCCTTGTCATGGTCCATAAAACAGGAAACAACATTTTTCCTGTCAGGTTTGCTTGCAAGGGTGATTTGTTTGTTTGAGTCCAAGATGAAGACTCAGGAAATCTAAAATCTGTTATTTTTCAATTCACAAGATTTCCTGCCGGTGGAAAGAAAGAACTGATCGCCACTCCAGGATTCTCTAATGGGGGCAGGCGTCCACAGCAGGAGGAGGGGAGCATGCCAACTGTTTCTTGGTGGGGGGAGTAGGGAAGCTAATTAGACGACCCATTTGTGGGTAGAGAAGACAGAAAAGGCTCAGGTATATTTAGCTCTTCTCCACTGAACACGGAGAGAGAAATCAAACAGGAATACGTAAAGGTCAGATCATTTCATCACTGTCCTTTCAGAACTGGGAAATCACATTATAAAATGCAGATGGCACCTCGAGGTTAAAATAGCAAGTTATTATTACCACATAGCTTACAGGAGATATTTATCATTTTTCTGCCTCATAGAGGAATATACATTTAAAATCCATTTATTTCAAAAACTAAATACGTGTATTAAAACAATTTAAAAACCTCTATTTCTTTTCGCTTGATCTAAATGATAGCAATGGAAATATAACAATCACTTAGCTGGTTTCTACAGAAACAAAAGCTAAAAGGATTCTCTGTAGAAGAACAGTATATTTATAAAGTAGAAGACAGTCATGGAACACAGTTTAGGGAAAAACAACTTACTTGAAATATACTGTTGTTTCTGTATTTCAAAATTCAGAGTTAGGCTATTCGAGAGACCACTAAATTCTGTTGAAGCCGTTATAGGCTTTCACGTTTACTTTTTTGGGTACTAAATAAGGCAGAGCACTGCTACTCACCGATATAGATCTTGCCGTATTTGTTCATCCCTTACAGCTAAAGAATGAAATGCGCTCTTACGTCTCACTGGGGCGTTTAGCAAGGATGCGCTTGGCTGTGCATGGGTTTTCCCTGCAGATTGCAACCCCACACAGGTTTGGGCACACACAGGTCAGGTCAAGTCAGAATTTTATTACCTTTGGTTCAAGGATATTGCTACGTTTCCGGGGTAGAAGGGTGGGTGCGGCGCGAAGTGGGCTTCAGCGAAAGTTATAATTTTAGGCATAATGCATTGTGGGTTTTACTGAGCGATGAAAATAAATCATTTCAGAGTGACTTCCATAATTAAATTCATTGGACCAGTACGTTATTTTGTAACTTCTAAACCCCTTTAACTTCTGATTTTATTGGAGAGTTAGTAGAAAAGAAAGACGTGTCAGTCAATAAATATATATATTTTTAAGAGATACTAATTAGAAGTCCTCAAGAAATTTTCTTTCGTTTTGTTTCTTGAAATTCCAGATACAAAGGGGAAAATAAAGTCGAATGCAAGTAGTTGAGGGAAGCAAAGGACAATTTTGGCAAATGAGAGTTTACAGATATCTGCCTATCATCTTTGTTGGACATCTTTGCAAACAGCTTGTTATAAGTAGACATTCAACACCAGGAGAAAGACTGTTTCCCCCAACGTTGCCCCCTCTGCATTCAGGAGCAGATGAACAGCAAATGTTCAACTCTGTCTCAACTCCTCGTTGTTTCCTCCTCACTCTACATGAATGAAAGAAACACTTCAATTATAAACTCAGTTTCAACATCATTGATAATTCCTCTCTCTTCTTCCATCTTTCCTTCCTTTCCACCCTCTTTTTCCCTATTGTAGTTGTGAATGGAAACTCACCTGCCCACCATCTCTTCTGGAAAGGCAGCATGGTGGGAAATGTATGGGTTGTTACTTGCCTGGCCCTGGCTTCTGGCTCGGTCTTTGTGAGTGCTCTCTCTGTTAATTTCCTTGTCTTTGAGTGTTGGAGCAAGAAAAGCCATTCAAACTGATTGAGGCTGCTCCTTTCTCAGGAAGGGGGGCATAGTTTACATTACTAGGAAAAGAAATCTTTAGGCTGCGCCTTCCACTCAGAGACTGGCAGGGAGGAAGAAAGAGAAGTTTGGGGTTTCGAAGGGCTCTATCAGTGATTCTGTGGTGCTAAAGGGCAAGACCCAGAACAACTGGCCCTTTGTTTAGAGAAAATGTTGATGAGCTTTTGCGAGTACAAAATATTTCTAGAGCTAAGAAGAGGAAAAGAGCTACAGTTCTCTGAGTAATAATACAAGGACAGTTGAGGGAAGAATAGAAAATAGGGAACCAGGGTGAAGAGGAAGATGGGAGACAAAAAAGAGCTGAGAAAGCACACAAGAAGTTGAAGTTCTTAGCAAATAACTCTCAGTGTTAGAGTGGCTGAAGGCCTCAGAAACACAGATTTTATTATTTGATTTTGTGTTACTTTTCATTGCTGTGATGTAAAATGTCATTACTTCTCCACTTTTTTAAAAAAGTCTATTATTTGTACAAGTGCTTTGTTGGAGTGGTTTTGAGGCGCTAAATTCCACATCTGGGTCAGCATGAGGTGTATGGAAGAGAACAACCATGTTCTTAAAACCAGAATGATAACAAGAGTTCAAAAGAGACAGGAAATCAGAGCTAGAGGTGACCGTGAAACAGATTTGGAAATGCACAAAAATCCCAGGGAAAACATTGGACTTGTGAAAGTATGTGATAAAGGGCTTAGGTTAATTGATTTCAATCTCAAAGGGCGCCAGCTGACACCTAGTTATACATAAAATGTTAGTAAAACCATCATATAGGAAGCAGAAAACCTGGTGCCTAGCAGGTGCTGGATAAACATGGGTCCCCCCTTTTCACAGAAATAACGTGGAGGCCATGCCACCATAGGAAAGGAACGTGGGAAGACTTGAATTGAGGGCACAGAAAGACAAGAGCATGGCAGTAAGGCATGATCATGGTTTCCTCCTCTGATTTCCTGCCAGACCTCCCTCTGAGGTTGCAAAGTCATGAGTGAATATGGATATGCATATTCAGATATGGAGCTGAAGGGGTGGGGAGAGGGGCTATCTGGCAATTCACTCCCTGTAGCACATACACAATTACTTAAAAGCATATGGACCACAAGTTTAAAGTTGTTCTGCATACAGACTCAGAAGCACAGAGCTGCTATAGCCACAGTGTGCCTTAAGACCCATTTTGTGCTGCAGCCATTTAAGTACCAGAGGTGGTGAAGCCCAAGAATTCCGACCCAGTGTTTTAAACTCATCAGAGGCACATACCCTGTTCCTGGCCTCTTGCTGGCTCTGCTGATCCTTCTGCTTGTGTCTCATGCTTTCTAACTTCCTATTCAGCTCTCACGTTTTCCTCCCTGCCTTTATCTTAGCATTGTCAATCTTCCTGTCAGTGTATCTCTCCCTCTGTGGATTAGCTTCCAAAGCATTCAGTGGACTTAAATACCACGTGATTTAAAGCAGCTGTCCTGGTGGAAACAGATAGCAGCTGCACTGGGCCACCTTTATTCCTGAGCATTGAAGCCCCTAGCCAGGCATAGGCTATTTAGCAAACTGTATAGGATAAAACAACTGGGGAGTCCATAAGGGGATAGGCATGTTGACAGGAAGATTCAGAACGTTAAGATAAATCCTGGGAGATAAATGAGAGAACCAGACAGAACATTTCCATAAGTGGACTAAGTTCTGATGTCTAGAGAAGGCAAAAAAGAGTTGCAGGGAGAGAGAGAAAGAGAGCTGGGGCTAGGGTGAATTCAGTGGGTGCAGTTAACTCTGGCAGAAATCAGAGAAAAAATTCAAATATAAGAAAAAAGGGAGGAGTAGGATGAGACCCTGTTGCAGATTGGGTTACCCCTGAAACTCTGAGATGTAAATTTCTGTTTATCGGGATGTGTGGAGAATGTCATCAGGAACAACTGCCATGGGGGTGTGAGGCAGCAGCACTGGGCACGGAAAGAGGTGAAATCTTGGTGAAGTTGAATGAAGATGTAGTTGCTACAAATGTGTGACTAACCCCAAGGGCAACTCTAGAGCTAGAATGACCCTTCAGAATCATCTGGAATTGAGACATGTCGCCTGGGTCTTTACACCCCACCCCCACCCCCCATGCCAACATCAACCAGTCATATGATGTGGGCTGTGCCTGGGAAAGAGATGTGACTGACCATGAGGGGAGGCATTCTCCAGCCAGGGCATTCTTGGAGAGGGACTCAGCTGAGGGGTAGCAGCTGCCACTCCCAGCAGCTGGAGGATTTAGCGTTTCAGTTCCGAAAGAGTGTGAGATCAGGGTGGGCATCACGCATCTCCCTCACACCCCTAGAGTCAGAACACAGCTGAAAATGCTGACCTGAAGGGAGTTTCCCTCAGAAGCTCTACGGAATTTAGTCTTGTCCTATTCACCAGTTGTTTTATGTGCATCAGTCTTGTCTCTGACCTAAACTCTAAACTTTTTGAGTACCAGTATCACACTTCATATATTCTTTCTATCCCTTAATAATTCCTTTAGCAGACTATTGTCAAATCTAAAGTTGATAGAAAAACAAGCCCATTGCCTATGGTAACATGATACTGAGGTAATAAAAACTCTTTTCTCCATATTTTGAGAAGATATAAATGACCTCTAATTTACCAGGTTTTTTTTCCTGTCTTACATGCATATAAATATCTCCTGAATGAACTGGTTATGATGCTCTGAAACAGTTACAGGTAGTCCTGTATCTTGAAAACTCAACGGAGAAGGGCAAGGAGACCAGGAGGATGTAGGTGTGAAAGTGAGAGTCTACGTACTTCAGAGGAAAGAGCACTTGACCAGCATCTGAGACCAGCTTCTGTTTCTTGCTATCCTGTTGCTTACGACGTGATCTGGAGAAAATCAGTTGACCTCTCTGAGACTCGCTTCTTCTTCTATGTAGTGATTAGGTGTGACGTTGTCTGCTTTACCTTGTTGAACAGCACTGGGTTTTGAACTGAAGGACTGTGATGAGGATCAATCGACAATGCCCGTCTGATATGTTTGAGGTCTCAAAAGCAACTCAAGAGTAGTTTTGTTATTATTATTAGTTTGTGGATGAAATTTCTAAAAATTTTAATTTCACAAGTTATATTGTATATAGTAATAAGATGATTTAGGTTTTTTTTAAAATCAGTAATCATAATAGAAGAAATATATTTCATTCATAATGGTAGACCCTGAATTGCTACATGGGCTTCTAGATTTTTCATTTTTGATGTGAGAGGTGGAGTAAGTAAGATGATCTCTCATATTTGTTTGGTTTCTAAACTTCATAAACATGAATCTTTCACACTCATATTCCCATCAACCAGGGGAAATGAGACATTGCTATTTCTCATGTGTGTTTAATAAAGTGATAGAATTGTTTGTGAGAAGACATTTACTGTAGATGCATATATAGCATAGAATCTGGGACAGAGGTAGTTTGGAAGAATTTCAAAATGTTCAGGGAAGAAAGGTCAACCTCAAATAATTTCAGACTGCCAAGCTTAATTCTGGGTTGTAATGAAATGTTCCCCACTAATGCAGTTATCCACTGAGTTGAGATTGAAGGAGCTCTGTAGTGGGCTTTTTAATTACCTATTTTGGTGTAGAAGTCACTTAAGTGGTAACGAAGCAGACACCATTTACATGAACACACACTTTGTCTAAATATTGTTTGGAATGCTAATTACATTCCCCAAATGGAATGACATTTTTTTGCTGATCTTAAGTTAAACAATATCCCCCATAGCAGAGGCAGACATGTTGGCTGGAAGGTGAGATGTCTCATGGTGACAGAGCTGGATACCCAAATGAACACCATTTGCCGCAAATTAGGAAAATTACAAGTCATAGATCAGGAGACCCTTGAGCAAAATTGTCTTTTCACTCTGACGTTTTCTTTTCTAAGCTTTGCCTTTCCCATCCTTCTGTGAGAACCTAGTGCTTGCAGATTCTATATACCTAGTTCTCTAGTAAAGAAAAAATTAAAATCTTGACTTCATTTGGATAAAAAAACCTGTTTATAATCACATTCAATCCACTGAAAAATTATATAAGTCTGCTTAGGGGCACTTGGCTCTTATAAAATGCAAAAGCTTAAGTCCAAGAATGGGTTTTTAATAGTGAAATGTTTAGCGTCGGTGAGTCCTAGGCCAAGGTATTCAAATCATTGATGAATATGCATTATCTACCATGTGGACGGCATCTATGATGCTCTGTTGATGCATCTACATGCCAACTCTTGTTAAATCCATGACTCAGTCCAGGAAACAATGGTGGCATCCTTTCTATTCCACCTAATTCCTACCCTTATTAAAAAACAGAGTTTAAATTGATTAGGAATGAAGCCATAGAAACATAGGAAGAGCCATTGTCTCAGAGGTCTTCAAATCTGTCTCCTTTTTCTTTGGAGAAGAAAATCTAAAGTCAATTATTTTCCTTATGTTCTTTTGGGAAACCCCTCTAATTAAGCTTAAAAAGCATTTCTCCAAAATCAGTGTTTTGCTTCACTTGAGTTTGGCTGGACTAAAATATACTGTATTCCCCAACTTTTCACACCTGCGTTCGTGCTAGGATTCCTCAAGCTGCAACATGTCAGGGGATTAGGTGAGATAGGACAGAGTTTCTAGTCACATAGAAAGAGAGACAGGCTAGTCAATCTTTCTCTTAATTTTTATTATTCAAGTCAAACATGGGTGAGGAGGAAAACCAGAGGAACACAAATACAAAATGGACAAATTAGTTGGGATCAATGCCATAGAAAACTCAAGCCTGGGTATAAATTGATAGGAAGAAAGGCTGCTGCTCAAATTAATTCACAGAAAGACTGAAAGGAAAGAAAAGGATTTGAACTGGCATCCTGATGTGATCTTTACCAACTTTGCACGGGCTGAAATTAACAGGGGAAAGGAGAATGAGGGAGCAGGAGAGAAAGACTGAGAAATGATCTATAAGACCATAAGGCATGGTCCAAAATATAGGACTTTGTTCTAGTTTTACATCATCAATCACAAGAAAGGAGAGACAAAGTGAACTGAGGAACCTAGATCTCTACCATTGTGTCTCTGAATGAGCCTTCAATCTGGTAAGAAAGGACACGATTCCTTTAATGATTCCAGCACACAAATTTTTCTATTCAATAGCAAATGTTAGTGAGTTTTTTTTAATATCATGGGATTCATTGAATTATTATTAAGATGATGATTATTATTTAAAAAGAATTTCTCCAGAGCTTAGATGTAAAACAAAGGATTAAATATGAAAATCTCACAAAATTAGAAACCATTAGAAAAGAACCAGGATAGGACAATTCTAGCACATTTAATGCTTAGACTAAAGATGAGTTCCTTTATACACTAGCACAATTGGCATTTCTTTCTGAGAAAGTAGCTTATACAGTGCACATCCAGTACAACTGAAGTCCATTGAACAATATGCTTAGTTATGTAACCTGTCACCATCTCACACACCCACTCTGGCTAACTACATCATAATGAACTTTCCAGAACCAATCCACATTTACCCTTGTCTCTTAAGATGAGCTGTGAGTCTGAGATAGCTCCTGAAGGGAGTGTATATATTTTGTGCAAGTATGGACAGCAATTGGGCAATGGTATAACCCAGCAAGGTACAATCACCAACATGGAATAGTCACTAACATAAAAGCTATGCGTGGCTTTTTTACACAAGTATGCCACCTAACGGAGATCTTATACAGAATATCAAAGACAGGGGTGGGATTAAGTAGGTTCCTGATAGGGAGTGACTTTAGCTATGTTGGGAAAGTGACAAAGTAGCAATAAAGGGCAAAACTCTGAACAAGAGGCAAGAGTCTGGAGACCACACAATGCACAGCACAGATGTTCCATGAAAATATTCAATAGTAAAAACTACCACCTGAAAAATTTGCATCAAACCATATTTGTGGCAGGCAGGGGATTCATTCAGAACCTGGTTTTATATAGCCTGTGGGGTTAAAGGAGGCCAAGGATTTGTGTGACGCTGATAGTACATAGAGTTTCTATTTAGAGAACAAAGCATTCATTTCTGTGCAGAAGGGTCCATCATCACTCAGAAGCTCTTATTAATCACTGACCTGCACATAGAGGCAGGTCATTGAACAAACAAGCAAATAGAATCTATTGGGAAAAAGTCTATATGGTTTCTATAAGTGGAAATCATGCCCGACTAAACAACCTGAATTCTCTCAGGCATAAACAGGTCTTTTAAAAAATAAACAAATGCCTTGTAGACAAAGAACGACCAGTGGAAGTAATTTAATTAGACACACAGAAAGCCTTTGACAAGGTAGGCCTTATGAGGTATGCTACTAGAAGGACTTGCAAAACTCTGGAAGTCCATGCATCCGTGTTGGGAGATGTGATTCACACATCCAACGGGGTTTGGATTACCCAGGAATGTTCAAACTGTGCCCCTTGAACTTTCACAGGTGCGCCCTGAGGGCCATGCACGGCCAAGGGAGTTGATGGTGGATTTTGGTTCAATAAGACATTTCCATATTTGTTTTACATGTTGTGGTTTCTGGTAAGGTTTCGTTCGAAGGGCTTAAAAGCAACTCTATTAGATTGCTTTTGAAATCCCTTCTACTTTCATGGAGAATCTGTAGCTGTCATTCTCGTCTACCTCAATGGATATAAAGTTTTTTCACTAAGGAGCTTGTATAATTTTCTAAGACAGAAAATTGGATTCAAAGCAGGAAACAGCATGGTGATAAGTGGCACATTTGCTAGTTGGAAAATAAATAAAATGGTGATGCCTACTAAAGACCAATGCTTAAGTGCATCTTATTAATTGATTAATTAATCAACTTATATTCAGTGAGAAGATCGCAAGATCCAGTCTGGCAGCTGAGATTAATTTACGTTAGAGAAAAATGTCAATTCAGTTGGCGCAAATATCACTTTAATATTTATGCTGAGCAAAATTGAGGAGGAGTGCTCTGAGCTAATTCAGTCTTAGAGAAAGTTCTCTACACAATGGAAGAATTAGGACTACTCCAAATAGGAGTCACTTCCTAGCCCTTCTACCGTCCACTTTGACTCACCTGTAGCTGACTAGGGTGAGAAAGTATATTGTTCACCCCTGGCTTTGCTTTGTAGGATGTGACATCCTGTGGTAAGATTAAGACCTTTGAGATCTCTGTTTCACATGCCAGGTAAGATGTTACTTCTATTAAGGTAGTTTCCTGGTGTCTCAGGAATAATGAATATCTTAGACCTAAAGACCATTTAACAGCAGAGACTTTTGTACAGTTCTAAAGATATTTTCTTAGTGCAACATAACCTAAGAAAAGGAAAAGAAATTCCATGCTAAATAAAATCTATAGTACATCAAGCTGAGTGTTCGGTCTCTGATAGTCAAAGATGAGCTGTGGAAGGCCAAGTGATCCCTCTAAGATATACATTTTAGAGATCACACCCAGTTTTATGACTTTAAATGTAACCTGTGTGCTGGTGACTTCCAAAGACACAGCTGTAGTCCTGACTCATCCTGCACACATTTAGTCCCTTATTCAACAGCCTGCTAGTCACGTCCAATTGTAAAAGTGACCAAGTCTCGAATGCAATATTCTAAAACTGTACTTATAAGCTTTTTATTTTCCAAATCTGCATTTCCAGTATTCTCAATTTCTGTTAATGGCACTACACAAGCACGGAAATATGGATTCATCTTTGACTCCTCATTTATGTTCTTTCTACCATCTTATACTGTCTCCAAATAAATACACTTGAATGACAACTCTCTAAGATTAGCCCCTTAGGAAATAGTTCACAAACTCTTTCCATGCTTTATAATTCATGGATCTTTTTTATCAGAACAGGCTTCAAGGAATAAATAGTATGGCCTGCAATGGTGAACTTTCTAACATATGTTCTACATAGGTGACAATCTGTAAACCATATTCAACATCACAAAGAAAGTAAGAGAATTGGAACATCAATACAGTCCTGCCAGACTCTGAGTGTAAGACCACCCTAAGGTCACCATTACATGCTGAATCCCAGAGTGAGTAATCAGTTGTTTTGTCATCCATAAATGGGGAGAAAATCCCACAGCGATATCTCAGCTTTCCAGGGGTTTGCCTTGTAACTGCAGACTGAAGACAGCCCTTTGAACATTTCTGCATTTACATTGGTAGGGAGTATTTGTTTTTCTTTCAGTGGAATTAACTTCCAGATATCATTTTCAGTTATAATAATACATGTAAAGAATTATAAAGAAAATTTGTAGTTTGGTAGAAAGCCTCTCAGGAAATTTTTTCTTTTGACTTTATAGGTAGTTAAAAAACCCAATATGGTCTCTCCTGAAGCCAGCGCTTGATACCTCTGAGAGCTCCTCATTTCAACACTCGTCTCTACAAGGGGCAGATTGGCAGGCTGATCATAGTGGATTCAGCAGCTTCAATTAATTTCCAGTATGGAAATGGCCTTAGAATGAGTCATGTAAGCTACACAAGAAGGATGGCACTTTAAGACAAATGTACAGTGTTGACTCTCCCCATTTTCCTATTTGTCCTTCATTACATTATTCATAGATGGTTGGATAAATCATACTATTATTCATTTTAAGCATTTTTCTGTTAAAAGTACATGTCCAATTCCAAGATTTTATGGTTTCAGTTGAAGAATTAATGTCCCATGGTGAATCTACAATAAACATATTTAACCTTCTATTCCATCATTATGAAACACAAGATTACTAAAAAAAATAGCTATCAAATCCATTTATTTAAAAATATTTTGCTAAGAATATGATAATGCTTCATGTGCCCCTATTTTTCAAGAGCCTTTGACCTGTGATTTGAATTTCCCTTTGGGTTTGAAATCTGTACATCTGTAATTGAACTGCCAACTCTCCCAGGGCAAAGCTCGATTCTGAAAAATAGGACTTTTTCCTTATTTTTCTCTACCCCATTCATTCTAAGAAAGCTAACAAAAGTGAACTACGTGTATAATGCTTTTTTAATTGGATTATTGCTCTCTTCTGTGACAATAGTTCAGTTAAAGGTTTGAGGAGTCATGTAGGCAAAATAAAGAGTTGACTAAAATTGTTTCTTTATGTTTGCTAGGGAAAAGAGAACAGGTTGGGGTTCCAAGGCAGTTGGGCCTCTTAATAAATCCTACTAGGAAAGTAACTTGCTTTTCTGCTACGAAATGGGTGGATTATCTGCAGTTACTTAACCGGTGTTTTAAGGAATAAACTGAACTAAAAGAAATGAGTCATGTCAGTGAGCAAGGTGAAGTTCAAAATGCTTTTAGTTCATGCAGAAGCTTCGTAGAAAGCATTTAAGTCAATGCAGGAAAATGTCTCATCTTCAAAGTAATTCCTCTGGGGAGGTGGTCTTCTTCGAATTTAATTTATCAGTCCGGGGTTTCTCCCCAAAATGCTCATGTCTGTGTGACTACCTTGCAAATACTTTCTTCTGATTCATTTTTGTAATGTGTGCTGTTTTCCCTCGGGTGAATTTGTCACGGGAGCCTTGTGTCAGTTTAGCCCCTCTCGACTCTCAAATGGTAATATCCATTCTTATTTTTCATTCCCGTGTTGAATTCTGTGTTCTCTAATACTGACAGATACGATGCTGCCAAGGTAGATCAGAGTCCTATTTATCTTCTCCTTGGAGACCTTATTGCATTATTTAATATTATGAGGTCTTTTCATTTATGCCGCTTTGCACCTTATTGGGTCCTGAAGTCCTGGTGAGCCCACTTCCAATCTGATGTGACACAGCCGACAGCACTTGAACTGCATCACATTGAGGGGCACTTGTAAGCCATTTATACTGAATACCACTAAGAACAGAGCAAAACCCAGACAGGGTCATTTTCTCAAAAGGATTTTCCAGTCCTGAGCTATTCCCATCAGATTTCCAGTGACTCGTTCAGGTCAAGCTTGAAGAAATATCTTTTTTTGACAAGCTAGAGATTAATTTATTGCTTGCTTCTTTTGCTGACACAATGGAAACTTGTTTCCACCAGAAAAATACTATACCTTTCTCTGGATAATTTGGCTCACCTAGAATGTTCTTTGATGGTATATATGTTTTAAATGCCAATTCGTGAAAACTCAGTAAAACAGATAAGGCAAGTTATTGTAAATCAGTTATGTGACATGACTTGATTTGAATATTTGTCTATTCTAAGAAGATATAATATTTTACTTTTCTTCCTCAAAAACAGAATTTTTCTAACTCTTTCCATAACATTCAGGAGATTTCCTTATTAGCCTTCTAATTCTCACAGAAATCTTGTGATGGAAAGAGAACTCTTCTTGAAGTCAGGACATTTGGTGTTCTTATAGCAAGCAAGGAGTCCTTGAGTATCTCTCTTAAACTCTGTCTTGATTTGCTCACCCGCTGGTAGTCTTATCCAGTCCATGTCCTTAAATACCAAGAGTAGTGCAGTGATGACTGAAATTTATGTAACCAATATCTCCAATTGAGTGTGTGGAAAGCATTTCAAATTTTGTACATACAAAATCTTGAATTTACTCCAAACCTGTTCTTCCATCGGTAGCACCAGCAATGTCTCAAGTTACTTAAGCCAAAAATCTTGGAGTCACCTATGACTTACACTTCACATCCCACCCATCAATAAATTCTGTCAGGCATACCTTCAAATATATCGAAAATTTGACCACTTGCACCATGTTCAGAACAGCCACTTAAATCCAAGCTGTATCATCTCCTCGCTGAGTCATTGCAATAGCATCCTAACTGGCCCCCCAGATTCCAATCTTGCCACCTTCAAATTCATTCTCCATATAAAAGCCAGAGGGCTATTTCCAAAATACCATTTGCATTCCATCACTTCTCTGTTTAAAACCCTCTCTTGGCTTCCTCTCTTACCTAGACTAAAACCCAAGGACCTTATACCAGCTTCTAAGGCCTTGAGCAATCTCTCCCCGGCAACTCTCTAAGCTTATCTCCCATCTTTCTCCCTGGTACTTACTTTATTCAAGTCCTGTTGACCTCCAGCCATGTATGCATTGAACATGCCAAGTACACGCCCCAGTCAGGGCCTTACAAGTGCTGTGAGCCTGATATTTATACAATTTTTTGGACTCTTTTTAGGTAAGAGAATATAAACATTAGATATAAAACTGAATATTTAGGATAAGAAAATAAATGACAACAATTTACAAATTTGAATAAGCTGACAGACCTCATAACACGTTTATTAAGTAGCTGCCTGCCATGCCTCGGCACAGTGGATGTGAGAGTGTGCTTGGATTCCTACACTAGGAAGCCAGCAGTAGCTTAAATAAAGAGACTGCAAACCACATCAACCCACTGAAACTAAACCAAATGAGTTTACTTGTCATCCCAACAATGCCACTGGCCACTCTAATATTGCCTGACAGGAAGGAGGGAATTGTGATGGAAGTAGAGGTAGGAGTGGAAAGAGGCAGCAAATAAAACCAATCATGGTTAACATTTTTTATTGGGAAAATTTTACCAAAAATAGATGCCCTTGTGAACACAAGGCTAGGGCCCTTCTCAGGGCCTTGGCAGGAGTCTGATCAAGCAAGGGACCTTAAATCTTTGGCTTCCTTAGCTTCAAGATGAATCTGCTTGTGGCCTGTGCCTTTGCTTTTTTCTTTCCTAGAATGTTATGCTCCCATTTGGTTCTCTATTTAAATATCCCTCTTCAATGAGGCTTCTCTTGTCTATTCTAACTAAAGTAGGACACCCTGTAACTCTCTCTTGACTCTTTCTCTACCTTATTTTTCTTCATAGCATTTGTCAACCTAATATATTATCCATCTACTTATTTATTTACTTATTATTTGCTTCCCCTGCTAGAATGGCAGGACCATGACTGCAAGGCCATTGTTTTGCTCGCTAATGCATTCCCAGAGTCTAGAACAGATCTTGCTATATAGTAGATGTTCAATAAATGTCCAATGAAGGAATTAATGGATGCATTATCTCTCAAAATGTTTGTGAAAGCCAATGGGATTAAGGTATTTGAAAACGGTATGAGAACAGAAAGGTCTCATTGTTATAAAGACATTAATGATTTGATTTTGGCATCTCTAAAAGCCTATTTCCTTGCAGAAAGGATATTTAATTGGGAGATGCACAGGAAGGACTTTGGCAGTGCAAGGGGAGATTTGGCTGGGTTTTAATTATGAATTTGTTAAAATTGGCTTGTACTCTGTGAAGTGGTTTGAATGCCGTTCCCATGGTTTTACCTCACCATTGGGAAAAACTGGTGACATTTTAAATGGCAATAGATGTTGGAAAGACAAATGGCATATTAAAACCCACACACCAGTGTGCAATGCTGCCTCAAACCAATAACAACCTTTCTTAATAAAAACAATGTTTCATCTCTCACATAATAAAGGTTTCTTCCCTTGAATCCAAATGTGCATTGTCTCTTTCATGCAGACATGTGATTTTTTTCCCCTTTAGCAAATGTTGGAAAACTGCCTCCTTGTTGAAGCTGTACAATTTCTCAGTTCTCCCGGGATGGCTAGGCAGCTCATCACTCACAATGATAGCTCCATTCACAAACTGACATCATAAAAACATGAAGGAAGATAAAGAAAGTATTGTGCAAAGAACTTTAAGACAAGAGAAAAATAAACCCTTTGGATACTTCAGAATAGAATCCCAATGAGCAGTGAATGGCAATGTCTTGAAATGTCCCTGTTTTAAATTCCTCTTAATATGAGAACTCCAAATCACTGGGTGCAATCAACTCTTGCCAGTCTTCACATTAGCCAAACGCTGTGAATAACTCCTGAAAATTGAACAACTGATGGCTGTTCTGCTTCTGTTCCCACAGGCTGGAAATGAGGGGTGAAAGGATGGCCCTGAACCAAAATACGTGAAAGAATAAAAAAAGAAAAAAAGAAAAGATAAATCTGGGATGGCAGAATTTCTTAAGCCTAGAAAAGCTAGGTTAACCTTAATAAAAATTGACATTGGAAGAGCATCATTTATTTATTTAATTATTAAAAAAATTTTTTTTGTCAGGGGAAGAAGACACAACAGTTCCCAAATTATTTGTTAGTTTTGTGTCTCTACTGTGTGTTAGGGTAAGTATGTTAAGTGGTTGAGACTTGTATTTTATCAAAGTGTCTTCTATTTTGAGCCAACCAACTAGCAAATCAGCTGTAAGAGGTATGGATCAGCTGTCGAGACCCTGAGAGCTTTTGCTTAGGTGCCCAGAACAAAGAAGCCCTGGATTCAGGAAGGTGAAACAATCAACAACAGGGAGAGATGCCAAGCCCTGGCTTCCTCCAAAAAGTCATGATTTCTTCAAGTTTGCCTTGGTGGCACTCTGGGCTTTCATTCCAATCTCATCTCGTCTCTTCTCTTTTCTCTAATTTTGCCTTCTTTCCTCCCATCTCCATTTTTGAGGACTCATAGGGTCTCCGTAGGTAGGATTAATTTAGATCAGCATTGAACCAGGAAACATGGCGTGAAATAGAAGTCCATTCCCTCTGAACCAATATTTTCCTCTTCTGTTACCCGTGTTAAAACCATTACTGGTCTTCCTAAACCCTCCAGAAACTTTGGTGTCGTTTTCAAACTCCTTTTCCCCTCAGTCACTGGTTCTCTATTTTCTAAGTGTTTCTCAAATCTGCCCTATTTCTACCTCCTAATTGAAGCCTCCATTCCTCGTCTTCAAAAATGAAATTATTTTCTAATTATCTCTATCCTTTCTGTTCAATCCTTTAAAGTGCCCTCCGATCCAAACATTCTGCCAGAGTTACCATTAAAAATATGTATCTGTTGAAATACCTCTGCTGATTCATGTTACATCACTTAAACTTTAAACTCTTCAGCCAATATTCAATATTTTCCACAATTTGACCCTCACCTACTTTTCTGATTGCATTTTCTTCTTCACTCCAGTTTATACCCTCAGGAACCACACTCTCCAGCTACAGTTCTCAGTGTTATTCCTAAAATACTTCTGTGCTTTAAATATGCTCTTCTGACTAGAAAGGTCTTTTTCCCATTCCTGTCCATCAAAATCCTTTACACTACCACCTCTTTAGGCCTCTTTAGAGCCTTCCACTTCGCCCTTCAGAACAAAATCTTCCCTTTTCGGTTTCCCAGGGTACGTTTTATCTCTATTACAGTCCCACTTCTCTCTTTTTCTTTACAACAAAAGTCCTTAAACAGGTTGACTATACCCACTATTTCCAATGTCTCTCTACACATTTCCTTTTGAACCCCCTGAAATTAGACTTTCATCTCCATTGCTCCACCAAGACAACTCATATCTGGATCAAAAAAACCTCCATGTTGCTAATCCCATGGTCAATTCTCAGTCACCTTACTCAGCAAGGGTATTGCATTTGCCCGTCTTAAAATATTTTGTCTGTTTGCCTTCCAGGATACCACTCAGTCTACGTTTCTCCTTACCACTCCTTCTCAGTTCCCTTTGCTGGTTACCTATTATCTCCCAACTTCCAAACTTCGAGATATCCCCAGGTCCATTTTTCAAATCTTTGCCACCTACTCCCTGAGTGACTTCATCCAGTCAAACAACTTTGAATATCCACTTCACTTTGAGGGCTCTCAAAGTCAGAGATCTCAAGTATGATTTCCCGACTTCTTATCCAGCTACCTACTTGACATCTCCATTTAGATGTTTAATGTGCATCTCAAATTTAATATGTCCAAAACCCAAATCGTGATTCCCAACCCCAAGTGTGACCTAGACTTCTCCTCCTACAATTGTCTCTTCTCAACAAGAAGCAAACCAATCCTTCTAATTGCTCAGATAATCTGTTTAATGGTATCACCCTTGGTGACGCTTTTTATTTCACATCCCATATCAGATCCATCAGCAAGTCGTAAATGCTTTGGCTTCCTACTGAGTTCAGAGTCAGATCATGTCTCCTCGAAGCCACTGTTATTGTGAGTCTTAACTAGATTATGGCAGAAGCTTTTGAATTTCTCTCCTTCTGTATTAAACCCACATAACCTATACTCAACAGAGCAGCCAGAGTGATCTTCTCAAACCCCAAGTCAGATCATGTTCCTCCTTTGCTCCCACACTTCAGTGGCTTCTCTTTTCACTCAAAATAAAATTCCAAACCTTAACTTGGTCTATAATATCTTTCTGCCCTAGTTACATTTCTGATTTGACTTTTTCCCACCCTCTCCTATACTTCTGAGACCCCAGCTGTACTTGCTTTGTTTCCATTCTTCAAACATTCCATGCCTTCCCTTTACAAGGTCTTCATAGTAGTTTTCTTTGCCAGGAATGAGTGTATCTAGATTCCTGAATGATTTTCTCTCTTCTTTCCTTAACGTCTTTGCTCAAATATCATTTTCTCAGTGAGGCCTTCTCTGAGTACCCTGTACAAAATAGCTTATACTTCCCAACTAGCCCCCAACCCAACACTCCTTACCCTGATCGCCTTATATTTACTTTATCAACAGAACTTGCCAAACACCTGAAATGTTACATATTTTCTCATTTATGTCTTTTCTTTGTCTGTCTCTCCTCCATAGACAATTCTAGCTTCAATAGGGCAGGGACTTTTATCTGTTTGGTTCCCTATTATATTCCCAGTGCCTAGAACAGTGCAAAGCATATGGAAGGTGTTCAGTAGATAAGCATTGAATGAACCCTTTTCCATTATTAAATTCTTAACTCTCAGGCCAACTGGTGGGAATGTAATACATAGATACCCTACTTCTCAGCAAAGCACAGAGTTCCTGTTTTATTTTAGTGGAGTGATGAGGGTGATGGGGATGATGAAGCTGAGGTTAGGTTATCTTGGGAACCATTATGTGATTGTAAATTACCTTAAACTTAAGGTAATTACCTTAAACTCTGTGATTTACAGAGGAAATGAAGTCATTATAATCTCTTAGTCATCGCTAAAAAACAAGTAGAAGTGACACAATGTAAAAAGACGATTTGACTGGATGGAAACAGAGAATATTTTCCTGCTTTGAAAAAGCTTCAAATTTCTTTTTAAAGTTGTGCCTTCTCAAGCAAACGTGGACTCTCAAGTATATTTATTCAATCAAGAAGATTATTATTACATTGCTGTGCTTAGGAGTAGTGGCTTCCTGTGGCTTTACCATTTTCAGCAACTGATGACATTTACCATAGAGATTACACATGGATTACAATTCTGGAAAATACATTTTGAGTGTTGCTTTTGGTATCACAGTCTAAGAAAAAAAGTTAGAGTTTAATATTTTATAACTCACGGCAGGTTACACATTCAAGCTAAACATGTTTTAGTAGCAATTCTTCAAGCTACCAAAGGCCATTGCTACCAGAGAAAAATGAAATATTCTTTTGCTACTATGGCTGCAAGCAGAGTCTATTCTATATAAGCAGCACGATAAAGGAATCTGCTCTTTTATTCCCATAATATTTAGTTAAATGCAACTTTCCCTATGTGGTATCATGTTTGATAATATCTCTCCAATGTAAGTTTGCATAATCATCAGGCAATGCTGTAAATTTTAATCTACTCATGTATTCTTAGTTCCTAAGAATGATATTTCTGCAGCACTTGGTTATATACTGTATTACATGTAAAAATACAGATGGATTTAATAAGCTGGTTTATGTTTTCTCTTATGATAGCTTTCTTGAAAACTGTTATTTATGTCTTGTCACTAATTTAATTAAATTAACATTCAGAAATTATACAGCCAATTTGGCAGTACTTTAAGATAATGTAACAATTTATCTGGCATTGTTAATGTGATTTTAAACACTGACAGTGTCACCATTATTGAGCATTGACTGAATTCTTTGTTGTTCAGCACACTTACAATGTTTTACCTCTTTAATTTAGACAGCTCTTATTATAAACTTGTATACTGAACTGTCACTTAAGTAAAAGACTATTAAAACACAGATACTTACAGTTAATCTCAAAGAGTGTCCAAAACTGGATTAAATACAGATTCTTGATGCGAACAGCTTTTTTAACTGCCTGGCTACTTCTCTACCTCTTATCTACTTTGAAAACTATGAAGGGATAAGGAAAGTAAGCCCATCTGTGATGTGGTAGGAAAGAAAGAAAATGGCATAGTCCTTCTGCCATCATTGAAAGGTCTGGAAGTATTTATAGCTCTCCTTATAAAAAATGAGTGTATTCTATACCAGGCATATTAAGACAAGCTATTTTCCTTAACTTGAAACAATTCTTTCTTGTTTCTCCCATTCACTTGAGAAAATACTTTCAGTTAAGCATTTTGAATGCTGTATGGAGTATTAAACATATATGAGATAATTCAGTCTTATAAGTGGGCATAAATCTCATGTATAGATGGGAAAGTGAGTAGTGGTGGATGTAAGCCCAGTAAGAGAAGATCAAAACAAGTAAAAGAGGCACTTTAGGATGACTCAACGACTATGGAAAAGTTGGAAATATCTGCCTTTTTCTATCTGTACTTCAAAGAATCTCTGTTTCCTGCAATTACCTTTGCCTTTCTTTTAAGCCACATTCTCCTGCATTTAAACCACCAATAATTATAAATTTGAAAGTTAAGTCCTCAGGGGAAGAATGCATTCATCTCTTCTGGCACTCAGGCACAACCTAGAATGTCTTGTTAGTGAACTGGAGTCCCTTTGCCACAGAGATGAGAAGGCTATCTTTCCATGACTTAAAAATAGGTGACAAGTAGACTATCTGACATGACGTCAGCAAGGAGCCGCAATATAAACAGAGATGCCATGGGACACGATGGGATGAGGGTTTATTGTGTGTTGATGGATAAGACACAGATTAATAGGTATCTATGATTCCCATTTTTTTCTTTGGGATTATCACTAATTTTAACTATGATTAGATTATTTCTAAATTACACAGAATATGTATGAGATAAATACAATTTTCTTCAGATATAATTTTATAAACAAAGTTGCTCTTGCCAAAGAGTTTTTAATAATGTTTAAACAATAGTTATTCTAGAAGAATAAGACAAGGAATGCTTTTCATAAAGAAAAACATCCTTACAAGCAAATATGCAAAAAGTATATTTAAACATGCCTATATGAAAAAGAACCAAATTAAAGAACACATACAATGTGCTCAAATGTATCATTGAAACTTGTGTCTAAAAGTGGCACAAATTCAACAGTTTAAAGTATTTGGGAGCTCTTCAAAAAGAGATCCTCCCTCTAGTATGCAAGGCCAAGGTTTGATTTCCTCATGTTAAACGTTATAAGATATTTTCTGAAATGCATGAAATAAGGAGACAGGGACCGCCTAGGTGGAGATGCAGGAGGCAGGGCATTTTCCCTGTAAAATGAGGATAGTAATATTACATTTCTCCTAGAATTCTTGTGAAGATTAAATGATATCATGATGTACAGTGCTTAGCATGGTGCTTGTGCGTAAGAAGTACTCAATAAATGTTAGCTGTTGTTATAGTGCTATTACTGTTATTACTACAGCATACACAACATGCTGGAGTTCAGAGGCAGGAATAACCAACACAGGGAATACTTCAGAAGAGGTGACATTTGAGCCTTATCTAGAATATGAATATATAGTTGTCATATAAAGATGGAAAAGAGCTAAACCTGGAGACTTCTAATTACCAATAAGGTTGCTATCGTTAATCGACTTTGAAGCCACTTATCTTTTCTCTGCACAGTACCCAAAGTAACTAAATGGCAGATGTGGTACTAGGAAAATCTCAGGATTATCTCAGCATTTAAGGGCAAATCACTTAAAATACCTATGTTACCGAAATGGAGGAATTTCCTTCCTCTCTTGCCAAGGTCTGGTGAGGAAATGCTGTTTTTAGAACAAGTTTCTTCCAAAATTAAAAATGGCTTCCATGAGGATTTTCACTGCCAATATGAGACTGTATAAGCTGTTTCTGTTTCACCAAGGAGCCATGAAGAATTAAATCAATTGAAATCAGAGAGCAGGGAAAGCTGCTGGAACATTCCTGTCTCAGCAGCAAATAAGAAGCATCCTGTGGTGTTTTTTCCTCTGCAGTTTCTGGCCCAACACAGCAACACCTGGACAATTCCACAGCTACCAGCTGCATTAGCTTTTGTGACTGTTATGATAATTTAAACATACTCTGAAATATACACAAATTGGAGACACATACGTGGTGCATTTAGAAATAACGCCTGCAGTCCAAGTAAAGTTGTTTTCATGAATCCTGGAGTTGAATAGGCAGTCTATGCTTGGTCTTTCTGTCTGTCACAACAGGTGAATCAAACAAATGAATCAAATGTTAAATCTTCTCTCCAAAAATAATGAAGGAAGGAATGAAGCTTGCACCCCATCTTCCAGCCAGCGTGTTTGTGACATATAGAATTCTCTTAGGTGGTATGTTTTTATGCCTGTTTTAGTAACAAGAGAGTTTGTCTTTTTAAAGATGTTTGTTATTTGCAGAAATCCCTGCTCGCCACACCAGTAGGGGGTCCTATGAAATATTAGAAAATATGTGAAAACAGCATAAGTAAAAACAGAGAGAAATAAGAGATTCAGCACATTTATGGAGGCATCTATTGGCAGTGAATATTTCAGAATATCGGGATTAGGACTTCCAGGGGTTTAACTGTCATCTCCCTTTTCAAAAAATGTAGACATCACTGAGGTGTGGCAGTCTAGACCCTCTTGGAGCCTAGATCCTGCCTGGGTCAATCCAAACATGCTTATCAAGTAGAGCTGTGGATGAGAATCCACCAGCCAGTGGAGTGTGGAATGAGTTTTACTTCCGTAATCTTTGTGGGGGTGGGAAACCCCAAGTCCTTGAGTGTTCATCAAGCCATAAACTTGCCCTAATCTCCACTCCATTTTCCTAGTCAGAAGCAGACTTGCCTTCCTTCTTGGTTTACAGTCCAGTTCCCCAGGTGGGACTGACTCTCTCCTTTATCTGATTTCAGCAATCTTGGCCAGGCCCTGACCTCCTATCTAGGTCTGGCCCACCCTCTCCTGCTCAGATACTGGTATCTGTCTTTGCTTCTTCAGTCATAGGTGGACATCTTGACCCAATGATCCACTTGTCTGGAGGTTCCTAATGCTTTGCCTCATAAGTAGGCCAGCTCCATGTCCTTTGAATACACACCAGCTTAGACCAACCAGGAGTTCCCTATGTTCTTTTTAATACGGACTCCTGGCTGCTCCCTTTTTGAGTCATCCCTACAGTTGGGTTGCTTTACTAGCCTCAGTCTGGGCTGTTGGTGGCCAGCTTAGACCCCTTAGAGAGGGCTGATGAATTCATTCCCAAGCAGCCATGAGTGCTGCTGCTAGGGTTCCCAGTGGGTCCCTTCTCTGGAGAATTGCCTTTGGTCCAATGGGATTCTTGCCTGAGAGGTTACTCTCTACCATCCCAGCAGCCAGCAGTCAATGATACAAAAAGGGCAGCATCCTAGCCTTAAGGCGGGACCAACTCCGTGGTGCCATTTGTATTCCGGGGTGTGGGACAGACTAAAGTTTTTCTCCACTAGAGACAACAGACTTGCTTAGCTATTTTCCCTATCTGAGCCTTGTTTCTCTTGCTTCCTTTCTGATTGCATTTCCTTAATAAATGGCTTTCCCAAGAAACCCCATTTTAGGCTCTGCTTTTAAGGAAGCTGACTGATGACAGCTTTCCTTCCTCCTTGGCCCACTGCTGGGATTCCAGGATTGAGACCAAGTCATAAGTTAACCACCTCCCATGTCATGTCAGGTTATAAAATCATCTCAGTGTGGCATACCCTCTGCCGAGCCAACTGAGCCTATACTCATCCTGCTTCTTTTTCTCCCTCACCCCCACAGCCAGGGCCGAAGTTTTACTTCCTCTCTAGCCCCACCCCAAGCAAACCTTGCATGACACAAACTTTGTTGCATAAACCTCAAAGTACAATAGAGTTCTATCAGAAATCAAAATATATTTGAGTCTCAAAAGTCAGTATATCTTACCATGGGTATCACTGGATCCTGAATTAAAGAATTGAGATTCTGGAAAAGGTTATTGTGTACTCCCTTATTCTTTAGCTTGTTGGGAGCTGGATTTCCTTTTAGAATAGAGTGGTCCTTTAAAGACTTTAGACCACAAAACTATTCTAAGAAGTTTTACACACAATATGCATTAAGCCATCCACATGGCAAGGATGACCTCCCTACCATCTACCCGGAGCATGGAACAAAACAAATGAACTAAAGTGGAACATGAAATATCCAAAGAATAGTTGTTTTCCTTATTCCAAATCATCTGTATTATGTTCCTTAAAAATGCCTTCGAGGCAAATATATTTTGAGTAGAATGTACAATCAGCAAGTTTTCTATTATTTACAAATTGCTAAGTATATCCTGTCAAAACACTCACTAAAAATACTTCACATTCTCTCAATCATGCTAAGAAAAACACAATCACTCAAGGAAGAGTTTGCCTACAGAATATCACACCTTCTAAATAAAGTTTGAGGGGGACAGCAAGAGATACTCTGCTCCGCTTTCACCCCTTGCTGAAAATTAGCTTATCAGAGACCCGCAGAGCAGCTTTTTTAAAGTCTCATTAGCTCATGTTTTTATTAATGATTAGAAATATTGCTCTATTATCAGCCACTGGAAAAATTTAATGGATGCATGGCTAATTGCAGGCACAGGCTGTTCTTGATCTCTTTTTTTCTCTTTACTCTTTCGCTTACCCAATCTTCTTACCCTTTCCGTACAAATTGCCACTTTCACACCATAACTTTTCACTATTTACACTGAAAATAATCTTAACCTAATTAAAGTTCTTTCTAAAATACTATCCTTAAGCAAAATTGTAGGGTGAGTGAGCGAGCACAATATATGAGGTGAAGAGGCCCGTCTTGTCTTTCAGCTCCATTCTTTGCTTCCTGTGTGTCATCTGGTTGGCTTCTTAGTCTTTCCTACCGCCCTCATTTTGATCATCTGTAAAATGAAAGTGTGCAACCAGTGAGCCTGAGGGTATCTTTCAGCTCTAACACCACTGAATACTATAATTTCATCTCTGGGCCTCTCCTCCTCGTCATTTTAAATCCAGCTTTTCTTATATCAATGACATTTTTGGCCACTGCTCCTGGCCAAAGAACTACTCCCAAGACTTCTTTATTCTCCGGTTCATCTTTTCCATCCTAAGTGTCCAGAGTCCTATTCCTTCAGGGTCCTATTCTCTGCACAGAGAGCCTTGGCCACTCAATAAAGAACTAGAGCCCCATCCTATCACTAATTAGCTCTCTATATACAGCAAATGGCACACTTCCTGCTCCTCATGTGTGATATGGGACTAATTATCATATTCCATCAGTTTTGAAATGTTAGGAGTTAAAAGGATGAGAAAGACGAATGAGTGTGAAGTATTAAGTGTCATAGAAATATAGTGTATTATGATAAATGAACACATTAACATGGACTGCTGTGCAATCTCCTAGGTAACTCTTGTTCTTTTTAATAAAGCCTTCAGGAGACAAATTTCTTAATCAAAAACAATGACCCTGAAGGTCTTGTGAACACTCTACAGTCTGGTTGGGGAGATGGTTAGGCTAACAGAGGAGCTTTACAGCACCTCTCCAATCGTACTCCAATTTATAGTTTTGTGGGTAGACACAAAGGGGATTTACTTAGATTTATGCCTTTATGGTTCAGACTGCTCTATCTACACATAACAATATTGTGAAGCCTGCTCAATATGCGAGACCAGTGCATCAGGTGGACGTATCTTTATAGTTTGGACAGTATCCAGAAGCTGGGATGAAAAAGAAGGGGATTTAACTCTAATCCTGTAAGATTATGTTTTACAACGAATGGTGATCCTGAGGAATGGAATATTGTGAATTAAAAATCATCCCAGCTTAAGATGACATAATGCAGCCTTTGATACCTCTGAAAAACTGTCCAAAACTAAGACCCAAAGTATTTAATGGATCAGCCATAGACACAAAATCAGATTTCCCTTTTCCCAAATCATTATGGGGATATAGAAATGAAGGCATGTTTATAAAAATATTGAGACACTATCCAAGAGAATTTAGACTTGGAATTTAAGTTCTTGAAGCCTCAGTTTCTTCTATTGCAGAATTAAGATAACTGACCCACTTGGTTGTTTTGAGTGTTTAATGAGATAATGCATATTAAACGAGCTTATATAAACTTGACACAATGCAGGTGATTAGTCCAATTCACACATTTATTATTAGATTGCCTCTTTTTATTCTCTAAATTTTGGGCAATATATTTCCTCTGTGCAGTCCTATAACATTCAAATACGGTCTATGATTTTTGTGTTCAAGAATCACGGTACTATAATTAAAAAAAAAATCTCTTCCTCCCTTTCCCCCATACCCAACAGCTGGTGAATCTAAATTTATCCAGTTTTAAGATATTGAATGTTTTACACAGGAGGTTCTACAATGACTTTTCCCTGGTGTTAGATATTAGAACCCATGAAAGTCCAATCAATATCTACTGGCTATTTTGCACCGCAAACTCCATTTTCATTGACTGGTGGAATGAGAGTCCTTCTGGCTCAAAGACTGGGCTGTGTAAGAGGCAGAATAACCTCTGGAAAAATGGATTTAACTCTTCTTGGGGCCCTATCATTTGTTTGTTTTGTGATCATATGTAAGTTATTTCATTTCTCTGAGCTTCGTTATCTTCCACGGCAAAATAAAGATGGTAATGTTTGCTTTGCTTATTTCCCAAAACTACGAAATAGCTGCAAATAACTTTAAATAACACGTGAAGTTACAGAAATTTAAGAATGTATAAACTAACAGTTAGCAGTGTAATTGACATGGCCATATTTGGTTTCACTCAACTATAGTCATCTGATGCCACCTTCACGACTTTTGTAAGAGCTGAGGATCACCTGAGCTATTCTTTGCATAATATTTTAATCAACTCTATTTTCTTCCCAAAATTAATCTATTTTTAAAAAGAAACTTTATGTCACTGTTGTAAATGAAAAACAAATGTCACTTTGAAAAATAGAAGATAACTTTAAAAATGAATTCAATCAAAAAAATAATGCCGTTAAATTCTAGGTTGATGCTTCTGCCTGCTGTGTCTGTGACCTACTCTCTTTGGTAAAATCAGAGACTAGTAGATGTTACAGAGGGGTTAAAAATTACACTATTTTTACACCAAAGTTTTCCAGTAGATGTAAATAAGTATTGAAAGATATTTAAAAAGAGAGTAACTTTGTCACTGTATCATTCTCTGACCACCTCGCTTACTACCTTTAGAACATGTGCCCCATTTGGTGGGAAATCAGTGCTGCAAGAAATGTAATAGGCTGGGAGTCTATGTTCTGCCCCAGACCCTGGCATGTCACTAATGTCCATGAACCTTAGTTTCCTAATTTCAAATAGGGGTGTTGAGATATAGTATTCCTAAGGTCTCTTAGCCCTAAAATACTTCACAGAGTATTTCATTGATAGATGCAGAGTAGATAGCACTTCATTTAGTAAATACCTGAGAATATCTAGATTCTCATTTCTAGAAGAATGGTCTTGCGCGTCACAATGTTCTAACTTTATAAAAAGGTCATTCTGAACTTCTATTGACATCACCAATTCAAGAGATGGTTAAGCTTCTGGGGAAATCAGGAAATTTACTTTAATACTGCCTGTAATGGAAAATTACTTGCAATAGATGTGAAATTATCAGATATTCATGAATTATATGCTACCCTGACCTCTCCTGCTAAAGTGTGACAGAAATGTCTTGATTGCTAGTGTGCTTTTACAAAAGAAAAGAAAAAAGCATAAATTACCTCACTTCCAACATGCTTTTTGCAAACACACCTGAATAAATACAGCACTAGATGAATTTCAGAGACCATTAGTCTTGTAATAGATGGGTTCACAAAGATTTAATGGTGACTTGAAAATCAGACCTTGATAATGTCCTTAGCTCTGGAAAGCAGATCATTTAAGTTGATGGGCGACGCTGACCTGTTCTTCCCGTTGCAGATTTTACATTTTAGCTTTTTTGAGACTATCATTAGTCACGTGTGCACACACGCATCTTATACGTTAGTACATGGTAGGCAAAGCTTATCTGAGCTCCTCTTAATTTGTGGTAAGGTGCAGCTTTTCTTAATGCCTTATTTTATGAAATATATGCTCTTATGAAGCTGATGACTATATATTCCATCCAATTTTCCCAACGATTATCATAATAAAGCCAGGACCGTGCATCAAAAGCTTCACATTTAAGGACCAGCTTTAGAGGCTCGCTCAGGTGAACTGCTCGCTGATTAAAGTGAGGTATTCCTCCCTCAGATCTTCCCTGGTCTTCAGTCAGGCACACCAATGTTTGTCAGTGCAGCTCCATCATGTTGCTAGCTACCCATCCCAACTCCAAGATTCTTCATCTCCTTGCCCCATGCCAATGCCTACTAATACCTGGCTTACCTCTCCTTTGGAATTGTGGTTCCTACCCTGGAAAACTTGGGTCTCTTAATGATGCCACCTGGACTTACCTTTACTATTCGCTACTCAATAATTCTTCTGGATTTCCCCTAAGCTCTACTCATCTATTTTCATTTTCTGATCAAAAACATACCTCACTAGGGAGTTTGCACAATCAGCCACCTGCTTTAAGCCCCCAGCCAACTCACTGTGTCTCCAAATGCCAGTCTTCCAGCCCCTAGGTATGGGCTGTAACCTTGTATTGCCTAATAGAAAGAACGTCTCAGCTGTGAAGGGAAAAAAATAAGAAAAGGGATACAATTTGATTCCTTTAAATTAAAACTGATTATTTTTTGATCAAAAAGAATTCTTAGAGTTAAGTCATCAATATGAATCTAAAGTAGCTATGGTTTCTTTTATGGAGGATAAATTAAATGAAAAGCCTCAAGGACAAACATCAATAACAGCTTAAATAAATAGAATGTGCTGGACTGAAATGTCACTCCATTTCTATTTCAGCCTTCTGTGGGAATGCTTCTGCCAATATGTGGTTTTGACTTTGCAAGGCAAACACAGGAGAAGCTGTTTTTCGTCTTCTTGATCTTCAACTGGTAATCAGTATAACCTATCACCACTGAATTGGTTAAGCCTGATTATTGTTTCACGTATGCCTTCAAACCAGGCTCACTCATCCTTGCTTTGCAAGGTCAATACTCAATAAAAGTAAATGCAAGGTACCAAAGCATCTTTGATGCAAGATGTATAGGTTCTCTCTCTCTCTCTCGTTGTCTCCCTCTCTCTGTCTCTCTCTCCTGTGTTTAGGTGCTCTGAATAACCAGCTTTGACGTCAATAATCCTTCCCTAGAGTCAGTTTACACAATCCATAGAGGCACATAGCATAGCACTTGGCACAAAATCGAATTCTGTAATGAGAGATATGATTAGTTTGGGGCTTCCCCTACTGACGGATCTGAGCTTCTCATCTCTTGGCTCAACCCTGCTTCAGGTTCTAAGGAATTTAGAATAAGTCATAAAAAACATAGCTCAGATACCCAGAGCATTCTCTGACAGAGCCAGGAAGAGGCTCTTAAAGATGAGGCCAGGCCAGCGACCCTCCATTACCATCGTCAAATTGGACTGTGCACTTGGGTTCTACATCAATAAAGTCAATTTCTTGTTTCTCTCTTGACTATATTCTAAATGATCCTTTTTTTTTGGAGTTCACCTTTGTTCAGTCCTTGGGAATAATTGGACTGAAGTCGAAAAAAGGGACAGCTGGAACTTACTAGCTATGGGACTGTGGGCAAGTCAATTAATCTACGAGTCTCTGTTTCTCTTCATTTTAGAGGGCTATCAGTAACTTATTACATGATTTTGGGTAAGATAACTCATTTATGCTCAGTTTTCTCATTTCTAAAATGAAAGAGTTAGACTTGTTACTAGACCATCTCTGAAATTCCATGTAGCTCTAATATTTTTATTTGTTGCCTGATAGTTTTTTAAAAATCTGTGACAAAATCTTGTCAACCAATTATATAGTATTTTCCCCCTTGTGATACTGGAGGTTTAATGAAAAGAATCCATGGTACATATATTATTCTGCATTAGATTTTCTGGCTTTTGTCTATACTTCAATCTTTAAAGACTTTTTTTTTTGCTCCTAAAATACGTGAAAATAAGATTCACAAGTGAACAAAATTCACTTCATGATGCAACACTTAATTTTCTGTGTTCATCAATTCATAGATTGCGTGTGACAACAAAATACTGTTTATGCTGGCATTTGACATAGAGATTGAAACAGTATATTGAACTAGTATAAACAATAAATTTAGAATAGCAGATTCTTTGCAAAAGAGAAAAAAATACCTCGTTTCTCAAGAGGTCATTTCTTTCAAGAGAAGAAAGATTATATTGAATTATGTTATTTATTGTTGCTGCATAAAAAAACAGTCAAAATATAGTGTCTTAAAACAAGATATTTTTTCTATTTTCCATGATTCTTTGGACTGATAATGTGGGCAATTCTTTTTTGGTCTAATCTGGAGTCACTCATGTCAGGCTGCATCATCTGCAACTGATCCTAACTCAATTGGGGATGACTTTATTCATATCTGGTAATTCAAGCTGGCTATCCCTGTCACTTCCAGATGGCATTTCAGCTCCACAGCATAGTAGTTCAAGGTTCCAAGAGGGTGAGAGTGGAAGCTGCAAAGCCTCTTATGCCCTAAGGAGAGTTTGCAGTGTCACTTCTGCCACATTCTAATGGTCAAAGCAAGTCATGAGGCCATCCCAAACATAAGAAAGTGAAGAAATAGACTCTAGCTCTTGATGGCAGGAGTAGCAAAGTCACTTTGCAAAAGGGTGTAGACACAGATAAGAGAGACTTATTATCATAATCTGCCATGCCAATATACTGTTTCTATAATGACAATTTAAAGAAAACTTTTATCCTCATGGTCTTACCATGATTTTAAATACTATGTTAAATGAAAAAGAGTTCTTACAATTAGATAACTCCAAAATTTTCAGGGAATGCTATGGAGAATTTTTGAAAGATGACTACTTTCCAGATGTTGAGGATTCTTAGTCAAAAATTCAACTGTTTAAAGATAAATTTATGGTCTATGGAAAATTATTAGTGGTTCTTTTGAATTTGAAATGGAATTTCCTTACCAAAACCCTTTTTTTTTCTTTCAAGAAAGTCATTGGCTACATAATTCTTAAGATATCTTATTTAAAGCAATCTATTTTTAAAAAAGAGAACCAAATCTTTAATAGATTCTTTTAAGTTGGATTTTTTTTTGGTTTTTTGGGGTTCTTTTGGTGAGTAAAGTTGTCCCTGAGCTGACATCCATGCCAATCTTCCTCTATTTTGTACGTGGGATGCTACCACAGCTTGGCTCGATGAGCAGCATGTAGGTCCTCATCTGGGATTCAAACCTGCAAACCCTGGGCTGCCAAAGCAAAAGCACGCAAACTTAACCACTATACCACTGAACTGGCCCTTAGAAGATTTTAGTAAACATGAAAAAGTCAAAAGCTACAGAAAGGATAATATGGCAAATTTTCGGTTTATAAATGGAAATTCTGGGCACTTTGCCAATCTGAGCTCAGAACTTCGTCATTGAAGAAGTCAGAAGCCATTGAAGTATCAGTAATGTGTGTGCTAAACCAAGGGGAAAACCAGAACAGAAACGCATAGTGTAAGTCTATAGGATGAATACAAATGCTCCTGTACCTGTCAGATTGTACCACTCTTACTTCATTGGCTCATTACCCCTGCCTTTGTCACAGTATCGTCTGGAGTCTACCAGAGGTCTCACGTGATCTCTCATACAGGGCTCTCATTTCCTCCAAGACAGTCCTCTTGCTCCTCTAGTGCCTGAGGGCTACTGGAGTGTGGTGCCTCAGTACTGCTTCTAACCTCTCCAAGACAGTGCTCACTCTGATCTGATCCTCCTAATCCTGCCGCAGTCAAAATGCCAACATGTTACCAGACTTCCCTTTGTCTTCATGGTGCTGGCACCATGTGAAAGCTGGAGGAAGGCTGATTTCCCCCACTTTGTGCCACAGTTTTTCACCTGGGTCTCTAAGCCCTACTGCTTATACTCCTATATCTCACAAAGCACTTCATAGATTTGCTAAGTCTTTGCAACCTCTGACTGCATTAATTCTCTCCAAAGGGTTTATACTTAATCCATGAGGATGGCATAGGGTGATTGTATTAGGGTTCTTCAGAGAAATGAAGTCAATAGGATAAATGAAGATATATTTTAGAAGAGATTTGTTATAGGTATTGGTTCACGTGGTTGTGGAAGCCAAGAAGTCCCACAATCTGCCATCCCCAAACTGGAGAACCAGGAAAGCCGATGTTGTAATTCAGTCCGAAGGCCTGACAACCAAGGGAGCTGTTTGAGTAAATTCCAGAGTTCAAAGGCCCAAGAACTAGGAACTCCAACATCCGAGGACAGGAGATAGACGTTCCAGCTGAAGAGGAGAGAGAGCGAGACAATTCACCCCTTCTTTACCTTTTTGTTCTCTTGGGGCCCACAATGGATTGCATGATGCCTGCCCACATTGCTGAGGGTGTATCTTTTTACTCAGTCTACTGAATCAAATGCTAATCTCTTCCAGAAACACCTCTACAGAAATATCGAGAAATAATGTCTTACCAGCTATCTGAGCATCCAATAGCCCCGTCAAGTTGACACATAAAATTAAGCATCACAGTGATGAAACCAGGCTATTGTTCCCATTGACTGTTCTTCTTTTTATCCAAGCAAGCTCTCAAGGACACTCCCTAAGACCCAGGTCACTTTCCCCACTGCAAATAAGCAGGTACAATTCACCATAAGAAAATAGACTCTGGGGAAAGATGATGATCTCTAGACTTCACTAGCTCATGAGACATGCCCGGATGTGTCTGAAGGTCAGCTAGACCTCCAGGCATATGACACAGTGAAATATGTCAGCATTAATACTTGATTTTCAGGGTTTCCCAGACAGGAAAGTCAAATCCTAGAATATCTAGTTTAAATCCATGAGAACAGTAATCCTACATCATCCCTTAATATTATGGAACTTCTTTTGAGTAAACTTTTTAAAAGTACCTTGGGGAACAGCATAGTATGATGAAAGGAGCTTGGGGTCAGCCAGATCTTAGTAGACCAGCACTCTCTCCAATTGGCATCAAGTTTTAAGTCTTATTTTCCACATCTGGACAATGAGGTTGATGAAATTTGATGTAGAATTATTTAAGGATTGAAGAAGATAGTTTGTGTAAAGCATGGAGCGCACCATCTAATAGGAAGTAATAGGCTTTTGATACGAAGAAGCTAGCATTGTTTTTGCAACCTAGGAAACTAGGGCCTGAGAGAAATAATTCCCTTGTTAACTGTATGTATATTGAAACTATAATTTCTATATGTCATGATATTATATGGAAATGTTAATTTGGGTATTATTTTAATTCTTATTTGTTATTGTTATTAGAGGGAGTGATGGAGGATAAGAAGTATGAAAATAGTATATGATATCCCTCCTGTGAAAAGACTTTAAATGTAGACAATATTACTTTTTCTACTTTGAGAAACACATGAGCCATTAGAATTCATTTGGCAGACATTTATCAAACACTAAGTAGGGAGGACACAGTGCAGAGTGCCGAGCATAGAGGGGAGAAGTAGCCACAAAAAATCCCTACCCTCTTGGAAGGGGCGGAAACAATAAACAAATGGGACCCTGCACAGAGGAGGCTGAGATAGGAGCATCTGGTCAAAGAAACAACTTAAATGGGGAGATGGCAGAGGCCTCTCTAAGGAAGTGATGTCTAAACTGGGGCCTGAAGAATGAGAAGGATCTAGCAATGTAAAGACTGGGAGTACCAGGCTGGGGGAAGAACCGATGCAAAATCCCAGGAGGAGGAGCCGGGCATGTTTGCATAGCCAGGCTGAGAGAGAGGGAGGAGAGAGGTGGGAGTGAGGCTGGAGAAGCAGGAAGCAGCCAGGTAAGAACCATGGGGGCTTGTGCCTTGGACCTTGGAGAAAGCATTGCTTCTTTCCTTCACAGTTGTGTCATTGAGAGGCTGGCTACTATTACAAGGATTCAAAGGCATGGAATTCTTATTTTATTCATATTTGAATTTGTTCATTCATATTTTTTATATATTTAACAAATTATATATTATCCACTATATTACCAACTGCTATTCCCCATCCAAAGACTGGAGCCACTGTCCATTATTTCATCAGCCTGCTTGATTTTCGAAGACCGATTAGCTGTCATCTCTCCCAGCTGTAGCCAGTGTTTTCAGGACCTGTCTTTGCTTGCAAAAATAAGAAATATTTTATTTTGAGAAAGAGGAGACAGAACGGTTTTCCCTGGAAAACACACAGAGCTTTTGCTGCTCAGACTGAGGGTGCTTTCCCAGACTTCAGTTGACTTCTTGGCCTGTGTGAAAACCAGAGATTCCATCTTCTTTTCTTTTCTTCTTCTATTTTCCGATTCCCAGGCTTTTTTTTTTTTTTTTTTTTTCCTGGTAATCTTTATCCTCAAGCTTAGATGGTGGGTATGATGTGATCATTCCAGTTTTTCTTTTTTGAAGCACAAAGAAGTTTTCACGTAATTCACTGCTAATCACAAGGATTGACAAACATGGGAGCTAGGGAGGAGGTGGAGGAAAGAACTTTAAAAATTGAGCTGTTTTTCTCTTTGGGGATCTATGATCTCCAGCCGCTTTTGTACTTCTGAGGTTCTGAGATGATTCAGGGGACTGTGTCCTTAGATTTTTTTCCTGAAATCAGACCTTGCCGTTCTCCCTTCCTGCTTCGGTAAATCGCCATAATCTGCCTTTTCTAATAGTACATGGGCCTATGGAGAAAGCCTGGACTTCAGGAACCAAAGGCTCTGTGTTCTAACCCAGCTTCACTTCAATGTTCCAGTCTGAAGTGTACTGTTTGTAACCATTTGAGACTATTTTCTCATTAGGAAAGTGAAAATAGTCATCCCTACTCCTTCACAGAGTGTGAGTGGAGAATATATTAAATATACATATATGAATGTGTGCGTATATATGTTAAAAAAAACATATCACATCAGGAGGCTTTACATAAAAGGCCTGAAACACACCATATTTTACAAATTAAGGAGAAAAATAATTATTTAAAGATTCTAATATTACTTATAATCTCATAATCAGTCAATAATTAGATATATGATCAATTTTGTTTGGTGGATAGAAAAGAATTATCAGGGGCTGGCCGGGTGGTGCAGCAGTTAAGTTCGCACATTCTGCTTCTCGGTGGCCTGGGGTTCACCGGTTCGGATCCCCGGTGAGAAGATGGCAATGCTTGGCAAACGCCATGCTGTGGTAGGCGTCCCAAGTATAAAGTAGAGGAAGATGGGCATGGCTGTTAGCTCAGGGCCAGTCTTCCTCAGAAAAATGAGGAGGATTGGCAGTAGTTAGCTCAGGGCTAATCTTCCTCAAAAAAAAAAAGAAGAAGAAAAGAATTATCAATAGATACTATGGTTCCCTTTTATACTATTAAAATCTGGGAGGATAACAGAAACTATACGGAAGTAGGTATTATAAAAAATAAGGATGTATTAGTAATTATATTTAAAAAATAAATTCTAGGATCTTTTCAACCATAATAAGAACAATTGAAAATATTCCCACTGTTATCACATTATTTGCAAGTGGCAGATTTAGGGCAGAAACCATATCTTCCTTTGATAATTCTAGAGAATAATTTCTGTCTAATGTCATTTTAGTTCTATCACATTTGTGACTGTTCTTCCTTCAGTAGATTTTCTCATCAGGAAATTGCTAATGTTATCAGACTTCTTTAGTTGAATAAAAAAACAATTACTGTTATGATTGGGAAAGTTATTAATGCCATACATGACCTGCCTGAGGGGTAGGAAATTGAAAATAAGTTGTTTACTTTTATATCCTGTTAGCAAAGGAGTTTGAATGGCATGCTATTAATTTCCTGAAATAGAAAATGTCTAATACAATCAATTGTAACCAGCCTTTCCTACAATAGACTTATCCCCTCCCATCTGTTTTAGATTACAAAATTGCACAAAAATTGCTATAAAAAGCCAACCTACAGTGTCTCCTTTTCGTCATCTGAAGTGTTCAAATCCAGGAATTGTGTAAAACTGGAATCTGATGGTAGGAAGAAAAGGTAAAGTGAAGAAGTTGGGTGAAAATCAGTCAAACTGGCTGATGAGATTTTCCTGGTGACTGACAGGGCAAACACAGCATTGGACAAGTCATTAAGGTGTCAGTGTAGCCTACTGGAATATTTGGGAGTTACCATGGTCTCACCCTGATTATCTTTCCTCTCCCTCAAGAATTAAAGACAGGGAGCCTGGCTTATGCTAATCCTTTTCATTGATCTCAAGGCATTATGGAAATCAAAAGAAGTTTTACCTCACTAACTGCTCAAGATTAGAGAACCTACTAAAGTAAAAGTGTGGATATAAGCAAACTTTACCCAGAGACCTCAGAAAGGTGAGTGTAGTTGGACTGGAAAGTACAGACCAGCACAGCATAGGAGGAGCTGTTAGTCGTGAACATGCTGTGCAATTTGAGGCATACATACCCGGCCTGGGATAGCCTTTTTTCTACTGTTTCTTCATGTGTCACTCCAAGGATCACCTCTTCTATGAAGCTTTTCCAAATAAGGTCTCCTATCTCCCCCAAAAGCCTAGGCTTCTCATACTCCAGTCCCATTGTATATAACTCAATAATAGCACTAACCACACTTTAATATGATCAGCTCATTTATCTCACAGGGCAGTTTTGTCCCCCAGGGGACACTAGGCAGTGTCTGGAGATATTTTCGGTTGAGATCTAAGGAGAAGGCTACTTGCTACTGGTATCTAGTGGGTAGGGGCCAGGGATACTGCTAAGCATCCTACAATGTACAGGACAGCACCCCCCACCCCCAACAAAGAATCATCCTACTCAAAAGGCAATAGTACTGAGGTTGAACAACTCCATAATAGCTCATTTTTAAACTCTCACTAAATATCAGAACCTATGTTAGGTTCAGAACAGAAAGAGAAGTAGCAAGATAACAGGACCCAGTTATTTGTTTATATGGCCATCTCCCTCTACATGTTAAAATGATGATATTCTTCAAGCAGAAACCATTCTCGTGACTCTCTCCTACAAACAGCCTCTTGTTCCAGTGAGCGGCACAGCTGTTCATTCACTCTCTTCCTCAAGCCTGGGAATCACCATGGTGTCCTCTCACCTCCCCATTTCTGGTTCATTACCAAGTCCTGCCGATTTTGCCTGCCCTCTCCACATCCCACCGCACCCCACCTACAAGACATAGATTGAAATTTTCCTCTGACTTTTAGTTGCTTTTAGGATAAAGCTAAATTCTTCCCAGATGCTTCATGGTCTTCTGTTCTTCGTCTGCTACCCCACGAGCCTCATCCCACACCATGCTTCTCTCCACCCCTTGCTTTCTGCCTGCAACACGTAAGCCTCCTTTCAGGTTCTTGGGCTGGCTTTTCCCATTGCTGGGTCTTCCTACACACTATTGCCTCTGTCAGAGCTGTGTTTCTTTCCCTTTTTTGCCTGGTTAAATCCCACTCATGACACCTACCTCTTCAATTATTTCTTCCTCAGAGATGCTTCCTCTGGTCACACACTGGGTCTGTGTCTCCCCCTAGTCCCTCGTAACTCCTTTCTTTATAGCATTTGTCACTGTACTTATGCCTTAATTTGTGTGATTACACTTACTTTTGCTCACCATTAATATCTAGCAATTCTAAAGGGCCTGGCACATCTTCAGAATTTATTAAACATTTGCTGAATGAACGCATAAATAAAAGAAGAAAGGAATTTGGAATCTGAGGTCATGTTACAGATACCAGTTGGCAAAACCAGTGTTTGATGTTATTCGCAGTTTAACTGTGGTCATTGCTCCAATTCTTCAAACAACAATTAAGAAATACAAAAGGTTAGTGACACACCACAGGTCTTATCATCATCATATAACTTCTTAACTTGGTTTTGATAGGGAATGATCCTGTTTTTTAAGTTTAATTGGTAATTCACATGCAGAAGTTTCTGGAGAACTTTTTCATAAAAAGATACGGGTTTGGATTCCACTAGAGAGAAGCAGAGTTGTTTCTCATTCCTCATGTTAAGGAAAATGTGTAATAATTTACCTGTATTACTCTTAAATACATATTAGTCAACACCTCTGAAATATTCTACAAAGTCACCTCTTCCTTAATCAAAATCCCCTTTAAATATGAACCTTCTTAGAGTACCTTCTCCATAAGATGGTAAAAGTTAAGTAATTTTTATTTATTGTATTTTGCTATGGTTGTCTGTTATTTTGCGGGTAATCTATTAATCCCCAGAGCAATCAATGGGCAATATTGCCTGTAATCAATCAGTACTGTCATCCCCCCCGCTAAAAAATAAAACATAAGCTTGTCCTTTAGTTTTAATTTCTTGGTACTTTCATTTGCCTGATTATGGGAAATTACAAAGTTGTAGGCAGTCATTGTCTGCATCAACATTTTTTCCTGAGGACAGAAGAACAAGAACATCTCGTGTCTTATTACTTATCACAGTTCCAAATTATCACTTAATTGAAATAACAAAGGAATCTAAGACTCAAAAACAACTTCCTAATCAAAAGAGAAGTAGAGAAATTGGGAGGAGAGTAATTTCTGTCTTTTAATGTATCTATTGGAACCTTAGGAGTTGATCAGCCTTTCCAGTGTCACAAATGCACACTGATGATCATGGCAAAATCTGTCTTAAGATATGAGACGAAGTAATTCTAAAGGATCATTTTATGCCCTAAAATTCCCTAATGGTAATAAATAAGATTTTCCTGTAACCTTTTTCTTTTCATGGTGACATTCCAATGAAAGAACAGCTTCATACATTTGCCACCACTTCTACCTTATTCGGAAGCTGTTGAAAAGTAATTACCACACTGCCATCCATCTGTCCCTAGTGTTTTGTGGTGTCTCCTCGGGGGCTGTGGGTGTAGGCAGAGAGGTGCCAAAAAAGGAGGGAATGCTAACAGCCAAGCAGGCAAGACTTCTCTCCCAGCCTTACCTCAACCAAAGCAGCTCCTTGGGTTGTGGTTGAAAAAAATGCTAGGAAACAAAAATTGTTAAACTACTGTTTTGAAAAAGAAAGAATGCAAAAAAATTTAATTATAATCATGTAAGTATTAAGACTTTATTGTTTAATTAATATAAGTCTTTCACTTGTGTAAAGGGGTCCAAGCTTTAGCTTAAGCTGTATTACTATTAGGATTGAAAGTTCTATAGTGTGTCTGTTGGACTGATAAACCATGCCTGCTAAGGGTCAACTTGAATGAGAGTTTGACGACATGCTTCAAGAGAAAAGAAAAGAATCAGGCAGAAAAGCCTATGCTAGAAAAAAACACTCCCTGATACAACACGATGTTTGTCTGTTTGTCTGAGGGTTTGGTAAGGAATGGGACTACTAAATGCAACTTCAAAAGTCATTCCGATAAAAGAAAGTGAGACATGGAGTGCAATGCTTTCAAACCCCTTTAATAGCGTGTTTAACAGAGTTTACATAAGAAGAAGAAATAAATGCAATTATTCATTTTGATAGAAGCCCAAGCAACTCTAGGAACTTGAATGGCCCAGAAGTGATGGAGGTGAGAAGCAGGTGCCAGTGAACATGACAGACCAAGCAGAAGCACCACAGGCACCTGGTGGAAGTACCTGACAAGGGCAACACTAGTCTGTGGATGCAGCAACCTATGAATGATTCTGCAGTTCTCACAAAAGAGGACCAAGACAAGAAAGGAGGAAAAGTGCTGTGCTTGGCAAATACAGCTGGATAGCCTGGTGCGTGTGCACGTGTAAGAACTTTCTAAGGAGGTGATGTCATGCACATGCAAATGGGGAGCAAGAGCTGTTGGAACATGATGATTACTCTGAATGCTATTCCATTTGCACCTACAAGCTGATGAGCCTGGAGGAAACACTGGGAACACTTAGGACTCATGAAATTCATAAATTAATTCTTGATTCATACTGATCTTTTAATCTTCACATTCTTCAGTCACTTTCATTAGCTGTCACTGCTGAGTTAGTCTCTCTTGAAATATCTCAGATGTGGATATTAATGTATTCTTTGCAAATTGTGCTTATTCTTCAATGGAAGTGACTCTTATCTTTGATAACTTAATGAGGACTTTTATTCCAAAGATCAATCACATGCATCAGATTCCATAAGCCATGGGTCTTCCTTACCTGGAATTTAGATGAGAATCCTTAGCTTACAGTAACTTAAACTTTATCTTGGGGGATAAAAACAACTGATAGACTAGCCGTATGTTTGAGGAACAATGCAAAATCTTTCCAAATATAAAGTGTTTAGAGTAGGATAATGACAAATATTTCACTTTGCTTTTATTGAGCCCGTTTTTATTCTATTTAAAGGACTTTTGTCATGGAGTCATAGAGCTGGAAACATACCTCCATATGTCATATAGTCTGTCCTCCTGCTTTCATACAGATGGTGGTCTGGCATACTTTAGTATATCTTCAGGAATCTCTTCTCTCTTTGCTCATGCCAGTGTGAATATAAAAATTCCTATGCATAGAGTGAAAATAGAGCCTCCTATTCCCTATATTGCTTTTAGATCCTAGGAGTCTTTCTGGCATGCCATTACTATTCTGTTTTGCCTTCCCACTGACTAGAATGGACACTCCAAGCTAAGTAGGGAGTGAGACAGGCCAGACCACGAGGGACAAGGCAATGGAAACAAGGCATGGCTACCAAGATGAGATAGACTCGCCAAGTCTATCCCTACAGAGAATTAGTGGTTTTGTAAAGGAAACAAGGTACATGCACAAATAAGAATAATATAAGTAAAAGGCAGATTGTGGTAAATTTGTGTGGTAGGCAGAATAATGCCCCTCCCCTTGACTTCCCCAAGAATTCCCATGTCCTGATCCTTAGAATCTGTGATTGAGTTAAAGACCTTGACCTGGGAAGATTATCCTGGATTATCCAGGTGGACGCAATCTAATCATGCAGGTCTAAAACTGGAGAGCTTTTCCTGGATGTGGTAAGAAGGAAGAAGGGCCAAAGTCAGAGTGAGATGGGCCAGTGGAAGAACATTAAGAGAGACGCAGCATTGCAGTCAGGCTTTGAAGTTGGGGGAAAGGTCCATGAGCCAAGGAAAGTGGGCAGCCACTCGAAACTGGCAAAGGCAGGGAAATGGATTCTCCCTGGAGCCTCCAGAAGGGAACACCTCTGCTGACACCTTGAATTTAGCCCAGTGAGATGTGTGCAGACTTCTACCCTACGGAGCTGTAAGATAACAAAATTGAGCTGTTTTAAGCCACAAAGTTTCTGGTCATTTGTTACAGCAGCAATAGAAAACTAATGTGGTTGGGTCTCCCTTCTTCTGCCCTTGACTGCCTATGTTCTAGTCGCAAAATAACATCCAGAGTGAACCTATTAAAATAAAAAACAAGTCGTGTCTCTTTTCCACTCAGAATTACCCAGTAGCATCCCATCTCAGTTGGAGTAAAACCAAAAAGCTGCATAATGGCCTCCTAGGCCCTAGACCATCTGTCCCTTCTTTTCTTCTGACCTTATCTCCTACTCCTCTCACTCTTCTCCAGTCATACTGAGCATCTTGCTCTTCCTGGAACTCATCTTGCCCTGAGACTTTGTGATTGGTGTCTCCATCACTGAAACTCTCTTTCATCAGGTAGCTACCTGACTCACTTCTGTATGTTTTTTAGGTCTTTGTTCCACTGACACCAACTAAGTGAATCTTCCATGACCACAAATAAATTGGAATTGAAACCCCTCATTTCCAACCCCAGCACTGTGTATTCAATTTTCTTGCTTTATTTTTTTCACAATACTTTTACATATTACACAATAACATTTTTTTAAAATTTTACTTATTTATGTTGTTCATTAGCTTCCTGCCTCCATTAGAATGCAAAACCCATTAGGTCATGCAGTTTTTTCTATTTTATTTATTGCTGACTCTCCAGTACCTAGAATGTTGCCTTGCACATAGTTGGTACTTAATATGTACTTATTGAATAAATCAATGAAAACTATGTTAGAATTAAAACAAGGAATAACCTTGGATGTTTATTCTCTTCTTGATAATAACATTACATACATAATATATACATTATAAACATCATAATAACATTCATATTCGATGTCACTCAGGTATAAGTTTTTTAAAAACAGCATGTGGATCTCTATACAAACCAGGAATTGTATCTTGGGTTACTTGGACTCACAATTAATCCTCCTCTAATTCAAGATCTCTCATTTCTTCCAGCTTATTTCCCCACAATTTAGCATCAGGACGATGTATGAGTATCTGAGATTGTGAAATTTGCCTTGGCACCCTGTTTGTGTCACTCATTTGGTCTTGTCTAATTGGGATATACTTAGCAGTCATGTGTCATCTTTCCAAAGCCTCTTCTAAATTCAAGTGTGTTGGACACATCGGCTGTAGCTCATTTCTCTATTACTCACAATTAGCACAGTCATCTGGAATGTAGTTTGTTAGCACACACAGAAAAAGTGTTTTTCGATCAAATTTCTTTCTTCTTGCTCCCTTTATGTACATTTCAACTTCATTAAAATTTGCCAAGCCTTCCCTTGAGTTAGATCTCCCCGCCTCATCCCAAATCAATATAGGTATCATTTACTTTGGGAGCTTATTGATTCACTGTACCTCGTTTAAAGAGCTCATTACTGTGTTGGCATTTTATCATGAAACTTTATAAGTGAAGGTCGTCATTCACACAGAGGAATAATTCTAAACCTTTCTGCTACCTACCATTTGGAACTGTTTCTTTCCCCAATTAGGGCTTCTTCCAAATGTTATTTTTCAATTTATTTTTTTCCAAATGAGAGTCCTGACTAGGTAGGGTACTGAAACTAATTTACAACATGAGGCTGAAGATGATTTAAATTTCATAGCATCCAGTGGGACTAGATTTTAAAATGAGCACTAACATCCATTGTATCATATGAATCTCACAACAGTATAGAGTCATGTGTAGGGTACAAATTGACTGATTCACTGATTCCAGTTTTTATAAATTGCCTATGGTTAAATAATTGTTTAAGAACTTGAGACGATGGTGACGGAGGTGAGGGACTGTGGTGCTGTACTGTATTGTGATGCCAATCTGGAGTTTCCCAATGATCCACGTTCTTTTTCTATAATAACCCCAGGTAGATGTCATCTAGTATCTGCTTGTATATTTTCATTGAAAGAAAGTGCAGCTCTTCTTTAGAAGTAACCCGTTGAATATTGCTTACATCTCGTTATTATGCAGCTCTTCTACTCAGGGGGGAAAAGCTATGCTCCAGTGATTTCCACCCACTTGTTCTAGTTCCGGCTTCTGGGGCAACACAAATACTTTCTACTCTCCTCCACATTTGACAATACCGATGACAAAACTGTATAGGTAGAGCCCTGGTGAAGAACCTCCATCTTGGTGTGACAATTCCATCAAAGAAGAAAACATTTAATTAAGTTACAGAACGATGTTTCTCAAATAGTAGGAACATAAAAACATTATGACTTCAGAGAGCCACTGTATCTGGTGGGAAATGGGAGTTTGGTTGTATTCCTCAGATGTATTAAACAGAAGAAAGAATGGGAGTCACTGCTTTCGTGAAAGATTTTCATCTCTCCAAGGACAGGATATGGACTATATTGGACTCTTTATTACTCTGCTTATGAGCTCTGGCAGATATATCTTATGAATGCCCGAATGGCAAGGTATCACTACCCAGGTCCTTGCTGTTTCCTTGAACTAAATAAAGCTGTCTACCTACTGATAGAAGTTCATAATGACCATTAAAACTGTAACTCTCCTCTTAAACACAAAGTTCATGCTAAAAAGATATACTAAGAAGCATTTTTGAATGAATAGATTGCTCATTGTCTGCTGCCCTCAGAGCCCCATGCTTGTCCTTTAAGTGCTACAGAAGCAAGAAATATTTTAGAGCTGGATTTTTTTTTTTCCCCATTTCCACTCACCACACCTATAGAGACATCTCTCTAGAGCTGCTGGGTAGTTTTTGAACAAGGAAGTTAGGGCAAATCACTGCAGGATGAAGGAAGAATTGTGTATGCTTCTGTGAGTATAACCAGGACTGAGATGTCTAGGGCTGTCAATGCTCTGTGTTAATGAGCGTTAAATTCCCCTTAAAAAAGCCAACCAAACACTTTTCTGTAAACAAGCTGCTTCGTTAAATGTCTTATTTAGTGATTACAGAAAAGGCATTTAGTTGTAAATTTGGCTACATGATTTGATTTAAGAATATTTATATTCTATTTTACTGTGGAAACCACATTCAGATTATCAAAAGAGAACTATAATAACATGAATAGATCATATATATTTATTTAAGTTATTTTTTATGTTAAATTTATATGTGTAGAGTTTCAAAGACTTAAAAGACAGTCCAAGAGAATGCTATTTTGTTTTATATTTTTAGAGAATAGGGACCTATTTCTAATTAAAGTGCAATAAAAATCAAGTAACTAGAAAATCATTTCTAAAAGAAATTTTGTTAAGGAAAATGTTTATTTAATAACAGTTTAAGGCTAATAACTGAAGCAGGATCATGTTTATTGTATATTATTAATTTATAAAATTATATCTGAGCTTAAAACCACTGATACAGATTTCAAATGTGTTTTTACCTCAAGAGAATGTGTCGATCTCTAGGAAACAGGGTCTAAGCAAGAAAAAATCAACAAAGAAAAACTAGTTAGACTTTCTTGAGGAAAAGGAGCAATATAGAGTCATTTCCCTGGCCTTTTAAGTAGTATTATAAATGAGTCTGAAATGCTCTTATTATTTTTATATACAAATAATTTTGGACTTATTTTTAAATTTTGGTGCAAATTTTAAGTGAAATGGACCCCTTCCTCCTGGAAGTCTTTCCTGATTCCTCATATAGAATTAATTATTCCTTTCTCTGCTCCTACAGCATTTCATTGATTCAAATAACATTTTAGTCTACACTGTGCCTCTGCTACCATATGTTGTGGAGAGCAGGGATGGGAAGGGTAAGGGAGAGAATCAATAATATATATATAAAAGCAGAAAGCATCTACTCTTAGCTATGGAAATACTTTACCATGAGATGCCAACTCTACTCAAATATCAGAATCAAAGAAGGAACCATAAGACTTGAAATTAAGAACTAGGTCTTAAAGTATAACAGAGAGGACTTGCAGGTATTTCTGAGAGAGAGGTCAGCTTGTGTAAAATCAAGAAAGTGTAGTAGCGTATACAAATGGGAGGGATCTGCACATCAGACACTGTCTGTAATGTAGAGTACACATGGGGGATAGACTTGTGTATTTGGAAAGTTAGGTTGAAGTGAAATTGTGAATGACTTTGTATGCCGCGCTCAGAAGGTTGCGCTTAGTCTTCCATATATTGGAAGTTCTACAGGACATTCACCATTGCTGGAGTAGACCCCTTTAGGACAAGGTCTGTCTTCACTCACATGTTTTTGAGCTAGACTCTCTGCCCCAGCACATACTTCAATGTGTAGCACATGATTAGTACCTGTAAATATTTGTTGAATGAATGTATGAGTGCATGAATCATGCATGAAGCCAGATTACTTCAGCAGAATCAAAAGCTAAGGTAGGGGAGAGGAATGTGTCATGCAGTAGCCTCAGTACAAGAGGAATAGAAATGCAGAGCTAAAATCAGCTTTGCCTTGTAAATTATTTTAAAATATGAAAAAGGAGGACCATTAGAAAAATAATTTTATTTAAAAATCACTATTACTTTGTCCCATTTTGTGGAAAATATACAATATACAATTTTTGTAAGATGCATTTAATTAAGATTTACAGTATCTTTGTTTTTACCTCTATTCTTTGGACCAAATTCCTTATTGCCACTGGAATCAACAACACCTTTTAAGAGTAGAACAAAAGAGAAGGAAAAAAATCACTTCTGCCTTAGATCATCTCTGCTGACCCCCATCCCATGATGCTTAGCAACTATTGTTTATGTTTGGCTCTCTCTCAGTGCTTGTGTGTGAAAAAGTATGCAGATGCCATGGCAGTAAACATCACAGCAAGATGAAAACACATTTCTATTTTAAGAGTCAAAGCAACCAATCAAAGGATGGGGAAATATACAGGTGTGGAGTGTTTGATACTCTGGTTTTGAAAACTTAGTCCTTAGATGCAGAATGCTTCTTTCAGAAACAGCAAAATGGCAGAGAGTGCCCATTTTTTCTGTGAAGTTGGGAATGTATTTTTACTAAAGCACCTCCTTCATCTCTGAAGTGTGTTTCTAGATAGGAAGAGGGAGAGGGCCTTTCGATGTAGGAACTGCAAATAAACTCCACTCCACCATTTTGATTAGCAGAGAACCTGGTTTCTACTTCAGGAATTGAAAAATGAAATGATCAGGAGTCGACCAACACTTGGCAAGTTGTCATAAGGACTTGGCTGTGAAGGTGCAGCATAAAGGAACTCCACTGTTTGACAGGCCTCGCTAATCAGCATTTTCAAACAGATTGATGGTTTAGTGAACCAAATCGGGGGGAAGTTTGGATTTAAGTTGGGACTCAAAATCAAGGTATAATATTTTACTCGTATTGTGTGTTATTCAGCCACAAGCCATTAACAACAAATAACAACACAGTGCTTACCCTCAAGGATTCTCTTCTGAGAGATATAGATCTAAGAATGAACATGATCTTGCCCCTACTTTCAAGGAGTTTAAAGGATTGTTGTGGAGTCCAACAAGTAAATAGGCAAATAGAATATAGTGTGAATGTACATTAAAAGGAAAGATTATAGAGAACCATAGGAGTAGGTATGAAGAGTCAGGTGATCTCACCCAATCTGGGGTTAAGGAATCAAAGTAAGATTCCAAAGAAGTGAAGTCTAAGTTAAGTCCTGAAGACATGTAGCAGTTACCTATTTGAAGGAGGGGAGCAATGGAACATCAGAGACACGCAAGAAAACACAGGCCCTGAGAACTTCCAACTGTGTAGTGTGGCTGAAACATAAAGGGCCAGAAAGCACTGAAAGATGAGGAAAAAGCAGAGGCCAGTACTTGGAGAACAAGGAACTTAAAACATCACAGTAGGATTATCAGATTCATACTTTAGCTACGTTCATAAGACTGAGTTGAAAAAGGCTAAGACGAGTCAAGGAGAGGCAAGAGGTTATTGCAATATTCTAGGTGAAAAATGATGGACCTCAGTCACATCAATGGCGGGGAGATCTGAAAAAATATAAGAGAGGTAGAATGAACAGTTCTTAGTGATTACCTAGAAGTGAGGGAGAGAAGTTAAGGATGACTTCTAATTTCCCATGTGGACCAGTGGGTGAGTGGTTGTATATTCTTTGAGATTAGGAACATGGAGGATGAGCATGGAGGCTGATGTGTGGGCATGGACAGAGAGGAGGATGGAAGGGATAGGTTGAGTTTGCAGAATCTGTGGGATATCCACTGAAGAAGTTCAAGACATTGAGTTTAAAGTAAGTAGTTTATATAAGAGCTATGATTATTTAGAAACAAAGCAGACAAAGGGCCTTCTTTCCTTTGTATCCTAGAGTCATTATTATTACTTACCTCTCAGTGTCAAATGTGAAAAACAGACCTGAGGCCTCCAGAAATATTACAGATATTTTATAGTCTTTGGCTTAAACTCTATAGATATCTCAAAAAACTATAAGGTAAACCCTATTACAACCCAAACTATTTTATTGAATGCATATTTTTTGTGTGTCAGAACTGTCCTGCAGTAAGTTTCATACTTAGAAAAAGATGTATTAAATGACTTTATTATGTTATTCTATTTAACTATATCATGGTATGAGTGGTCGAAGGAATTATCTTTCTACAATATTGTTGTTTGTTCAACACAAGAAAGTTAAGACTAGTTCAAGTTGTATCCAGTGAAATTCAAACTACATTTTACATTTCTATACAGAAACTAGTCAGTGGGTAGTCAAGACCAAATGAATCATATTGATTAAATTGGAGTAACAAAAATATTTTGAAATATAATTTGTTTGGAGTATAATAGAAAGTTTGAAAGAATTATACAAAGTTACTTTTTCTCCTATAATGCGCAATGCATCTATGGAGTAATAAGACAGGCAGACTTCTGACTAGTAGCCATCCTCCTCAATACCAGCATCTTGTTTGCAGTAGAAAGAAAATAAGAGCTAACATTTGTCGAGTACTAATTCCAACGATCATGGTAAAATTTTATCCTGCACACCTTTTTTTTACCTAGGTCATATGTTACAAAAATATTTGATTGAATTTTTGATAAATGTATAATTTATATGCACTAAAATTCACTCTGTACAGTACAGTTCTGAAAGGTTTGACAGGTACATACAGTTATTTAGCCACCACAATCAAGAAAGAAAGCAAAATACATCATTTCAGAAACTAATCCTTTGCTCTTTACAGTCAAGTTCTCCCCCAACCCTCAGCCCTTGGCCAGCTCTGGTCTGCTTTCTGGCTCTATAATTTTTTTCATATAAATGGAAGCATACAATATGCAACCTTTTGAGTCTGACTTCTTTCACTTAATACAATGTATTTGAGATTCATCCATGTTGTGTGTGTCATTATTTTGTTCCTTTTTATTGCTTAGTATTATTCCATTGTGTGAATGTACTGTAGTTTATCATTCTCTCATTGAGGAATGTTTGGATTATTTTTTGGTGATTACAACTAAAATGGCTATAAATATTCACAGATGGAATTTAGCGTGAAGGTGAGTTTTCATTTCATTTGGGTAAATACCTGGGAGTAGGATTGTTGGTGAGGGACAAGTATACGTTTATTTTTATAAGGAAAAAACATCTTTTTCCTAAAGTGGCTATACCTTTTGTATTACCAGCAACAGTCTATGAGAGTTCCAGTGGCTTGCATTCTTGACAAAACTTGGATTTGTCAGTATGTTTCGTGTAGACAGTTAAAAATAAGAACATCAACAATAAGAGAAATAAAAAAATAAATTTTACATTTGGTTTCATTTATGCCTTTTCTAGAACTCTTTATTTCTTGGTGTAATTCCACATTTCTGCCTGGTAACAGATTCTTTCTGCATGAAGAACTTCCTTTAAAATTTCCTTTAGTGAAAGAATACTGGTAATAAATTCTCTCAGTTTGTGTTTGTATAAAACAATCTAATCTTGGGCCAGCCCCGTGGCTGAGTGGTTAAGTTTGCGTGCTCCACTTTGACAGCCCAGAGTTTCAATGATTTGGATCCTGGGCACGGACATGGCACCGCTCATCAGGCCATGCTGAGGTGGCATCCCACATAGCACAACCACAAGCACTCACAGCTAGAATATACGACTATGTACCAGGGAGCTTTGGGGAGAAGAAGAAAAAAGAAAAAAAAAGAAGATTGGCAACAGATGTTAGCACAAGTGCCAATCTTCAAAAGAATATCTATATCTTCTTCATTTTTGAAAGATATTTTCACTGGATATAAAATTTGGGGATGACAGTGTTTTTCCCCTACTTCTAGCTTTAAAGATATCTCTCAATTTTCTTCTGACTTGCATAATTTCTAATGAGAAGTATACTATAATTCTCATCTTTTTTTCTGCATGTAATGTCTTTCTCTTTGCCTTTAAGATTCTTTTCTTTATGGCTATTTTGTAGTTGTGTGAATATATTTGTATCTACCTTATATTTATTACTCATCTCTTCTCTAAGCTTCTCTGACTTTTTTTGGTTTTGGAAAATCTTCATTATTGGGCATTATCTCATCACATATTTTTTCCTGACAGTCTCTCTCTCTTCTTTTTCCTCAGATTCCCATTACACTTATGCTGGACCATTTGATATCTTCCTATAGCTCTTGGATGTCTTTTTTTGCTGTTGTTTCACTCTTTTTTCTCCTCCCTTTTCAGTTTGCATAAATTCTATCAAGCATTCTTCAAGTCCACAAATTCTTTTCTTGGCTGTATGAAATTCATTAATGATCTCATTGAATATAGTCTTTGTCTCCCTTACTGTGTTTCCATATTTGTTATTTGCTTCTTATTTGTTCTTAAAGCTTCCATCTCTCTGCTGAAATGACCAACCTGATCAGGGATGCTGATCACCTTTTCTGTTAGAGACTTTCACTTATTAATCCTAGTTATTTTAAATCCCTATCTGATAGTTCAAACATCTAGATCATAGCTGAGTCTGGCCCTGTGAATTTTTTTTGTCCCTTGAGAGTGCCTTTATTTTTCTTGCTTCTTTGTGTATCTCAAACTATTTGGTTGAAATACAGACATCTTGCATGGTATAGTAGAGATTGAGGTAAGTAATATTTATGCCAGGAAACGAACACTCCTCATCTTTCCTAGGCCTTGCATATGGAGGGTTGAGTCAGTCTAGATTTAGTTTTCATTGTTGCTGTGGGTGCCCTCAGAGCTCTGTGGGCTTTGTGTTTCTCTACTGGAACCTTGTATTTATGGTAAGTGCTGGTTTACCAGAGGGTTTTCCTCCACCTTCAGCTTTAGGTCTCTTCTTTGTGCCTGAACTTCAGGGAATGTCTCTCTCTACTGTTGACCTCCCCCACGCCCCCAGCACTCGTTTGCTGGTCTCTATTACTCAGGGCTCGCTAGACTAGTGGTGGGGGAAGGAGGTGGTATTCTCTGTTGCCTGGTTCAGACTCTGTCTTAGGCAGGTGCTTGTCCCTGGTTCTTGTGGGTGAGGCTTCCTCAATGATCCTACCCATCCTTCAGCTGTAAGAGACCTCTAATGATCTCACCCAGGATGCCCTGCTCTTTGCCCAGTGGTACAGAGATATTTTTCTGTTCCTTTTCTCCTGATGCAATGGTTCTTCACCTCTGCCCTGAGTGTAAAAGGGTTTACTTCCATTCCCCTAGTAGTTATGTTTTTTGTTCCATAAAAGAGATATGGAAGAAGAATTTGACTTATGCTTCATGTCCTTCCTGCAGCAGATGCTGTCCACTCCCCCAGGCTTGCACTGTGAGGGGGCTTTTTGAGAGTTCTTGCCCTACCCCCAATCTTCCTCATGAGGATTGCGGAGAAGATCCTACAAACTAGTGCAAATATCCCTTGAGTTTTCATCTCTGTACTCTTATGCTCATCCACACTTGGCCTTTAGCAGTTCATTGAAAATTTTAGTAGAGTTCATTTTTCTAAAACTTGCTTTTATGAAATTTGACATCCATCACAGATAAGCAACTGCTTCCATCCTATTTCTCCTTGAAGGCGGCTGTTTTTCCTTAAATTCTAAGTTAGTTGGTTGCCCTGCTGATCCCAGTATTCTCATTGATTCAAAAAAGTTGTAATTTTACAGATTAGCTGAATTTGTCATTGTTATACATTTGGGAATGATGCCCTTTCTAGCTTTTTGCATCCAAAGTGTTTTTTTATTTGATCTTTACCCATTTTTACACCAAATTTACAGAACTGAAGTTTGAACAGGTTAATTAATTTACCCAAGATCAGAAAAAGTGAACAGGAGAGTCAAGGCTCCTGTATTGGTCTCTGTGTCTAATTTCAGAGGCCAAATTAGGAATTCCTAGAGACGTTTATCTCATACCACCTTTAACAACACTTCAGAAGCTTATTGAACTAGTCTTATTAAAAAGTCAAATCTATGTTATAAAAAATCTATGTTAAGTTCACCATATAGCTAACTTAAGCTTAATTTTATGTGAAAATTACAGATAATTTACAGGAGAGTTGTGGTAATGAATTTTAAATATTTCCCATTTAGACTAGGCAGATCCTTCAGGGTACTATTTCATTTTGAGTAGAGTCAGATTATTTTCCAGGTTCCATCTCTTTCCACAGTTAATTACTGTCTCTTCTTCACTGACTTATGTGAAGCAGGCCTGACAACAAATCCAATGAAAGTGACTGTTTTGCTTATCTCCCAGCTATGGGACCACTTTCTCTGTATCATTTTCTCTTCACTGCCCGGCCTTATTCTGAGCAACCATCATTCTCTGGGTAGCTCTTTCTTGTTCTGTCCTCTCTTTTCTGTCACACCATGGTGATTGGGTGGCTCTGTAGTAGACGGACGACTTTCCCACTGGAGTATTATTGGAAGAGATCCTCCTTTTGACAGGAAACAAACTCTATCACTCCCTCTCCAAAACACTATTGTTTACCAGTTTAAGAGTCTGAAGGATTTTAAGCTTTTCAAAGCAGGCATTGAATGGACTTCACAAAATTTGGCCCAGGGACGTCAGCTCAACAGAAATATAGCAAATTTCCTATTTTTTGCTTATGATAACTTCTTCATGCAATTGTGCCATCATCAATATTTAGTGATGTACTCAGAATCCTAGATTCTCAGAATTGAATAGACCTCTGGGTCCCTTACTACACCATTTCTCATGGGTTGATATCCAGCCTTAACTTGGTGCTTCTCTCAGCTACTCACCAACCTGATTGCCTTCCTCTGGACAAATTCTAGTTTGTCTGTCCTATTGAGATTTTTTAAGTATTGATTTCAGTCATTAGAATTGGGAAATTTAATAAGAGATAATATTTTCACTGGGTGTCATAGTTTTCAGCATAACAATAATGACATCTCAACAGCACTACTTTCTAGTTGTATGACAATAGGAAAGTTACTTAACCTCTCTGTACCTCTGTTTACTCATCTGAACAATGGAGCTGATCATATTAGCTTAATTCCTACAATAATCTTTTAGGGTTGTTTTAGCAATTAAATGAGTTTAAATAAAGCCCTTAGAATAATGTTTGGCACATAGTGATCTATAAGAATCAGCTAATATTTGTAGGATGGGAGGAAAATAAATCTGGAGAAGAAACAAAAATAGCTTTCTATCAGAGATCCCAAATATTCAAGGATTTTTCTTAAAAACTAGAATTTTCAGAAAACTTAAGATCAGATTTCATAAGAAAGTAACTTTAGATAGTATTGTTTTATCTTTGAGAATGACAGAAAAATCTAGAATAAATTATTAGAAACTGCTAAGGGTTGAAATTTCTTTTATCAGTAATATTTTGTTTTTGCCCTTGTTTTCCATTATCAGGAAGCCAGCAATTGTGTTTCTAGTAACCCAAGTCTCCTCTCCTCTCCAATTTAAATGAATCTACTTTGAATCCACTTCAGATGCACGGTTTTATAATTTTATATTCACAACATGCTATTCATCTTCTCTGAACTTGTCTTGCCACCACTGACAATCAGAATCCCCTCAGATGAATTTCAGACACTTGAAAATTAATTCTGCAAAAGGTTGAGGAGGCCATTGAATTTTTTAAAGAACAGTTTCAGCTTAGATCTCAGTAGTCATCTGAGTTGATATATCCCAGCTTGTTTCCCACTCTTGGAATAATAAGTATATCCATGAAAGAAATGGGAAAGGATCAATAGAGAAGAAACTTGAAAAAACCTTCTGGAATAGATACCCATGGTTTTATGCTGAAATAGTTCTAAAGTCATCAGGTAAGTACAAATCTTATAAGAATCACATTGATGTAAATAGTACATTATGGATTTTTAACATTTTGTTATTAAAGAAGTAATAACTTCTTTAATAAAAAATCATAATAAAAAATCATAAATTTCTGCTTATGAATTTCAGAGGTTTATCCATAGTAATAACTATTAATCACAAAGAAAAATCTAAGGGAATTTTCCATCTAATCAACTTTAAACAAATAATCTATTGCTCTTCAGCCATACTGTCATATTAATTAGTTTAGAATGACATGTTATAATGATTAAGATTATTGCTCTTGGCTTGTACAAGGAGCCTCTTCAGTGAATATTAGTCTTCATTACTCACTAGTAGTAAAACAAGATCACATGTAGTAAAACAATGGCATCATTTCATTATAGGTATTACCTTAATAGTCTTTTTTAAAAAAAAATAAAATTCTGACAACATGGATGAATTCCTAACAGCTAGGACACTAAAATGGATCATAGAGAAAATAAATATCCTTTCCCATAGAGTTCAAATTATCTAGCTTATCTGTTAACCGGAGAGATTAGCTCAGCTGCTGGAGTAAAGCGGGATGCACTTTTTTAAAGGCTCTGCTTCCTGAGGCGTCGGAGGTGACAGAACTTCTTATGACTTTGAACTGCTTTGAGTATCAAGATTGTTGTGAGGAGTCAAATGAAATAATATGTGAAAGGTCTTTGAAAACATGAAAGCACTCTACAAATTTTTGGTAGGTTATGCTATATCATTAATACTTTTAGCAGAGTACTGATATTGTCAGATTTGTTTTACGGTGGTTAATGTGAATGTGGTTTGAAGGATGGCCAATAGGGGGGAGAGAGTACAGCCTGGGCGACCAGATAGAATGCTATTAGCAGCAGAGATTATTGGCCTATGAGTGAATCAACAGGAAAGGAAAGGACAGGACAAATAATATGGAGGTGGGTGACTTAGGTGATCATTAAAGTTCCTTTTACCATTGACACGCTTGATTAGAATCTGACTGAAAAAAAGCTATGCCTTGCCATTCATAAATACACAATTCTATATGATTTTTTCTGAAACTTACAAATACCTACACTTCATGTAGAGTGGGAGAGAGAGGGAAATGCTAGATGACCCAGAGGTTTGGTTGCAGTTGATTTGGAAGAATGATGATGTCTTGTTAAAAATAGGGACTGAAAGGGGGACTTCAGGGGAGGGCATGAATAAGGCTTAGATGGAACATAGGGAAAATATGATTAATAAGTTTTTAGACATTTTAAATTGTAGAGGCTAAAAAGATAAGTAAAGGGAGATATCTATCAAGCATCTCACTTGAGGTCCTGAAGCTCATGAGAGTGGCAGATTTAGAGCGTTAACTTTACTTTGGGAGTTATCTGCATGCAGATCAGTGTTGAGATTTGAGACCTTCTTGAGTAGTTCACTTCTGATCTTTTGGGAATCTGTGTTTTTCAATACCAGGAATTAAACCAGGGCTTTAGGTGTGCAACTCTAGGTCCTTGTTATGGGTCTTGAATTTCTAGGTCTTTATTATTACCGGAGGCCAGGTCCTCAAAGCTAGTGTCAATGTGTCAGGCCCTGCAAGCTGAAATGGAGTAGCTAGAAGCAACAAAATGAAAGGGTTAGCTTTGTAGTGGAAGAAATAAGCCAGCAATCAGAGGTTAAGGACCAACAGAGTGATACCCAGCAACAGAAAGGAGGCTGAAAATAGTCAAGGTATAAAAATGATATATGTTAATTCAGGAATAGATAGGAACGTGAGGGGTCAGTAGGTTGAGGTGAATGGTTCTGAACTGTTTTGGAGAACACAGCAGGTTGTTAGGAATCTCTTTTTAAAAATATTGGGCCGAATCTAATAGCAGGAAATATTTACCCCGATAATCATTGCATCTTCCATCTTCACTATGTTCCTCTTCAACTTCCCCTTTAAATAGATTTTTAGCTATGTACAAATCTCAAGAGACACTGCTAACCTTACCTGCTCTTATCACTAATTAAAGCCTTCTTCCATAAAAAGCAGTAACTTCATTTCCTGAACACAGACAATGCTATCTTTTCTTTTGTTAATTGAATTATAACATAACAGAAAAGATGCATTAGGCATAAGTGTACATCTTTTGAATGTGTTTTTTAACATATCTTTGTTAAATCTTTGCTTAATCAAAAATTTTTTAAAACATTTTGTTAATTAAACAAGTTTATTACAGTTAGTTGCAATGAACCATAGAGATGTTTTTTCCAAAAGGTATTGAAGAGAATCTGTTTTATAAGTGAGAAACATTCTTCTTCATGGTAAATAAGAGTGGATTTGATTTTCTCTCAATTAAAATGTTTGAAAATATTAATGAAAGACTATTTTGGAAAATCGTATCTGCTTCGATACTGGTAGAGTGATGGTTTACTAAATGCCGTCAGTTTTGTCAGTGGAATCTAAAAGATGAAGCAACATCGATTCCTTATTTAGAGAATTAATTGCCAAAATGTTTCAATTTATTCAACAAATATTTACTGAGCTCTCACCATATGTCAGGGACTTTTTAACCTATATTTCTCTGAAAAAGCTGGGTGAGTTTCAACTGAGGCAAATGAATTCAGATTACAAGTGCAAGTAAGGTTTACAATAAGAGATACAACCTGAAGCAAGAATCTTGCATTCCTATAAGAACAAAAATGAATTGGATCTAGTTACAGATATCTCTCACTGTGATTTAAAAAAAAATGATGTATTCATTTTCAGTTGTTCTTCAAAAGATTGTATCTCTGAACACTAAACTAGAAGAATTTCTAAGTAAAAATTGATTTCGGTTTTGGTATGTCTGTTTATGGCTCTATGACTTAAAATATACGAGTACAATTGGCAGTTAAAGAACACTTTTCACAACTTCTCACAGATAATCTGGCGTTATTAAGCTTCTGGTGAGGAAATTCTGAAGTGAGATCTGTGTCAGGTTAAGAAGTAAGCTGTGAGGACCAAAACAGAAATGTACATTTCTGAGAGACAAAAACTAACGCTTTTAAGGATATAAATCAGAATTGATTTCAAATTAAGATGAATCTTTCTTAAGGTCACTTTAGAAGGTGGATGGCAGTAGAATTTTAAACTTGAAACTGGCGTCCAGGTTGCCATTCCTTGGCCTGTCAAAGATGCATCCTTATTAGAAATCCAATGCAATCCAATAATCCTAGGGAGTGCTTTACTTATGTTTAATTTGAAAAATCCTTTGGCATTTTGAATGTCCTTTTTTCTCTTACTTTCCTCCATGTATAGAAAGTAGTATTCTACTATTTTGTTACTATATAGCAGAAAGTCCATGACCTTTGGAGGGAGTCAGGCAAATGTTGGTTCGATGATCAGATCCTGCCTGTAATACTTTATGTGATCTTGGCCCAGTTATTTAAACTTTTGGAGCCTCATTTGTTAAAAAAAAAAATTCATCAGCCTGAGGATGAAAAGGAAATAATGCCTAAAATGTACACAGCACCTGTCAGTTCCTTCCATTTTCTGTGTTGGGTACCCAGTATCCATCATTCATCCATTCATTTATTCATCCAACCAATGAATTCAATTCAATCACTTGATACTGAGCATCTACCCTGTGCCAGACACTGTATCAAGTGCTGAGGAGGCAGCAGTGAAATAAAAAAGCCCTGCCCTCATGGAGCTATATTCTTATTTGCAACATGTGATTGCACTCTTATTAGGAAAATTAATCACGTTTGCCTCTGAATTTATAAACATGTATAATTATAAAGTTAAGCTAAAAAATTCCTATCTCTAAATGCATCTTTCTTTTATCTCTTACTTACTTTCTTAAATTTAGCCCTTTCTGTTTTCCCTTGCAACTACAGTATTTTTCAGACTACTACCTCTATGTGAAGCTTGGATGGAGTTGGAGGGTTCAATGAGGAGGGTACACAAAAGCGTGAATCCCCACCCTGAGGAAGGCACGTGTCACAGCAAGGAAAGGAAACACAAAATTATGAGTACTAGCCCAAACCGTGTGATAAAGCATAATCACGTGTTAAATGATGAATGGTAGTACAGCCAATGAGAATTCAGAGAAGGGAGAAATAAGTCAATAGGATTAGTCAAAATAAACTTCAAAAAACGTGGAATTTAAGCCAACTTTAAAGGATTGGTAAATTTTAGATACATGGAAAAGGGGAGAAAAATCATGAGAGGGTAACTTTTTTTTTTTTCCTCTCAGCTCCTAATGCCCAGGTCCTTAATTAGTATCATTACTCTAGTTGCTCCAGATTTCAAGTTAATAAAACACCTTGTCAATTTAGCAAAGCACAACCTGGAAACTAAAGTTTTTTTGTTGGCTTCGTGAATAAATCCAAATTTCCCAGATACCATTTTTTATTATGCAATTTATTCAGCTATAAATGAGAGAGAGCCCTACTGTTCTGTTTTCCTATAACAGACAGGATACATGCAGTAGCCTCAGAACTCCTCTGGTCCAGTAGAGTCCACGCTGCTCTGCTATCTAGGCCAGAAGGTAAGGTACGTGTCCACAGCCTTTTGGCAACTTGTTGTGCCTGACGGGCTTCAGTTCCTTCCACTCTGATGGTGAGGCTGTCTGCCCGAGTCAGAGATGCATACGGAACTTGCAGTTCTTCTTTGGTTCTGAAATCCTCTACCCCATCTTACCAAGAGCATGCAAGGTTCTCTGTCATCTACAGTCTTTATCCCTATCTTGGATGGTTTCCTTAAGCAGCTAAGCATTCCAGGATATACCAAAAGAGGTGTCTAAACCTCTTTTGCCACCCTCTACTTCCTACACAGACCCTTCTCAGAGTACTTTCTGAATGCATGTAGTGGTTGAGAAGAACTCATTGGCTTAGAAGGTGTGGGACGCTGCCTTTAGTTCATTTTAATGATAGTTCCTAAATATCTAGGGAAAGAAGGCCTGTTTCTGTCTGGTCTTGGCAGTCCCTCCATACCAAGGCCAGGTACTAACAGCGTGAATGGATCAAAATGTTCCTCTCCATCCCTACTTAGAATTTTTGTGGCCACCTGCCTGACTGTGATTTTGGACGTGCGATGTTAGGTACGTTGTCCAAGAATGTGCTTTTCCATTCACCTTCATCAAGGAGGAAGATAATTGAATTTCTGCCCAAATTTTTGCATATGGCTTTTCTTCTTCATTAGTTTATGGCATTGTTGCTAGTTTTTTGTCTGTTTTTATATAGTCACAGGTCATGATAATCCTGAGAGACATTTGTCAGTCCATCTTCATGCTGACTGAGAAGTGACTCCAACTTTCCCTTTTGAAACCAGGACCAGCTACGTAATTTGTGAGGCCCAGTGGAAAGTGAAAATGTGAGGCCCCTTGTTACAAAATTCTTGACAAGAGACCATGAAAACAGAGTTCTAAACCAAACATGGCGACCTTCTAAGTGCAAGGCGCTGTGTGACTGCACAGGTCACATGCCCACGAAGATGGCCCTGCTTAGAACTCTCTCCACCTTTGGGTGTGATGCCATTGCTGTCTCCTGATGTTCTTTCTCTTTCTCCTAGAGCTTCTCTGCTCCTTGACTGACTTCACTCCTCCTCTTCCTTAAACCCTCTGAATATGGGTGGATTCGAGATTATTATCTTCAGTTCTTTGACGTTCTTTGTCTACTGAGTAATTCTCAGAAATCCCACTAATTTAATGATCTCAATCTCTTCTTTCTGAAGATAGCTCTAAGCTTAATACCTCCACTTTTCATGGCTCTCTGAAGTTTGAGCTACAAACTTCTAATTGCAAACATTTACCCTGACGGGTGATACATCTATAATGGAATCCGTCCTCTTAACTCCCAGACTGACTCCTCCATACGAATTTTTTTTGCTCCAACTCTTTGAATAGTCCCTCTTCTTGGCTTCACAAATCTAAGCAACAATCAACATTTAATTTTTTAAATTTTGGGCACTAATCAAATAATATTTTCCTGATTTTTTTCACTTGTTTTATCTTACCACGTTGCTGGATGCCATAAGTAATTTAAATCTTTTTTGAGCGAGGGGGGTAAGACAATATAAATAAATAAGATCTTGACAAAAATGCTTTGGAAAAAAGGATAAAAATTCTATTTTTTTAAAAAAATATGTTCAACTTATCCTTAAATTTGGGGTGATTTTGATTTTCATTTTTGGTGTTAAATTCTATGAAACATCCTTGTTAAAAAGTCAATTAAAATTATTTTCATATAATCCTTTTTATATGTTGAAAAGAAAAAAAGCATAATTTTCATAGTGCGTAAATAGAGAACTAGAAAAGATTTTGCTGACATATCAAGATTTTTTAATCAAACAAAACTACTCTGTTAATAAGAAATCATAAAACAAAGTTACAACAACTGGAAACTTCTCTGATTATTTGAAATAGGAATATCATTTCTCATCTTCTATAAATCTGACCCAATTTCACATGAATGCTAGAACAAACCACACAGTACTACGCTTTTATTTTTATTCTACTTTATAGCTTCCTATTTTGTTTACTTCATTTTGTTCTTACTGTGAATGACCATATTAATTAGACTGTGTCACTTTAGCAAGGACAACCTCAGAATATTTTCTACATTTAACCGATATAGGCCATTCATAGCATTGATGTTTCGTCTTGCTAATTTGAGGAAAAGCAAGTTTCAACCTTTGAAAATATTTTTGCAAATAACCTGTGATTTCTACCTGTTAGTTTTGTTCGAACATTTTATAACAAAATAAATTGCTAAGGTTGGTATATTCTACAGCTAGTTACTTAATGCAGTGTTTATGGGCTCCACAAAGAGAAAGATTTGTTTTGTTTTGTTTTCCTAAGTACTATGTTTCTGTTCAGCAGGTGAAGTATTTGGAAGTTCATTCCTAGCCCAAGACATTCATCTCAATTATTTGAATTGGCTCCCTGCAGATAGCCCTTAATATGGAATATCAGTCACTTACAAAATAGTTGCCACAGATGTCTGCGAGTGCTCAACCTGGCTGCAAAGACATAAAAACCAGTTCAAATTGTATCTTTGGACATGCAGAGACTATCCTTATACCATAACGTTTAGTGCTATGATTTGTCTTCATTCACTGTCTCTACTTATCTGGCCTCCTAAGTCAGCAGAATTGTCCCAGCTAAATATTTTGGAACATGTTGCAGTAAATTAGTTTGGCTGTTAAACTAGATGGGAGAGTAAAATGTATACATTTACTAACTTTTTCTTGGGATTTCTGGTTAGGTATTATGGCTTATTGGTCCTGTATTTTTTACTCTTGTGATGATGATGCTCTGGAGCTTTTCTTTGAGCAAGAAGAATAAAATGTAAGCTGTTAGAAAGCTCAGAAACTACGACTTTTGTATCTAATGGGGGTCAATAGAAATTCTTATATTTTTATGTTATGAGAGAAGCAGATCCTCTGAATTTTTAGAAGAATAATTGAGTTGTTTTTGAAGTCCATGGGCATCAAAGCGCGCACTTTAGAGAGAGCGTTCAGCCATACGCAAATACCTAAAGTCTCTATGTGACATGCACCATCAGGCCTCCAGGTCTTTGCATGAGTGAGCCTTTCTGCTCTGGAGCCTTCTTCAGCCTTTCTGATTGCTGGTGAAAGTGCTCATTTCCACTGGATGAGCCATTTTTCAAGATTCAGTTCAGATACATTCTCCTCTGTGAAACTCTCTCTAACATCAGTATCTCTTTATCATTTACACATTCCAGCTCCCAAAGTCCTACCCAGTAGACTATCTAGGAATATCTTGGAGTCAGGAAATGGCAATAGTTTTGCAATATCTCTGCTTCTACCACTTAATAGCACTAACAGTAGATATAGGGCTACTTTTTGGTGCTAGGCTCCAGGAAATATCCTTATTAAGGAATCAACAGAAATTTGTTCCTATATAATACGGTTTGGTTATGAAATACTCGTGAATTATGAAGTAGCTTTTCATATAATAAGATTTGATTATGAAATATGTTGAGAGAAAATTATTTCGACTACATAAGTTCCAGCTTTCTCATTTATATGATAAGGGAAAAATATGTACAAAATTAGGAACATTTTAGATAAAGAAACATTTTAAACATAGTTTGGGGCACATAGGAGACAATCAGTGAATGTTCACTACTGTGAAGTCACCTAGCCACATAGTCTTTCTAAGTATTTATTCCCTTTCTTACGAAATTCATGAAGACGGTCTATGACTTATTCCCCTATATATTCCCCACACCTGGAACAGAGCCTGGCACCTGGGTGATGTTTAATAAATATTTACTAAAATAAAACATATAGGATATAAAATATAGGACATAAGTACTTAGCTTTTTTATTACTCATTGACGAGCTAGATTCAAAAGAGATGTTTTGAATTTAGTCTAGGTGTTAAAATTTATGTAAAAAGGATGAAGACAAGTTCATAGTAAAGAGTCATAGAATTCAAATGCCAATGAGTTTAAAAGACATTTAGCCCTTTAAAATGTTAGTGTGTTCTCACGTTTGCCTACTAATTTCAATGAGTGTAACTAAAGAAAGTCATCACTCACAAGACTCACTGAGCAATTCACTGACTGGAAGGATTCAGCCTAAGTTCAGAAAAAGCCAGGCCTCTTGCAACTATACGTAAGCGTCTTGCAATTTCTCGCTCCCTTTTATGTGATAAAGTATTTGATGTTGTTTATACTGTTTTAAAACAGGAAACCCCATCAAAAGTTCTATTGATCTGCCAGTTACTATATTGCCCTCTCAGATGTAATAGAAAATAATTTATCCAGAATAAAAGCAATATCCAGAATTCCATATTTGACTCTTGGTTATGTATATGTGATCCCTGATGAAATATTCTCTCAACACTTCTTAGGAATAAATACGATATAATTATTGAAGGAGTAGCCTCAGAAATGCATGTACACATACACACACACTCCCACACACTCATACACCCTAATGCATACATGCAAGCATACGCACATATATATCTCCAAGTATGCCCAGAAACAAGCACCAGAGACTTGTGCCAACAAATTGGCTAGTGAAACAGTGATATGCCAGCTGGATGATGCATTTCTAAGCCAAACATCTGCGTCTTATATTAGCAGCCACAGCTTGCAATGCAGGCAGGTGTCATATACATTGAAAGATGAGAAAGATAGAGGGTTAATTAAAATAGATATGGAATTGATCGAAGATGAAATAAGCATTTGATAAAAAGTAATCCTTCATTCTTCTAGTAATACTTGCAAGCTGTACATGAATATGAAAACATGCTGTACCAGATTTTAAGACTTATAAAGTTACTGTAATTTTAGTAGACAGTGTGATATTGATATGGGAATAGACAAGCAAAGGAATAAAAACATATGTGTATATAAGCATATCTATCTATACACTTATGGAAATTTGGTATATAATAGAGATAGCATTACAAATCAGGAGAGAAAAGGTTGGCTATTCAATAAAAGGTGCTGGAAAATTGAGACATAATGACAAAATATAAAATTTTATTTTTATTCATAACATGCCCTAAATAAATTTTGTATAAACACAAAAGTAAAACATTCAAATTTAGAAGAAAATAGAGGTAAATGTATAATACTTCAGGAGAGAAAATAATTCTTTAAACAAAATACAAAAAGCACAGGACATAAAATAAAAGTTTGCTAAATTTGACCACATTGAAGTTATTATTGTTTCATTTTTGCTGGGAAAGATTTGCCCTGAGCTAACATCTGTTGCCAATCTTCCTCTCTTTTGTTTTACTTCCCAAAGTCCCAGTACGTAGTGGTATATTCTAGTTGTAAGTCCTTCTAGCTCTTCTGTGTGAGCCACTGCCACAGCATGGCTAACGACAGCTACTGACTGGCATGTGATGTGGTTCCATGCCCAGGAACTGAAACCAGGCCACTGAAGTGGAGCGTGACGAACTTTAACCAATAGCCCATCAGGGTCAGCTCTCAAAATTAAATTTTTAACTTCAACCTAAAATACCAGGAATAAAATTAAAACACAGGGGCTGGCCCAGTGGCACAGTGGTTAAGCGTACACATTCCGCTTTGGCAGCCTGGGGCTGCTGAGTTTGGATCCTGGGTGCGGACATGGCACCGCTTGGCAAGCCATGCTGTGGTAGGCATCCCCCATATAAAGTAAAGGAAGATGGGCATGGATGTTAGCTCAGGGCCAGTCTTCCTTAGAAAAAGAGGAGGATTGTCAGCAGACATTAGCTCAGGGCTGATCTTCCTCAAAACAAAAAAAAAATTAAAACACAAATCTCAAGCTGAGGGAAGATTTTCAAAATGTACACAAACTCATAATGTTACTATCTATAATATACCTATATAAAAATATTCAGTAGAAAATTAGATAACAGATTTTAAAAGGTAATGTGCAGAAAAGAAAATCCACGTGGTTAATAAGCACCTGAAAAGAGATTCAATGTAACTAGTAATCAAGGACATGCAAAATAAAGCAATGAAACATCAATGACTATCCATTATGTACCTACAGATTAAGGAGTCACCCGATACTGATGAGAAACTGGAGAAACAGGAACACTCAGGCCCTGCGGGAGGGAGCGCTCACTGACAACATTTAGTACGGTTGGAGACATCTATCCCATTCAGCCCAAGGGATTCCACTTCCAGCTATATACCCAAGAGAACTTGAACTCATAAGCACAGGAGATATATGCTAGAAATTTCAGTGCAGCACTATTTGTTTAAGAAAATATTAGAAACCACTTTTTTTTTTTAAGATTTTATTTTTTTCCTTTTTCTCCCCAAAGCCCCCTGGTACATAGTTGTATATTCTTCGTTGTGGGTCCTTCTAGTTGTGGCATGTGGGACGCTGCCTCAGCGTGGTCTGATGAGCAGTGCCATGTCTGCGCCCAGGATCTGAACCAACGAAACACTAGGCTGCCTGCAGCGGAGCGCGCGAACTTAACCACACGGCCACGGGGCCAGCCCTGGAAACCACTTTAGTGTTCATTAAAGAAGAATAGAAAAGCAAATTGTGGCATTCTCACAATGAAATACTTGAAGTCAGAATGAACGAACTGGAACTACCATATATCAACATATATCAATCTCAGAAACTTAATTTTGAGCAAAAAATATGTTGCAGAATGATATGTATTATGTGATATAGCTTATAAAATGTTTGAAAAGTTGCAAAAGAATTATACTTACCTTTAGGATACATACACATGAAGTAATAGTATAAAATCATACATGTGAAAGAAAAACATCAAAATCAGCTTATAATTACTTCAGCAGTGAAATTTGGGAATGGATTCTGGGGGCATGCAAGATTCTTCAGCTAAATTGGTAATTATTACTGTAAATGTTAAAAATCAAATATAGTAAACTGTTAAGATTTAGTAAAACTGGATGAGGTCTCAGAATGCATTAGCCACTCTAATTTTCTGTAATTTTAAAAATAGTTCATAATTAAAAGTGTGTCTTCTTTACAAAAGATCTTATTACATTCCTTTAAATATTAATGTGGCCCAGATGGTTTAAAATAGAATTTGATTTTCAAAAATTATACACACAAATGTATACTATATAACATACAAAGACATTTAAATACTATTAAACTGCAGCGTACTTAGGTATTGATATATGAAAATATATCTTGCGTATAGAAATGGATTCCATTTCAAAGGATGTGGATGCAAACAAATTTTCATTAAGTGTAGTCATATTTAAATTATTTTATATAAGTGAAAGAAAACATTTATTCGGAATTTTGAGGTGGTTTCCTTGTAGTGAGGACTTTGAAATAAATAATTATGCTAAATAACACCAAATCTTTATAATCAAACAGTGTCCTTTGATTTACATACATCTCAAAATACTTAATTTCTGAAAGATTTAATCTTTAACAGTTAATATGGATTTGTTAGGTATGATCTTCTTGTGAATTTAGAAGGAAAATAGACACTTCTATTGTCTGGTTTTGTAATCCCTTTCTGTGATGTCTATATCTTTAACTCCTCTCCAGACTACTGTTTGGGCTTTTAGACTCCACAAGGCCTGGAGCAGAACTTCTGGGGAAGCCCCCTGTCAGCATTTCATATGCAATCATCCTGTCACTGTGATATTGCCCAAAGCTGTACCTCCAAAATCACATAACTGGATTTATGCTTGAAAACTTGGAATCATCAGTGGTCAAGGATACACTTTTCTGCAGAAAGGTTTAAAATTTTGCTTGACAATGCTAAATCTCAATTTGCTGAATTCATTCTGGGTGAAATAACTTTCAGGCTGTTTGGTTCTTCATTTTTGCAGGAAAAGTCTTTCTTCCTTTTGCATTTGATACACTAAAAAACTGAAAGAGTAACAAGAATTCTAAGATAACTTGGAAATAATAATTTCAGAAAGCAGCTACCACCCCCATGGCTGGTGAAATAAGGGAAAAGGTCAGAATTATTACAACTCCGACACTCGGAGGAGGGGCCCCGTGGCGCTGCTCAGCAGGAGCTGGTATCTCAGGGGCAGCACGACAGAGCTGGTTCTGCAGGTGTTGGAAAAACAACAACCGCTGCTGTCACAGGACAAAACTGTCACTGCTGGGGTGAAGTTCAAAGCCTTTTTGAGGTGAAGCTCACAGGGACCATAGTGGACAGGAAGCTCACAGGAAACCCACGGGAAAGAGCCCATTCCTTCTTTCTCCTTGCAGCCTTCCTCCAGCTCCTTCTACTGGCAGATCCTAAGACGAATGAGCTGGTCATGCTGAAGGGTGTTTAGCGGAGTCGCAGTCTGAATATAGAAAGTTGGAGTTGGAACTGAGAAACAATAACTTAATAGCTTTCATACTGTCTACGTTAACACAAGAGTAGGAAGCTGTCATTCTACAATGGTCTGAAAGCAGACAGATGGACAATCTAGAATTCTCTTGACTTCTTCCAATTTAACATTTTGACATCATAAACATCTCCTGGAATTGTTTGTTCAATACATCCAATATTTTTTAATTTACTCGTTTAAGTAAAGTTTATTTACAACCACTTTACAAGAAGCACTATTTTGGGCTAAAGATGGAATAAACTCAGTTCCTTTCTTCAAAGAATTTAAAACCTAAAAAGCAAGATAAAAAAAAATATATGTATAAATCAATAGGAGAATAAACACTATACCACCTAACTCTATAACCTGAGGTCTTAAGGGCTTCAGATAGGTCTATCAATTCTTGAAACTAATTAACAGAGGAGAGCAAAAGGCTAAGGGGTCATTTGTAAAAGACCGTTGGAGGGACCTCATGGTCTTGAAGAATGGGTAGGATTTTAAAATTGGATGTTGGCATTAGGAGGGCTTTACAGACAGAGAGCATGGCATGTTAAATCTGAGCTTAAAAAAACAAAACATACACTTAAAATTGGCAAAAATCATCGAATTTACAACTAAAATGTTTACGTAAAAGAATATTGTGAAAGAAGTCTGGAAAGGAAATTAAGAATCAGACTATGGATCCTTTTAATGCTACACTAGGAAGCTTGTTATTTATTTAGTGGATAAGCTACTGGAAATTTTTCAGCAAATAAGTAAAAAGCTTCACAAGGTTAAGCTAATGGCTGTGCACAGGTTGAGTAAGAGGAGAAGGAAGATACTGGCAAATTCTGTAGGAAGATCAGTAATGAGGCCAAACAAGTAGAAAGGAGGGAATAGGGGACCTCGACAAAATATATATTTCCTTCCATAGGTTTTTTTCTACAGTGAGCCTCCATTTCTGCATAAGCTAGATGAGGTGCTAAAAACGTTTTCTATGTAGGTGGTTGGCCTCTGCTTCCATGTTCATAATACAGCTGTCCCTTTACATGTTATTTTTAAGAATTATAAAAATAGGCCAAAATCAGATACAGTTTGAATAGGAAAAAAACGTAAGAATGTCTCCTTATATTGTTTCATTTCCTGATTATAGTATCTGGGATGGGTTAAATATTTATAATATTAATTATGAGAATAGTGGACTGAGGAACTTTAGGTCATGCATATAGGGATGATATCAATATGCTCATAATTTATAAGGAACTAGAATTGTAAAAAATATTATAACACTCACAAACATATATGGATATATATACACACATATACATACATACATGCATGTCTGAAATCATTTAGCATCAGAACATTTGGATATACTAGTTAAATTAGCCTCAACTAGTTTCCATGGCCAACCACATCTAAATGAACTCAATAGAAAATATTTAAGGAAATTATTCTTCTTTTCTTCAGTGCTACCACGCTTTCTAAATCTCCATCTTTGTCTTCACGAATTAGTTCATTAGCCATTAAAGACGTTTGGCATCTTGTCTCTTTCTCCTCCCGTCTTTCATGCATGTTTTCTCTCTAGCCCTTTGCTTATATGCTGATCTGCACATGAACTACCTCATCTAGGCTAAACTCTGCATTTCCCTTTCAACGTTTTTCTTTGCCTCTTACAAGCTATATAATCTTAGGCAAGTATATAAAGCTTTCTGTGCCTCTGGTCGTTTCATCTGTAAAATGAGGTTAAAAATACTGCTTCCCACTGTGGTCAAAGATGCATATTGTAAACTATACAGCAACTACTAAAGAAATTAAATGAAGGTAAGTAGTTATAGCTCAGTAGTAGACATAAAATAGAATACTAAAATTTTAATTAATATAAGAGAAAGCAGGAGAAGAAAAAAACAAAGAAGAGAACACAAATAGAAAACAAATAGCAATAAGGTAGATTTAAATCTAACTGTATCATCAATTATATTAAATATAAACACTCCAATGAAAAGACAAAGAGTGTCAGAATAATGTCTATAAGAAATCTATATTAGATATAAAGATGAAGATATGTTAAAGTAGAGTAATGTAAAAGGATGCAGCCTTCAAACACTAGTAATAAGAAAGCCGAAGTAGTTATGTTCTGGACTAAATGAAAATGAAGATCCCACGAGTCAAAATTATGGAATGAAGCTGAAGTAGTGCTGAGAGGGAAATTTAAAGCTCTGAATACTTGTATTAAAGAAGAAGAAAGTTCTTGCATCAGATCTATGCTTCCACCTTAGGAAGCTAGGGAGAGAAGAGAAAATTAAACCAAATTAAGTATAAGAAAGGAAATAAAGATAAAGGAGAAAAGTCAATGAAATGGAAAAACTTCTACCTAAACTAATGTACCTAGACTAACCAAAATAAAAAGATAACACACCAGTTATCAAGATCATTAATAAAAGAAGAGCTGTCACCTCATATCAAAAACATTATGCTAAAGAGAAGAAACTAGACACAAACACCGCATATTGTATAATTCCATTTATATGAAAATCTAGAAGAGGCGAATCTATCCTAGAGAACAGAAAGCATATCCTGTAGCTACTTTCATTTATACATTTGTTATCTTATCCTACTTCGGAGTTCCCCCCACCACTGGAATGTTCGGACATGACTGGTGGGGGGCGAAGACCTTTGTTTCCTGGCGAAGGGGAGTCACGAATTAGCTTTTTATATCACTGTGTGAGACTCTAGGCTTTCCTTTCTCTCTCGATCCTGCCAGGCTCTGGTCTTCTCTTCCACTGCTTTCAGTCTGTGTCACACCAGTCTAGGCTTAATTGTATTGACTCAGTTAGCTAAATTGCTTAAGCACAAAACTGTATATTGGTGAACAACAGTGACCTACTGACCACTTATTTCTTGTTATAAAGGCTAAAAGAATTAATGAAAAATAAAATAGTATCAGCAATATAAATATATGCATTAACCAAGATTGTACTAAGGCACCACAAAAATGCTCCTGTGAATTTTTCCTGGCATTTGACAAAAGAGTTTGGGGCAACGCTTCTTAGACTAGCCGTTGAATTAATGATTTCCTGATGCTGGTCATGGATTTTCCCAGGCATAGAATGTGCTTTAATGGGTGGCTAAAATATGGTAGTCTATTTTCTCTCATAAATATTTATTCCATGTTGCTGTGACAGATTTTATAGCAAAAAAAAAAAAAAGACTGGTTTCTCATATTTTTAAGAGGAAACTCATATGAATGAACTCTGCCTCGATCTGTAGCTAAATTTCAACTCTTAGCAGAATCATCAGCTGCTGCAAAGTACCTGCAGCATAGCAACAGCCTCATGTGTGACAATTAAAGGTGGAATATCTCCAGGTGAGCTAATACATAGACTAACCTTTGAGTCTTAAGCAGAGCTATTAGTAGTGATTGGATTTGCCATGAGAATATCTTTATCAAAGGCAGCTCACAGGCGCACAATATCAAAATCACTCTCTAGGCAGTGAACTTCCATCATTTGTTTCCAAATATCATTCCTTCCTACCTAACCGCATACTTCTCTCTCCCCTGTCCCGCCCAAAGGGACAGAAATTAAATATCCTTTTCAATTAACTACAGGATCATAACAGAATCTGCTTTCTAAAGCATTCATCATAAAAGAAGCATGATGGACAATCACAAGCAAAACAGACCCAAACCTGAAATACATTAACTGCTCCCCCCCACCAAATAACAGAAACCAAATACCAACATCCACTGTCACCCTAAAAAAATCAGATATTTCAAAAATAAATGTAGAATTAGTCTTGGTAAATAAGTTGTATTTTAATGCATTCATTCAACTGACAAGTACTTTTTCAGTTCCTGTGACATGCCAGGCACTGTAGGTATGTAATATAAAATGGTGACATAATAGACACAGTTCCTGCCTTCAAGGCACTTACAGCTGAGTGACAGAAATCTAGAATTAGATGAGCAATTATGAATAGTTAATTAAGGGCCGTGGGCTATCTGGTGCAATGGGAGCCACCATGAATGTAGTTATCCTGGATTTTAAGAGTCAATGTAAGCCTTCCTGGACAAAGAGATGCTTAACTAAGGCCAAAGAATGATCAAAGAAAGAAAGAAAGAAGAGATTCCTCTGGAGGAGGATGCGTCAAGTGTTCAAAGACTCTAGGCAAGAAAAGACAATCAACCTTCTAGGAACGGAAAGTAGGTTGGCATAGAAGAAAAAAATTAAAAACTAGGAAAATAAATATATGAATAGATAGGTGGACAGATAGATATAGACAATCTGGTTTTACTTTTCAAGTGTATAAATCATTGTTTCATTTTTAAGCATACAATTTTTGAAAAGCATATTGAAAGCTCTGCTACACATTTCCCAGGGAATCACATGTCTTCACATCTCTTGCCTGGATGATTGTTTCCTATTGATCTCCATACCTCTGCTCCCTCCTATTCTCTCCCCCCATGCCAAGTCAGAGGATTCCCTTCCAAAATACAAATTTTATCATGTCACTCCCCTCCTTAAACCCTTCAATGTCTTCCAACTGCCCTCAGGATAAAGACTGCAAACCTTAACGAGTCCTGGGTGGACTGGCCCCTGCTCATTTCTGCAGCCTCGTGTCAGTGCATGATCCCCCATGACATCTGGCTCCAACTACTATGGCTTTTCTTTCAGTTCCTGGAAAATACAATGCTCCTTATTGCAATACGGCCTTTGCACAAGTTGTCCTCTCAGCCTGAAGCTCACTTCTGCCTTACTTTTACCTTATTTATTCTGGCTCTTCTCAAATATGCCTTCTTTGTGAAATCTTCCTGACCACTTGTCCACCCTCTAAGTCAAGAATGGTCAAATCCTCCTATTAAATGCTTTTGCATGGGCATACAGCCTCTCTTTTATGACACTAGTTGCCATCTTATTGATATATTTAATTGTATAATTATTAATTAGTGCCTGTCCCCTGCAGTAGGTCATAAGCGTAATGAGGGCAGGGACCCCATATGCTCTAAAAGCCAAAAGGACAAGGACTCTTTTGTGTTTACTCATTACTGTATCCCCAGCTCTCAGCACTGCGCTTAGCACATAGTAGGGGCTCCATAAATATTCTTCATGGAAGGAATTAGTGTTATAGTCAAGAAAGTTAGCTTCAAGGCAAGTTTTTAATGTCCTTAAGGTGCCATTACAGGGAACAGGTCTATTGAAGATCGACTGGTGGGCAGACTGACAAGTGGCGTAAAACCAAAGCTGAAGGTCTGTCTATGCTTTTGCAAAACCGTCTCCACTTGTAACACACTGCCGTGGTTTAAATCCTCTGTGTGCTCACATTCACACAAAGACGCTGTTGTCCTCGGCCCTGGAAGAAAACTGAAGAGGCCATTTCCTGATTGCTTAAGTCTTGTGTTCCTTCTGGAGAGTCTTGCTATTTCTGAGAGCAAGTCAGTTTTACATAATGTAGCCATTGCTTTAGATTCTATCGTTGCCTGTCTCTGCAATGGTAGGGAGGCAGCAGGCAAATTTGCCAGAGAGTGGAAGTAGGAAATATTTATTATTTTCAAATGAGCCATGCAGTGTTATGATACAATGAAAGAACAATGCCTGGAGTTTGACGGTCCAGTTTATATTATGTTACCAACTCTCCATGAACTTGTGCAAACTACTGAATCCTTAGATAAGGTTGATTATCGGAGGGATTTAAGGACTCCGGGTGTCTTCTAGCTGACAAGTACAATACTTAAGAACCATCACTGATTTCTCTGGCAGAGCAAAATAATTTTTTTATAGGTCATGGAATCAGAATTCCATTTTTAGATATAATATTTGCTCTTTTCCTTTTTTTTAAATTTACAATTTAATTTGACAAACAGCCTTTTGACTACTGCCTCAGTTAGAGAAGTTTCATAAGTTTTCATATATTAGAACTGAGGTTTATTTTATTTGCTTTGATTTATTAAATCATATATTTATTGGATATTTAACTATGGCAATATTGAAGAAGAATAAAAGTCAATTCATAAAACATTGCATTGGACTGATTTCATCTGAAAAGTAATATTCGGGTTTAATTTCTTCCCTTTTTTATAGTTTTGTTATGTTTTCTTTTTAGTCATATGAATCACTATTTATATGTTGTTTGCTAACTTTCTTTCTTGATATTTCCCTGTTGATGTGAGAGATAGCATAATGACACAATCCTCATCTTAGCACTGCTATTAAAATTCTCCAATGCCTTTGGGCAGGTTTAGAACCTCTATGAAAAAGTTACCTCTTTTTGGTTTGTATTGAAATTGCTTTCGAAAAGGGAGAAGAGACCATTTTGAGAAGAGAGATTTTTTTTTAATTTAGCTCAAGATGACAACTTGAGCCCACTCGTTCATCTTCTATACTGATAAGGGGCCATTAAAAGAAGTTTTTATGAGCTAAAGCAACAAAGAGCTGAGCCATTAATGAGCTGGAAATCTCAACAAATTTGTGGAATGAAGCAAAGTACACAAATAATGGTAGCCTGATGAAGCTAGATGGAAATAGCCACCATCTAGAATGTGTCCTGAGGACCTTGATGCTGAGTAGGAAGTCAGCATGGCTGCAGAGCCCCAGACAGACTCCAGGGCAAGAATGAGAAGTATCTATAATTCCTTCAGGAAAAATCTCATCTTGCCTTGCATTCCTGATTCCTCTGCTTATAAAATGCTTCCTTTTAATATCTCCATATCTTCCTACCTCATTTAAGTTGGTATTCAAATACCACTCTATCAAAGAGATTTTCCAGAACCTCTTTATCTAAACAAGAACTTTCTCTCCCCTTTCCCTCAAATCCATCACTCTGTATCCATTCTAACCTGTTTTAGTTTTCTTCATAATACCAAACATATTACATCTTTATGTTTTAATTTGTTCAATGTCTCTCTTTCAAAAGAAAGCAATCTTCATAAAAGCGTGAAATTTGTCTGTTGGTTAACTAATTTGTAGACCATCAATAACAATTTGTGGATTGATTAAGTGAATGAACGATTGTAATTTGAATATGAACTTCTGTGTGTGACCTTCACGCCATCCCCACACTTCCTCACCACAAAATTTAGAATATCTAGTAGCCAGAAATTTACTCCCAATTTGGTAGAGGAAAAGGAGTTCTCTAAGGAAAAAATAAAGGGTCAAAAGCAAACTTCAGCAACGAGTGTAGACGGTGGTGCTTTGGGCATAGGAGAGTTGCCCAATGTGAATGGCTGGCTTCCTATCAATTCACCCAAGTCCACAAACTTCCAGTCAGCTTATTTGCTTCTGTTTTTTTTTTTTTTTTTCTGGTGACGAAGGAAGATTGACCCTGAGTTAATATCCGTGCCACTCTTCCTCTATTTTGCATGTGAGATACCACCACACATGGCTTGATGAGCAGTCTGTGGATCCACGCCCGGGATCCAAACCTGTGAATCCCAGGCGACCTGAAGTGGAGCATGCAAATTTAACCATTCTGCCACCAGGCCAGCCCCCCATTTACTTCATTCTTAAACACAATGATCAATCAAGATTTGCCATAAAATTTAAGGAAGCACGTAGGATGACAACAATCAATAGAACAAACAGAAGAAACAAAGAAAATATAAACAAGGAAATTTCAAACAAAATCTAATTTATATCCTTAGAGAGATTTGAGGAGATATGAATACTCAAAAACTAAAACAAGATGCTGTGAAGAAAGAACAAAAATAATAAAGGGCCCAATTAAAATATATCAACTGAAACTTAAAAAGAAAACCAAAACAAGGGAAAAACAAAATCAAGGGAATTCCTCACAATATATTCAAGAGAGAGAGAATAATAGACAAAGAGGATCAGTTCAGAAAGTCCAAGTTTCAACTATTAGGGATTCTAGAAATAGAAAATGGAAGAAAGGGGATTCTCAATAAAATAACTAAATAAGATTTTCTAGAAATGAAGAAAAGCAAGGATCTTTAAATTCAAAGGTCCTCGTAAATATAAAGAAGAATAAATGACAAAAGTAGCACACATAGGAATACCATGGTGACACTGCAGAACACTAAGGATAAAGAAAAGATCTTGAAAGTCCCAAGGGAAATGGAAAAGCAAACAAACAACCACAATAAAAAAAACTGGCCAGCACTAAAGATTGAGAATCATATTGGCATAAATTTCTTTTCAGCAACACCAGATGGTAACATACATAGATAACTGAGTTTAAAGTCTGGAGAGAAAATAGTTTCAAATCTAAATCCAATGGCCTTGTGATATTATCAGTAAATTAAACAAGTAAAATACATTTCAAGAATCATTTCAATGGTTCAGAAAATTTATCTATCATATAAAACTGAGGAAGTAAATTTTAAAAAGAAAGAAATATTTGGCATCCATGGATTTGTAAAAGCGTTAAAGAGAAATCCCGTAAAGATGTCTCTGTAGTAGCCTGAAGAGGAACCAACCCACAGACGATCAAGCCCATGGAAGACTCCAGGAAAGAGGTCTTTGGAGAAAAAGGAGGGCTACGTTAGAGAAAAGAAAATATGATTGAAACATAGAAAGTATTTAAGATCAAGTTAAGGCACAGAAGATAAGTAAAAGGAAAGGAAACTAAAACCTCTAAGAAGAAAAATTAAGTCAAATGCCAGTATTCTTCAGAAAAAGGAATGGATTCCAAGCAATCAACGAGTTAGAAGCTATATTCCTACATTAGGAATATGGTTTCTTCCCCCATCTTCTAAATACGCACACACGTACAGGCAATCTGGGGATAAAAACTGTACAAAAAGGTATAATGCTAAAGTGAAATTTGGCAAAGTGTTGAGTTACTGAGGCTGTATTGGAAAGGAGGGTCCATTGAACATTTCTCTGAGCTCTGAAGATTTGACATTTGAACAGGAGATAAGGAAAACTAATCATAGCACACTCCTCGGCTCTGCGTTAAACTCTCTCCTCATAGTCAGGAGACAAATGATACTCTCTCTCTGCATTTAATTTTTAGACTAAATTTGTAGACAAAGTACAAAATATTTAATTATGTCTATTGAATGCAATATAAGTATTATCAAATCAGCCCTGACGAGAGAGAGCAAAACTGCAGCTGACAAAAATTGGGAGGCGGGTAGGAAGAGACACGGTGAGAAACATAGTATGTAAATATCCTTATTTTACAAAGTGGAGAGTCAAGAGATATTGTGTAGAAAATAAGTAACAGAAATACAAGAAAATATTTTAATTTCAAAGATTACCAATAGAAGGAAACATGGCCACAATTATATTGCAGAGAAGGGAATATGAATGTGAGCTAATTATTAATCTACTATAGCAGAAAGTCTGTAGATAGTATTTAAATTGATAAATTAAGAGAGGAAAAAGTAGGCATAGTATTTAGAAGTTTGGAAGCATCTACCAAAACTAGAAATAGAAATGATTAAAAGTTTGGGGAGGGAACAGGATAGGAAAGTCTTTCCTTATTATTTTATTATTTTGAAATGTATATTAATTCTTTTGATAAATTCTAATTACTTTAAAGTAAAATTTTTTAAAACATGCAAAAGCCTTTTTTACCAAGTGCCAGAATACTAGAATGAGCTAGCATTCTTTTAAAAATACAAAGAAAAGTTATGATAAATAAAAGGAATTATATTTGTGTAGTTTTTTATTTCAATATAAGTTCAAACAGAGAAAAGCTGCAAGCCTGATACCAAGAATTCCTATTTCGTTTACATTTTGCCTACTTACTCCATTATTTCTTCTTTACACACACACACACACACACACACACATTTTTTTCTGAGCCATTTGAGAATAAACTGCAGACATTATGTTCTTTTACCCCTAAGTACTTCAGTGTATATTTTTGAAGAATTAGGACATTCCCTTACATAATCCAGTATAATTAATCAAAATCAGGAAATTTAGCATCGATACCTTGCTATTATCTATTCCAAGTTCACAATCAAATTTCCTCAATTCTCCCAATTGTTTGTCAATTCAAGCATCTTTTACAGCTAGCTTTCTTTTTCCCATTCCAGTATCTAATCTAGGATCACAGATTGCAGTTAGTGATCATGTCTCTTTAACACGAAACAGCTAATCAGTCTTTCTTTGTCTTTTATGATCTTGACATTTTTTAAGAGACAGGCAAACTATCTTACAGTCTATCTCTCAGTTTGAGTTTGTTTGATGTTTCCTCTCAATTAGATTCCGGTTATGCATTTTTGGTAGGTATCACAGAAATAAGGCTGTATTCTCATTGCATCCCATCAGAAGGCACGTAATGTCAGTTTATTCCATGACTGGTGACATTATCATTGATCATTTGGTTAAGGTGAAAGCCTCCAGATTTTTCCATTATAAATTAGAATTTGCCTTTCTGCAATTACTAATGAATTCTTTGACACTATGTAAATATCTTGTTTCTCATCAATTTTTCATCCACTAGTTTTAGCATGGAAAAATGCTATTGTGCATGGTAAGAAAGTAAAAAAGAAAGTTTTGGGGAATAATAACCTTTCACTTGTATTAGAGTATTCAAAAACTCAATATCTCACCACTTCAAAATGATTATGGGGAAAATTTAAAACTGCCAATGTTGATTTCATATATACATTGCTATTTGTAATTTTTTTACAAAGCTATCTCTTCTGCATTTACACTTAATAATTTAGGATATTTCTAACAAAAGGTTAATTATCAGTTGTTTCTAGTCATACTTCACTGAATCATTACAAAGTGAAAATAAAGGTTGTGTTACAGTTTTCCTCTGTACTTTGAAAAAGATTAATGCTATTTATCCTATCAGGACAAGCAGTGGGTAATTGCACCCTCTACTTACTACTAATTAGGGAGTGGTGTTATATCACATGAAATATACACAATGAAACCAGTAATAACCCGCTTAGTTTGGAAAAAACAAAGATAGGAAAAGAAAATAAGATAATAGATTGATATCACCAATATGTGAAATTGAGAAAAACAACAATAACTAGAAATAAAATAAAAATTCTCAAATACAAGTGACAGAACAATGATAAATGTCCTTGGGAAAATGATTAAAAAATAAATAAAAATATAAAAAATGATTTATTTTACATAAATGATTGTATTAGATTCTCTCAATAGGTAAATATCCTACAAACTTAAAAATGTTACCAATAACAAAAAAAAATCTCTGTCAAACTTATAGTTAAGTGTGATTTGACATTCTTAGGAAAATTGAGTTTAGTCTTGAGGGTGTGATAAAAAGAAAAGATTTGTGTTTTCTAAATGTATGGCACATTATGTGAAAAGGGGAAGAAATGGACATTAGCAAAAAGCTTTGGCTGGAAATGAAATATAAGATAAGTAAGACTAGAATACTTAATAGATGTAATGAGTAAAGGAGAGAGTAGTAAAAGGAATAGAATATTATTATTCTGGAAAATCTGGAGCATGACTGTTGGATTTTGTTAATAGTAATGGTGAGATGCTGGTTTTAGAGCAGAGAGGTTGAGCTCTATTTTATCATGGTAAGCTTCAGGAATTGGCAGCACACACCTGGGACACGGGCTACCAGCAGTTGGATAAAGGGACAGAGAGCTCAGTGCTGCTAGCACAAAGTCATCTTTCATGCAGATGCATCTGTGGCAGCCCAGATGACTCCCAGGGGAAGCAGAGCTGGAAGGAGGGCACGCACCAGGGATTTCACTTTCAGAACAGCTTAGTCAACGTGGAGAAAAAGAGGAGAAGCCACTGGAGCCATTTCAGTGGTTGGAAAGGAAATAAGTGAAAACACCCTTCTCACATCTTATGTCAGCCAAGTCCTAATGATTCTCCCTTCTTAATATCCTCCCAGTCTCTCTCTTTTCTCCATCCCCACTGCTCATTCCTTGGTGCAAGCCTTTATCATTTCCTGAACCAGTCAACAAGTGGTCTCACTGCCTCTGGCTTCCCTGACCTCCTCTCCCAATCCATTTTCTGCACTGCTATGCTATCAGAGTGATCTTTATAAAATTCTCACCAGGCCAAAGCATTGCTCTGATTAAAATTCTTTACTGGCTCCCTCATGCCTTCAGATTTAAATCTGAGTTATGACACATCCATATTTATTACTCAAAATTCTCAAGTCCCCTATGTTATTAAACATGGTGGCCCTTCTAAAAATGCTGGGTACTTTGTCTAGAATAGCCTCTCCTCTCTTATTCACCTGAAAAATTCCTACTCATCCTTAGAAACTTAAGGCTACCTCTAGGAAACCTTCCTTTTCCCTGAATCAGGTGTCCTTATGTGCTTATGTAACATTATAGGCTTTCCTCTGCCATATCTTCTGTCACATTATGATTTTCTTGAGTGACTTGCACAACCTGAAAAATAATAGTGCTCAGTAGCCTTTGTTGAATAAAAGAGGAGAGAAAAAAAAAAGAATGGATGAAGACAATCCTAGAGAGGCTTAAGAACAGAGGGTAGCTAGGCTATGGAGAGATCAAAAATAAAGAAAACTGATAAAAACAAAGGTTGGGGGCTGGCCCAGTGGCATAGTGCTTAGGTTCATGTGCTCTGCTTCAGTGGCCTGGGGCTCATGGGTTTGGATCCCAGGCATGGACCTACACACCACTCATCAAGCCATGCTGTGGTAGCATCCCACATTCAAAACAGAGGAAGATTGGCACAGATGTTAGTTCAGGGCCAACTTCCTCACCAAAAAAATCCCAAAAAACAAGGAATGAATCAAAATGACTGCTGAATTTGTCTAGAAGATCAGAATTTCACTGAAATAGAAAAGTTTGCAGAGTTTAGGGAAATAAAAAAGTGTGTCCAATCCACTCTGATAGGGCCCTGTTATAAAATCATGTTGTTTAATCCATAGATTCTGCTATACTTGTAAACATATCATGACCTCTTAGTACCCCATGTAGCCATTTGGATATCCACAGACCCAGATATACACACTTTATCTCTCCAAACTAAAACATCAGAGTTATTGTACCTCTGTCCTTTAATTGTATTAAACAATTGGAAACTAACCAAAAAAATGCTTAATGTCTATATAACTTACTGACAACATCATTATAGCAAAGTCTGCAGCATAGAGGGCAAAGTTTTCCACCAATTTTTTTCCCCAAAATCGAGCACCTGCAAAGAAATAATCTAAAATCATCATACAAGGAGAGACAGGGAGAGCAGCAGTGACTTTAATGATAGAAGAATGGGAGAGAAGGCGTGTAGAAAGCTAACTTGCCCTGAAAGTTGCTTTATAACCAAATCCTGTCCTAGGGTTTACTTGGAGAGTCGAAGCTTGAGAAGCCATTCCAATATGGCCTTTAGAATATGAAAGGAGGGGAGAGGAGGTTTCTGTGGTTATTACAAAGTAACTTGTGAAAGCATGGGTTAACCAAAGAACAGAGAGCTGGGGAAGGACAAGAAACAGCTGGAAAGAGGATCTGGAAGTGATCTGATGAGAGCCAGTGATTGTTGCAATTGCCCATGTCAGGCCTCTGCTGGGTTTCTGGCATGATGGTGTGTGGGCTAACTAGACCATTTAAAGGACTGAGAACAGAACAGACAGGTGGGAAGATATCTTAAGCAAAATTTTAGTAATAGTAGTTCTTGTCAAATGGAATGGAATACTATATTTGTTATTGTTCACCAATCTGTCCATCTAACACAGATGTCCATGTCCTATTGAGATGCATAAAGAGGGTACCATTAGCTAGAAGTAGCCATAAAGATGATTGCCTTTCTAGTTTGAAACATTTATTGCTGTTTGCAAATTAAGCAAAATTCATTTCTAGTAATAAGCAACCACAACATTTATATCCCTATTCCAAAAACACAAGCTAATATATGCTCTGATGTTCACGGAACGCTTGTCAACTATTCTGAATTAATCATAAGAATTTAAGACATGAAGAATTTAAGGTGATTTGACCAATTTTTCTGCAAGTCTACTAAAATTTGAATCATACAGTAATATGTAGCCAGTAAATCAAATTAAACTTTAGGGAACTTTTCAAATAAAATTAACTTATTTTGTTTCAGTTCAACATCTGTATATATAAACAAAAGAATGCAAAAACTAATTTGACCCAGGGAAATACGGGAATAGAAATATCCATATATACCAAAGCAATTGTGATTAAATTAGCTAGTTCCATTGTATTGAGGTGAACTGTCCAAAAAAAAATATTGAAAGGTTCCTGGAACATAGTGGTGTTTTGTCAGTATTTATTGAAGGTTGCATGGATGGCAAGTTACAACTTACCACTGATTTTCCATGAAACAAAATAAAATTGATGAAATTATATGGTCTTCAGTTTTTAGCACAATCCCTGCTGGGCACCTAGCACACTGAAGGAGTAAATTTACTGATTCAGGTCACTGGAGTAATGTAGAAGATGTTTCAAAAGTGAAAGGCAAGAGGAGTATGTCTATTAACCTGAGATTGATTTGGAATCAACGTCTTGAGGGTGGCCTTTATTGATTAGTATCATGAGATATTGAGCCAATTCAGCTTGACCCCTGCAGTTGACATACGTATAACCGTCCAGAACCCCTTGCTCTAGGGAATCACCTGCCCCTTCCCCTCAGTAATCATTTTCAGTCCACCTGGTTCTGATAGGGCTGACGAGGTCAGGCACGTCTTAAACCCGATTAGTCTGAGTTCTTTCTCGACATGGCCAGGGTGATTGTTTGAGACATAAGCATGTAACCAAAGCTGGACCAGGGAGAACCTTCCTGGGGATTTTTGCCAGAGCTGTCAAGAAAAATACTCTCTTCTTCTTCGGGAATCACAGCTATAAGGACTTCATATTCTTGGTGCTGCCAGAAGCCATCTTTCAGGCATACGAAGTTGTGTCATTTGAGAACGAAGACAAGCACAGATGAGCAAAGCTGAGAGATGGAGTGAGGCAGGAGTCTGACATCGTTTGACACCTGGATCTAGCTGAGTCCTAAATAGAAAGGTGCTCCTTAGGCCCTCTCAGCTGTGAGAATGGGTGAATTCCCTTATTTAAATTTAAATGAGTTTGGATTGGATTTCTGCCATTGAAGTTAAAGGAGGCTGACTCATTCACCATGAATAGTCTAAATCAATGGCTTCCGAACATTGGAGTTAAAAGCAGCGTAACTACAATAAGTCAACGACCAACCTCCTTCCACTTCACCTCTTACACATTCCAACTCTCTCAACTCCTTCATTCTATTGTGCATCTGGTTTCTCTGTAAAGACAGATTAACTTTTTTCATAGATCAGGATTATGAATTTCCTATCACTCTCCCCACAGACTCTGAATCCTTCTTGCAGGCCTAGAAGCATAACATTGGGAAACAACAGGCTTTGAGAGAGTGCCGTTTCTAAAGCAGTTCCCAACAGTAAATAAATACTCCATCTCTAATATTCTTCAGACCTCTGCAAAGCATACATGCAACAAAGACCTTCCTACAGTAGTCTCTATTGCTTGTAGGGTCCATATCATCTCAGTTTTATTGCTTTTAACTCACCACTAACATATAAATTTACGTTATTTATCCACCTCTATTTATCTTCTGTTTAACTGAGGAGGCTTTATAGTGGTTGACATTAGGTACTGATATTTTGAAATTATGTCCTTGAGAAAATGAAGATCATTTGCATCCTAATCACCTGGGGAACCTGACAAAATACAGACTCCAGGTTCTCACTGTGGTCCTGCTAGATCAGTCTCCAAGGGTGAGGTCTAGGAATTTTCTTTTCTCTCTCTCTCTTTTTTTTTTTGGTGAGGAAGATTGCCTCTGAGCTAACATGTGTTGCCAATCTTCCTCTTTTCGCTTGAGGAAGATTGCCCCAGAGCTAATGTCTGTACCAGTCTTCCCCTATTTTGTATGTGGGATGCTGCCACAACATGGCTTGATGAGCATTGCATAGGTCCACGCCCAGGATCCAAATCCATGAACCCCAGACTGCTGAATTGGAGCGTGCAAACTTAACCACTACACTACCAGGCCAGCCCCAGAATTTTCATTTTTAACCAACTCTCCAGTGGCTCAAGTCCATAATTTGACATTATCAGAATTAAAATCAGTATGTAATTTTAATGACCAACTTAGATTTGTTAGCTTATTCTTGATGCCCTACTGCAGTGTTCTCTAACTGAAATGTGACTGCGAAACTCCTGAGTCTCGATAAAATGCACGATCAGTGGACGTGGGGAAGGGCCTGGGATTCCGCATTGCCAGCAGCTCCCATTTAATGCTGATGTTCTGCATCCACAGACTACACTTTGAATGGGGCGGCTCTGGTGCATTCCACAAAGGACATGAAAAAATTAATGAAAATACACATAATTTAAAAGATTAAATAAATAGTAAATCTGGGCATTGGAAAAATAAAAGTAGGACAATAGACATAAGAAAATCACTTGGAAACACAGTTTGCATGACACTGAAGAGTTATAGAAGAAGACTGCAATTTTATCTTCCTGGCAACTGAATCAAATAAGAAAAATCATACACTTACAAGGTCCCCAGGATGCATAAAAAAAGCAAAATGAGACTTAAAGAGAAGTACAAATTCTGTGAACACTGTGACATGTAACTTATACTGTAATTTTATCATATAAAAAATTTTGTCTAACTTCCTTTTTACTGTCTCTCTCATATCAGGTCTGAGGGCATAATAAGGAAATATAATTGAGAAAGACTAATTCTATTGGAGCCTACAATTTCTGATCAAAATACGCAATTCTCTGGTGGCTTTGCCTGGCACAAATGTAAAATTTGTAATAACTAGAGAACTGGGTGGGATTGCCTCCCAAGCAGGTTAAATGCCAGGGAAATTTAGAAAATCCCAAAAGGACTCCTAAACTCTTTTTTTTTTCCCCTACCTTGAGGAAAAGGACAGAATTGTCTTAGCGATGATCACATTTGTCAGGTATGAGGTAAAAATAGTACACTGGCCGTGACAAGCAAAACAAAATTGGTAATCAGATCACACAAACTCTGAGGTTTTTAGCTCTGACATTCGTGTTTCCCATTACCTTTTTTCTTAACTGCCACCAAGAGAAAGTGCCCCTTCTCTTCCTCTATTTTGAGTCGTGTGTACCATAGCCCATTATTTCTTTGATCTGTCCTGTATGATTAAGAGATTCTTAGTTCTAAAAAAACAGAACCAACTTAAGCTAGCTAATCAAACTAAAAAAGGGGGATGTTTCCTATTTGGATATAGTGGCGCATGTGATATTCAAATTATTTAACAATTCCCATATTGCAGCCTTCTTTGCCAGTCCCTAAATATTCCTTCATGATTGTACATTAAATGTTTCCTCTTCAATGCCTCAGAATTTTTGTGAGAAAGATATTTAAAAACTCAGATTTTACTACCAATGCCCCTACAATGTGCAAGACTGGAGGGTAGAAAACACTTAAAAACTAATACAGCGTGGGTGCCAATCAATTTGAACTATAGTCATAAGCAAACTGATATTGCTGTGCTAGTGCATGCAGCTGGATTCTAGCCCTGTACAGGGATGCCAAATGCTAACCGCAGCTGGGGCTGCAGTGAGTGTCAGGAAAGGAATGGCCCCTCGTATTGAACAGCCATCATGACTCCTTCTCCATTCCTCATGGTTGCCCCGGTCTGCCTGCCTGCTTCATTCTTCTCTCTACAGATAAGGTTCTGCTTCTTAGTCTGCATGACAAGCAGATGACAAGTATGCACAAGTTCTCAAGTTAAATTCCTCCACAGAACTATAATTTTTTTATTGAAATTCAGAATTTCCAGAAGAAAGTAAAGCTGCTCATGCCTGCTTAGGTCAGATGTTTTTCTCCTAGTCCAGTCAACTGTGGTTAGGGGTGCTGGATTATATTATATGAAAATGGCTGCTAGAGATTCAAGTGGTCATTATGCATATTGTATTTTTTTTTTGAGGAAGATTAGCCCTGAGCTAACATCTGCTGCCAATCCTCCTCTTTTCTTTTCTTTTTTTCTTTTTTTTTTTGCTGAGGAAGACTGGCCCTAAGTTAACATCCATGCCCATCTTCCTCCACTTTATATGTGGGACGCCTACCACAGCATGGCTTGCCAAGTGCTGCCATGTCCGCACCCAGGATCCGAACTGGCACACCCTGGGCCGCCGAATCAGAACGTGTGCACTTAACTGCTGTGCCACTGGGCCTGCCCGTAACATATTGTATTTTACGTACCATGAAATTTATTTTTGCCTTATTTTAATTTACTCCTTTTATCTTGATTCATTTACATGCCTATATGATTATTTCATGAAGTCCTACAATCTTCCCTAATTTTTCTGAAGTGGTAATCATTTCTCAGAAATACTTGATGTCTTTATTAATAGCTTTTAAGTTAGGACTAAAGAGCCTATTTTCTTGGATACCTAGTTTCTTCTCTAGAGATGCAGGCTCCCCATTAACATCAAGGTGAATTCAAGTAAACATAAACAGCTATCACACCAAACATCATCCCAAGAGCGTGTGTTAATAAGTGACTAACACTTTAAGATGGTCCTGAGCCAATTACTCAGATAACACAGAGACAGACTTGATAATCATATCACATATTTCATGACTTGTTTTGTTTGTCTGACTCATATATCAATTAATTCAGAAGATATTTCTTGAGGACAATAATTATGAGCTAAGCATCAGTTAGATATTAGAAAGAATGGGTGAATAATATATAATTCCACTCCTAGAGGAACCTACACTGTAGAGGGAAGACATTAAGGAAATCAGTAACATCAATAAATGTGATAAATGTAAAGCAAAGGTAGGCATAGGGTGCTGTACGAGTATCTCAAGTCTTGTGAAGTGAAGGAATTATCCCTTTGTTCAGGGACATCTAAGTTGATGTCATCAATTTAGGACTAAATAATGGGAGATGGAGAAGAGGCACAGGCAGAGAGTGTAGTGAGAGTTGAGGAAAAGGCAAAAACAAGTAGAAATGCTAAAAGGCATATTCTTTTTTTTTTCCTCCCCAAAGCCCCAATACATGGTTGTGTGTCCTAGGTGTAAGTCATTCTAGTTCCTCTGTGGGGGATGCCGCCACAGCATGACTTGGTGAGCAATGTGTAGGTCCGCACCCAGAATCCAAACCAGTGAACCCAGGGCCACCAAAGTGGAACACGTGAATTTAGCCACTCAGGCATGAGGCCAGCCCCTAAAAGGCATATTCTGAGTGTTAGTGTGTGAGAGAGAATGCATAAGAAGAACATGCTCCATTCAATAAGTGACAAGTAAGCCTTATGGCTAGAGAGTAGAGTTCAAGATGGGGAGAGAAATGAGAGATAAGGCTAGGCATAAAAATAGATCATAAATGGTCTGAGAAATCGGGTCAGGAAGTTTCAGTTTAATCCTGAGAGCAGTGGGGAACCATTTGAGAAAAGTAGGGACATGATCAGATACTCATTTTAGAACATGATTACTCTGACCACAAGGGGAAAAACAGGTTTGGAGAGGTAGGTGAATTGAAGGCAGGGAAGTCACTTAGAATTGTACAGTTATTCAGAAGAGAGGAGATTGTGACCTGAACTAAGATCATGGCAGTAAGTAAGAGAGAGGCAGATAAATCTGAAGTGTATTTAGAAGTTATTAACGAAGGAAATTGGTTAATTGATTAGTGGCATGGGTGAAAGAGGAGAAGACAAAGTCAAGGATGATACCTATGTAAATTGACAACCAAAATGGTACCTAGGATGTGAAAGGTAAGTAACTACCACTTGGCTCTGTGGTTTTCAGGCTCCTTTTTAGCATTTATTTGTATATTACAGGATAAATATATTTCTTCTTTTTCAATTTCCTTTTATTAAAATCATCTCTACTTCATACTCACCTAGTCTTCATGGAAAGCATGATTTCTTTGACTTTTCTGCTGGGAGCTGGAATTGCAGATATATTTTTCATTATAAACTAAAATTATGCTGTAAATTGCATTCAGAAAGTTTGTACCAATACTCTCAGCAGCAGCACCCTGGTATGACTTTTCTATGATGTTATGGAATAAGAGCAGCAACCTAAAATGCTTCCCGCACTTCGTGGCTGGCAGGTCAAAACAGGAAGCTAGGAGGATGTCACCAAAAACAAGGATTCCACATTTTCTGTCTCATTTTAACTTGTCAACTGAGTGAGAAATGCCCTTCCAGCAGTGCTGACCTCAGACACATTGTGCCTGGTATAACCTGTCTTCCATGGTAGCTCTCCTTTTCTTTACCTGTTTTCATTTTCCTTATCTTTTAGAATATCCTGTTCTAAAATGTCAAGAGTTTCTGCTGATTGCTGTGTCTCAACAGGAAGAATACACACATATATATACACACAAACACTTTTAGGTAAAGATTTTAGAGTAAACCACTCGGGACAAAAAGACTGAATACATTCATTTTTTTGGTGCAGTTTCCTCAAGAATTCTAGACATAATGTGGATACCGTGTGGCACATGGATGGAGAAACCATTTTGGAGGAGCTTGTGTATCAGACCCCGTGAGCAATCACCAACTTCGCTGCTGGGTCAGAGTGACCCTGTATCTTGGTGTTTGTATTTGCACATTTAAAAAAAGCAAAATTAACATTGTCTTTTGGCTAGCAAATTCTAACTATACTGCTTAGATGTCATTTGGGTGAATAATAATGATAAGTATAATATCAGTTCACATCTATTGAAAGATTTAATACATGCTAGGTCTCCTTTTTGTTCCTCTAGCTCACCAAGCTTATTCCTGTCTTAGGCCTGGAACTAACTGTTGTTCCTTCCTGAAATCTCGTTGAGAATGGAGAAATTTCTTTCTTTATTGTTGCATCCTCAGCACCTAAAACTATCTTTGCTGCATAATATGTACTGAATCAATATCTCTGAGTAATGAATGAACACTCTTCATTAATTCTTATATGTGCATTTATCTTTTCTCCCTGACCACACTGAAGGCAGGGACATGATAAATCTATATTCCACATAGACGTAAAATTCTAGAACCTAAAATTCTAAGTACCAAAATATTACTGACAAGGCTGACTGAGTGACTAATTATGTTAGTGAATATCCAAAAAACAGACTAACGTCAAAGGAACAGCTTTAGGAGGTGTGTCCGTTTCCTACACCTGCTGTGATAAATTACCACAGGCTGAGTGGCTTAAACCCACAGGAATTTTTTATCTCAGAGTTCTGGAGGCCAGAAGTTCGAAATCAAGGTGTCAGCAGGGCTGTGCTCCTCTGAAGCCTCTAGAGGATAGTCCTTCCTTCCTTCCCGCTTCCGACGGCTCCAGGCATTCCTTGGCTTGTGACTACACACCTCCAAGCTTGGTTTTTATCTTCACGTCACTTTCTCCTCTTCTCCCTTGTGTCTCTCCCCTCTCTGTCTCTTATAATGACACATCTCATTGGCTTTAGGGCCCACCTGAGGAATTTAGGATGATCTCATCTCAAGATCCTTAACTTAATTACATCTGCAATGTCTCTTTTTTCCAAATAAGGTCACATCCACAGGTTCTGGGGGTTAAGACATGGGCATATCTTTTGGGCACCACCATTCTGCCCACTTTAGGAAGCACAGTACAGTAGAAAGTGGACAACTTTGGAGTTTGGCATACCTGCATTCAAGACTCAGTTCAGACAGTTACAGCTAGAGTTTTGAATCTCTCTCGGCTTCAGTCTTTATATTTTTATATCTGCTTTTATGAATTGCTGAGTGCTATGTGAGATAATATATAAAAAATGAACAGCAAAGTATCCGGTCCATTGTAAATGTTCAAGAAATGTTAATTCCATTCCTCCTCACTTTGTAAGCACCTCTAGTAAATGTACTCAATTAGTTCAAGCTTTCTTCTGAATATCAGTTGTAACTCCTACAGCATTTCATTGGCTATTTCTCTTGTTGAAGTCTTCTTAGGAATCCTCTCACTATTGAATCTTATAATCAAACTCATCAAGTAATATAGTCTTACAAGTAAATACAACAAAATCCTTTTAGGAATTAAAACTAGACTCTGTCCTTAAGAGTTTGGAAGCAACACTCATTTTGGATATCTAGAGGGAGTCATAAATGAAGGGGACGGTATCGCTGAGTGGGAGAAGCTAAATGGATCATAAGTATATAATTGTGTCTTCTATGACATAGTGTAAAAAGAGTTTCTTTGAAATGCCAGAGATGCTTGCCTCAAGTCTTTATTTTGACAATACCAAAAATCTCACAAGATAGACTTTACTTAGAGGAAAATTAAATATGAATATTAGCGATATTAAAAACGTCAATAAAGAACCCTATTATAGAACTTTCAGGCACATAGAACTTTAAAAATGCTTACTTATACACCAAATCAATTAACTTAAATTGGAGGGGCATTCACAACTTCATAGCTAGACATAAAACAAGATTGATCTTTACATTATATACTGTTTTTCAAAAAATTTTATTGGTGTCACCAAGAAATCATGCTTAGTACTGTTTGATCAATTTATTCATCAATGCAAAATTTCAAGACTGTTGATGAATACCTATTATATTCTGGACATTGTGCATGACATAGGAAAAAGCTGGGAGGCAGAATATAGGGAGGGATATAGACATGTAACTAGATAAATGCAATGTGATACACCATGTTTAATACTAAGACATAGGAGAAGCATAAAAGACTGAAGAAGGAACTCTCCCTGGGGTTCCAATGCCTAGCAGAGTGCCTGGCACATAATAAATACTCAAAAAATAGTTGGTAGATGAATAAGTGATTGCCTTGGGGGTGAGTTTCAAACAGTGTCTAGATCAAAAATATTGAGATCCTGCATATTATGATCCTGCATATATTGAAAATCCTGCATATTATGTATGCTCTATACTGGATAGAGACTATCTCCTGAGTTTGAAGGTAAGATACACAGAAAGGGATACAGCTAATAGCATGGAGCATCAGAGTTGTGTCTAGTCACGGAAAGTCATTTGAGCAGAGTATGGTCAAATACAAATAAAAATAATAGCTGTGGACTGGTCTATCAGGTCATGAGCAACAAGAACCCCAACGCTCCTCAGTCGGCTGTTTTCCTGAGCCATGGTGATAACTTTTATTCAGTTCCTATCAATGTAGTTAAATGTAGTGAAAATCTATTGGTGTCTCTGTGCTAGATATTGTGGGCATACAAAGATGAATAAGACATGAGCCGCATACTCAAAAGTGGAGTGGAGAGACAGGTGCATAGCTAAATCATAACCATACCAAGCAGAATGTATAAATGTTGTAGTGGAGACATTAACAAAGTAAAGAACAGAGTAAGGAGAAGATTAATTTGTCTTGGAATTGGGATCAGGAAAGTCTTTGAAGAAACTGGAATCAATTTGAGCCTTGTAGATAAGTAGGGTTTTGACTTTTAAGAAGAGGAAAAAATACAACCAAAGAAAGAAATATGGGAAAATACAAGAATGTTAAGGAAATAATGAGTAGCCCTTTGTGTCTGCAACAGAGTACAACTCTGTGGGCAGGTTGTCAAGGGGAAAAGATGTTGAAAAAGTAAGTTGAAACAGATTCTTGAGAACCTTGCTTGTCAAAGAAGACTCTGGTCTTCTCTTTTTGGAGGTACGGCAACTACAAGCAATTTTATTCTGCCAAATAGATCTTCCCTGGAATATAAATCAGGAAACCACACAAATGCTGCCCATAGTGATTCAACAGCATCATTTACATTCATGTGCAGTTGCAGTGTGGCAAGCCTGAAAGTATTTTCAGCCACTCTCCTGAAAATTGGGACTCATGATTGCTGTCTAGAGTCCTCTTCAAATATTTCAAATATGAAGGACACTGATTACGCATATGCTTGCACACACTTACACCCAGGAAAGGGGATGGAGAGAGAAGGAGGGGACTGTGCTGTGAGCACAGGAAGGATCTTTATGGACTTGTCTTTCATCTTTAGGAAGAAATGAGCATGACGTAGCATGTCTATTTATAGATCTCTAAAAATGATTTCAAGTCAGGTAATCTTGCAAATCAGGGAATGCGTATATAACATAATGAATATTTAAATGTAATGGGAACTTCAGATCCTCCTGAAGCTAGCTATTTCAGTGGCAACATCAGAAGGGGACTGACTCTGAAGGGATGAGAATAGTTACCATGGCAACTCCCAGGCTGACTCATTCATAGATAACTCCTTAAACTTGTGACATGAGAGAAATTGCTAGAGGATTTTTAACACTGTACCAAAATATACCTTGCTCTTTGCAGATGAAAAAATACATCAGCATAGCCCTTTTTTTCTCCCTAGGGCTCCCTATGACGTTTTGATACAAGACCTCTCTTGTCCTTCAGTCACTCTCATGTTCAGGAAGGGGAAATGGCTACAGACAAGGTGTGGAAAATTGGAGGGAACTCAAGCTGCTCTTCAAAAATAAAATTCTGCATTATGCTTGCAGATATCACTTTAGGGACCATACCACTAACTGATCTTTATTTCCACTCACATCTGAGCTGGGGATTCCATTTCCAGTATGCTTCAGAGTTACATGTTTTTAAAACAAATGTGTAGAGCCTGAAGTAAGTTGGAGAGACAAGAAAATACACAGTACCAAAAATTAAAGATAATAGAACCCTCTCTCTCTTTCCCTTTCTCTCTCTCTATGTCCCCCTTTTTCTCTTTTGGTATTTACGAAAATGTGTTTTTATAAAGCAACACTAAGAGAGGTTTCCAGACTCACATCCCTTTTGCTACAGTGGAAAGAGAGCTCAAGAGGAAATTGATAAAATAGGAAATGACATTATAAATGGAGATGGGAACAGATTTTATAGGACTAATGAAAGTATAGACATTGCTCATTTACAATTTTGAACAACTCTTTGGGAATGCCCAGTCACTATTTTTCAAATTATGATCTGAGAACTAATAGTGTAATAATGTCCTTAGAAGCATCCACCAAAAAATATTAGATTTCAGGACTGTGCTGCTCAGAATCATATTAAGTAGTCCAAGTAGTCCTGGTAGTAATTACATACATTGAGTGTGAGATTCACTGATCCAGGCAACCTCCTCATTTTACTCATATAATGTTCATCCTAGTCTTTTGTTATCTTCTTTGGTTTGAAGTCTATTTTGTCTGGTATAAGTATGGCTACACCTGCTTTTGTTTGGTTGTCCTTTGCTTGGAGTATCATCTTCCAGTCCTTTACTTTGAGCCTATGTTTGTCTTTAGAGATGAGATGTGTCTCCTGAAGGCAGCTTATGGTTGGGTCTTGTTTTACTTTTTATTTTTTTGTTTTTTTGTGAGGAAGATTGTTACTGAGCTAACATCTGTGCCAATATGCCTCTACTTTGTGTGGGATGCCGCCACAGCGTGGCTTGACGAGCAGTGCTAGGTCCACAGCAGGGATTGGAACCCGTGAATCCCAGGCTGCCGAAGCAGAGTGCACAAACTTAACCACTATGCCACCAAGCTAACCCCTGGGTCTTGTTTTTTAATCCATCCAGCCACCCTGTGTTTAAATTGACAAATTCAATCCGTTTAAATTTAAGGTGATTATTGATATATGAGGACTTATTAGCACCATTTTACCTTTTGTTTTCTGGTTGCTCTGTATTTCCGTTGTTTCTTTTTCCTTATGTTTCTGTCTGCCATTTCAGTTTGGTGGTTTTCTGTGATGTATTTCTGAGTTTACTCTTTTATTACGTTTTGTTTCTCTGCTCTGAATTTTTGTTTTGTGGTTACCATGAGGTTTGTATAAAAGATCTCATAGATAAAATAGTTGTTTTTTGGTCGATAGCATCTTCTCTTCATTTTCTTGCGTAGGTTCCATCCCTTTCCTCTTCCACTTCTATATTTTTGTTGTCACAAATTATCCCTTTTTATGTTGTGTTCATTATAAAATTGAAATGATTACAGTTATTTTTCATTCTTCCTTTCCTTTTAACCTTTATGGTATAATTAAGTGTTTACCAATCTATTCTGACATAGAATTGCAATTTTCTGATTCTGTCTATTTATCTTCTTGCTTAAAGTTTTGTTTGCCTTTTCCTTTTTGCTTCTGGTAGGAGAGATCCTTTCAACACTTCTTACAGGAGTAGTGGTGATGAATTCCTTCAGCTTCTGTTTGTCTGAGAAAGCCTTTTGTTCTCTTTCATATCTGAAGGATAACTTTACCGAATTGAGTATTTGTGGCTGACGGTTTTTATCTTTCAATATTTTTAACATATCATTCCATTCTCTCTTTGCCTGCAGAGTTTCTGCTGATAGCCTAATGGTGGTTCCCTTGTAAGTTATTGGGCTGCTTTTTCCCCTGGCTGCCTTTAATATTCTTTCTTTGTCATTGGCTTTTGACAGTTGTATTAACATGTATCTTGGAGAAGGCCTTTTTCATTGAGATAATTGGGTGTTCTATTAGCTTCATGGATTTGTATATTCAGTTCTATCCCCATGTTTGGGAAGTTCTCAGCTATTATTTCTTTAAATAAGCTCTCTGCTCCCTTCCTCTCTTCTCTTTCTGGGATACCTATTATCCTTACGTTGCCTTTCTAATTGAGTAGGATATTTCTTATAGAATGTCTACATTTTGTTAAATCTTAGTTTTCTACCTGAATCATTTCTATCTTTGAGCTCACTAATTTTCTCTTACATATGGTCTGCTCTAATTCCAATGCTTTCATCCCATTTATTAAGCTCTTCAGCTCCAGAATTTTTGTTTTTCTTTTAGAGTTTCAATCTCTTTGGTAAATTATTCCTTTTGTTCATTAACTATATTCCAGAGCTTATTGAACTGCCTTTCTGAGTTTTCTTGTAGCTCACTGAGTCTCATTTCACTAGATGAAAGAGCTCTCTGTCTGGAAATTTGATTTGCCAAAGATTATACATAGTCAAAAACCCACTTCTCCGCATCTTCAGGTTCATTCTCAATAGTAGCCAAGTTTCCAGCATGAATTTTTTTTAAAGTAATGTATTTAGAAAAATTTTAAGGTATGTAAAGCTTAGAATATGACTAAATTAATACCTTTTAAATATGCTTAAGAGAAATGTTTTGGAATGTGACTTTCGAATTTACTCAGAAATTGGATTGGCTGGGTGGTAAATTACTCAAGCCAATTTCTTTCTCTGGGCCACATTTTGTTGCTGATACCTAACTTTGAAATGTGCACCTCCCATAAGGGATGGATAAGGCACACTAAAAACAAATAAAATAATATATTTTTAATATATTTAAGACTCATATAATAATATATATGAGTCTTACTTGTCACTTACCTCTTGCACTTTATATGAGAAAAGTTTCTCAGCTAAAGATTGGAATTTTGTTAACACGGGCTTGGGGATTTATCTTTAGACTTCAAAACTTCATATTAGTGATTATGAATATTCATAATTACTAATACCCCATCCCCTCCTTTGAGTCATAACAAATAAATTGCCCTCCATTCACACATTGAAAGAGCATTTTGATGCTCAGCCAGTGGAAAAAGAAAGGCTGATATGCACTGAGCTTCTGTCATAGGCCCTTATCTTGCCTCAATCTATAAATATACTTTGATAATGTCATTTAATCCCCTAGCCATAGTGTTGATGAGGACTCATCAACCTGTACTGCTGATATCTCTCCACTCCTTGATATCAGCTACAACATTTATATCTCCACTTCAAGCATTTCAAATTAATATCCAACCAAAATACATCACCTTCCTAAATTCCTTTATTTCTCTGGTGCTTGCATGCTTTTCTTCATCTTCGATATCCATAGCATCCATTTAAGTCCATTCTCTTTCCCTTCAGTGTTTTGTCTCTATTCCCCCCCCCCCGCCCCCCCATACTACTTCCTACTCCTTCTGTCCCCATTCAGGCTTATAATATGTTTTACCTCTACAACAATTTTTAATTTTTTTTTAACTGGGCTGCGTGCTTCTGGATTTGCCCCCACTCTAATCCATTTATTGACTCATTCAATAGACAGTTGTTGGGCATGCACTAGACTGCAGTCGGTGTCCTCAGCACTGGGGAATAACAAGATAGATACGCCCTCATGGAGCTCACAGCCTGGTGGGGGTAATAGAAGAGCATCCAGCCAACTTCCTTGCAGAGTGATGCAGGCTATGATGAGAAGGTGCCGTGGGAGCAGACAGGAGGAGCCAAACCCAGACTTTCTGGCTTCTGACTAGGGAGAAAAAGGTGCAATTTGGCTTCCAATCTGAGGCTTGTATCAGTAGGTGATAGCCAGGCAAAGGTGCAAGAGAGGAAGAATGAACGTTCTAGGCCAAGAAGACTTCATAGCAAGAGAAAATACTCTGTGTTTGAGAGACTGAGAGGAGACCAGGGTGACTGGAGAACAGAGCAATAGAGGAATCAGGTAAGACGTGCGGCTGGAGAGCTGGGAACAGAAGCAGCACGTTGCCCTTAGGGAATTTGCATTTTTATCCTCATAACATTGAGGAACCATTGAAAGTTTAACCTTGAGAACAACATAATCATACTTGCAATTAAAAAAACTTGAAATACCACTTCACCTGCTGTACAACAAATGGATTAGGGAAGAGCAAGACTAAAAGCAGAAGACTGGTTAGGAGCCTATTGCAGTAAATCAGGCAAGGAATGATAAAGGCCAAACCAGAGTGGAGCAACTGTAAACAGAATAAGGAAGTATTTATATTAAATAGAAATGCCAGGCTTTATGGATTTATTTAACGTGGAAAGTGAGGAAGAGAGAAGAGTCAAGAAAGCGTCCTAGTTTCTGATTTGCTCAACAGGGTGAGTGATTATACCATTCACTGAGGATGGGAGTCGAGATGGAGGACCAAGTTTAAGTGTGGGTGGGCGTGATTCTATTTTGTGCCATGGATAATTTCTTCATTCGTCATTCCATCATTAGTGCTAGAGGCATAGAAATAAAGCATGGCAGCCCCTACCCTCAACCAGTTTATGCTCACACACTTCTCCTAGAGTGTTTTCTTGCACACAATCTAAATTAAGAGATCCTGAACCTCCAGGCACTTACCATATTTGCCTTTCATCTTACTGTCACTTGGAAATCATTTCTGGCAAGGGATGTATAGTTGCTACCATACCTAACGATTAGGAGGCTTTTGCTTGAAAGTGGCAAAATACTTTGCAGGCTTTTGAATGTGAAAGCCATCCTACCAAAAGAAAATTATTATACTATACTCCTTGAGGATTATTATGGAACAAAAATGTTCTCTTTCCCTCAACTAACATCTGAAGAATCATCCAGGGCAGTGATGGACAATTGACTGCATTTAGCATTCTGTGGGGATGTCAATCGCACACAGAGAAGAGAGTGGCAGTGGCGTTTGTTACCATCACCAGCGGATGAAGGGGATTTTATGGCTAAAACATCACAGAGGACTGAAAAGTCTACATTAGAACAGAATGTTAATGATTAATTGGCATCCATAAAACAAAAAGGCAGAAGTCAGCCTTAGGCAAGAGATAAAAGCCATGTCCTAGGAGGAAAACCTTTTGTGCTTGTGATACATGCTTAAGCCATTGCTTGGTATGTGATTCAGTGGAAAGAACTAGGAATTTAAAGTCAAGCAGGCTTGGGTTCAAATCACAGCTCCCATTTTTGAGCAGAGCCACTTTGGGCATCCCCTAAACTTAGAGTCTCATCTGTAAAAAGGGAATATTAATTTTAACTTCATAGAGTTGTTGTGAAGTTTAAATAATATAACATATAGAAAGCACTTAGTAAAGTACTGGTCCTATAGTTAAACATTCAGTTACAGGCAGCTCTTATTACTAAGTATTTGGCCAGGGAAAAATTAATAACTTAGCTAAAGAGAATGGAAATATATATTAGGTGCTGCATTGTTCTGTGATATGCTTTAAGCTACTTGATTTTCCTTATTTATTCAATTATAGTTTTACAGTTTCTTAGGACAATTACATACATTATTTCAATTCGTCATTCCAACACATTTGTCGATAATTTTCATGCCCATCACACAGATAAGGAAATTGAGTTTCAGACTAGTTGACAAATTTACTCCAAGATCACAGCACTAACGAGCAATGAATTTTCAACTGGATTCCAACTCTCCCAATTCTATTTTAGCCAAAGTTTTAGTTGATAGGTCAGTTTATTTTATCATGTTATTAGCATGGAAGTTTAATTCCTACTCGGGTCCAGTCTATATTATTAATGAAAACGTACTTACTTACACATGCTTGGTATAGGTCCAAGGAGAACTGTTAAGTGGCATCAGAGGAAAATTAAGTTTATCAGAATTATTAGCTTTAGAATTCACAAACCATTTTTTCTATACTGTCAAAGAAATTCTTAGAGTTTGGTATTTGTTTTTTTATTTTTTCTCATTACGTAGTATAAGGTTGCCAAGGTTCTTCTCTGCAGCAGTATCTGCCAAGTCACTTTTTAGCCGGATCCAGGCAAAGACCAAAAGAAGTTTGAACAGGTGCTTAATGAGTTTGAGCCACTGGAGATGGCCACCATGGATATTTATGTAGCTATTTAGTTCCGTAAACCTAACTTTAAGGCCTTAGTTGATGCTTTTTATAAGTTTGAATTTAGTCCAATATTTAGAAAATGATGGTAGCAAAGGAGGAGCCTATGGTTTTATTTTTATTGACTTTAGCATGTTATCATATTAAGCTTCAGAACACAGCATCATACAAGGCAAAAATGCAATAAAACACCTGTACTTATGATATCTATATCTATACTTATCTATCAAAAGAGAAAAAAGAGATTTATTGCAGCATTATTTTTACTTGTAAAAGAACCTGAAACAACCTCAGTGACAGTTAGTAGAATAATGCTTAATTTCCATATTATAGAATACTGTGTAACCATTAAACAGAATGAGTTATTAATTTAGAGGAATTTCTGTATTGTGTCATTAAGAAAAGAAAGATTAATAGAAGTGAATATAAAATAATGCTATTTTTTAAAAACAATGACAAAAATTCCATCTATACGTATATATGTTCCTTAAGTAATTTTATGAGCATGAGCAAACATATAAAATGTTGCCCATCAAGTTGCTAATTGGTTAGTGAAAGGAAGTAGGATGGAAGAACAGAGGTTGATAAGCAGTTAGACAGAGCAAATTAAATAAACAAATAGACAAGCAAATGAATAAGTAAATAGCTGTGGAGAAAAGGTAACAATGCTCATGCAAAAAAGAAGTAGTATATATAGGACGATTTTATTTTTTAAAAAAGTAGATAGCAAGAAAATGTAGCCAAAATGTTGATGGTGATTGCCTCTGAATGGAAAATTAAAAAAGAACACAGCTGGTACAGAAAAGAGAGGATGGAGCAAGAGAGAAAACATGATAAAGTTGACATTTGAATGTTATAATTTGGCTACCCATTCTATTTTGAGAGTTCCCCAGGGACTCCCCAGAGACCATTACCCACAGGCTCTTTAGGAGAATAATTTGATGGAAATCCATTTTCCTGATAGAAAGTCTGGAAACAAGGTTCCTGAGAGTGTTCAAATGTTCCCTCTTGGGAAAGTAAGTGAAAGCTCTAAGAGATATCAGCAACACTTGATCCTTGAGAGAGAGATTGCTGTATCCCATAGCAATCCCTCCTTTTCCACCTTATTAATTTTAAGTTGAGTTCCTAAGATTTCATTCTCCTCCAACAAAACAGTACCAGACCTAGAATCCTTCTTATTGGCTGCTCCCTTTTAAGCTCTGTGCATATTACAAGAGCACAGATCACAGGAGAAAACTGTCTTCCTGGGTTAGAAAATGATCACGATTTTTTTTTTTTATCTCTTCTGAATACAGATCTTCCTCGACTTACAGTGGGGTTACATCCTGATAGACCCATCCTAAGTTGCAAATGTCATAAATTGAAATGCATTTAATACACCTACATCACTACAATACATCATTAGCCTACAGGTGGGCAAAATTATCTAACACAAAGCCTATTTTATAACACCGTGTTGACTATCTCACGTAATTTACTGAGTAGTATACTGAAAGTGAAAGAACAGAACAATGGTATGACTACAGAATGGTTGTAAGCATATGGATTGTTTACCCTCATGATTACATGGCTGACTGGGAGCTGCAGCTTGCTGCCACTGCCCAGCATCACAAGAGAGTATCGCACTGCATACCACTAGCCCAGAAAAAGGTCAAAATTAAGATTCTGAAGTACAATTTCTACGGAATGCGTATCACTTTTGCACCATTGAAAAATTGTAAGCTGAACCATCCTAAGTCGGGGCCCATCTGTAGTGTGTGTTCTGATAGAACCTTGGTTTAATGCTGATTCTTATATCTTTTCCCAGGTTAGCTTACTTCACAGCTTGGCTTTCTTGAGTTGTCATGCATACCACCCAGTGGTTACCATTCTGGTCCTGGATTCATAGTCTAGCTCAGGATGGTGGGCCAAAACCACCACATTCAGAATGTTCTGCTAGATGCTCCATGCATCTGATTTTACTTCTGCTCTTATTTAGATATTGGAGAAAATGAAAATATTATTTTTCTATAAAACTCTGGAACTGAAGAACTTTGAAAAATACTAGGTGTCATATGTAACTATGTGGTTTTAAATGTCAGTGAAGTTTATGAATCATTCTCCTGATGAATTAATCATCCATCTAATATTTTACTGATAGTTTTGAATATCGACTAACTTGTAAATGAACTCAGAAGTTTCACTGAATACAGATGTATTTTTAAATCTTTAGTATAAATAGGCTTATACTTGCAAAATGACAAATTATTGCTGGAACTATCAATGAAAGTTCATTTGATATAATTCAAAAAATGTCAACTAATATTTTGTAGAAAATCACTATTAATTCATTCATGAAGAGTGAGTTTGTTTTAAACTTTATATGTTTTTATCATCTCCCAGAAGTTTATTAATTCCCTATGTTAGTGGGAATTATAGACCCGTTAATCCTGAATGGTTAGAGAATGTAAATTCCGGATTATTAATTATTTTAGTTAACTGAAAGTCCCCATGTATGTTATCTAAGCATGACCAATTCTTCAGAAAATTGAAATGCAATAAGATGAGTTCACACTAACATACTCAGTGCTGATACTGAGTGCTCCAAACACACAGCACTGCTCAATTCATGTCAACTAACATATTTGAGCATCTGCGATCCACTGCGCACCATACTACTGTCTAAAAATATAAACCTTTGCACTTGGGGAGCTCAAAATCTAGTGGAACTGAGAAATAATTACAAATAAGTACTACAATCAAAGGAGAATAGTGTCGTGGGGAATCAAAGCAGTGAGTGACTAACCTCAGAATCAAATTTCCCTGGGGTTCTAACCCCTTCTCACTTTATACTGTCTCTTCATGGTGAGCTAATCCATTCCCGTGGCTTCACCTATCACTCATGACTCACACAGCTGTGTTTCTCCCTGAGCGCTGTCTTCCTATATTCTGCCCCATAACTATTCACTTGGCACCTCTACGTGCAAGTGCCCCGACACCACAACACAAATCAGCCGGAAATAAATTAGTCATCCTCTCTCCCAAATCTTCAGTTCTTCTGATTGTTGTCTATCTACTCACTTAGATCAGAAACCCGACGGTCATCCTTGATGCTCCCTTCTTTCTTACCTCCCAATATCAGAAGCTCACCAAATTTAACCATTTCACACATTTTTTCCTCTTCTCCACATCCCCTTCAGTGCTGTGTTAAGTCAACAATTTATCTATCTATTCTCTAGGTTAGCGCCAGAGTTCTTTAAACTAATATCCCCCTACTCAATAATCTTATCTCCGTGAGTAGGCAGCTGCCAATGGAGAAAAGTGGAACCACACTAAGTTCTCTGAGTATTTGAAGTGGAGGGAATTTCATGCAGGAGCTGGTGACACAGGTGATGGAAGAACTGAGAAGCCTACAGAGGACAATAGGACAGCCTGGAAATAAGAAATGTGAATCTCGCCCACAGTCTTTGAGTTCCTTTGGGCAAGGAGGGAAAATGTATTACTCAACTTTTTCTCCTCAGTATCTGGCATAATACAATTTTTAAAATACAGTAAACAATCATTAAGCACTGGCAATGAATTAGTCATTCTAATAACCTAAGATCTTTTGACTCAGAAGTTTCTAGAAAACTGTCCCTGCTTCAGGCCCAACATTTCAATATATCTTACCATGGAAATAACTCTAAGTATTTGAGCTTCTGATTATTTAGATTCTAGAATATGAGGCATTTAAACTGTCACTGTGTGAAACATAAATTTTATCATATCCATTTTAATAAATTGGATTCATTGTATAGGAAAATGTTTTTATATTTTTAAAGAAAATGAATCTTTACAGCTTCTAAAGTAGGTATTAGATTACAAATGTGGAAATTGTTATATTGGTGCAATCTCAGTTTCATATAGTGAGAGTCTCATGCAGTTCATTGCATCACATCACAAGTTCATGCTCCAGTTGTCATGTCAATGTCATGTGTGCCCATGTGATTTTTTTTGGATGACTCTCATTTGGTATAGGCCCATAACTCATAATGTTTTTGTTCGCCCACAAGGTTGATTAATTCCAAAATTGTACAGAACACAACACAAGACTGACAAAATGTCTGACTACACAGATGGATAAACCAAATGGGGCTATTTAGGGTGAGACAAAGCTAAAAGAAGATTATGTTCTCTGAGGCATAGCACGAGGCTGCAATTCATGAAAAAAAAATCAATAGTAAATAACATGGGCTTTGGCAACAATGAGACTGCATGTATTTTAAAGATATTGTAACAAAACATGGCTAACGACTAAGCACAGCAAACATTAATAGTTAACGTAACGAGATGCTGTTAAAATGTGAGAAGTTAACAGCAAATCTGGAGATACAGTGATGAATTTCTGCTGCAGAATTACTTAATAGTGACACTGAACATTCAAAACATTCATTTTAACAGGAGGCTCCATTAGAAACAGATGTTGTGTGGTTCATTTAGGTTATAGCTAAAATTGGTTTAGTTACCAGGCCATTTTTTTTACTGAACTTTGTTTCCTTGAGATGCAAGTTGTGTGTGTATACGTGTGTGTATTTTTCCTATTCTTGTATGAGTTACTTCTTGCTACCAGCATACACACTTGGTCTCCAGGTGACTTTTCTTGATAATTGTCATTGTACTTGCTGTGGAACTGTCTCAACAGAAGTAAATATGTTTTCCTTGTCTCTCTTTGCTCTCCTAGTTAATAAACAAAACCAAATATGTCTCCTTCTTTTTCTTAAGTCATTTAACGTCTCTGGGTCTCAGATTTTTCGTAACTCCTCCAATTTTTTAAATTAGGGAGATAGGCCAGATGATTGTTTGAGGTTTTCTTGGATTTTTAAGTGTATAGTTAATGCTTAATGAGATTCTGATATGGATATTGATCAGCATCATTATTATGACTTTTTCTGGTTGGAGAAAATAAAGACGGAATCAACTTAGGACAAGGAAAGTGGAGTTTGTTGTAGTGATACAAAGAGGGTTCATTAGGGGCCAAAATATTGAACATATCCAGACCTCACAAGAACTAGAAACAGAAATAGAAAGTCTTCGTGACCTTGGTGGTTCATACTCTAACAACGTCAGACTCTTCCTCTTATGGCTATATTCAGCATTTTTCTCCATTTTCCTTCTTCTTCTGAAGGCTAGCTTCCTCTTTTCATTCATAGTCTCCCCTCACTCATAACCTCATAATAGCAGTGCAGCCCTCGTTCTGTGTCATGACCTTCGAACTTGGTCCTTCAGCTCCTGTCTCAGATGCTTTATTCAATAGCAAATTTCTAGGAGAGGACGCCAATCAGTGAATCTCATCTTTTTAAGACAGGTACAGGTTTATTACCTTCCTGTGTATCAGCTGCTCTTAAATTAAATACCTACTCTTTGTTTCCAAGGTGGGAGGAGGGCAGCATCGTGTGATAGAGAACGTGGCCGTGCTCAATCAGCAGGGGCTATAGGCAGGGCAGTTTCCATCACAGAAGGGACTGTGGAGGTGATGAGCAATGATTCACAGCTCTACTGCAGTCAGCCTTTGGGGAAAGCAGACTTTGGAAAGAGCAGATCTCACAGTTCAATTAAAAGGGCACGAGCGTTTTACAGGGAGCAGGGACTTGGGCTTGGGACTTCTTATAATGCGTATTCAAATTTCTGAGAGATAAAATACAAATGTGTGCAAGAGCCTTGGTTCTTTCAAAAAATATATATGTGTGTGTGTGCATGTATGTATATATATACTTTCTTGAGAACAGTTTGACAAGGAGGGATTGCTTATATGATCCTTCCAAGTCGATGCAAAATTACTAGACATTAAAGCAATATTTTGTCTCTTCACTAACAAATTAGTCTGAAATGTGTGCTGGTCATGGAGGCGGCTAATAAGAGACCCTCACTTCTCCAGCCCTCTCTAAAGTCTTCTTCGAGCTCGTTCTGGTAAAAAGCATACCTTAGTATGTTTACCTAAAATACATAACTCTTTTCCCTATTCCGATGCTAGGTGATTAATGGATTTTTATTAAATGATTTCTTATGGTAAAGTAGCAAATTATAAACCATTTAATGCCAGTATCCTCCAGCACAAAGTTTTAAAGGATATGTTAAAAGCTTGGGGTAGATATGTTAATATAGATATTTTTCATGATAAATAATGATAAAAGATTTTGAAATATTTTACTGATCCAAAATAAAGATCTTTTTATCTAAGGCAGAGTTTCTTAACCTTGGCACCACTGACATTTTGAGCCACATAGTTCTTTGTCGTGGGGGCTGTGCTGTGCAGTGCTTTATGCTGGGGAGCATCCTTGGCCTCCTCTCGCAGATGCTAGTAGCTCACCACCATTACTCCCAGTTGTGACAACCAAAACTGTCTCCAGACATTGCTAAATGTCCCCTGGGGGGCAAAGTCACCCTGAGTTTAAAACTACCAGTCTAAAAAGAATGTTACTTTTATTCTCCAAAAGAATGACTTTTATTTATTATAAATGTTTTCTTACTCTTTTAAACGTTTTTAGATTTAAAAAGTATGTTATTTTGGAGTTTAATTGAGCACTACTGATTTGGTATCGTCTATCTTGCTTTTCCTCAATGAACCAAATTCTCTCATGCCTGAATTAGCCTGACCAATTTCATTAGCAATCTCACACCCATTAATCCCATTAATTTGCCTCAGTGTCAGAGTCCCCTACGGCCCATAGTTTCTAAATATGCTGCACTTCCTCTCAAGGAGTAGCTTGCTTGCACACTTGAGAAAGCTGACTGAACACTTGTAAACACACCTGGACAAAAAATGATTTTAGTGTTCTTGGCCACTTTAAATTTAAATTAATACCTTTAATTTCTTTCTGAAAAATTTTCCATCCTGCCTGGAGTGCTTGCACTTTGAACTAATGAAAAATTAATAGAAAATCTCTTGTATGAGAGAACAAAATACCGCAATTTAAGCCTTTTCCATCTAAAACTAGGAAAACCCAAAATGACATCATAGGCTTTATTATATTAAGATAGCACTGTTAATATTTACATTAAGATGCAGATAGAATAATTTATTTAGAATATAATAAATAGTCTCTCAGATATGTAAATCATAAATTCTCTCATAGTGAATTTGCCTATCTCACAAGGTTGTGAGAACAAAATGTGATAATAGATACGAATAGTTACAAAAACCACAGAGCACAGAGCTCTCTCCAGGAGAAAGAGATTATTGCCACACGTGGTATAATGTAGATACTACAGAAAAGGAGATATTGCTGTGTTTTGGGTCTTTCCATAATTCATCATTATCACCCAATTATTATCTTCAAAAAGTTTTTATTAAGGTTTTCAATCTCATATGTCCATATTTCCATTTCTCATAGAATCAGTTCCTAGATTAGGATAATAACCCTAGAAATGCATAAAAAGAAAAGTTCTGAAGGGTATTTATCCCAAGTCACTCACTTCCAAATGTAACATCCTAGCATACATAAATTTTCACTTAATTACTTCTTATTGCAAATAGGATAACTTACTGGTTTAATTTAGAATGAAGATGTGATTTTTAGTCAATATTTATTGAAACAGGGTGAGTTGTGTAGAGCAAAGATCTCTCTGTACGTGTAGTTCTCTCTCTCCAGGAAACAAAACAGTTTCCGGAAAGAGAAGGGGAAAAGTCTACACACACACACAGACACACACATACACATTAAGTCTGTGAAGAGATTACTCACGTTTGCACTAGTTTCTCCTTTCTACTCTCCATTGTTTACTTACCAAAAACTCATATTTTAATTACTGCATTTATTGTTTGAGTATTATTTTGCCATTATAACCCTTTACACTTTACAATAATAAATTTTTTCCCATTCCACATTAGAACTTTGTTGAGGAGAATATGAAGTACAGATTTCGCCCCACGGTCTCATTAGGAGGAAATCCCAGGTAGCACTCCTCAGAATCTGGAAGCTAATGAATATTCAGCATGAGTACTGAAACACGTATCCATTGCTGATTGTGCTGACCCCCATGGCAAAGTTTACAATAAACATATCTTTGACTAGTTATTAATTTTCTCACATTGGCTAAATTACAAACAAGAGCCCAACACCAAGACTTACAATTGATCACAAACAACTGCTTATTTTTGTGGCCAGTGGGGTCCTTCTGCCTAAAGTTCTTTCACAAACATCTTTTAAAAATAGAAAAGATGATGAAAATGGTATGTAAACTTCAAGTAATTTGGATGTATTAGTCTTTAAATCACAATGAACATAATATATTATAAAGAAGATATTATATTTGTTTAGCATGTTACCGTTTCTAAAGTACCTTCGCCATAATTTTCCTAACTAACGCTCACAATAAGCCAATAAAATGCTACTATTTTCATTTTAGAGGTGAAGCATCTGAGGAATGAGGGGGTTAGTTAGTTGCTCATGATTACATAGCTCTACATGTGGTTGAGCTTGGAATCAAGGTATTTTGGAATCTAAGGCCCAGAATTTGTCCCGTTCATTTTCCTCCAAAAAAGATAATAATGTTGAGAACTTGAAGAGCTATAAATGGAAATGGTAGCAACTGAGAGGAGAATTGTATGTAACCTTGTGGATTCTCTTTTTTTTTATTAAGCGAAGGTAAGGTGGAAGGGGGTTTTAGACCTTTAAAAGGGATATTGTGTGATTCATAGCAAAGAGCAAATGTTCTTGTCATTGAATGAGAAACAATGGCTTTGAATTATTGCAAGATGGTTTCTGAGTAAACACTGTAAGCATTCTTGAATATGGTTAAAGGATGCTGGAACTCATTGTCCAGAACAAATACTGCCCTATCTTTCAGGGTTTTTCAGAAATGCATAAATATCCATATAGGGATTTAGATACAGTGCAGTTTGCCCAGATGTAAGGTATGATCTGAGTTAACGTTTCTCAGCTAGTGGTATATATAACAATGGCAGTACACAGACACTGTGCTGGTGTTATACAATATTTTCTTAACTGCTGCTAAAGCATTCACAGAGTCACCATTGACAGATAAATATCCTTTAAAAGAAAAAGTGATCCTTCTGTCTTTATTATATTGGGACCCATATCTTAAAAACAACGATTTTACTGCTACCACTTTTTCAATGGACAATTACACTTTTTATTAATGGAGTTCTTTAAAAACAGACAACTAAATCTCTAAGATAATCACCACCGTTCCTCTCCTGTAACATAGATCCATTTATTGAGCCCAAATCTTCCAGTCAGTCACTGCCAGGGGCAATCTGGGTAGAAAGAAAAGTGCAAAGGGACATCGTTAATGTAGCTTTTACAAGCAGTAGGAAACAAACTCAAGTACAAACCCAACTCTGAACTCAAACCAATGCCTGAAACAAAGCAGGAATGAGGAAAGATGCTGAGCAGTTCCACCACTGATGTCAGTTCTCAGGTCAGATAAACATCTCCATCCAAATGTGCTTTATAAACTGCTTTTCGGGATTGATAGCCAAGTTGTAATTTACTAGAGAGATCCAGGTAATGGTAACTGGTGACCTTTATAAGGCAAACAGGAGTATTCATTCAAAAGACATTTGCATTTTGGAAAACACCCTCCCCTTTTGAGTGCATCCAATTTTAGTTATTTTTGAGGAAACGCTCTCCTCCAAAATAATACCATAAATATAATATTCAGAGATAGATTTTTGTGAACATGGATCTCTCAGTACAATTTCCCTCTATGAACTTCCCCACTTCAAACTTTAAAATTCAATTAACTGGATTTACTCTATATCAGTAGAAATGCTTGTGCATGCATCAATTAATGCTCTAATTCTTCTAACCTATTGGTTGCCCTATACTTGGAAGTGCAAATTTCAATATATTCAAAGGTAACTTCTTAGGGGACAGTAGGATGGTGGGTCTCTTGGCATCCAAATACCACGTACTATCACTTTCTTAACAAAAAGCATTAGATGATGATGATGATGATGATAGTAAAATTCCTTTTTGGTTTCCTTTATTTCACAGGATTATACACTCACCATGTATTTCCAGCAGTCTTGGAAAGACAAAAGGCTTTCTTATTCTGGAATCCCATTAAACCTCACGCTAGACAACAGAGTAGCTGACCAACTCTGGGTACCAGACACCTACTTTCTGAATGACAAGAAATCATTTGTGCATGGGGTTACAGTGAAAAATCGAATGATCCGACTACACCCTGATGGAACAGTTCTCTATGGACTCCGGTAAATGGTTTTGTGTTGCATGTTTCACTGTTTTTGTTGTTGTTACGTTTTATTTTTTACTTTTGGAAGTAGGAGAAGATATAGACTCTTTCATCTGTATAATAAAAGTATATTAAAGACCATAAAATCTCTTTTGATACCTCTTGAGCTAAATCTAGGCAACTTTGTCCACCAAAGGTAAGTGAATTATTTGCTCTGACCTTCAAATAATAAATATAGAAATAAGAAAATGTGTCTTTGCCACACGGATTTCACATTCAGCTTATTGTAGAAGTTATATCTGTTTTTAGGCAATTGCTTGATTATCTCAGAGCCACCTATACTGAACTGAAATGTGTTCCAGGTATTTGGTATAGCTACCAATTAAGAAAGAGAATTGGAAAACAATATTTTGAAGAAGTAGGAAAATATTTGTGGTGACTTTGAGAACATCCATGGTGTTTTTATCACCTTAAATCTCTATGTTTTAGTTCTTATGTTTAGGTATATGATCCATATTGAATTAATCTTTGTTTGGTGTGAGGTAGGGGTTGAAGTTCAGTTCTTCCCATATGGCTATTCAGTTATTCCACATCACTTATTGAAAAGGCTTTTCTTTCCCATTGGATTGTTTTGGTGCCTTTGACAGGATAAATGGGGGTCTATTTCTAGGCTCTATTCTGTTCCATGGTTCTATTTGTTTATCCTTAAGGAGTATCACACTGTCTTCATTACCATATAGCTATATGGTAAGTCATGAAGTCAAGTAGTATAAGTTCTCCAATTTTGTACTTATTATTTAAGATTGTTTTGGATATTCTAGGTCCTTTGCATCTCCTTATAACTTTCAGGAACAACTTGTTAATTTCTACCAAAAAAAGGCTGCTGGGGTTATAATTGAGATTGTGTTAAATCTATAGACCAGTTTGGGGAGTTGACATCTTAAAATTATCAAGTCTTCTCATCCATGAACATGATATATCTTAATTTAGTTAGGTTATTTTTAATTTATATCAGCAATGTTTTGTACCGGAGTGGGTTTTGTTTTATTTATTTGTTTATTTTAAGAATCAAGTATAAAAGAGGTATCATACACTTATAGAGGTCAATTATTAACCCTCATGTAGTTAAGGGTTTATTAAAAATTTTAGGCTACAATTCAACTTAACTTCCATTTTTATCAACTAAATGTCTGAACGGTGACATAGTATTGTAGGATATGAAGAATAGTCATTCTTTGACCTTTGTTAATTTTTAACCTTTGTTGTCACCTTTTGTGGTCCCTTGTGAGAAGCTGAGGAAACTATATATCCACAAACTCATATAGCTCCAAGTTTTTCTACTGTTTTAGAATGTTCATAAGTCCCCTAAAATCCTTCCATATAACCTCAACCTCAAGCTAAATCTCTCGTCAAGGGCCAAAATCCTCCAATTAATGTCTGTACATTCACCAGTAGACAAAAGCAATATGCAAGTGAAAAGAAAATATCTGTCATAAAACTTCTGAACTTAACCTAGTGTTTGTTATTTAGTTCATAGCTTTGGTCTTCATTTGCACAATAAAATAACATCAGTTGATCTTAGCAAAACCATCTTTGGAATTTTTCCACTCTTTCACTATCCCGAGAGCTTTCAATTCTAGTTAAAAATCTCTGGCCTAAAATTCTCTCAGGAAAATGGTGAAATAAACTAACAATTCCCTTGAGTGTATTGATAGTTACTGTAGACAAAATCTACTAATCCAAGGTCAGTGGTGATTATCAGTGACGGTTCATACAGTGGAAATCAGTTGTCATTTTTTTGTCACCTATGCAACTTCCATCAGATATAACCAAGGTGTAAAGTGGTGAATTACTCTTCTAGAGTATTCAGGGGGAATAATTCTATCCCAATTTAGTAGACCTCAATCACAACATGTATAATCACTATAAAAGATTAGTCAACAGTGTAGAAAAATTTTTTTTTGTTAAAAAAAAAAAGACATCCAGATTTTTTTCAAGCAAGCATGTGGGTTGTGTTCTCAGTTTACTGAGTCTCACTTCAGGCACTCCCAAATTATTGGCAGTTTCTACCAATGGGGGTGACGTAAAGGAAGAAAAATGTTGGAGAACGACGAAGTTGGACACACCTCATTTTGAACTGAGAAAGCTGAGGTAGAAAGGGGCCAGGGCCTGATCCAAGGGGACGATAAAGTAACAGCAGAAATGGGACTAAAATCCAGGTATCCTGATTCCCATGCATGTAATTTTCCCACCCAATGCCTTTAAAATACACTTAGGAGTGAACACCTTCCAAGTTGTACTACATTGCTCGCTCCTCTTCAGAGACAACCCAGGACTTTGTAGCCTGTAGCCTGAAAACAGATCTCTCCCCAAAAGACACAAATCCTTCATCTATTATCTGATCACTTTTTGACACCAGCTTACTCCACAAGAGCCTCCCCCCAGCTCTGATATCTCCCCCTTCCTCCCCTGTCTTCCTCCAACCTCTTCCCTCACAGGTTTGCTTTTCTTTCCCCATAGGTTATAAATATCCAGAGAAAGCGTAGAATACAAAGAAAGCATGAATTCTGGAGTCAGAGGACCAAAGTTGCATTCAAACTCTACCGTTTTCTGATTGCTTGACCTTGAGCAAGTTATATAAATTTACTGAGCCTTAGTTTTATTAACTGCAATAACGGACTAATAACCCCTGATTCTTTATTGGGAAGTTCTTATGAAATAATGAATATGTTAATACATGATAAATTCTAAATTATATATTTTCTAAAGTAATTGTGGCTTAAATAGCCTTATCAGGTAGTGAAAAAACTGCATGTGAAGAGTGGTTCTCTAACTCCCAGGGGTGTCAGTGACCAGAACAGAGACACAATTGTCCAATTAGGAAAACATTCATTGAGTGCCTAGTATGTGCCATACACTCACTATTCTGGCCCTAAGAATAATTCTCCAGAGACCTGGTAGAAATTTGTCACTGTGGCAGAGTGGAAATCACCTGGAACCACGAGTCAAAAGACTTGTGGCTTAACTAGTTTGTGCCCTTCAGTAAGCCATTTACTCTCTCCAGGCTTCAGATCCCTCAACCTTAAAAGGAAGGGATTGGGAAAAATTATCCCTAAATTCCCCTCCAAATCTAAATCCCATTGCTTCTATGATCCCAGATATTCAGGCATATTCATTGTAATTCCTCTGATATGACATTTCCTAGTCTTAGAAATGACAGTCTCCCCTTTCTTCTTTGTAATTGTCTTTTCAAGAATAACCACCATATATCACTTCCTAAATGCATGAAGTAGAAAATCCTTATCATACAAAGTGTGTATTGGCATATTTATAGCTGTTCTTATTTTAGACATAGTTAATCAGGAGAATTAAGTTTCTTACCTATCTTTTTCCGTGAGTCCAGCTAACTGTCATCATGCAATGAGACCATACATTAATGAGTTGTTTTTAGTAATGATGGGATCAATGTGATTTTCTGAATGTATCTGAAAGTCCCTTTAACCAAATATTCCATAATCATAAGACTATATCATTAAACTAAATCCAGTTTTGCTATTTTCGAACTCAATGTGAGATGTTATAACTTAATTTACCTGAAGCCACAAAAATAGCCAGTTGTCTCTATTTTTGTGAACTACATCAAATCAGATTTTACACCCAAGCGACAGCACACAGTTGTGTAAATGCTCTAAACAGAGTGCTGTCTGACAAGGTCTGGTACTTCTAGAGGAGCCAGGCTACTGTGCAACAGACATTCAGCACATAGAAGAGACTCTATTCCTTATGCATCTTGCTCTTGGGTTACCCCTGCTGCAACAAAATGCATTGCACCAAAGAACAACCTTACAATCACCATTACTTTCTCTTCCATTTTTCTAGCGATCTAAATGAAGGATAAATGCTGTAAGAGGTGGCAGGAGACGGGCCCTATGTCCACATTTCATGAGCCCTCCTCCCTGCTCCTCTCAAAGCAGGCAGTGTCATTTCCTTTCTTACTCAAAAGTGGAGACTAAACATTAACTCCTCCAATGTCACACATAGAATCCTAAAAATTCTTCTGCCTCCCCTCCCTTTCTTCCATTTAACTCTGAGGAAGAATTTTCTCTCCTTTCTAAGGCTAATTTCTCCGGGTATTCATTTAATCTTATTGCTGTGCACTCTTTTCAAACTTTGCTCCTTTTTTTTTTTTTTAATTAAATCTTCAGTCTTCCTCTCTGCTGGCTCTTTCCCCTTGGTTTTCTCTTCAACCACCAGTCCTCTCACAGCTTTGGTTTCCTCTTATCACCCATTTACCCCTCCATCTCCAAAACCATGGCTCCCACCCATGCTACTTTCCTAAAACAGCTCTGCCAAAACTTACCAACACCATTGCTGGTTCTCAATCTATACTCTCGACTGCTCTGAATGATTTAAGAGTGATAACTGACCTTGACTTCAGGATTTCCAAGATCCAGCACAATTTTTTCATCATTCTCGTTCTTCTGTCTTTTTGCTATTCGATCACTGGTTCCTCTTTTGCCTCTAATTGTACTAGAGAGATTCCTTGAGGTTTGAGAAACTTATTGAATTTAACAGCTAAAATATCTAAAATTCCAAACCACTGAGTTCAGAGAAATTTTGTAATTGCTTACTGAGCATCTGCATCTGGATGCCCTGCCGGTTCGTCCTGACGTGGCCCTATTTCATATTATCTGTTTTTCCTGAAACCAGGTCCTCTTCCTTTCCTAGCTGCTAATGAAATCATCATCATCCCAGTCAATAGGCATAAACTTTTAGGCATCTTTGATTTCCGTCCCTAAGATCCAATGTGTTGCTTCTACTCCACCTTATCTCAACCATCTCCATTTCCAAACCATTTCCATCACCTAAATTAACATTCTCACTATCTGTCACTTCCTGGCCAATTTCCTATCTCAACTTTTCTCTCATTACTGCCATTTTATTCTTCCTACAGTGCATGTCAGATCACATCACTCCCACACTAAAACAAAAAGAAAAAACAGTGTCTCCACAGTCCCCATAAAAATTGTGTTTTCATTCTTCTGTCTGGAATCTTCTGTCTGGAATCTTCTAAATACGACCAAATGTTTTTCCCACATTATTGCCCATTTCCTTCCTCTCTGAAGCCTAAAGTTTAATTTAAAAAATCACTTATTTCTCTAAACACATTCATGGCATTTCAAACTCAGGTATGTCCCAAATATTGCATGGATCATATTTACGCTAAAAAAAACTATTTGCTGTTTATCTGAAATTCACATTTAACTGGGCATCCTGTATTTTATCTGGCAACGCTATGGCCTTACTGAAATGCCCTCCCTTCTCTATCCCCAGACACTCTTCCCCCCACTCCACTACTTTCTCCCATCTTACTCCTTTTTCTTAACAGCATCTCTCAAATTCCCCTTTCTCCATGAGGACTTTTACACTTTTCATATCCAGATAAAAACTCTCTCATTTGATACTTTACTTCTCTTTAATCCCATACAGGCCCATGAGATTTGTAACTCTCATATGGTGTTATATCTTTCTGTGTCTTAGAGTTATTTTCCTGTGATGCAAAAAAGACTGTATATTTGTTGAAAATGTGAACTATATTTCCTTAACCTTTGTATCTCCTCTCTCAAACCAAATAAATGTTTGAAAAATTGCAGTGAAAATTTGTAGGATGCGGTCACCTGACTCATGATAGTTGTCAGCTGCAACATCTATATCTAAATGATGGCTTTTAACCAAAGAGCAATTATTGCTATTAATGACCAGATGTGTCCTGCCTCTTGTCCCAACATGATGCAGCTGGCTGCAAACACTTATTCTCTCCAAGGCCCAGCCCTGTGGGTGCCAGAAGACTGTGTTTATCTTTCCTGAAAATGGCAGGCATGGAATGACTTCATTTGGGAACTACATTTAGTGGAGTATTTATACTCCTTAAACTGTCCTTCCTTTTGCCTTTCTCTGCTAACTCTTGTCTGGGCTTTTCTTTCAAAGTTCCACAATGCTTCTTTCCTGCATCTCCTGCCAAAGGTGAGCCCAGGGCCAGGTGGTTTTGGGGGGCTACGTGAGAATGGAGAATGGAATAGGTAGTGAAATCCTTCCAGCCCAATACTGGTCCACACTGGGACTCAGTTAGTGGGTGTACAGTGTGTATGTGGACTTGTGTGCACACGCCGTAAGCACATACAGCGTAAGATGTACATGGCATATCATTTTAAGTAATGCTGGTAACAATTGTATCATGGAGTTACCCAGGTATATAAGTAGTTGAAACTATACTGTGCATCAGGCAGTATTCTAAGTGCTCTGCCTCTATTGTCATATTTGATCTGTACCACAACACTATGATCTATGGACTATTATTATGCTAATTTTATACATACCAACACTAGCAGATCTAAAGTAACTTTTCCTGTCTCATAATTGATTATTTACTTTTTAAAAGCAAGTCCAAACAGATACTCACATTGCAGTTGGCTGATAACTTATCTACATTCTTTTATTCACATGTTTCTTGTTCCTTCTTTTCCCCCCATGGTAAATTTTTCTTTAAAAAAAAAAACATGTTTTTTTGTGATTACATGACTTTGCTGTAAATGTGTTCCTCTATGCGCTATATGTGAGGGTTGATCAGACTTAGGTTAGTTCTTTTGTTGTGCTCTGACAGGACTGCTTCATAAGCCATATTGTGTGCTTCTGTCAGGAGACACAAAATGCCTGCCTCTGTCTTTGTGATGTGAAGATTGAGGAGTGGATTTAGGCATTGACAATCTCATCTACCCATTATAATCATCCCATTAATTTTGATGTAATTGTATTCGTTTGCTAGGGCTGCTGGAACAAAGTACCACAAAACGGGTACTTATCAACAGAAATTTATTGTCTCCCTGTTCTGGGGTTAGTGAGGTTGGCTTCACTCGAGAGCTGTGAGGGAACAATCTATTCCAGGCCTTCTCTTCAACATGTAGATGAACTGACTTCTCCCGTGTCTCTTCATATCACCTTCCCTCTATGTGTCTCTCTGTGTCCCGTTTTTATAAGGACACCAGTCATACGGGATTAGGGCCCACTCTAATGATCTCACCTTAACTTGATTACCTCCATAAAGACCCTATCTCCATATACCGTCACATTCTGAGGTACCAGGGCTTAGGTCTTCAAAATATGAATTTAGGGAGACACAATTCAGTCCATAACAGTAACAATCTTAGTAGCCACTGATAATCTTTGCTAAATTCATTTAGAGTTAACAAAATGGCAATGTTCTATCATTCCTTCTTTATTTATTAACTAGATTATCCTCTAAAGAACTTTCCCTCATCAATTATTTGGTAATCCTGAGGTAAATTTTGTGCAACGGAGGCAGGATAAATGCTTGACTGTTTCCCTTTACTTAGCAGTTTTCCAAACAAGTTACTCCCCTAGAACCCCTCAAATGTGACCACTGAGGTTTCCCTTTTGTTGGTTTTTGTGTGTGTTTGTGATCATTATGAATTCATGGGTTATAACAGGTGCCTCTGTTTCAATTCACTGCAGCTGTTCTTATTTTTGGTCTTCCCTTTGTCTTCCCTTGGCCCTGTCGCAGCCCCTTTAAGTTGGCTCCTGAGCTCTTCCAACATGACCTTGGTAGTCATTGAGAGCTTCCTGGTCTTCTGATACATCAACTTGTACACTCTCTGCCTTAGAAGTGGAGACATCAGGAGTTCACCTGAAATTTATTCAGTGTTATAAACCAATGTGTAAAAATGAAATAAAAATAAGCAAAAAAATTTAGAAAGAAACAAATTTAGGATTACAGGGCTATTATTCAACTTCTTTGATTTTGTATTTTGTTTCTTTTTTCTTCATTGAAAATATTGATTCCTAATGTATTAACATGATTATTTATTTACTTTAACCTATTAAATATATATATTAGATTTGTGTATATAGGTACATATGTGTGTATAATGTATATGCATATACACATATATATGTATATATGTGTATGTATATATATTTTAAAAATAATTTTTAAATAAAAATACCAAGATTATTATTACTAATGACACAGTTACCAAAAACAGGTTAAGATTTCTTTGCAGTGCTTTTTTTTTTGAGGAGGATCAGCCCTGAGCTAACATCTGCTGCCAATCCTCCTCTTTTTGCTGAGGAAGACTGACCCTGAGCTAACATCCGTGCCCATCTTCCTCTGCTGTATATGTGGGACGCCTGCCACAGCATGGCTTGACAAGCGGTGCCATGTCCACACTGGGGATCTGAACTGGCGAACCCAGGGCCACCGAAGCAGAACGTGTGCACTTAACTGCTGCACCACTATGCTGGCCCCTCTTTGCAGTGCTTTTTGTCTTTAGAATATATCCCATTAGGAACATAGGGTAGAATTTCTATGTTTTAACTCGCATTTTAGGTTTCAGTTTAGGAATAGCTCCTTACCGTATTGTTAAGCTACCACTTTACTTCATTTTGCTTTTGGTTTGGATTTTTAAAATTTGATTTAATTGTACTTCATAATTATATAAAACATTTACATGGTTGTAAGGTCAAACCATAAAACAAAAGAAGTCTTTCTTCCTTTGCTGTCCCAGTCCTCTCCTATTCTCTTCTTTCCCCATAGCATTTTCATTCGTTCTGAGATTTTCTTTCCATTCTAACAGACCCGTACATATGGTCATATTCCCACCTTAGCTAGAAGGTAGCAAGTACACCCGCTACTCCTTAACCTGTGAAGTGACTTTTGCAAATCCACCATAAATGTCGAAAGCAGAGTTTTAACCCAAGTCTTCTCACTTCAGTCTACAGTCTTAGCCTCTGCACAAAGCAGCTTATTACTGTGCTGGGTAAGCATTTCTTTCCCTGCAGATCATTTCTGGGAAGACTGTTGTCCATGGATAATGCTTTCACTGCTCACCATAACAGAAATGAAAATAATTGCAGAGAGTACACAGCATAAATGGAAGTAGCTCCAAGTGTGTGAGCTTTATAAAATGTACACAATTTTGTCAGATTCTCTAACACATACTAATGACTCCAAATTCCAAAGAGAAGCTTCTAAGCTTCAGGTTTCAGAAATGTATCCAATGTTAACCAGAAATGTGTAGCCTGATGGGGATTTTGAGAACACCCTTACTGTGCTTGCTTCCCTAGCTCAGAATTGATTTTTTGATGTTCTTGACAATGCCTAACCATGGGTTGTGTGTGAGAATAAATTCAATGACTACATTTATTGAATATAAAAGAAAGACAGAGTTTCTCACTATTTCTTGGAGGATCAGCTCATCTTGCCTTGGCCTTCGTGATAAAGCAAAGTAAAAAGTAAAGGCAATTATTTTGATAATGCAGATCCAAAAGAAAATAACGCACCACTATTGATTTCTAAAGCAGTTTAGGGGTCCTACATATTTCCTATTAGCTCTCTACATTGATTGTACACCTGAAAAAGTTATTTCTCTCTCCTATAGACTTTCCCTGTATAGAGGCAGGTATGATTACATTCGAGAGCCCTGGGCAGATTGCACAAGGCTTACCGCAAGATGTACTGGGCAAAAATATTGTCAGGTTGACTGCCCAGAATAAATACGTGGGCTGATGCAGGGTTGCAGAGGAGGGCTGCCTGCTATTTACAAATGCATCCTGTTAAAAGAAGAAACTTGTTACTTCAAACAGAAGAGAGAAACAACAGGCCGTGTATAAAGATTAGGTAGCTCACTTTGTTACAAAGAATGCCTGGAGACTCGATAAAATTCCCACCAAAGAGCACGGTATTGTTATTCTCCTCACACTGCAGTTGACTTATGTTTTAGAAATTCATCAGTGGAGTACAGAGAAAACTATTTAAAATGTTCTCCAGTGAAAGGGCTGCTGTTTTTGCCTCTCAAAGCTTTTATTTATTTATTTTTAAAGATTTTATGTTTTCCTTTTTCTCCCCAAAGCCCCCCGGTACATAGTTGTGTATTCTTCGTCGTGGGTCCTTCTAGTTGTGGCATGTGGGACACTGCCTCAGCGTGGTTTGATGAGCAGTGCCATGTCCACACCCAGGATTCAAATCAACAAAACACTGGGCCGCCTGCAGCGGAGCGCGCGAACTTAACCACTGGGCCACGGGGCCAGCCCCTCAAAGTGTTTATTTTTAATATTCTTTCTTCATCTACTGATATATGGAAAACTTTATGACTACATGAAGTTTGTTAGAATCCCTTTTTTGATAAATATGGTATCATGACTAATTGAAACACCAAATGAACAATTTAAATAATTATGCAGTTGCTATAGCTATTTCGTGACTGTGGAATGTGTGGATGTGTCATTATGATTAAACCTCCTTAATTAAATTAATGCAGAAGATTAAGTAAAAAGAGTGACCATAAATTATCTAAAAAAGAACTGCATCTCCTCAAATTCTTAACCTTGATTCAGTCTCTTGTGGAATAATTCCAGATGTGAGCTCTCAGGAAAGAAGAAAAGAACGAGAGAAAGAATGAAAGAAGGAGGAAGGAAGGAAGATGGAAAGCAACGAAGGAGGAAAAAAAAAAACAAGGAAAACCAAATATCTTAGAGATGTGCTATGAATTTTAGATCCTAGGTATAATATTACAAACCACACCACTTCCAAGATGCATAGGGTTTTGACAACTGTTTGTGAATTTTTTTTAGTAATCTCCAGGACCCTCAATTTACTCCATTAAACCATCATTTTCAACTTCAGCATTTTAGTATCACTTCCATAATTTTTGCCACAACTGTATATCATCTAAAAATATTGACTCATGTTTTTACTTATGTGTGTGTACATCTATAAACACATATATATTTTTAAAGGGAACATTTATTACCTCTTTACATGGAAAACTACAATTTTTTTTTTTTTTTTTAAGATTGGCACCTAGGCTAACAACTGTTGCCAATATTCCTTTTTTTTTTAAGGATTGGCACCTGAGCTAACAGCTGTTGCCAATCTTTTCTTTTTTTCCTGCTTTATTTCCCAACGCCCCCTCCCCGCCCCCGTACATAGTTGTATATCTTAGTTTCAGGTCCTTCTAGTTGTGGGACGTGGGACGCCGCCTCAACGTGGCCTGACAAGCGGAGCCATGTCCGCGCCCAGGATCTGAACCCTGGGCTGCCGGCAGCGGTGCGCACGAACTTAACCACTCAGCCACAGAGCCGGCCCCCAATTTTTTAAAAATACACTTCAGCTAGGAATTTTATTAAAATTTTAAAATGCTCATTCATTGGGGCCGGCCCAGTGGCTCAGCAGTTAAGTTCTCACTTTCCACTTCTCAGCAGCCCGCAGTTCACCGGTTCAGATCCTGGGTACAGGCATGGCACTGCTTGGCACGCCATGCTGTGGTAGGCTTCCCTGTATAAAGTAGAGAAAGATGGGCATGGATGTTAGCTAAGGGCTAGTCTTCCTCAGCAAAAAGAGGAGGATTGACAGTAGTCAGCTCAGGGCTAATCTTCCGCAAAGAAAAAAAAGATGTTCATTCATGTTCCATCTACAGTGACCTTCCTTCATTTGTGGAACTAAGATAATATTACCTATCATATGGGGTATTATTAAGGTTAAATAAGTTAATAGCAGTAAAGGGCTTACAACACTCTCTGACACATAGTTAGGACCTGATGAGCACTGATTTCTCCTGTACAAACTTGTGGCATACGTACACATAGGTGATAAACACATGCTTTTGACACAATAATGATCATCATCAAAATAAAGGCCTCAGTTTTCTTTACTAACCTTTCGAGGTGCCAAGTTAAAGCTAGCCTCTCTTTCAGTGTTATGTGTCTCAGATTGTGAAATGATCACCCTAGAAGATGCCAACTGGCTATATTGCAATTCAGCTTCTCATTTTGTATACCAAAGGGAAGCCAGAATGTGTTTTTCAAACCTCAAATTCCAGGTTGGTTTCTCCATCACAGATAATACTAAGCCTGATATGTCATTTTTCCATTAAAATACAACAGAAAACATTTTCTTTAAGGCTAAATCTTTTAGAGAAAATATCAGCTTTTTTTATGTCACCCTCAGTAATCTCATTTGTGTTGATAGTATATATTTACAGTAAACCTAATATTTCTTTATTACATCTAAAAGAAGTAATGAAACAAGGAGTACCATATTTACAAAATTAATGCCTCATCCTTTTGAGTGTTCAACCCCCACAAAACATATTTGGGGGAAAAAAAATGCTTTCCTACATAACCCACTCTCCCCACACACCCACCCATTTGGAAAGTAGCGAGTGCTGTTTATCTGAGTAGAACATGCTTTGTTTGTTCTAGGACATAGACAGTTACATTAAAGGAGCAGCTCCTTGCCCAGTGAATTAATACCTGCTTTTCTATATCTTCTAGGAAAATTTTAGGTTCATCTTTCCTAAACCTTTTTTCTTCTTTTTAATAAAGACAAGGATGGACCTATTGGATTAAAGCCAACCTGTAATGAAATTAAAGAGCTGGAGTTGTTAGAGTGGCTGGATTCATTTTCTTCTAATTGCCAAGTATGGTAGACACTTCAATAGCAGTAAGAACAATAATAAATAATGTAAGTGGGATTTTAATTTTTTTATTAAATCCTCACATTCTTACTCTGTTCTTTCAAACTTATATAAAGTTGCTTCACGCAGAGTTTTTTGTTCTTCCTAAACATAAAAAGATTACTGAAGATGGAGAAATGTATTTCTCTCGAAACAAAACGATGAATAGATTTGATAATCTAGATTACTACACTTCAATAACTAAAGTGGAATTCTGAAGATTAATGAGTGCCACTTAAGTGATGTAAACATATATATCTTATTTCCTTATTTCTCCTGTCTCAGTTAAAAAGTGGACAATCCCAGGAAGGAGGAACTTCATCTCTTGAAGTTGAAATAATTTTGTATCTCTTCAATAGGATTACTTTTAAGAGTCCAAACTTATTTGTATTTATTATACCCATTGCTTAACTCAGATGGTATGCTATTGACAGACCAGAATCAGATAGAAGAACCATTCAACTTCTATCTTACTTCTACCCTATCGAGGAAGGAGACTCATGCTCTATTTGGAATGGCTAAAGCAAAGATGATTTAGAAATTATGGAAAACAAAATAATTAAGAAATTAAAAGAGGACATTTAGTTATTCAGAGGACATTAGTTAAAGCAGTGCACTGATAGATTTGCTCACAGTTTGAATCTAGGCTGTGAAAGAAATAGAGTAAGTCAATGATGATTTTAAAATTTTTGACTTGAGGAAAGGACAGAGTTCAGAAAACTTTAAACAAAATTCTTCTGGGGAAAAATTAACCTCTGTTTGGGAGATATTATATTTGAAATGCCTGTAGACTTGCGAGTGGAGAGGTTGATTGGCAGTTAGATGCCAAAACTTGAGATTCGGAAGGGAGATCTGAATTCAGAGTCATAACTATATAGATGGCCTTTAGAACCATGTGAATGGATGATATCACCAAGCAATGAGCATAGATGGGTTGGAGATGAGACTCAATATCAAGAAAAAGGAGAAGTTCTCCAATATTTAGAGTTAATAAGAGGGGAAAAAATAGCAAAGGAAACTAAAAAGAAGCAGCCAGTGAAAGCAGGGGGGAAGCCAGGAGAGTGTGGTTTCCGTGAAGCCCAGGGAAGAGAGTGCTCCAAGGAGCTGAGACTAATCAATTGCGTCGTGTTCCCCATCGGAAGAATTTATTGTGTCTTTGACGTGACCAAACTGAGTGCAATGCGGAGGAAATAATCTAACTGGAATAGATTCAAGAGAGAAAGGGAGGAGTGAAATTGTAAGCAACGGGCCTATTGTGTGCTGTTGATATAGATACATTGGAGAAGGAAAATTTGATAATTCGAGAGAGAGAGTGAAGAGATACTGGGGCAATGTCCTTGAAGAGACGAGAAGGTATGAGATCTACTGCAAAAGTGAAGGCTTAGCCTTAGACAGTAGCATGAACAGTTTATTCTTTGTAATAAGAGAGAAGGCAGAGTCTATGGGTACAAACTTGAATAGGTCAATATGGTGGTAGCATTTAATCATCACAATGACTTCTTAAGACAGGTGTTCCCATTTTCTCCCATTTAAAATGAGGAAAACTGAGGCACCAACAAGTTAAATAACTCACCTAAGATCATATAGCTGGAAAGTGACTGAGCTATAATTTGAAACCAAGCAATCTAACTTCATGGCCTAAATGCTTAACCACTATTCTAATAGAAATACAGCATTCAGCCCAAGGTCAGGTCTCAGCTGGACTACTTTTCTGAGTCCTGGATTACACATTTTGAGAACAGCGTTGACAATCCAGAGATACACAACTAGGATAGCAAAGGACTTGAAACTCTGTCCCTGTGCAGATAACGAAGCTCTAAAGAAGCTCTGAGGATTATCACCCTTAGACCTTTTTATCTTTAAAGCCACAGATGAGATACCAATATAGTTGCTTGTGCTTAAAAACGTAAGAAAAACAGAAACCACGGTTTTAAAATAATATTTGAAGAAAACAAGAGGAAAATATAGAAGGAACTTATTTTACCTTGGCTGACATTAAGCCTAGAGAGTGAAGAAATTTGATGACTGACCTGAAATATTTGAAAAGCAGCTATTTCAAAGAAAGTTTAGATTTTTCCTGTGTTAATTCCAGCAGAAGACCAATGACCAACATTTGGACCTTTCAAGGACCATGTCAGTTCCGTTTGCCTGCCTTTATGAGCCTAAAGTGAAAAAAGTTCACTATAAACATTTATCCTACATTTAAAAAGAGAATTAATGCCTTCTTACTAGTATCTCTCCAGAGTTAGATAGATTGATGGAAAGGAAAGAACTTGAGTTTTAGAATCAGAAAAACACGCCCCATAATTTACTGGTTGCATGCCTCAAGACTCAACCTCTCTGAACCTCAGTTTCCTCATTTATAAAATGTCTGTAGTGATATCCATCTTTCTTTCAGGTTTTTATAAGACTAACGGGTGGTTTTTGTTTGTTTGTTCATTTTGTTTGTTTTTCTCTTACCCTTCTCTCACACTGGACTCTCCAGTGTTAGGAAAATTAGACCCAGCTTGGATGAGCACAAATACATATCAAAGATGTTGCATAGGGGATTCTGATCCTGAGCATGAGGTTGATTAAATGGATTATTGGGTGCATTATAACTGCATATTGCTGTAGAACTAAGAGAAACATTATTCACAGAGATTAAAAGCAAAGACGTTAGAGGAAGACAGCCCCTGGATATAATCACATAAATCTCCAATATGTCAGTAATATAACCTTGGACATGTCAATTAACCTGTCTATGCCACAGTTTCTTTATTAGGGTCTTAATAGTACCAATGGGGAATGATTGATGAGATAATTAAATAAGAAATGCATTTAAAATGCATAGCAAATTATCTGTCATATAGTAAGCACTCAATAAATTGTGGCTTATTCTTATTCTTAGGGACTGTTCTGTGAGTTAAGAGCCTATCTCTTTAAAGTGTTGTTCCACTTCCTTAGGAGGCACTGCTGCTTTCAAGTTTAAATGGAAGGCTCTTTCATGGCCCTTATAGAATCACTTGGATTACCTTTGATGATATCTGCTCCCAGCCCTTTAGAATCTCTCTAGGTTTGTTCAAACTGGACAATGAAGAGGAATTTCATTCTTTTCTATGCTCTGAGTTTTTTGAGTCATTGGATTAGTGGGGTCAGAGAAGAATGAAGCCATTATCTTGGTGCAGGAAACTCTGTTATTGCTCATTATTTTCAAGTATTATATACTTTCGTCCTTTATGTCATGGGATAATTCTGTACTAAGGAAACCGTATGTGCTGAAAATATAGAGTCATTTTTATTCACCCCATATAAAAAGGGCAATGAGGAATGCCATTTTTAGGAAAAGATAAAGAGTCTTTGAAGATCAGCCTGTTTTGTGTCTTTTATCTAGAAATACATGTGCCAAATGAGATGCCAAGAGATCTGGTTTCTGCTAAGAACCTTAAGAAAATTAGGGACTATGGTTGAATGTAGCATTTATGGTTTGATATAGAGAAAATAAAGTGTATGAGTTGCTTTGCTCCAGATTCCACTTTCACATTCTGTTTTTATTGTTAAGAAATTTAAAATATTACTACTTCATGACCGTGAGAATGATGAGCCATACTCTTAAGTCATTGACTTCTTTCAAAAAGGATGTTCTACTCATTTTCAATGTCTGAGAAAAGTCAAAAGGAAACAATAGAAAAATAATTATTATGTAATTAGGCATGTCCTAAATAAAATGGACAACTAGCATCCAGTTGAACAGGTGTGCTGCTAACAGTGCCATCTCTGCAATACCCCGGGGTCTGAAATGGTGCTAGAGAAAGCTTTCTCCCCTGACCTTCCAAGCCGCAGGAACAAGGATGTTAGAGGCAAGAGCTCACTAGTCTGTGCTCTGACGCTATTCCCTGGTTGTCATGTCTTTTCCTGACTCTATTAGGAGAATCAAGAATTGGCCCTGGGAGCAAACAAGCCTAGACTCTGAATCATAGTGCATCCACCAGAACTTTGGGATCCACCTAGTAAAATAAGATTATGAATTCAAGTTAAAGTTTGGAATTTAAGGGAATATTAGTCCTCCTCTATAAGCCAGAGTCACTGATGAGCATCCGGAACATAGCAAGGCATGTTCCCTCTCTGTTGTGTATCCTGTACTTTCCCTCCACTCCAAATGTTGTAGAAACTGAGGGGAAGCTCCTCATTGTTCTAACAGAGCTTTAGGAACAAAATCACAACAATCACGGGGTGACAAAACTGGCAATGTGACTGCTTCCAGAACTAGAATACCAGGCCAAGGCAACTAGTATGCCAGGAGAAGTCAGAGGTAATTCTAGTCCAATTACCTGGGTCTCTGAGGTGGCCAGGCCCTTGCTTATTGCAACGCGCCTGGTCTCGAGAGCTGGGATGCAGCACTAGACGGTGGTTGCAAGCACACACTCTTAGCAAGGTTTAGCCTGGCCTTGCCCATAGCTAGATGATCAGCTAGATGTCCTTAGGCCATATTCTAAACTTTGTGGATCTCAGTTTTCTCCTTTGAGATGTGGAAATTGAAAATAATAGCTACTTCATGGGGTTCTTCTTAGAATTAAAGGTGAAAATGCATGTAAAACGCTTAGTATAGGGCCTGGCACATTAGTAAAAATTCAACAAATAAGTACTGTCATTATTATTAGCTGTTTATTATTTCCATCCTAAGATTCTTCAGGATCTTAGGGTATATCCATTAGCTTATCAATTAGCTTATGCATTCATTTAATACTTCACTCTACAGATAACTGCTGAGAAACCACTACACATAAGGTACTGTGCTAAGTGCTGTTATAACAAAAATTTTCAAGACCATTAAACAAAAAGAAGAGGCAGCTGCTACCATTTGGGGAAAAGAATGAAGCATTTTGTTTCTAGTGTCTCTATGGTACATGACTCATCACCCAGCAGTGTAGGAGACATGCTCCTCATGGTTAAATCACCTCTTCTCCGTGCAGAAAATGGACAGAAACCCTAAGACTTGCACCACCATCTCTGATGCTCTGAGCAGACACTCTGCCCCACCTATGCGGAGAGGGGGGCCTTTCTTTTATTTTACGTTTTCTTGAGAGTTCAGGTACTGACAAAAAGGGACCAACATTCATTTTAAAAGTGTGCTCTTTGCCCAGATACACACAATAATAGCACAGTAGCACAGGCATGAATCACAATCTCTTTTTCTGCCTAAAACTTCTTATGCAGAAAGACCCCCTGATACAGAGAATGTTCAAGTACTTTTGTAGTCACAGATGCTGCTTACCTAGTGGAGGAGATGTCTTCCAGCAAAATCTGCTCCTAAGTGAATTTGTACTGTGCATACTCTATTTTCCCATTGACTGACTTAGCTGGAAATGATCTTTGAATATAGTGACAGTCACATTAAAATTGAAGCAATATGTTAAGATATTATATGTTTGAATAGAGAAAAATATTTCTTTTTCTTTTTTTGAGGAACATCAGCCCTGAGCTAACAACTGCCAATCCTCTTCTTTTTCCTGAGGAAGACTGGCCCTGAGCTAACATCCATGCCCATTTTCCTCTACATTATATGTGGGATGCCTATCACGGCATGGCTTGATGAGCAGTGCCATGTCCGTACCCGGATCCGAAATGGCAGACTCCGGGCCGGCAAAGCAGAACATGTGCACTTAACCGCTACACCACCGGGCCGGTCCCAAAATATTTCTGATAAAATAACATTAATGTTAAAAACAATAAGAAAAATATCACAAGGTACTCACATCACAAGACAAAAATACTATCAAGTATCCCATAAAACGTAATCGTTTGCCTCACAGCACCTTTCATATTCTTCCTATTCTAGAGAAGGCAAACCTCTAGACAGTTATTTGGCTGCTTTTAAAATTTTCTTTGAATCAACTTAACATTTGTAAATTTACGATTAAGTATATTCACCTTTATGAGATTTCTCTTCACTTGAGCTTTCTGATTTCTTTCTAAATGCCTTGCTAAGTCCTGTATAATTTTGGATGGGGGCTAATAACTATTGCAATAAATAACAGTTACTATTTATCAGGTAATATTAACTGCCAAGAACAATTGTAACATTTAATACTTGCATCAGTTCCAGGAGGCAATGTTACACTTTGTCTCACAACAAATGAGCAAACTAGAGTTCAAAGAGGTTAGATAACCAGCCCGACACTTTTCTACAAAGCGCATCAACTTTACCAGAATAGTATCTGGCTTTGTATTGCAAGTTCACCCCATTGTCTGTGGAAGCATCATTATCTGGCAATCAGCGAGTATCTGAAAGACTATAGACAAATAATTTATTGTGTCTGCATCATCTTCTCTCTTTCTGGTTTAATAGATCATTGAACTTTTACTGGTATATTCATCGGACTTTTAGGACCTCACGTATTATTTGCTAATCTTTGCAAAGCTCTTTTATTGGGGGACATGAGCCAGCTTGTAGAATTTAAATCACTACAAACGTTTCTAGTCATATATTTGTGTGGCATTGTTTCTCAATTTGTTCTTCTAGTTCATAATCTTGAATTAAATAATCCAAAACTAAGTGTAGAGTGTCCAAAAAGGCAGTTTATATGTTATATGTCAAACTCTCAATACTCTGATAATCAAAAGTCTTTTTGATTTCAGGAAATCACATGGAAATAGTAGAGTTTTCCAATGTACACCTTGTAAATATCTGTGAGCGAGATATTAACATGGCAGCCATGGTGATCTAAAAGAAGACTGCATATTTTTGTTATCATTGGACTCTATTTAGTTTATATACAAACCTTGGGTAAAAATAGACATGATGGTTTTAAGTAATCTGGGAAGCCAATATGTTTTATATCAAGGATACATCTGCTAAGGTTGGAGAAGTTTAATTAAACTTATGACGTCTCCATCCAAGACCCCCAAATAACCTCCTAGAATTAAGTCAACTTCATTCATTTGACCAGCTGATCCAGAATGACTTGCCAACAATGTTCACAGTACAGGTTCCCTATGTGCCTAGAATCCTATTTCTTTTCCAATCTCAGCAGGAATAGGGACAAAGAAAAGGCAAAACTTACAAAAAGTAAATCATCCGAGCAAACAAAACAAAAAGTCCAATCAATTAAGGGAAATATTTCACTTTTCCTTGATATCGATATTTCCAGATCAACACATATTTCCTTCATACTTAGAAGTCAAAGCATAATTATAAATCATCTAGTAAATTAATTTACTGATATAGTCTCTAAACAAAGATTTTTGCTTTTTTCAGAAAGTTAATACTGTTATTAGCCTAAACAAGACTCTGGCCAAGTTAGGGTAAAGTAATAATGAATGCCTCCAAATTTTGTATAGACTGCATTAGAGATGCTAAGTTTGGCCTGGTTTCAGATCTAAGATGGGACTCAGATCACTGGTGTGCTATTTTATTTATTTTTGTTGTTTTACTAACTTTTGCGGTTTTTATTTTATGGAGAATTCTAAAAGATTGAGAAAACAGAAATGATATTCTTTCAGCTTCTGGATGTACATACACATATATATTTTGAAATTACACAAGTGATTTTTGAACATCATATTTAAATTTATCTTGTGCTGTAGAAGTCTATAGTTAATGTGCATCTCTAGTACCTTTACAAATGTGACAGGATCCTCTGCTTTGACTATCCTCTGCATTTCTTCCAATCCTTGTTGTCAAGAATTTTAATTACAGCCTATTTTTGATCACATAAACTTATCATGATTACTGCGATTTTCTAAAAATCAATACTGCTGGTATTTACCACCAGGTATTACTAATTTTTATTCTTGTTCACTCTTGCTTCTTTCACTCCCTGACTTCCTTTTCTTTTTATTTTCCTTCTTTCTGGAATGTAATTGGCAAGAGTCTGGTTTATATACCAGAAAATTCTTTGTTTCATCTGAGTTCTTGAATTAGACTTTGGGTATAAAATTCTACTTTTGTGTGTGTGTCTGTGAGGAAGAGTGGCCCTGAGCTAACATCTGTGCCCATCTTCCTCTATTTTATGTGAGACGCTGCCACAGCATGGCCTCACAAGCAGTGCTAGGTCCGAGCCCGGGATCCAAACCTGCTAACCTAGGGGCCTCCATAGTGGAGCCTGCAAACTTAACCACTATGCCACCGGGCTGGCCCAAAATTCTGCTTTTAAAGATATTTTTAGGGGCCAGCCCCGTGGCCGAGTGGTTACGTTCACGCACTCCACTTCAGCAGCCTGGGGTTTCACCAGTTCAGATCCCAGGCACCACTCATCAGGCCATGCTGAGGTGGTGTCCCACACAGCACAACCAGAGGCACTCACAACTAGAATATACAGCTATGTACTGGAGGGCTTTGGGGAGAAGAAGAAGGAGAAAGAAAAAAGATTGACAACACGTGTTAGCTCAGGTGCCAATCTTAAAAGAAAAAAAGATATTTTCACTCAGCACTTTGGAGGTTCATTTCCACTGTCTTTTGAAGTACATTTCTAATTTTTAGAAAAACTCTCATTCTTTCTATTATACTTCAGAATTTTCTTTCTGTCATTGATTCTACACTTGATTTGACTGTAATGTGCTTTGGTGTGGGATTTTTTGGTGATTTTTTTTCTTTTTAAGCCTACCCAGAATTCTAGGATATTTTATTCAAATTTAAAATGTATATATTTTATTAATTCTAGTAAATTCTCAGCTACCATATCTCCGAGTGTTGGTTTATCACCATTCTCCTTATTCTCTCCTTCTATAGCTCTTATCAGGCTTATGCTGGAGCTTCTGAATCTATTTTATTCATATTTCTTAATATTTTTTATCATTTCAATATTTTTACCTTTTTTGTACTGAATTCTGGTGCGTTTCTTCAACTTTAGTTTTTAGTTCAATAATTAAGGTTTCAGTTGTGTCCAATGTGCCACTTGGCTCATCATTTGGAACTTTTATTTCAATACCAGCTTTTAATTTCCAAGTTTTCTAATAAATTCTCTTAAATAACAACCTAAATAATTATTTTTTCTTTATGGTTTTTACTCTTTTATCTATTTAGTATTATTAATTATTTGTAAACCAAAGGCCTTTCGGATTGCAGTAGAGTGTGGCGGCTAAGAACATAAGCACTGGACTTGGATGCCTCAGCTCTAATTCTGGCTCCACAGCTTACTACCTTTCCGCTCTGGACTAGTTACTTAACATCTCTGTCTTTCAGTTTCCTCACCCATAAGAGGGTGAAAATAATAAAATGTATCTCATAGGGTTGTCAGTAAGATAATGAGATATATATGTAGAGCATTTAGTATAGTTCTATAATTAGTGCTCATGAACAACAGCTATTGTGGTTGTTATTAGTATGATTATGATTACTATTTCCTCAAGTATAAGATTTCATAGTATTTTTCTTCTCTGTGGGTTTGGTAAATTTTGTTGATTAGCTCATCTTCCAAAGATGATTACTCCTGCAAGCATGCTGAGTTTTTTGTTTGTTTCTTTGTTTAATGTTTATTTAATTTTTTAAAATTATTTTTAATTTTTTGGTGAGGAAGATTGGCCCTGAGCTGACATCTGTTGCCAATCTTCCTCTTTTTTGCTTGAGGAAGATTAGTGCTGAGATAACATCCATGCCAATTTCCTCTATTTTGTATGTGGGACACCTCCATAGCATGGCTTGATGAGCAGTGTATAGGTCCCTGCCCAAGATCCAAACCCATGAACCCCCAGCCACCAAAGTGGATCATGTGAGCTTAACCACTATGCCACTGGGCTGGCCCCACATTCTGGGTTTTAATTACCTCATAGTAGGGGAGGCTTGTGGAAGCTTCAGCCCCAAACTTATAAAGGGGAATGACTATACCCATATCTTGCTAATGACTACTTAGTTCAGGGCTCTGACCCTGGTAGGATGGCCCAGGTCTCAGCCTTTTCCTTGACTCTACAGTATGACACAATCTAGGATGGTGGCCCCAACCAGAGCAGAAACTCAACCCAGATACCGCACTTGCGAGCACAAATGGCATAGTTTTAGCCGCCATTTTTGCTTAGACCCTATGACTAGAAGCACTGATATCTTTGCACCCAAAAGTGAGTGATCTTGTGTTGGAGGCTAAAAGGACTTGTTCACGGGAACATGTGAGACGTTTCCTAGGATATCCCAGAAAATTGTCAGAGAGACTCCTGGAGTAAGTATTTTTTTGGAGGGGGCTGATAATCAAGTAGCTACTAATTACTATTAACGCAATGCCTTTTAAACTCCAGGATAATATGATGCAGTGAAGCATGAGAATTAGAGATCCACAGTTTCACGCTACAGAAAATAAAGCATGACGTTTTAATTTTCAAAGAATCAGAAATCTTTTCTAATGTTTTTAATCGATGAGCAAATGATCCTGTAGAATCTCATGTTTACCGAGAGTAACAACCATGTTATAAAGTTCCCTCTATATTTAGAAAAGAAGAAATTTTGCTTCTTATGTGAGTAGAGAACATTATTAGGCTCAAAAGATGAAATCTTATTTCATGACGCAGTGAGGAGATTTAATGTGGAATTTTGTTATAATTTTCTGGTCCTTGTTTGTTAAAATTGTAATGTTGCACTTCATATGTTATACAAAAGTTGATGCAAAAATTTGAGTTATTTATTCCTATCTGCATTCCCTAACAAGATTCAAATCAGGAAAAGGGGCAGAGCTAACTAATGATAAGGAAAGCAAGGTAAATAAATTGCTTTAATATTTAGAAAACAATATGTCATTATATGTTTATGAAAAGACTCTGTTGCCAGTGCTATAGCAGTGTGGACTCTAGGATTATAGTTCAGAGATTTTTACATGTTGCTTTTATAAGCTAAATCCCAACCCATAAAGCAGACCTCACACTCAAATTCCAAAGGAAATAGGATTCTTTGCCATGTCTGTAGATACTGTTATGCCAATTATTTATTTATTCAGTTATTCAGGCACTTCCTTTTGCTGTGAAAATTACAGGTCTCCTTGGTACTGATTGTCCTCTCAAGTAGACCAACTCTACTGTTACTAGTTGATGTAATGGTTTATTTGTCAAAGCTTACATTATATTTGTGATTGTATTCAGTGGGGTGCTTCGTTTATGGTACCATACACGTGGTAGTGGTATTAAAAAGGCAAAGTGATGTCAATCATGTGCTTCTATGACTTATATATGGCCCTGATGCATTTCAGGAGTATCTGGAGTGGTAAGAGAACTGCTAATATTAAAGAGAGCGGCATAAACAAACTCGTAAATTATCAGCTCTTCCACTCCAATGTATATAGTCAATTTAGCACATTTATTTTTAAGCTTAATTCTCCTCCCTTGATTCATATTTGGTAATTGCATGGATGATGTAGGATAGCTAGCACCTTTTCCTTTGTCTTCTGGACTTTTGATCTGCTACTCCTCTAAAAGTATGACCTATCCACTTATTTCTTCCATGGAGCCACCACCGTTCCTCATTCTACCGAACTTTGGAAATGGAGTGCCATGTAAATATCTTTCTTCTTCCAAATTGCTGCTTCTAAACAACTAAATCACTCCCCTCTTTTTTTCTATACCACCCTCTTTCAATTCCTTCTAGTGTTGCCTTCAATCTCCATGAAGTTATAGCTACCTTCCTATACAACTTACATGTTTTTTTTATCCTATTACATCTTAAATTCAATGGATTCTACACCCAAATAGATAATAGTATGGACCCCTTAACTTCTCAGTTCACTGACCTCCAGTTTCATGGATATCAAAAGCATGTAAGAAACTCTACACTTCATCTACGTGCTTTTTCACTTTAATCTCTTCACCTAGTTCTCCACAAGCCCTCAACTGCAACTTCTGACCTAATAGTTATCCCAGTTCTTGGCCCCTTCCCAATTCACCCACATTAGACCCTTGTTCAATCAGGATGTGATGGTTGGCTACTAAAATCTGATTCTCACTACACTTTAAAATCTTCCACCATCTCCAGAAAGCTACCGGCCACCTTTGGTCAATCTAATATCTACTTCCTTGTTTCCATTCCTGGACACCAGAATAACACTGGAGGAAACCACCCTCTCTCTATATAACCCCTACACTGTACCAAAACAGCTATCCTTTTAGTCATTAGTCATCTCATAACTACCAGACCCAATGACCTGTCTTCTGTCTTATGAGTGTGTGTTGTGTCTCCAATTAGATTATCAGATTATTCAGGACAGAGATATTTATCTATTTCCTTAAGAATTAGTTTGCTGCAAAAAATGTAGTATTGTTTTAATGAATGAATGGCTAGACAGATAAATGAATGGTTGAATGGATAAAAGAATGATTAGGTTTCCCCCAAAGGACAATAAGATCTTTGTTGCTCCATCTTACCCTGCATCACCTCACTGTGAGTCATGCCTTGTAGAGGTAGAACAGCTTTCAGCACTAGACTGAAGTGATGTCAAGCCCTGCTCAGCTAAGTCCTTTCCCCAGTTTACTTAGTTTCCTTTTAACAACTTTGGTTGTACTCCCATGAGCTAGATCAGACTATAGAAGCCAATTCAAGTTCAAGGGTCAGATAAAATCACGAGTTGTACTCATCTAAGGTCACTTTGCCTTGGTTTTGCTCCTCAGTCAACAAAGCTTAGGATGGCATGAGTGACCATGGCTCCCAGGTGCCGCCTGGGTGTATCATGATGATACATCTAAAGTTTGGTGGCTTCCATGGTCCTTGCTGTGGGAAGGAATCATGAGATCAGAGAATTCCAGACACGCAAGATTTTTTAATATTACGTCTTTTAGGCAGAGTAGTTGGAGAGCAGGTCAGGACTTAGAGATCCACCTTATTACCACAAAACCATTATTTTGCTATATCACGGTTATGTGTTTCACTTTTTATTTCTTCCTGAGCCATGGCTTGGGTTACAGAGCAACAAGCCTAACATATCTGCTTTCATTCCTCTAAAATAGGCGTTAGATTTATTTTTAATTTGATATATTTCCATGGTGCCTCAAAGAATGTTCTGCTTATGTTTGCAATACTCTTTTCATTTTCCTTTGCCAAGGAGTCATTTTCTCAATGCCCATCTCTGTGCTTTTATAAAAATGACCAGTCCTTGGAACATAAAAGTTAACAATATCCTTCAATTTTTCCACTGGACACACTTCCTCACAAGATTATTCATAGGCAGGAGCATCACTGAAGAGCTCCTCCAGTTCTTCCCGAAAAGGGTGACCTTCTTTCCCTTAGCCCTCTTCCTTCCTCTTAAATAAATTCATAGAAGGAACTAAGACTACTGCTTCTTGGAAAACTGTACCACCTCCCCACCGTGGAGTAAAAGGTCACAGCTTATGTGAAATCAGTCATATAAAGGAATGAATTAAATTTCAGCCTCAAATCTAAAGGCCAACATTAAAACTTCCTGACATAAGATACATGGAACCATCTGCTGCTTATTCTCCTTGTTGTAACAGATAGTGTGGTGTATTATTAAGTGGGGTGATGGAATCATATGAAACTGTGTTCAAGTCCTGACTCTTCCTATCACCTGTGACACTTTGGAGTATTCAATCTCCCAGTACTTCAGTTTCCTCATCTGAAACTGCTAATAACACAACTCACAAGATTTTCTGATTATGTATCATTGTGTGTAAAGCATCCAACAAATAGTAAGAGTTCAATAAATGATAGTTATTGACCCTTTTTAAAAAAAATACAATATCAAGGAATGGAAACTGATCAAATATTGGCCTGTAGATCCCAGTTCTCAAGTACTGAGGCAAAGTACCTTAAAGTTAACAGGAACAGATTGCTCCTCTCTTTAGAACATGATCCTTCTGTTCATATGTCTCCTGGAGGAGTACCATTTGTGGCTATGCTATACTTAACCAAGAGGAAACATCAAATGATGTTCAAAACTGATCATGACTGGCCTATATATAGCTTTTTCCAGAAGGTCCCCGAAGTGATTAATTAAATGTCTTCTCAAACACTGTATGAACCCATAATATTGCACCGACACTGAGCACCTCTCTTAAAATGTCTTAACAACATTAAATTCTATTCTAACATAGAATTTTTGGTCAACATTTCCTGAATGTGCTTTCAGTTTTACAAAATCAAGGAACTAACTGGTGGGAGGAGTGTTTCAAAACAAACATCACTGAAGCAAACCTGTGGAGTGAGTCCTGACTCTGTCTTGTAATGACTATGCTGAGAGGATCTTTTGGCTGTCTGTCAGAAAGTCAGTAACAGTGGACTGAGCACATCGCATGCATGCTAAGTATAAGAACATGCACCCCACATCACAGAAAGGTGCCCATCTGTCATTTTTAATTTGGCTAAAATTAGAAAGGCTGGTGTAAACATTAATTTATGGTGGAAACTTGGCTGAAAACTTTTGGGTGGTCTCAAATGTACTTGAAAAAGATCCCCAACAGCTCAAGAGATATAGTGTCTAGTAACAGGAGACATTAGTGCCCAGGGTCCATGCATTTTGGAAGTCTCATGAAACTATGCATATTTCTAACCAATTACTTTTCTGAAGCTTTAAGGGACACCGCCTTTCCCAAATTGACAGTTATATACAGGCAATGACCATGGAATGCAGAAATTATCTATTATGGAAAAATAAAAGTAACATCCTCCTAAGCAAAAGCATTTTCAGCTAAAGAGGACAATATTAATTCCATTACATTATTTATAGTTGGTTCCCTTATTGGAGAGACACTTTGGCATTGTTGTCAGTTAGCTCTTAGAGATGCTTAATCTAAACTGTGAAACCATAGTAGCTAACAACTGAATAAAACATTAGATTTTATTGAATGTTTGCTATATGCCAGGCACTAAAGAAAATAGTTTGTATGGATTATCTTATTGCATTCTCACAAAATCTCTCTAAGGGAAACTAATATCACTATTTTAAATGAGGAAATGATGGCCAGAGGGTGGTTAAGTAACTTTCAAAAGATTGCACACATAGTAAATAGTGGATGAACTATTAGGAAGAGGTAGGAACTGCGACTCTAGTGCTTTCAGCCCTGCATTTAGCCTTTGTCCTAAACAACTTCTCTAACGTGCAAAGCATGCTTACCTACAGGTCACAGATGATCCTCTTAACAAGCGTCAAAGCTGGAACCCACATCCAACTTTCACTTAAAGTCACTCAAAATTGTTAAGAAATTAAACTAAATCCACACTAGGAAATAAATGTTTCTTTTAGTGGGACCCACTGCATATATATATGCATATTAAACATGATTATAAATTAATTGTATCCTGAATAAAACCTAGATCCAACTACATTTTGTCTCCTCCACTGTTACTCTCTCTCTAGTTGGAACCACCATCCCTTCTTGCCTGAAAATGCCTGCCCTCATTCCTTTACAACAGCAGCTTTTTCTGGAAAAGCAGATATTTCTGAGAAGCTGGTATAAGATATGAGCACTGCATTTGCTCATGCATTTTTACATGCACTGGCTCGTGCCCAATTTTGCATGAAATTTTGTAGACCCTCTCAGGTTGAGATTCCTCCATTAAATTTTTAGCTCTTCCTCCAGTCTATTAGATTCACAGCAGCCATTACGATGCTTAAAACAGAGGTCAAGTCATGTCATTTCTCTACTAAAAACCCTCCAGTGACTTCTCACTTTGCTCCAAAAAGAATCCAAAATGAGACACCACATGATCTGACCCCAGGGTGCGTCATTTCCTACATCTTCCCTTCAATCACGTCACTCTGGTCACAAAGGCCTTCTTGCTCATGTACACCAAGCTGACTCCTGCCTAGAGCCCTTGTTCTCATTATTCCCTCTGCTTAGAAGGCTCTTCCTCCAAAAGTCCACAAAGCTGGCTCCTCCACCCAGATCCCACAATGCCAGCTGATCACAGAGTCTTTTATCACTCTCTCTTCTTGCCTTGATTTGTTTTTTGTCTTAGCAACTATAACCAATTTTCAAATCATGTATTTGTCTGTAGTTTGCTTCCTGTCTCACACAAAATTTAAATCTAAATGAATCTCTTCCCTGGTCAAATTAAATACTTTTTTTTTAAAAGGCACTGACATTTATTTGTCTTCAAAGCTGGTTCAGAATTAGTTCACAAACCACTCTATGAGATTAATTTCATTACTTTGCAGTCACTTTAGAATTTTTTTAGATTGATAACCCATTTTATTCACCAGGTGTGTTTCTGGTTGATTTTTCACCCAAATATGATTGACCTTCAAAAGGGAAAATTGTATTTTGGGTGCCAAGGTAAATGATGCTGCGCTTGTTGGCCTGCGATCAATAGTCCTCTCTGAACATTCTTATATATCAAAAAACATTGTTACTCTTGGAGTTCATGGGTTTGTCAGAAATCTGATATACTTTAGAGAGAAAATCAAGAAACCATCCCCTCTGTTCCCTCTTCTATGATGCGTGACATTGAAGACTGATCCAAAAGATTCTAAAAGGGGCATAAAAGAAGCTTATTATTGAGCTAAGGTAGACTTCATTAAATAATAACATTTTGTTTAAAGATCACTGATAGTACAAAGAAAGTATTCAAACTTTCTTTGTGCTGAAGTCAGTATGTAATTTCCTGCATATATAAATTCAACCTGCTTTGGGTTTGGGGGTTATAATAAATGTCCATCTACATGAGGCAAATACCTTATGAAGTTAATCTCTACTTGTCTATTTAACAAACTTTCCCGGAGCACCAACTATGTGCCAGCAGACTTACTGGTAGCTCGACGTACAAAGGTGAGTGATACACAGGTTTTAGAGGGAGAGAGAATCTGGGAAAGAAGTAAGCGCAGTACAATGTACAAAGAATCCTGGGAGTGGAAATGTACAAAATGGCATAGGGCCACAAAAGAGCAGGAGCCCAAGTCTTCCAAGGAAAATGAAGAACAGCACAGAGATTTCTGAAGAAGGTGATATTTGAGCTCAGTTGTGAGGGATGCTGAAAATGTTACCAAAAGAGAAGAGGTCAGGGGAAGGAAACAGCTATCAGTCAATGAAATCCTTGGAAAGTCTTGGAGTGGAGGGAGAATACCACATATGGGTTAAATGCAAGAGTCAAGCCTGCGAGGGTAAGTGGAGTCCTTAGACATAGAATTATGGCAGTGATGAGCAACCCAAGTTCAGGATGCAGGAAAATGAATGTTTCAGAATTGTTTTTTAACAGGACATTTTCCTAAGAGGATGAAGCAAAGGAAGAGCGAGGCTGTGCTGGATTTTTTCGCAGCCGACTTGCATTTCTAAACAAGAGTTTTGTTAAGGAGCTAGGTATTTTTATCCACAGATTCAAAAAGTCTGCCTCCCAAACCACACTAGGTTATGAGTTCCTAAAGGTAGAGTACATGGTCTTATTCATCTTTCTTTCTCCAGTACCTAGCAGAGTTCCTGGAACTGTAGGTGCTCAATAAATAATGTTTTAATTGAATCAGACTGTTACGTTATTTTTTAATGCACTGAGCTTCCAGGCTCTGTGGTACAGCACACTATAAGACAAAGATGGAAACATCCTTAAGCCTTTCAGTGGTGTCCAGTGGCCTGTCTTTGGTAAGAAGCAGCTTATGCTGGCACTCTTGATCTGAGACAACTTCATTGGAAAATGCAAAGAAAGCACTTTAGGCCCCCTGGGTCTGGCTCCCTCCTCAGCAGGATAAAGCCAGAACAAATAGGACAATTAGAAGCAACTATTTGATCTGACTCCCTACCTTTAATAGTTTTAGTGAATAGAATACAAGATACCTGACAAAATTTCTCTGAAAAGGGCAGCTGGAGCCATCGTTGGGAAAATTTAATTAGGAAAATAATTGTGTGTGTCATATGGCACATCTTCCAGTAGCTTACACCACAGCTGAGGTAGTAAGGGCTGCCCACCCATTCCCTAACTGTATTCAACTCTATCTAAATTAGTTAAGTTGATGGCTAATTTTAATTGACTTGGCAAACAATGGAAGTTTAATTATCATGTATTGTGCACATACTGTAAATCTTTCCAAGAAACCTGATCGTTGTCAGCACCTGTGTATATATCCCCCTTATGTGCTTTCGGAAGCCATCACAACCATTTTCAAAGGCTTTTAAATCTCCTGACTTCAAAGCATGCTGAATATATTCTTTTGAGAACAAGAGAGAAAGGATATGGAACTAAAATTTTGGGAGGTTAAGTTGGGCAAAACTTTACGGGTAATAAGAATTGGGAGCAGGATTTAAACCCCAGCCTTTCTGACTCCCAATCCCACTGGTTCTCAACCTTTTTCCCAGTTTTATCAAGGTATAATTGACATATAATGTAGTATCAGCTTAAGCTGTACAACATAATGATATGATGTACGTCTATATTGTGAAATGATTACCACAATAAATAAAAGAAAATGCTCACATAGAAGACAAGTTGGAGAATTAAAGAAAAGATGTTCAGAGAGTCAGAGAACCAGCAGAGAGCTACGATGCTAAACCAATGTTAACAAGATATAACAAGGACAAGGAAGACAAATGCTCCCAAAAGTTTTCCTCTTGCAGTTATTCCAAAATGCCTAGCGTTTCTGCATCTCAGGGCCCTTTTCTCTGTCCCTTTTCTGGGATACTCTTTCCCGAAATCACATGGCGGACTCATTTTCATCTTCCAGTTTTCAGCTCAAGTGTCACCTCCTCAGAAATGACCATCTTACTTAAAATAGATCCCCTACCTGTATTTTCCCGCCCAAACTATCCCATCACCTTCACAAATGCAGGAACTCACTTCTTCCTTATTCACCTCTTAGTCATTAGAGAAGTGCACGGCTCGTAGCACAGGGTTTACAGATATTTGTTAAATGGGGAAGTGAAAGCAGAGCAGGAAGAGACTAGAAATAATGCCAGTGGATTTGATAATTAATCAATTGTTAGCACCTGAGATAGAAGTGTTTTCAGTAGGTGGTGGAAGTCAAAGAATACTTTGCAGGAAATTAATTTAGTCTACTCTTTCAAATGATTGGCCATGACAGGAAAGTAATTACTAGGAAAGAACCAGGATGAAGGGTAGTGGAGGCTTAATTTTAGGGTCTTATATATTTGAATGTTTCTGCGAAGAAAATAGAAAGGGTCGACAGCAGGAGCAAAGCTAAAAATGTGACAGACAAAAGAGTTAAACCATGAAATTAATGACAAAACTGATGTCAAGTAATTTAAATGAAAACCCAAATAAAGGATGCAAGACGACCCCCAATCAGATAGAGAGTATGCTGATTCACAAACTGAAAAATCACAAATTATCACATATAGACATTTAAAGATGTATAGGCATCTAAATTAATCATTCAATGAACCCTTACTATTACCAAGCTGTAATTGGTATTCTCCTTTTGCTGTTGTTGTCCATGGATCTTTTTAAAGGCTCAAACAATACCACACCAGAAACAGGATAAGATATGTGTTTGAGAGAGGATTTTGAAAGAGAGGCACTGGGACTCTGTGTCCTCAATGCCTACTTCACTACCAGCCTGGTGCAAAATGTTGTGAAAACCAAAATGTGTCTGCACTGAGTGTAATACCTGTACTGACGACTGTCCTTCTATGTGAGCTTTTGAAAGCCACTGCGGCTATTCCTCAGGGCTCTTGAATTACCTGAGTGCAAAGCGTGGTAAATCTATTCTTCTGTGAAAAGGAGGAAAAAGCAATCCAGTCCTACTCAAATTTGGACGGAGTAAAAAAAAGGAAAAGAAAATTTCAAAAATACGTTTGAGTCTGTAATTTAATTACTAACCATTATATAGTTTTTCTTTATGATAGCATTAACTGTTTAAGATGTTCATACTATTTCCAAAAGGATTTAAAGTGGATTCTGGATTAAAATGAAGTTTGAACAATTTAAAAAATAAGCAAAATTGATCCACTTTAAAATATATATATAGCGCAGTTTTGAATTGCTCATTTAGAATTAAATGTGTTATGTTTCTCCTGTCACATAAATGATAGACACTTTGGTTCTTTTTGTTTTTTGTTTTTTGTTTTTTGAGGAAGATTAGCCCTGAGCTAACTACTGCCAATCCTCCTCTTTTTGCTGAGGAAGACTGGCCCTGAGCTAACATCCATGCCCATCTTCCTCTACTTTATATGTGGGATGCCTGCCACAGCATGGCTTGCCAAGCGGTACCATGTCCGCACCCGGGATCCGAACTGGTGAGCCCTGGGCTGCTGAAGTGGAATGTGCACTCTTAACCACTGTGCAACCCAGCCAGCCCCTAATAGACAGTTTGGAATGAAAGACTGTACTCTCCGAGTATACACTATAGTCCCACAAAGTAGATTCTGCAATATATTTGTTTTATTGTAAAAACTTTTAAAAATCAGAATTGAGGACTATAAAATTATTGATGGATTTAATAGACAGGAGACCATATCAATATTAATTCTAGCTAAACTTTATGGGATGAAGCTCTAAGGTACTATTCTAAGTAACTTACAGACATTAATCCTTATAAAAATCATATGCTGTGAGTACTATTTTTCCCCCACTTTAGTAGATGAGAAAACTGAGATATAAAGCCGTTAAGTAACTTTAAGTTTACATGGCTAAGAAGTAGAGAAGCTAGAAATTCAAACCAAGGTGCTCAGACTTCAGAACCCACATCCCTAACCCCACGTAGAAGAAGTTTTCAATCCATGTGGAGCCAGCACCACACAAACACGAGCCTTTACTTCTCCCCACAGTTCTGTGAGGTATAAGGTGTTATCCATCTTACAAATGAAGAAATTGGGACTTACAGCTAGGCTCCATACAACCAGTGAGCAGTGCATTTACTTACTCTCTCTAAGGCTCAATTTCTTACCATCAAGCATCTCCTAGAGTTTGGGGGGAGAATTAAAAGAAAACATATATGTAAAGTGCTTGGGAAGTCATAGATTCTGCATAAATGGCCTTTTATTGAAGATGTTACCTAAATCTGTCTCCCTGGGAATGTCTTTCTCAAGGACCTGGAAGCCATTCCTTTGAAACGTGTTTATCAAGATAAGGGCCACTCATAAGTAGAAGATAAAAACAAGGACAAACAAACACATAGCAACGGAGAATGGATTGGGGGGGGAAGTAGGGGAGGGCAAAAGGGGTGATTAGGCTCACGTGTGAGGGGATGGACTATAATTAGTTTTTGGATGGTGAAGATGATGTAATCTACACAGAATTCAAAATATATTATGATGTACATCCAAAAATAGAATGTTATAACCCAATGTTACTGCAATTAAAAATAAATAAATAAATAAAATTGGGGGAAAAGAAAACATTAAAAAAAAAAAAAGATAAGGGCCCTATCCCTCAGTCTCTATGAGAGGGTAAGAGCCTAACTCGCAGAAGTACCAGTTAGCAAACACAGATGGCCTAACCACACTGTGTAACCTCCTCAATGAGATCCACTAGTACTTTTCCACTAACTCACCCCAGGGCTTAAAAGCTCTCCCACCTTTTGTTTCAATAGAGTTACATTTAATCTCTCTCTCCTATTGCAGAAGTCTTGAATAAAGTCTTTCTTGCCTGTTTAAAAATCAATCAATCGATCAATTTAAGTGTTTTCCATAATGAAATAACAGTTTGCATTGAAAGCATTGAATCTAAACCTACTTGATCAGTACAATGATTTTGTGCAAGGGAGATTGTGTGAAAATGGGATAAAGTGTACATATATGTATTTATGTAGTGGATTTAAATTGAATTATTGCCCCATTCCACAATTCCTCATTGGAGAAATGGAATCGTCACCATTTGACAATGATAAGGCAAGATTATGCAAGACGTGATTGATATCTGAGTGCCATTTTTGTGACCAAGAAAAGGTCAGCAGCTTCTTTTTATCATCTAAATTCCATGCGAAATGCATTATTTCAGACACAATACTCAAGAATGAGATACAACAGATGATTATTTTGAAAATGACAGCATTAAACCACACTCTGCTTCTCTTCAAATTTTGACCAGTTTCATTAACTATAAAAAGGCTTGTGCTTTGACTCTAGCACTCTCATCTCAAGCTCATTAATATACTGCTTTTATTTCTTGCAAAACTCATGTCAAGCTGATTAAACCAGGACATAAGTTCAACAGCGTGGAATAGAATTGACGTCATTTTGTCAGATGGTCTCCTTGCCTGGAATCAGAAAACAGTCTGAGCCTGTATTCTAAATTTGGAATGTGTTTCTTTAGCCAGTCTAAGGACCACACAATAATACATACACTCTTTTTAACAAGCTTACATTTTTCTATTGGCTAAACTCTATTTAGAATGAGTAGATGTTTCTGCCAGTCTTCTTGTTTTGCCTTTCCCATCTGCCAAACATTTCTGCTATTAAAAATGAGTGAAAATACATAAAACTATCATCTGGAGTTATTTTATCTCTTCTCCTCCTTTCAGAAATTTTGTATTAAATTTCTAATTCTCCTTTTGTTTGCTTTATTTTAATAATACATTGAGAGTTCTATGTTCTTATGGCAAATACTATTTTTCCCATGATGAGTCATCAGGTGGGATCAATGTACAAAAGTTACCAAGTAGAAGTGCATTCTTAAACATTTCATAAGATATTTTTTTGAAGACCTTCTGAATGAGGGCATTTCCAAGAGTCACTGCAGGACTTGATGAATATACTTCAAAGAGAAAAGATTCAGTGTCAGTGAGAATTTGATCCATGTTTCCTCAGGATGTGGTACACTTAGTATCTAAACCACATGGGGACCTTTAAACAGTCACAGCCACAGACTCACAAGAAGCGGCTCGGGACCAGGGCAGAGGCATACCTCAGCTTTAGGAGCCCAAAGGTTGTACAATTCAATACATAATTGCTAGGCTCCTTCTCAGGTCTTAGAAAGGGTCTGATGAAAGGGAGAGGATTTGAAGTTGAAGTTCCGTTAGTTTCCCAGGGAATCCACCGCGGACACGGGTGAGGTGAGTGGTGATTGTACCCCACCTAAATGAATCAACTTCTCAAAGTATGATTCCTAGTTTTCAAATATTTCTACCACCTCATGCCCAAAACTAAAACACTCTAAATGTTAACAAGAATCAAAATTTTGGACACTAATATTTTCATAGAACTCTGTATCTACAAAGACTCAAGCTTCCAAATGCAGTACAATAATTTTATTTTATTTTATTTATTTATTTATATGAACAGTGCTAACTTTAAGCACTTGCTCGGTTTCAGGCTCTGTCTTAAAGACTCTACTGGATTATTTCATTTAATTCTCTTAGCAATAAGGGAAGAAACATGATTTTTAAAAAAATTTTTGTTTAGAAATGAAGACTTAAACAGTTTAGGTAATTTGCCTAAGGTGACCATTAATTCAATAGCAAATCTTGTCTGTCTTATGTCAAAGTCTATGGTCATCCTTTCTTTGGCCCAGAATGCAATACTATTTCTGTGGGATAGAGTGGTTAAGGCAGACCTTGATAGGCATTCCTAAAACATACGTAATAGTAGAGAACATTTTAAGACTTTTAGAACAAAATCTATTGCTAATGGCTATATATTTACCAAATAATGTATCCTAAGAGAACTCCCTCTCAAAAACCCTGGGACATAACCTTGGAAAGTAAGGGATAAGGATCTAAATAAGCGAGATGATGAACTCTCAAATATTCCTGAGATAATTTTTGGGGAGAGAGGAGACTATTTGTCAGACTTAACAACTCATACGTGGAATGTAAGTGAATTCTCACAGGCCAGGATGTGTGATCAGCTTCTCTAACAATTCGTTTTCAAGGATTTTCAGAAGTGTTCAGAGACCATCAAGGCCCAAGTCCTTGGGCCTGGGTCTTCACGGGGTTTATACTCGGGGCTTCATGCGCATGTTGGAAGCACCAAGGAGATCTGTCACTGGGTAAATCCAGACTAGAATCTTGGATGCTGCCACAGGGGCAGACCCAGCAAAGCATTTAGGGCTCTGTGTATATGCAACCAAGGAAGCAAGATGGGCACAAAAAGAACAGTGGAAAAGATCTCCTCTCTCTCTCAGAATAGACCCAAACACTCCCCGAAGACCCCCTGGAGTTGTGTCCTTCGGACAAAAGGTGTGTGTTTGGGAACTAGAACCAGGTTCAGAAATATTGTTTGAGTTCTAGGAAAACACATGCGCAAATAAGTTGAAATCTTGGTATTAGTATTAAAAACAAAAACAAAAATAACATTCTTTAGAATGGTGTTTCTTAAAATAAAAACTTAGTACTTTTCATGCATCAGATTATGGTGTAGTGATCATAAATATGCTCTCAGCGTCATTTCTGTACCTTGTACATACACTTTACGTTAAGTGCACCGTAGAACAGTTGTTTCCTTGTCTTCACGCCCACCAAAATGGGAGCTCCTTGAGGATAGTGTTCATGATTCCTTCTTACTTATAGGCCTTATGTGCTTCACACATAGACCCTCTCAGTGTGACTTATTGAGTTACAGACAAGAAAGTGAGATTTAAGTAGTAACTTACATGGCGTAGCAAAGCAGTGGCAGAAACAGAATTAGAACAAAGTCCACGACTTGTTGGCCCGGGCTCTTCTAATAACCTTCAGTAACAATTAGATGTCCTCTGGAGGTGGCCAGACATCACTGAGTACTGCTAGAGTTCCCTGAGGCCTCTAGCGTTACCAAATGTCGAAAAATTATGTGTTGTCTTCTACATAGTTTTGTTTTGCTGCAAAGCCTAAGACTTCTTGTATGTATGCTTAATCTATAGTTGGTTTTGTGTCATTTGAGCAGATTTGGTCACTGGATTTTATTTTTCCTGGATCACTCCTTTTTATTAACTGTGTTTTCCAGGCTCTTATCCCTCCCAGTCTGCCCCCAATTCATTCATAGTAATGTGGCACAATAAATAAGCCCCATCTGCTGGCCCATTTTTGTTGACCTAATGGAGTAGCTCATTAGAATTGTTGATTTTCCTTAATATCCACAACCGAATCTGATGAAGGCAAATAGTGCTAAATTGCCCATTTCCCCAGGCTGAAGCAACAGTGTTGCTGATATATCACAGGATCTGGGCTTAACTCTATCATAGTGCTTTCCAAGTCATGCTATAAAATGTCTGAATATAAAAACAATGATTCCCCCTCTGGAATATAGGCTTCTTGAGGTAAGAGACCACGTCCTATTTACTTTATTATTCCTAAGCCCTCTAAGTGCCTAGGCCATAATAAATATTCAATACATGTTTGTTGAGGAAAATTAATAATATATTAATATTTTGTTCATTTACACTGTATAATTCAATATATAAACTTCTTATAATCTTTTGAATAATTTTATTCACAAAAGCACTTGTGATAATTTTCCATTCTGGATATGTCACAGCGTGCCTGTTGGCACCTCAAGCCCGAATTTTGTAAAGCATACTCTTCCAAGTATAAAATGCCACCATAGATACTCCTTAATCACAGCACATCTCAACTCTCCATTTTTTCCCCTTCCTAGGCCTGCATCTAGGTGAATCTGAATATCATGAAAGGGCATGGGGGAGACGTTGTCTTGGGATCAGGAATATTGCCAGGCAGCAGCAGGTCCAAAGAAGTACTCATAAACTGACATCCCTCCTGGTCAATTAGTTCAGAATTTACAGGAGCTTCTTGCTTAATGGAGTGAATTCCAATGACATACACATGAGATCCATAATGCTTTTAAGAATTTTATACCAGCAGAAACATTGCCAGCTTGGACTGAAAGGGACAGAGAGGACAAAATGAAAGAAGGCTCTTAGCTCCCAAAATTCTAAAGCAAGAAATAGGCTGATACTCAGCTGCAGTCACATGCTACCTTTCATGATAAAGGAAGGATGATTCTTGGGTTTGACCTTAAGTCCAGACTGTGGAACTGGAGCCACCAAGGAATTTTTCCAAGCGTTAAACCCTAATGGAGTTTTCCTGGTAGTATTTCTTAATTGCTTAGGGCCAGTGACTTCTTGTTCCCCTCCATTTTCTCATTTTTGGAAGGAGATGTTTTCCTATGCATGTCCCACCGTTGTATTTTAGGAGCAGATAACTTGTTTTCTACTTTCACAGATCCATATATGCAAAGGAATTTTTACCAAAGATGGATTTTACCCAGAACCTCACCTATAACTAATTTAGATGATTTAGATCATTAGATGATGAACTTTTGAGCTAAAGCTGATGAGATCTAGGTGAGATTTTTGAACTTGAGTTGATGCTGAAATGAGTTGAGACTTTTGGAGACCTTGAGATGGGGTAATACATTGTGCATGTGGGATGAACATGAATCTTTGTGAGCCAGAGGGTAGACTATAGTAGGCTGAATAATGCCCCCCAAAAGATGTCCGTGGTCTAATTCCCAGATATGGCAAAATGAATTTTTAGATCTTATTACTTTAAAGATCTTAAAGTGAAGAGATTAGTCTGGATTATTCAGGAGGCCCAATATAACTACAAAGGTCCTTATAAAAAGGAGGCAGGAAAGTCAGAGTCAGAATGATAGAGCCTGAGAAAGTCTCAACTAGCCATTGCTGGCCTTGAAGATAGAAGGTGGTCATTAGCCAAAGAATGTGGGTGTCATCTAGAAGCTGGAAAAGACAAGGAAACAGGTTCTCTTCTAGGACCTTAGGAAGGAACACAGACCCAATACCACCTTGATTTTAGCCCCGCAACACCCAAAATCAGACTTTTGACCTCCAGGACAGTAAGACCATAATATTCTATTGTACCAAGTTTTTGGTTGTTTTTTACAGAAGCAATAGAAAACTAACCCAGGTAGAAATCAGCATTATAAGAAAGAACCCTAGAACTTTATTTTCCAGATTTCTGAATGGACAAGAGTGACAGAAAGAAAATAAGACACCTTCATCAGACAGTGGTACATTTGTTGTAAATTTTGCTTAATGAAACATGGTGATGCCAACAGCCGTGAGGAATATGGGACATTATCTGAAGCATAGTAGTTAAAACTATGAGCCTTGGAGTTAGACAGTGCTGAATGTCAATTCCAGCTTCACCATGCTTTTGGGAAAACAGATTAATTTTCCTGTCTGTAACCTAAGTTTGCTTATTTGGAAAATGGGGATTTGAATCCTTACCTTATAATATCAGTGTATGGATTGACTGAGAAAATTCTACAAGTAATTTAGCATGTGCTTGGTTCATAAAAAGCATTATTTGAATCATCCTTTTTAGTCAATCATTCATCAGGTTTACCTGAATGCATATTATATGCTAGGCACTGTTTTACATGCTGAGGATAAGGCAGTGTTCAAAAGAGATATGAAAAAGATCCCTGTCTTTGTGGAACTTATATTCTATTGGAAAAGTTATGTGTTAAACAAGATAATAAATTTAAAAATATTTTGTATATTACATAGGAATAACTTCTCAGGAGAAACATAGAGAAGAGGAACATTGATGGTAGCCAGAAGCATGTTTATTTGCAGATGGCAATAATCCAGTACTGAAGGAAAAGCAGATGATGCAAGAGAAAGAAGAGAGTGGTCTCTGTCTTAAGTGAGAGAGACTTCAAACCACTACACAGTTGCAAGGACTGGTCTTAGATAGCTGACGCATATAGCTCATCTTCAGTTAGGAGATAATATAAAGTCTATGGAACAGAAACAGGTGGGTGGGTGTATGTGGTCTGGGAGTATGTGCAAGTTCTCTTCTGATGGCTTCTATTTTCTAGGTTACTAAATAGGTAGGTCATCAGCTGAGATCAAAAACTGGAGGGAAATATTCAATGTTGGGAGAATGAGACAGATGAAAGAAAGAGTCATCCATAAGAAAGGAAAGATTCCTAGACTAGATAAAGAAAGAAAGATTGATCAGGCAGCATAATCAGGCCCACTTTATGATCATGTATTTAATGTGAGATCAATCAACTTGGTTGTTGTTTTTCTCTATCCACTTTTGACTGCACAGATGGATGCATGGAGTTAGCAGATATACAGATTTAACCAAGGTTATACTCTAACCAAACTAAGTCAACAAAGATAGAGATTGGTGAGAGAGTTGGAGACATAGGTAAAGGAGTGATTGTAAGGATTGAGCATGGAATTTAATCTGGGTATGGAAGGAAGCAAGACATGTAAAGGGGAAGACATAAAGAAAAGGTGGTAGGATCAAGGTATTGTTGGTCCTGATGGGATCAAATGATTGCTGGAATTGAAATACCAGAAGAAGCAAACTGAAACATAGTGGGAGGCACCTGGGGAGTGCTATGTTTGCATAGGAAATGCAGTTGATCATGACAAAGTCAAAAGCATGACTTTGACTGTGAGTGGCTGAGATATGGTGGGTGAGAAGATCCACTGGAGAAGTCCAGGAGCTGAGAGCCCAGGACATCGGATGGGTCACCTACATGGATATTTAAGGAAGATGGAATTTAGAGTCTTGCTTAGAAAGGGCTTATTGATAAAGGTATATTTTTTGTTTCATGTTTTTGTTTTTAGTAAAGATATTCAACACCCTATAGCAAAGTGACTTGTCTTTGACATGCTCCATTTATATCTACTACAGCCAAAAACCAAAAGAGAGTTTTATATATGTGTACATTACGTTGTGGAAATGACTGCTGGTTGAATACCATTAATAACAGAGTGTCACCTCTGAATTCAATAGCTCTTTCCACGTAATTGAATCCCCAGAGCTTTGCACAATGCCAGGAAATATATAGTTGTTCAGTCAATGTATGCTACCTTAATAAAGGTGTATATGACACACCTAACATCACAACTTTAGCTAATTTTATCTAATGTTAGTCATATCTTTCGAAAATCAGCTCTAAGACATTCATTTATCATTAATGATTTGCATAATATAATGCACATACTTAATTTTTCCCTGTTACTTGCATTTCAAGCAGCTGGATTGTTTAATAATGTATTAGCCAGCTAGTATAGCCATTAGCCAGTTTTATAATTTAAAAGATCACAATAATTAGTTATGCTACATTTCAATAAATACAGATCACTGATATTTCATGGGAGACACTTTTTTTTACTTTGAATAAATGTGATGTCTACTCATTCTTCTTAAAATATATCTGAATGTATCTGCTCTAAACCATACGATGTCTTTAAAATATGTTAAATCTTGTGAAAATGAAAATACCCAAAATTGTGGAAGGATAAAAAAAATATCAAGGAAGAAAGGAAACAATATCATACAGTATATTATCTTGCCTTTTTAAATGGAATTTGCCACACAGATAATACAAAAAATTTTGAATGAAGTGTTAAAGTTCAAGGAGAAATTTTATCTGCAAAAAAATTAAAGCTAAGTCTGCTTTAAGACACACAGTGCAAGTGTACAGCTAAAGTTTACGACATTCCTTCCTAGATCTACTGCCTCTGTGTTAAATTAACAGTTAGATTTAAAAAATTGACACTTTTTAATGTAGAGCCAGTGAAAGACCATTTACTCTTTGTCATTCTTTCCTATGATGAGGAAAATGACATAAAGTATATCCTTGCCTGTGGTTACCTCTTAGGAAAAGGCAGTGGGAACACCAATATTTACGCACAGGTGGATTCAGCCATATTGGAAATGTATTGTTTCTTAAACTGGGTAGTGGGTATATATATGTTTTATAATGCTTAAAATGTGTGAATTTCTTGCAAATATTTTTAAATCTGAACTATTTCATAATAAGAAAGTTATAAAAAAGAAAAATCTAGCTAAAATCCTATATGTATATATATATATGTATATATATGTCATCAAAGAGGAAAAATGCTAACCAAAAATAGCACATGTGCTTATTTTTAGTGGAATACATACTGAGAACAGAGATAGTGAAAGGAAAAACAAGTACAGAATTGGTATGATTGTCTTAAAGGGTCATTTCCTTTCTATGGTGAAGCACTCAATTTGCAAGGAATGGTCTACACAGCCTTCTTAACCAGTGTGAATAATAACTCTTTCCCAGTAATGGAAAATCCTTTCTCCCAGGAGATAGGCAAATCTCAGTGCTTTATCAACACTAGTTCTTTTGAACTGACCATCCCTTTTCAAAAAGAGAAGCAGAAACACTGGCTGCGGGGTCAAATATCTGCCAACGTGAACAGGAGAAACTCAGTGTTCATCAGCACTCAGTATAAATGCCCCAGAGGGCAGCTGCTACTCATTCACTCTCTAAAAGGACACAATGTCATTGGTCTACAAAGTGGGTATGCAAAGCTTGGAAAAGAAAAGAAATGAGGCCTCTGCTGCCTCCACCTCCCATGTGGATACCCTCTAAGCAGGCTTTCCTGAAGAAAAATGCTGGTCTCATAGGATTTTAAGTTTGTTATCCATATTCGCTCCTCAGCAGACTATGTAATTTAAAAAAATAAAGAATCCCAAGCACTTCTAACTAAGGAGAAATTATTTCCTCTGCCTCCCCGCCACAAGACGTTCAATGCCTCTAAAAATCTATCTCCTGCCCTTTCACCACAGAAAGTGACTTGTACGCTTCATCTTTGTAAGGAGTTGTTCAACATGAAAAGGCATTGTGATGTTATACATTCACTTGTCCAGTGCCACTATTTTTTATTGTTTCAGCCAGTAATTGAACTTCTTCTCCCCTAAATCCACTTTTTTGCTGAATACCCAGACATATCATACAAACAATGATGTGGTAGGGGCAGAAGGATGAGTAGGAATTTTTGAAGCAAGTGGTAGGAAGGAGATATAATAAAGTGGGAATACCTGTTTCTGCTGTTAACAACCATCACTCTTTCCTTTCAGTAACCATTTTAACAAAGAGATGCCCTGGTTGCTGGTGGCAACCCTCATTTGTGACACACTGATGGCGACAGCATATCTTCCCTCTATGGTCCCCTGGGCACAACACCAGATTGCCATGCATATTGATTTTTCTCTCATCCCATCAAGACATCACAGCTGCCCCCTCAGAGCGTGGGTGGAGGCGAAACCTCACTCCCGAGCAGGACAAATGTATGCTCACAGAGCTGCTCTTGGAAAAACTCCCATGCTGCTCTGAGCCTTTTCCATTTGCTCCTTCTGGGGCTGAGAAAATGAAAGCAAGGGCCTCAGAGGACCTTAGGCAGGTCTGAAAAATAAAAAAATAAAACAGCTCGTTTAAAACCCACTCAGTATTTTCTCTGCACTTTGCACTCTCCTCCTCTGGATATGGCTATGGAAGATGCTGAGAAAGAGAAAATTGAATCTGGCCTTGAGGTTTAGAGAAGGCAGATGCCTCTGAATTTAAGTGGTAAATCACTGTGGTCTTCATTATGGAGTGATTAAATTATCTGGACTTACATAATTAGTGTTCTGACACATCGGGCCTGGGATTTGTGGTTACATGCTTGGCACACATGTGGTTTGGTGTCTGTGCTCACAGCTGGCTGAACATTATGATTTCTCTGTATTTGAAAATCAAAATCAGAAGCACAGGTAGGCAGTATGGTGACAAATATCACTGACTGGACAAACGTTTTAATGTTTCCAGGGCTACTAAAGCACAGAGATTCTTGGACCTTAGACCACAGGTCAAATATTCAGAAATCATTGTTTGAGTAGTTTTACTCTGATTAGAAGAGATTTTTGAGAGGTTAATTCTTCTTCTCACTCTTCTCCCATGAAAAGTCCCCAAGCATACCCATCTAGAAAATTGTTCATCTAATCGAGCACAACTCCCTTGGTTCATTTTGGGCTTCAGTCTGTTGATAAATCAACAGCCACACGTGTAAGTGAAGTAGATGAGTACCTGGTGGGTTCCAGGCACAGCTGCCTTGCCTTTCCTCCACTCACCATTTCTCAGGCACACAGATGCACATGTGTACACACACACATAGGCACACAAGGGCAATCTTATCAGGTTGCTGATATACAAAATCCCTGTAGTCATAGATTCTGCTTTTAATTCCAAGGCTTGACCTCCAAATACTGCTGAGAGTTAATGCAAAATTACACTGACTGATAGCAGATTCTTTCATGAGAATAGTTTTTATAGAAAGAAGGCTCTAGGATTATAACGAGATGGAGAGAAAAAGTAGCAGAGAAGATGAAAGTTGCCTATTTCCCAATTTTGTAAGATATATCCAGCTCAAAGGAACTATGATTAAGTCACATCTCTAGACTTGGTTTATGTCATTTTCATAAAATATGTTGGCTTGTAAGAATTATGGGACATCTTTGATGTCTAAGTATTCAGTTTTCCCTTGATTTTATTTGCCTTAAATTAATTTTATCTAAAACAAACACTTGAATATATCTTGATTTCACTTCAAATTTTAAAAAGCAATCCAGTTTAAGGCTTGCGTGAATGTATGTTCTGAAATATCTTCTGAAATTCTATAAAATGCCTTATAGGATGGTTCTGGAAGGCATCCTCCCAAATTTTGATATTATAGCCGCTTGAGGGTTTTCCACTGCCAGTTACCATCTAGAACAAAGGCTAGCATTTTGCTTTTTACATTATCCACCGTCTTCTCTTTTCTCTTTGAGCTTCTGCAATTAATTGAGTTAAGGAAGAATACTGGAAGAGAAGAAAAAATCTTCCATGTAGTGCTAAACCAAACCCCATTAAAGGAGCCCTTTAAGGGAATTCTGCTAAATATAAGGTATTTTGGAGAGATAAGTGATTTTACTGATTTGTTCAGAGGTATCTTTGCTATTCTTCAATTTTTTGCTCAACTTATCTGTGAATGCTTAAAAAGACTAGAACAAAGTATATTCCCAAAGCCAGCTAAGACCTTACAGGCTTAACTACAAAAGAAGCAAGGGGATTTTCTTAGTAAAACACTTCATGTTTGAGCGTTAGGATCACAGGATAATAAAAAACACTGAATGTCTTAAAATCATGAATTGACCTTAAAGCTGTAGGCTTTCCCTTTCCCAGGACAGGTCTTGTTCAACTTTTTTATTCGAACACGCTGGTGGAAAAACATGGTTAAGAAAGGATTAGTTAACCTGGCGGGGGTGAAAGAGCTAAGGTGAAATGCTTGGTGCTAGGTTTTTGTTCGTTGTTTGTTTTAAAATTCACGGAGGCTCTAAATCCTGTCACAGTCTATAAATAATTCTAGCAAAGAATGCCAGAAGGAGAAATGGATTTCTCTACATGGGAGCTGGATGGCATTTCATCTCCTTAAATACACAGTGATCTCACACCTCTTTCAAAGGTATACCTACTCCTGTTCCACTTCTGCAACTGCATCTTCAGACAATAGTCAATAAAATATCTAAAATGCATTTTTCATCCTTATTTTCAAGCATAATGAATATTATCATTGAAAAATAAATAAAATAGCTAACATTGTTTTACTGCTTACTACATACAAAGCATGTGTTTTATTATGCCACTTAACCCTAACAACTCCAAAGATATAGGTTTTATTACTTTTTTCATTTGACTGAGGATCTGAAGGATGGAGGTAACTTATCCTAAGTCACAGAGCTAGTAAACAACAATCAAATATATGACCCACATTCTAACTCACAATCAATCACAGAGCCAAACATATAAACATAGGGCTAAATAGTCCATATTTTACTTCATTTATAGAATAAATTTCATTTTATTGAATTATAACTTCTATATATGTATTGCCAAGATTACACCAGAAAAGAAATTTCTGAATTTAAAATTCTATTCAGAAGCCTGAAAGGTGCTAAGCCACCATGACAATGGCTTCTGAGTTGATTTTCCATCCTCCCAACAATGTGTGTTACTTTGAGATGAACTCAAACCTGACTCCTTCTTGACAGGGAAGGAAGCAACAAGATTTTTATGAGGAGATGATTAGAATTCACTGTGTACTCCAAGGACTTTGATGGAACATGTCAAAATTTGTACCATCATGGCACAACTTTCACAAACCCCATGTAGGATTAACCCATTTATTGACCTAGGCAGTCCACTAACTTGATGTTAATGTGGTATTACATTTAACTTGAGCTTCTCTCTGTTTCTCTTTTCTTTAAAGTGCCGACTTCTGATTTTGTTTACCTATTAGTATATGAACTCTGATTAGGTGATGGGAATAGAAAACTATGCCAAGATAATTGTGCTCTCAAAGCTAGTCCCTGTTATTTATTTTTGCCACAATGTTCTGCATCTTGTTCCTGTGAGAAAAACAGATAAAGAGATGAATCAGAATTGACTTCTCCATTGAAATTGATTTTCAAAAAAGTATCATACAGTTGGATGTAGTTTTCACAATTCTCATATTCTTAACCCCTTTTAGGCTCTGTATACAACGACTAAAAGTTAGCTAGCAGTCAACCTTTGTTTTATAAAATCTGGATATTGCAGGTATTTAAGTATTATGCTGATGTTTTGATCCAGTGATTTCAAATATACAGTATTTTTACCAAACATTATGAAAGCGTGCACAGCAGCATATTATACCAGTAATTTACACATGCCTTCTTCTCACCGACATGGCCAGCTATTCAATTACATGTAGGCAGGTTTCCATCCTATGTCATGCCTCTGTAGCACGTGGAACTCCAACTCATTTTAGCCCCAAATGTACCCAGGTAAATTGTAATTATATATTTAATCTAGAGAGTTCAATCAATCTTTAGAAAATAAGAGTACAGTGAAGATCTAGTCTTTAGATACTATTCTTGATTACGACCTCTTCAATGACCTTGGGGAAATTACTTAATTTCTGACCTGTTAAGTCTATAGATTTACTTAGAGTAGTTGAATAACGACTATAAAAATGGATTGTTCTGATTTGTACACCCATGTTCACTGCAGCATTACTCACCATAGTCAAAAGGTTGAAACAATCCAAACGTCCATCAACAGATGAATGAACAAACAAAATAAGGTATATACAAACTATGGAATATTATTCAGTCATAAAAAGGAATGAAGTTCTTATACATGCTACAACATGAATGAGCCTTGAAAACATTAAGTAAAATAACCCAGGCAAAAAAGGACAATTATTGTATAATCCCAATTATATGAAATACTTACATTAAACAAATTCATAGAAGAAGAAAATAGATTAGAGATTGCCAGGAATCGAGGGGAGTGGGGAATGAGTATTTAATACTTAATGGGTACAGTTTCTGTTTGCGATGATTTAAAAATTTTGTAAATAGGTAGTGGTGATGGTTGTACAACATTGTGAATGCAATCAATGCCATTGAAGTATAACTTAAAATTGCTTCACATGGCAAATTCTATGTTGTGTATTTTACCATAGTTTTAAAGAATTAATAATGTTATATGTCAAAAATTCATAGACTTGTACACTTTAAATGAGTGAATTATATGGTATATGAATTCCATCCCAATAAAACCGTTAAAGCAAACAAAAAGTGGATTGTTCTGAGGTTCAGGTGGACATCAGTAACTAAAAAGGTGAGGAGGTTAGAGGATTTAGGGTCCTCATGGAGAGGTCAATATGGTATACGAATACGAGCTGATGCTGTCATACTCCCATAAATTGCTCAGATTTGCCTCCATCTCTTTTCCTGCTAGGCTCACTTTACATTCTTGTGGCATTTTCATTTCTCCCCTATAGATTGGTCCATGCTAAGAAGATAGACATGACCCAAGGGCCTAGGACCAACCACTTTACCAAGCTCTTGGTACTGTCCAAGTTATGTATTAAGAGTTAAGAAACTGACATGATATTGACTCCTCTTGCCTCTGTACCCTTGACTCTGCTAAGCCAGCATAACATTGCTAAAATTTGCCTGCCTTTCCCCTAGTTACTCAGACATCACTTCAGATCACAGACAGGGTTGACCACCACATTGGAACATTGACAGCATTAATTATTAGATTGTTTTTAGGCCTTTCCATTCCCCCCTTAACTGAAATGTCCCTGGATGCTTTATAGCCTAGGAGCTGCAGTTATTTTCTTTTCACTAAATAAAGAAAAATTGCAGAGCTATTGAGTCTAATCCCACATGTCACAAGTTTGGACTCAGATTTGATTCCATATCCCAAGTTCTTCAGTAATCCATTTCTGTTTCTAAGTAAACCACAGCTCATGACATTGCCTTTTGTTATACTATTTCTAGACCACATAACCACAATAATACGATCATAGTATTCATTGCATTGTACAATTTTTGGCATATTTGTCAGTCTCCTCTAGTAGACTATGACCTTCAAAATGGAAGGGACTGTGTGCTACTTATCTTCTTGCTTCAATCAGAGTGCCTGGCCTGTAGTAGATGCACAAAGTGTTTGCTAAATGAATGAATGAATAAAAAATGAATTAGGAAGTGAATGGCATTGAAAGAGACCATTAAACAAAATAAATTGTTTAATGACTTAAAAAAGGCATTTCAGTGAAAAATTGTCCAGTTTGTGACTAGTACGATATTCAGTGGGCCAGTCATCAATAACACGTGTAGAAATGTACAGATATGCTTTCTCATCACCCCATTCAGCCTCAGTAGCCACCAACACCCCTTCCTTATTGGTTGTGTATACATATTTACAGTCCAGAAGTGGTAGTCATTAAAGAAGAACAAGGTATTGTCTTTCAAAATAAGCATAGTTTCCTGCTGGTAGCATAACAGAAATGTGTCAAAGTCTGGCTAACTAATTTTTTCCAGTTTCAGAGTGCTCACTGTTTACCTTACTCACTTAAACTATGATTCAATTGATGTGCCATTACATACACACCAGAAAGGGAGGAATGCAGAACTTCCAGTAGAATGCCTATTAATTGTAGGATCCTGTCACTCTTTCCTAAGAAATAATGTGTTAAGTACGTGACCCACTTGATTCCAATAGAAAATCAATACAAATTACTTAACTTTATAGCTTGTACACTCACTAAAGACAAGAGCTGAAATGCACACAGAAGCTGTAAAGCATACGAATGAAACAAAGCTGGAATGTATTTATAGAATGATAAAGTATCCACATTAAACTTAGATAGTGGAAGGAAAGTCTTTCAGGGATCTACACATTTTCAATTTCGTATGAGCATTTGTGTTTGGTTCTGATGTCTAGCTGTATTTAAGGGAAGTGTTTTTACGTCGTGTCATTTCCCTGTGTTATTTTTGTTCTTAAAGTCTTGAATAGGGCTACTGGGTACCATTAAAGTGTATTAATTTCAACTGCTGAATGGATAAAATTTAATACTGGGAATAGTGATGTCTTCACATAATAATGATGTAGATTTAACTTCAGATTTCATATTATTCACTCATTCACTCAAAATGGAGCTATTAAATATTTGTTAAGACTTTACTACAAACCAGACACCGTGCCAGATGTTAAGGACATAAAGATAATGGACATAGTTTGTCCTAAAAGAACTCACAGTTTAGTAGTGGGAGACAGACAAGTAACAGACATTTCCAATAATGGATTAGCAAAGAGGGAGACAGTCACAGGAGGCTATGGGGACATTGAGAGTGGACATTTCACTCAGTCTGTGGATCATGGATGGCTCCCAGGAGGAGGTGACAAGTGGGAATTAGGAGCAGAGAAGAAAACAAGGACAGTCTGGATAAAGCGGCAGAATATGAAAATCCCAGAGACATAAGCAGGCTATCTCCAGTGGCAGAATGCTGAGCCTCTTTGACATTTCAGAGATTCTTAGCTTTAAAGCCTTAGTTAATCAGCTGACATTGTCTGTGCTTGGCCATTATTTCTTTCCCACATCTCCAGATTATCTTGCCTTTTTGGGTTTTTCCCGAGAGTGTGAATCATAACCAATTCCTGTGATTTGGATCTGGACCTAATATGAGTTTATGACACCTTTACCTAGTCACTCTAGCTTGAGTGCCCATTTCATGTGAGTGCCCAAGCAAGTGGAGCCCAACAGCACGGAGCAAGTACAACATTTTCAACTAACAGGTACACGTTACTGTACAACCTTCAAAAGTGTGCTCACTTCATTAACTCATTTGCCTTCACAGCCATCTTAGTGTATTAGGTATTATTAATTATATCACCCACTTTAAAAAGTGAGGAAAAAAGTAACTCACAGATGTTTCTGACAGGAAAAAGATGGCACACGCAAACTGGGTAAAGGAAGATAGTTTATATAAGGACTACTTTTAAAATATGGACGGTTTCAGATAACACACAGGACATAGTGTGCTACCCTGGCCTGGTAAAGCCAGGTAGGGAGCAGTCACTACCCTAAGCCTGTGTATTTCTATCTTATTGCTACCGTAACAAATTACCATAAACATAGTGACTTAAAATAACACAAATTATTATCCCACACTTCTAGAATTCAGAAATCCGAAATCAGTTTTCACTCTGCTAAAGTCAAGGTTTCAACGTGGAGGATTTCCTTCTGAAAGCACTGGGAGAGAGTCAGTATCCTTGCCTTTTCCAGCTTCTAGAGGCTGTCCTCATTACTTGGCTCTTGTCCTCACATCACATCACCTTTTCTCACCCTTATTCCAGTCTGTCCGTGACCCTCTTATCTCCCTCTTACAAGACTCTTATGATTATATTTAGGGCCCACTCTGGTAATCCAGGATAATCTCATCTCAAAATCCTTAATTTACTCACATCTACAAAGTCCCTTTTGTTGCAAGGTAACATTCACAGGTTCTGGGAAAGATGAATATCTTCAGGGGCTATTATTCAGCCTAGTCTAGCCTGAGAGATCAAGGTAAAGGAGCAGTTATCAGCACCCAGAGAGAGCTGTATACAGAGAGCACCTGGTATAAAATATGGACTCCTGCAGAGGAACAGAGTCAATGCGCAGACCCTCAAGGGATCTGAAAGGATAAATATCCTCTCCTCCTGCTCTTTTGCCTCTTACCTTCTGCCTGGGTCTCCCATTGGCCAAACCCAACCAGTGGCAAGAGGGCAACAGGAACCCACTAATGATGTCCATGCATGTCAGTTTCCCAGATGCAGAGCCAGGTGAAGAAGGGCAAAGAGAGGTCTCTGGGGTGGACAGAAGTCATCCAGTACCTTGGCTTTTTTAAAACTACTTTTAACTTTTAATTATTCTTACAAAAGATATTTGTGCTCATTAGTTTAAAAATCTAACAGTAAAGAGGTACAAAAACTAAAATAGAAAGTCTACCCCCAACCTGCCCAATATCCTCCACCCTCCCCTCCTTAGACTGAATCTCTAGGTGGCAGGTGACACAAGTGTCTGTATAGGTGGAAGTAGCAAAGAGTAGGTGGGAAAAAACTAATTATGCTCATAAACTCTTCAACTTTTTTCCTGATGCAAGGTATGCATGAATGCTCTTCTTTCTGCCTGGAATTCTTTTCACTTCATTATTTGCTGCTTAAACCCTACCATTTCAGGTTTCATCTCCAATATCATTTCTTCAGGAAAGCTATGCCTAACTGCCCAATATATATTAGATACCCACCTCCATACCCCTTATATCCTTTTCTAGGATCTGGCATCTTCCTGTAATCAGTAAAGATATTTTCATTTGTGTGCTTTATTGGTTAACGTGTCTTTATCTCCCTGTTGGTTTCTAAGCTCTAGGAGGCCAGATACCTCCTGGAGCCCCAGCTGTGGTTGATACAGAGTAGAAATTAAATGCTTTATGTGTCTATGTGTGTATCTCAACTTAAAATTTCAAATCTATAGAAAAAAATGCAAAGTTAAGTGCAAAGAAATTCATCAATATTTAATATATTTTCACATTTGTGCCCTCTCTCTCTCTCTCTTTCTTTCTCTTTCTCTCTGGCTTACTCTCTCTTACTTTTTCTCTCCCTTCCCCCCATTTTTCTCTCTTTCCCTCTCTTTTTCTCCCTCCTTGTAGATTTATACTGTGAATTTTTTATTTCTAATTCAAACTGTATTTGTATATCCGAAAACATTTAAGAATACTTAACTCAGGGTGGGGAATTTTCTCGCTATGTTCCTCGGCTTCATGGTGAGTTTGGGGGAAACCGTTTATCAGCTGACATCCTATGATTCCCATATCTATTTTCTTCTTATATTAGCTTTGATTGCCATCTTCTGTTCATTGTGAAATGTCTTATATTTTTCTGGGCCAGCAATAACAAGTGGACGTGTGGATTTGTGTGGCTTTCAAAATTTCTTAGCCGAAGACAGCTCTTTTCTGTTGGTCTCAGGAAGTACAGTTTCTACAATCAATAGTACTTTCTTTTGTTCTTTAGAGAAGATGTTGGTATATCTTATCATTTTGTGATTCTTTTCTATTTTGGTATGACTCTCAGTTTTCACTGCTTTTTTCTTTTCATCACCAAGCTTTCAAGGTTGCCCCTCATCTGCAGAAATCGTGTCTTAATGAGACTCTAGCCTCAAGTTCTATGTACTTTCAATCACCTTCCCTTCAGGGCTCTAAGCTGTCAAGTTTTGGCCCTGGCCTCAGTTTCCCCCTTGTGGTAGGACTCCCTTTGTCCAGTATTAATATTACTTGAGCTCTATCACCCTGGGCCCTCAGTGTCCTCTTCTCCCTTCCTTGCACCTGACTCTCAGCTCCAGCATGGGCTCTGCAGCTGGCTCCACCAGTTTGGAAATATTTTCATACTTATATGCAAATTGTAGTTGTGGTGTTCACTATCTCCTAGTCATGGGATAGGCATGGATTGTAAGTTATTTTCTCTGCTTTCCTTTGGAGAATGCATGGAGAAATTTGTATTCAGAAGGATGCTCTATATTATGGAAAATAAGAATTTCAATTGTGTTTTGGGAAAAAAGGGGCTATTAAAAGCCTCTCATGCAAAATATGGCTATAAAAGTGTTTGTGTCATATATGTTACTCATATTTTTATTATTAAGTTAAAAAATCTTCTCCAAAAATTGATCTCAACCTAAAGGTCAGCCGCATCGATAACAGTATTCTCTCCAGTCCTCATTTTTGTTTCCAAAGCCCATCAGTAGACAGACTTTCTCCATGGGAATAAGCTTATTAATGCTGTGGTGGACTTGTAGAAGGCCCCAAATATCTGCTCTTCCCTTTCCTTTCAGGAATAGAACTCTAAGTTTTAGCTAGGCGTATGATTATCCTAAGCAAAGATTTCTTAGCTTTCCTTATAGAAAAGTATGGTCATAGGCTATGTACTGCTTAGCAATATATAAGCAAGAGTCTCATGGTGATGTCTATAAGGATCCCTAAAAGGAATAGGTACACCTTATTCACCCTTTCTCATTCCTGTCGGATGGAATATCAACATAAGGGCTGGAGCTCAAGCAGCCGTCTTAAGCTAGGTTGTGGAAGCCCCACATGTTCAATATGGAAGAGCAGCAAGACAGAAATAGCAGGGGTCCCTGATAATTGTGGAGCTGTCTTATCATTGGAGGAATGCTAAATTCCAGATTGCATTTAAGAAAGAGAGAACTAAGAATCTGTGGTTTTTAACCCACTGTTGTTTTAGATTTTCTGTCATTCTCATCCAGATATAATTCTGAAGGCAAGCAGGGAAGGGACAACTACAGATACAAGCAACTGCTTCTGTATCAACTATAGCTGCTAAATTTAGTGCTGAAATCACCTCATATAAGTGGCTGATGAAAGTATAGTTCAATTCTGAATCATCAAGAATAATGTTATTTCATCTGTGCATTGAACTCTCACATACATATTTTTATGTATATACACATATATAAATTTCTTTCATCTCCTTGTTGATGTAATTGATCCTACATTATAAGACACTTGGTCTATCATATTTAACTTATAATTACCTTTTTTTCAACATTGTTTATTTAAAAAGCTCATGAATGTTTTGTAAGATTTAGTCTTAGATACCTTATAGTTTATATTTCTATTGAAAATGAATTCGTTTTTCATCTATTATATTTTATAATTAGTTATATTTAGCATTCCTGTTGATTTGTGTAAGTTGATTCTGTATCCAACAACCGTATTGGGCTCTTATATTAATTCTAAAAGTTTACCTTTAAGTAACCCAATTATATGTTTAAAGTGTTCAGTGATATAAACATCACTGTAAATTCAACTATTTACTGAGTAACAACCAGTCTAAAAGTCTATGCCATGTAGAGGAGGGAGAAAATTAAAAGATGAGCAAATAAATAAGATATAACATGAATTAGTAACTATATTTCAATATATTGTCTCTCTACTATTATAAATAAGAATTAAAAAAATCAATCATATCTTTAGGAGAGTCATTAATTTTGATTTTTATTCCCCAGACATTTCAATAAACTGAATAATTTATTATTGGAATCCATTTAGGTCAATGCAGTAACTTATTTTCAGGGAACAAGCCCATTTATAGATACTCAAACACTCTGGAAAAGTCTTGGAGTAGGAATGAATACTACCTGTGCAGAAGCCAGCTCAGTCAAATTCTTCATTCATATTGCACAACACAGTTCCTCTCAAATTATTCGCACAGGAGCTTTGCAACTGCATAAATTATTTCAAGTGCCTGATATCACATTCTATGAAATCTTTTACCTTAAATGAATGGTTAGTGTGCCTGTCTGTTATTGATAAATGGGAGTGGAATCTATTAGTCATAAAGAAGAATAGGCTCTCCAAGTTAAAAAATGGAAATAAATAGGGAAAACAAACCATGAATAAATAGCACCCTTGGAGAAGAGAGCTGAAAAAAATATACCAGATTTCATCAGAAACTTTTCTCTTTTTTACAGTTCAAAACAAGCCTTTTCAGAGCAACTCAAACATTTTTCACTCTACTCACCCAAACTTCATTATATTATCTCAAATTATATTGCTAATTTAACTTTACTATATTTGATATTTCAAGGATGCTCTAGAGAAGAGGAAAAGGTATCTACGGCCTGTGTCTGAGACCAATTATAAAGTGACATACTATTGTTTTATACTCTATTAAGAAAACGATCGTTGTGACTGTAGAAAACATATGATGGGAAAGTAATCACTGATCTTCCTGGGCAGTTCTCCCCCGAATTAACCTCAATGATATTGTTGGGATGCAGGGGAACCACTCTGAGCCTCACTCAACATCAGGGCTCTTTGTAATGTGACACTCTTTGCTGGCATTTTCATTCATATAAATAATTTACTACAATAAAAACTATTGTTAGAGTAATATCTAGACCAAGAGTCAAAAATCACTCACAGATTTCTAATGAGAATTAGAGAAGTCCAATGGCAAATGGACATATGCCAAAATAATCAATTTTGCTATTAATTGGGCAGTTAACATTTCACACCCATTTGACTGACAAAGCTTTAAAAAAGTCTAACCATAATATGTTGAGAACAGGAACTCTCATGCATTGAATATATGAAGAGAATACACATTTTGGGGCAACCACTTTTGATAAGCAACTAAGTCATATCGAATAAACTGCATTTATGCATTCTTCAGCTCAGGAATCCTAGCTCTAAGGTTATATTCTCATACTTGTGTTTAAAAAGAAATGCTTATTGCAGCAGTGGTTTAATAGTGAAAAAGAAAATTGAAAACAACCTAAATATCCATCAACAGGAGAATGGAAAAATAAAATGTGATATAGTCATACCAAAAAAACTACACTGCAGATAAAATAAACAAGCTATATTTACATGTGTTAACATGGATAAATGTTTTTAAAACGTCATTGCAAAGAATACATACAACATGGAATAATTCATATAAATTTTAAGACATTTGGCAACATTACTATTGTTTATGAGTGTATACTTAAAGAATGAAGACATTTTTCAAAACGAGACCCATCAATTCCAGGAATGGATGATGTGTAACAATTTGATAGAGATAAGTACATAGGGATTTTCAACCAAATTTGCAGTATTGCATATCTAATATGGAGAATGGTTACATGGTTATTATATCATTCTCCCTATATTTTTCCATGTCTGATATAAATAATCATCATTATCATCATTATCATAAATATTATTTTGGGTACCCAGCATGGCAGGAAAGAGTATTCATATCAGAGCTCTGTACTCTACTGAGACCTGAGTTTCTATTTAAAGACCTCACCTGGGAGATGAGAACTCTCTGGAGGAAAAGAGGAGATACTATCCATAGACGTCTTCTATCAGCTCATGCCACTCTCTAGAATTTACCTGGAAACAAGATTTAGAAGCAATCCATGAATACCACAAGTTCCAGGTTTGAGCCCTAAAGCTCAAGCATTGCTTTTATAATCAATTCAAAGGAACTTTTTTCATGTTCTCTTCACCCCTTCATTTCCTTCTCTGGGCTTACATGTTTTCATGTCTGCTTCTCTTGCTTTGACAGGAAGGATTGGCCATGTCTTACTCATTTTTGAATCTCTCTTCTCCCCATTCCAAGGCTAATGGTGTTTTATGTGTTTCATTCCAAAGTTCATGTCTAATAAACAATAAAACAATTCCCCACTATTTAGTGCAGGCGCCAAAAGGCTACCAGGCTAGAGCAAAGTGTTCCTGACATATGTTGCTTCTATCTGGGGACGGAGGCAAACAAACAGACCTGAAATGTCTGGTCATAGAGAAACTGCTATTGCTGTGCGCTCTTCTTTTCTAAAAGTTAATGGAGAAAGAAAGGGGAGTCTATGGTCAATAGCTCTGGTTTCAAAACTTGGTGCCATGTATGATTAATGAGCTGTGTGATATCTGGAAAGCAGTTAATCTCTTACCCTGCTCCTCGTTTCCTCATTTTAAGAACAGTAGTGTTTATAGGATTCCAGTAAGAATAAAATGAAATCAAATATGTAAAAGTTGATAAAAATATACTTTAAAAATATTTTATGGCATATTGTGCAATTGTGGTGACCATGTTAAAATCTGATGACATAATATTTAAAGATCAATTTACTGAACATAATTCTATAAGGAACTGGCTAAGCTAATATGAAACAGTCATATAGCTTTCCTGAGTTCCATTGCATCAAATGTGAGGTCTGACACTCCCTACAAAAGTTGATACAGAAGTACCCCGCCAAGTACCCAGCACTTAGCCTGAGCTAGGTACTCCACAGATATGTTGTAAATATAAAGCACTACTAGAAAATATTTTGTTATTATTTTTATTCTTCTAGCCTGCTTCTATTAACTGCCTTGTATACTTCGTAAGAACCATACTGGAACTCATTCATTACAATTGGGCCATTGTAAAATCTTTTGGACTCAGTGTTGTTCATATTAGGCTTGAGATCCCATTGTCAATTTTCTCTGTCGTTGCTCTATGATAAGATTCCTTTGATAACTTCAACATTTGTGTTGTCACTTTCCCTAAATCCTGCTCCTCAAGTTCTTCCATCTATTGCCTGTCACCTCCATCCTATTTTATACGCACATCAGCATATCTGGAATTCCTCTGCTTCCAATATCAAAACCTACAAAAGTCTCCTCTCTGATTCAAACCACAGGCTATAGTTTTATTTCTTTGTTTCTTGATCTTACTGAATCCACTCTTTATCTCCAGTGTGCCTTTGATTTGGATCTCTTTCAATTCTTTCAGACTACCACATCCATCCAAAAGTTATTTGTCTGCCTACCCAAGCCTAGATTTCATGATTAGTCATTTCAGAATTGTTCTCGTCAGAAGCATAGAATTCTTTATATTCTTAAATGTCTGCCATACCCACTTTCTACTTTCCAATTCTGATTAAACCAATTATGTTATTCAATCTCTTCAGTCCCCAAAGCACAAAATATATCATCAAACCATGCTTCTGAAGGAGTCTTTCTCCTAAAGAAACTTCCTCAACTGAGCTACCATTCACCCCATCTTTTTCTTTTGACATCAACTATTCCTCAATCTCTTGCAATCACTTCTCATTCCAACATTCTTAAACTCTCTTTTTTATGGTTTTCAAAGACCTTCTACTCATCCAAACAACCTTCCCTTTGTTCATTATCATAACTTGGCACTTTCATACTTCTTGGCTCTCTTCTACCTTGATGCCTCCATTTCATACTCTCTTGCTTCTTTCTGTTCACTGAAGGCAATCTTCATACGTATTCTCTATCCCCTTCTGCAATTGCTCCAATTTTGCAATCTTATCTGTAATAATGGTATCATTAATTGCCTCTCTACAGATGGTTCTCAAATATGTACCCCCTGCTTAGCCTCTCCTGAATTTCCTACATCCTAATGATTATCTCTCCCTGGCAGAATGTTCTGACAGCAACACACATGAGCGAGGCCCACTGGTGGAATAGCAGTTAAATTTGCATGTTCCACTTAGGTGGCCCTGGGTTTGCTGGTTTGGATCCAGGGTACGGACGTTGGGACCACTTATCAAGCCATGCTGTGGCAGGCGTCCCACATATAAAGTATAGGAAGACGGGCACGGATGTTAGCTCAGGACCAATCTTCCTCAGAAAAAAGAAAACGAGCATGCTCTGTCCAGATCCTGAATCCCTCCTAAAACTTTCTGTCTTCCCAATTTCAGTTAATAGCATCACCAGCCTGCTATTCAGATAAACTCAGAATCACATGTTTATCTTTGATTCCTGTGCTCTTCTCCCCTCACTCCACAATTCTGTGCATTATAAGCCTCCAATACCTGTGGAATCATTACCCTCCTTTGGGGTTCTAATGCCCCTTTTATCTATCATCTGGCTCTTATGATACTATGTTAACTCTTCTTCCTGCCCCTCTTGTGGCTCTTGCTCTCTAATTACATCTAATCCAACTGCTACCAAAGAGAATCTTTGATCAGAGCATAGCTCTGATTAGATTACTTCCTTCACTCAGAAATCACCAGTTTTCTATATGTTACAGTTTGTTATTAAATGTGGAATTGAAAACTCCTCATAATGCAGATCCAGCTCATCTTTTCTGACCTTTTGCACCTGTAACCATCACAGAATAGTGATTATATGCTCCTCTGGAGTTGGGTAAACCTGGATTCACTCTTGGCTCTACTACTTTATTATTACCATAATGATATGCCATAATGTCATAATGTTCCAGGAATTATTTTAAGGGCTGGAAATACACAACTGAGCAAGAATATAAGGTTTCTGCTCTCATAGAATGTATACATTCTTTCAGTAAGTACTTGTCCAGGGCCTACTGTGTGCCAAGAAGATCCACTACTATTGGACACGGGATACAGCTCTAAACAAAACAAGAAATAAAAGAATAAATAAACGAGTGAATATACAAACACAAATATATAAATAAATATCATTTAAATTAGTTTCAACTTTTGATAGGATGTTCAGAGATGTCCTCTCTAAGGAGCTAACACTTGGGTTGAGAGCTGAGGGAAGAGTATTCTAGGAGAGGGATCAGTAGTTCAAATGCGCTTGGTGAGAATGTCAAGAATGAGCTTGGATTTCTTATAGAAACAGGAAAGGACTATTTGATGGAGGATGCTGTGATTTTAGGCAAATTACTTACTCTCCCTAAGCTTCAGTTTCTTCAAGTCTGAACCGAGGATACCAATACCATACTTCATAAAGTTGTAGTGAGGGTTAGATAAGATAATGCATGCCAAATGCTTAAAGAGTGGTGTTAACTGCTCAGTAAATGGTAGCTGTTACTGCCTCTGATGCAACCACTGAACTAGGCCTCCGTGATACATCTCCCTCCCAAATGCCTCAAACTTCCTCCCTCTTCCCTCTTCCACATTTCTTTTAGAGCACATTATGCTCCTTTCTTAAGAAAGAAATTTCATTTTTCCCCATCTTTATGTATCAAAATACCATCACATATCAATATTACTTTTGCAGTGAAGGCTGCCTTGATTTTACCAGCCAAATGCATTTGTCATCTTTAGGCTTCCTTAATACTTTGTGAACGTCTCTCCTCTAGCCCAAATCACATTCCCCACTGCCTTAATTTCTTTACTAGATTCTGAACTTCTTTAGGATAAAACCTAGTGTTCAAATTTTTATCTCCAGCCCCAACACCTACACATGACATTGTGTTGCCAATTGTATAAATACCTAATAAATATTTATCAAATTGAATTGGTATTGAACTAATTCGGTTCACCTTGGGCTTGTCACTCGAACTTTTCTTTTATTGCTTGATTTATCAGGAGTGGCTAATGGTTTTCTTTAACTTCTCCTAGAAATAATATAGGCACACTACTCTAAAATTACACTAGATAGGAACTGGTATACAGCTAATTCTCATTATTCGTGGTAGTTATGTTCTATAAGGTTCTACAAACAACAAATTAGCAAATACTGAATCATTACTCCTAGAAGAAATATAGGGCTAAGCTCTTATGAACTTCTAGTCACAACATTTTTATCAACCAATTAATACATAACCTTGCTTAATGGGTATTGCTGCTTAAAGACACCTTATTTAATATATGTTGTTAATTAGTTAACGTTGAAGCCACAGCCAACAGCACTGTAATTCATGCCTGAATGAAGTTTATCCAGCTGGATATTTTTCCATAAGGCGCATCGCTACCGTCTTGCATTTAGGATCACCAGACAGTACTTCAGCCTATGCTTGGGAACAATTTTAAACAGTAACATCTCCAATGAAAATACAAAATTTGAAAAAATATGGCAGTAAATATATTGTAAAAAGGTGACTGTTTACAGTATGAGCTGAAATAAAAAGGCCACTCATTTTCTTTTTCAACCTGAGGTGGGAACATGCATATTGGGCAATTCAAGTTTTTCTCTGCTTTGCATGAGTCCACAAATGACCACAAAAGCATTGTGAGTTTTGATTTTAAGGTTGCAAATAAATTTTTGCAAGTAGGTAAATTTGCAAATGCAAAATCCATGAATAATGGAGATCAACTAAATGTGCCTCTGTGGTGTATGGTTATAGCAATGGTCCCCCAATAAGTCCTGCCTGCTTGGATCCACATCCTTGTGTAATCCCCCTTCACATTAGACTTTCACAAAGACTCTGGCTTTGGCCATTTGACTTGCTTTGGCCAATGGGACATTAGTAAATATGAAGCAATCAGAAGCTTGAAAGTATTAGCACATTAGGGCTTGTACTCTTAGAAAGCTGTCACCACGTGAAGAAGCTAGGGCTACAGTGTTAGAGAGGAAGGGCTAAGCAGAGAGCCACATCCCTCATAAGACCTGTGAGTGAGGCCATCTTAGACCACCTAGCCAATCAAGCCACAAGATGATTGCAGCCACGTAAATCACTCCAAGACATTCAATAGGAAAAGTGCCCAGCTCTGACCATCCTAAACTGCTGAGCTGCAGATTGTGACCAAATAAAACAGTTGGGGTTTTAAGCCACTAAATATTGGGGTGATTTATTACAAAGCAATAGATAGCTTGTACATACTCTGTATTCCTCTGGTCTGTAATTTTAACAAGATCTTCAAAAATTTTGTTCTTCAAAGAAATCTGCAATTTATTTGCAAGCAAACATTTCCCCTAATCTTAAAAAATTCACTTCTCTCATATATTTCACATTAGAATTATTCCTTCTAGATTCTTAGCAGTATGAGCACTCAGAATTAAATGACATCTTCCATCCATGCTCGCCTTAAGCAATGTGATTTCCCAGGTTCCCCACAGTCGGCAAGGAGGAGCAATGTCCCCAGGGCAATTGCTTATTCTTCTGATATCTCCCCCTGGGAGTGTTTCTGCAGCAAACACAGCACCTTTACCTTTTTTCTTTCTTTCTTTCTCTTCCTTTCCTGCTCCCTTCCTCTCTTCTTTCCTCTCTTTCCTCCCTCTATCCTTCCCTCTCTTTCTTTCTTTCTTCAGAAACCGTATCCCAAGTCTCTCTGACTTGTACAAGCTTTTTAAAAAAATTCCTTAACTCTCATCCCCATTAAACTGCAAATTATGAGAACTAAAATTGTCTTATTTTACTATATGATTTCCAGCAGTGCCTACACTAGTATTTTTCAATTGTTATGGGTATGTCTGCGTGCATATGCAATAAAAGCTAAGGGGGAAGAAAGATCTAGTATTTCCTTTCCAAAAAGGGAATGTAGAATGTAGGTAGGTAAGCGACATTATAAAATAAAATATGTACATAAAATGTAATAAAATATTATAGCAGACTATAATAATGAACTGATATTTTAAGACCTTATTTAGTAAACTGTTTAATGTATTTTTCTTTATTTTTTTCTTTTGTAGTAAGCCTGACCATTATAACTCACACTAAAGATTGTTGGGCTTTTGTACTTACTTTATGTAAACAAAGGGCTAGGAAGGATATCAAGAAAAAGTAAGGACATAACTTCTGGAGCATTCAAGAACAAAGTTGTAGACTTTGGAATTTCAGGACTTTTCATGAGAAAATGCACATAATCTGAGATGCTGATGTTCTAGTCCATGTGATTGCGCGTTCCTTTTTCTTTTAATATTCTGTGTGTTTAGAGTATGACATTAGGAAGTCAGCTCTTACAGAGAACGGAAAGGGTGAAAAATTACAGACAACAAAGAGTTGAGAGGTCTGGCTCCAACTGAGGGATCTCCTTCCGTTAAAGCTAAAAGTAACACACTAACCCGTAACACAAATCTCTCCTCTCTCATCGCTATCCTTTAGTCTTGAGGAGAAAATATGAAACTTAAAAAATAAATCTCTACCTAATTTCTTTCCAGATAAACTAGATCTCTGAAACTTAGCACTACTGAAAGTGAAAGTCTCACAGCAACAATTTAAACTGAAAATACTGAACTTTACTTGAGCCCTGCACTCCCAGAAAACAACAGTGGTGGAGAAATCCTGTCCTCACCATTTTGTTTTCCAGAAAATGGCCAACGACAAAGAAACTTTCCCCACGTGACTCAAATGAGGCTCACTATCTACTCTTTCTCATAAATCTCAAAAGATTCCAGATGACTCCCTTGTTTATCTGTCTACTATTAAAGGAAAAGTTTTCCTTACACTTATTAAAATGACAAGGAAGATTTTATACAAAACTATTATCATAGGGGTCAACTGTATTACAATAGGGGAGAGAGATTGAGCTCAACTGCAAATACAGAAAGGATAAGCGGAGATTTACAGCCAAAGAATAGAGTAAGGGGATCAGTGGATGGAAAATTACTAAGAGGAAACATGAAGGGTAGGGCGATTCTTGCTAGAGTGGCCTAATAGGATGCTTGCTAAAGGCAGAACAAGGACTTGTACATCAAAGAGTGGGGATAAGGAGCTTGAACAGATATCAAGGGTGAGGGTACTCTGCTAAACTGACTTAGCAGGATTCTTGCTAAAACTAGACATAGACACAGAAGGCAAAGATCAAGGACATAGTCGAGAATAAGGCTCAGAGGATCCTGACTAACGTTTGGTCAGGTAGTGGCTTTCTACAAAACCCCAGGCTTCCCTTATTTTTCTTTGAGATATTTCTCATTAGGGAATGTTCTCCCTGTTGTAATAACCCAAATAAAATCGTCTCCTTGATTGTCCCCTTCATTTTGTCTCTGACAACAACATTGGAATGGTTACCTCTTTCTATCAGCCTAGAGCAGAGTTTCTCAACCCAGACCCATAGAGTGGTTCCAGGAGTCCATGTCCCTGGACTTGTAGAAAAAACTGTATGGGAATGTGAATTTGGGAGGCGTAAAGATTCCATGCACAGTGTTCATCAAATTTCCAGGTGAATGTTCCCCATAATAATTTAAGAAGCACTGATAAATGTTTTTCATGTTTTGATTTGTTTTAAGGGTAAGATGGGATTAATTCTGTATGACGTAACTCAGAATGGAAGAGATCTGTTCCCTGTTTTCCTTGGCAAAGTTCAAATGCACAGGTATTTCTTTTTTATTGAGACAAGATTAAAGAATGGGTAGGAAGATAAATTAATTGCAGAAATTCTACATGTCTTAAGCACAGAATTAATAATTTTATGCTAATTTTAGGGGGTTAAATAATCTCAATAAAATACAGTTTAAATGAAACGAAGATGAAAGTACTCTCTTTGGGATGGTAGACAATAGAATCTCATTCCATTTATACGGTTATGATTGCTCTTTTTCATTCTGATTAGCTCTGTTAATCACCATGAACTCTTTCAGAACAAATTAACAGTTCATGCAATCTTTATTTTTTTCACCCTCCCACAAAACTTTCCTCAAGTAAATGCTTATGCAGTGGGTGTGAATGTGCAACCACAAATATTGATCATCGAAAAATATCGAGTATTTTATTTTCTTTAAGCCAGGAAAAATATAACTTCACACCCCCATCCCAGTAGCCAGGTGAGAATTCAGTCTCAAACATTTCCAGGACTACTCCCACCACCCAGGGAAGAACAACCATGCAGAGATTATATCCCTTCATTCAACAACTATTTATTAAACACCTGCTGTTAAGCATAGTACCAGGTACTGTGGATACAATGGTGAGCAAAAGAAGCAAAATTCCTACTCTCAAGAGCTTACAGTTCTAGAGTGAGAAAATAGAGAATCAAAACAAGTGAACTATCTGATACTGGCAGATTGAAATATACGTTATGGAGAAAAGTTATTTAGTGAACATACAGTGCTGGAAGGTGAGAGTTGTAATTTAAAATAAAGACTCAAGGAATGCTAAGAATAAAACATTTGAGCAAAGACCTGGTGGAGGTGAGAGAACAAGTCATGAGAATATTGAAGAGAAGAACATTCCAGGTAAAGAAATAGCAAGTGCGAAGTCCCTGAGGTGGGAACCAGAGGCATTGCCAAGAAGCAGAGCACAATACCCCACTGCTAAATAGATGTTTAAAACTCCATCTTCTTTCTGCTCTCAAGAAATTTCCTCTCATTACATTTTTATGTCAGATTCCTTCCTTTTCTCTCCTCCTGGCATGTACCTAGCAGAATCTCTTCAGTGAGATCCTTCCTCTTCTATAAAACTCAGAAAGCGGGAGTATCTCCAAGAAGCCTCCATGCAAACAGCCCTGGGACCTGGGGATTTCTTCGTAGAATGTAGGTGGGCTGCAAAAGAAAACAGAAATCACGACCACAAATACATATCTCAATATGTAATTTCACCACACTTATTTTCTCGAGTCCCAGTGGCTGTACTACGCAGATAGGAACTAAACAAAATTTGGTGAAAATTGTAGCTGTAAGCAATGATTATGCCTCTTCATATGTCCCTAATATTGTTTCAGTGGTTCTGTTCCACACTAATCGTTAAACCCTGTGACTAGAAGGGAACACAGTGGAAGCAATGGAAAAGTAGAATTATATAGAGTGAGTGATAATCACTGTTGCCAAAAAAATATTAACTCACTGCTTCTATATCCATACAGTTTATTTTATTTTGAAATGGAAATTATTGTAAGAGAAAAGAGAGATTATACAAGTGAATGCAGTATTACTCTTTTTGTTATTCAACACCAAGAGTTTGAGGGGGATGCCACATGTGTCTTCTCCCTTCTCTACTCTCCTCTGTAATTTCTTGATAAAATTAAATCTAGCTCTGCAGCTTCACTCATTGTGTGTCAATTGGACAGGACAGAGCACAATATTCATTCCTTCATTCAATTCATGCAAATAGGTATTCCTTCAGTAAACAAATAGATAGTAAACAACTCATGTGCAATGTGCTGGACGGATAGGAACACTGATAACAATTACTTACATTTATTAAATATTTACTCTGTCCCATGTCCTCTTCTATATAGTTTGTGTATCTCTGTCTCTTTTTTTTTTAGGGGAAGATTCACTCTACTCTAACATCTGCTGCCAGTCTTCCTCCTTTTTCTCTTCCTTCCCACCCCACAAAGCTCCAGTACGTAGTTGTATATTCTAGTTGTAAGTTCTTCTGGTTCTTCTATGTGAGTCACCACCATAGCATGGCTACTGACAGATAAGTGGTGTGGTTCCACATCCGGGAACTGAACTTGGGCTGCTGAAGTGGAGCATGCTGACCTTTAACCATTGGGCCATCAGGGCTGGCTCGGTTTGTGTGTCTCTAAGACTTTTTGTGTGTCTCTTCAGGAAACAGACTCTAAGATGGAGTTTTGCTTGCAGGAGGTTTATTGATGTGCTGTGAAAACACTTGTGATTGTGAGGGAGGCAGGACTAGGCAGAAAGAGAATCTGAACGTGATGCAGTTGCCACAGAGTAATTAGCTGATCATCCCTGGAACTGAGATGGCCCTGAGTTAAGATTTGTCCTGAATCAAACCAATGTGGTTGGGCTTTTGTATCGCCCTATTGACCAATAATTGGGCAGGAGAGTGTTTTAGTTTGCTATAACTGCCAAAAAAAATACCAAAGACTGGCTTAAACAACTGAAATTTATTTTCTTATAGTTTTGGAGGCTGGAAGTTCAACAACAAGTTTTCAGCAGGTTTGGTTTCTCCTGAGGCCTCTCTCCTTGGCTTGTAGATGGCTGCCCCTTTGCTGTCTCTTCACATGTTTGTCTTTCTATGCACTGCATCCCTGTTGTCTCTCTCTCTGTCCTAATCTTCTCTTCTTATAAGGACACTAGTCAGATTGGATTACAGCCCATCCTAAAGCCTCATTTTAATATAGTTGCCTCTTTAAAGGCCCTCGCACCAAGTAGAGTCACGTTCTGTGGTATTGGGGGTCAGGACTTCAACACATGAATTTGGAGGCAAAACAACTCAGTTCATAACACTCTATCCTGTGGACCCCCCAAATTCTTATCCTTCTCACATGCAAAATATTTGAACTCCCATTCCAACAGTCCAAAAGTCTTAACCCATTCCAGTATCAACTCTAAATCCAAAATCTCATCTAAATATCATTTAAATCAAGTATGGATGAAACTCATGATTCACCATGAGACAAAATTCTCCAGCTATGAACCTGTGAAACCATACAAGTTAGCTGCTTCTAAAAATACAGGGGCAGGCCAGGATAGACATTCTCATTCCAAAAGGGAGAAATTAAAAAGAAGAAAGGGGAGCCAGCCAAGTGGTATAGCGGTTAAGTTCGTGTGCTCCACTTCGGTGGCCCAGGGTTCACAGGTTCGGATCCCAGGTGCAGACCTACACACCGCTCATCAAACCATGCTGTGGCAGCATCCCACATACAGAATACAGGAGAATTGGCACAGATGTTAGCTCAGGGCCACTCTTCCTCAAGCAAAAAGAAGATTGGCAACAGATGTTAGCTCAGGGCCAATCTTCCTCAAAAGAAAAAGAAGAGAAGGTCACAGGTCCCGTGTGTGAGGAATATGTGACCTCCAGCATGCAGAAAAACCTACCAAGTATTTTTTTTCTTTCCCACTGGTGAGAAACGTGAGATACAATAAGGCTTTTTACTTTGGATGGCATGTTCTCGCGTTCTAGCTTAATCAACCCCTAAAACTCCACTAATGTGGCAGCTCCCTGGATATTTGTGGGCCTCTCACTCACTCTTTGGAGGGTGTGTGTCTTAGCAAAGTCTCCAAAGTACTTGCCACTGTTGCTGATTAACATGATATAAAATAGGACTGGACAGAGGGAGAAGTTGATGTAGGGGCAGTAGCAACAGGGGCCTCGGCTAATTCCACAAGATAGCAGGAGTTGTATAGGCTTTCCAAGTTGACTTTGTACCCTCCCACGGTTTGAAGCATTATTCAGTGCCCCTGGTCGGTGGACGTAACCTTGGGCCACCCAGTTCACTTCACTGAAGGGCAACTCCTGGAGCGCGCCCTGTAGAGGAGTCCCTTGATTTTACAGGAAGTTCTGTTCAATCCATCCCTACATGTTGCATCCCCTACAACATGGGTTAATGCTTTTTTTTATAGAAAATATGAGATAACAACTATTCTTTTAGTGAGGCTAAATAACTTGTCTCAGATTATGAAACTAATAAGTGGCAGAGCTGAAATGAAATCAGGGAGATTAGCACATGCTTCTTTACCCCTGATCACTCTACTATAATATCTGAAAAAAAAAGACTTAATCCAAGTTCTCAAGGAGGGTATCAAGATCAGATATTTAATGAAAAAAAATGGACAGGATAATTTCTACATATGCCCAACAAAACGGAATTTTCACTCTGATGAATCTTTCTACTGTATCTCCTCCCACCTCAAATCCAATGACCTTTTTCAGATTTAGGGTTAGGGCTGAGCTAACATGGTTCTCTGCGGTAAACAAGGCTTTATTAAGCTGCCTCTCAAGCCAGCGAACACCAGGGGTCACAGGATTTTTCTCCAGGTCTAGAAGTCATTTGTAAATTCAAGGTCCCTTCTCCACCTTCTATAGCTGCCAATACCTAAATAATAGTCAAATTTCCTGGATCACCCAGGATAGGAAATAGATGGCACATTCAAACTAGGTTATTTGGAGGGAGTTTAATTAAGGGATTCTACAAAGGTGAGGCAGAGTTTAGGAAACCCAGCAGGCAAACAGTCCAGAACCTCGAACCAGCCATGGTGAGGTCCCTTAAACTTGAAGGATGAGGTAAGGCAGAGAGTGACTTTATAAGAGGGCCACCTGACACCATCAATCAAGGGGAGCCCAAGAAGGGAGCTGGAGTAATAGATACCCTGACTTCACAGTCCTCTTACACTCAATCTCCACTGCTGCCTCCCATTGGCCAGATCCAAAAGGAAGCTAAAAGGCCATGGAACCCTCCATACAATCCATACAGGGCAGCATCCTGGGGCAGGGAGGAGAGTGGATAAAGGGTAGAGAGTGGGTCTGGAGGGGCAAATGGAAAATATCATACACGCTTTCTAACTCGATTATGTTACACCTTAGATATCATCAGTTTTGGTTTAGTGGATCTTACATGCTGATCCAAGTGGAGAAGACACCTGGAACTTTCTTATTGTCAGTATAGGTGTATATGCCCATAGTGTGATGGGACTGGGAGGGGAGGAAGTACTAAGGAGATGAGGAAGAGCAGAAGTAGACTTTAAATACTCTAATATGTTACCAATAAGGAGAGAAATGAGGTTAATATATGATTAATTCAGGAACAAGTGTCTGATAGTTGTGTTTTTTAAGGGAATTATCCTTGACCAGAGATCTTTATGTAACTCCATAATATTACATAATATAGGTTCTTTAAGTCCTTGGTCTGCAACCCACAGAAACACTCTATCAGTGAGGTTGACTCATAATGAGATTCTCCTAGAATGATGCAGCGGACAAGCAAAGACTTTAAGGCAGACTCATCTGTGTGAGATTGAAGAAATTATTTAACCCCTCAAGTGAGCCAAATTTCTTCTCCAAATGGGTGTGATAACAACAGCCATTTATAGTGTATAACAGGCATTTGTAGAGTGCCAGGGACTGTGCTGGTGCAGTGGGTGTTCATATATCCATTTTACAGGTGAGGAAACTGACAGTTAGAGAGGGGAAGTAATTTCCCCTTGGCTGATAAATGATGGACCTAGGATTTGAGTTGAGTCATTCTGACTTCTAAACCCTAGATCTTAATCACTCTACAAAACTCTAGTTCAAATGGCTTTTGGAAAATTAAGTGAGCTAAATTATTTGAAGTGTCTGACTCAGACCTGACATATGTCTGGTGTTCAATACATGCTTGCTGAAAAATATTGAATGAATGGATGAAACACATGCAGACTGCCAATTCAGTATTTTTATTTAACAAGAAAGGCCCAATATATGATAAGGAAAGGGGATAGAGAGAGGTAATATTTATTTGGTACTGACTGTACCACATGCATTAAATATGTGCAGCTTATTGAATGGGTTCTGTGATATCCAAGTATTAGATAATTCTGTTATTGATTTCGGGCAAGAAAATGAGTATGTCCAAACAAAAATGGACTTTTGGTAACCGTAGCATCTGTGGTAGGCTGAAAATAATGCCCCTTCAAAGACAGTCATCTCCTCATCTCTGGAACCTGTGAATATTACAATATATGGCAAAAGACTGAATATTACCTTATATTGCAAACAGCATAACTAAATTAAAGATCATGAGAGGAGTTGCTTATCCTGGATTATCTAGCTGGATCCAAAACAAAATCACGTGTATCCTTATAAGAGAGAGGCAAATGGAGTTTTGAGACAGACACACGTAGAGGAGAAGGCGATGCGAAAACAGGCAGATGATTGGAGGGATGCAGCCACAAGTTAAGGAATGCTTAACTTCAGGAGCCACCAGAAACTGGAAGAGATAAGGAGCAGATTCTCCAATAGAGCTCCTTCCAATAGAAGGAGTGTGGCCTGCCAACACCTTGATTTTGGGATTCTGGCCTCCAGAACTGTAATAAAATAAATTTCTGTTGTTTTAAGCCACCAAATTTGTGGTAATTTCTTACAATGGCAAGTGGTAATTTGTTACAACGGAGAGAGGAAACTATACAATGTCTTTACAAGTGATACCTTATTGGATTGTGCTAGCTTTCAAAGGTAACATCTGGCAAAATAAATTATTGTCACCATAATAATGACTGAATTCTATAGAAAAAATATTATTGATTGCTATAAAAAATAAGGACACTCCAACATTTTGTTGGAGAACTACTTTTCATTTCTCCAAAGACTTGAGGCTAGCTAAGAGAGAAAGGATGCTGTCAATGAATTATATGAGTGTGTGGTGTCAGGGAGGGTTAGATGACAGAAGAGAAGGAAGCTGAGTCTTGAAGTTGGCAGTGCCAGTGGAAAGCTGGCAGCAGGAGAGGATGTCTGCTGGATCTTCCCATAACCCATGGCTGGGAGGACAATGTCATGATTACCTCTGGAAAGAGATAAAAAATACCACGCAAATCCATGCACAGAAGCAAAAAGGACCTCTAAACATTTCAATGAGAGGGGGATTGTAGGAGATATAGTAGGTGGGAAAGAGTGGATACTCAATGACCCCCTTTGGAAGGAAAAAGGTCAGTGACTATGATGACACAGATCCAGTTCTGGTCCAAGCAGAGAGATATCATTTAGGGAAAGCTGACTAGGGGCACAGTTCTATGGGTCACGTCAAAGAAGGCATGAATACCAATGCCTTACCATTGAGCTTGCTGAGTATTTTCTCTCACAAGTATCTGTCCTCCCATAACAATGTGAAGACAGAGCTCCATTCCATTGACTAGAAATCCCCGTATCTAAAACAGCGCCTGGAATGTGGTAGGAATTCACCAGTTGTTTGTTGAAAGAATGAACTTCCAGTGGCACTCAGCTTGGGCATGTACTATGGAGGGAGGGTCTGAAAAGACCATCAAATGAGGGTCCATTATATGGAATTTGGCTTTCATTGTCTTGGGAAGACCTTCTGAATATCCAACGGAAGACAGTCAAAAGGCTGCCCAATTTCATACAATGGACTCCCATTTAAGGCTTTTATTAGACTTTGACTCTTGTCAGGCCTGGACTTATAAGGTAAAAAGGCTTCAAGATCTTCCATACCTACCAGTTCAGTCTGCAGTTAGAAAACAGAAACTGCAGGTTTGGGATAAGTATCAACATGCTGGACCAGAAGCAAAACATTCTTGAGTCCCAATCCTTTGTTCCTTCTTAAAGCCACATTGGCACTGGTGAGGCTTCAGAAGCTCCCAAAAAATTCATATCAATTTACTAATAATTAAGGCCTTTTGTATTAAAACAACAGTGCATGATGTTTAGTAAAATTGATTTTTCCATAAGAGAAGTTTAATATAAACTGGCTATTTCAAGAAAATCATGGCTGTCAGCAAATAGAAATGTCATATATTTAAATCACAGCAATACTCTGTGTTAGTCATTTGACTTCTTTGGGCCTCAGTTCTTTCATCTGTAAAATGAGGAGATTGAAAAAATAATTATAGCCATGTTATAGTCACCAATGGTCTAGCAACCTATGACTCAATCACTAAAAGCCGGAAATGTTCTGCTTCTAGGATGATAAATCTCTTCCCTACTGCTATAAATGTTCTTAAAAGGAAATCAAAATTTACAGGATGGCAGTGGAAATTAGTCTATGATGTGGTGCTTTAATTCATTAATGTTATTAATGAACAACACAAAGCAATGCAACAGTAAATTGGGAAGTGGAAACCCTGGAGACAGACAAATCCAGTGATTTAGGGGACTGGATTAGCTTTCCATATTGACCAGAGAAATAGTGTGAGCTCTTTGACTACATGAACCATGTTTACACCATGCCTGGAATATAATAGCAGGTACTCATGCCCACTGTGAAAGCCTATTGTTACACCTTTGTTTCCACACACAGGCATGTTGAGGAAAATTAAAATTGCTTGTAAATTCTTGGCATTGTATCCATGTTCAGCTCTGTTGGAGTTTCAATAAAGATTTTCCATGGCAACAAATTGATGACGGTCACAATTATAGTTAGCAAATTGTATTTTTCAAATACTGTGTCCAAGTTTCCAAGTATCTTTAAACCCTTTGTGTAGAGCATCTTATTCTGTCGAACAATTGCCTACAAAGTTGTAGGTATTACAAATCAAGGAAGCAAGCTATAAACATGACTGTGAATTGGGGTTCTGTCCACGATGTCAAAGTTAACTCCTCTCTCACCTGTCACAACAGTGTCAGGCCAAGGTCCTTGCTGGTGCTTTTAATAAGTGGCCAACTCTAAAAACCCCACAACCAGAGCCACTTTTTGCCATCGTCTAAACACAGCAGTTGTGAGCTTGGTCCTCAAGGGTGATAGAACTGACCTCAGATATTTCTTTCACTGAGATCACCGGGGACTCCTAATTGCCAAATTCATACAACTATTTTTAATTCTCATTCTATTAGACATATCTTGGACATTTACATATTTTTGTATTTTCACTGTTCATTGACGTTCGAGGTGGAACTTCCCTATTTCACCTCTTTCTTTCATTGCCTATTCCTCATCCTCTAACAAGCCTTCAAATGTTAATATTTTCCAGGTTCCTGTATAAACTCTCTTCTCATTTGGTTCATCTATGATTACCCACTTTTGTGACTTTAAAAACCACCTTTCTGCTGAAAACTCTGATCTATCATCTGAACCCCAAACTTGATTACACACATCCCCATCTAGACTCCCCACATGCATTTCAGATTTAGCACTTAACTCAAATTGTAAGCTCCAAGATGGAACCCATAATCTCCTCCTGCAAGCCTGCTCCATCTCTAATGTGGTGCACTTCTGCTACTGGTGCCCACATCTTTCAGACATACGAATCAGACTAACCCAATCATAGTATAGTACACTCATGGTATAGCCAATGGGTCATCAAATTCTTCAGATGTTACCTAAAAAAGGCTTCTGAGATCCTTTTTCTTGTCTCCATCCCTACTTCCTCTGCCATAACTGAGATTATTATCTCCTTTTTTGTGTTTTTATAACCCTTGCCTTCTTCCTGTTGTCTCTCTCTGCTCTTGACCATTCCTCACACTGTTGCCAAAGTCACTTTCCTACAAAATGAAGTTAATTGCATTACTTTCTTACTTGGAAACCTCACTGAGCCTCAAGAACCTTCAGTAATTATGAATAAAATTCTAACTTCTGCACTTGACATGTAAGTGAGTTTACAATCTGGGCCCAACCCATTCTAGCATCAGCTTGTGCCACTCTTTGCCAAACGCTTAATACTACCAACATGGAACTTCTTTAACTCCCACCTCACATCCAAACCTTTTCAGGATTCTACATTTTTTTTTTTAATTTTTATTTTTTTCGGATGTACATCATATTTCAAATTCTGGATACATTACATCCTGTTCACCATCCGAACACTAATTATAGTGCATCCCCTCACATGTGACCATAATCACCCCTTTTGCCCTCCCCGCTGCCCCCTTCTCCACTGGTAACCACCAGTCCAATCTCCAATGCTATGTGATTTTTTTTTTTGTCATTTTTATCTTTTTTGTTTGTTTGTTTGTTTGTTTGTTTTTTGGAGGAAGATTAGCCCTCAGCTAACTACTGCCAGTCCTCCTCCCTTTGCCGAGGAAGCCCGGCCCCGAGCCAACATCCGCGCCCATCCTCCTCTAGTTTATACGTGGGACGCCTACCACAGCATGGCTGCCAAGCAGCGCCATGTCCGCACCCGGGACCCGAACCAGCGAACTCCGGGCCGCCGAGAAGCGGAACGTGCAAACTCAACCGCTGCGCCACCGGGCCGGCCCCAGTCATTTTTATCTTCTACTTATGAGCAAGATCATACAGTAAAAATTGACTTTCTCCCTCTGACTTAGTTCACTCAGCATAATACCCTCAAGGTCCATCCATGTTGTCACAAATGGCTGGATTTCGTCATTTCTTATGGCTGAGTAGTAGTCCGTCGTGTGTAAATACCACATCTTCTTTATCCATTCTTCCCTTGATGGGCGCCTAGGTTGCTTCCAAGTCTTGGCTATTGTGTATAATGCCGCAATGAACATAGGGGTGCAAGTATATTTATGTCTTTGTGTTTTCAAGTTCTTTGGATAAATACCCAGCAGTGGAATAGCTGGATCATATGGTAGATCTATCCTTAATTTTCTGAGGATACTCCAAACCGCTTTCCATAGTGCCTGCACCAGTTTGCACTGCCACCAGCAGTGAACAAGGGTTCCCTTCTCTCCACACCCTCTCCAACATTTGTTGTTTCCTGTCTTGTTAATTATAGCCATTCTGACCAGAGTGAGGTGATACCTCATTGTAGTTTTGATTTGCATTTCCCTGATAGCTAATGATGTTGAGCATCTTTTCATATGCCTGTTGGCCATCTGTATATCTTCTTTGGAGAAATCTCTGTTCAAATCTTTTGCCCATTTTCTAATTGGATTGTTGGTTTTTTTGTTGTTGAGCTGTATGAGTTCTTTGCATATTTTGGATATTAACCCCTTATCTGATATGTGGTTTGCAAATATCTTCTCCCAATTGTTAGGTTGTCTTTTCGTTTTGTTGATGGTTTCCTTTGCTGTGCAGAAGATTTTTAGTTTGATGTAGTCCCATTTGTTCGTTTTTTCTTTTGTTTCCCTTGCCCGGTCAGACATGGGACTTGAAAATATGCTGCTCAGACCAATGTCATAGAGCGTACTGCCTATGTTTTCTTCTAGAAGTCTCATGGTTTCAGGTCTTACATTCAAGTCTTTAATCCATTTTGAGTTGATTTTTGTGCATGATGTAAGGGAATGGTCTACTTTCATTCTTTTGCATGTGGCTGTCCAGTTTTCCCAACACCATTTAGTGAAGAGACTCTCCTTTCTCCATCGTATGCTCTTGGCTCCCTTGTTGAATATTAGCTGTCCATAAACGTGTGGGTTTACTTCTGGGCTCTCAATTTTGTTCCATTGATCTGTGTGTCTGTTTTTGTGCCAGTACCATGCTGTTTTGGTTACTATGGCTTTGTAGTATAATTTGAAATCGGGGAGTGTGATACCTCCAGCTTTGTTCTTTTTTCTCAGGAATCCTTTGGCTATTCGGGGTCTTTTGTTGTTCCATATAAATTCTAGCATTCTTTGTTCTATTTCTGTAAAAAGTGTTGTTGGAACTTTGATAGGGATTCTGTTGAATCTATAGATTGCTTTAGGAAGTATGGACATTTTAACAATGTTAATTCTTCCAATCCAAGAGCACGGAATATCTTTCCGTTTCTTTGTGTCTTCGATTTCTTTCAACAATGTTTTATAGTTTTCGGTGTACAGATCTTTCACCTCTTTCGTTAAGTTTATTCCTAGCTATTTTATTCTTTTTGTTGCAATTGTAAATGGGATTGTATTCTTAATTTCTCTTTCTGCTACTTCATTGTTAGTGTATAGAAATGCAACGGATTTTTGTACATTGATTTTGTATCCCACAACTTAACTGTATTCCTTTACTATTTCTAAAAGTTTTTTGGTGGACTCTTCAGGGTTTTCTAGATATAAAATCATGTTGTCTGCAAAGAATGACAGTTTCACTTCTTCTTTTCCAATGTGGATCCCTTTTACTTCTTTTTCTTGCCTGATTGCTCTGGCTAGGACTTCCAATACTATGTTAAATAAGAGTGGTGACAGTGGGCATCCTTGTCTGGTTCCTGTTCTTAGAGGGATAGCTTTCGGTTTTTCTCCATTGAGAATGATATTTGCTGTGGGTTTGTCATATATGGCCTTTATTATGTTGAGGTATTTTCCTTCTATACCTAATTTAGTTAGAGTTTTTATCATAAATGGATGCTGTATCTTGTCAAATGCTTTCTCTGCATCTAGTGAGATGATCATGTGATTTTTATTCTTCATTTTGTTAATGTGGTGTATCACATTGATAGACTTGCAGATCTTGAACCATCCCTGCATCCCCAGAATGAAACCCACTTGATCATGATGTATGATCTTTTTAATGTATTGTTGTATTTGATTTGCTAGTATTTTGTTGAGGATTTTTGCAACGATGTTCATCAGTGATATTGGCCTGTAATTTTCTTTTTTTGTGTTGTCCTTGTCTGGCTTTGGTATCAGGATAATGTTTGCTTCGTAGAAGGAGTTAGGAAGCCTCCCCTCCTCTTCAATTTTTGGAAGAGTTTGAGAAGGATGGGTATTAAGTGTTCTTTGAATGTTTGGTAGAAGGAGTCTACATTTTTGAACAAATTCTTTGTTCATGATGTGTGCAACTTCTCAATAAATCATTTTCTTCTTATTTAAGGAATGGTTCGTTGCTCCTGTTCTAAGCTCTCAGAGCTTTTAGCCTTTATATATGTAAGTGCCAACTCACCAAATTGCACTCTAATTTCTCCATTTATGTCAGTTCACACCACTAGACTGTATTAATTTATCAACTTCTATGTACAACATTCTTGAAAAACCTAAAAAGTGGAATCTGATATGCAACATATTTTATAAATTACATACTAATTTCATTTTATAGTGTTTTTAAAAAACTGTGGATTCAAGTTGTGCAAAGAGTAAGTTTATCAGACATTTATAGCTTGTAAACCTCAGATAAGAGTACTTAATAGCCAGTCAAGAAATTGCAGTTAACATCACTAATGCACTCTTGAAGAATAAACTCCACGGCCTGCGTTTTTCCTTGAAATCTTCACTTTTTGAAAGCTGTGGTTGCTACAAAATATTACTTGAAGTGTGACAGAATAATAAGAAAAATTTAACCATAGAACACCCTCTTCACTGGTTTTAACAGATTTCCTTGGGAATGATGAATTATTTGAATGCCTACTATGAAGTCATTCATAAGAACTTAATAACACTGAAAGTTTTAAAGCATAAAGTGGTGTTTCCACGCTCTAAAATATGGCAGCAACTCCATTACTTAAGGTTGGCTATGCTACCCCAAGTTCAAAAACAAATGCTCTAGCTTGTTACTTTCGCTTCATTTTTTGACAGAAGCCCATTTTCTACATCTTTTACAGAATTTGTCATTGCTTTTCTTGTTTTGTAAGACTTTGTTGATGGTAAAATTGCTGTCTTAAACTTAAGTAACGTAATTCAGAGCATTTTAAAAGGAAGGAAAATTCTCCCTTTGTTCTATTAGATCTTAGATCTGAGTGTGTGTTTTGATATTGTCACATGTACAACTGAAATTCTCCCTTCCCTCTATGAACATATTTAGATCAGGGCATAAATGTTGATGCTGCCACATTCCCTATTTTCTACCTGTCCTTAAGCAGCAGTCATTGAGAACTATGCAAATGAGAACGATGGGTAAGCTCTTTGAAAATACAGAGGAAGGAACAACTTATTCTGAATGAATAAAATGGAAGATAAACATCTTAATTTTGAAGGTAATATAATTGAGCTGTACTACTTTAAATTAATTGATAATTGCAATAAAATACCAATTCCAGATTCCACAGGATATTCTAAGACAGTTGAAAGTTAAACACTTTTATTTTTACCTTCAAAATATTAATATATGAATGCATATGAAGCAGACAAGAAGAACAAAGAAAATAGATGACAGGTAGATAGATAGATAATAGAGAGATACATAGATAGGGGACAGATATAGCACACACAGATGATTAATGATAGATTTGCTTATTAATTTTACAAAATGTTTTAATATTGTAATAGAATGCCACATGCTGCTAGATTTTTAAAAATTAGGAAGAAATGTTCAAGGGAATAAGAATTGAGATTTTTAAAAATATTTATTCTTCTGAGAGCCTTGGGCAAAAATAACTTGGCAATGGGTAATGTTTCTTTTTTTTTTTTTTTTTGTATAATTGGATATTCACACGGAGAGTACTTTATTTGGATCAATATTTCACATTTTATGTTGCAATAACAACTGAATTGAATAACATGTAATTTGTTTTGTAAAATATAGAAGAAAACACAATAGCATATTTAAATGACACAGAAGAAAGAGAAACTCAGGTCAATTCAAGAAATGAGGGTTATTAGAGAAAAAGTATGCTTTAACAAATAAAGATAACTTTTTGTAAGGCAAAAGGCAGGCAAATAAAAATAACAGAATGAGGAAAATATAACAGATAAACATAATTGATAAACTTTTGCTATTCAAAATATAGAGAAAATTGAGATTAATATATATAGTCTCTATACAGATTCTGTTGAATAAATGATCAAAAACAGTATACAAATGGAGAAATACAGACAGTTAGCAAGTGTTTGGGAAATCAGCCTCCATTCTAGTAAAAATTAAAGCTCCCTGAAGTAATTTTAAAGAGTCATTTCTCTTTGATTTTTTTTAAAATGCTTTTTTTTTTTTTTTTGAGGAAGATTAGCCCTGAGCTAACTGCTGCCAATCCTCCTCTTTTTGCTGAGGAAGACTGGCTGTGAGCTAACATCCATGCCCATCTTCCTCTACTTTATATGTAGGATGCCTACCGCAGCATGGTGTGCCAAGCGGTGCCATGTCCGCACCCAGGATCCAACCCGGGGAACCTCGGGCCGCCGAAGCGGAACATGCACATTTAACCACTGCGCCACCGGGCCAGCCCTAAAATGACTTTTAGGAATCCCCAGTGTTGGTGAAGATGTAACAAATAGATGTCTTATAAATTGCATTTATCAACATGAATAGAGCCAGCCTTTTAGAAGTAATATGGCAGTACAGCAACTCTGAAAATCCACTTATGGTCTTTGTCTGAATAGTTCCAATTTAGGAGATATACATTAAGAAATAAGCTGAGAATGGAAAACCAAGATGATCCACTTATTCTGAATGAAAAATTGAAAGCATCCTAAGTTCTGAAAAATAGTGGAATAGTTAAGTAAAGAGTCCATTAATTAAATGCTATAGTATGAAATACCATGTATATTATATATTATAGTATACATACAAGTATGTAACCCATGGCAATTCCAGGAAATGTAAACATAAAATTATATTAAGAGTAAAAATCTCATTAGACCAGATGAACTTAACAGATATATACAGAACATTTCATCCAAAAGCAACAGAACTCACATTCTTCTCGTGTCCATGGAACATTCTCCAGAATAGATTTTATGTGAAGCTGCAAAACAGGTTATAATAAATTAAAGATTTACATCACATTAAGCATCTTTTCCAACCACAATGGTATGAAACTAGAAATCAATTACAAGAAAAAAACTGGAAAATTCACAAATATGTGAAGGTTAAGCAACATGCAAAAAAAAAAAGAGAGAAATTCTCAATATAAACATTAAATAGACACCTTCTTTTTCTATCCCAATTCTTTCCCCAAAAGGAAAAACATGAACTAAAGAATGAAACATTAAGGCTTCAACTGTGGTAGGAAGAGCTTTAGAAATATTAGTGGTGATATAAGCTCATGGTCAAAAATCAAATTTGTGGTTCAGAGTATGTTAAGCTCTTATTTTATTTTGCATTGTTTTGTTTTGTCCTGTCATGATGTATTTTTTTTTTTAATTTTATTTTGTGTGTGTGTGAGGAAGATTAGCCCTGAGCTAACATCTGTTTCCAATCCTCCTCTTTTTGCTTGAGGAAGATTGTCCCTGAGCCAACATCTGTGCCAATCTTCCACTATTTTGTGCATAGGATGCTGCCACAGCATGGCCTGATGAGCAATGTGTAGGTCCATGCCCGGGATCCAAATCTGGGAACCCTGGCCGCCAAAGTGGAGTGCACAAACTTATCCACTATGCCACCAGACCAGTCCTGTCATGATGTATTTTTTTAGCTTTTTATTTGAGCTATGATGTAAATACAGTAAAATGCATACATACAGCAAAACTAATATCACATGTTCAGCTTGATGCAGATTTACAAATATGTTTATCCATGTATCTACCTAAAAATCAAGACATTGAATATTTTCAGCACCCGAGAGGATTCCTTGTAACTCTTCCTTAAAAATACCCTATCCAAGAAGTAATCACTATTCTGACTTCCATCACTATCTTTTGGTTTTGCTTTTTCTTCAACTTTAAATAAATGGAATCATACAGTCTTTGATCCTTTGCATCTGTGGGGCCAGCCCCGTGGTGGAGTGGTTAAGTTCACACACTCCACTTGGCAGCCCAGAGCTTTGCCGGTTTGGATCCTGGGCACAGACATGGAACTGCTCATCAATCCATGCTGAGGCAGTGTCCCACACAGCACAACCAGAGGCACTCACAACTAGAATATACAGCTATGTACTGGGGGGATTTGGGGAGAAGAAGAAGAAGAAAATAAAAGAAGATTGGCAACAGTTGTTAGCTCAGGTGCCAATCTTTAAAAAGAAAATCCTTTGCACCTTTGCATCTGTTTTCTTTTGAATATATCTGTGAGAGTTATTCATGTTGTTGAATGTATCAGTAGCTTGTTCTTTTTTATTGCTGTGTAATATTCCATTGTATGAATATATGACATTTTAATTATCCATTTTAGTATTAGTAGACTTCTTTGGGTTACTTCCAGGTCTCCATAATTATAAACAAATTTGCTTGTAAAAGTCTTTTGGTGAACATATGCAGGTTTGTCTCTTGGATATACACTTAGGATATGCTTGGAAATAGAACAGCTAAGATGAGGGCTAGGCGTATGTTGCCATCTGGTAAATACTGGCTCATTGTTTTAGGGAAAAAAAATAAATTAACAATGGGCCTGTCCAGTTAGCAATGGGCCCCATCACTTCTATAGCCTTATTTATTTATATTGTTTGGTCCAGAATGGCTTTGAGTTTGCAACATCTAACAGAAAAAAGAAAGTAGTTCTCTGACTCACCTGAAATCATGTGTCAAATTTTCAGCAGGATTGGCTTTTAAGTATTTCGGTTAAGGAAAGGTGAACTTTTCCAAATACGGTCAACACATCTTCTCAGGAACAAGGTTACCTCAAAGTCAAGAGCACTAGTTGTTTTTCACTTTGCCAGTGATGCACACAGAGTGGATGCAGTCCTGTGCTCCCGAGCCTTCCTGCGGTAGCTCAGCCCGGGTGCTCACTCTTTGTGCTCCGACACTGCCTGATGAGCCAGCCTAATTGGCCTTGCTCACTCTGTACTGCCACAGGGCTCAGCGCTTAGGCCAAGGCAATCAGCTTCGTGCACATTTCTACTGCAAGGATCTTTCCTTTTCTTGTATTTCACTTAATAAAATTAGTCACTACCCATGGTGGATTAGCAGCAGCAGCAGCTCAGCTTCCCAGGATTTGCATGAATTTATTCTCAGTGGAGAGATCAAGAGGCAATTTATTCCGTTGTTGGCCTTGTTAGGAGCTCCCATCGTCCTGCCCTGCAGCTCTGTCTGAACAGCATGTTTGTGATTATTTATTATTTAGAATAATTATTCCTACTTTTGCAGGCAGCTACTAGCGGCTCATTTCCAGACACTAAATTTTTCTGAGCTAGATTTACAAGAGTAAAAGGAAGTAAGAGAACAAAAGGCAAAAGTTTTTTAAAAATGAGCTAAAATGTCAAAATCTTGACTGATCACAAAACTCCTCTCAAAGTCCCTGTTTTTGCCAAAGTGATTATCAGGCTGTTTCTCTGAGAGATAAGAGAGTGTGTTTTCCAACAGACTGTGCCTATACACTGGGCATGCATATTTAATAACTGGGAACTTCATTTTTTCCAGAGCGGTGGATATAAACATTGTGTTGATCTAAGGCTGGAGCTAGAGAAGGGGCAGTCTCTCTGGATGTCTACACCAAATGAGAGCTAGACAGGAGGGAAAAGGGATGGTGCACAACTATCCTCTCCCCTTTCGTGCCTGAAGGTATTTCTGTAGCTCCACAGTAAAAAGAGCTGAATGCAGAACTAAAATGCAAAGGCGCTTTCCTTTCACAGCATCGGAGAAGACGCTAGGCACGTAATCCAAATTAGTGCCTTACTCTTCTCACAAGTGAAATGTGCATCATGATAGCACCGACTTTGAAGGACTCTGGTGGGCATTAGGTGGAATCAGGCCTTTCAAGGGCATAGCATGGCACCTGGTGCTTAATAGCATTCAATAACATTAGCTGTCATTATTATTGTGACTGTTATTGTCCTTGTCTTTGTTCTTCTCCCTCATCCTCTTTATTCCTGTTGCTCCTCCTCCAGCCTCCAATTTCTGTATGAAAAAGCCACAAATTGTACATACTCTTCAAAATGGCCTATGTGACTAGAAAAAGCCACAGAAAATTCAGATATATAGAATCTAGGCTTTTTTTTTTTGTATATAATGAATCAGCATTCCTTATTTCCCTTGCAGATCAGCTTCAGATTTTTGCAGTTCAGAAAGCTGTTACTTTTCTTCCTGTGTTTTAGCTCTATAGGATCATTTATAGTTTTACAGGTTATTTTTCCAGTGAAAGAAGCTGAAAATCTGTGTACAATAATTTCTTCTGGTGGGTGGCAATAATAGAGCTTTCATGCTAAAGATGAAAATTTTTTTCCAAAGGTAATTTAGGTTTAGAGGAAAGGTGCTAAACCATTGTAGGATGGGATTGATATTTTCATTCCTTTTTTTTTCCCCTTAGAGCATGTTAGGTAATTTAAGTGATTATTATGTGTTAGCTTTGGTTAGCGAGAGGAATGTCTGGGCTATGTGGTCTTGCCCATAGTACCACAAGAGGAGACCACAAATGTGCTTACCTGACTGTGACGTTAGCAGCCTGGCACGCTGTAGGTGTGATCTCCCCTTGACTTTCTGTATCCTCCAGGCTTCCATCACTCTAATAGAAGAACCTACACTAACAGTCTTTGCCCAGTCCCCTTACTGGAATGGTGACAAACATTGGCTTGCCATCTCTTATATGCTGGAACCAAACTCATTCAGAAAGGTCATATCCCCACTTATAAGAGTTCTTAAACTTTCCATCAACAGTTGCTTTCAGCCCACAAAACATGAATTATAAAGACACTTGTTAATGTTTAGCATAGGTTTTGTTTCCTTTGATTATGCAAAGGGACAGAAATTATAGGTCTGGCTCCTTAAGATTTTAAATCTAGTACCCTCTGTGAGAAATTTCATAAGTTGGATTCATCTAAATATTTTTTTCCTGCATCCAATATGCTGAAATGTAAAATGCTCTATTTCCTGATATAACTAATAATAAAAATATATCAAGTGGTCAGTATTAAAATTTTTCAGATAGCCTACCAGTTTTGCTTTATGAATTCTGAGTTCTCAGTTACTCAGAGAAAGAGTAGGAGATGCTGATGTTCAATTATTCATCATGTAAAACAGACATGTAGGAACCGACAGTTTGCCATGATCCCTGGAAAATTTTTTACTAAATCTGGATGTTAGTAAGCAATTGGAGAGAAGGAAGGAGCAAGATTTACGCATCTCCAGGAAATCAGGGAAGTGGAGGGCTGGCTCCACCAGACAACAATCCACAAGCACAATAGTCAGCAGTATGGCACTGCTCTGTGAGACCAGATAAGCTACAGTGTACAGCAAGGAAAACAGTTGATAAGGTCTAAAACATGATGATACAGAATTCCTAAATAGTTAGACAATCCTACCAGGCTGCTGTGTTCAGTTTAATCACCATATTTTTACATTTGGGAGAATATGGACCATTGTGAATGCTACAATATTTTTATTTTTTAAAAAAAAGAAGAAGGAAAAAAAGGCAACATCAAAACACTCTGGAAGATTATCTTAGAAACTATTACCAGTAGTTGCTTTTGCTTTTAATTGTATGCATTTCTTTATTGTTCAAATTCCTTACCATGTCTAGTACTATTTTTATTGAAAATAAAAAAATGATAGATTTTGAAAAATTACTTGGAGAAATTCAAAGACAGTGTGATAACAAAAATAATAATAATGCAAACACTTTTATAGTGCTTAGTAGGTATCAGACACCGTTCTAACCACTTAATATCCATTCACTATTTCATCCTCATAATAACCTTAGGAAGTAGAAACAATCATTATCCTCCATTTTACAGATGAGCAATGTAAGGCAGAAAGAGGCTCAATAACTTGCCCTGGTCACACTCCTGGGAAGTGAGGAACAATGATTTGAAGCAAGGCAGTGGCTCCAGGTTCCGGACTCTTGAACAAATATACTACAAAGTAATTAAGATAAAGAAAGAAGGCTGAGAGATGGTGTGATTTTTATCCTTACACACATGAGGAATTTGAAAGGGAAGAGAAGTTTATTAGTTATGTCCACAGAGAACCTCATTCCTAATACGGTCATGATCCACATAATAACGTTTTGGTCAATGGCGGGCCACATATACGGTGGTGGTCCCACAAGACGAATACCATATAGCCTAGGTGTGTAGCAGGCTATACCATCTAGGCTTGTGTAAATATACTCTATGTTGTTCACACAACAATGAAATCACCTAATAATACATTTCTCAGAACACATCCCCATCATTAAGTGATACTTAACTGTACATAAACTAATTAAAGCAGAAAGAAATGAAATTTTATGTATGAAAGAACTTGGCTATTGGTTGAAGAAACTCTGGAATGGCAAACCAAGAAGGTGACTTTGAAAACATGGCTTTTTTTTATTATCAAAAATACCTCCTTAGAGTAATTATGGTAATTAAGCCTCCCATCTTCACCATTATGTTATCGTCTCTGTGATGCAATGTCTCTCATCCTCTAATTTCATTTCCTTAGTCTTATTTACAAATTGTTCCCCTCCAGTGATCAGGTATATTCGAATGCCTTGAGGGATAATATCTCGAACACTACCCACCCTCTTTTATTGCAGTAACAATCTCATTTGATTGGTCCCATTACTCTTGCAAGGATGAAATTAAGATGATTAAATAAAACATATAAAACGAATCATTAAGGAAGTCTATGTGAAGCACATGCAGGAAAACTAATAAAGAGATTTTTGAAGCTCACATTTTTAGGACACAATTTTCCAGTACATAAGGAAAAGACCATAATAGCCATGTTTTCCAAAGAATGTCACAATGAAATTTCTTTAGTAAAATAGCTAATGAACTGGTAATTGTATTCTTATTGAATATGCTGGTACTTATCATTAATGTGATCCATAAAATGAATCATATATCTGACTTTATTGAGATTAGAGTAGGAAATGAGCTAACAATGCTTACAAATAAAAATAAAGTCTATTGCACTGACAATGGGGGACATCTTATTTTAGAAAGAAGGAAAGCATTGAGAGTTTAAATGGTTATTTTGTAAATGTGATATATGGTTTTCTCTTCTAGTTGTGTCTAGGGCCCATGATCAAGAAGGCTGAGTTCTTGGGGCCAGCTTAGTGGAATAGTGATTAAGTTTATGCACCTCACCTCAGCAGCCGAGGGTTTGCTAGTTCAGATCCCAGGTATGGACCTGCACACCGCTCATCAGGCCATGCTGATAGTATCCCACATACAAAATGGAAGATTGGCATGGATGTCAGCTCAGGGACAACCTTCCTCAAGCAAAAAAAGGAAGATTGGCAACAGACGTTAGCTCAGGGCCAATCCTCCTCACAAAAAAAAAAGAAGAAGGTTGAGTTCTGCCATTTCTGTACCAGAGAATCTCCCTGCCTTTAGTGATAAATAAAATTTAGAGAGGTTTTCTCAGTCAGCTTGATACCCCAATCCCCACTCTATTATATACTCATCAATTCCATAAAGTCCTACATGACATTTTTCTCTTGCTAGAATATATGTGATGGACGATGTTCCCAGTATCACAAAATAAATTATAATTTTTGCACAATTCCTTGCCCAATACCTATATTGCCAACCTCTCTCCCTTTTACAAAAGCATGTTGAAATGCAAGAATCTGGGAGAGACATTATTATATAGATAACCTTGAATTCTTCTCAATGTACGCGTGATGTCACAAATAAAATTTATTATTTTAAGTATTATTTGTAGCAAATCTTATACCTACTCAGTTTGAAAGATCTATTTTGTCGTGAGACTGTGGGAGACAACTGACCTAGACCATGTCATAACAAGTCTGTCGTTGGCCTAATGACCAACCGGAACTATATTTCATTGCCTGCAAGAGAACAATGTTCTCCTTTCTCTCTCTGCTTTGCTTGAATTTAAAAAGGGAATCCTTGAGTGAAAAATAGAGGCAATTGTTTTCTCTGTGTTTCAAAGATAATATGATGTTTATGTATCTGATCTTGGAGGTCAGACAGACCTGAGTTCTAGTCCCAGCTCTGCTGCTTGCTAGATTTGTAATCGTGAACAAGTTATATAACCCCTTTGAGCTTCAGCTTCTTCATCTATAAAATGAGGCCAATTAAATAAAAGTCAAACCACTAACTGTTATTAGTAGGAGAAGAAGTAGTTATTCATCATCGTCTGGCATGTTTTCAGAAGAAATCTGATTACATAAAAGCTCCCTCCTTTATCCTAACAAATACATCAAGCCTTCGGAATAAATATTTGCATGAAACTATTTTCCCCAAAAATTACCATCAGAGTTAGGTTCATTCTTTTCTAACACGGGAGTTATCTGAACAAGTAATTATTTAGATTCAGGGAAACTAACATTAATTTGTTACCAATCAATCAATAAGTCAACCCTGGAGTCTTTGATGCCTGAAATGAGTCTTGAAGATGAAATAAGTAGAATGGACCTTCCTGGAGGATGTTACTAGCATGACACAAGACTAAGAGGCATGGCAGTAGCTCTCAAACTTGAGTGTATACCAGAATCACCTGGAGATTAAACAGGTTGTTAAACAGGTTGCTGGGCCTCATCCCCAGAGTTTCTGGTTTAATAGTTTCCCGATAAAGTCCAAGAATTTACCATTCTAACAGTTTGTAGTTGACTTTGATGCTGCTGGCCTGGGACCACACTTTGAGAACCATTGGAACAGGATGATATCTTAGAGGACTGCAGGGACCGTGGCTTGTTACTGATGTAGTGCAATGAGTACATGGCCAGAGATGAGTCAGAAGAGCGAGAAATGACCCAGATCATGGAGCAGCTTGGAAGTGTACTAAGACAGGTATAAGTTTAGTCTGAGGCCCAATTTAGAGGGATCCGTGCTGTAGGAATGGATTGGGGACAGGGAAGCCTGAAGCCTGGTTGGCCAGTTGAGAAGCTGGTGTAATAATCCAGGGGAGAGATGATGGGGGCTTGAGTTAAGTCAGAGTGGGGATGAAGATGAAACAGACAGAAGTTGATGATGTCTGAGGTAAAAGGTTGGAAGGAGCCTAGTTTGAAGATACTCTTCAAGGACGCACAATGGACTCACTATCTATAATCAACTATATTAACTATAATAGCTCTAATTATATGTTAAAAATTGTTTTGAATTATTTTATATAAATAAATCCATAATAAAATAACACAAGTTTGAACGAATTTAGTAGGTTCCAACCAACTACTGACCTCTTTGGCAATCTTTATCCATTTGGGAAACAATTCCCAAAGAGTAATAATGAGAGCTAACGTGCATTCAGTTCTTGCTTTGCACTAGGAACTGTACTACATATTCTACTTTAGTATTTTCTTTATTGAGGTAACATAGTTTTATAACATTATATAAATTTCAGGTATACATCATTATATTTATATTTCTGTGTAGACTATATCATGTTCACTTCCCAAAGACTAATTACCATCATCACCATATACATGTGCCCTGTCACCTCTTTTGCCCTCCTCCTTCCCCTTGTCCCCTCTGGTAACCACCAACCTAATATCAATATCTACATGTTTGTTTATTGTTCTTATTCTTGTTTTTATCTACTACTTATGAGTGAAATCATACGGTATTTTACTTTCTCTGTCTGACTTATTTCACTTAGCTTAATACCCTCAAGATCCCTCCATGTTGTTACAAATGGCAAGATTTCATCCTTTATATAGCTTAGCAGTATTCCATTGTGTATATATAACACATCTCCTTTATTCAACCCTTGATGGAAATTAGGTTGTCTCCAAGTCTTGGCTATTGTGAATAATGATGCGAGGAACATAGGGGTGCATGTAACTTTATGCATTCATGATTTCATGCTTTTTTGGATAAATACCAAGAAGTGGAGTAACTGGATAGTATGGTAGTTCTATTCTTAATCTTTTTGAGGAATCTCCATACTGTTTTCCGTAGTAGGTGTACCAGTTTACATTCCCACCAACAGTGTACGAGCGTTCCCTTTTCTCCACATCCTCTGCAACATTTGCTATTTCTTGTCTTGGTGATTATAGCCATTCTGACTGGTGTAAGGTGATATCTCATTGTAGTTTTGATCTGTATTTCCATAATAATTAGTGATGTTGAACATTTTTTCATGTGCCTGTTGGCCATCTGTATATCTTCTCTGGAAAAATTATCTGTTCAGAACTTTCACCCATTTTTTAATTGGGTTGTTTGTTTCTTCATTGTTGAGATGCATGAACTCTTTATATATTTTGGATAATAACCCCTTTTTCTACCAGCTATATTGTTTGAAAATATCTTCTCCCAATTGTTAATTTGTCTTTTCATTTTGTTGATGGTTTCCTTTGCTGTGCAGAAGCTTTTTAGCTTAATGTAGATCTATTTGTTTATCTTTTCTTTTGTTTCCCTCACCTGGTAAGACATGGTATTCAAAAAGATGCTGCGAAGACCAATGTCAAAGAGCATACTGCCTATGTTTTAGCTCTTACAGCATCATATGTTTTCTTCTAGAAGTTTTGTGTTTTCAGGTCTTACATCCAAGTCTTTCATCCATTTGAGTTAATTTTTGTGTATGGTGTAAGATAATGGTCTACTTTCATTCTTTTGCATGTGGCTGTCCAGTTTTCCCAACACCATTTATTGAAGAGACGATCCTTTCTTCATTGTATGTTCTTGGATCCCATGTTAAAAATTAGCTGTCCATAGATGTATAGGTTTATTTATGGGCTCTCAATTCTGTTCCATTGATCTATGTGTCTGTATTGTGCCAGTACCATGCTACTTTGATTTGTATAGCTTTGTAGTCTATTTTGAAATCAGGGAGTGTGATACCTCCAGCTTTGTTCTTTTTTCTCAGGATTCCTTTGGCTATTTGGGGTCTTTTGTTGTTAAATTCCTGCTAAGCCCTACACTTTCACTCCCCTCCCCCCACGTTTTATGTTTTTGATCTCATATTTTACCTCTTGTGTGTGTATGTATATCCCTTAACCTCTTATCATGGAAATAGATTATTTTAGTACTTTTGTCTTTTAACCTTCATGTTAGCTTTATAGGTGGTTGATCTGCTGCCTTTACTATATATTTGCCTTTACCATGAATTTTTTCTTTGATAATTTTCTTATTCCAATTTGTGGTCTTTTCTTTTCCACTTAAATAGGTCCTTCAACATTTCTTGTAAGGCTGGTTTATTGGTGATAAACTCTTTTAGTTTTTGCTTGTCTGGAAAACTCTTTATCTCTTCTTCCATTCTGAATGATGACCCTGACCTTGCCAGATAGCATATTCTTAGCTGTAGGTTTTTTCCTTTCAGCATTTTGCATATATCGTGCCACTCCCTTCTAGCCTGTAAAGTTTCTTCTGAGAAGTCAGCTGATAGCCTTGTGGGGTTTCCTTTGTATGCAACTTCTTGCCTTTCTCTTGCAGCTTTTAGGATTCTCTCTTTATCTTTCATTCTTGATAGTTTAATTATAATGTGTCTCAGTGTGGGCCTCTTTGGGTTCATCTTGTTTGGTGCTCTCTATGCTTCCTGTACCTGGATGTCTGTTTCTTTCCTTAGGTTAGGAAAGTTTTCAGCTATTATTTCTTCAAATATGTTCTCTGCCCCTTTTTTCTCTGTTCTCCTTCTGGGACACCTATAATATGGATGTTAGTATCCTTGATGTTGTCCCAGAGGTCCCTTATACTGTCCTCATTCTTTTTAATTCTTTTTTCTTTTTTCTGTTCAGCTTGGGTGATTTCCTCTACTCTTTCCTCTAGCTCACTGATCCATTCTTCTGTGTCATCTACTCTGCTGTTGATTCCCTGTAATGAATTTTTCATTATTCTTCAGTTCTGATTAGTTGTTTTTTATATTTTTTAATTCTTCATTGAAGTTCTCACTATGTTCATCTATTCTTCTCACAAGATCATTGAGCATCCATATGACTATTAGTCTGTGCTCTTTATCAGGTAGATTGCTTACCTGTATTTCATTTAGTTCACTTTCTGAGGATTTGTCCTGTTCCCTTATTTGGAACATATTCCTTTGTCTCCTCATTTTGCCTATTTCTCTGTGCTTATATCTATATATTAGGTAGATCAGTTATGTCTCCTGATCTTGAAGATGTGGCCTTATGTAAGAGTTGCCTCATGGGGACCAGCAGTGTGCTTTCCTCTCATCACCAGTTCCAAATGTTCCAGGAGTGACCTCTGTGTGGGCTACATGTGTCCTTCTGTTGTGGCAGGGTTGCTCTTGCTGCAGGTGCACAGATAGTTTAGGCTGTCCCCCTGGGCCAGCTGGTTGTAAGGCTTGGCTGTGTGAGGCTGCTATGTTCACCTTAGTCACTTTGTTGGGTTGGGGGAGTCCCAGCACAGCTGACTGCAAGGTCCAATAGCACACAACTGCTGCTGTTTTGCTGTTAAGTGAGTCAGGCCCCCAGCATGGCTGATTACTAGGCTCAGGAGCTCACAATTGTTGTAGGCTCTGGCCTACAGGTCTGTTATCAGCTCTCTCAGAATTGCAGCTGGGTGGGACCAGCCTCAGGTTTGGCAGCATGCAATTGTTTCAGGGCTTGGAAGGTGGGGCAGATCCCCTGTGTCACTGTTTGAGAAGAACAAGTCTACTGTGGCTGACCTGCCCCAACACCCACAGACCCATACACTCCACCAATAGAGTCCTGCCCTGTGCACATACCTTGCCCCACCAGAGCAGACCCACTTACCCAACTGCAGAGGCCCCACACACCCCACCAATGCAGGCCCTCCCCTTGTACATGCCCTGCCCTACCAAGGAAGACCCATTCAACCTGCTGCAAAAGTCCCACACATCCCACCTATGCGGGCCCACAAGTTCCCTATGGGCTTGCTGGTAGGTGGGGTCAGTCCCTGTGGTGGGCCGTCTGCCCTGGCTAAGCTCTAGTGGGCAGAGCAAACCCCTATGCTAACAGGCCAGAGGAAGAAATCCCGTGGCATCTGCCAGTATGTGTGTCAACACACCTGTACTAGGTCACAATAATGGCTGCCACCAGTGTCTCAGTCCCTTGGGAGGTGGGCCCAGCCACTTTCTGCCTCTCTGAGATGCACTTAGAGCTTATCAAATGAGTCTGTTTTACCAAAGGACTATGCACCTTTCTTTCTGGTGATTTTGTCTTGGTTTCTAGAACAGGTGAATCTGTGTGTAGTCCTTTAAGAGAAGGCTTTTCTTTCTCTTATGTTCAATAGTTTTTCTAGGGGTATTCCCCATTGGTTTTAATAGCCAGGAAAGCCAGGCATTATGGCATTCATCTTGGTTGTGCTGAATTCAAAAGCTGCTTATTGTGGCAAAGCTCTCCCACTCAGATCCTCAACTCCTCCAAGAAAAGCTTCATACCTTAAGATTGCTCCCAGCTGTGAAGACTTGTGACTAGCATGTGAGCTTTTCCTCAGCAGAAAGGTATTTCTGCCTCTTCCACCTCTGTCAGTGTTGTCCCGTGATGTGGGGGTTCTTTTTATCCAGTTTCCGGTTCTCTCTCAGAGGTAATTGTTCCACAGGTAGTTGTAAATTTGTTGTATCCGTGGGAGGAGGTGAGTACAGAGTCTTCCTGCACTGGCATCTTCCTAGCAATCCCCTCTACTTTAGTATTTAATTTAATTCTCACCACAGTGTATAAAGTAGGTACCATAGTTAGCCCCACTTTACCAATGAGGAAACCACGGCTCACAGGTTAAATCATTTGCAGTTTCAGATATCTTCCATCTGCTCCTCAAAATCCACTCTCCATTCTTTTCCACCTGCTTTCTGCCCCAGGAAGCCCACCTGTGTGGACAAGCTTCTAGCTGGATTTAGCCAATGGCAGAACCTGGCAGGAGAGTGGAGGAAGGGAACTGAGTGAGGTCAATTTTTATTCCCTCCCCACATGTTGGCTATGTTCCTCAACAAAATGTCACAGATTCTCTGAAAGTAGCCCTGTTTTACACAGTTTTCTCCTTCTTGGTTCCAGGAACCAATTCTTCCCCTCTTCTCTTCAGGTTTAGGTCTAGTAACATCTCTTCTGTTACCAGCACTGGGGTACCACACTATCCCTCATAGTTTCCTTGCAAGTTGCTTACACTTTTGAAATTAGTCCCTTTATGAAGTCTTCATCAAACTACCCTACTTTGAGCTTTGAGAGTGGCAACTCTTTCCCACTGGAACCCTGACTGATATAATTGCTCAAGGATCACAACTAAGGATTAGGGGGCGCAGGAATTAGAAATCCCACAATCTGACTCTAGGCTCCAAGTTTCTAGAGTGCTTTGTGGGGGACACAGGAGAGGGGAGAGGAAGGATAGATGAGAAGTGTCTTCTCTCTCATAGTTTGGAACTGAGTGCAGACAAGGGCAAAGAATGACCATCTAGTTAAATAGGTTTCTACAAATCAAGAAAAGCTAAGAGTCCAAAAAAAACAGGCTACCGACAATTCATTCTTTGACCTCTTAACTGGTTCATCCTAATTGGGAAAGAAAAGAAGACTCTCTAACCGGTCCTCAACACCTTTATTTGAGAAGAAGTCTGTTTAAAAACAGATGGGGTCTAAAGTACAGCCATTATGAAGATAATAAGTGGCATCCTTGGTTTTCTCAGTTCTCACCTCACTCTAGTGCCTGCCCCTTCCATCAGCAAGACAAGCAATTAAAATAATGTGGTGAACAAAATGAGACAGAATGGAGTCAAAGCTGCTGTGAGTTTTCTGAAGAGGCTGTTTAAACTAAAAATCTCATATGGGATTCAAATGACTGGTTTTTAATGGGTGAAAATACAGTTAGAGGATGAGAAGCAGAATTCTAGAGTATATCTTTTTATTCTCTCCTGTTTATATCCTATTCAGTTAAAAGAACTCATTTTCTTGCAGTATGTGGTATCATAATCCTGATTATAGAGTGTCGTATATGGTGATATATACCATATATATGTTATGTGTAACCAAAATTAATATACATGAAATCATCAGAAAACAGATGGATGTTCAACTTTCCAGAACTGATTAGAATTGTTAACCAGAGTTCAGAGAAGAGTTCAGTCACAGCCAAGATAACTAGTTCTGTGGGCTCGTGATAGTTTTCTCAACAATATGACAAGCCACAAAATCCCTGTCCTAACCATGGAGAAGTTTAGGTTATGCACCCACCATTCTACATTTTAATATGTTAATTCCTTAACCCAGAAATTAAAAGCTATGGAGATGTTGCTATAAAATTAACTGTTAGACATGGAAAATAAACATGGTAATGTGACCACCACTGAGAAAATAATAAAGACTTGAGAAAATGAGAAAAAATGAAAGTTACTAGACCTAGCAAACCTAATTTTTCTAGGAAAATTGTAAAGTGACAACAAATAGATATACAATGCAAAAGTAGTTTAAAAATTCAGAATTCAAAAGACTTACTAATCAAGATCTGATTTCCTAATGAATTGCAATATTCAGCATAATTCATTTATGTGCACAAAATAACATAGGGTTTTTTATAAAACCACTGTGATAATCACATTCAATACATATGTGGTCAAAAATAGTTCAGTTTCTTTTCCTGGAAAGTGTCTTGTTAAATTGGAAGTGACTGATACTCCAGTGCACTGTAGAATCTAGATCTCTTGCCTTAAAGCCCAGGGTTATTATCAGGCTGGTAAATTTCTGTTCTAACAAATATACAAAAACTATTAATAGACTGTCTTAGTTCTATATCCCTACCCAACTTTCTGCCTGTTCCCTTGGCTTTAATCAAGTGAATCTATTCCAGGTCATGCCCACATGCAGCTGACTTAAGTGGACTGCAGCCTTGAAATGGGACTTTCATTGCTTCCATCGATGTGACCAGTTCAGTCCCCACAGCCAAACTGATCATGCAGCAACAGACATCCATCTTTGAGACAGCTACACTTAACAATCCCAGCATGCCTCTGTCAATTTACTTTCAGCCACAGACAAGTCTGACCCTCACATTGGACAGGCTTTTCCAGACTAGAGAGAATGATGTACAGTTACCCCGAAATTCTAAGGCTACCAATTTGAATGATCCACCATTTTATAATCATAAACATGGCAAATGACTGGGGGTTGGGGGGCACAGGGGGCGGAGAATGAAGATTATGAGAATAGTAAGCAAACCAAACCTGGTCTCTAAAACAAGTAATTCTTTTCTGTAATATTTGTAAGATGTGTTTGTCTATTAGAAATAGTTAATGTTCATTGTACCCTTTTATGAGCAAGGCATTGGTCTAAGATTTTTTTTTCATTTATTATCTCATTCAATTTTTTCAGCATCTTAAGTTTTTTTTTCATTTATTATTTCATTCAGTCCACTTGACATCCTACAAAGTAGGTATTATTAAAATCAATTTATAATGAGGCTAAATAATGTGCTCAAGGTCACATTACAAGTGGCTGAGGCAGGATTCAAACTTACATCTGAAATGTGCCCGAGCAACGTTGCGTTTTAGTACTACAAACTTCCCTGGTCATAGCTAAGGTCACCACCACTCTCCATTCTGGTGATATACACATCATACTTTGCGGCTCACTTCCCTAGTACTCCCAACCCTAACTCCTACCAAACCTTACAAAAAAGCTGAAATTTATTCCAAATTATAAATAATGGGAAGGAGCTTAAAAGATTAACAAGAATCAAATTTCAAGACAAAATTAAATCTGATGTGAAGCATGAGTAGAGAGATTTAATAGGGGCAGGAGGGATTTCCTGGAACTCTTAAAATGATACCCTCTCTAGTAACACATGGGCAGTTGATGTGACTATGGGGACAAGTAAAAGAGGTCACCATGAAGTGCAGGTGATTAACACTATGCTGGAAAGGGCAGAGACCAGTCGCTGCATGTTTGACTCATCATTTCACTTTGAAGCCTTTTTAAATATCAAACCACTAAATCACTTCAAAAATGTGATTTTTTTTTTTAGAATTCTGGTTAGATATGGAGGAATAAATGTATAAGTCTATTTCTACACAATATTTTAATATTACCAAGATGAAAGAGGTGAAATAAAAGCAATAAACCCTCAATGACAAAACAAAGAAAGAAATAAAAATACAAAAAACTGAAGAGGGGACAACAGAAAGGAAGGAAAAAAAGATGGACACATATTCTGTGGGTAGGAAGTTGAAGGAAATGTAACTGATTAACTGAGAAGAGAAAGCTAAACTCTATGTGTTATATAAGTAAATAATAACAATGCAAAAGATACTTAGAACCCAAGGCTGATTTGAGAACTGGTCATGATGTTCCATGAAATGTCAGGGTAGGGCTTAAGGCTGAAGAGAGCAGAGTAGGTGAAGGTGGAAAGTCTTCATAAAGAAGAGTTAGACCCAGATTTCTGCCTGCAGCCTTGACATACAGGAAAATATTCCTCCCCAACCTTCAAAGACTAGAAGAATTTTATTCTCTCAAGAAAATGAACCAGAGAATTTGGACTCAAGGTCCCGCATGTGATGAGGCCATGAAGAGTTACCAAAGAGAAAGCAAGGAATTAATTGAAAGTCTCCATAGTTTTATATTGGAACTCTCAGCTCCATTCTTACACTTCCGCTCACAGACTCCTGCCATCTCAGGGTATGTCTACTACTTGAGGATTTGTCTCTGAAAAATTTAAGATGGTCTCTGAACCCAAAGAGCTAATCTCAAATGCAGCCCATCAGCTGAGAAGCTATGCCCAGATTTTAAATGGTTCACTCTCAAAATGAACAAACAGCAAATGGTAAGAGTAACAGCAATTTGAAGAAATCCTTCTGCACAAGAGAACAAGGGGTAAGGGGGAGTGGAGTTTAGAAGAAATAGAGACAGCACAAGGGACAAAAAAATAATTTAAAAAATGAAAATTTTTAAAGATATATCCACAGAAAGAGAAAAGAGATTGTATCCATAAAATGCAAAAGAGGCGCTATTAAAAGAACAAAGAAAGTGAACATAAAAAATTTATAGCTCTTGGGGAAAAATATCAATGAAACGGTAGAAAGAGCAACCAAAAAAGCCTTAGAGAAAATGGAATAAATAGCAAACAGATGGACAATGAGAGAGAAAAAAAATAACACATTCAAGTGTTAAGAGGTCAATCATTGAAACAACAGTTTCATAGAGAATGGAAAAAATGAAAGGGAGGAAATAATCAAATCCGGGGCTTTTTCACAGATTAGAAAGAATCAGTTTCCAGGTTGAAAGAGTCCCCCAAATTCCCACATCAGTAAATAAAAAAGACCCTCTTCAAGGCCCATCACAAAGAAATTACAGCCTCCTGGAGATAAATGAAATTCCCAAGAGCTCCCAGGTAGGAAAGTTTAAGTCATATCCAAAGAATAGGGAACAGAATGGCGTCTGACTTCCAATCAGCAGAGCTAGAATCTAGAGGTACTACTGAAAAGGTACCTTCAAAATTCTGTGGGAAAGTTATTTCGCCCTAGAATTCTATGTATAATAAATTATCTATCGAATGTAGAAGTAGAATAACAATATTTTCTGATATTCCAGACCTAGAAAAATGTACCTCTATTTGTACGTTTCCTAGAAAGTTGCTGTAGAACATGCTACTGCAAAATGAAGTAGTAAACTAAAGTAATAATAACAAAAAATAGCAATAAGAATATTAAAGAAACACTTCAAGATAAGTAAAGCAAGAGGAGAGCCTAACAAAAAAGACAAAGTGAATTGTGAGAAGTCTGAGGATGCCGATGTGCACCAAGCATGGAAAGCAATGAGCCCAGACTGAAACAGAAAGAGCTGTGAGAGGGGAGGACTCGGGTGCGAGCACGGAGTGGGAATGCTGCTGGAGTATTTAAAAATAGTACAAATAACCATGTGGCAAATAGCAATAGCATTTGAAAAAATTTAAGAACAGAAGGAATTTTTAAAACGAGGCAATTAGTTAATTAAAGAAGAACACCACCTGTACAAGAAAGGAAATACAGCTACAGTGCACTACTTCGCTCACAGTGAACAATATTTATACAATAATATAAACACTAACCCATAATTGTACAGGCCTATCTATACACATTATGTCTATATTTATATATATAAACCTCTAATTTAAACAGGCATATTTATATATATATATATTAAAATTATGTGAAAAATAAGGAAAGTGTGAATAAGAAAGCTAAATATTCAACCATGATAAGAGAAGGTCAATAAAAAACCAAATAGTGGCTGTGATATTATATATACACACATATACATACACTAATATATATATAAACACTATATATAGTGTTTATATATATATATATATATAAACTTATATATAAACACAATATATATAAACACTAATTTGGTGTTTGTCTTCAATTTCTGGCACAGAGCTTCAAAAAGACCCTTGGAATTTCCTGAGTGAAAGGAGTGTCTTTTGCTATTCAACAAAAGCCTTTTTCAACCATACCTGAGTTTATGCTAATGTGGTGAGGTCCCTAAATAGCTTCAAGATGGGAGCTAGTCTGCAGAAAAAAACAACCAGATGACTAGAGCATTGGAACTTTCAGCCCCACCTCACGACTTACAGAGATTGAGTTCAATCATGCAGCCAATGATATTAATCAATCATGCCAGCATAATGAAACCTTGATAAAAACTCTGGACAGTGAGGCTCAAGGAGTTTCCAGGTTCAATGGCTGGGAGGGTAGCATGCCCAGATTCCACTAGGAGAGCTCATGGAAACTCCCTCCTCCACCAATACTTTGCCCTGTTCATCTCTTCCATTTGGCTGTTGCTGCGTTATATCTTTTATAATAAACTATAATTTAAATACAGCACTTTCGGTAAGTTCTGTGAGATGTGCTAGCAAATTATCGAACCTGAAGGGGGGTTGTGGGAACTCCCAACTTTATAGTCAGGGAAGAAGTCTAGGTGGCTTGGGGACATTCAGGACTTACAGCTGGCATCTGAAGTGGGGACAGTCACATGGGACTGGGAGTCTGTGCTAACTCTGGATTTAACTGAATTGTGAGACTCTAAGTTGGTGTCAGAGAATTGGCTGTTAGAATGCAGTGGCAAAAGCATAACATTTAGAAATATGAAAGTTACTGCCAGAAGAAAAAGCTGAAATGGTTTAAAGTCAGTTCTCTAGAGAGTGAGATTAAAGCATGGAGAAGAGTGGGCAGGGGCTGCATTATTTCCTTAAAATCTTTTAATTATTTTTACTATGTGCATGTATTACATTGATAAAAGTGAAATTTGATTTAAATAAGAATTAATTCATTTCTAAGAGGTGAGGGTATCATTTTATTTTATTATTCACTAAGCTGTCCAAATCATAATGCCCATTACTTAGCCATTCATTCATTGATTCATTTGTTCCAAATTTATTAAGATCTAACATTCTGTGCTCAGTGGGAAATAAAAAGATTTCAGGAATTTGTAGTTTGATTAAGACGAGCCATATGAAAAAAGTGAGGGAACAAATGCAGAGCAATATATACTATAATATTAAAAAACATTATCATCAACTGGTATAAGTAGACATTTTTTTTCTACCGGGCAAATTTCATAACATATATTGGCATAACATGATTGATTGAGTAGAGGATACAAATTGCATTATACATATTATCATTTGTTATTACACAAAACTCCTCAAAAATTATCATAGTGTATGTATGAAAAATCATTTTGTAAGAATAGGAAAACTCGTGTTTCATACAAAATGTGAACCCAAGCTGTTTTATTTTCATGCCTAGCTTCTCATTTGGCATCCACTTTTTAGTTTAATCTTGGAATGTTGATTTGTGCTACAATTTGTTTTGATGGTTTCCAAAATAACTGATTTTGATGTGGTCTTACGCACTATTTCAGTTTTACTCCATGACATTTAGGTTGGCTTCTTCTTTACCCATTCACATCAGTCAATTTATTACTTTTAGCTTGCAAGAAGAATGTACATGTGTATTTTTCTTCATTATTGAAATTGCCAGAAGAAATATAACTCTGCAATGGCAAGGCTGAATCCCCTAATCCCAAACCCCTTCTGCCCCATTGAAACAGTGGTTTTCATTATGCATTCTTTATTAACTTGAGATTTCTTAGGCAAGCATCTTTGCATTAGTGCAGAACAAATATTGAAACATTTAACAACAGAAAGCAGGATTCACTAGGGCATAATCAAACAATGAAAACCACTGTCTTAGTCTGACAAATTCTGCAAAATTGTCTCAGTTAGTTGTATCCAATGAGAGATGGAGTCCAGTGGGGTCTATGGCTGGAGTGGGAATTTTGGCAACATCAACAGTTGAAGCAACTGGTAATGACACTACGCTACAGGCAGGTGAACCCCATTCTTTCATGGCCTTTCCCCCTCTTTGTCTGTTTTCTCTCTAGTCTATCTTTTTATTCTATTTATTTATTTATTTATTAATCTTTTGTTCTTTTTTGTTTCCTGTCACTCCTGTCCTCCCCCATGCCTTTATCCTGCCAAATACACCTATTCAGCATGTACGATGTGTCAGGGCTGATAAGCACTATACATGGATTCACTCATTAATCCTCACTACAACCCTATGAGATGGATGTTATTGATATTTCCATTATACTGATAAAGAAATCAAGAGACAAGATGAACTCCCCAAATGCCCATAGCTAGCAATCCTACATTCTTAATTATTACGTTATACGTGTTACTGATACACAGCTTAACAAGCCAGATGCTCTAACTTGTCAACCCCCTCCCCCATACACACACAAGACTCTCTGTATCTGGTGAGTCTTAAAGAGCCCAAGGAATCCCGGCTTCAAGTAGTTCACCCAGTGTGGTCAGTCTTTTGCTGCATTGCATTTGTTAGTTTTCCAATTTGCCTTTGGCTTCTTAGACCACTTCTACCTTCCAAAGCAGGGTGGAGAGTTGTTACAAACACAAGAGGAGTAAGTCAGATTTGCTGGATCTGAATTTACCCTTGTGACATGGCTGTTTTGATTTTAGCCTTAGGGGGGCCTTCTTCCTAAAGCTTACCTGTGCTTTATAAGCCGGTGTGGGCAGACTGTTGCTCATAAAATGAGGAATCATTCCTGCCTATTAGCAAGTGAGTTTATCTCCAGGAAACCATTGAAAGTCAGTACAAATCAGAAGAGTTTCGGCAGGAGCCTAAATTAACCTGCAGGAGTCTTTCAGAGCTGCCAGCAGTATTACTCTCTGCACTGCAAGGTCAGCCCAGTCACGATTTTGGCCCTGCTTCGAAAGTGGGAATGATTTTTGAAAGGGAGCTTGCCTGTTGCTTTATGTTGTGAAGAAGAAGAAAAAAACCATTAAGAAAATGTGACTAATCAACTGCTAGAAGACCTGAAAACAGAAGTTTTCTGATTAGTAATGCAAAGCTGGGATCATGTCTTCTTGTATTTGTCAGAGTGGGGAACATAGAATCCTGCTAACCTATTCAGCTAGCTAAAAGGTTTCCATGACAACTGTGGGAACTCGGAACATTCGGTACCCTTGTCTTCAAAAATAACCTTTCCGTATAGGCAAGAGATTGTTAAAAGTTCTAACCCACCTCACCTTTCCAGTTCAAGGTAACTACCTGACCATTATCTTGGTCTCTTACTTCCCCATTTGAGAAAATTCAAATGGTCTCTTTACCCTACGGCGTAGGAATGAAAATTCAGGTAACCAGCCCAGGATGGATTGTGTTTAATCTCTGCAGACTACAGCCCTTTTACTTTGTGCACGCATTAGCTTTTCTAGAGGAAACAGAACTTACTTCTCTGCAAGGAATTATAGATACGAAGGTTGTTTCTTCTCTCCTTTCAAAGCCAATCAAGTTGAAAATAGAAAATATAGTTATCTCTTATAAAATTTTTTCCCTGAAATGCCAGCAACACATGCTAGTGGTAGATAATATAGGCAATAGAGAAAAATGCTAAGAAAAAACCCATCCATTATCTCACAACCCAGAGAGCCTAACTGTGGTTAAAAGTTTTATACATTTCCTTCTAGTGTTTCTATCATATCTCTATTTTGTTAGCTCACTTTTTTTTTCACTAAACCATTCTTCAAGTTTGCCCCGCAGAGATAAGCTTCTATAATGGAGGGTTTGTTGCAAAAATTAAAACTAAAACAAAAACCACATGGTAGATAATCACTTGAGTGGCAGTGCCTCGAAAACTGACTGCATGAAGAACCCCAAGCAATTGCTTACTGAATACTCAGATGTAACTAACCTACCTCATCTAGGCGTTGGCATCCTTGTTTCTCCAGAAAGAGGCTCTGATTGGTCTGTTGGCCATCATCAAATATGGAGCATGTTTTCCCTGGCTTACTGCTTGCCCAGGTGGCACGTTTAGTTTCAGGTATCACAAATGGCAGAAACCTCACTAGGGTCGCTTCAGCCTTGTGCAGAAGGCAGTCTCAAAGGCTCCTTATCAGTATACTTTATACACAATTTTATATCTTTTTTTCCCCTGGGAGTTATCATCCGTGGCATTTCAGGAGTGAGAAGCTAGAAATGGTTCATGCCAGGTACAAGCAATAAGGGCAGGGGGCATTATAGAGAAATTAAAAGCGATAATTAATAAATAAAGCCAACTAAAATTCAGCCTACTTTATATTATCACAGTGCTCCCGCAATTCTAAACATCAGAGATAAAATACTCCTTCTCCAAAAATACCTTTTGTCGGTCTAGTTTCTAAGCAATTAATGAAGACACTGATGGGTTTTACTAGTATAATATGTGTTAAAGCTTCAAATTAGCATGTTTTAGTTACAGTTTAATAAACTTTGTCATCTACGTGGAAGTTAATTCAAAGGACTCCCTGTGTGGTTCATGACACAGAGAATTAGTTAAACATGTTCCTCTCCTCTCAAAAGTGAGTTCCATAGGGTTCAGAATCATTCCAGTTCACTTTGAGCGTGGTTCATGTATTCACTTCCTATGGGCTGTACATTCCTGCACTTTGCCAGTAGATTTGAAATAAACAGCAGTAGGATAATGGTTGTAAAGGAAAAGAAAGAGAACTCGAGTTACTTCAATTCTCTCATTCTGTGTGCAAATCATTCTCTAAAATGGAGAATTCAGTCTTTTGGAAGTATTTCTCCATAGGCTTTTCCCCTCTTCCTTCCAAAAATATATGTATTTTCAAAATATTAATTTATTACTTTTTCCTTTTTTGTACTACAATATTTATTTTAAAAATCTATTTTAGTCTATTTTCTTTGTTGGCATGTAATCATGTAAAAAGTTCAAGATTGGAAGAATTTTACTATTCATACTATTCATGTTTCTTTTCAGGCCATTGTTGATATTTGTTACGTTTTATGGTTACTGCTGAAAATAATTTTGTCCTATAGAAGAGAAAGGGGTATTTAAAATAATTCATTCCAGATGGCAAATACTCTACATATTCCATTGTCTATCATATGTTAAGCACTTAATATATTAAGTTTTCATTATAAACACTATTCTACTATAATAATATTCCTTTATCTGGATACGCCAAAATTTATGTAACTGTTAATCTCTTATTGGACAATTAGCTTGTTTCCAGGTTTTGCTATTATAAATAGTGCGATATTGAATATCTCTGTCACATTTTATTCCTACTTTCTGACTTTGCCTCAGTCTAATTTTATGGAACTGCTTATAAGCAATAAACTGGGCCAAAAAGCAGGACAAGAGCACCGCAATCGATTATCCACAAACTAGACGATGTGAGTCATCGCTGCACTGAACTCCAGCTTATTCAATAGTTAATTATCCACCAGCTGAGTATCCATAATTTATATGACCTACCTACAGCAGCCTAGCAAAAAAACAAAAATAAAAGACAAAAAATCTTGTGACGCAGTGTCTTTAAAAAAACCTTAAGAATCTCCCCTTTCTTATATATGCATCTATTATTTATGTGCAGTACTCTTGAACATTTCCATCTATCATGTTATGCAGAGGCTTTGCAGAATAACATCCTCCCAGGCAGCTCCTAGTCATCTGGGGCATCCTAATCTGCTATATTTATTCATGTTTCGACGCACACGCTAAATAAGAAATTGGCAAGATGATGCAAGGGACTATGGATACTCAGCTTTGTTCTTAAGCTTGGAGTCAGGCAATATTTCTCTGGGTAGTCTCCTACCAAATTTGCCTGCAGAATATAAGGAGAATATGATTTATACCCAAGCTAAGGAAGCAGCCCTGCCCTGATATCACAAAGTAGTATATTTGGGAGAAGATTGTTCTGTGAGAGACAGTGCAAAGTCATGTTTAAGAGTTTGGCTCTAGTGCCAGACTATCACTTTGAATCCCCCTGGCTGGTGGGATGACCCTGGGCTGCACAGGGGCAGTACTAGGCTCTGGGATAAAAGAATAAACAAGCTACAGTCCTTGCCTTGATGGGGACTTACAGTTTAGAGAGAAAGTCAGACAACTAAATAGATCGTTATATAAGAGAATATAGATCAAGTCATTCCACCCAGCCTCAGGATATCTGCCAGTTATCATATTATTATTGAGATTGATGTTTCCTCCCATAGAAGATTAACTCTCTTTGAAGGTAGATCATAGATACATACATATACATTGAAGATAGGTTCTCTCTACACATAAACATCCATATATACATTTATATATATACAAACATTTACACACATACATAAATATATTTTTTCCTTCAGGAAAAATCAGTGGATGCTCCTTTCAACCTCCTTTACTATTCGGCTTTCTTCATAATTTTTTCCCTTCTTGCTCAACTAAGAGTACCTGGCTCAAATCCAAATTCCACTTCTTGCCAGTTTTCTGACCTCTACCAAATCTACTTAAGCCTCACTTTCTTTGTGTATAAAATGAAGATTAAAGGGGCTAGCCTGGTGGTGTAGTGGTTAAGTTCATGCACTCCGTTTCAGTGGCCCAGGGTTCGCCCAATCGGATCCTGACGCTGACATATGCACCGCTTATCAAGCCATGCTGTGGCAGGCGTCCTATGTATAAGTAGAGGAAGATGGGCAGAGATGTTAGCTCAGGGCCAATCTTCCTTAGAAAAAGAAATGAAGACCAAAAACAATATAATCTCAAAGGGATTTTGTGCAGGTTATAATGTATATAAAATGTTAAACATAGTGCCAGCACATAGATAAGATTTCATTTGATATCTCCTTATATCTGTTAGAATGGCTATTATCAGAAAGACAAGTGGGGGCCAGCCCATGGCTGAGTGGTTAAGTTTGCACGCTCTGCTTCCACGGCTCAGGGTTTCACTGGTTCGGATCCTGGGCCTGGACATGGCACGACTCATCAGGCCATGCTGAGGCAGCATCCCACATAGCACAACCAACGGGACCTACAACTAGAATATACAACTATGTACTTGGGGGCTTTGGGGAGAAGAAGAAGAAGAAGATTGGCAACAGATGTTAGCTCAGGTGCCAATCTTTAAACGAAAAAAAAAGACAAGAAATAACAGGTGTTGGTGAGGATGTGGACAAAAGGGAACTCTTGTACACTGTTGGTGGGATTGTAAATTGGTGCAGCCACCATAGAAAACAGTACGGAGATTCCTCAAAGAATTAAGAATAGAACTACTATATGATCCGGCTATTCCACTACTGGGTATTTATCTGAAGAATACAAAAACACTAATTCAGAAAGATATATGCACCCCCTATGTTCATTGCAGCATTAGTTACAATATTCAAGATATGGAAACAACCTAAGTGTCCATCAATGGATGAATGGATAGAGAAGATGTGGTATATATATATATGAATACTACTCGGCCATGGAAAAGAATGAAATCTTGCCATTTATGACAACATGGATGGACTTTAAGGTAGTATACTAAGTGAAAAAAGTCAGGAGAAAGATAAATACTGTATGATTTCACTCATATGTGAACTATAAAAACAAAACAAAACAAACAAACAAAGAAACACAAATATAGAGAACAGATTGGTGGTTACCAGATGGGAAAGAGGTTGGGAGGTGGGTGTGAGGGGTGAAGGGGATCAATTGTAGAGTGATGGATGGTAGACTTTGGGGGGTGATCACTTTGTAGTGTATACAGATGTCAAGTTATAATCTTATACACTTGAAACTTATATATTAAAAAAAAGTTCAATTGATGTTAGTTGCTTTTACAATTAGTACTTAAATTACCTGAGTCAATGTAAGAATCACCCGCAGACTTGGAGCTCATTATTATTGCCCTCCCTCTAGGATCTCACAATTATTAGCGAATATTTTTTGAACATTTATAGGGAATATAAAATTATCTAAGCATCCAAGGGATTATTTTCTATGGCCGTCTATGAACTATTAGATACAGCAGACTGGTCCCAACTACTCCTTATCGCCTAAGGAGCTGTTCTCTCCATACACCCTCACTACCCCTGTGAGTGTCACATAACCCCAAAGCTCAATTCTAGCCTGTTGAAGAGGTTGCTACCCACACAAGTAAGCCGAGTAGAGGGCAGAGAAATGTCTTAGGCACATAGGTAGGTATCACTCCTACAGAAAATCTAAAAGGCAATACACTGGCTTCTCTCAATGCAGAATTCTCATCAGTGGGCCACCAGAAGGAGACAAAGCATGGGCTTTGTCCCTGCTTACTCACAAGGGCCATGGTGACTCATCCCCAGTGCTGCTGGCCAACTGTACTCGCTGTGTAGAGCTTGGGGATCTTTCCTTTTGGATTTAGCTGCTGCCCAAATGGCCTTCATCATTCAGCTAAAGGGGATTGTCTTTCAGTCTAGGGAAGGCGGTCAACAACTGGATTAAGTCTGCTTTCAAATTGTTTCATGTCTTACTTGAAATAAATCCTTTAAAAAGTCCAAGAGCTGAAATTTTGACAACTTCGTTCTCTGGATCTATTTTGACAACTTTCTTTCAAGCCAAGGAGTGGTTCACATCCAGCTACCCCGGCAAAGTAGTGAGGGAGGACTTCAGGGCAAAATCCAATGAAACACGGAAGGAGAGAGCCACAAACGGTACAACTTACATTTATTTTCTCTGTATAGCAAGTTAGCCTTGGTAAGAGAACAACAGGGAAGCAAGCACTCTGGAGTGGTCTGGCCCTTCGTAACTAATCCCACTCCTAGTCCCACTGAAAATGCAGTACTTAAATATCACCACATTACTGGGGCAGGGAAGAGGTGAAGGGTTAGATTAGGAGAGGCAGGCTCTAATAGTGGCTATGACTATGTACTCTGGAATCAAAAGGACCTGGATTCTCCTCGTACACTGCTGGTGGAAATGTAAACTGGTGCAGCCTCCATGGAAAAATGAAGAATCCTCACAAATTTAAGAATAGAACTACCATATGATCCAGCAATTCCACTTCTGTTTATTTATCCAAAGAACACAAAAACACTAATCTGAAAAAATACATGCACCCCCATGTTCATTACAGCATTATTTACAATAGCCAAGACTTGGAAGCAACCTAAACATGCATCAACAGATAAATAGAGAAATATTTGGTATATAAATACAATGGAATACTACTCAGCCCTAAAAAATAACATCTTACCATTTGCTACAGCATGGATGGGCCTCGAGGGTATGATCCTGAGCAAAATAAGTCAGACAGAGAAAGCCAAATTCTGTATAATTTCACTCATATGTGGAAGATAAAACAACAACACAAACAAACACAAAGACTCAGAGAACAGATTGGTGGTTGGCAGAGGGGAAGGGGAGTGGGAGGAGGGCCAAAGGGGTAAAGGGGCACATTTGTACAGTGACAGATGGCAAGTAGACTTTTGCTGGTGAACATGATGTAGTCCACACAGAAGTTGAAATATAACGATGTATATCTGAAATTTATATAATGTTATAAAACAATGTTACATCAATTTTTTTAAAAAGTCCTGGGTTCCTATCCTTCAGCTACTGACAAGCCAAGTTACTCAACCTCTCTGAGCTGCAGCTTCCTCAATTGATAAAATAGACAATGAAGATAGTTCTGACTTCACAGGGTTATTTTAGGAATTAAATAATAATAAATTCTTGGCATAAAGAAGCAATCGGTAGAAGAGTAGCTTCTGCTACTCTTTAGGAAAGTGGATGGAAGGAGGTTTAAGTCAAGAAAACTTTGTCATACCTGCGTTGTGCTGTGCTAAGCCTATGTTATTAGGTTTCCAAGATCAGGAAGCCATTAGATGCCTTGTGTGATGTCAGCAGCTCATTTTGGTTGTGCAAAATTCACCTTTGCAGGCCTCCTAGAAACTGGTAGAGAATGAAGCCCATAAAAGATTCATGCACATTTGGCGGTTACCTCTCAGAGAACGCTTCTCAGGGGATTGATTAAGGAATTTAATTTAAACCAACAGAACCAGTAGTATTTCTGCTGATCCCTTGTGTAACAGTGTTAGTGAACATAAATATACATGGACAGGCTTTGGATATTCTGTGATTCTTACAATTATCTAGTTCAAAGGAAAGCAAACTGATTATCATATGCATGAAACTGAGAAAGAAAGTTCTGTTCTGTGTCAGCAGCAGGAGGAAAGGTGGTTTTGAGACATGACTGTCTTGCTACTTTTATTTGATGTGTTTCCAGTGATTGTATACAAAAAATAATCACCAAAATATGACACGTGGAAGCTAATTGAGTACGTATTTTTCTTTTCAAATCATTGTATTCAAACCTTGAACAAAAGTATTGCTAGCTAACAAACCCCTGCCATAATAGGCACAGCCAAGGGATTAAATGCTACGAAATACAGGGGTCAGAAGCCTTTTCTTATATTTGTTTATCATGATGTATTTAAACTAACAATTATGTCTAGCATTATATTAAGCAGCAAAGAGTTTCTCATTTTCAATAATAGTGTTTACAGAAGCTTAATATATAATATAAATAAAAAGTAGAAGTTCTCTGGTTAAAGTGTAGGTTAGGTGCCTGAAATTCTGACCTTGTACCTTCCCCGTTGGTGCCTAGAAATAGCCCCTGAAATGACCCTGTGTGACCCAAGGATTCAAAAGAGCAGAGTTTGAACCCAGCTTGTGGTATGCATTCCTTTATGACCCACTTTCACACTATTTTATTTTATCCTCACAAAAGCCTGTGATGTGGAGCTTAACACCTCATTTTACAGATCAAGAAACCAAGATTCAGAAGCGAAATATTTTCCAAGATCACTCAGCTTGTGAGTGCCTGCATTTGGACTCAAACTCGAATCTTCTTCCTCTAAAGCAAAGTTTCTTAACGTTGGCACTGCTGATGTTTTCTGCGGCACAGTTCTTTGTTCTCTGGGGCTATGTTGTACATCAGAGGATATGTAAGAGTGTCTTCGGCCTCTACCCACTAGAAGCCAATAGTATACCCTCTCTGTGATGACATCAAGAGGGTCTCCAGATATTACCAAAGGTCTCATGGACTGGGATGGGAAGACAAAATGGCCCCAGGTGGAGAACCAGGGCTCTTAATCTAGTATCCATGGATCCCCAAAAAGGCCCATGGATAGGAGTCTAAGGTCCTTGAACTTAGATGGGAAAGACTTACATCTTTATTTTCACTAACCTGTACTAGAAATTTAACATTTCTTTCCATGATAAGTGTAGGCAACCAGACAACCAGATAATTAATAAAATTATCAGTACTTGTGACTTTTAACGAATAGAAAGTACCAATATACCAGAGTTTTTATCGGATTACAGTTACTGCAGACCTTTCAAAATATCATTGAAAATTAGAGTAAATAACTAATCACTATTTAAAAATTATGGTAGATATTTGACCCACTGTCTGATCTTATTTAAGACATTGCTAAAGAAGCGTGTGTATTACTAGATCTCTTAAATTTTATTAACTATGTTTCAAAATAATTGTTTTTCTTTGTAAGTCTTTCTTTACTTTTTTGCATTTATGCATTTTCTGAGAAGGTGTCTGTAAGTTTAACTCGGCTGTGAAAAAGCTTACAAAGCCCTTCTCTAAAGGTCCTGCTTCGTACCAACTTACATTTGGGGAGAAAAGTGCTAAAGCTTTAGTAGCTAAGAGCACAGGCTTTATTCCTCCTGCATTCAGGTTATTGGCTCTAACTTTAACCGGATTAGATAAGCCTCCAAAGCTCAGTTTCTTCATCTGTAAAATGAGAGTAAGACTAGTACCTACCTTCCACAGGCGCTCATCAGGTTAACTGTTTAGTACAGTGGCACATAGTAAGCGTTTAATAACTAGGCGTTATTATTATTACCAGTGTCTTATAATATGGACTCTGTTTGGATATAATTGTCTAGTAAGTGTTTCGCTGATAGCAGTGGCATTGACAAAGCACAGAAATCTCTGAAATATATGCCAGGGAATATAAACTACATTAGTCTCTCTCCTGGCTAGTGGTGGTTAGCATTTTCCATTTGCAGAAGATATATAAGAAATTCATTTCCTTGAAGAGGGATTTGAAAGTGCTCAAAATTCCATTTGTTCCTAGACGCTGCGAGGCTGGAAACAGCATTTATTTCACAGTGCTGTGCTCTCTGGGTGAGAAAGCCGTAGGAACAATGACAACCGAAGTAAACGGGATTGTTGGACTGGGTGGAGCTTCAGTCCCCAGGTTTCTGCCTTTTGCCTGCCCCTCAGTGCCAATTACCAACAGACCCCTGCTGATCACACTTTTCCATCCCTGCTCAATTCTCACTTGAAAGAATTTCTTTTCTCGAGTGATGCCAATTCGTGATAAATGCTCACAAAGGCATGACGATTTCAATTGCCAGACCATCTGGCTACTGGATATTTTATCGTGGTTTTTAGAGCCAAGAGCTTCACCACTTGCCCTGTTTCTAAGGAAACAGAAGCTATGGTGACAATTCGTGACTTAGATGAACTGTCTCACCACTCCTTAAAGATGGCCTCTGGGGGTCAGCAAGCACAAGCTGTAGTTGTGTTCATGCAGCCAGAGCACTGGGTACTATATTGCTCATTTTCATTATTTTTATTTGCATCTTCCCTTCTGAATCACTTGGTGAACCAAGTTGAACTGTGATCCGAGCATAGAAAAATATTTATTCTACCTTCTTTCTCTGGGAAGGATGGAAGGATGGAGAGATGGATGGATGGATGAATTTCAATCATTTAGTCAGTCAACAAACACATACAGAACATTTGAACATCAAGTCACTTCCATGCTTAAACATTTCAGGATAAATTCCAAGTTGTTTAGTTTAGTAAACAAACAAACAAAATACAATGATGTTCAAACTGCAGCCACTCATTAATGGGTAAAATCAATTTAGCAGGTGATGACAAGCATGTTTACAAATGAGTAGACTAGAACAGGACAGAGTAGAGAAAAGTGCATTCTAAGTATTAGAGGTAAATGTTGCTTCACAAAACTTTTCTTGAACATTTTTTGTGTGTGTTGTATTGAGTTGAAAGCTAAAATACATTTCTTGTTGAAGAGTGAAGTTAAGAAAAAATTTGGAAGCCGCTGGCAGCAAAGGCCCTTTTCCCACCTACCAACCCTGTCTCTACACAGTATATCGAACTTCATTTTCTATTTATGCTGCACTGCTCCGGCTCTCTGACAGCACACCTTCTCTTGTGGCTCTCGATCCTTCCACAATGCACTCTGACTTTCTTTTACAGCACGTCCACCAGGGCCTGCCTGACTGCTCTTTGTCCTACCTCTAGCTTCCTCCAGGAAGCCTCTCCCACCCCATCAGCTTGGGTTGAGTGCCTTTCTAGCAGCTTATAAGCCCCTCATGCATCCTGACACATATACACCTTTTAACTGATATTTACTTGTCTTTCATCTTTTCAACTCTATGCTCTGGAAGATCACAACCATGTATAATTGGTTGTTGTAGTCACAGCTTTTAACTTCCACAGGGGACTGTGGAGAGCAGCCAAGCCTGAGAAACAGTAATCTAGTTCAGTGTTGTTGAAGTGTGAAATGCTTATTAATGGTGTGGTACCCTGGATGACTTTTGTCTAGAGAGTGGATGCTAAGGAACATTAAATGACAATAATATTAAACAGTATTGAATCACACAGTGAGGAAATTATTCCCTTTGCAAATCTTACCCATCCTTCTGATTACAAAAGGGAGAAAATTCTCTTTGGTGTGTTAAAGGACAGATTTTTTTAAAAAAGTAAAATTGTGACTCTCATACCAATATAGAAAGAACACATGTGAAAGATTAAACTCATTCATTAATAAGGGAATGAGTAAGATGTTTGACCAGTAAGGTCAAAGCAAGGTTCAAAGGACCCCACATACATAGACAAGTAAGGAATGCTAAAACGAAATTACAAAAAGATGGAAAATGCGTCTATCCACAGGGCAATAATCAATTTCCACTCACTTGACACAACTAATTTGTGTTTCTGTGGGTAAGAATCATTTGCATTATCATCATTTTCTACAACTTATTGAGTTGTAAAATATTTCAAAGTACAATGAAAGGCTGAGATAACATAGAAGGGTTATCTTTTTGGTCCATTTCAAAATCTTTCATAATTGTTTCCAATTGGCACAGGTCTTCGTCTCCTTCTAACAATGACTAATCTTCTTTGTATCACATAGAGAGCAAGCCGCTCTCTCAAAGCCTCTGGCATGCAGCAACGACTAGCTAGAATTTAACAATATTGTTTTATTTTCTGTGTGATAACTTTACACTTATCTTTTATTGTTTACAACAAAATTGATTTTTATTCATGCTAATGGTGTGAATTTTTTGTTAAAAAAATGTGTTAATATGAGTCTATTAAAGGAAAAGAATGAGAAAATTACAACACAGTGCAGAAATATTAGGAGTTCATAAGTATGCTGGTTAGGACAGACACTTAGAGCCCGACTCTCTGGGATCAAGTGACTTTAGAGAAGTTACTTAAGCTCTCTATGCCTCAGTTATTTTATCTGTAAAATGGATATAATAGTAATATCTACCTTATCCTGTTTTGTGAGGATTAAATTGGTTAATGTTTAGAATAGTATCTGCGTATAGCAAATACTCAATACATATTAGCTATCACTATTATTATTATTTTATGACAAAAATTGTGAAAAATTGTGACAAAAACTGTAGTTTGAGAAACACTGGAGTCTAGAACAACAACCAGGTTATAGGACTATCTTTGAGTTGCCAGGACCTGAGAGTGTTTCTGAAGGACATCAAACTTATTATAGTTTCTCTCTGCTAGCTCACAGAATCTCTTGCTTCATATATCCTTAATTCTTCCTTTTTTCCTACAAAAACTCTTCAGTCGTGTGTCAACTGCACTGACCTTCAAATCCATTGATCCTGCTCCCAACAATGAGCTCAACTCCCTCCTTACTGAGCTTAGAATCCATTGTCCATCACTATGATCATTCATCTACATAGATACTCAATTCCCTTATCCCTGCCCCATAATATTTGCCTAGAAAATTTCCAGCTCTGACTAAACATAACTTCCGATGCCTCTATGAATGGAGGAACAGGATTGAGAGAAAAACCCAGCAGTGACAACTAATCAAACTATAAATGTATAACGAAACTTTAAGAAGCCCTCAACACTGTCCAGCAATCTTACCACATTTTCTTAACCAGTTGACCATCCAATATTCTGAAATTATTATTTCATATCTTTTCTTCTCTCTTCTTCATTACCCACCCTCTCTTCTCAGTTGTAGCAATTATTCTTTCCAATATTTCACTAAGAAAAAGGGAATAACTGGAAGAGAAGGATCACATTTTTCCAGCAGCAAATCTACCAAACCTCTGAAAACATCCCCACATAGACTAACTCTCTCCAGTTACGATGGGTGAACTGTGTCTGCTTCCATCATCCAAGGCCCAGGACTCCACCTATATACTGGCTCCCATCCCCTCTGGCTACTCAAGGACTTGGCTTCTACATTTACTCCTTCTCTTTCCTGCATCACCAAATTTCCCTTCTTCTACTGGACTATTCCTTACAGCACACGAACATGCTGTAATATCCATTTGACCCCTTGCACACTCCAGCCAACACCCCATCCCTTATAGTCAAAATCTCTGCAAGAGTTGCCTCCATTTCTTCAGGATATCCTACCCATCACTCCACTTGTCAAGGTAACCAGTGAACACCCTTTTGTTAAATTCAGTGGAAAGTTATCAATTTTCATCTTACTAGACCTCTCAGGAGCATTTGACTTAAACCCTCTTTCTTTTTTTTTTTTAATTTTTTTTTTTAAAGATTTACTTTTTCCTTTTTCTCCCCAAAGGCCCCCGGTACGTAGTTGTATATTCTTCGTTGTGGGTCCTTCTAGTTGTGACATATGGGACGCTGCCTCAGCGTGGTTTTGATGAGCAGTGCCATGTCCGCGCCCAGGATTCAAACCAACGAAACACTGGGCCACCTGCAGCGGAGCTCGCGAACTTAACCACTCCGCCACGGGGCCAGCCCCTTAAACCCTCTTTCTTGAAACATGATATTCTCTTTCTCTGAGAATAGCACACCCTCTAACCTCTAATTATACCTTCGTACTTGATTGGCCACTTTTTCTCAGTCTCCTTTACTGATTCTTCATTCTCTGCCAGATCAGTGAATGCTGGATTCCCATTCAGCCTAAACATTGTTCTCAAACTACGCCCAGTTCCACAGCTTGCAATATCATCTATATACTGATCATTCCCCAAATTTCTATCCCTAACTCTGACCTCTCACTGAGCCCCAGAATTGATTATTCACCTGCTTGTTTAAAACCTCCACTTCAAAGTCAGTAGGCATCTCAAAATCAATCTGTCCAAAACATAACTCTTAATGATCCTCTCTGAATTAGTAAAGAGAAAGATTAAATTCGTATATCAAAGAAACATACTACCTTAAATAAGAGCAAAGTTTATTTCTCTCTCGCATAAATGTCCAGGTAGGTGGTGGTATCAAACAGAGTACAAGCAGTGTTATCATGAGTATTTGGGAGTAAGGGATTTATTAAAGGAATAAGACGTTACTCATTTTGGGGAGAACCTGTGGAAGTTAGGGTCCAGATGGGGATGCTGGAGTATCAGAGAAGAGTTTCTCATGAGGTCTCCTGGAGCACTACTGTGAACAGGCAATTTGGAGATCAGAGAAGAATCTTGGAAACCAGCTTCTTCCACCAGCCAGTGTGGGAAAACGAAAGGGAACTGGTGAAAAAGCCCATGGAAATGTGTTACTTCTGCTGAGCTAGCACTTCTGTAGGTCCATAGCCAAGCATCTGGTGGTGGGATTGTGGCCACCATTGGTCAATATGGCCAGCAGTCAGGAAGATTAATTGAACGCAGACTAGGGGAGAGCAAGTACAAAGTTGAATCTACCAGTACCTAGACAACGTGTTTATGTAGGAACAGCAGTGGGCCAAAGAGGACACTGAGGGCAATGCCATTGTTTAAAGGATAGACAAATCAGAGGGAGTCCATTGAAAAAGAAGAAATGGGAAAGTCAGAGAAATGAGAGGAAAACAAGAAGAGAACAGTAGAATGTCAACCAAGAGAACTGAGAGCTTTATGAAGCAGTGAGTCATCAGCCGTGTCCTGTGCTTCAGGGACATTCAGCAAGGTAAGAACTGAAAGGTAGCCATTAGATTTGGCTGTATGACAGCCAGTGGTGACCTCTGAGTGCAGAAGGCTAAGTGCAGTCACTAATCTGTATGGTAGGAGAAGCATGTAGACAGTATTCCAAAAAGGGAGTGAAGGAAGGAAAGCAATCACTAGAACAGGGCCCGTGGCCCAGAGAAGAGTTCTGTTGATGTTATTTGGGGTTTTTTGTTTATTTATATGTCTGTTTGTTTGAATCGCTAAGGCTGGAACATGTTTATAGGCTATAATGAAGGAAATATTTCAGAAAAGAGCAAATAGGAAGTATAAAAGACAGGATAGACAGTTGACTAATTAAGGTCCTGGCTTTGGTGAAAAGAGATAGGATTGTGGAAACAGTTGAGGATTTTACCTCAAACAGAAGGTTGGGTATGAAAGCACTGTAGGTGAAAAGAAGAGGATTCACTTTTCTGAGATTATCTGATAGGCAATGCCCCATATCTGAGGCTATTAGTAAGAAGAATAAAGAAGGTTTTGAATAGTTTCTTGAGTTCAATAGAGAGAGTTCACCAAAGATTATCGAAAGGAATGTAGAATTGATTTAGGGTATGACTCAGGTTGATTACCATGAATTTGTAGTGAAATTGCCCTAGACAGTTATGCCACATTGTCCTCCAGTAACTGATCAAAGTATAAAGATGGATTGTCAAGTTGCTCCCACCAAGATTAGTGCTCTTCACAATGATGGAGTCAATCAGTTAGGATGAATTCTGCTTGCAAGAAGAAAAAAAATTGAACTAGGTTTAAACAAAGATGGGTCTGTTTTTCCCACAATGAAGTCTAAAGATAGATGGCTATGGATATTGGTCCAAAAGTTCAGTGAAAGTAAGGCTAGTCTCTCTGTAACTTTTTCTGCTTTTTGACTGCATATGCATTTGATCCAGTAAGAAGAGAGTGGAGGAAGGATGGTGCCAACGTTATCAGTGACTTTTATTAAGAAGGCAACACCTTTTCTAGAAGCCCCAGCAGACTTGCTACATCTCACTGACACTCTTAGAGGAATTGGAGTCCCCCAGATAGTCAGGGAGAGGCTGACAATAAGTTTAGCATGTGCCAACAAGCAATGTCTACTCTAGAAGGATTCAGAGGAGTTGAGCCTCGATGAAAAAATGGTTCAAACAATAAATCATATGATCTAGATAAAGTGAGAGAGGGATAATACCCTAACCAAGTGATCTCACTTAGGATCACAAATAACGATATAAAGTTATACTAAGTGCCTTTTGATTTGAAGCAATAGGAGGTACATTAACATCTCCTAAGTAGCGTTCTTACCAAGAGTGTTAAACCTGAACCTAATCTTGAAAAACAATAAAATTAATCCAGATTGTGAGACATTCTACAAGATAGCTGACCTGAAATTTTCAACTATGTCAGTGTCTGGAAAGGAAAATGGAGCAAGGGACTAATCTAGGCTAAAGAGACTAAATGGTCATGGCAATGAAATACAATGTCTGGTCCTCGATTAGACTCTGGACTTTTTTTAAAAAAAACAGCATCAGTTATAAAAGACACTTTTGGGATAACTGGATAATTTTTAATATGGGCAAAACATGTTCAAAGTTAAATTTGTTGAATGTAATAATGATTTTGTTATTTTGCTGTAGTGTGAAATATCCTTGTTCTTAGAGGATTCATGCTAAAGTATTTTGGAGTAAATCATCATGATAGCTGCAATTATTTTCAAATTGTTCACAAAAATACTGTATATATTTCATGGTGGTATTCACACAAATACGCACACACAGAAATGGAGAGAAAGAGAATGAGCAAAAGTGGCAAAATGTTAGCAATTGGTGAATCTTAGGGAAGAAAACACAGGTGTTCATTGTACTATTTTTTCAACTTTCATATAGGTTTTTAATTTCTCTAAATTGAAAGTTGGAGGAAAAGAAGAAGACGAGTATTTTGGAGTTTCAGATTTACTATATGGTGAAGTTCTGCTTGAATTATTCCAAATGTGAGCATGAGTGTAGGTGGTTGAAAGTGAACGTAAAGGTCAAGAGCATTTATATGGAACATATCATAGCACAATGTTTAAGAATCTAGGCTCTAGTTGCCAAGTGCTGGCTTGGCAACTTATTGTGTCATCTTGAGCAAGTTCATCAATTTCTTCATCTGTGAAATAAGGTGATAATAGTACCTAACCTGAAGGTTGTTTGCAGATTAAATGAGATAAACCATATAGAGTAATTAAAATAGTGTCAGGCTTATATTACAGTAAGTGCTCCATAACTGTTGGCATTTATTATTTAAAAGGTCCCAACTGTGAGGCCAGAGGGTTAAAAGGTCACACACCTTGTGGCAGGCTGAATTATAACCCCCCCCGCCAAGATAGCCATGTCCTAATCTCCATATCCTATGCATATGTACCTTACATGGCGAAAGGTACTTCATAGATGTGATTAATTTAAAAATCTTGAGATGGACTATTAACCTAGTTTATTCAAGTGGGCCCAATGTAATCACATGCATCCTTATAAGGGAGGCAGGAGGCTCAGAGTGGGAGATGTGACTGAGGAAGCAGAAGTCAGAGTGATAAAAGGAAGAGTCATGTGTCAAGAAATACAAGTGATCTCTAGAAGCTGGAATAATCAGGAAAACAGATTCTGCCTTGAAGCCTACAGAACGAACGGAGCTCTGCCAACAAGTTGGTTTTAGATTTCGGACCTCCAGAACTTTAAGATAATAAATTTGTGTTGTTTTAAGCCATAAGTTTCTGGTAATTTGTCACAGTAGCGATAGAAAACCAATAAATATCTGAATGTGGAGAATGTCGACGGTGATGGCAGAACTTAGGACACAGAAGATGGTTATGCAGAAGGCCTTAAGAGATTGTGAATAAGGAGTCAAACCCAGAAAACAATTAAGAGTAAAAGATTAGAAAAGGAGACACAACTGCTGAATAGCACCATACTGTTCAAACTCCTCATCTTTTATTCTGGCCAGATATCATTTTTTTCTTATTAACTGAACTCATTTCCATTTGGGTTAAGAAACAATAGCTGCATCTTTGAAGCTTTAGCTTATTGTCATTTGGCCTTGAATACTCAAAATTGAGATTAGAGTAACATTATGCATCATTTCTAGGTGACAAAGGAAAACAAGGATTGTTCTCTTCTCATGTAATTTGTTTATTTGAATTTCCCTTCTGTGAATTATACTGGATTTCACACATTTACTCGACCTAAGTCTGTGGAGTTAAGGCTACAGTTTTACCACCTAAACCCTAGCAACAATTAATGTAAAAAAAATGCAATTAATTTATAACAACATAAAAATACAATTAACCTACAAAACTAATGTAAATTTTTTTCATATTTTCTTTAAAAGACTTGCTTAAACCTATTGAACAGAATTGCTGATTCGGAAACCAGGAAAACTCAGACTTTCTTGAAACTGTCTGATGGGCTGTAGGTTATTCCCTAAAGTAGGCTTTTACCAAGAGACTGAAGGTGCCAATCAGAGGCAAGCCCCATTACTCCCTCAGGGAAGATCAAATCAAGGAGGGTGAGGTCCATCACACTTCTGTCCCCCAAGATTAACAGGCTTATTGGCTGAGGTCTGAATATTAGACATGCTGGGCAGCTCTCCACCGGCCAACTCCAGCCCTTCCACAAGCGGGAACAAGCACACAGAAACGAACTCATTGCCGACTATGAGAGAAAAGTCGAACTCTACAAAGCAGAAATAAACCAAAAGGAGTTCTGCACCCAATGTATGTGTTTATAAACTTCAATTCAGTGGTGTTTTCTTCTACACATAGTCATTTCTGACAATACTCAACCCACAAAGCTCTTACTAGTCCTCAATACCCTACTCTGTAGGCAAGAATATCTATAATTTTTACTTCCCTTCTTCCAAGCAGGAAATGATTTTTCCCTTTTGTCTATAGGGGTTTTATCATATAATTCTGAATTGCTTAAATTAGTTTTCAATGCAACATTAATATTGCTTTTTCTAAGAAAATCTGAAGACCAGAGCTAAAGTAGTTTTCTAGCTGTGTTCTCTTGTCAAGATCCTATAACAAAAGCTAAAGAGCAACCATGCTTGGCATTTCCTCTTGGTTCTTGTCAGTTCCTTGAAACTAAATGCCCTCAAGTTCGGACTGTGCAAGCACAAAACAAACAGTCTCATAATTAAACAAAGATATTCTCAGAGCAGACTGCTCCCAGAGCCAAAAAGAAAAAGCCTGTAATAAAGAATCCTGTAATACAGAATGAGATAATTGACTTCAAAAATACTTAACCAAAAAAATATAAAACAACGGCCCTTTCTAGGGTGTGTCAGATGGTAACATTTTAGAACAGACAATAGAGTTTGGAAGTCAGCATCCCATGAAATAAGGGACTCTGCCATCAGGATGTGTATGTCAGCCTCTTTCTGGGAATGTCTTATAAAGTTTCTGTCACAATATGAGAGTAGCTGCAGAGAAGATTTCATTCTAGGTTCTGAACTAAAAGAGGCCAATTTTTAAAAATTGAGATTACAGAAATGAATGTTGACAGTAAAACTTGTGAATGTGCACAGCATGCGTGTTATAGCTGAGGGGTATGCTGGGCTCACTACCATCACAGACCTTTGACTTTCATGTGGGACATGTCCCAGTTCTTGGAAAGATGAAAACTTGTTTTTCTCTAGATCACATTCCTGTGAGAATGTCATGTTTACTATGCATACTTTCCCAACATGATTGTAACTAAAGTTTTATTTTTTATTTAAACAGAAACTTTTTACTGGCTGGAAACTCACTAAAATGGTTCTAAGATCAATAGTTACACTTCCACATACAGCATATGAGGGAGTGTTTTACAACTTATTTATAAGTGTCTAGTTAATTCTACTTTTCTTTTTTAGTTTATCCAAAGCATTTTTTATCTAGCTACCAACCATCACTTTCTTGGACCTTGTCACTTTCTCTTCACTTCCATCATCAGCACCAACAGTAGAAAGTTAGTTTACACAGGGGTTAAGGGCTGGACTGTAGCATCAGACAGCCTACATCCAAATGCCTACTCTAGCATTTCCTAACTGGGTGACCTTGGCCAGTTCACTACATCTTTTTCACCCTCAGGTTCTTCATGTCTGAAATAGCACCTACCTTTTAGGCTGGTTATGAGGATTAAATGAGATATACAACATCATAATATGCCTGGTGCATGGTTAATAATTTTTTGATTTCTTTGAAGGTCCATTTTTCACCCACCCACCCCCTAAATCCTTTTCCTTTACTTCAATGAAAATAGTACCTTGCATTGAGATTCAACTGCTAGGAGTAAGGGAGAAAGTAAGTCAATTAGTCTTAGTCGCTAATTAATTTATAATATACAGGATTTAAATTTGTACCTAAGCTAAACTACAAATTAGTAGCTGGCATAAACTCTTGTCATATCTGAAAAAGAGTTAAAATCCTAGTTATTAAATCATGAAAATCTTTTCCATGAAATAGAGGGGATAATCTTGTTCTTTGACCTATTGGATATACTAGTACAGAGCTCGGCGAAAAGGTCCATTTATTAATGTCCTTCTTTCAGCCTGAATAGTTTCCATCCTCAACCAAAGTCATTTCCTTCCTTCACAGACTAACAAACACATTGCATCTTCCCTGAAGCCTACACAAATGATGATAGAGGAACATCATTTTCCCTACCTTGAATGCATGTATCATTTTATTTGAGCCACTCATTGGGAATTTATCACATATTGCTTTCATTTTATTTATTCACACATGTATATGTGATATTTCCAATAAAGCTATATTTCTGCTTATACCCTTCAGTGACTCTCCATTGCCTGCAAGATAAAGTCCATGTTTCCATATAAAGCTCTCTCTATATTTATCTCCTGCACTTCTTTGGCAAGGCCCCTGTGCTCCAGCTGCACCAGAATACTCCAAGTTCCCTGATGTAATGTGCATATGCTGTAGTCCATTGTGCTAAAAAGATAAGAAAACAAATAAGTTAGATCTAAGTCATGAGAATTGCTGAGCATAGACAGTAAGTAAGCCAGTAGCTTATGGGATATAGACAAAACTTATAGGATAATTAAGTATAAATAATGAGTAAGCAAGTTGCTTGTGAAACATAGGCAGCATTTATAATATGTGCTCAGTAAAGACAATAAATTAACATCTGTGATATACTAAAGAAAAATAAATAGAAAAATATGATGGACCAAACAAGAATGTTTTTTGCAGATAGAAATTGATAGAAAGACCAAAGTCTTGATCATCAATTAACAACTATGGCACCCCCAAATTTGGCCACCCATTAGTAACACCCAAAAGCTCCTGTTCTCGCCCCACATGTGCTCTACTCGATAAATACAAATAAAACCCATGGCTGTTCAAGGAGCTAATTGCCGCGATACAGCTATGGTTGGATATAATTGTCTCTCTAGCTCTCCCTACAGCTAAGTGGCCCACAGTACATCCTGTGGGCTACCTTGCTTGAACCTCAGCTCTGGTTCTTGGAATCACACCATCAGTGGGGGAACTCTAAAGTGACAAAGAGAAAGAGAACACATGGACATTTTATGCTCCGGAATTCACATAGTGAGATTCTTATGCCTACTTGTACCTTACCCTAAGTGTAGCTTACCCCATTTCTATCCCCTTGCTTCTCACCGTATTTTAAATTGATTTAATATGTCATGTAATTCAAGTATTTTAATTTGGACTGTGAGCCTTTCTGTTCCATGACCTCTGGGAAGTTTTCTTATTCGTATACTTAGAAACTACCATGGCATCAAGATAATTTCTCACAGGACACCTGATCACATCACTTTCTTTTACATGCTTTTGCACAAGTTTTATTCTCCCTACCTAGAATGCCATTCCCCTACATCTTCCCTGTGAATACTTGTGCTTAAAAATCAGGTCATACTGATCCTACTTTTAAAGTCTTTCCATCCCTGCTGTTTGTTTAAGCACTGCACCCTGTGTTAGGCAGCCTCTAAAATGGTTTCAATGATTCCCACCTTCTGGTATTCACACCATATGTAATTCCCTTCCCTTGAATGTGGCTGTACCTAGTGGCTCACTTCAAAGGTAACGAATATAGCAAAAGTGATATGCTGTCGCTTCTGAGATTACATTTCAAAAAGACTTACTTCTGTCTAGCCGGCCCTTCATTGCTATTTCTCACTTGCTCTATTGGAAGCCAGTTGAAAGTTGCCCTATGGAAATGCCAATGTGACAAATAAGTGAGGAAGAGCTCCAACCAACAGCCAGCAGGGCAATGAAGCCCTCAGTCCAGCAACATGTGAGGAACTGAATCCTACTAACAACCATGTGAGTGAGCTTGGAAATGGATCCTCTCCCAGTTGAAACTTCGGATAAGACCACAGTCCCAGCCAACACCTTGATTGCAATTTGTGAAAGGCCTTGAGGCAGAGGCACCTAATCACATCAATCCCAGATTCCCAGTCCACAAAATCTATGAGATAGCAAATATTTGTTGTTATAAGCTGCTAATTTTTGCGGTAATTTGTTATGCAGCAATAGATAGCTAACACATTCCACATAGAGATATCTACTGTAATACTAATCACAGAGCACTGATGTGAATGTCTGCGCAACCCACAAGGTTGTTCACACCTTGAAGATAGGCCTTCTATCTTAGTTATGTTTTCTTAGGGTCTAGTAGCTCCTGGAATGTTTTAGGTTCGTGATTGGGATGTTCAGAGATTTGGAGGTTCCTTTGATTAGTAATTTAATCTTCATAATAATAGCAAGCATTTACTGAGTCCTGTCCTTTGAGACAATTTTCTAAATGCTTTACAGGTATTATATTATCTAATCCTAATATTAACCTATCTTAGAAAGGAGGAAACTGAGTCACAGAGAAGTCCGATAACCAGCCAAAGGTCAGTAGCTAAAGGAGCCTGGCTGTGAACACAGGGTGTCTACCTAGAGTTCACATTCTTAACCACAAAGATTACATCCATATCTTATATTTCTAATACTGTATGCTCCTTGTGTACATTGTATATGTTTTTGTTTTGCACACATTCACCAGCATGGTGCCTACTATAGAGAGAATCAATAAATGTGAGTGAGTGAGTAGAGGGATCAGCATAAGAGATTTTTTGTTTCTGGCTGAGTTTTTATAGTCTGAGCCAGGGAGACATGCACATCAGCAACAGAGGAATTCTTTGACTCTTCCCTGAGGATCCATTATCATCTGTGATGATGTGAAACACAGACCATTGGTCCACGGAGACCCTTTCAATTCCCCCTTCTGTCTGAGTGAAAACTAGAGAAATGCCACATTTTCAAGAGCCTTTATTTCTGTCAGTTTTTGTTTCCATTTTGAAACTATTATTTTAAATGAGCTCACTCAGGAAAAAAATACATTAATCTCTTGAAATAAGATTCAGCTGACGTATAGCAATCCCATTACATCACAATGTAAGTCAAACTTGAAATGATAGTAATCACAAATGAAAGACTGCTGCTATTGCTGTTGGGGGTGGGGGAGATTTCCCATAGATTATAACAAACTAAATGATGTGAACAATGTGTACATTCTGTTCTCAACCTTCAGCCCGCATTCAGGGAAAATAAGTTAAACTCTACTAAACGGAATTCCTTTTTCTATTGGTTTTTTATCTGTGCTCACTAAAATAGTATGTGTCTTATTTTTAGGAGTTTAGTCTACCGATTAGTAGATACAATTGTCAAAATTATAGAGGAATACTGGGTGAGCAATGGTTGCCCAGGTGTGATCCAGGACAATTTGCCAGCCTTATTGCCTCTATATATAGACCAGGGTGGTGAGCTAGATCGTAACAAGAGACAATGTTCCAGAAAACCTGACCCCACCAGTGCCTCAACCATTTTTAGCCTTGGAACTTTTATAGACCCCTACATTTAAACTATATTCTGGCACTGCATTACTTAGAAGTAGAAATGAGATAGCAGTGAACATCAAGAGCCTTCATGGAATGGGACTCACTTGTGCTGAGGGCAGGAAGATGTAGCAAATAGATGTAGGGTCCCCAAATGCAGTGGGAAATGCTGAAAGATTGTTATCACTACATTGCAATTTTGTCTAGAAGTAAATCTCAATAGCACACGTGGCGCCAGAATAAGACTTTACTGTCTAGAAGCTGCTAGATTAACATTAAGGAAATAAGATTTTAGAAAAGTGAAAACTTTAAATAATAGCTGAAATTATGCCTGAAAATACTATACTCTTGTGGCTTAACATCTTCAGGCAAAGCCCTATCAGGACTCTAATAAATAGAGGAAAACCAGACAGAACTATTCGGTAAGAATTTTGACAAGTGTTTCTCCTTAGGTTAATACATATTATGGAAAGCAAGGGCACTGACAAATTTCCAGAGACTTTCCATAAGGCCTACTCTTTCTGATATATATACATTAATAACATTCTACCTGTACAAACTTAATTGGGGGCGGGCTGCACATGTCTTCTTACCTGATGATTCTTTACATGTAGTTCCTGCGGAATTACTTTGTGATTTTTCAAGGCCCCTCTGATAAAACTAAAAGATAATTTTACATGTAAAATATAAATATATATTTAGATACAGATATAGATGTAGATATAGATGAAGATATAGATGTAAGTGTAGGTAAGTGTAGCTGTAGATATAGATATGAATGTACATATATACGATCTGACTTAAGAATGAATGGCAAAATCACAAAAGTTGTCAGAGATTTGAACATTTGATTGAGATACGGTCATGAGTGCCAGATTTGTTGTCTTTTTTTCCCCTTAAATAATCAGGGACATAATAAAGTCAGTAGAAAGCACAGAAACTTAAGAGACAGAGTCTTCCCTATTTAGGTAACCAATTGCACAGAAGATAAAAAATAATCTTTCACTTTGTAGGAAAAGGCATTATTTAGTAAATCAAGTAAGCAAGCCTATCAAGATTAATTAAACGTCTCTAAAATTTTAATACATTGCATAGCTTATAAATATATAGGTATTATAAATCAAAGTAAATAAAATTCACTTTCCAAGTTTGTCATTTGTCATGCTCTTTCATATTCTGGAACATACATACACTTCACTTTAGCGCAGTGCTTCTTTATCAAGGGGTCTATGTGATCACAACTATCTTCATAATGACACTAACATGCAATACACTCCTCATCACTCTCTTAAAATGAGTCAATAAATACATGTTAAAATTTTTCTCAGTTTTAATTTCAAATATGGTAAATAATGATGAGAAAACTAGAGATCAAATATTTTGAGAGCCATGGCTTCAGGAAAAAAACTTTTTTTTTTCTTAGATAATAAAGACACACATATGCAAGTGCATTTCTTTGTCATTATTATTCCTAGAATAGTTTCAGCCAGCCCTATTAATTATAGCTTTTAACCAAAAAGCTAAACTTATATTTCACAAAGAAAACTAAGGAGTGGAAAATTGAAAACTCATACATAAGCATTTCAGCAAACCAGCAGAGCTCATGAGCATACACAACACAACTTTTTACGGACATAGATGTCCTTTTAACATCTTTTTAAAGTGGCAAAAATAAACACATTCATTAACATCCCCCAAAGCGATAGCCACTCCACAGCCTAAAAAAATAAGAAGCAAAAGTATATAAACTTAAAATTATGATCAGTAATCAATGTTTAAATATACCATTTACTTAGAAATTATCTAAGTACCCAACTATTATCCATTAATTCACTCAATTTAATATTAGTCCAAGGCTTTAAACTAGGTATCACAAAAATTGTCTTGAAGCTGACATATTATAAAACGTAATTACTGTTGAAGTTTGTCAGAATAATAATTCAATTTATTTGGATACAAATTTGCATTTTTCATAATCTTAAATATTATGTAGTATTCATGTTAGCATATTTGATCAGTAAACCTGTATAAGTTTAAGGAAAGCAAACCAAACTAGAATAAAACGTATGCTTGCATTATATTTAATACTGATTAATCAGAAAAGACATAGCTGTTTTATATTAAACCAAAATTTTTAAACTAGGTCCATTTACCAAAGACTTATCTTAATTAGGTGAACTTGGATCCTTAAAATGTTTCTGAGCTAGCTTCTATAAGAAAATATTTTAAGTCTAGAACATTTAAGATATTAGAAGTACATTTTTCCTTATTTTCTGGGAATTTAGGAATATTTTATTTTTATTAGCACTTATTTACCTAAATAAACCAATCAGGACAGAGCTTTGTTATATTAAAAGACTTTATGATTTAATTTATTAATACTCTCATATAATGAGAGGTAAAGGTCTTTCTGAATTATAGATACAAAGACACTTAAAGTACTTATAAATTCACATCTATTCTTTTGTCACAGGTCAAGAGGAAATATAGAAACACAGAGACTCATGGTCCAGATATCAAACAGCTGTTTTCCATTCCACTGGGCACAAGATTCTTAACTGACTTGAGTTCGAAATGGACAAATAGATAAAACAAACAAAAAAGACTAACAAACCAGACTCTCTGTTGCCTCTCATCGAACAGAGTATAGAACTCTAACTCTAATCCATTAACCTATTTATAGGAATCATTAAATCGTCAGACCATGAAACCAAATTCTCAATCATTGCTGTCACCAATGGGAATAACTTATTGGCTGTAAGCAAACCAGAAACAAAAACAAAACAAAAAAATCAGTAGAGGGGGGCAAAAAAGAGAAACAGAGTCAGCAAAGTTAAATTCTTGAGTTTCACCTTAAAATAAATCAATAAATACATATTTCACCTCTGGGAACCAAGAAAAGACATGTCTGAGCTTAAGTCTCCTATAAAGTACACTTTTCTGGCAACACATTCTGCCTGGCTCTGTTAGGTAAACCCACTGGTCATCTTGACAGATTACCTTCAAAACTGATAAAGGGCAATCACTTTTTAAAAATTAAATTATGTAAAAATATAAAATAAGCATGCGTCAAAGATTTCAATAATTCATTCATTAATGAGAGAACTGGTAAGATGTTACAACCAGTTCAAAGGAGAATCCATGGGGTAGCTATACTGAAAAGACATAGCATACTGAGAGGAATTTACAAATAGATGCAAACTGGCAAAACTGGCCAATACCCACAGGGCGATAATCAATTACCATTGCAATCTATGCATAAGAATCGTTTCCATTACTATCATTTTTCTATAATATACAGAGTTGTAAAACAGCTCTTAGACAGGGAGAGGTAACCCTGACCACTATATCTAGTAATCTTTTTGGCTTATTTCAAGATCTTTCACAAGTTTCCCTACAAAATGAGAGGTAAACGCCTTTCTAAGTTACAGATACAAATACACCTACAGTGCTTATAAATTCAGATCTACACTTTTGTTGCATGTCACAAGGAAATAGAGAAGCACGAAGCTCTGGTCATAATACGTTTCCCTCCTCCAATATAACAGATTTCTCTCCTGACCTCAAAACAACTCCCACCATAGAGGGATACTGTGACGATTTGGGGAAATAATATATGTGAATTGCCTAGTGATGTTTCTTCCACTTCCATTTGTCTATTTGCTGTTTTAAATGTAGCATGCAAATTTCTCTATTAAATAAAACAATTTATTGGTAAAAACTTTGAATGTGAAAGTTTATGCAATGATTCTTAAGGGGAGCTGCTTTTTACGCTTCGTTCTATCCATAATACCTTCCATTGACATAAGTGATATTATAAATTCTGAATGTTTTCAAATGCACCATTTACTATAATATTATTGAGGATTAATTAGTACAAGATTCATAAATATTAAGCTAATAAACTGCATTCAAATGTTTCAAAATATATAAAAGTCAAGAATCCTTTGCTATGAGGCATCGTATTTTCAAAATCTAAATTACTATGCACATGGAATATTCAAAACTAGGTTCCATATATTTATTGCACAATATTTTATTAATAAATAATTAGAATTTAAGATTAAGATTTATTGGATATAGCATTTTGAATTTACTTAGTAAGATAATGGTCTCCACTAAAATGTAGTTCTAATTTATGCAGTTTTGGGATAATAGGACTGCACTGCTTGTTTACTCATTTAAATGGTCAGGGTACTAAAACAGTCTTTTGTTCAGAGTAATTAATTACTACAGTTAATTGGAGCATTCAGGTTTCCATAAACCTGAAAATGGTCAAAATGGATTTCCTTATTCTCAAGGGTACAGGTTAGAGAAATCACTTTATGTTTAATGTAACTTGGGTAAAGCTATATATATCATCTCCCTTGTTTTAAGAATTTACTTTAACTTCAGCAATCCATATATGAGCTCATGTATCGTCTCTGAATAAAGTATACTTAAGAGTTTTTTTGTTCGGTTATTTTTAGCTGGAGGGGTGATGATAAGAAATGCACATTTATTTATCCTGAATTTCTAGTGACTAAAACTTTCGTTAAAAAGAAAGAACTACTCTAAAAAAGCAGGTAATTCACAGAACTTCTGTGAATTATGTAATTTATTGATACTTGTCTTTTAAGAAACCAATCTCAGCCTTCTTCGGAGATAACCATAAGTTATGTATTTGCATACCAACAGATGTAAATATAGATAAATATTCATTATTAATATTCAGTGGAGAATAATGATGACATTTAAAATTACACTTTAAATGTTAAGGGTGTGTTATTTATATATATACTTTTTTTTGTTTTTTACATATTTAAGAAGAATGTCAGGTTACTCCTTGTTATAAGACATTTTTAGTTTCTTCGTTTAGTTCCATGTATGTTTCAGTTCTTAGTTTATCTAAACATTCCTTCATTTTTTGAATCAAAAAATCAGCCAGACAGCCCAAATTATTAATTATTAACTGCCTATGAAGTTAGCTTTCTAATAGTACTGATATAAACTTGATGTTTTAATGATTAAAAACAAAAATCTTCTCATGCCATGTAAATTCTTGCTTTTCACATAGAAAAGCCCAGCTACTGGCCCACTCACCTAAGAGGAGAGGGAAGTCTGATACGGATTAACCATTGAGGGCCCCTTCCATTTATCCTTTTGGCGAGGACAGTCCCTATTTCGCTACTGGAAAGGAAATCAACTTTTTGTACCTTGAGACCCTAGTCTATGGGTTCAATAGCAAGGGGAGAACAGGTGCTTGAGCCTATGTTTACCTTTGGATTATTTAATGCAAATACCATTGTTACAGCCACTTCTCTTAAGCCACAGAGCACCAAAAAAACACAGCAGATTAGAGGTCCTACAATAACTGGCTTAATTTAAGCATGTTTCAGGCAGCTTCATGACCCTACAAATGATCCAGCTGATAATAGCCTGAGACTGTTGATTTAGCAAGTGCACCCAAGATGGTTTTTAATAAGAAATTGAATTAGGGTGGGGGAAATGAATCTTAATCCTAAATCTGTATTCCAAACAACACTGGCATAGTTTTTTTTAATAAAGACAACACACTGGTCTTTTTCTGTCTTCTTTAGAGAAGTAATGATTTGAATATTTCCTTAAGTTACATATTAATTCCATTCATTTACACATCTGTGCTAGACGCTGGGCTGGACACTGGTAAATGAATCATTTCAAGGTCATTTCCCTAGTGGCACTTACCATCTATTCAAACAGCCACACAAGAAACAAGTAATCAAACAAATAAATGTATAATCACAAATAGCGATGAGAAATGTGAGGAAATATATACCAATTCCAAACACTAAGACATGTAAATTGATAGATTTCTTGACTGAAGGGACTCATTTCAGATTATAATCATTGTTCACTATTAAATGCCAGTTAGATATAAAGTCTGCGTGTAAGTGGGTTATTTGAGGATTTATCTGTTCATCTGAGAACATCAAATTGAAGACTCATGGAGAGATTAAAAATATGTTAACACATTGCTCTGTTTGCTTCATCTTTCTTTAAAGAAAGAGTGACAGATATATGGACAAAGGAAGCGAAGACAGGGAATGTAGGGGAGGGAAGGGAGGGAAGGAGGAAGGGAGGAAGCAAGGAGGGAGGGAGGGAAGGAAAGAGGAAAGAAAAGAGAGAGGGAAAGAAAGATGAGGGAGAGGGTGGGAAGGAGGACTTTCAGAGATGGCTACAACTCCATCTCCATCCCATCCCTTCTCTCCTCCTCCCCTACCTCTCCCTCTCCAGACACAACTGCTATGCCAAAATTGCTGTATCTCATTTCAATGTATATTTTTGTATTTTACTGCACGTGTCATTTACTAAAGCATATAATTCAGTCTTGCAAAGTTTTAAATAAGTGTAGCTTTCTGTAGTCATCCCCCTGGGTTTTTTTTTTTTTTCACACAACAGTGTGTGAGGTATACCCATGTTGATAGACGTAGATCTAGTTCATTCCTTTTATCTGCTGTTAAGTATCCCATTGTATATGCACCAGAGTTGTGTATATATTTTGCCTGCTGGACCATTGGGGCATTTACTCATTTTTGCTATTACAAGGAATGCTTGATGAGCATCTCTGCTATGTCTCCTTGTATGCAACTGAGCAGGCATCTAGAAGTAGAATGTCTGGGTCATACGGAACCCTCCAGATTTTGCCTATTTAACATTGCACTTATAAAAATGAATAGAAAAGAAATCTAATTATATTTTGTAGCTCCATATTGGGAATATAAGCTTTATAAAAGCACAGGGACAGAAATTGTATTTTATTATTATTGCAACATCTGGAACGCTTCATCATTGACTTGAAAACATACAAAATTCACTTCCCATTTTTGTCTTTTAGAATACATGATTACCTCTCAAATAGCTTGGTTTTGATGGTGCTCATTGTGAACCCAAAGAGCAACATAGCTTCATTTTACATTTTTATTTCCATAATTTATACCTCCCTCTCAAAAAATTTTAATAGTAAAACTATGAAACTACATGTCAACAAAGATATTAAATTCAATTTATATTTATTCATCTAATTAACTAAGCAAGACAGCAGCAAAGTTAAACCACAATGAGATTCTATTCACTCCTGCCTGATATTTGGTAAAATTCTATTATTGGTCTTCCTTTAATCATAAGTTTATACATAGCTAAGAATTTTAGTTTCCAGGGAAAGAATGGTTCCAAATACAACTTGTAAACAAATATATTAAAAATATTTTATTGTGCTAACCATCAAAAAGTTAAAATAACAAATTAAAAGCACCATTTTTTTAATTAACAAAAACAGTACAGTATCCATTTGACCAGTAGCATAGGGAAATTGATACTATCTTGCGTTATAATTTAGGACATTCTTTAAGAAAGCATTTTGGTCATATATATTGTAAGAAGCCATAAAAATTTGGATATAGTAGTCCTACTTGTGTCTCTATCCTAAAGAAATAAGCCAAAATATGGAAAAAGCTGTATATTCACATAAACGTTTAGCCTAATTTTAAACTGATAAAATGGGAAACCACTAAATGTCCAACATGAAGTGCATTGTTTCATACTGAAAAAATTGCAATTCTGATGCCAAGGGAAGAAAATGTTTACGATACTGAGATTCAAAGGGAAGAAAAGAGAATCTTAAACAAGGTTTGGTAATCGTGCCAGCTCTTTGTTCTGGGAGATATCATAATATGCCAAATAACAGAGCAGCTTTACAAATAAGCGCCCCCCCCCAAAAAAAAATTAACAGTGAAAGAAGACCTGTACCTTAGCTTTACCTCCTAATTCTGTTTGAGTCCTTTTTTAACTATCCTATACTTATTGATTACCAAATCATGGCATTCTATACAAGAAAACATTTTCTTTGACTTTGATTTTTATTTCAGTTTCTAAGTCCCTTCCCATGGTTTAAGAGCTTGTTATTATTTTAATTCCTGAGTCTGTCCACTACAGAAATTCCTCATGATCAAGATGATGAGAATAAACATGCTCTGATTTGAAGAAAGTAGCCTTATTTTTTCTGCCTCCTAACACATATCTCAGCTAACTACTACTAGGAAACCTTACACAGGGTAGAAATTTAATACACGTTCTTATACTCCACAGCTCTATGAATATAGTGATATAATTTGGGAAAAATAGTCTGTCTTGAATTCAGCCAGACATCTATGGCAAAACATGGCTGAGATTGGCATTGGATCCTTGATAAGAATCTATTAATTACTATTTCCCTATTAGGACCTTTTCCTTTTTTTTTTTTTTTTTTGGTCCCCTGCCCCAGGCTGCTCTGAATTATGAACAGCTTTTCATAGTCACAAAGTGGCTCATGAATCACCATGACCCAATAGAAATGAATAAAAATGAGCCTATTTAGGGGCCGGCCCACTGGCGCAGCAGTTAAGTTCACACGTTCCACTTTGGCAACCCGGTTTCACCAGTTCGGATCTTGGGTGCAGACCTACGCGCCCTTGGCAAGCCATGCTGTGGCAGGCATCCCACATATAAAATAGAGGAAGATGGGCATGAACGTTAGCTCGGGGCCAATCTTCTTCAGCAAAAACAGGAGGACTGGAGGCAGATTTTAGCTCAGGGCTAATCTTCCTCAAAAAAAAAAAAAGAGCCCATTTCCACAACATTTGGTATGTGGGTAATTACCTGCAAACGACTGCTTGGAATTGCACTGAGAAGAGTGTCATTAACATTCAGCACTAAAAGTACAAAAAAGAAGGAGAAAAAGAAAGCAGAAACCTGGAATCAAAAAATTTAAAAAATAAGAGTAGCAAAGAGAATGCTATTTATTCAGTGTGGATTCTTTAAAGTATCACCAAAAAGTACCTAATGATGTCATCCAACAGAGGAATGGTTAAGTAAATCATGGGGAATCTATATAACAGAATCCTGAAAATCTGTTAAAATTGTATTCGTGGAGAATACTGATTTAAGAAAATTCTTACCAAAAAGTAGCAAGTGAAATTGTTGAATACAGTGTAATTTCAACTTAATAAAGTTTAATAAACAATATACTTAGAAGAAAGAAAACTGATGATAAGATTGTGATAATGAGAGGCCAGCCCAGTGGCGTAGTGGTTAAGTTCACGCACTCCACTTCGGCAGCCGAGGGTTCACCAGTTTGGATCCAGGGTGCAGACCTCTGCACGGTTCATCAAGCCATGCTGTGGCAGCATCACACATACAAAATAGAGGAAGATTGGCACAGATGTCAGCTCAGGGACAATCTTCCTCAAGCAAAAAGAGGAAGATTGGCAACAGGTGTTGGCTCAAGGCCAATCTTCCTCACCTCCCCCCCAAAAAAAGATTGTGGTAATGAGATTATGGGTCATTTTTATTCTCTTATCCATAGTTTTCTGTATTTCACTATGATCACACATTAATCTTACTATGTATATGTATTGGTAATCTTACATGTATTCATTTATTTATTGAGAAGTATATAGTTTAAAAATAACAGCTACAGTTAATTGAGTGATTATTACGTACCAAGCATTGAACTTGTATGTGCATGTGATAATCCTCTTCCCTTTCCCTGTTCTACACTGCATCCACCTACATAATACCTCTGTTCATAGAACGTCACAAACCCAGGTTAAGACATCTTTTGTCCAAAATGCCACCGACACACTAAGTGTAGGATTGAACTCTCTGCCTCCTGAGAGATTTTCATGCTTTCTTGATAATGTAAATATTTCTCTGATGTGAGACATTTGGATTTCTAGAAAAATGACAAAGATAACAAATAGTCCCAAATGAGAGAGAAGCATATCCTACCTGGCTATTTTATGAAACCAATAGGCAGTGGCTCTATCTTCTATCATCTGAAACCTGACAGTATTAAAAACAAACAAACAACAAAAAAATTACTACAGCCAGCATGGCCATGCAGTTGGATATTTTTAACTGCTGTAGCCTCAGTATTCACAGGATTGCTTGATTCCTGTTGTCTTCTATCATTTTTATACTCATTATTGATTGGGTAAAAGATGTCCTGAATTACTGATAGCTAAATGAACACTAAAAATATATGGTAAGGTCGATTCTTATGGGGTTTTTTTTACTTTGTTTTAATGCTTGTGGGAGAAAGCTTACCGAACCAAATGTTTTCTGCTTAGACTTATCTGGCCTGAAGACAATAACTGGAGAAACAATAAACCTTAGCTCCTGAGTCTAGCATATCTGAATTTGAATCCCAGTAATACCAATTACAGACTATGTAAACTTGGAAACATTTCTCAATCCCATCAGGTGTCAGTTTCTTTATCTTTGAAATCGGCATAAAACTGCATCAACAGGGACTGGCCCCGTGGCCGAGTGGTTAAGTTCATGTGCTCCACTGCAGGCGGCCCAGTGTTTCGTTGGTTCGAATCCTGGGCGCGGACATGGCACTGCTCATCAAACCATGCTGAGGCAGCGTCCCACATGCCACAACTAGAAGGACCCACAACAAAGAATATACAACTATGTACCGGGGGCTTTGGGGAGAAACAGGAAAAAGTAAAATCTTTAAAAAAAAATGCATCAACATAATAAGGCAATTGTAAATAATAAATTAAATAATGCATGGATAGTAGTCAGAATAATGGCCCTCCAAAGATGACCATGCCCTAATTCTCAAGACCTGTGAATATGTTACCTTACATTGTCAAAAAGGATTCTGCAGATGTGATTAATTTAAGAAATTTAAAATGAGATCCTCCTGGATTATCTGAGCGGGCCCAATGTAATCACCAGTGTTCTTATATAAGGAAGGCAAGAGAGTCAGAGGGTGAGGAGGTGAGGACAGAAGCAGACATGGAATGATGCTCTTTGAAGATGGAGGAAGGGCCATGAGCCAAGGAATGCAAGCAGCCTCTAGAAGCTGGAAAAGGCAAGGAAACAGATTCTCCATAGAGCCTGCGGAAGAAACACAGCCCTGTTGAAACCTTGATTTTAGGAATTCTGGCCTCCAGAACTATAAGAGAATAAATTTGTGTTGTTTTAAGCCACTAAATTTGTGGCAACTTGTTACAACAGCAATAGGAAACTAATACAGTGTGTAAGGTGCTTAGCACAGCACCCATTATATAGGATTCTAACGTGTTAGGTAAGGTCTCTCTGCCCCTTAAGATCTGGGTAAGAGGAGATTAAACCCACAATTTATTATTTGTGGGAATCCAAACTTTCTCCAGGACTGTGGAGGCTTCCTACAGGGCTTACGTGATTTGGCCATTGCTGACTTTGAAATTCTGAATTGGTTTCAGAATAAAGTTTTTGCTGAATTGGTTCAATTTATAGACTACCGCTCCATGAAGGTTGCCAAGATAGGGAATTCGGGCCCTTACAGGAATAAAAATAAAACATTTACACAAGTCTTTAGTGTGTGTGTGTGTGTGTGTGTGTGTGTGTGTGTGTATGTGTCTGTGTGGCTTGGTTTAGGTAAATAGAAAAAAATTTACTATCATGGTAATGCAAGAATCTTAAAATTGAATATTAAACATGACTGTTCTTAAAAATTTTTTGCTACTCCATCATTGTGCTTCCCCACACCTAAATCCCTCTTAACTCTCACACAGTCCTTTATCTCCCTTTGTTTTCTTATCATTTATGTCTCATGCCCTCGGGATTTCAGGTTCAAATCCCGAGGTATTTTCCCAAATGTAGTAGCATACCTAAAATAAAATTTGGTGCCAACTATGAAAATAATACATATTCTTTTCACCACTCAATAAGTGTTAGCCAAGAGAAAAAAAAAGATCTGTGTGTTTATTGGTCATGACTTAGGCTAACCATCCACCTTCTCTCATCAGTTTCTGTGGGTGGCATACCCAACTTAGATTAAGGGTGCAGCATAGAGGCTCAAGAAGCCATGGGCCATTCTTCAAACAAACTTCACTAAGAGATACTGATACCAATCTTATAACTGCTACTCACTGTCAATCTCACCTATCTTATGAGTATGATTAGAATTCAGCATATTCAAGCTTTTTTTCTTATTTCCTTTCTCATAGTCTTTTCATACAGATTCTATTAAGTTGTACAGCTATGTTCTACGTTGTTCAGGTTTAAAACTTGGGATCTCTTCTCTATAAAATTGAAAATTATAGGGACCGGCCCGGTGGCGGAGCGGTTACGTTTGCACCTTCCACTTCTCAGTGGCCCGGGGTCTGCCGGTTCAGATCCCACGTGCCGACATGGCACCGTTTGGCAAAAGCCATGCTGTGGTAGGCATCCCACATATAAAGTAGAGGAAGATGGGCACGGATGTTAGCTCAGGGCCAGGCTTCCTCAGCAAAAAGAGGTGGATTGGCAGTAGTTAGCTCAGGGTTAATCTTCCTCAAAAAAAAAATTGAAAATTATAGGAAAATCTCAACCATATGCAGGTAATTTGTTTATTTATTTAAGTTCACATTATTATTTACAAAAGTGCCCTCTCCATATGTATATGTGTGTACGTGTATATGTGTATGTGTGTGTGTGTAGCTACATTTTAAGCTACTGTGGGCCAAGACTTCCTGGATTGTGTTTTGTCAGCAATGAGAGAGTTGTGCTGCCCTTAGACATCAAAAATACATGATTTTTAATTACAGTGACTCTTAAGGTCAATGGCCATACAGCATCCACCTTAATAAATGAATACTACAGGAACATGATTTCCGTTCATTCCAAAGTATCATGGGGCCATAGTTTCTAACTAACAACCTATTATAGTGTTCTGACCTAACCTTCAAAATGTCAATAAATTGGATTATAATGTAAGCCATTCTAAATGTCTTTGGAAGAAGACAGATGAATGTTAGCTGTCATGAATCTGTACCTCTGGGAAGTCTGTGTTCAGAAAAAGTCAGTTAATGCTTTTGTCTTTAGCTGGCTCTATTCTACTGTATTTTAATTTGCTACCAGCCAATAATAATATTTTCACACACTCAGAAAGAATGACTTGAGTGTGAAAAGTTAAAAAGAAAATTCAAAAAACTCTTCAATCTTGAAGACCTCAACCCATTCAGTTTTGTGATCTTTGACACCTTTCATTCCATAGAAGACTGAGAATATGAGGCTGCTTCAGCCACGGTGTGAGTACATATCCATGTGGACGTGTTAATTAATTGTAGAGGTGCTGAACCACTGCTGAACAATTACGTTCAGCAAGGTGAACAAACGGAAAACACAGGGAGCAGTGCCTCTTAGAGATGATCATTGTTACTCCACACCCAGGAGACAGAAGGGCTAAACAGAGCTCTGCTCAGAGACGTTTCTCTTTTTGTTGATGATCCTGGGAATTCTTGCTAAGCTATTTTTTCTCACAAAGAGCTCAGGATGCTCAGCTCACTTAGACATAAGTATTACAAAATCTAGAAATTTCCAACCCTTAAATTAGCAGAGCCCGACACTCTATTGCATATATTTCTAAACACCACAAAATGAATTTATGAGTACCTGTTTGTAGAGAGGTCACTGTCTCAGTCTCAATGATCTCTTCCTTCTCAGATGAGAGACTATTGCGGATCCCTGGTGACCATATTTGATTGTGTAGGTTTCCTTCCCGTCCTTACTAAATAATTTTGGGAGAAGTGGCACCTAATCCAAGTTGAGCCAATAAAATCCTCTTGGGAATTTGAAACTTGGACCAGATAGATCCCAAGAAGGAAGTTATATCACTAATGTCAATGCTCTCCAAAGAAATCAGGCTCTTCTCAGAACTCATGTTCTTGGAGCTGCCTCGATTCCTTCCCTTTCTGAGTTGTAATTGCTCATCTCTTTTGATATCATAGCAGGATGTGGGGCAGGAGAAGGAAAATGGTCCAGGTGATCATAGTTGAAAAAACATCAGGTCGTACACAACCCTTTCGTGTGATGTATAGTTTCACAAGGTGATACCAATTACATTTCTTACATCTATTGATTTCAGAATGGATTGATCATAATGGATAGCAATAGTAAATTTAGGTATACATTCAAAAGTTGTTTGTTTTTTATCACTCACATCTGTAGAACCCATATGCATGAGATATTAGTTATTCACTTTACAGACAATGCTTTGTTGGCTTTCCAAATTGTGTTTTAAAACTCCAGAGCCTCACAATATGTGAATCATTTGTTTGGCATAAGATTTTGATGCTTGTCCTGATTTTGATATGATGTGGTTAACTAGCCAGATGACATGTGTCTGAAAATGAGGTCGTTAAGTCAGATACGCTGACCAATGGGGCTCAAATGATGTTCTCAAGTATCCTTAAAGCTCTTTAATAGTTCCAAAAATATTTGATTCTAATTGGACTTTGAAATATTATAATTATTTTGTACTATATTAAGAAACGTGTGCACTATAATGTGTCCTGTGCCACATTTTAATGCATTCAAGACCACTATGATATTAACATGTTATTCCAGGTTAACTTATGCAGAGCATGGAGCACCAAGTAAAGCTTTCCTTTAACCCATCACTAAGCATCTACTAGAGACCAACCACCTGTGAAAGTATCTGAACCATTTGCAAAGATGTCGCTGATTATAGAGGTGGTTTCCTGGCACAAAGGACCTCCCCCCCTGCTTCAAGGTAGCCAGTGGCCAGTCATGTATGATTTTAGAAGCAAATGTTTCATTATTTATTAGGATTTTCTCAATCCTATACAAATAAAATACAACGCAAAAATAATTCATGCTGAGGGCGATTTAAGACAATTATCATCATAATCCCTGCTTTCAAATTCACGGGTTCATTAAAATAGATGTTAACATTTGAACTTATTAGGTAATTTTATATTATCAAAATATGGCTTTCACTTACTTCATTTGTATTTGATATATTGAGATTCTGTGTAAGATTTCATTTTATTAAAGTTTTTCTCATAGGAAAAATATTTGAAAACCACCTTTGTAGCTGGGTTTTTCAACCTTGGTGTTATTGACATTTTGGAACAGAAAATTCTTTACTATTGCATGCTGTCCTGGTCATTGTAGGATGTTTAGCAGTATCCCTGAGCTCCACCCACTAGATGCCAGTATCAAAGCTCCACCCCCAGCCTGATGATCAAAACTGTCTCCAGATATTGTCAAATGTCCCTTGTGGGGAAACATTGTCCTGACTGAGACTCATTGGCTAAGTCACAGGACCATAAGGCTGGCCACACTTCAGTAATTTCTAGAGAATGTTCATTTATTCGTGATTTTTTAATTCATAAGCAGCTGTTTAAACAAGGAATATAGTAAAGTAGATAGATGATTTTTTAAAGCATTTTTTAATATTTATTGTATTGTCTTATTGAGGGTGTTTGAAACACTATGCAGGCCATAAAAATAATGTTGTGGAATTGTATTTTCAGGCAACAAAAGATATTTATGATATATTGTTAAGTGGAAAAATTAATCAATTCATGTGATCATGGGAGCAGGAAGCAAGAAGGAATCTAGTAAAATCCTTTTATGTGCTAAATTCTGGAATACAACTAGTCTTCAACTAGTCTTCAAATTCTTTGTAAAACACTTTGAGAAACATTTTTTTTAAATTGAACTTTAAAATTCCTTTTGGTCTTGCCTGATGCTCCAATAAATCTGATTAAACTGACCAAGATCTTGTCCAAGAAAGACTTCAAAGGGAATATCCAAATGTTCACCTGTGTGAACTTCCATCTTTCATGAGGAAAGCCAAAGAGAAATTGGGAAGGGCTAGAGCTTTTCCTAATAATATTTTTAAGAAGTGCCTGTTAAGTTAACACAAATGACCAAAACAATAACTCACTTTGACAGCCTCAAAAAACATCGGTATGAAAAGTCCTTTGTCAAATTTGTATACACTGTTGATGGGAGTGCAAATTGGCACAACCCCTGTGAAGGGCAAAATTTAAAATGCAAATACTTTTTTCTAACAATTCCGTGACAAATAGCCAACAGATGTAGTCAGACATAGTAGAGTGTACCAGTATATTAGAAGTATCTTCATTTGTAAAAATAAAAGAGAGAAGACAATGTATATGTCCACCAAAGGATGATTGGGAAAATAAATGATGGTATTTCCATACAACTAAACACATTGTAGTAAATCTTTCTAAAGACAGCTTATTATTTACTGATTTGGAACCAAATCCAAGATGTATTATTAACAAAAACAAGTAAGGTTCAGAACAGGGGGAGTGGTAGGCTGCTATCCAAGAAGTTTGCTCCTAAGAAGGCAAAACTGTACGGCACAGAGCATCTATGGCAATTTTCCAAAGTTGTAACTCCTGGGGATTAAGGTAGAAAGGAAATTTATTATTAAGCTTGAATCTTTTGAATTCTTTGAATTATGATTACACATTACTTCGTGGATGAGGAACGCGTAATTTTTTTTTTAAGAAAAGTACTTTGTCAATTTCAAAGTAATATAAAATGTTTCTAAGAGTGGATTAGCCATATGAATTTAAGTCACTCTCAAACTCCACAGTCCAGGAAACCAACACAGGCAAGAGAAAATGGAAGGATAGTGGTGAAACCCAGGTAGGATATCCAGAGTCAGAGTCCTGGGGTTTGCATAAACACGTACGCCCAACTGGAGCTGGTAAATATGGTGCAAACACCCATCCTACCACAGTGTTTCTTTACTGGTTATACACTACCTGCTAAGTATAGGTGGACCAGGGTCTCAAAATGTACTTGGCAAATCTCTTTAATAGTTGGTAATGAGAGGCACCAAAAGTCATGGGGGCAGGGTTGGGGGGAGGGGGAGAGGGTTGTTGTTGTTCTGTTATTAGGTTGTAGCAGGAGAGGAAAGTAGGCTTTGATGCATGGGATAGATATCCTCCCACTCATAAGGCCAGACTTGCTGCAGATATTGGCAGAGACATTCCTAGGATGCTAGTAAATATAGGAAGAGCTGTGGGATAATAGCAGCTACAATAATGACCAGCATTTGTAGAGTACTTACTAAGTACAGGGCACTGGGCTAAGAGTTTTGCACATATTGTTTCTTTTAATCCTCATGGCCATCTTATGCAGTAGGCGTTTTGATTGATAAGGGGCCTGAGGCTCACGGAGACAAATTAACCATCTTGAGTTCACACCGCTAGCGAGCAACAAAGAAAGACTCAAACTCAATCTGCCCACCTTCAAAATTTTTAATCACAAAATCTTGATGGCAACTGGTAAAGGTGATTCAGGGCTGGGAAGCCTGGAAATGAAAGTCATCATCCTTACAGTGCTGTCTTTTCTCTCTCTCATCCTGACAGGATAACAACCACAGCTGCATGTATGATGGATCTACGAAGATATCCTCTGGATGAACAAAACTGCACCCTGGAGATTGAAAGTTGTGAGTTACTTGGACAGGGAAATGGAAAGAGGGATGTTTGCTTGACCCAATTAAATTCAATCTTGTGCCGAGTAATTGGCACTAGGATATTTTTAGCTATACTACTCTGCCAGCTTTTCAAGGGGTTCACAGTCTAGTGACATTTTCCTTCACATTGGTGGCTCAATGCAGTTACTTTTTTGAACCATTAAGTTCACTTACTTTAGCTAAAAATTTATAAACATGCTTTCTCCTTCTCAGAATAGAGTTTCTCCCAAGGCCTTCCAATACTCAAGCTGCAATAATAAGAGAGAAAAAACATTTTAATATAAAAAGATTTCATGAGATTGTTTTGGGTTCTATAGTCTGTCCACCTGAAGGGTTCTAAATTGTTATCTTTTAAAAAACATTATGGTAGAGTCTTATGTGCATTTGTCTTTCTTCATGGGAAGAACAAGATGATAAAAGGTATTCATGAGGCTTATGCTTTGGACCCAAGACTTGATGTTTTTTAGATCTAGTGACTGATTTTGGTTTGCCTTCTTGGGCTGTTTTTCACTGATTGCTTTCTTAACAATTAGAATACTTCAGTCACTTAGATTTAATCTAACTATCTTTGTTTCATTGTTTCTCAGTCATCCACGTGTAGGTATTTGAGGCCATTTATTGTGAATAACAGGCATAGACCATTTCCTGGTTTTCAGGGGCACAAAAAGGAGCAATATCTAATTCAATGTATTATAATACCACTTAATGTAATGTGAAAATAGGCAAATATTTATTTAGTTCATTTAAAATGCTTTCCAGATCTAAACATCAGAATGGTAAAGGAAAATGGGGGAAGTCCAAGTGACTCTATAGCATTAGTGAAGAATAAAAGTATTCCCCAGTGTCTAATTATTAAGTAATTACATCAGTTTTCTAGTTTTACTGAATACAGTCATAGAAATACATAAAGATGCTTATGTAGATATAGATTCAGACATAGACACTGATCTACTACTGCTTGAACCTGGAATGGACAAAAAAATTCAGAAACTATTCTTTAAATAATATTCTAATTTCAAAATGCATTATATAAACAAGTTGGTTGAAAGGTGTTAATATATGAAAGTAGAGATGATGACTTTTGGTTTGGATGCCAATGACGAATTCAAACCATAGGAATAAAATATGAACCCAGTTATTTATCAATGGCTAATAATGTTTTATAAATAAGGCAGAACTTTAGCTAAGCAAGTAAACTGTTAGCTTTTGGAACTGACATGGAAAGAGAAGGATAACTCATGGATTGTTGATTTATATGGGTTGCCTTTTACCCTTCACCTCTCTTCCATTGATTTGACTTTTTACCTTTGCTTCTGTTGGACAGCCTTAGGATATGACAGCCTGTCGAAATTCTAAGATCTTACGGATTACATCATTCACTTAAAGAAGCAACGAATTTTGACAAGTATTTAAATTGATTCTGTGTTGTAAATTGCAAGTGCTAAAATTATCAGCATTTTCTCCCCAGATGCAGGTTTTATTTTATAATGCATATCAAGTTTTTCTGTTATTATAGGTTTATACTTTTCTTTAAGCAAGCAATTTTTTAATTCATATTTAGAAAATACATGATTTTAGTTCCATTTATCATATCATATAATGACCAAACTAAAATGATAAATGAGGCAGAAATTAAACATAACCTTTTTAGGGCAGCGATGGGGGAAGCTCAAACAGCCAGATAGACCAAAGTAATCATAAAATATGGCGTCAGGCAATAAGAAGTCGCCCAAGCATATGATAGTCATTGAGGCAATTCAGTAGTTTGTCCAGTTGTCTGGACAAACGGATGAAGCATAGTAACTGGGACCCTAAAACCAGCGAATAGATAGGAATGCAGGCAGACAGTGACCATCATCAAAGTGATCCAACAAGAGATCACAGAACTCTAGTCTCTAAAGACATTTACCTAAATCAAAGTAGAAACTGAGGCCCATAAGAATCTGTGTAGAGGGGTTTATGAAGGCAGGAACTTGGGAGAAAGGGAAAAAACATGGAACTGCCTTCTACTTGCCAGATCAAAGCTAGGCTTTAAGAAAATACCTCTGTAACATAAGTACTTGTAACAACACTTGAGAGATGATGTACTTCAGGCTCAGAAACGTAAAACTTCCCAAAGGCCACAGGGCAAGGATAGGCATGATGTGGTGATTCAAACCCAGGTAATCTACTCACCATCATAAAATCGTACAATCAGCAGACGAACAAGGGAGCAGAACATCAATGATTAGAAGTATAGCACCAATTGGAACAACTCTCGGCCAAGCTGAGGATGCTGAATCAATCAAAGACTGGTCTGTATTTCCCAAAATTATCCCTGATAAAGGTTAGAACAGATCCCAGAGGCTGAAGCAGAACTTAGCTTTTAGGTCAAGGGTCAGATTACAACCATGGAGAGAGGGTGATCTGTGGGTGCAGAAACAAGTAGCCCTTGGTTCCATTGATGTTACCCTAAAAATTTTTAAAGCTTCAAAGGACCACGTTGTTAGTTTTAATATTTTACTTAAAATGTACCCCTTCTTAACAATAGATAAACCAATGTAAAGAGGACTCAAGAAGGGGCCGGCCTGGTGGCCCAGCGATTAAGTTCACACGCTCCACTTCAGCGGCCGGGGGTTCACCGGTTGGATCCCGGGTGCAGACATGGCACTGCTTGGCAAGCCATGCTGTGGCAGGCGTCCCACATATAAAGTAGAGGAAGATGGGCGCAGATGTTAGCTCAGGGTTGATCTTCCTCAAAAAAAAACAAAAAGAGATCTTAAGAGCAATAACTTCAAGCAATGAAGTAACATATGGCAATAATGTGGAGTTCGAATGAGCTTTCTTGGTTCCTGCCTAAGTACGGAATCAATATGTGCTAAGTATTAATAAATACTGAATCCGTTATTCATCTATTTTTAACCCTTCATGAAGAAACACGTTGCATTATTTGCTGAAACAGCTCTCCCTGAGCTGACAGTTTATGAAGACTGTAACTGAGCTTTAAAGTGATTACAAATGAGAGGCTCCAGTATCGGTGGGGAAATAGGAATGATAAAGTAGACTTTCCACTGATGTAAGATTGAACCAATTACACTTTTGTGATCAACAGAGTAGAAACTTTACCTACCTTACTAAATTTACTAGTTTGTATTCTCTTCCATCACAATCCCAAGGATGGGGAAAGGTTTAACTCGGTTAGGTCCTTTGAGACAAATTAAAGATGTTTTGCTTTTCTTTAATGTCATCTAATTAACTAAAATTGGAAAGACCATAAAGCCTTGTTAAATTGAAAATTTACTTGAACTTGGAGCAGATTAATAGCTTCGTAGCCCTGGGGTGCTATAAAATGAGTTAATGGCACGGAGAAAAATCAATCAAGGAATTTAGTATTAAGAGGATTTGGAATTTGAAATCAATAAAGCTATCATGTGAAGGTTTGATAGCCACAAGCTTCATGGAGATATAGAAAGGCCTTGAGATAACAGTCATGGAGGAGTCAGGTGCCTTTCCCCATTCTATGCAGCAACAGTTGGGGAAAATCTCGATCCCAATCTCGCCCACTCACTATCAGCAGATTGTATCAGCTCTCACTACACCCAAATAGTAGAAGCCATTTCAAGCCTGAAATCTCTCAATGGTCTCACCCATCTTCTTCGGAACTTCCCTATGTTTTCATCATTCTGAATCAACCCCGTGAATTTTGGAGGAAGAGGTGCTCCTACACCTTTTATAGGCTGACTCTGGTCCCTGTGTTCAGGATGCCATCTCTTTCTTCCTCCTCTGGGAATTGATCTTCAAGAGTTCACACACACTTCTACCCCGATCTCTTAGCTCCTCAAGCTCATCCTCTCTGCTACCTCTCTTTTCACAGTCCCAAAGCAAGCTGAAAACTATTCTCATCAGAAAACACCTCTACTCTACCTCTATGTCTCCCCTTAAGCTTTTCCTAATCTCTCTACTTTCCTTTTCCCCAAATTACTTGAAAGAATGGTCTATGTCTGTTGTCTATTGCCTCAACTTCCTCTCAACCCACTGTAATCTGGAACCTGCCTACCCATCTCCTACCTCCACTGATACTGTTCTCAGAAAGGTCACAAAGGACCTCTCTTTACATACCATCTTTATTCCAATGACACCCACATCTATATCCAACTCAGAGCTCTTCTAAGCCTTTGATTAATGTACACAGCACTCTTCTTAGCATATCTATTTTGATGTTTCAAAGGCATCTTAAACTTAATTTACTCAAAACTTAACTATTAGTTTTTCCCTCCCAAATGAGTTTTCTTTCCAGTCTCCTTAATCTCACTATCCAACCAGAATCCTAGGATTAATTGTTGATATCTCCCTCTCCCTCACACTCCTCCCATCCTTTTGTGAGGTATGATCCATTCTACCTGCAAGATATTTATCAAACCCTTCTGCTTCTGTTCCACCCTGCTGCCAGCAGTCTTGTCCAAACCACCATTCCTTCTTACCTGAATCTTTGTAGCAGTCTTTTCATTGGTCTTTGTGCTTTCACTCTTGACTCCCTCCAACCCATTCTCTGCCCAGCAGCCAGAGTGATCTTTGCATGATGTAAATTGTATCATATTACTTCTACATTTAGAAATATTCAAAGACTTCCCATTGCACCAAGAAAACTCTCCACACTTCTTAATTTGACCTTCAAGCTCCTGTGTGACCCAGCCTTCCTTTCTGTCTCCATTCTTATCTGTAGCCATCTTTCCTTTGTTTATTACACTGAACTCCAACACCAAGAATCTTTGTTTTCTGCAGATCAATCTTTCTTCTATGTCATTGTCTTCACCATCTTGTTCATTCTGGCTGTTCCATTTCCCCATCTTGATTCTTTTGGCTTTTCTCTTCTTTTCTTGGCTATCCTTCAGTTCTCATTGAAGATGCCACTTCCAATAAGAGGTTTTCCAGAGAATCCAATCTAAATTAAGAATCCCTAGTTATTCTTCTTCAAAATTTTGTTAGTTTCCCATATAGCACTTATAGTAGTTGTTTGCTTCTGTGTTTATTATTTCTTCCCTCTGTGGATTATAAACTCCATGAAGGAAAGGATCGTTGTTTTATTCACAACCCAATAACTAAAATGTAGCCTAGTACCTAACAATAAATATTTATGGAGTGAATGTATGCTCAATTTCTTAGCTCTAAACTTTTCAAGTCTTCTGAATTTTGAAAGATAAATCTAGTTTTAATTTTTTCAGATAAGATTTAAGGCAGGGATTTTTTTACTTGCAATAAAATATTCTTTTGTTTGTATAATTTTATATTCATGCTTTAAGACTATTGCAGACATTTAAGATTGTAAAAATGTCAACCAAGAGGCAGATTGGAGAAAATCTAACATTTTAATTACTTTAGGAATTTCAATAGGCTGGTAAACATGATGAATCACTATGAATGATTTTTGTTTCACTTGAGTCTTCAACTGTCTATGTCCCTCCTATCTGAACCACAAACAATTTATCAAACAAAAGTAACATTTAGTGATACATGATTATTTTTATGTTTGCTTCTTGTTTTAAAAAATGGTTTGGAGGGGCCAGCTTGGTGGCGAAGCAGTTAAGTTCACACATTCCACTTCAGATCCCTAGGGTTCTCTGGTTCAGATCCCGGGTCCAGACCTACGCACCGCTTGTCAAGTCATACTGTGGCAGGCATCCCATATATAAAGTAGAGGAAGATGGGCGCAGAAGTTAGCTCAGGGCCAGTCTTCCTCGGCAAAAAGAGGAGGATTGGCAGTGGATGTTAGCTCAGGGCTAATCTTCCTCAAAAAGAAAATGATTTGGAAACTTTTAGGCATTGTCTTAATGTATTCAATTTAATGAGCCATCCACTCTATCTATCTCTTAGTCTCACAACACTGTGTTAATGTAAATGTCTTGATAGTAACAACATGTACACAGAATGTCAAACCATAATCATATTTGATTATTTACAACATAAAATTGTTTCCTTGTCCACAAAAATAGCAAGTGATGAGAAAAATGCGATTACCTACATAAAATGGCCTAATTAATTATGGGAACTTCTCTGAGAAAGTGTGAGGTTTGCAGATTTGAAATGCTAAGTTTTATTTATATAATGTGTTACAGTAACACTTGGAAATAAAAATCAAAATAAGTGTAGTGTCCAGACATGAGACAGAAGCAGTTTTATAAAAGTCTGCCCTTGTAAAGGCACATGTGGAGAGCTGCGTCTAGTTCTTAATGCCATATTAAGATAACTTCCTTCAGAGGATCCCAAGATGTCTGGGAAGAAAATGTTAGGGAGGCATAACAGCCATTGCTGAATGTTTTAAATGCTATCATAGAAGAGAAATCTTATGTTTGGTGTTGCACAATGTATTAGTCAGAATTTACAGAGAAACAGAACGAGTAGGACATGTAGAGAGAGAAAGAGATTTATTATAAGGAACTGGCTCACACAATTATGGAGGCTCATAAGTCCTAAGATCTGCAGACTGAGCTGGCAAACTGGAGAGCTGATGGTGTAGTTCCAAATTGAAGGCCAGCAGGCTTGAGACCCAGGAAGAGTCAATGTTTCAATTTAAGTCCGAAAACAGGGAAAAGCTGATTGTGCCAGTTCAAAGATAGTCAGGCAGGAGAAATTCTCTGTTACTCTGGATAGGTTCAGTCTTTTGTTTTATTCAGACCTTCAACTGATTGAATGAGGCTCCCCTACATCAGGGAGAGCAATCTACTTTACTCAGTCTACCAATTTAAATGCTAATTTCATCCAAAAACACCTCACAGGAGCACAGAAGAAGAATGTTTGACCAAATGTCTGGGCACCCTGTGGCCGTCAAGATGACACAAGAAATTAACTATCACACCCAGAGTGCTAGATTTGAACCCATTCAACTCAATTCAATTCAACTAGCATTTCTTAAGTGGTGACCACATGTGGCTCTGTATGCTAAGTGAGTGTTGGAGATACAACAGCAACTGAGCAGACAGGTGGGCAGAAGTTGCAGGAAGCTGGATGTAAAATTTAAGAAAAATATTTTGCAATGAGCCAAGTCCCATTCATGAAATAAGTCCCTGCTTGAGAAAGACTTTCCCTCCCAGGGAGATACTTCAATTAATTGGGAATGGCCACCCACCAGTACTAACGTAGAAGACATTTCTCATTGAGAGGCCAGTTAGTTATATAACCTTAAAGGTCTCTTTCAGTCCTAAAATTTAGAACTCTGGGTGCTTATTCAATGTAGTTACATCGCCAGTAAATTATTTTATGGACTTTCCTAAAATATTGGTTCTAAAGTGATTTTGATTTATAAAGGATATTAGAATATAAAAAAAACTTTGAATACTTGAACATATAAATACTCACAAGAAAAATATGAAATATAGGACAATTACAAGCAAAGCCTTTGAACAAGTCTTACTTTATTGCTGCCTGCCAAGTCATTAATTCTGATGTGAAGTAATTTAAAAATAGCATCTACAACATGCTGCACACTTTCTATTCACGGCTGCTAAACACCAAAAATAACAGAAGTAAATTGAACTTCATGAATGATTCATGGCTTCCCTTGCTTTATGTCCCCATTGTCAAGGAAATTAGCAGCATTGGATATCTCCTTAGATAAATTTGATTTTGCCTTATTCAGTAGACTACTTAATGAAAATGAATATTTCACATTTATGTTCACAGAAATGTTAATGAATTTTAGTGCCTGTAGCTTTTTTGATGAGCAGAGGGGTGGGTGTAGGGAAGAAGGGAATATTTTCTGAATTAATTTATTCCTTTTTCCAGCCTGCTTCTTTGAAACTGTGAAAAAGCACTCTCTCTGAAAATTCTCTGATCCTTTAAAGTTATAAAATAGAAGCCAATAGGGGAATGGAGTTCCTTTTACGAAAATTAGTTTTGCAATCAGCTTGACTATAAAGTTAGCCTCATAGCTGTTCATTTCAACTCTACAGACAGTTTATTTTCCATGCATGGATAAGTGGCTGTGTAGATTGATGAGAATCTCTGATTTACAGATTTAGATTCCTGGAAGTTTCTTTTCTCCTTGCTGCTCTGATGGATGACCATTTTGCTGCTAGCTTCCTAAAAGAAAGTTGAAGTAAAGCTTATTGTTTTTTCTAAAGATTTTATGTGTTAACCAAAAGTTTAAAGATATATTTTGTGTGTGTGGGAGGAAGATCCACCCTGAGCTAACATCCATTGCCAATCCTCCTCTTTTTTTGCTTGAGGAAGATTAGCCCTGAGCTAACATCTGTGCCAATCTTCCTCTACTTTGTATGTGGGATGCCTCCACAGCATGGCTGATGAGTGGAATAGGTCCACACCCAGGATTTGAACTCATGAACCCCCGGCCACAGAAGCCAAGCAAGGAACTTTAACTACTTGGCCGTGGGGCCATCCCCCTAAAGAAATATTTACAATGGAATTTTGATCTTCTAGAACTGGACACCCTGGCTAAACTGAGGGCTTTGGTTCACTTGGGATCCAAATGATAATAATGATAGCTAATATTTATTGATTACACATTATGGACCAGGCACTTATCAAAGATATTCCATTGAATCTTTAGCAAAACCCTATTCTTCTACTCCATTTTACAGAGTAGGAAATCAAAGCACCGAGGTAGTAACTTGCCTCAAGTCACAAAACCATAGTGGTGTGAATGGGATTTGAACTCATGTAATCTGACTCAAAAGTCTAAGATTTACTCCTTCTCCACACTGTCCCCATAAAACTCCTCTTTAACTTCTCCACTGTGTGTAAGTTGGGTGGTTTTTAGGTCTACTCTATCTGGACATGAAGGAGACACCTGAGAACAAAGAAGGTTTTAATTTGTCCTTCTCTTCTCCTGAATCTATCTCAATCCAGTTCCTAAGTAGGCATTTATTTTCTGACATTCTTGATATAATTTAAGAAGAATCATTATTTTACCACATCACTTCTGTAGTTGCAACGGATCACACATTGGTCAGAAATCCTTTCTCTTCTAAATAGCTGTGGATATGGCTATGGATACTATTGCCCAAATTGTTTTAGGACAGTGTTAGGCCAGACTAACTGCGATGGTGCTATAGCTTGACAGTTCATTCATTACTCATAATTGTTATGCTCAAACATCTATAACCTTGGAAATGGACATATTCTCTGAGAGGTCTTGACTTGGATCATTTCTGTGAACCACATCCGTACAGGAACCATGTGACAATGTACGTATTATACAGTTTTCATTTAGGTGTAAATTTCCGTATTTAATTTGTTTTATTCTTATCTTTAAGCTCAAAAATTTTAAAAGGGCGTTTTTAAGAAATATTGACACAAGGACCCCACCCAGACCAATAACATCAGAATTCGTGGAAGGTGGGTCCTTGCACAAGCATTTTTTAAGTTCCCCAGGCGATTTCAATATGCAACTAAGTTTGACAGCCACTGCTTTCAGCCTGTCATGCTTTGAATTTCTGCTCCTCTTTTTTTCTTTCTTTCACCGCCTCTTCTAATATACCCAGCTTTCTAAACGTGAAGCAGAACGGAAACATAGAAATGCGAGAAGAAAGTACAGCAAAGGATAGAAAACAGCATGATTTCTTTCTCTGAAATGATCAAAGGAAAATTTTTGAACTATTCTTTCCTTTATCCCCTCTGGCAGCAGTCTCCATTTTTTCGCTTTAAAAGTGCATGCGTTGAAATAAATAGGTAGACCAATGGACCCAGCCTTTCATTGCAATTAAGTGTTTCAATCAGATATTTAAGTCCGTGTAATAATAAAGTCGAGTTGTTATAAGATGCTACTCTATTTTAAAAGCCCCAATATATATACCACATATTAATACAAATGCTAGCAATGACACATTAATTCGTATGGTGACACCGTAGTAAATGGAATTATCTACATGGAAGAGAGAGGCATGGGCATTAGCTGCTTTAGTAACATTCTCTATCATGTTAAAGAAGAAAGCTAGTTAAAATTTACACTTGAACAAATGCAGTGCAACAGGCTTTAAGGAATGGTTTGCCAAACCAAATCAAGCACAGTCTATTTCAACCATAAAAAAATAATATAATAATAATTTCTATATTCGTCTTCATCTCCCCACACCCTGTCCCTTAGGCACTGACTGTACTCATTTCATTATGTAAAAGGGCCAATTTGTCACAGAGCTCCCAACACATGTCTGCATTGATTGCAAATAGATTATATTCTCAGTAGTTAGATTATGTAGATCTAAAATTCAAACAAAAAATTTCACTGACTAGAGCAGAAGGGTTGCCTGCTCTTACCTTAGAAACTCTTGGAGTGGAAACCCATCATTTGTCTGATGTGCTCCCTGTAGCATTTGTCAAATGTTCATGTGCTTATGGGGATCTTGTTAAAATGCATTCTGGTTTAATAAGCTTGGCCTGGGGCCAGAGAGTCTGCATTTCTAACATGTTACCAGGTGATGCCAATGCTATTGATCCATGGACCACACTTCGGGTAGTAAGAATCCAGAGTAAGTAAAAAAAAAAAAACCGAAACCCATCTCACCTTGTGCTCCTCAACCTACTTTCCCAGTCTTTGTGCTTCCTACCAAGATTTAAATAATTTGCTAAATGCCTTTGTCACACTGGTTACTCAGCGCTAGATTCAAGAGAGTTTTGATTTTTAAATTAACTGTGGCAGAAAATTCACATTCAGGTGACCTGAATAATTTCCAAATACTAAAATCTGAACAGCTCAGAGTTCGTTAAGTATCCCAGGTGTGTAACATTCGTGGCTAACTAATTTATATGGGGAAGATTCCCAGATGCAGTGTATCATTGGCACTCTTAAGCCTACATTAAAAAGAACATTGGAGTGAATAGTTTATATTTAGAAAAGATTCAATTTTAATAAAGAAAACATAATGAAAAGTATTCGATTTGACGTTACTTGACTCTAGAGGTTTTTAGTGGCGGGAACACATAGTTACATCTCAGCTCTAGAGACCTGGGATTTAATGAGTCCTTCTGAAGAAAACAGGTTTGCCAGACTTTGGTTATTTTGATGTGAATCTGTCTCAATAGTGGAGTCTAAAAATAATTTATTCTTTTTTGATGATTCAGGGTCATAACTGTGAACATTTCTCATCATGTGCTGAAACTCTAGCTTCATCTGAAGCAAAGATAAACGTAAGGGATTTGCACTCTGATCCTTATGTGACCTTCAGACCCACTTTTTTGTGACCATCTTCCTTGGATGAGTGATGAAGGCCTTTTCCTATATAATAAATGTGTCAGCAAAAGAAATGTCCATCTCTAGTCAATTAGGCATATTTTACAACTCAAGACAAAGGTGTTTTCCTGGCGTAGTTCTCATCTTAAATAACCTAGTCTCTTCACTGGGGACCAGTAATAGCTATGTCATGAATTGTTGGCTTCAAGGTCTCAGCCATTGTCCAGATGCTCAGTGTCCACCTCCTCATCACCTTGCTCCGTCCTGACTGCCATGGTGATGGGTTCTCAAGTCACTTGCATTCACTCAGTATCCAGTTACTGAGTTATAAGGAGTTTCTACATTAATATTCTCACTGTTGCTGCCATTATTTTATCTCTTCCTCTTTGAATTTGCACATGCTATATATTCCAAAGCAGTACCTTATTCTTTTGGAGAGAAGATATTTTATGTAATTGTCGTATGATTTTAGATTGGAAGTATTAGAAAGTATCTCCCCCCAAAAATGCAAAATGATACTCTCCCTATTGTCCTCCTGATTATTTACTTCAAACCTTTAATCTAGTAGCATAATCAAAGGGTCAAGCCTAACTTTGCTAAATTTTCAGTTTCCTGACCGGTATGTGCAGTTATAATAAAACTAGATTTTCTTCTTAGGTTGCATGAAGTTTAAGGAGAAATATCCTTCTGCTATTGTGATACCAGGGCATAGCTACTCTTCTTAAAGTTTTACTTTCAGGAGAATTTTCATGCATAAGCAATATTAAAAATTCTATCTTTTGTTCCATGTGGGGCTGAATAATAATAATAACAATAATTAGGGGCTGGCCCCGTGACCGAGTGGTTAAGTTCGCGCGCTCCGCTGCAGGCGGCCCAGTGTTTCGTTGGTTCGAATCCTGGGCGCGGACATGGCACTGCTCATCAGACCACGCTGAGGCAGCGTCCCACATGCCACAACTAGAAGGACCCACAACGAAATATACAACTATGTACTGGGGGGCTTTGGGGAGAAAAAGGAGAGAAATAAAATCTTTAAAAAATAATAATAATAATAATAATAACAATAATTATATTATGACTAGAAGTTCTGGGATATAAGTAGCAGAGGATAAAGTCAAAGCATGCTGAGACAGGATGTCTCGGATACTATGTTCCTTTGCCAAAATTTAGACCATGAAAAGGCAACCCACATGGGTCAAGGCAAGCTCACCTAGGTCAAAGTGAGTTAGATGTTGAATATATTTGGAGGCATGAGTGCATACAGAAGGCTATACATGACAAAGATGATACAGGACATCAGCTTGGAGACTTATACATCAGTCCAACAGAACTCACATGAGGAGCATCTTTTTGTGGTAAGTTCTTGCCTAGACAGTCAAGATCTACCCTTGTAAGTAAACAGGTCTTCTCTGCATCAAATCTCTGAGAAAATGGGAGAATGGACTTGCCATCAACTGAGTTGAGGAAAGCTGCAGGTGGTACCCAATTAAGTTTTTATACATTTTGAATTTGTATTGTCTATTACACATCTGAGTGGAGATATCAAGTTTACAGTTGAAAGTCTAAGTCTAGAGTTCAGGGTAGAGGTCCTGTCTGGAAATGTAAATTTATAATTCTTGAGCTTCTAGATGTATTTAAATCCATGCATCTGGGTGACATCCCCAAGGTAATTAGTGTAGCTGGAGAAGAGCTCCAAGTGCTAAGTCTTAGTCAAACCACTACTTAGAGGTTGGAAAGATGATAGAAAATACAGGTATGTGCAAGTGTATTACATATAATACTTCATTTACTCTCAACAATGACTCTATCAGTAGGTTCCATTATTGTTCCCAGTTACCAATGAGGAAACTGAGGCACAGTGGCATTACTTAATTTGTCCATGTACATATTTGGTAAGTGGCAGAGCCAAATCAGCAACAGAGACTGAGAGAGGTGACCAGTGAGGTAGGAGGAAACCTAAGAGAGAAGAGTATGCTCGAAGCTAAGGTAAAGAGGGTTCTAGAAAAAGAGGTGATCACCTTGGGCAAGTACATCTGATAGAGCAAGTTAGCTAAGAACTGAGACTGACTATTGGGTTTGGCAACACGGAGTGCTGGGAGTGAAAATCTAAATGGTGTAGATGTAAAAGAGGATAGGAGAAGAGAAAGTGGATGAGTATAGTATAATAAACTCTTTTGAATTTTGAATTCTTGAATGAATTTTGCTGTTCAGGAGAAAAGAAAACTTGAGTGATAGGCAGAAGAGAAGGTATAATCTAGAGAAATCTTTTGTTTGTACCTTTGTTTTAAGATGGAGGCAGTAACAGCATGTTTGTACACTGATGGGAATAATCCGGTGGAGAGGAGGAAATTGTTGGTGTAAGAGAGGAAAAGATGGTGTGAGAGAGATGTCATTGAATGGGCCGGAGGAGATGAGGTCTGGCACAACATAGAAGGGACTGTTATGAGAAAAGGGCTCAAACAGTTCATCTATATAAGAAGAAAAGGCACTCATGTTGGTAAATGAGTAGATATGATGGTGAGATCTTGTGGAAATTTTCCTCTAATTGGTTCTATGTTCTTAATGAAGCAGGAATCAAGTTAATCCACTGGGAGTGAGGATGAAAGAGGAAATATAGGGGGCTTGAGGGAAGAAGAGAAGATGTGATACAGTCATCTACCAGAACAGGAGAGGGAATGAGCGGAGAATTTGATGTGCATGTGGGCAGCATTGAGGACATTAATTGTGACCACTTAGCATGTTTCTATTTTCCTTTGGCTGTGTTTAGCAGGATGGCTTAAGGCTTGAAGAAAGTAGAACAGTGGATTTATCCAAGGTTGGCATTTTTCCATGCAAGTGCTAGAAAGGGGGATAGGGAAGAAGGAGATAAGGGTGTATAAAAGAGAGTGATTATGATGCATATCCATGAAATTTACGCTAAGCCAAGAAACAATTACAGTTATGAGGGACAGTTAAAAGTAGTTAAATTAGTGAGCCATAGGGTCTGATGGGGTAAAAGACTTTTGGGTCAGGATATTAGAGAATTAGATGGAAAGATAGGAGGTGGTGGTCAGAGAATAAGGTGTAGGAAACTGATTTTATGGAGGTGATGTAGCTATTGATTATAACAAGGTCTAGGGATGGGAGTGAGTGGGAAGATAAAATGGAGGAAATGATCATTGCAGTAAAAGAGATCAAAGAATTTAAAGTCCAATGTATAGAAAAATAATCTATGTTTATTGGAATCACAAAGAATTAAGACAGGAGTGTGAAGGTGAAAAGAAGCTAAACATATAGAGAAAGGATAATTAACTTTGGATTGGCAGACAACTAGAATAAGATGACATGAGATTCAAAGTTAGTTTTTAGAAAGGAGGGAGGAAGAATAGTCTAGAAGGGATAATGAGGAACAAAGAATCACTTAATGCAACTCCCATGCCTAATACCAGAGGTGTAGGAGGAAAAGCAGCGAGTACTTTGAGAGAGCTATTGGGTAAGCTGTGTTTGTAACAGAGAGCAAGGTTTTGGTGAGAGCAAGTGGTGGGAATCAGGATGTTGAGGATAGAGGAGATTTTGCTTATGCTGGACTGTGTGTTCCACTGGCACAGGGGAGAGTTTTGGGAATCATGGCAGGCTGGGAGATGGAGACAGAACAGAAGATATATACATTCTTATGGGATCTTGCTAAGACAACAAATAAAGTGCCTGGTACAGTGCTTAGCACATTTTAGCTGCTCAAAAAATGGTCGTCACAACTATCATCAAAGTACAGCACAATCAGATGTTTGCCCCCTCGGAATCCGCAACTGCTCCAACTTTTCTATCAGTTCTAAGTGCTCCTTTTCTTTGGTTTTGTCACACTTGTCATCACTCTGATTGTTGCCACTATTGCTGTCAATGTCGTCATCACTCTCCTCTGTTCATTTCTAACCATTTTCTCCCATCTCTCTTGGCTTTCACCTAAAAAGCTGATCTTTCTGTACATCACCAACCAATCAAAGCCCTCTTCTCCTCTGCTCTTGAGCTGACTGATGACAGAGTGCCAGGAGCAGCTACTTGTCTCGCTCTTCTTGGCTCTGTTTGTCTATCTCTAGGTTCCCAGAGGTCTCTGATTCCTTCATCCTACAAGTGTTTATTGAGAGCATACCATTCCCAACGCTGTCAGTACCTCTAAGATGACAAGATGGCTATATCATAGTCCCCCAAAGGCTACCTCTCTAAAGCAGCATTTGTACAGAATGCCATTCTCAAGAGTTTTAGATTATTAGAAACCAAATCATTGACCAGCAACTAGAAAAACATTCTGCTGATATTTTAACTTAACGTTAAAATCCAATGAACTTTTTTATCATGTTCACAGGCCAGTGACTCAATTCCTTTTAGGTTAACTTGAGATCACTCAAAAAAACCCTGTGGATGCATCTTTCTCCCTATCATTGGCAGCTTAAGTACAGTTATTGCTTTCAGCATATTTCTGTGCATTTCACTGCTAAGCAGACTACTTTTCAACATTCCTTTGTGTGTTCTATGTAGCACCACACAGATGATTGCTCAGCCTGCTTTATACAGAGGAAGTGATGTGACAAAGAATTTGGCCCACCATTCCTCTCTCTAATTCTCAGGAAGGAATTATTTGTTGCATTTGAACAACTGTGGCCCCTACACAACTATAGATAAAGCCTCCATTTCCTTAAGAGGGGGGGAGTGGAGGGGCCCATCTTTGGTACATTTTTGAAAAATATCCTTTTGTGGATTTAATCTCCTTTCTCTACCTAAGAGTTTGGGTATTCAAGTAGAATGTCAAAAAAAAACTTGCTTAATAACTCAGACACTCATAACTTTTCATTCATCTACATACTTTCTATGGTCCTTACCACACATCATGAATTATTCTAGACAAAACAAAGCCCCTGCCCCCAGATGTACCTTACAATCTATTATAGGGGGATAGAAAATCATCAAACAAAGTCACTGATATAAAATACAGTGCAGGAGTATGATATGCTGTGACAGATGTGTTGAAGAAAAGAAAAACTGGGTAGAGGGATGGCGAGGTGTGTGTGGTGTGTGAATCAATACAGACATATATCAGCACTGTTTTGGATCAGGAAGTTTATGAAAAGCCAATAATTTTAACACTTCTCCAGGAAAGATAAGCCAGAGTGTGTCTACATTTCATCGGCATGATAACTGGGCACTGAGGTGTTGAAAGATCTGTTCCATGCCACCAAGACACTCAGTAATTCTGGATTGCTGGCTCCCATCTTCTTCCCTTGCTCTAGTCCATTGCCCTGTCTTGCCTCAGTGCAATTAATAAAAAGGATCTGCTTTAAATAAGTCACATGTGTGAAATCCTAACTGTGTTTATTCAATTACTTCAGGATAGCATAACTGCCAGTGAGTATATAGAATTAGAAATTACCTCAGTGGCTTTGAGAAGCTTATTGGATTTGTCCTGCCCAATTACCTCAAGATAAAATGTGACTACAACAGTGACCACCTGAATGGAGAGCAGTTTACACCTCTAACCTGTGTGGTCTGAGTTATGGCTCAAGCAGTTGGCAAAGTGTCCTATACTGGAGCAACGAAAGTTCCCACTGTTGGGGCCAGCCCCGTGGCCGAGTGGTTAAGTTCACGCCCTCCACTTTGACAGCCCAGGGTTTCAACGGTTTGGATCCTGGGCGTGGACACGGCACCGCTCATCAAACCATGCTGAGGCGGCATCCCACATAGCACAACCAGAAGGACCCACAACTAGAATATACAACTATGTACTGGGGGAGCTTTGAAGAGAAGAAGGAAAAAAGAGATTGGCAGCAGATGTTAGCTCAGGTACCAATCTGTTAAAAAAAAAAAAAGGTCTCACTGTTCTTCCACGGAGTCTCAGCCCTGCAGTATGATGACCTCTCTCAGCCACTGCCCTCTATATCAACAGGCCACACTGGGCTGGGTCTCATCAAGGTAGTGGATCATCACACTTACCCTCAGAGGTAGTAGAACTGCTTTGGTGCTCTGGAAGTTACTTTGCTTGAATCTTTATCAATCTCCATTATTATTTGCATTTGACTAATTGTGAACATGAGCTTAGAGAATAATAACATATACAAATGTATATACTATATATATGAAATTCTTTCATACATTTTCATTGTTGAGTCCCACAACAACCTACACGAAAAATAAGATAGTTGTCCTTACTCCTATCATGCTGATACAGTCACTAAGCCCAAGAGAGGTTAAATGAATTTGCCAGATACATTGGGTTAAAAAGTAGCTGAACCCAGAATAAACTATAGGCTGTATGAGTTTAAAATGGGTTCTTTCCACTACAGGAAACTTTGCCTTGTTGAACCAGGTTCTTCTAAGAGAACAAAATACGACACTTGGGAAAACTTCATTGACTTTCTCAGGTCCTAAAGGTATTTTGGAATGCTGAAAAACAATAGTTTACGAAATAATATCTAAATAGCTTTAAAAAAAATCCTACGATTTTCCCCCAAAGTGCTAACTATAACTCTGTATATATAAATGCATTTTGTTGAAACTTAACATTCCCAAATTTAACGATTGAGAGTCTGTTGATAGTCAAGGTTCTGTCCAGAAAACAGAAGCCACTCAATATATTCAAGATATTAAAGGTTTCAACATAAGAAAGTAAGAGCTTACACAAAGATTGGAAAAGCTGGTGAGCAGAGGTCAAAGAAACCAACTTCTGAAATTTCACCCTGAAGCACCCAACCAGGGAAGGCATTGCAATGCTCAGGGATCTCTGGGAACCTCCCACCAATTATCTCTGTCTCTATAGCAAGGTAGAGGTACTCAAGAGCCCCCCAGCACGTCCCTATGAATCTCACGTCTGCCCCTGCGTCTAGCAGCAATTGCTCCCAGAAAATGGTGGCTTATCCTCCTCCATCTTCCAAATCTGGTACCAAAGCCTCTCTGGCAAACTCTAACCTGAGGAAGTTGATTCTTGGAAAATTGTTTCTAGCTTCTCTTCAATGATATTTGGGGTGGTAATGTCAAGTTGATGACAAGCAATCTAACACAGACATATCAAAGTGATCTCAGAATTCTATGTCTCATTATTTATAAGGTTTCTGAAGCACAACATGAAATTCTGTACCCTAACTGGCACAGCAAAGGAGCAAGCCACACAGCTAGGGAAGATACCTCACCATTCATCTAGCTTCCCCCTCCATGTATTCAACAAATACTGGATACAATTTTTTTATGTACATGAACAAAACAGATATGGACCCGCCAATTTTGGTGCCTACATCTTGATAAGGCTTTATCCTCAACTCCATTAAATTTGCATTTTGGGGGGAATTTATATGTTGTTGAACCATTCGCAAATTTGGGGAACATTAGGAGTCTAAGATTGCTTCAGGCATCTTAATGACCAACTTTGCAAAATAATCCAGTTTGGTCATAAAAGCAATCCAAAATGCCCACTTAGTCATCAGATGTCATTTCTTGATTCATAGCCATGTTCTCTGGAAATTATCATAATGATCCCCAGTGTTTGTAGAGCACTTTGTACTTATTGAAAGGTATTCTCTAGCATTGTTTTGTTTGACCCTCACAAAACGTCTTGCAGATGTGGGAGGATAGTGTTTCTCTTTTCATTAATGAAAAATCAAGGACACAGAGAAGGGCAATAAATTGTTTATTTAATTAATGACCAATGTTGGACTTGAAACTAGATCTTCACTTTCAACTTAGGGTCCTTCTACTGCATCTCACTACCTCTTTTGTACTAAAAGAACTGGAATCAGCACTCACTATACGTGAAACTATAGAATTAAAAAGGCCTTGGCCTTCTAAATCATTTTTATTGCCCGCTGGCAATTGTTCTTCCAGCTCAAATTCTGAACCAAAGTGTCTGGAAGTGTCCTCTTCTTTGTTTAATGGAAAAATGAGCAAATCTCCCTTGGACAGAGTCCTTCCCTTCAGGAATGTCCTCTGCAATAAATAGGTCACCTGGTCACATTCATACCTATACATAGTTTACTAAGTCAGATTTGTCCTAAAATATCTGTGTCTGTCAAAAACGCTTTCAGGGAACACAAGCACTTATGAGAGAATCTTAGAACCAGAGAGGACACTGAAGATTATTTAGGCCAGTTCTCTCATAACAGATGAAGAGAGCGAAATCCTGCAAGGCTCAAGGACATTGAGGTCAAAATCACACAGCTGGCTACTTAGAAGCAGACCTGTGTGCAAAAGTCTAGTTTAAAGATTGAGTGAGCACATGCTATGCTGCCAGTGCGTGGGGGGTATAGGAAAATTTTAAGAACATTCTCTGGCTTAAAACCAAGGTGTGGAGACATAAAGCAATGAAAGAAAAACACAAGGCAGGAAATAATTGCTAAATAATGGTCTGTGCGCTATAATTGCTATAATTCACTGGAGGAATAGTTCAAGAATTTATTTTTAATCTCTGCCTCATTCTACAAAAGATGTGAGGCACCTCACAAAAAACACTTTCAATGCAAAAATATTAAAGTAAGCAGTTATGGTAACCAGGGCAAAGGGAAAATATGGGTAGAAAAATAATATAGCCAGACTTATTATTAGAGGTGGGCCATACAGTTGAAAGAAATGAACACCAGATTTATCATTAAGTTTTCTAATGGCTGAAGAGAAGTAAACACAATCAATTTTAAGATTCAAATTGTCCATAAAACAAAACCTAATTTAGTATTCAGTAGTATTTCTTCAGGAGGTATTCAGAAAGAGAGCTCTGAGTTTTATCCAGCTCTTTCTTATGCAATCCATCAATGTGGTCCATTAGCATAACACCAAAGTACAATTCAGTAAAGCAATTCTATTAGATCCAAAATGATGTCTCTGAAGGATCTAGCAACCTTGTAGTCTGGCTTGATTCAAAGGCATCATTCAGCATATGTAGAGAAATACATCAATTACCTCACCCTCAAGTATTTCTTCCAAAACATTATTTATGGCGACACAGAAAGCAAGGAACTCAACATTGTACTATTTGGCAAGAGCCTATGGTGTGCATAGTCTGTCATGCTGGTTGATGGCTGCTCAAGCTTGAATAATCAACCAAGCAGAGGCAAGTATCACTAAGGGCATCTGTGAAAATGTAGGAGTCTAATTTTCAAGTTTAATGCCTTTGTACAGGGCTGAATAAGGTCAAAATCACATCCACTCAACTTAAGAAAAAAAAAAAAGCCTATCCTGGGTCAAGAGCAAAACAGGTCTGAGGTCAGGGGTTAGAGAATTTAGGAATAGATTCCTGAAGGAGATGGGACTTGAATGTGGAGTGAGAGGAAAAGTGACGACATTTTAGACTAGAAGAAAATCACATGAACACATGGTGGGGAGGCTGAGGATAAGAGATGAGTTGGTTTGCAGTCAGAATTTGTGACTTTAAAATGCAGCAACAATGGAGCAAATCCAAACACAATTCAGCTTGATCCTTTTATAGAAATATTGCCAGAAGAAAGTGCTTTAATTTAATATGACAGCACTCGTTTGATAGGATTTCAAGCCAATGAATTCAGTAAGTCAATTTGTTTTGATGACCTTTGCTAATTTGTTGAATGCCGTGAAAATCCCCTGCAGACTTTCTAACAGTTCCAAAGCTAAAAATAATGACCTCACTGAAGATTCTGTCAGCTGTTCTGATCCAGAGAATGGCTGAAAATGACTGATGGACTCTGGTTCCAAAACGAGGCTCAGGAATTTGCAGCATGGCATGTCCCGTATATACCAGAAAATGATGTCTATGCTTACTAGAGAGCATACATAGGGTCAGAGGGAGCAATAAGGACTATCTCTTATAAATAAAATTGTAATTACATTGACACTTAATTGTAGGCTAACTCTGTATCAGGTACAGTGGGCCTTCTGTATCCGTGGGTTCTGCATCCCCAGGTTGAACCAACCGTGGATTGAAAGGCCTGCAAATGTTGTATCTGTACTCAACATGTACAGACTTTTTTCCTCTTGTCCTTACTCCCTAAACAATACAGCATAACAACTATTTACATAGTACTTACATTGTTAAGTATTATAAGCAATCTAGAGATAATTTAAAGTATATAGGAGGAAGGATCCCTGTAGGTTATATGCAAATACTACAGTATTTTATGTAAGGGATTTGAGCATCTTCAGATTTTGGTATCCCAAGGGTCCCGGAACTAGTCTCCCACAGATATAGAGCAACTGCTGTATTGTGTTTCACATGCTTTGTGAATTTTATATTATCCTCATAACCTCTCTTGAAGAAAGAAGTATTACTAGCCTCTAGATGTGATAACAAAGAGTCAGAAACTTTAAGCAACTTGCTTGAGGTTACACAGCTCCTTCATGCCAAAGACTTTGAACCCAAATCTTTCTAACTCAAAAGCTAGTGTTTTTAACCTCTAGGTAATATGGATTCTCACTCTTTTACGGACTGTTGTTTTAGATTATATTACTAAGGGACTTTGCTTGACAGTATAAAGCAGAATTTTAAAAAAGCAATTCCTAGGAGAAGAATCATAAAATTTGAAAGTTAGCTGAGGACCTGTGGAATCATTAACCCAATCCTCTAATTCTGGATATGAGGTACCAAAGGGTAATAACCAAATGTAAGCCATCCAGAGTCCTGCAGCTGGTTAATGGAGAATTAGGCCATCTGGTTCACAATACCGTGCTCCTCAACACTGACCCTTGCTGTCTTCTCTGGGGCAGGTCAGCATTAGAGTGTGAGAAAGAACTGAGCCCGAGTGCAAGGTGGAACCTAAACATTTTACCATACTCAGTCAGGTGCCACTATGGTATTATGTGGTTAGATCTGGGTTTCTGCTTTTTTTCATGAAAACATCCTGAGGACCCAGAGAATATTAAAGAGAGATTGTTTATAATTTGGTGGGAAAAAATAACAAAGAATATAGAGAGTCATATGTAACTAGGTTAAAATGAAACTTACTGACTTATTTCAGGCCATCACCTCTTTGAGTTCAGCAATGAACATGAGCACAATGGCTAATTTTTGTGGTTGGATTGAAAATTTCTTGAAATCTTCTTAAGTGTCAGTAGGGTATCTCTAGCCTATTACTGCCACTCTGCATTCTCATGAGTGTAACCCTCAGTCTGTACGGTGTCTTTTGGTGCCTAGTGAAGCATTTATCTACACTATTAAAATTTACATCTAATCTTACTAAAATATGTGACTTCCTCCTTTCTCTGAACAACTGAATATCCTCTCTTGAAAACATGAAAGGTTTCTAAAATTGGCATCGAATAATCAGAAATATTTGGTTAACTAGCTAATTATTTCAGTAATCCATTCAGTGAGCACTCATTCTAGCCTTGGTGGTGTCTGGCACTGTGCTAGATGACAATCGTGAGCAAAACTAGAGAGGGCCCCTAGGCTTCCTAATGGAGCTTCCAGGCAGGGGAGGGAGACAGGTATTTATCAAAAGACTTACACCAATAAAGTAAACATTGCTGTGCAATAGTGGTACTTTATGCTATTAAAGGGCAAATTAGGGAGATTGGATTTACGGAGGTCAAGAGAGTTTCCTTGAGAATGTGTCTATTGTTGAGAGCTCTAAAGGCTGAGCGAGGAGTTAACTAGGCCAAGAGGAGAAAAAAACACAGTCCAGTCAGAGAGAACACCAAATTCAAGACCCTATGGCAGGAAGGAATCAAGTAAGTCTAATGTGGTTGTTACAGCAGGAAAATAAAGACTATGGTGTGAGCTGAAGCTGGAAATGTAAGTAGAGGCCTTACCTTGTAGTATCTCATAGAAATTTTGTCTTTATTCTAAGAACAGTGGATCACTGGAGGATTTTTGAACTGGGGGAAGGAAGGCTAATGTAAGATTTGTGTTTGAAAAATCACTCTAGCTTTAGTATTGAGAAGAGATTGATGCAGGTGAAGAAAACAAGTAAATTATTTTGAAGAATATCAGAATGGACCAGGGAGAGGTGATGCTAGCTTGGACCAGGATGTAAATGGAAAGGGGCAGATGCATGCAAGGGAGAGTTAGAAGGGAAAAATGGATGAGACTTGGTGAAGCATTCAATATGAATGAGAAAGATGGAGGAATAAAGAATGACTCCTACAATTTCCAGGGATTTTTCTTTGTGTTAGTGGATGAATGAAGATACCATTCACCAAAAATGGGAAGAACGAGAATATTTGGATTCTGAGTGAGGGGCAAGGAAGAGATCACAAGCGTATTTTGGATTTCTTGATGTATGATACAGGTCTGGGGCACAGAGAGAGGTCTACTCTGGAGATACAATTTGTGAATCATTTGAATGTTGTGATAATTACAGCTACAGGCACAGGTGAATTTCCCTGAGGAGATGATGCAGAGTGAGGAATGAAGAGGCTTTAGAAGGCCAAGGAACTCTAATATTTAATGATTAGGTAGAACAAGACGAAAATGGAAAGGAGACAAGAAAAGAACAGCTACAGAAATACAAAGAAAACTGTGAAATGTGGAGTTGTGGAAGCCAAAGAAAGAATATATATATATGCCTTTGTCTCACTGGTAACATTGCACATCCTTCTAGTCATGTTCAAAATGCAATAGAGGAAAGAGCATGGGTTTTGAATCCTAGTTCTGAAAATAATTCTCAAACCCTTGACAGTGCAGTCTTTGATATATTTCTCTCATCAAAATTATGAAAATATGTCAATATATTTATACACACACCTTATAGCCCTCTCACCTGTAGTGTTCTTTGCTTCTGTTAGTTGTTTATCAACTTTAGAAAGACTTTCTTTGTATCCATAAAAATGCTAAGGATGGAATATAGTAATCTGTGCTTTTCAGAGTATAAGAAACTCTTGCAAATGACTACAGTATGTTTTATTGGTCTCAGCTAACTTAATCCTTGAAATAATATAGTTCATCTATTACTTTACATCAGTTTTTATTTTCTCATTACTTAAAATATTTTCCTCTTGTGCTTAAATTATAGATACATAGAATGAGTTTTTTAAGGTATTCATTAGTGAATATATATCTAAAACTATTAAAAACTGGATTTTCAATATACATTTCCTCAAGTAACTCAAATTTGTGTATATAGTTTTAACATATCTGGCCTTAATTTATTACAAAGATAACAAGCCCAACTGGCAACCCCTCTATAGTGTAGGAGACCAGGCACGATGTAAGAATTAAACATCTTTGGGTTTGATCCCAGATTTGCTACCCAGGTAAGCCATCATATCCCCCTGTTCCTCATTTGGTTCATCTGTGAAATAGGGACAATAATACTCACCTCATGAGGTTGCTGTCAGGAAATGTCTACCACATATAAGTATTCAATGAATGTTAATGCCTATCTGATGTCACAATAGTAATATGATGCCAGGATAGTTGTCTTCAGAAAGAGCAAAATTTGCCACCTGAAATGGTGACAAATTGTGAGTATATGGTAAGGTGTTGAACTAGCATACATGCCATAGAGAAAAATAATCACATGTTTTTCAATATATTCAGAGCACTATGAACCCTGATGACATGATGATAACAAATCGAAGGGTTAATGGCCATGTCACAGCCCGTGCGTTGAAACATTTCATGATCCCAGTTAATGTGGACAGTTAACTTCCACATGACTTGAGAGAATAAAGTGATGATTTCTCCTGATAGTTTTCAGTAAAACATGCCCAACTGAGAGACTTTCACAGAGAATTCCTTCAATAATGATTTGTTGAATGAATGAATGAATAAAGTGAAATGGAATGAGATAAAAGTTCCTTTCCATATTTTAGGAAATGTATAGAAATTAGAGATTACGCTGATTTTGCAAACTTCACAGCCCCATGGAAAAATCAGTACTATGCTGGACTCTGCAGTTATTCATTTGCTCAACAAATACGGTGGCCTACCATGTTGCTACCATATTAGGTGCCATGATGGTCAAAAAAAGAATCATGTCTATTGGTCTCTGCCCCAATGCCTGATAGGGAAACTGTGAACCAGATAATCACAAGATTATTTCCAAGCTAGCCAAATAAAGGAGTCCCTTTATTTCATCTAATCTTCCTCTAATGCCTCCATTTTAGCCCAAGTGTGTCTATTTTGTTTCCCCAACAAAATGACATCAAGTCCAACCAAAGCAAAAGCCAAGACAAATTGTTGATTTTGTTTCTTTTAACTTCACCATTGAATTTTGTCTTCTTTAGGATACTGTTTTCTTCTAGATTCTGAGCATATAGGTGCATTCTAATTTTCCTCTTGCCTCACTGATATTTTGACAGTCACACTTTCTTGGTTTGCACATTTGGATTTGCTTATTTTGGATATTTTGTTTGTTTCTTCATAGTATTGAGAGTTTAATGAGGAGAAAACATGGGAGGCTCAGAGGTTTTCCTGGCATACTTCTAAACCCAGTTTCTTCCCACCGTTTTTTAATTAAGTAAAGACTACTAAAAATATAAAAATGTAATAATGAATTCCATCAAAGTCCTTCTACTTCGTTATTTTCTCCAACAGGGAAATCAAGACACATTTTGGGAGAGTTCACACTAAGTGATTCCTTTGATATTTCCATCACAAGTACATAACTTAATTATTGCTAACTTATTTTTAAGGCGAATCAAGATCAATCTTTAATTAATTTAGTTAATGCTCTTGGAAGTCTTCTCTATATAAATGCCCTGAATTTGTCTTCCAATAATGTAAAAGAAAATTCCTTTTCCCACCTTGATAGATGAAATGGTATGGGAGAAAAGACACTAGCCCCACCAATTACCTTTTTTTCCTTATACTAAAATGGGAATGATGGTATCTATGTTGAAATATCAGTGAGCCTGGTACATAGTAGGCATTTATTTTCTCTTTTTATTTTTATCAGTAATACATGTACATGGTTTAAGAATTCAATCGTTTTCCAAGGCCTATTATAAAAACAGCAGTCCCCTGTCCCCCTCTGTCCCCCATCTCCCTGCATTTCCATTAACCAGTAGTAACTGATTTCAACTCCTAGTTTTGTTATTTACCTTCACATTTCTAAATAGCATCTCTTGTACTGTTAATTCTTGGTTTTTCACTCTTATACATTATCCCTTTTGTCACACTCTCCTATATCCCCCCGTCAACACACACACGCATACACACACACACTTCTTTCCCCTGCATCCCTCTAATATTGATGTCTAATGATCAACCAGTATCCACTGGTATTAAAATACTGAAATACTTCCCTAGAGGTTTAAGACTAACTGCTGCTCTGAAGCTCCCAAATGACCCACCTCCCCTCTGTTAGCTCAGCCCCAGCGCCAGACGTCCTCCTCTCACAATCCAACAACGAAAGGAGTAAGGCCTGGCACAGCAGGCTGCCCTCAGCATTACCCAGGGTCTGGTGTAACTGGGTTTGTCGCCCCTACCAAAGCAGTTGGTAAACATTTAACATTTGTAAGATAATCCCTGGGAATATTACAATTTTTGGTTACACTGATATTCTATGTTCACATTATTACAACTCTGTGAACATTATTCACAGCTGCACTATTTTAATATACTCTGACTAAACTCACTTTCCTCTACAACTTAGCTTCTTTTCCATGATTAAGTCATCCACAAACTCTTTGTTCTAGGTGTATATCTCTTCTCAAACACACAGGCCGTCTATCAGATTAGTCTTCCAAGCAACGCCTCTCCCAGAACTCTGCATTCTCTTGCTCTTATCTGAGCTAGTTGCTTTCCAGGTCTGCCTGCTCCACTGTCATCTTAGGATCTCTTCTCCCATCTTCCTAGGGATTTTTTTGTCCATCTTTTGTATAGGAGCTTCTGTTTCCTGATTCCACATCAAGTTCTTCTTTAATTTACAGCCCGGTGGAACCTTTCCCTGTAGCTGACTCAGAGTGGCTGAGGGAGGATAAACTTTTTGAGACCTTGCATGTCTGACAATGCCTTTATTGTCTCTTGACAATTGATTGGATTTTTATGTATATAGACTCCTATGTAAGAAATCAATTTCCCTCAAATTTTTTAAGGCAATATTCCAGTGTCTTCTGGCTTCTGATATTGCTATTAAGAAGGTCAATGTTATTCTGATGCTGGAATCTTTATACATGGGTAATTTTTTCCTTTGCAACATTTTAAGATATTCTCTTTGCTTCCTAATGATGAACCTTATTATGAATCTTATTGATCGTGTTAAGATTCACATTGGACCTTCAATCTAGAAACACCTAGAATGTCATATAATTGGAATCATAAGTGCCTTAGTCCATTCAGGCTGCTTTAACAAAATATCTAGTGAACGCCTACTTCCTGGTTTATAGACGGCTGTCTTCTCACTGTGTTCTCAATGGCAGAAGGGGCAAGAGATCTCTCTAGGGCCTCTTCTGTAAGGACATGAATCCCCTTCCTGAGAGCTCTGTTCTCATAGCCTAATCACCTCCCAAAGGCCTCTCTTCCTAACACCATCACATTGGGCATGAGAATTTCAACATACAAAATTCGAGGGCACACAAACAATCAGTCCAAAGAAATATGGCGTGTAGCCTTTTCAAATTGTCTTCCTTATTTACCAATATTCATTTAAGGCTCCTCCATGTCTTTTCATGACTTAGTAGCTCATTTAATTTTAGCACTGAATAATATTCCGTTTATGGATATACCAGTTTATCCGTTTACCCACTGAAGTACATCTTGCTTTCTTCCATGTTTTGGCAATTATAAATAAAACTGCTATAAACATTCATGTGCAGGTTTTTGTGTGGACTTATGTTTTCAACTCATTTTGGTAAGTACCAAGGAGTGTGATTGCTGAATAGTCCGGTATGAATACATTTAGTTTTTTAAGAAACTGTCAAACAGTCTTCCAAAGTGGCTGTAACATTTTGCTACCCACTAGCAATGAACAAGAATTTTTTGCTCCATGGTCTTGCCAGCATTTGGTGTTATCAGTGTTTTGGATTTTAGCTATTCCAATAAGTGAGTAGTGGTATCTCATTGCTGTTTTAATTTGCAATTCCCTAATGACATATGATGCTGAGTATCTCTTCATGTACCTATTCGCCATCTGTGTTTCTTCTTTGGTGAGGTGTTTGTGCAGATTTTTTGCCTATTTTTTAGATGCATTGTTTGTTTTCTTAGTGGTGAGTTTTAAGAGTTCTTTATATATTTTGGATACTAGTCCTTTATCAGATATGTGTTTTGAACCATTTATTTTTAAGTCATTTTAAAAGTAATGCATTTACATAGTTAAAAAATAAAAACAAAATTAAAAGGTAAAAATATTGGGAAGTCTCACCATCACACATACTCCCTTCCAAATTCACCCTTTTTCTTCATCATTTTTATTAGTTTCTTATTTATCCTTCTGAGATCTCTTTATGCAAATACAAGTGAATACAAATATATATTTTTATTTTTCCCATTTCTTAACAAAAGTGGCATTCCATATACATCATTCTGCACTTTGCTTTTTCACTTATCAATATATCTTGGGCATCTCTCCACATCTTATCATAGAGCTCCTCCCTTTTTTTGAGCTGCATCATAATCCACTAGGGAGATGTACCACAGATAAGTTAAGAAATTCCCTGTTCCTGGACACTTATCACCCTTACTTTCAAAGGTACCTGGTGCTCCTAATTCCTGGTTTTCTGAGGCTCCATAAGGAAAATTGGGTGCTTCTTAGCTTTCCCCCATTGCCAGCTTAGGTTCTGATTTTCTTGAATGTAGCAGGACAATTTCCACTTGTCCATCTGCTTTCTAGTTTCCAGAGGTTCTTTGGTTCCGCTCTTAGCAGCACAGCAGTATCATCTTCAAACTCAAGGAACACGCCTTGATTGTCTAGATGTCTGATTAAGTTCACTCTCATCTTGTATACTTCCACTGTACTTTTCCAGACCTTGATCATATCCTTTCAGAATGAAATGACTTAGTTTTCAAAAATGAAAATAAGCTTAGAAAGAATTAGAAGGTGGGGGATAGAATTGTTTATTTTTTCAAAGACTAAAACAAAGAAACAGGATAATCTAAAGACTCCCTGGGGTCATTCAGAAAGGCAATAAATTGCTTTCTATGGCTTTTGCCTCCCTATCTGTGGCTGGAACTATTACAGTACCATTTCTGTCCCTGGATTTCACTCAGAAGGCCTAATTACTGTTTTCCTAATTTATAGAAATTGTTAGCACCATTAGCGCAGATATATCAAGGGCCCTGAGGGAGCAGTAATTCTCCTGCTGCACACTTAAATTGATACAGTCATTTGGTTCATCAACCGTGTGAGTCACAAGATGGACTTCTCCCGAGAGGCTGTAGAGCAGCGCTTGAGTTTGGGCTCTGCAGTCAGATAGACCCCACAGTGATTCCACTTTCTAGTTACGTCACCTTAAGCAAGTTACTTACCACTTCTAAACCTGTTTCCCTGACTATAAAATAACATGCACCTCATAGGTTTGTTATGAAGATTAAATGCATGTAGAGAAACTAATACAGAGCCTGGCACCTAATCAGCATGCAATGAAGGTAGCTATTATTACCTGGCACATAACACACTGCTTGGCACCTAACAGAGATTCAATAAGTAATTGTTGAATAGATAATTGAGTGGATGAAGGAACACTTCCTTTTAACAAAGAGACTGAATTTGATTAAGGTCTCTAAAAGATCTTCTTCACCAATTCCAGTATGTGTGTTGGGGGGGGAGGGTGGGGCGGGGTTTCCACATACATCCAAGCAATTCTCCAACACCAGCTGGGTGTCCTACAATTCAGCTCAATTCTGACACTATTTACCTAGAGATAGCATTAGATCCCACAGGTGAAGGGCTCAGTCCTACCAGACTACCCCCGCTCCCAACACAACTTCAGACACCAGTTGCAAGTTCTGGTTATCACCTGTGCTCCTGTCTGACTGGCTATAGATTGAAGGTTCCAACGATTCCCGCCTCCTTGGGTTTGACTAATTTGTTAAAGCAGCTCCCAGAACTCAGAGTAACACTTTGCTTACTAGATTACCAGTTTATTATTAAAGGATATAACTCAGGAACAGCCAGGTGGAAGAGAAGCCTAAAGCAAGGTATTAGGAAAGGGTGCAGAGCTTCCATACTCTCTCTCATTCACCACTCTCCCTGAATCTCCACGTGTTCACCAACCCAGAAGTTCTCCAAACCCAGTCCTTTCAGGTTTTTATGGTGGTTTCATTACGTAGGCATGATTGATTAAATCATTGGCCATTGGTGAATGATTCAACCTCCAGCCCGTCTCCCCTCCCTAAAGGTAGAGGGGTGGCACTGAAAGTTCCAACCCTCTAATCACACAGTTGGCACCACTGGCAACCAGCCCCCATCCTTAGGGGCTTTCCAAAAGTCATCTCATTAACACAAGCCCAGTTGTGGTAGAAAGAGACTTGTTATGAATAACAAGACACACATTTCACCTTTATGGTTCTGAAGTGATTTCAGGAGCTGAGGACAAAAGATCAATTATTATGACAAAAGATGTTCCCAAAATTCCAAGGATTTTGGGAGCTGTGAGCCAAGAACCATGGATGAAGACCAAATATGTATTTCTCATCTGAATGGCTATATATATGTTTCTTAAAAATCACAATATCACAGTTTGGCTCCTCAGCTGGTCTATAAACTCCATGAATAAAAAGATCCTGTTTGTGTTCCTCCTCTTTGTATCCCGAGTGCCGAGCAAAGTGCCTGGCTCACAGAAGAAATTGACAAATACACATTAAATGAATCTTCCAATAAAGGAATGACAAAATAGATATGTCTTGTTCACGTTAATTTTCAAGATGCAAGAAAAATTTTTTTTCAAGAAAACTGTTGAGTGCGTGTATTTAGGAAAGTCAGTTTGCTATTATAGGAATATCCTCTGTTCCTCAAAATTTGGTCTTTATACACTCTTCTAAGGAGCAAATTTTAGGGAAAGATTTCTTGACTGACCATGGCCAATCAGGTACTCACTCAATCTTGTCTGTCAGGCCCCCTCTAGCTGCGTTTGTACTAAGGACAAAAGGAGAAACTGAGGAAATGCTGTGTTTAGTAGTTGGACGGTATCTGTCATAGGTAAAATCACCTTTGTGCCCTTGTGTGGTAAGGGTGCTTGTTTGATTTGGCAAGGGAGAGTGGGTCATAAACATTAATAAAAAAGCCTTAGAAGATACTGATCTAGGGTTTTTTTCTTAACTGGTTCTTTTATCCAGAGAGTTTCTGTCTTGTAATGTTTACCAATAACGTCACCCAGAAAAAAAGAACCACTCAAAATAATTGACATTTATTTGTTACTGTTCTGTGGATAAAAATCTGATAAAATCAGACTAAAAATATTATTTCATTGCTCTTTTTGATGCCCCTGAAGGCTGATAAATGATTACAGTAGGTCCTGTTTTTGCCCAGTCCCACACTACATGACGTACATTAGGGCTAATTCTCACAAACATCCATCAAGGTCAACAATTTATTGTTATCCCTGTTTTACAAATGGAGAAATGAAGACTCACGGTAAAAAATGTGTCAATGGTCACTATAATTCTAAGCACAAAGGCAGGATACAAACCGTCTTCTTTCTGATTCCAAAATTCGTGTTTCTCAGTACCTTTCTTTCTTGTAATGAGATGTTTTTCCCTAGCAATCATAATGAAATGTCTTCATAGGCAACGAAATAACGTTAGACCCCTCACGTGACATGTTTCACACAAAATTTCTTAAAAACCAACTCAACACATACAAAAAGGTTGAGAAGTTCAGGAGTAAAGTTTGGGAGTTATTATAGGCAGCAGTGGTTGAGAAGGAAACAGAGAGGATTAGAAAAGAATTGTTAAGAATACAAGTAGAGTTTCTATAACCAAAGGTCAGCTGATTCTAAATGTCAGTTCATACACGTGGTGAATATTGGTCACTTTTTGAATATTCAGCATTCCTATGTCATATGTACCCCCCATCTTGTAAGGCAGAGCCTCTTTCACTATCAAAACTGAAAATACTTGATTCTCACTTTCCCAACATCCCTTGCATCTGGGCATGAGACAGACCTAGGTTCTACCGTTACTCACACTTGTTGCAAACATCAAATCAGAAGTTAGTGATGTGAAGAAGAAAGGAGCATGGAGGATCCAGCATAACAAAAGTAGCCCCATAAGTGCAGCTGCTGGAGTGGTTCTGGTGGCCCTCTCCAGTCTCCAGCCTCAATGGTGTTGATGGTGTTATCGCACAAATGGGGTTCTCCTACCTGATGTGCGTTTTAAAAAAACCAATTATTATGGCATCAGCTTTTGGGAAAAGAAATGTAGCTTTATTTTGTGAGATTGATCTTCAAGGAGACAGGGGCATATGCTCTCAGATCTGTCTCCCTGAGCCAAGGCTTGGGGAATAACTTATGGGATGAAGGGCAGGGTGGTCTGAAGTGTGGAGCTAGATGATTGGAGGTAAGGAGAAGTGAAGTAATTGATAATCTGTGCAAGTGTAGTCAAACTTCACGGCTCTTTATAGGAAACGTGTGCACAAAATGGCAGCATTACTATGATCTGAGAGTGGAGTTTTTAGCTCCTGGAGGTCAAAAAGTTCACTTGTCAAGCATCTGCGCAGGCCCAGTTGATGGATTGGTGGTCTCAACTGGCCTGACCTGGACGAAGGTTCTCAGTTCCTGAAAAATCACTCTTAATTACTCTGTTGATAAGATGGGGTCAGTTGAACTGGTCCTGGAGGGCCCGTGGTTACAATGATAGAAGCGATGTCCAGGGGGTCTCAAAGGACTTCTTCTAGGACATCCATTTTGACAATGGTTCCTGGCTTTGTGACCTCAGAGCCTGGTTCTCTGACACTCTCAGGGAATCTATGAGCTCCCTAAAATCTGTTAATAAATTCCTTTCCATTTAAACTAGCCTTAGTCAGTTCCTACTGCCCTACAACTAAGAATCTTGACTGAAACAATATACAAATAACAATAATGATACTGATAACCAGCATATCTTGAGAGCTTATGATGTGACAGGTATTCTCCTAAATGCTTTAAAAGCATTTTACTCCTTAAATTCTCACCACAACCCAGTTATTTCTATTTTACAGATGAGGAAACTAAGAGATTAGGTGGTTTGTTCAAGACTTATTGCTAGAAAATGGCAGAGCCAAGATTTGAACCCATCAGTGTGATTCTAAAACCTATTCACTCAGTCACTAGACTTGAATGTACAATTTAGAGGTAGTTTTTACTCTAACTTTATTAGAATGTAAATGTCTGTAGGTAATTGTATTAGGGTTGTCCAGAGAAACAGAATGAATAGGATGTGGAGAAAGAAAGAGATTTATTTTAAGGAATTGGCTTACGAAATTGTGAGGACTGAGAAGTCTGAAATCTTCAGGGCAGGCCAGCAAGCCAGAGACCAAGGGAAGAATTAATGTTGCAGCTTAAGTCTAGAGGTAATCTGGAGGCAGAACTCCCTCTGTAGGCGTCTATATCCAAATCCCCTCTTCTTATAAGGACATCAGTCATATTGGATTGGGATCCACATTAATGACTTCATTGGAAAACGCCCTAATGGAAATTTAATCTCAGAGATATTCTGAGTTTGGGTGATATATCTACCGTTTGCTTGGGGGTCTCCTCAGTTTTTAAAAACCCAGTCTTGCCCATCACCACCATCAAAATGGTAACCATAATATTATTGGTAACCAAAGTTTCCTATCCCCTAATTAAATAGCTTAGGGATGATGATGCCTAGCTACGTGGAAATTTTAGATTGTGTCTTGCACAAGAAGTACAAGACCTAGTTGCACTCCAGTTTTCCAGTACTTAAACCCATTGGGAGAATTAAATAAAATAAACTACGTTCTGGCACAGTGAAACAGCTACTCAAAATATTCTTCTTGTTCAAGGATTGATGGCTTTTGGCTATAATCTCACAGCTTTTGCAAAAGTTTCAAACCTCAAGAGGGTCAGACTGCATTGTGAGGTCTAAGTACATCTCTTAGCAATGAACATCACAATGGGAACAATTGTCGTTTCCTCATGTGGAGATTTCTTATTCAGTGGTTGCGAGTGAAGGTAAGTGTTTGGAAAAGCCACCTTAATTCCTCCATCAGTTATTTAATAGCAGGGAAAACGTTTTTGCATTTGTAGAGTGCTTTGTACTTTTCAAAGTGCTTGCACATGCATTAGTTCATTTCATCTAAATGGTCCTTGATTGGCCTGAAAGTTAAATCAGCTTCCCAGCGTGCCTGATGATCTTAGAAAGCACTTTATGAGCCGAAAAAACGTGACCCAAAGTGAGAAAACAGCTCTAAAATCATTCTGTAAAATCAAGGCGCCATTATTGTACAAATTCACAAATAGTGAAGCTGCTGAGTTAAATCCTTAAGGGAATTGTGGAGATTACCCAGAAGATTTTCAATCTCTTACTGTTTACTTTGTTTTTAACACCATTTTCTGTAGGGCTAGCTCTTAAATCCAATTTTCCCTTATTAAAAATTTCAGAGAAAAACGTGCCTGTAGTTGCCTTCTGCTCTTCTGCTAATAGCCAAACTTCCATTCCACTTAAAGAAAAACTGAAGGTAATTTGTGGTCAGAAGATCCTAAACTGAAAATACTTGCCACAATTACATGGGGCCTGAATATTTCTCCCTACACAAAGCAGATGGTGATTTCTTTTTTAAACAAAATAGTGATTTGTGTTTCTGCCTGTGTGCCTTCTGCATCAGACATGAAGGAAAAATTAATTTCTATTTTGTTTTACTTTGGAATCCTGCTATATTGACCAACATGGGGGGAGGGAATCACCTAATTTCTCCAAATATAATCACACGATATACAACAAAAGCATTGGCTATTTCAACTCTCTGCAGGAAAGCTTTAAAAAAACGAACAGACACAGCATAATCTTGAGGATCCTCTTGTTATTCCGCTGGTGGAGTCTGCAGCCACGGAGACATCCGTGATGTGGGATAAGGACGATCGTTTTTGCTGAAATGCAAAGAGTCCAGAGAGTAGAAGGATCAGTTTTGGGATTTAAAACCTATGGAATAATCTTATTCTTTGCCCATATGTTTTTTAAACAATCATTACAGGAGTACTGCAGTTCAGAGTTGATTTTTTTTCCCTTTTATTTGATATTAGAAAATAAAAATGGAATCCAACCTTCTGAAATATGTAAGAAAATAGCTAATTTCATGTAACAAGTATGGCAGGAACTGCCTGTGTTGATAATACAACTCGCCCTAATCCTGGATTCTAATTATAGTGTGCAGCTATATTTCTGTTGAAGTGGGAGCACAAATAAAACCTTGCTTCAAAGAAACTTTCTGCTACTGATTTGATAATACAGTTCTATGGAGAAAATCAAAATGCCTTTACAGTTAGTCTTACAAACAGCATCTCTCCTATTTTCATGTAAAATGTCTATCATTACAATGGGGAGTCTACTGTATTTCTTTAGAATTTGATTTGAATAATCAAAACTATTCTTCAAATACTATATGTGTGTATTACATGCAAAGTAAAATGGAGTATTGAATCAAGAATCCATACAATTAAGACTCAAAAGTCATTTTCACATGAAGCACCCTAGCAATTCAAGCTGTGATGAGATAGGAAATAATAATAGTATCAATTTTTACTGAGAGCTTGTTATGTACCAGATACTGTTCTAAATGCTTTGTACATGTTAATTCATTTACTTCTTACAACAGGTGTTTGAGAATAAGTGTTATTATTATTTCTATTTTGTAAATGAGAAGATGAAATCACAGAAATGTTAAGTAACTTGACAAAGGTCAAACAGCTAGTGAATACAGGAACCAGGATTCAGATTTAATTAATTTGGCTCTAGAGCCCAGACCAGAAACCACTATACAATATGGACACTTGAGAAACTAGTCGGGGGAAGGAACCGTGGTACATTACATGGTTCATTGTGTCTATAAGATTAAAATAAAACAAGGAGGTCAAGAGAGGTCCAACGATTGGGGGTAGAGGGAATGCCTTAATATCAAAGGAAATTTCTCCTGGGGACTTAATGAAAATATGCCTATGAAAATATCCTATAGACTGACAGTAAACTAGCCAGAGGGACAGGGGTGAAAAAAATATTACAGATTCAGGCAGAAACAGCAGCATATGCAAAGGACCTACAGCAAGAGGAAACATGGGTGTTTGAGGAGCTGAAGTAGAATCCAGAGAGTCTGGAGTTAGAGTTATGAAAGTCTGAGGGAGAAGAGGTTGGAGAAGACAGGGAGTGTTCCCTTAGGGCTTTGTGGGCTGTGTTAAAGGCCTTGACTGTGTCCTAAGAGAAACCAGAAAGCATTGAGGGAATTTAGGCAGGGGAGTAACGTGAACAGATGTGCGCTTTGAAATCAGTCACCTGGTTGCCACTCTGAAAAATAGTTTGGAGAGGTACAGAGTGGAAGCAACTAGACTGGTTTAGAAAATATTGTAATAGCATCAGCGAAAAATGATGAAAGCAATGATGTCAGTGGTGATAGAGAAAACTGAACTGATTCAAGAGATGCTCCTGTGTGAAAATTTTTAAAGTGATGACAAATTTGTTATTGGAGATAAAGAAGAAGATGTCAAAGATGACTCAAATTTCTTCTAGTGCAACTGTGTGGATGATAGGTTTAGATGAGAAGATCAAGAGGTCATGTTGAAGTTATTGTACTTGAGGTAGCTTTGGTGTCAACTGAAGCTGTCAAGTTCACAGTGAGACTATGGATCTGAAGCTCAGAAGAGAGGTCTAGGCTGGACATATATATTTGGAGGTTATCAAGGTAGAGAGAGCTATAAAAGCCATCATGGATAACTTGTCCAGAGAGAAAATATACAGTGAGTGAAAAGAGAGGAAGATCTAAGGCCCAGACTTGGGAGAAGATAAGTCTGCAAAGAATTATAAGTCAGAGTTTCCAGATGAGTAGGAGCATGTCCAGGAGAAAGGCTGTCAGGGAAGCCAATGGAGCAGAGTTTCAAGAAGGAAGGCAAGGACAACAAGGTCAAATGCTGCTGAGAGGTCAAGTAAAATAAGGACTGCAAAACTGAATACAGCAAAATGAGTCATGGCCTGTTAGCCTCAACTCTTTGGGGCTGATGGGACCAGATGCGGACTAGAGTAGGGGAAAGTGGTAGTAAGGAAATGCAGGAACTGTGGACAACTCTATAAAAATTTGGCTGTGAAGTGGGGAGGGGAATAAAGTGGCAGCAAGAGAGAGATAATGGGATAATGGAAATGACCTCAGGGATAAAATTCAAATCCCTAATGACAGTATCTCCGATTCTGCCCACATTTCTAGACTATCGATCACACATGCTATTGTAATATTTGAACATTTTCAAAGGAATGAGTAGTTTATAATTGATCATAAATTTTTATAGGGTCCTAGAGAGTTCTTTTTCTTTTATATAGCGATCCATTAATCTGGCCACAATTTTAACTACAGAGAAGCCCTATCCATCTGATATTCAGAGGACAGAACAGGGTACATACAGTTTAGGTTATTATCCATCTGTTGCATAGGAAGTAAAAAGAAGAATTTTCCCCTTAAGGTACCTTAGACATAGTTATTTAAAAATCCTCAGGCATCAACTATTCATCATCATTTTTATTAAATATTTATTAAACACATACTGCATACCAGCTATTGTGTTAGACGTTGAGAATATAAAAGTGAATAAGACATAATCCCTCACCTCACAATCTTCGCTGGATAACAGAAAAGGTGCATGTAAACAGATACCACTAGCACATTGTAAAATGCCATAAAGAGATAGGCACAAAATGCTACACATAAGGGGTACACTGAAGCACTAGACTGAAAGAAGAGGGTGTGGGTCTAATTGTGTGTGTGTGTGTGTGTGTGTGTGTGTGTGCATGCACACGTCCAGTGGGGCTCAATCATAGAATAGTTCATGGAGAAAGGAACCCCTGAACTGAGTCTTAAATAATATTAATAGTTCACTTTTATTGAGAAATTATAATATGGCAGGCAAAGTGGTAAGCACTTTATATTTTAATCAATGTATTATACCCATTATAATGATAAAAAATGGAGACAGAAAAAGCTTAAGTGGCTTGTTCACAGTAACACAATCTAGTGAGTGTCAGAGTTGGGATTCAAACCTAGTCTTCCTCCAGAGCCTATCTTCTGGACAACCATGTCATATACCATACACCATGGACCACCATATATCATGACTACCATGTCATATACTATACACCATGGATCACCATATACCGTGTCACATACATGGTATATGAACCACCATATACCATGACATATAATCAGAGATTAGCCGAGCTTTGTGGGTGTTGGTAATTGGGGCAGAAAGGACACATCCCAGATCTAAAAATCAGTCCATCTTATTCTTCTTTGCTTTGTAATCTCACTCCAATTAGATGCTAATTACAGGATGTCCTATCCCAGGGTTAAAAAGAGGGAGATATGGCCACTTTCCTGGGTCATTTTTAGGATATCAGTAAGCAGAAAGGAGCTTATTACAATATAATCTATGATTCTGGTCTTCATATTCCCCATACAGAATAGAGATAGAATGAAGAACAAGTTCTGTTCATTTTAAGGTAAAGTTTGCTAAGGATGGACTGGAGGATAATTTTTACTTAGGTTAGTAAGTCCATCTTGAGAAAAATGGCTCATAGGAAAGCAATCCTGCTTCTTCTCTAATGACTCCAAGTTAGACTCCATCAGACCTCCTGGCAGTCATGGCACTTAGGGCACCACAGGTGATTAATACCACAGTAGGCTGTAAAGGATAAATAAGCAGAAGATCGTAAAGGAGAAACAGTGTTCATCTTGACAGGGGCAGGTAGACATTAGCATCAATTGTGGCTGTCTTCCAGAACACTAAATCAGGACAGGAGAAAATTCTATCTTATGAGCTGAGAACTTCAGCTACAGTGCTAAGATCAAGGGAGAAAAGAGGCTAATCAACTTCTCACCAGTGATACTCTTATCTAATCACTGGAGATAGAAACGGTCTAAAATCACACAGTACAAACTGCATGCATTAGGAAAGCAACATAGCAAAAAGTTTACCTTTAGGAGCTGCAACGGACTGGATGTTTATATCCCCCAAAGCTCATATGTTGGAAATCTAATCCGCAATGTGATGGTATTTGGAGGTGGGGCCTTTGGGAGGCGATTAGGTCATGAACTCAGAGCCTTCATGGATAAGATCAGTGTCCTTACAAAAGAGAACCCAGAGAGCTTCCTTGCCCCTTCAGCCATATGAAGACGTCCCAAGAAGATGGGATCTATGAACTAGGAAGCAGCCCCTCACCAGACACCAAATCTGCTGGCACCCTGATGGTCAACTTCCCAGCCTCCAGAACTGTGAGAAATCAATTTCTGTTGTTTATCAGCCACCCAGTCTGTAGTATTCTGTTATAGCAGCCCAAATAAACTAAGACAGGACCCTAATCAACAGAGGAGGGACTGGAAGAGGCTGGTATCGCTGTGGATATTTTTGAGAAATCTCGAATGAGGATTTGGGGGAGATAATCTTTCAATGATCTGAGAGGTCATTAAGGGAATAATAGAAAAGTGGCTGAGGGACAGGTGAGAGGAAGAAGGCTGTTCCAATTTATTTTGGAACTGCCAAGTTGTTCAATTTATTTTATGGAATTCCTTCAGTTGTCAAGCTTCTTGCCTTCTTGTAATGATAAAAACAAATTACAAAATAAAAGAACATAAAAAGGAGGAGAAGGAGAAGGAGAAGAAGGAGGAGCAGGAGGAGGAGGAGCAGGAGGAGCAGGAGGAGGAGGAGCAGGAGGAGCAGGAGGAGGAGGAGCAGGAGGAGGAGGAGCAGGAGGAGGAGTGGGGGGAGCAGGAGAGGGAGGATTGGGGGAAGATGAGGGAAAGGAGGAGGAGGAAGAGAAGGAAAGTTACAGCAAAATGAAAAAGGTAGAAAAGAAATTCGAGGGTCAAATGAAAGCATAAAATTACAGCTAAGAATCAAATTAAAAGGCAAAATAAAGCAGAATTTTAAGCCTAAAAAATATAACATGCAATAAAGATAAAACTTAAAGAATAGAAGAAAAGAAAAACTGAAAAAGAGATTTTTTAAAAATCCAAGCATGAAAAGAAGAGGTATAAAAGATTACAGATAAAACCAGTATAAATAAAAAACATAAAAGGGCTAGAACCAATGAGATAAAAATCTGGAAACATGAAAGTCAGAGGATGAAAAAAAAAGATGAAATGAGAAAATCCAAGTTAAAAGCAATATGTAGAAGTTGAGCATAAACTCTTTTAAGGACAGTTTAAGATTTGTTTTCTCCTTAGAACAGAAAGAAAGAATTTGAGAAAGAAAGTGAAGACAAGGGAAAAAGAAGAATATTAAATAAGTAAGCAGAAGAAACTAAAATAGAAATAGGGAAAAAATGAATTAGTCAACATACACCATGGCAACAAGAGATTCTAAAACAATATTGAGATACTGACTTGTACCTCAGAATATGTTCTTGATGTAATAAGGAAACAAAGACCATAGGTCAAAGATGGGAAAGAGATGAGCTCCTAGTATCCTTGGTTTCTGTCCATCCTTCCATCTCTCCGGTCCTCATCTGAAAAAAGTCCTGTTTTTCTCTAGCCCTCAGCTCAGCCTCCACACCTGCTCATGGTAAGAAGCACAGATGAAGCCTCTGTAGCTAAGGTATGGAGAGCCCCAGGGAAAATTGCAAAAGATAGAGTCTATTTTGTCTTTTTGTTTGTTTGTCCTTTCAATATCTTCCTACCATTTAATCTATTATTCATTCATTAACTAATTGCCACTTAGTTTGTGTTCGCTTAATTCTACCATTTCCAGGACACCTTTCATTTTAAAAGGAGGTCCATTGGAGAGGTATTTTGGAGAGGGATCATTTCTTCCCATCCTGGGTTGTATTGATTAACAACCCAGGAAGATTCACATTAGACTTTTCCCTTTGCTCCTCTCCCATCCCCACTCCATCTCTCTCTACCCTTCTCCCTCCAGTTCTGTGTTCTAGGAGGTGGACTCATGGACTGTGTCCAGGGGTTTTCTTGCCCTCAATCTTCTGGTTGATTTTAACAATGAGAGGCATGGGCAGGATATTAGAGAATGAGTCAAGGTGTTTACTCCTGTGGTTCCCTCACTGCCATGGATGGACTCCATCCCTCTACCAAGGCCACAGCTTCTGCTGAACAGTCTTCTCCTGCAGTTACTCCCTCTGGATTCTGAGCACAGGGAGTCTAGTCTCTCTTCTTGACCTTTCAGTTCTAGGAGTGGTTGGTATCTGGCCCCCTGATGGTCACTGGCTCTGGGATGCATAGCCATCCCTTGTTGGTTTCTCTTAGCCCTGTCCTTGGGGTTGTAAATAGCCCTTTTATTAACTCCTCGACAACAGTGTGCCATCTGTTTCCTACTGGGACCCTGATTGACACAGTAGGTAGAAGTATGTCATAGGCAAATTTAACTTTGGCACTCTCACCCTACACACACTGCCCTCATACTACCCATAGGCTGCCCACAGATCCCCAGTTTGACATACCTCCAGGCTCCTAAAGCCATTGTGTTATCTAGAATGTGTCTGACTGTCTCCTCTATCCCAACTTACATGTATAATGAGCCATTTTCCTAAGACCCAGATCTCTTCAGTGTGCATGCAGGCAAATACCCGTAACTAATCTCTGCCAGAAAATGAATTGTCTCTCACCCAGGTAGCAGAACATTTCCTAATGGCCCTCAAATTACATCAGCATGAATTATTGCAAAAAAAATCTTAACTAGCATCTTTTCCTCTGGTTTTGTCCTCCACTCATATATTCTAAGCACTGCAACCAGATTAATTTCTCTATAAAGACATCCTAATTATGCTACCCACTGATTTTAAAAGCCTCAATTGCTTCTCTTTGTCTATGGGATAAATTCAACTATTTAAGATCCACAGTCTGGCTCCAAACTAAGTGTTTATCCACCACTACAGAGAGAACTAGCGTTGGAGGAGTAGCATGAAGTGGGGAAGGGGAAGAATCTCAACACCTCCCCCACTTTCCAGAAACATTTTCTCCTTGTATTCTTCAATAACAGAAGAACATCATCACTTGGTGGGGTGGACTCCTCCATGAGGCAACAACTCATAATCTTTCTTTGACTTTAGCTTGTATCATGATGAAAAGTTACACGGTTTACACTGTCATGGAACAATCGTACTGTGAGTTGTGCTTCACGATTTACCTGACTGATTTCGTGTGCTGGCAGATTTCAATTTCTACTGCTCTTTAGACTATTAAAATGTTTTCTGAGGTTTTGTGCCATTAGGTTGTGGCATTGCAAGTGAGGTATAACCTGAGCTACCGAAGCCGTGTAAGGTGTCCAAACCCCGGCGCTGCTGAAGTCTTCCTTCAGCAAAACCTCGTCCCACCTGCCATGTGCATTCTGACTTCCTTCCTTCCAAGCCTCTTTATTCGCTTACCTGAAATGTCTTTTATCCTCCTCTCTGCTTATCCGAATACTGCTGGCACATGTCATGTGCTATATTATTAGTAGGCATTACCATTATTATCACCTGTCACTCAAAACTCATTTGAAGCACTATTCTCTAGAGACCTTACTGTTGACCAGTGAATTTGTCATATGCTACTTTATAGTGTGTGTCTCTTAATGTAAGTTAGGTTTCCGTGATTGGACTGTAAGCACCTTTAGGGAGCTACCGTGTCTAATACCTGTTTGTATCCCACACGAGCACACCATCCCAGGAACTGACAGAAAACAGAAGCTCAATAAATAATTTATAGCCAAAGGCAAAGCTTCCTCTATCTACCAAAGGTGGCTTTAAGGAGGCAGACCTCTCAACCTGACAGAAAAGGGGTAACTTCATTGTACTTCTCTTATCTGCTCATAGAGACCTTCAACTATCCCAAAAAGGGATGCGTTAATAATTGACCTTCTACCTGAAGGGAGTCAATAAATACAGGAAGTCTCATCCAGTAAACCTTATGCGTTCCTAGAAAGCCTTTTATGTTCTCTTTTTTCCAATCAAGCCCTTTGCTGTTCCATTGTACAACTCTTTGTAGTTCCCCTCCTGTCTTCAGCCTTAAACTCAGTGTTCATCTTGTCATGTTGCCATACTAGGTAAGACACAGACTAGCTGACTTACTAGAGAAATAAACGCACAATTCACCGGCTCAAACAAGACACTTGTTTCTCTCTTATATAACAGTCCAAAGGTAGGCGGGTGGTCCACAGCGAGGAAATAGCTCTGGTCCAAAAGAATACCCAGACACCCAAGTTCCTCTCATCTTGTGTGCCATCCCCTAAGCAGTTTCCCTTTTCTACATGGTCAAGACTGGCTGATCATGTCCACATTCTAGCTCACAGGAAGGTGGGGAAAGGAAGTAGAGGGCAACTAATTTCCTTTGAGCAGTCTCTGTCACACCAGGTAAGGTTCGCCTCTTAGCTAGGACCCTGGAATCCTAGGTCGTTGGCCAAGGTTAGGCACGGAGGAGGTAGACAGTGCTCTGGGAGTGGAGGCTCCAAGCCCAGTGTCATACCTCTACTACCACCCAAAACCTGAAGCCCATTGTAGACACTCAAAAAGTGTCCCATAATTAGCACCTCAACGCCAGCTTGTGTGTATATGCGACTAAAATATCAGTTAATAGATAAACATCCTGTAATTGAAGGTGTCAAGAATTGCCGTGCTCACTTTCTCCAGTCTCCTGGCCCTGTACTTAGTTGGTGTTATCTACACCTGAGCACCCATGGGCTCAGGCCTAACACTTTAAGCCAATGGCCCTTCAACTGGGGCACTTTTGCCCCCCGGGAACATTTGGCAATGTCTGGAGATATTTATGATTGTCATAGACAAAGAGGGTAGATGCTGCAGGCATCCAGTGGGTAGAGGCCCGGAATGCTGCTAGACATCTTAGCAAGCACAGGAGAGATCCCCATGACAAAGAAGCATCCAGCACAAAATAGAATATTGGCAAGGCTGAGAAACCATGCTCTAGGACAATTCTCATTCCTCCCAGAAATCTTACAGGGAGCCAGGCCGAAGCTCCCAGCACAGTAGATTCTTGCAGTTGGCAAAGTGCTTTTTCTCCATGCTTTGACCTGCTTTCTCAACATACATTGCTTCAGACCCTAGTCTGTGTTCTTATAAAAGCTAATAGTCTCAGTGGTCTATGACCACTAACATTGTTTAAGTTGATCACTTTTAGTAAAATAAATTTTTGTTATCTTTTAGGGAATGTTAAATTTGTCCTCAATACTACCAAAGAATGAATATAGGCGGTTAGCTGAGTGGAGAGAGTGCAGAACGTGGGACCACGTTCTTGATCTTGTTCTGCTGCCAACTCCCCGTGTGACTATGAGCAAATCGTGGTCCTTCTGAGCTTCAGGCCCTTCTTTCAGTACAGTGAAGATCTGGACTCATTTAGTCACTAAATTATTCTTGTTGTGTCTAGGCCTCAGTTGCAATACGTAATTACCTCTTCACTTTTCTGTATTTTCTGTTTATACAAATACACACACACACACACACACACACACACATTTCTACAAAAGAAATAATTTCCCCAGTTAAGTTTATATTCCCTAGAATTAAAGCAGTAGCAGTTTGCAATAACTGTTATTAAGCCAACAGGCAAATCTATCCATATCCTCATCTAATTCTTTTTTCTAATTTCAAACTTACCATTCCTCAACTTAATTGTGTGAGCTCAGCCAAATCTTAATTTCTCTGGGCCTTAAGTTCCACTTAGTAAAGTGAGACAATCAATTTCCAAATTCCCTTCTAGTTCTGACATACTTTGCCCAGCCAGAACCCCTTCTGATCTAACCTTGTCCCCTTCCAAGCCTGTGTGGTGACTGGAGTCATGAAAACATAATAATACTCACAAGTGAAGACAGCAGCATTCCATAAAATGGCAGTAGGAAAAATGCTTATTTTTCATAACTTCAAGAATAATGACTGACCATGAATATGCAAAAAAGAGTAGTATTTTGTGACTTTGTCTTTGTGGTCTTTCTTTTCTCTTTTTCAATGTATTTTACAGCCCACACTAAAAGAAACAGAGAGCAAAAACTCAAATTTAAATATAGACGTATCATAGAGATGTTTCTCTTCAATTTCCTAAGTAACTCATCCAAACCTGATTTCCTATACCATAAAAAAGACACACACACATAATTTCCTTCTTGTCCTCAAGCTTTACACAAACGGCTGATTAGAATTTGGTAAGGAAATCTTTCTGCATCCTGGTAATTCACCTTTAGTTTAAAGATACTTCATGAGAGGCTTTATGGTGGCACTCACAATAATGATCGTGCAGGTGTGTCCTGTGTGCCAATGCAGGTAAACATCTGGAACAGTGGAGATGGAGAGCAGTGCTCAGCTGCCTGTCCTTCCAGGGTCTACCTCCAAGCAGAGGCAAGTAGTTGCCTCTAAATTCTGGGGGTTGACATCCCAGGGACACCACAAAGCTGCTTATAAGGGGATCGTAATTAGTGGACAGGAACAAGTTCTCAGGTGTACCCCTAAGGAGTAGACAAAACCTTCTTCCACGTTCCACTAACTGAGTTCAGTTCGCTTCATGTGAAGCAATTCCCTTTACCAATCTGCTTAGGTGAGCAGTTTACTGAACAGTCAGAGCTTGCTGGATACAAACAAGAAGTTTCATTTTTTCTCCCATCCTGGTCTGAAACGTGCCAATGAATCTCTTTCTATCCTTGTATGTCAACCAGTTCCACAACTTTCTGGCCACTTTCAGTTATTTACCAAAAAAATTCAGTCATGTTTAAAATTCCAATCTCTTCCCACCCCCAGCCTTACCCCTCCTCCCCACGCCCGCAGAGCCCAAGGAATTGCAGTAGGAGGCAAAGGGGTGAGTCATGAGCTGTCAGCCTGCCTTCCTCTCTGGGACTAGATATTGGGAGGAGGAACATAAATAAAGGGAGAAAATAGTCTTTGCTTAATGGGTGAGTGATTGCAATCCTGTGCCACATATCACTGCTTTTCCCAGTGTCTGCTCCCTCTCACTACACCCAGGAAGGGACATGGAGTCCCAGCCATTTGTGGTTATCTTCAGAATGTGAGAGACTTTGCCTCTCTTTTGCCTAGTTTTGGATTCCACTCACCAATTTGTAGACAAAGGGAAGGTCACACTCGCATGAGTGTCACTCACATCACCAAGTCATTTGTCACATCACCAACTCATGACTGAGCAGTATATCTGTCTACATATAAAGATGACAGTCTTAGGAGACATACTTGGATTTAAGATCCATCTGTGCCTCAAGATGTTGTGTGGTCTTAAGGAAAATTACTCAGTTAAGGTTCAAGTTCCTCATCTCTAGAATAAGGACAGTATCAACCTGGTAGAGTCTTGAGCTGTGACTTGTAACAATTGCCAATAAGACACATTATTTAATATTTTCATCAGATTCATAAGCAGCATTGTGGCAACAATGTACAAGACACTAGGTAAGTAAGGCTTGGTGTCTGACATCAAGAAGTTCACAATCTAATTTAGGGACAGACACATAAAGACATAATTACAATAAAATGTGGCACGTGCAAGGAAAGACATATAGAGAGAGCTTGTGGGGTCAGGTTGCACTAAGGAAGCTGTGAGGCATGGTGTCTAGGAAGATCTCTGTTTTAATTGACTTCTGTTCATTCTGTTGGCAAGACAGGGATTCCTGCCTTAGGGTTATAGGGATGACTGAACATGCAACACCTGATGGTGGACAGAAGACATCAATAGCAGTTTATTAGTCACATAGAGGAGACACAATATATCATGCAAGGCCACATGAGGGTTGCACTTGGGAACAGAGTGAATAATCAGGGGCTGTGGGAGGCAGGCTTTGTAGTATCAAGGGGGTAAGATGCATCCCTGGTTTCCATGGTTGGGGGGGGATGGACATGATTGGTTTGTTTGAATAATTCTACAGGCTGGCAGGGAACTGAAACCCATTACTCAGGGATAAGCAGGACCTGTGCCTGGTCCCCTTGATAAGGAGAGTTAGTTGTCTAGAGGATCTTATCTGCAGGAGCAGATCAGGGCCTTCTTAATTTCGCCAGATGTCAAGGCAGCACATAATATATGAAGTCTTAGGTCTTGCACGACAGTCTCCTGCAGCAAACATCATCTGAATGCGGTTTAAAAGACTGACAGTAAGTTATGTGAGTGACTGGCATGGGGCTGGGGTCATGGCATTCCAGTTAAAGTAAACAGCACTGCCAAAAACAGATTTCTTCCACGCACGGGGTATGCAAGACCTGTACACATTTAATGTTGGTGAAGCATAAATTGTGAAGCAAAAGGTGGTAGGAAAAGAAGCTGGAAGGGCAGATAGCCAGAGGGTGATCATAAAGAGCCTCCAGGGAAAGGGCTTAGACAGTACTCTGATACTCTGATGCTAAAGGGCATTCTTCTAAAAATGGGTAGGGTTCTAATTACTGGGGAAAAGGACTATTTAAAACAAGTTATACCAATTTCTTTACCACATGATATTTTAATATCCTAGTCATGTGCATTAGTTAACCTCCAAGATGGTCTTCATTAGTGCACAATCTTCTTGAACCTGGAGACATTAGTCTTTTAGCAGTTATTTTTTTCCAGAACACCAATTAACTGTTCCAGGGAACAAAGTTTAAAAATTACTGTTATAGGTAATGAGGGATCATTAAAAGATTCAAGCTGGGAGTGACATTGTCATATTTGTATTTGAAATTAAACACTTTGGTAGATGTGTAGAAGATTAATTTAAAAGGATAAAAACTAGAGTATTTCATGAACCCAGCTAGGAGGCTGTGGAAGCAATCCAGGAAAGCAATCATGAATAGAATTAAGATAACAGAGGTAGAAAATGGGAAATTTGAAAGACGTTTTTATTTATTGGATGAGGTAAATCTATCAGTGGGAGAGCCAGGTCATGCTGCAGTCAGAAACACACATCAAAATCTCAATGACTTACCACAACAAAGGTTTCTATACTGTTTACACTAAATGTCTATCATCAATTGATGCAGAGGAGGGGTTCTTCTCCACAGAATCGCTCAGGGACCCATCTGATGGAGATTCTATAACCTAATAGCAGCACCATCTGGAAAAGAGAGCTTCTTGGGTCGTGACAGAGAGGGAAAAGAGTGTGAAGAAGTAATATGAAGTAACACCTGTCACTTTTGGTTATAGCCCACTGACCAGAATTAGTCACATGGCCCTGACTAATTGCAAGGGGTTTGGGAAATGTGATCTTCCGTGTGTCCAGGAATGGGAGGAAAACCGAATATTGGTAATACCATTCACAATAAGTGAAGAAGAAGAAAGAATCAAGGATGTCTCCCACAAGTGACTAGGTGAATGATAGTGCACAAACTGGGAGCGTGAGGGTTCCAGAAGAGGGACAAAATGTTTGGGAGATGAGATGATGAGCATTTTGAGTTTCATGTGCTGAAGGAATTTTCATCTGAGGATGACAGGAAGATTGTTAGAAATTTCAAGTCTAAGTCTCAAAGGAGAATTATATTCTGGAAATAAGATTTAGAAATCATCATCAATAGTTAAAACCAAGACTGGAAGTACTATCCAAGAAGAGTAAGATGTTGTCTAAGGAAAATCAGAGTTTTTGATTTGAGAGAAAATCCCAAGAAGAGAACAGGAAACTCTCAGAGACAGACAAGGAGATAACCCAGAAATGTCATCTCAAAAAAGTGAGAGGAGGTGAGGGTTTCTGAGAGAAAGTAATCAGCAACAACAAACACAACTAAAAGATCAGGTAAGAGAGGTTAAAAAGGGCCCAGTTGATTTGGCAGTTAAGCAAACATTGATTCCATATAAGTGAGATTATGCAATATTTGTCTTTCTGTGTCTGGCTTATTTCATTTAGCATAATGTCCTCCAGGTTCATCCATGTTGTCACAAATGGCAGAATTTCCTTTTTTAAGACTAGATAACACTCCATTGTTCCACACTATAGTGTGTGTATATAAATATATATATTCTAGAGAGAGAGAGAGAGAGAGTATATATATACACACACTGTATTGTCTTTATCCACTCAACCATTGATAGACATTTGGGTTGATTCCATATCTTGACTATTTTAAGTAATGCTGCAATTAACATGAGAGTGCAGATACTGATTACCTTTCCTTCGGACGTATACCTGGAAGTGAGATTGCTGGATCATAAAGTGTTTCTTTTTAATTTTTTGAGGAAACTCCACACTGTTTTCCGTAATGGCTGTACCAATTTACATTCCCACCAACAGTGTACAGGGTTCCTTTTTTTTCCACATCCTCGCCAACACTATCTTTTGTCTTTTTGATGATAGCCATTCTAATGGGTGTGAAGTGATATCTCATTGTGGTTTTGATTTACATTTCTTTGATGATGAGTGATGTTGAGCACCTTTTCATGTATCTATTGGCCATTTGTATGTCTTCTTTGGGAAAATGAGTATTCAGGTCCCTCATTCACTTTTTAATTGGGTTATTTAGCTTTTTGCTATTGCGTTGTATGACTTCCTTGTATATTTGCAAACATTTTCTCCCATCCCGTAGGTTACTTTTTCACTCTGCTGATTGTTTTCTTTGCTGGGCATTGGAAATATTTCCTAGTCTTGCCAGTTTAAAATCACACCAAGAATATACTTTTCATCTTTGTTGAATTGCAACAACAACAAAAAAAACTAAAAAGAAGCTATTGCAGAAGGAGGTTTATGAGAGGAATGGAGATACAAGCTAGGCTGACATGATTTGAGCAGCAAAAAGGCAGAGAGGAAATGGAAGAGCCAAAGAAAGTGAAGTTTTATTCCTAATCTTCTTCTTTAACCCCCGTGAGTCATTCATTTATTCAATCAATATTTAGTAAAGGCTTATTAGAGTGTAAACAAGACACATGAGCTTCTGCTTTTGAGATTGTGTTCTATGGGTGAGTGTGGCCTTTCCTCCTCGATGCTCCTGTAATATTTTGTACATTCTCTTATTTTAGCACCTTTAAAATCATATTGTATTTATTTATGTATCGTATCTCTCTTAAGACGATGAGTTCTTTTGAGATAAAAATATTATTCATCTGTTTATCCCAAAAACACATCACAATGCCTGGGCATAGTAGGTATGCAAGAAATGTTTTTCTTTTTAATTAAGTTATTTAATCCTCACAACTCTGTGAGGTAGTTACGATTAGCCTCATTTCACAGAATGGGTAGCTGAGACTAGGCATGGTCATAAGCGGTCGGTGGCAGAGCTGAGACCAGAATCCAGGCTTTGGATTCCACATGTGTTTCTCTCCATCACAGCAGAGCTGCTTTGACATCTTTTTCTCCTCGGGTGATGGATTCAAAATGACTTATGCATAGCTTTTCAAACACCTCATGCTATTCAAGATTACAGATTGGCAGTGCAATCTGTGACATGAATAAGGCAATAGACCAAAACGAGTCCACAGACTCTCATGGTGCCCAAACCCACAATTTTAACTGAGTTGAGCCACTGTATACTGTATTATACTAAGATTAACCATATGAAATTGTCATTTTAGGTCCCTAAAAGGTCAAATATTAGCACTTTCAGATGATTCAACCTAAAAGGGTATAAAGTAATTTTTTCTGTAACGTGAAACTAAAAGTACGACCTAATAGTATAAGTTAATTAGTATGAAACTAGGCCGTGTGGTAGAGAGGAAAGATTTTGGAAACAGACTAACAGTGGAAACACTGTCCTAATAGGGTTTGTGACCGTGTTACTTAAACTGTCTAAGCCTCAGTATCCTAATCATTATGATGGTGATAATTTCTTCCTAAAAGGCTTCCTAAGGATTGAATGATGCGATCACATATGTAAAATGTTTAGCTCTAGATCTGACCCCTAAAAGACACAAGATCAATGGCAGCTATAATTATGATCACAAGAGCACACGGATGCTTTTATATAGATGTTTATTTAATCATTAGTATTTATTTCCAGGGTCTATTCTGGAGTAGAATGTCTAACTTGCTTTATATGTTCTTTTTATATTAATTTCTCTGGAATTTCTTGTGGCAATGTGTATCACTTGCCTTGGAATTAAAAGGTCTCCTGGATGGAACGCCTAACTAAGTGTCAACAGACATTTGCCAGCCATGTAACACCGTTTAGTGAAAGGTAATCTTTAATAAGGGAGGAGTAGCCAAGCAATGTAGTTTTAAGGATAAATATTTATAGGAAATTTCTCAAAGAATTCTCAGGAGAAATGACTGCTCTGAGGTCTAGAAAAGTAATCTAGCCAAAAATCTTCCTTTTGAAATGAAAATTAGTAAAAAGAACTGGCTGCTCCAAAGTGATCTAGATAAGCAGGCAGCATTATCTTCACTTTCAGGGTCCTGTGGTCCACAGCATATGGATTAAACCCAATTATGTCTAAAGAATTTGAAAATATAGCATAAAAATACTATGATCAAGGATTCTTCTAGTACAATTTTATTTAAAAATCCATGTTTTAGTAACGTGAACTTCTGGAAATTGAGCACCCATCTACATAATTGAAAAGCTCAAAATGGAGATTCTTTGGGGAGAAAACGTAATTCAATCTACTCCTTAAGCCCAGCTACGTTGTTTCGTGGGAATCTAACTGTATGTCTTCTTGCTAGAATTCTAAACTGGCCTTTGGATAGTCTATAGAGATTGGGTATGAGGCACTAGACTTCATAATCTCTGTACTTTTTTCCCATAGATACAGCTAAAATAGGCAAGAATTTCAGTCTGCAAACTAAACTGTGTCAAAAAGTAGTTTTTATTTTCCATTATTTAATTTAATTTTAGGTTATATGGCTCATTCTATTAACTTCCATATACTCTCTCAAATTCAGCACTTTCTCAGACACTTCAGGTGTAAATGCAGTTCCACCCTGCTCTTCCCCCTGGCATGGACAGTGAGCTCAGGGAGCACCAGAGTCAATGCCACCAGGAGAGCTGAGGGCATGTGCCTTAGTTGATTGGCACTCTCTCCCCTTTGTGCCACTTCTTCCCCTGGGAATGATTCTAAGATCTGGAGGTGTTTACAGATACATGACCCCAGGGGCTCGGGGAGGGGTTGTTCACCTCTCAAGCTCAGTTTGTCAGGTCCCGGGCCAGCCTCTGACTTCAGAGGTAATTTGTTCTGTCTGGTCTCAGCACAGGTGAAATCAGGTCTCACTCCAAGGGCAACTGGACATTCTGTGGGTGCTGACTTAGCTCCCACCCAAATCTCGTAGCACTAGTAAGGTGCCCAAGACTTAACTGGGTCTTTTTCTGATCCCTGGCAGGAACTGTCATGCTGCATCCTTCCAGTGAGGGAATTCTGAGATCTCTTACTGGACCACAGGTTCTCTCCCAGTGCATGTCTGCAACCAGAACCCTCTGAAATCCTCCTTCACTGTTAGGAACCCACAAGAAACTCAGACGGAGTTGTCTCTGGCACTCTGCAGCCTTAACGGAGCATACTGCCTGTTTTGCCAAATGGTGGAATGAAAAGCCTTCTCTCTACAATGCTTGCTCACCTTCAGCCTAAGGATCAGGGTCTCCTCAACTGAGGAACTTTAAAGAGGCTGTCTAGCCTGGCCTACAACCAGCGTGAAGGGACAGAGGCAGACACAGGGCTTCCCAAATTCACATCTCACTCCTCCTTCCTCTTTACTTCTCTTCTTCCTCTTCCCTTCCTTGAAGTGTCTTTAAGGACTGCAGGTGTGGGGGAAGTTCAGGGTGAAGAGAACTCTTCAGAAAGTTCGCATGTGTAGACGTCCTTCTATCTGACTTTCAGGCCAGCATCTTTTAAACCAAAAAGCCAAGAATTTGCCATGTTTATTAGTCAGGTTACCCAAGGGCCACTTTTCTCACTAGCCTCCCTCAGTAGTGTGTGAACACAGTCTTATTGTCTAGGCCAGGGGTGGGCATGAGACCTTTGGATCATAAAATGAAGTTCTATTTACAATTTGATTACAGAATGATTCTATATCTTCCTTTCCCAAAAGTTCTATCTATTTAGAATGAGATCTAGGTATCATTATGAACCACTTGTCACATCACCGATATCAATAGTTTTAATATGAACCATTCTACCAACCACAGCATTCTATAGCTGTGGGCCAGACTTTCTCAACATCAGCAATATTGATGTGTTGAGCTGGATAATTCATGTGGAGCACTGTCCTGATCCTTGTAGGATGTTTAGCATCATCCCTGGCCTCTACTCACTGGATACTAGTAGCACCCATCTCCAAGTCACGACAACACAAAATGTCTCCAGGTATGGCCAAGTGTCCCCTGGGTGGGGGAAATCACCCTCAGTTGAGAACCACTGCTATAGCCCATCCTGAAGCAACATGTGATGCCTGTGTAATACTTCCAAGTATTTTGATGATAGCTTGCTTCTAAGAAACACTCTGTAGCTGTAACGTTGCAAAACAACATTTTTTACCTTCCCTATGAGTCAGGTAACGCAGGTCATTGGCCCCATTTCCACAGATAGGGACTTGGAAGCATTCAGCTTTCCCAATCAGGTCGTGAGAGTCTATACTTTCATTTTTCCCCTCTGAAAAGTGGAAGTAATAATCATTGTTTTCTTCCTGGCCAGAGATCAGGCAGTAACTACAGAGCAACGCCCTTTCCTAACTGCTGTTCCCAAACTTCTACACCAGGCAGCTTCAAAGATAAATTTGTATTTGCCTGTCTTCCTATTTCATGGACATCAGAAATAAAGCCCTCAATATAAATAAAATGGCAGCAAGCCACATGTTTCATCAATGTAACTGCCAAATTACACAGAGTGAAAAATCAATTCCAGCAAAACCAATAATAATCGGATAGAGGTTTTTTTTCCTGTCATGCCCAGACACAATGCAATTTTTAAAACACAGATATTAATGTGCCCAAAAGGTCTACCACAATAACTTCCGTGACACCAATCTAGCGCTTGAGAATGAGTGTAGATACGCTATAGATACCAACAACTGTGAACTGTCAGCTCTACAATGTTCTATTCACATGGTTTGAATAGCCAAGAAATTATACAGGAACGTACAATAGTTTGTGAGCCACAAAAGCACATGGCCTCAACGTTGCTAAGGCTGTCCAACCCGATCCTAGAGGAAATCCAAAAAACATGGTACATTTGAAGATGGCTGAAAATTGCCAGAGAAAAGCTATCTTGTTGGGAAGTCAAATCCTCCTTTTTTGGATACTAGAGCCTGGTACTATATTATTATTGTTGGTTGTGCGCAACACATCTGTGAAAACCCAGGGCAGGGACTACATACTTTGCATTCACAAATGGGGAAGGCATCACATTTAGAAACTGAATTAATTGGGTCTCAATAAATGTCATCTGAGTGTGAGTGGATAAGGGATATGAGACTAAAAGACATAGATGATACCTAAAAGAAATTAGGAACTGGGCAAATCAGTCAATAAAAATTGAAAAGAAACTCTGACCCAATAGAATGGTAATTTTTAATTTAATGCATTTTATTGCTACCAGCTGCATAATCATAATAACTGAGAGATGTGAAGAATGGTTCGATATCATTTGCTACATGTAGATTTTTGTGAACTCAAAAGCATAGCTAAAATATCATAGACTGTTCTTTTCAAGACGTTAGTGAAAAGATCATAAAGTAAGCATTAAATATACTGAAACAGGTAATTTGTTATAGTTATTTTAGTAATCAATTAGAGTTTCATGTATTTAAATATAAACAGATATTTCTTGCAAAAAAATCTGAATTTGTGACAAGGTATATTAATCACAATTGTTCTAGTTTCATTTAACATAAATGAATTTTAAAATGAAACCTTGTGAGAATTGGTGATCCAAAGCTAAAATCGTCACGAAAAATCTAAAACTCCTGCAACTGAAAGGAGTAAAATTTTCAGGCGATCTCCTGAGTCTCTGCCTATCAGTCTGGAAGATCTTGAGTGCCCTCTACAGGTCATTTAAATAATTTTCACAGATGTGAAGACTCCTCCAGAATATATTTAGACAACTTCTAAAACATAAAAATAACTTACTGGGGTTTTCTTTTTCAAAGAAACTCTAGATGAGGTAACCACTATTAGCTATTTTCATATATATTCTTGGTTATATATACACATACATATATATTTTTATGTTGTTTTCTCTTAACAACATACCGTAAATATTTTGCCATGACAGGTTTCGATGAGTTTTGGGTTTTGCATTTTATTTTGGTTTTTCATGAGTTCTCCAAAACATGTGCTCTATTGACAAATCACCATTTCTTATCAGAATTTTTCAGTGAAGTGACCCTCTTAAAAAAAGGAAAGAAGAATTTAAATAAAATAAAACTAAATTCAGTAACCACTCAGGGTGGATTCACAAGCAACTAGGATGTTCATGACTCTTCAAAATAAAAATACCATGAAGATAATGAATAATTTTCCACATTTAAGATACAACATTGTCATAAAAATTAAATTAGTAACTGAGGTTATTACCTAAACTACTAATCTGGGGTTTCATGCCAACAATAACATTGTCAGAACTGTAAGGCTAAAGTAATATTGCATTTGAATTAGCTGGGTAATTGCCTTGGTTTCCACTTTTACTTGTTTGTGGTTTTATTTACCTCAAAAGTAGTTTACACTTTAGAAAATAAAGATACAGGTGGCACATTAGGTGCTTGTCAAAGTCAGCGGTGACTCCCTTCTCCAAACTAGACCTGATTTTGGTTTTTATTTTTTAATTTTTCTTTTTAAAGATTGACACCTGAGCTAACAACTGTTGCCAATCTTCTTTTTATTTTTTCTTCTTTTTCTCCCCAAAGCACCCCCCCAGTACACAGTTGTGTATTCTAGCTGTGAGTGCCTCTGGCTGTGCTATGTGGGACGCCACCTCAGCATGGCCTGATAAATGGTGCCTTGTCCGTGCCCAGGATCCAAACTGGCGAAATCCCAGTGGAGCACACAAACTTAACCACTTGGCCACAGGGCCGGCCCATGTTTTTATTTTTTTGAATGAAACAGTAATGCACACCTTTAAGGATGTCAAATAGATCAGGCATTCTTAAGCAATATCCAATCTTAAATTGGGTTTTAAAACAATCTTAAAGACATTCAGATACTGACAACTAATTTAGATTCTCTGCTTATGGGGTTAATTTCTTATTCATATGTTCAAGTGAATATGGTCATTCCACTGCTTAGAGAACACAGGCATAAAGGATTTTGCCCACGACCAAACAACTAGTTCAAAATTGAGGGAGGTTTGATCTTCCTTTTTAACCAGAGTGGAAATTACTGGCAGAGGTGACATCCAATCACAATAACTCCAAGACCTCATTTGAGGTGAGTTGAGCAGGCAGAGCCTGCTCCATTCCATGATAGTAATATTAAGCAAAAGTCTGTCTCAATATTGGAACAGAGATTTCTCACAGAACTCTGCAAAGAGTACATGTTTTATTTAGTTGCAATACTATAAGATTCATCTTTTTGAGAAAGTTGTACCCAGATCCAGAACTTAGGAACAGGAGTTAATAGCCCCAATTTATTTCCATCTTTTCCCCAAGTTATTTTTTAAGGAGGGAAGGTGCGAGGACTTGGGATGTTCATTAAATGTATAGACAATGTAAAATGGTTTCAAGACTATAAAAGAAAATTTGACCATTAGCACCCCAGAAAAATCTACTCTGTGATTGCTAATATAAATAGGAAACAATGGGTGGGTAAGGCTTTTTTTCTGAGACATAAAACATTCTCTTCTTTGACTATTAAGACAAAATATAGATGGATGGTAGCCATTTGTTATGAGAAATTTTATTGTTAAGAAACATATAAGACAAATGCTTAATAATAAGATTTTAGCATTTCCAGGGGTGACCATCTTTACCACTGATTTTGGTCATAAAACAACTCTGATTCTGATCTGTAACGAATAGGTTCCCTAAAACATATGCATCTACAAAAATTAATGCAATATAGCTCCATTAGAATTTATTAAAGGAAGCTGGATATTGTGAAGGAAAGGTTACTATCATGAGCTTATACACTTAAGTTAGCACACAAAATGGTTATTGGTGTTGATAGAATGGAATACACCATCCCATTGTTCCAGAAGGTAAGAAAGGTAAATTCTAAGACACTTGAGCTGATGAGATTGATTCAGTCTGGCCAAGTTTCTAGCCCTCGATCCTGTAGAAGGAGAATCAGTAATCTACGGAGGCAGCTTGATTTCTCTAAACACAAGTCAAAACAGACATCACTTTCTTAATTGATAGGATTGCAAAATCATTGAATCAGGAAAATGTGATAAATATATAGATACAGACTGCGGGCTAAAACAATTAGGCAAATATTAAATGGAGAAATGATGGTGCCACTCCACAAAGTGCTGATTAAAGACTTTTGATATCAACCTAGGGGGGTATTGCCGAGAGAGTGTTACAGGGCTCTGTCTTTGTCTCTGCCATTTTACATTTGTCTTAATCAAGAGAATAATGATAAAAGGCATGTTTATCAAATTTGAAGATAACATGAAACTAAGAGGGTGAGCAAATAAGGATCAAAAAAAACTCAACAGGCTAGAACAGCGAGTCAAATTGAATTAGATAAAATTTAATGAGGACAATATTAGATTCCATATTTGAGTCAAAGAAAAAAAAATAATGTGACTGTCAAAAAGCTAATTTGAACTCATGCTGCTTTAATAGAAGACCAGTGACTAGAATAAGAAAAGTCCTGCTCTTCGCTAGCCAGCCACACCAAGAATATCATGAGAACAGGCATGGCATAAAGCATAGAAGAATCTCACCAGCATAGAGCCAGAAAAATAGTAGAGAAGATCAAAAAGGCTCAGACAGAGGTTCAGCCTCAGAGAGGGCACTTGGACAGCCCAAGGGTGTAGCTATTTCATGCAATCCAACCTGGCAGGTAATTTCATCTTGAGAAGTTACAGGTGGCTAGCCATTTTCAAAGTCAAGACAGGCTACAATTGGGGTCAGGAGATGTGATAATGGCAACAGGATTGCCTCCAGTGTGAAATTTAAGAGGAACTGGCTATATTCCAAATAAAGGAAGCTTAGAAGGAAATCTTAGGCAGTGCACTAGAGCCCTATTTGTATCTGGGGTCCAGCCAAGCCATTTTGCCATCAAGCACTGTAGGTAAAATGTCTACATTCGATGAGTTTCTCAAGGGTCTTCAACAAATTATTGGCTCCAAAATATACAAAGAAAACTATAATATTAAAACTAATATTATGTTAGCAAGTCAGCTGCAATCCAATGCTTTTATAGTGACATGTAAATTACGTTTAATGAGGGATGTGAGTGTGTTTGAATGTATTTAATATAATGTGGGAAGGTGTCTCTAAGAGTACCTAAGTGCTTCGAGTCCAAAATTCTTTAAATGGGTATGCTCTAGTGTAGACAAGGTTTAAGGGACTAGGTAGTATTAAGCAGTCAGATATGAAGGAGCAGAACTCTAGAAAGGTCATTCTGGGAATTTACATATTGGCCAAACAGGAGATGCCAAGGCTTGACTGGAGTGGGGAGAAGACTGAGAATTCTGACCTTGCTCCTGGTGCATCAGGTCCTAAATCTGGCTAGAAACAAGGGGGTATCTCAGGGGATGCTTATGAAACCAGAAAACATGCCTGGACTCTAAGATTCCAAATCTGAAGGACACGATATAATTCCAAATCTGCTACTTCCTGATTCCTAAATTGGTCAGGAGTGGCTCAACAACCAGGGCAGGATTAATCTTGGGGGTGAGTCAACCCAATGGGGAAAGTTGCCAGATAACTCAAAAAGAGGTAGAAGAAACCAGGCCAACACATCCACCTCTCAGTTTGGGGCTCTAACTCTTCAAGGGGCATATAAGCATACTGGAAACTACTGAGCAGAGAAAAGATTCACAGACCTAGTGTATCCTGGGGAGGACCAGAGCCTGAAGAAGGAAACATTGAAAGGGATCATGAGAGGTATCCTCAAAACTGGGAGGTGTTATCATGTAGAAAAGGTACTGGGTTTGTTTTCTCTTACCACAAGGTGTAGACAAGGATCAAGTGGTGAATGCTCTCCAAGAAGACGAATCTTTGCTTGTTATAAGGACTTATTTTCTAATGACTACCTAGAAACCTAATTAACTATTGAGTTGGCTGAGAAAATAGAGAGATGGCCATCCCTAGGGACTGAGTGATCACTCGAATGGTGAGTTGTCAGGTAGGAGTCAAAAGTCAAACATGAAGTGGATTGTTGCATAGATTTGTACGTATAGCTTCTTAATACTGTGAGAATCCTTTAAAAATCTGGCTTCCATAGTGTGTTTGCTGCTTCTTAGGACATCACAGAGGTAAAGAGATATCTAAGAAAGGAATACAAAGTAGCCTTTAGAATAAGTGTTACAGCAGGTTTGGAGTCACTGGAAGGATTAGACCCACTTGGCTTTCTTATCTACTCCTGAGATGCATCATTACCAATATCCAGTAACCTTGTAATGGAAAGGATCTACACAGTTATAGGAGAAGAGATATTGATAAATTCCTAATATTTCTGCCCTCCTGTGAAAATAGTATGAGGAATTAGGGAGTGGAAGACTACTAAATTTATTTCAATAGGTCATTTTCTAACCAGAAAGGAAATGTTGATCATGAGGGTGACTTCAATTGGTGCTAGTAATGACTGACATAAACAGGAAGGGAAAATATTGGCTCCTATAACTGGACCAGCCACTCTCCACTCAGCATTTCTTGTTTGCAAACAGCTAAAATAGAGAGGGAAATCTCTCCTGCAACTTTTGAGCACATGTCCTGGGTTTCTCTAGAACTGGACCAACTTGGATCACGTACCTATTTCCAAGCAATTAATTTGGCCATGGGACTGCTATGACCTAATTGTCTTAGATTTGGGTTATTGCCTAACCCTGAGCCAGTCATCATAGCAAAGGGGATGATATTTTAACAATTGGCCTAAGTCAATCACGCCTCACACCATGAAGCTTGAGATGAGGCTATGGCTTCTCCACAAAGGGAAATACATTTATTAATGCCCACTCATGGATTAGAAGCTAAATCTCTCCATTATCTAAAACACAGTTAAGAACAATTTTAGACCATCCTCCCAGAACTATTCAGCACTGTGTGGAGTAATTTTTATTTCCAGATTAGAAAATGCATCCAAAATAGAGTGTTTCAAATAGCAAGGAGGAACACTAACATCCAGATACTTCTACATTTGTACCAGCTTCATGCATCTTTATCCATTGACATCAACTTAATTTTATCTGCACTTTCTGCACCAGTCCCCAGGGGCTGCGAGGAAATTTTGAGAACTTCTGTGTAGTTATTGTTGCTAGGAAACAGCATCTTTAGTATCCAAGTGTTCTAGCTTTGAGATGCTGTATGAAGTCACTGGTTCATAAAGGAAAACCTTTGGCAAATAGGTTGTTTAGGTGCGTAAACTGATATTCGCTTTCTGTGGCAAAATATTCTTGCCTAACCTTTCAATAATAGTGTATTTCTAGGCCTCTATTTTTTCCTTTGGATCCAGCTGCCATGATTGCTCCCATGAACACTCAAGCATCTACCCGAAAAAGAGTGAGCATTCTTTTCTTTCCCAAATCACCTATAATTATCTCAGTGCTTTGAACACTAAGCTTAATGGGTTTTAGTTAAACAAAGTGCAAGTGATCTTGGAAATATAGACCCAGACTACTGACTATATAAATTGTTGAATACTGTTAAAATTTGCATTGATTGATAGCCATATTCTAGCTCTCTTATTGTGCATCACATTGAAGTGTTCTGCATTCGTCAGAAGTGAGAGATGATGAGAGGTGCTGTTTTGGCTCACCCGCTGTCTTCTCCCCTCTCTACCTCAAACTGAAAACCATCTCTGGACTCTCAACTCTAGTCGTTGCTTACATGTTTCTCCCCTCAGATCCTATAACTCAAAGATGACCTTGAGGTTGTAATTTACTACCTAGTAAACTAAATGAACAGGCAGCTTTCTCCATTTCCTTGGTGCCCAGACCCACCTGTAAGGCCCCTCTGAGGACAATCATCATAATCAAGGCATGAATCCAGCTCAAGAATGCTACCAAATAAGTTACCTATATCAGGTTACCAGTTTGGGACAATAAATTTAAAACTCTTAAACAGCAAACAATATTCAACAATTCATTTATTCAAAAATATGTACTGGATACTTACATAGAATCTTTCTAGGCATCAGGAATTTTTTTAATGAATAAAATAAGGTGCTTGTTTCTAAAAACTTATAATGAGGGATGGAGGAGACAAAAGCAGAGATAAACAAAATGATATGTAAACAGATGAAATATTTCCTTGATAAGATGTGCTGTGTAACTGATGAGATTCCATCAGGAAAGCAGGAAACCACTCAAGATTTTTCAAAAAGGAATTTAATAGAGAAACTTAGTTACAAAGATTGGAAGAGCAAAAGAAGGAGGGATAAAAGGATGCTGAAGGAGAAAAGCCAGAAGCCGCTAAGAGCCCTGTGCTAGAGGCCATGAGTCTGAATCAGCTGGATCCTATTAGACAAACTGTTCGAGTTGTTTGTGGAGTTGCCAAAAGAGGTGCTGTGAGAGTCTGAAACACCCCACTGCCCTGGCAGCCATCACCAGCAACTGCGGCACTACCGCACTGCCAGAGCCAAATCAAGAGCCTCCCCTCCCCCTCACCTTCTAATCTTCAGGCAGCTCTTCCTAGGGACAGCACCTAACATGAAGCCAGGAGATGTGGAGCCCAGCCCCAGCAGTACAGAGCAAGGTGTAGAAAGAGGGATAGGAGGCACAGAAACAGCAAATGAATGGCTGGTATAAGCCACAGCAGAGGTTGTGATGAAAAGCTCTGGTAATCCCAAACCTGGAGCAAATAATTCTCCCCTAAAAGAGAAATAGAGTGTAATGATCTAGTTTCTGTTACAGATAACAGAAGCCCGTTTGGCTAGCTTAAGCAGGAAGAGATTTAATTTAGGGAAGTGGTGCTTACAAAATTAATGGACTAAAGTTGTAGGCTCTAGGCTGGGCCCAGAACCACATGCCGACTGGCCCTCCAAGGGTACTGACTGGTAGCTCCATCCCAGTCAGGAAGCTGGTAATCAGGTAGCTTCATCCACCATGTTGACTCCAGGACCACGGAAAGCTAAAATCAGAACTCCTGGTTCCAGAGCGATGTGTACTGTTTGAGCTGCACCAACAAAATGAGTGCCTCAAACACCATCTCTGACATCACTTACTCCATCTAATCCAGGGAACCTAAATCATATCCACAACCTTAGTTGCAAGGGAATCTGGAAAATGTAGTTTTTAGCTTTCCTAAAGATGAGAATACATGCTAGGAGAAGTCAGTCCACAGAATACCTGCCACAGAAGGATTCAGAAAGGAATTTTCTGGTGAAATATGTAACATTTGAGGTGAAATTGCAAGCTCCAAGAGGGCTGGAGCCACATTAGTTTTATTCACACTGTACCCCCAGTACTTTCCCACCACCTGAGACATAGTCAGCACTCAATAAATCTACTCATTGAATGAGTAGAGACACACACATAGGTTAGTACCTTGTTGTCAGGTTATGGTTGGTAGCACAGAGCCAGGAGTCCTGATCACGAGAAGCAAGAATGCAATATTCTACAAACTTTCATTGGATACTGACTATATCCTGGGAACACAGTGCATATGCTTGATAACGAGATACAAAAATTAACGAGAACCAGTCCCTGACTTCAAGTTGCTCAAAGCCTGGTGGGAGAAAAATAGATAAGCCAAGGAAAATTCAACATGGTTCCACGCTTTGTTCAAGGCAAGCACATAGTCGAGGTGATGAAAGTCAGTCAGAACTACTTGCCTTAGGTATCTGCCTACACTTCCTACACACCATCATGGCTACCTAATCACTTTACTCTTCTGGGCCCAGTTTTACCTTTGCATACAAAAATCTTTGAAGATTTTATAGTGTTTGTATATATTCAACTTTGCCCTGTAAAGTCCAGTGTTCTTGCTAAAAGTGAGTTGCTTATTGAGTAAATTTCATGAAGTAAATCATGTTCCCACTGACATCATCCTACCTTTATCTTATTCTCTCTGTATGTTATTCGCCCTACATGTTATTTCCTCTGCCAGGCAGGCCTGCTCCACCCATCCGGCCAAATCTTCTGCAAACCCATCTCTAACTCCCGCGGGTCAACAATTTGCCCAGACTGCTGTTAGACCATGACCTCTTGAAAAACAGGGCCAAGTCTAACCCACTGCACATACTCAGAGCCTAGAAGAGTGCTTGGCACATAGTTAGCACTCAAAATATGTGTGTTGGATTGTTGAATATAGTTTTCATTGATTTGCCTTGCCAGATTAGAGGTGGTGGTGTTCTGTGCTTCAGCAGGGATCCTGATGGATAGCTAGGAAGATGAGAAGTTGGATCCAAAGAAGTTGTTCCTGGCAGGTAAAGCAAAGACATCATGCTAGAGCACTCAAGAAGCGAAGTGAGCAAGCAGGTGCTGTTGATGGGCAGCCCTGAACACAGAAGCTGTGTTCTATCAGCCCTGTTTTTCACTCCTTACCAGAAATAGCCCATCCAAGGGCCATAAAGTTAATGCCATCATAGGCATAATGACGTCAAAAGCTCTAGGTAAATCCAGCCCCAAACTAGGACAAGAGCAGAGGTTCATGTTCAAGCTTTGATCTATAAATAGTGTTTCTCTCCACAGAGAATCTCTATATACTGGGTTTAAAAAATTCCTCCCTAACAAATACTTACAGTTCAAATATTCTGTGTTGCCAACTAAAAGCAAAATCATGTGCAGTCTAGCTCAGAACAGGACAGCTATTCATTTGTGAAATGTGAGGAGCCTAACAAGAACTGGCCTGAATGAAAGAGCACCCCAGGCCCGTATAAAGGTGAGCAAAGAGTATGCCATATGCTCATCTAAAACCCACTCCCAATCACGTCAGACAAGAAGAGAGCTTTAAATTTGGGCTATATTGTCTTTGCTCCTTAAAGGATTTTTTTATACTAAATTTACTTATTTTGATTCCATCTATCTTTATGAAAAAGTTTACCTCTCATGCCATCTTCCTAAATAGATGTTACCGAGGCATTTTTCATCATACCAAAAAGGTCCATGGGAGAAATTTCTCTCAGGTCTGGCATCAGCACTTCTTCTTCCAAGACAATTGGTTTGTTTTTATCCCATGGGCATTGCAAATTTTTTAACTGATCCGATTTGTGTTACTTAATAGAAAGGCACTTTTACGACTCTGAAGAGAGACAGGTTCAGATAGTCCTGGAAGCCCATTTCCTCCTACCTGTTAGGAAGCAGACTCAACAGATCTGAGCTAACTCCACAGGAGCACTGGCTGGTCCCAGATGCAGAGTTCCTAAGGCTATATCTTTCTGACAAGGCCATCTCCAGCTTACCCTCACTTGCTGGGAATTTCCTCTCCAGCTCCCAGGCTGTCTTCAAAATGAATTTCTAGACCAACTGAACTCTGTTTGACTATGCTATATTTCTTGTTTGCAGATGGCTATACAACTGACGACATTGAGTTTTACTGGAATGGAGGAGAGGGAGCAGTGACCGGAGTTAATAAAATTGAGCTTCCTCAGTTTTCAATTGTCGACTACAAGATGGTGTCCAAGAAAGTGGAGTTTACAACAGGTGAGGATGTTTCCTCCAAAATGAATTAGGGGCACTGTGAAAGGAAGAAGATGTTTCCAATCAAATGATGATCTGATTGTTTTCTTTTTTTTTCCCCCAATTCAGGGGCATATCCACGACTGTCACTAAGTTTTCGTCTAAAGAGAAACATTGGTTACTTCATTTTGCAAACCTACATGCCTTCCACACTGATTACAATTCTGTCCTGGGTGTCTTTTTGGATCAACTATGATGCATCTGCAGCCAGAGTTGCATTAGGTAATGCATTCCCAGACTTGCGGAGAGCTGGTGGGATGTAGCTTCAAACAACCAACCAATCCTGCCCTGGTGGTCTAGTGGTTAAGACTGGGTACTCTCACAGCCGTGGCCCCGGTTCATTTTCCAATCAGGGAACCACACCACCCATCTTTTAGTTGTCATACTGTGGCAGCTGTGTGTTACGGTGATGCTGAAAGCTATGCCACCAGTATTCCAAATGCCAAGAGGGTCATCCATGGTGGACAGGTTTCAGTGGAGCTTCCAGACTAGACAGACTAGGAAGAAGGACCAAGCCACCCACTTCCAAAAATTAAGCCAAAAACATTATGAACAGCAGTGGAGCATCATCTGAGATGGTGCCAAAAGATGATGGTGCAAAAGATCGAGCAGGGTTCCACTCTGCTGTACACAGGGTCTCTAGGAGTCAGAATCCACTCAAGGGCACAAACAACAAAAAACCAACCAATGTTAGGAATTATAGGCAAAGGCTTCTCTCATAACAAGCCAAAGAATGAGATTACCATTGACAATAAAAGATCTAAGTGTTAGTACTTACAGAGTGAATGTTTTACAATGTAATATCTTTTTAGCATTTACCAAATTTTAAAAAATCTTGGAGTACGTTAAGCACTATACAAGTGTTTCTTAGAGTATATTTTTGAGTTCTCATTACGCTAATTTTTCCTAACTTTGTGAAAATTTCTTCTTTGATCCCTGCTTTTTACAGTGGCGAACATTTACAATATATTATTCTCAATGGACTTGGAGAAAGCTACACCATGCGACTATTAACAAGTTTTGTCAATTATTGGGAAATACTATCTTTCGAATATTAACTAAAATTAAATAGTATCGATCTGAGTCTTCCTTAAATGAAGCTCACTGCACTTGAATAAGGCACAGACAATTCATCAGCTGTATTAATGATCCGTGATCAGGACAGAATAAAAATGGTTTCCTTCCTGGTGGAAAAAACATCAGAATTAATCTTGCTATGGTTAAGTAATTGCTGCAAGCTGAAAGGCTATATTTGAGACTTTTAAAGGGTTCCTTAGGAAGTTAGAATACGTAATGTCTGTTTGATGAATCTGGGCATTTGTAGGTCTGCCTCGTTATTCGATCCTGGAGCCATTTCAGTTATCACTTTCTGGGGCCTATTCACACACACGCACACACACGCAAATACAAAAGAGCATCTTTCTGGCTAAGCTGACATCTACATCGTTTCTCTTCTGAGACTATCCAATTGGGTTAGATAATCAGCATATCCTTTCACACCTAGACTAATTCTCATCTCTACAGCTTATTTCTAATGACTGAGTACATAATGCTCACAAAGTTCACTGCTGGCAGTCCCTTGTCAACCTTTGAACACTCCAAGGCTAAGAAAAGTGAACAGTTTATCATATCATACATATATGTCTGCACATATTATGTGAACGTGAACATGAGTGTGTATATGCTATAGTTAAGGAAAAGACATTGGATGATGTCCACAGTAGGGAGTAACAATTGTCAAGGTCATGAATTGTGGTTCTATTTACACTTCTATCTTCAAAGCTAATGATATTTTGATTAGAGATGTCTGTACATAAAGATACTGACATAACTTCTTTGAAATATAAAACCTGTGATATTTTAAAACTTATCTAAGTAAAAAAGACACTCATTTACCAACACTTTTTGCTTAAAAATTTAAAACAAGGAGTGGCCAGCTCTGTGACCAAATAGTTAAGTTTGCACACTCCACTTCAGCAGCCCAGGGTTTCACTAGTTTGGATCCTGGGAGCGGACTTGGCACTTCTCATCAAGCCACACTGAGGCGGCATCCCACATAGCACAACCAGAAGGACCTGCAACTAGAATATATAACTATGTACTGGGGGGCTTTGGGGAGAAGACAAAGGAAAAAAAAAGAGAAGATTGGCACCAGATGTTAGCTCAGGTGCCAATCTTTAAAAAAAAAAAATTTAAACTAAGGAATAGAAGCAGAAATGCAATTAGCGGACTCGTAAATGAATCGTTTGTTTCTGTCAGGGACATTAGCTAGAATTATATTAGGTGAAATTTAAAATTTTATTCAAAGAAATAGTAAGACCACAGATGACGGCATTTCACATCAGTCCAGCACATTTGAACTCATCACTGATCTGAACCATTTTCACTTTTCACATGATTGTCCTGACTTCCTACATTATCTTTTCTCCTGAAAGTTAAATAGTCAAATTAGAGAATCTTATTCTTCAATAATCTGATTGGCAAATGAATGCTAAACTAGTTTTTTCTCTTTTCATTTTCTACCTTCCACTCCCTTTGCCAGCTTTCCTTTGTCTTAATATGCATTTCATACTTCTTGTCTTTATTGTTAAGAGCTGCCATCAAGTTTCAGATTTTACTTTCTCATCATTCTGCTTTTATTTTAAATGGCATTGTGTAACACCTCCTTGCTTTGTTGCCCCTAGCTGAACAATCTACAACAAAATAACTAATCTCAGAATTTCTGTTTACTCAGCTATCAATTGGGAATAATACACCTGCCCTAATCCTACTCAGCAGTGTGTTATGACAGCCATATAAGATAATCTGGAACTGTGTTTAAAACTGTAAAAACACTACAGATATGTGTAACGTTAATAATGGAGCACAAACTATCTATGTGAGATTCCAAATTATTTTTCACTTCTTGTTTTTCCCAATTATCATTCCATCATCACCATCTCAACACAAAATATTATGCAGGCATGCAAACATATTGTTAAGAATGTAATGTTTGACTCTAGGGAACTAATTCCTTCTGGTCTCTGGAATCAAGCAACTAGAGATAATGTTTGAAAAACGAAAGCAACAAGATCATATTATGTCTAAAAAAATACACAAATCAAATATTTCATACAAATCATGAACTTTTTTTTTTTAAAGATTGGCACCTGAGCTAACAACTGTTGCCAATCTTCTTTTTTTCTTTTTTTGCTTTTTCTCCCCAAATCTCCCCAGTACGTAGCTGCATATTTTAGTTGTGGGTCCTTCTAGTTGTGGCATGTGGGACGCTGCCTCAGCATGGCCTGATGAGCGGTGCCATGTCCACGCCCAGGATTCGAACCGGCGAAACCCTGGGCCGCCTGCAGTGGAGCGCGCCAATTTAGCCACTCGGCCGCGGGGCGGCCCCGCCCCCCCCTCCCCCGAGCTCTCTTATTTGCTTCTTCCTTTGGTGTTGTCTCACGTGAACGGTACATTATTATTTTAAAAAGCAACACTGACTTTGTGACCTGGATGTATTATAGACTCATACAAAGGAAAAAAAAAGAGAAGATTGGCACCAGATGTTAGCTCAGGTGCCAATCTTTAAAAAAAAAAAAATTTAAGCTAAGGAATAGAAGCAGAAATGCAGTTAGCGGACTCGTAAATGAATCGTTTGTTTCTGTCAGGGACATTAGCTAGAATTATATTAGGTGAAATTTAAAATTTTATTCAAAGACTATATAGGGAGCCTGCAGCTTTCTCTTTCAAAATGTCTGCCCTTTTTGCCCAGTGGTTTATTGCATTACTGCCATCATTTAGGGGCACGAATAATGGAATGTCATCTGTCCTCTCGATCTTAAAGAGGGCGACTTAAGAAGTGCATTCAGCTAAGCTGTGTCTTTCCGTTTCATAGGCATCACCACGGTGCTGACAATGACGACCATCAGCACTCACCTCAGGGAGACCTTGCCAAAGATCCCTTATGTCAAAGCGATTGATATTTACCTGATGGGCTGCTTTGTGTTTGTGTTCCTGGCTCTGCTGGAATACGCCTTTGTCAATTACATCTTCTTTGGAAAGGGACCCCAGAAAAAGGGAGCTGGTAAACAAGACCAGAGCGCCAATGAGAAGAACAAGCTGGAGATGAATAAAGTCCAGGTAAGGTATTAAATATTCCTAAAGATTCTTCCAACATTTATCAGCAGCATGGTGCTCAGAGCTCTTGTAACACAAAAAAAAAAAGTATAAAATATTAGTTCTTCTTTAATAAGACTCAAACAACCCCTCATTTTACATATTCAAGAACTGAGGATTGAAGAAGTTAGGTTGCAGGTTACATAGATTAATAACATACTGGGGCCTAAAAGTCAACCCCAAGTCCATTGTTCTTTATTCTAAACCTTATGGTTGTAAAACTATATGTAAAAGAATAATGCCAGATCTGCTTGATAAATAAATGAGAGAACTAAAGTGAATAAACTCCACCATTAAGCGGAAATGAGGCAATATAGCACAGTGGGTACAACCACAGACTGGAATCAAATTGCCTGGGTTTGATCCCCAGCTCTGCCACTTACTGGCTTTAAAACTTCAAGTAAATCAACCTATGTGACTCTTTATCTAACCTCTGTTCTCCATGTCATCATCCAGAGAATGGAGATTATGATAGTACCTATCTCTCAGAGTTGTTGTAAAGACTGAACGAGGCTTTTTTTTTAAGTCTAGTATTTGGAACAATACCTGGAACACAGTAAGCACTCAATAAGTATTGGCTATTATTATTATATACAAGATACCGTTACTATTTTTCTTCTGTTTTACAATGGTGGATTTTGTGACATGCACTTTTACTGGGTAAAATTTAATTAAAATTAATGCTCTGTTTATTCTTTAAAAAAATCTCCGTAGCCTCTACTTCTATGCTATTTTTCACTGAAATCAACTTAAAATTATACACATTGAAATACTGTATCCACTAAAAATGGTTTTCAAGATGGTACACAGGGTGACGATGCAAATATTTTTTCAGTTGGGAGTTATACTGAGGGTTGGGGATACTGCTCTGAATGAAACAAATTTCTTGCCCTCGTGGAGTTGAGATTCTAACACAGGAAAACAGTCAACAAACACACAAAGTATCAAGAGGATAATTTCGGTTAGTAGTCAGGGCTATGAAGAAAGTAAAACAGAGTAATAGGCAAAAGAATGATTTGGGTCAGATCCAAGGTAACAGGGAACTTTGATCAGGTGATCAGGAAGACCTCTCTGAGGAATTGCCATTTGATCTGAGACCTAAGTGATGAAAAGCAGCTAACCATGCCATGTCCATTCAGGCAAAGGAAATTGCAAGGACAAAGGAATTGCTTGCTGTGTTAAAGCACTGAGGGAAGAGCAGTGTGGCAAGAGTATAGTAAGTGAGAGAGAAAGCAGAGCAGTATGAGATGTGGTTGCAGAATCAAGCGGAACCCAAATTATGTGCCTTCAAGGTGTATCTTCTCGCTCTTTAGTAGGATATCAAATTTGTATAAACACTGCCAAGAATTTCAAAAATTATAAGTGAAGAAAACATACAGATTCAGCCAAATGGTCAAAATTCAAAACAACGCATTCAAATAAATATTTACTCTTATGTGAAACACTATGGCTGTTGCTAAAGGAGAAGGAGTTGGCATGATATTTGCCCCTGAGAATCTCCTGATCTTGGTGGAGGAGGAAATTATACTCTTATGAGGTGACTGGATTATAAAATGAGACAGGACAGCGCCTAGCTTGAGGAGTATATCTAGGAGGAAGAAGTTTCCCATTGTCTGATTGTAACCATACCAGCTTTCCAAGTATTTTCGCAGTAGTTTTCACGGTCACCTCTTTTCTATTTTCATCCCCATCTCAGTTGTCTTCTAAACCCATTAGCTAGTCATCTGCATAGCTTGGAATGTGTGTTAATTGATATATCATGGGCGAAAGCCCTACATAAATAAAGTGGGTTACGTTCTCTGGTAGGAAACTTCCGAAGATATGCACTGAATGGACACTCAAAGACAGGTAGAATTTGGGAAGGTAAAAAGGAAAAACTGGGGCCTTTCAATTGGCTAGAAAAGCAGTGTTCTCTGGAGAGGTAATTAAATAGAAAGGTCAAGCAAGCTGAAATCTATCTATTCTGCTAAAATTAAAAGATTATAAAACAAACTTTAACCATACTCTTTGGGCATTTGCCTTGATTCCACCCCAGAATATGAGGACTTTTCTAAGGTGCTAAGGGACAAGTTAAGGCAGGAGGAAACGCTCACATGCCATTTCATAGCTGGATGTATAATACATACTGCTCTGAAAGGACTTCATGAGTGGCTAATAAATAAGTAAAGTGTTCCCACCTGACTGATCTTTATTTCATAAGCAGGCTGTTTGAGTAACACTGGGCTTAAACACAGTAAGATCTCATTGGATCTCAAATCAGGAATCTTTTACTCAAGGTGAAACGACTTTTTTTATTTGAATTCTAAAAGAAAGAGTACAAAAATCTCTCAATTGTCGGGAGATGAAACTCTTAAAAAAAGAAAAAAGGTGTTTTTATCCATGGGAAACTAGATTAGGAACTCCACAAATACTTTTCACAGAAACATAAGTGGACAAAGTTATGCTAAAAAGCAAAAACAAAAATCATCCTAAGATATGATGGAGCAGTTTGTATCAGACTGACCCTCCAATAGATTAAAAATTTCAAGCCCTGAGCAAAATTTTAAAAATCTGCTTGAAGACACAGGAGAGTAACTGAAACAAGCACAAATTAGAAGAGAATCAACCCTCACATGACGGGAACTACACTATGTGAAATCTGTGTTTGTACGGCTTTTCCACCCAGGATGCTCTCCAGTCTGGGGATGTGGGACAGCTAAACACTGCAGTTTTATTGGTCTAATGAATCAGAGCGTGGAGTTTGATACTTTCAGAGTTTCTGGAGATTTTTAGAAAGAAGTGAGCCACAGGGAAAGCTTAAAATCTGAGCATAAACTTCCCATGAACCCTTGGTTGATTCCTCAACTACAATTGTACGGGTAAAATGCCAAGAAGTTCAAAAGGGAAAAACAGCCAAAAGACTGGGGTAAAAAAAGCAAGGAATAGAGATTTCAGCTATTATCCACCATATCAAAGTCAGAGTTTGGAGTCTGAATCCAGCCCTTTAGGGCAGGTTGATAAATACATTAGGCTTTCCACTAAAACCCCAAAAAGATCACACCTTAGGAGTAAAGACTAAGTCACAAGAATAATTCCCTTAACTCTCCCTGAGTTAAGGGAAAAACTATAGTAGACTCACCCTAACGACACAGAAAACCAAGTCCCTGCACATTCTAGGTGATCTTTTAGTAATTAAACTACAGAACTACAAAACTCAACACTTTCCAGGGAAGGGAACATAGTCCAGAGTCTCTACAGTGCGTCGTCAACATACTAGGATAAAATTAAAAATTACCAGATATTAGAAGAACCAGGAAAATATGCCCATAGTCAAGAGAAAAAAATTTAGTTCATAGAAACAGAGCTGCAAAAGTCCCAGATGTTGGCTTAAAAAATGACTATAATTAATAATCATAATAACTATAATTAATACATTTAGAAGTTCATAGAAAATAGCCAAAAACTGGACACAATCAAAATATCCTATAGCAGGTGAATGGTTAAACAAACTGTGGTACATTCATACCATGGAATACCAGCCCAATATAAAGTAATGAACTATTGATACATGCAATGACTTGTGTGGATCTCAAGGGCATTATGCTTAGTGAAAAAGCCAATCTTAAAAGATTATATACCATATAATTCCATTTATATAATACTCCTAAAATAACAAAATTAGAGAGATGAATAGCAAATGAGTGGCTGCCAGGAGTTAGTGAGAGTGGTGGGGTTGGGGGAGATGGGTGCGATTGATTATAAAGAGGTAGCATGAGGGAGAACTTCGCAGTGGTTACATAGTTCTGTATCTTGATTGTTGTGCTGGTTACATGAATCTACACATTTAATAAAATTACATGGAATTATACACACTTTATACCAACGTCAGTTTTCTGGTTTTGATATTGTACAATAGTTAAGTAAGATGTAATCAATGGGAGAAACTGGGTGAAGGGTACATGGGACCTCTCTGTGCTATCTTTGCAACTTTCTAGGAATCTACAATAATTTCAAAATAAAAAGTTTAAAATAAAGTCCATAGGAAAAGATTAATACAATATATGAAGAGATGAGGAGTATCAGAAAAGGAATTGAAATTATAAAAAAGAACCAATGGAAATCATAGAATTGAAAAATTCTTAAGATGGATTAGCATCATATTTTGAACACAAAAGAAAGGATTAGTGAAATTGAAGGTAATATTGGCCTTCTCTCAATTTTTCCATTGCATCAGTTCTTATCAGAAATGCTACTACCTCAGGGATGCCTTAACTGACACCCCCACTGTTGGCTTATATTTGGTACCATTGTTATTTGTTCTCATGGCATGGTGTACTTTTCCGCCATAGGATTTAACCACAATAGTGAGTATATGTTTATTTGGGTAATTATTTTTTTAACATCTATCTCTCTGTTAGACTGCAAGCTTCCTGAAGATTGGCACCAATCCTTGTCTGTTATGTTTATTGTTCTTTCCTCAGTGGCTAGAACAGAGAAAAACCAGATAAGTACTTGTTGAATGAATAAATGCTAGATAGGCCTTGTTCATTCAAGGTGAGTTCTTAGATGCCACACCAGGTGTTGAGTGTTACGTCATAATGTTTTGTAAAATTCTTATATATTGATAAGTAAGAAAAAGTATAGTCCACTTCAACGTCTGCCTGTCCCAGACTTTCTTATTGTTTCTATCACTTTTTTTAACGTTTTTTACAGCATGTTTTATATCAAGCTTTGCTATTCTTTCTGAATCACAATGTCATATAACATCAGATAGACATAATCTTCAAAGGAGTGCTCTGGCTTAGATTTTATAAACTTCTTCATATTTAGATGGAACCCTAATGCGGTGTTATCATCTCAGGCAATTTATAATCATCCCGGCAGCTGCTTAGGTTTTCCAGTTCCTAACTTTCTTCTCCTCTTCTAAAACCAGAGGCTCAGACAGACAATGTGTCAGTAAAAATCAAGGGTATTACTTCATCTGTTCAGTGTATCATCTCCAGCCATTAACATAATAATGCAAACTGTGTGGCGTTTAAAAATGCTATTCCCTGGTTAAATTAAAAAATAGAAAACTATATGGGATTTTTCCTACATATAATGGTTGGATGATCCTCCTCGTTCCTTTTAGATACTTGTAAACAATTGAATTCGAAAGACATATGTGCTGTGGTGGCAGACAAGTTTCATTTGAGGGATCCCTAACATTTGCCCTGGTACCCTAGAGCACAGAGAGGTGTTGATCATTTATTACACATTACCTTTGATAGCCTTGGCTGGGCAGTCATGTCATGGGGTATCTGTACTAAAGCTCCAAAAGTGCTTGCTCTGTCTTGATTTATGTTTCCACCAGCTGCACTGAAGCATCTTTTTATATGAGTACAGATGCTGAATCCAGACATTAGGAGAGTTTCGACCTCCACGGTGATAAAGACTGTAGATTCATGAACCCCTCAGGTATCATTTGAAACTAGAGATAGTATTTAGAGTTTTGAAAGATAGATTTCACAGCACAACTAGGCTGTTTAAGTGAGTTACTTCTGGGCCACCTTTATACTAATCCAGAACATATATGGTTGTATCTGTTTGCCGCAATGCCTGCCCATTTGCAAATAGATCCCCCTAAGATGGAATGGTTGCATGGGCAGTCTGTGATCAGAGACTGATTCAAAATCATTCTAAGTCAGGGCGCACACCAGTGGAATCTGCCAAAGATTCATACCAAAAGTGCAGTTGCAACCCCAACTGTCAAGAAATAGAATTTTTCCCCTCTGAATCAGATATTAATGCTGTAATCTGTGCTCTTTCCTCCCATATCGTATTCTCAGTGGTGAGTCATAGACACTTTCAAACATCTATACTTTCCGACAACTTTTTAAATGTAAATCAGCTCTGTACTGTGATTAATTCCAGTATACAAAATACGTGTGAAGACAGGCATCATAAAGGTAAACAGCTCTCTCCTAAGTCCAGCTTGGAACAGCTCAATAACCTATGTTAGCCTTTGAGACTGGGCCGGCTCCCACATCACTACCTCACCCTCAAGCCAACTGGGACACTGCCCTCAGCCTTTGATGAAACTTTAACCATTCTGAGTTAGCATCTTGGATTCTGCAGAAATCCAGGCAAGACCTTTGATTTCTAATGATAGCTTGTGTTAACAGTTCATGAACCTCTTTAGCCTTCAAGCCCCTGCCCAAATCTGGCTTGGTCCACATTTTGTTCTCTAGTCTTGGTTTAATCTGGTTAACCTCCAGTCTTCAGCAGTCTTATTTTCCTTTCCGAGAATCTCAAAATCTCTCTCTCTCTCTGTCTCCCTCTCTCTCTTTCATTTTCTCTCTGGCTTCGAGAGTCCATTTTCTTTTACTCCCAAACAGCTAGGATTCTTTTGTGAATGAGAAAGAAATTGGACTTAACTGGCTTAAGAAAAGAAAGGGGCTGGGAGGGTTTGGCCCACACAACTGAAAGGTTCAGGCATGGTTCTAGTTTCACATGTGGCCATATACAGATGTTCAAACAGTATCATCAGAAAGCATCTCTTTTCATCTCTTAATTATGCTTTCTGTTATATTAGCTTTAATTTCAGTAAACTTTTCGCTCATGATGGTCCCAAAGCTCCAAGTTTATAGTGTCAGAGCTCTCTACAACCCTAGCACAAAAATATTCTCTTATACCCAATAGTCCCAACAGAAAAAAAGTCAGGATGCAGTCTTTTTGGACCAACTTTAGTCATATCCTCATGGAGAAATCACTCCCTCTGAGCAGGAAGATAGAAAACACTAAACGCCCACCTCTGGGTCATGTGCCTGTCCCCAGAGCCTAGAAGATGCAATCAGCCCACTTCAACCACACGCACCAAAGGAATGTCAGGCCAGTGTTGTCAGAGGAAGGTTGAATGGAATCAGAAAGGTCAAACCAATAGGCATCCACTACAGCCTGTCTCAGACTCTTTGCCTAAAGGAAAATATCTTGACTTCTTAAGATGGGATCCAAGAACCGCTGTGATCTCCTTCCGCTTTCCTTTCCTGCCTCATACTCCCTCTCCCCTTCACCAACACACTCTTTGCTTGAGAATTAAAACTCACAGCTTTACCAAATTACCATGTTTTCACTCTTTGGAACCTTTGTTTGGCTTGTTCCCCAGAACTCACCTCTTGACTGATGCCTTCCCTTGCTCCTCAGGCTGTTGGTGCTCCTCCTGGAGCTTTCCACAGCACTCTATGCTTACCTTTATTTTTTTTTAATTTTACAAATATTTAATGAGTTCATTCTATACGAATACTCTATGTATTGGAGATATAGCCAGCGATTAAGAAAACAAAAGCTTACACTTGGATGGGAGAGACAGACAGTGAACATCACACACAAATACATCACACACAAACAATGAACGTCACACACAAATACACGTAGAATGCCAGGCAATAATAAATGCTAAAGAATAATAAAGTAGGCCTGAAATGAAGATAGCGTATCTTCCTTCTTTGGTGTTGCAATGCCTATCCCAGAGGCTAGCACAAATCAGGCACTTAAATGACTTTTAAAATAATAAAGGAACTAATGAATTAATTACAAAACCAAACAGACATGGTCTTAGAATTCATGTGTGATTGGGAACTTTTTTCCTATTATATTCCTATTGTTACAAAAACAAATTTTTAAAGCATTTCCCAAATTGAGAACTGTTTGAAACCTCTCAAAATTAAATTATATATATAATAAACATTTTCTAAAGGTGGACATTTATTTAACTAGGAACAGTCAGTGGTAACAATATATGCGTGTTATTAATAGATTGTTTTCAACCTGTGTTGATACTTTGTGACCCTAACATATCTTTTCTCAGCAATTCCCTTCCCTTGAAATCCCTGTATTAGAATATAAGGAGATTGATAACTCCGCTCTGCCTTTAACTCATAATCTTCTCCAGTCGGGAGGAATAAAGTGTAGAAGTCCAGTGATTGTCTTGGGAGACGTTGGCTAATGCGGTAAGAAGATTCTACCTAACGTGATATAGTAACAAGGACCTATCCACTTAGGTGTAGTATTCCACAAGCCCCAAGACATTCACACACATATCAACATCACACATCCTAAGTATCTCCTTTTCAGCTATGGGGAAAGCAATCATTACTCTGGCCATAATCACTCTTTTCTATACTTGAAGAGCAAAACATTACTGATGACATTTCGGATGAATATTTTAAGGAGATTCACTGAAGATGAATCTGAAAAATTCCTTTATTTGCATCATTCAGAATTGAATGAATTTTCTGGTTATAATACATTTTATATTTAACTGTAAAAAGCACTCATCTCAAATGTCGAGATGCCCTAAGCAATCAGTGTTTTGTCCATGTAAAAAATGCCCCAATTTATAAAAGTTTCTATTTTCTTGTTTCCATCATTCTCTGCTCAAAGTTCAATAAATTCCCACTAACATCAACTTAAGAAATTATTCCCTAACCTTAATGTCATGTATTTCTCAGGCTTGAACTGTGCATATTGGAATTAATTCTCAGTTTTCTGAAAATAAGGTAACTGCTTTATGGATTTTCTATCCGCCATGACTTCAACTAAAGGCCAGGTACACAAGAACCAACCCTTGGAATGCATGTACAAATGTAGACTGGGAAAACCTTAGTCTAGAAAGAAAAAGGCTCAAACCTGTATTTTTAACAAGTTTACTAATTGATTTGGATGCACAGTAATGTCTGAGAACCCAACCCTAGAGATTCCAGCCGTTCAGCATCTTTGGCCATTAAAACTCAAACAGAGATCAGAGAGATAGCTCCAAGTCTGAGTTTTCTCATTCTGCAGACATTTACTCAGTCCCTCCTTAGGACTATCTCGGGCTGGGTTCTGGAAGAGCAAGGGGGCTATACAGCGAGGAAGAACAAGAGTAACAAAAAAACAGCTGCCCTCCTGGAGCTTCCATTTCATTTGAGGTCATTGACAAATGTGTAAACAAATGCATGACATGATGGTGGATGATGAAAATTATGGTGAAGAAAGTGGTGAGAATCTAGCCAGGTAACAATCTGGGCAAGAGCATTCTAGGAGAGAGGAATAGCAAGTGAAAATGCCCTGAGGACTTAGGAACATGGAGGGACCAACGAAAGGCTGGTGTGGCTGGAGCAGAGAGTTCAAGGGGCAGGTTGGTAGGAAGTATGGGCAGGGGTGCATGCAGGAGCCAAATCACATGGTGCTTTGTGGATTCGGATGAGAAATTTGGATTTTATTCTATGTCTTGAGAAGTAGCTAGAAGATTTAAACAGAGGAGACATGGTCTGTTTTACATTTTAAAAGGATCTCTCCAGCTGCCATGTAAGGAAAAGACTACAGGGCTGCATTCCCGGAAAAAACACCAGTTATGTGGCCAAAGGTGATGGTGGGGAGAAGTGGTCAGAGTCAGGATGTATTTGAAATTAGAGCCATTAGGACCTGGTCATTCATTGGATGGGAGAATGAGGGAAAGAAAGGAATCCAGGATACATTTATCAACATGAGTAATGTCCTGGAAAATTGCCAATTGTTTCATTTTATCTTTGTCTTTTTCCTTCTCTATTTTCTGAATAATATAATATGTATTTGTTTAGATTTATTTGGGCTTATACTTAACCTTCTATTGCTTCTAGAAATGGTATTTAAGTTTCCACTTCTGCCACTAGTAGGCGGGACACGCAAAGAGACATGCAAATCATCTCCAGTGAAGAAGTCTCCCATCCTCCGTCCCCTCCCCCCAGCAAAAAAAAAAGGGATTCAGGAATTTGAGGCCAAGGGATTGAGGTTTGGCAGCCCTGATGAGAGCTGATGACTGACAGCAACATCACAAATGTGGCATGTTATGTGAGCGGGATAGGCAGATGGAGGATGTGGCTGTGTGGCTCTCTACAGGTGAAGGCAGCCATTCGCACTGAACAGCTCCATTAAGGACACTATAGGCTTCTGGAAGGCAGCTCATTCTGCAGCCAGCATCACTTCACTTGGCTTCCTACTCTACTTCAGAACTACTCAGTAAATATGAATCTAACTGAATTGGCTAGCAAGAAGGAAATAACTTTCTGTTTGCAAAGTAGATTGAGCCCCGAGGTATTTCTCAACAGGGCTTTAAAACTGCCACTGAAAACAAGATTATATTTATTCCAATTACACTGAAATGAGTTCTGCTATATTTACATATTGAAAATATCCAGGACAGTTAAATTCAGTGAGTGGCAGCATTTTTCACAGCCTAAGGTACTGTTTGAGAATGTTGAGGGCAGAGAGCAGGAGAGGGTGAGTGGGCTGGAAACGGGGGGGAGAAAGGCTAAACCCAGGCTAGAAAGTGACTGTGCACATTTGCTTAGGGTCCCTACCAAGGGAAGAAATACAGCCATCACATCAGTGTTTTCTGGACGTCAGTCACCCTCAAGATTTTTGCATTCCCCTTTGCATCAGTCAGAGTTCTCCAGAGAAATGGAACCGATAGAAGCAAAACCAACACATATACAAAAAGAGATTTGTTTTAAGGAATTGGCTCATGTGATGGTGAAGAATGGCAAGTCCAAAATCTGTAGCGCAAGCTGGAAACTCAGGTGAAATTTCTATGTTACAGTCTTGAGGCAGAACTTCTTCTCCAGAAAACTTCAATTTCTGCTCTTAAGACTTTTAAGTGATAGGATGAGGCACCTATATCATCAAATGGAATCTCCTTTAATTACAGTAACTGATTGAAAATGACAGTCACATCTACAAAATACCTTCCTGGCAACACCCACACTAGTGCTTAGTGAAACAACTGAGCACCACACACTTGCCAAGTTGACACATAAAATTAACCATCATGCCTTTTTACCACCTGTACTATCATTCATTCATTCATTCAATAGATAGCTATTGAATACTCTTATATACCAAGCACTTTTCTCAGTTTGGGAGAATCAGCAGTGAATAAGACAAAGCCCCTGCTACGTTTTCAGTGGGCCACTCAGGAGGAGGGACAAGTTGAAGAAGAGAGAAAACCAAGAGTGCTGCTCTGGCCATTTTAAGATTAAGATGCCTTTGAACATTCATGTATACGCTGTCTTTATAAGGTCCAGGAGAAAAAGGAAATGTGAATTACTTTGATTTTTTTCACTCATAATAGTGAAATAGAAGGATAAGTATAATGTTACAAAAAACATGCACAAAATCACCATTTAGCATGCTGGTTATATTTTTCTAAATACATTGAAAACAATATATACAGCTCTTTTGTTTTCTCCTTAATGCTACTCAAGTTTTAAAAATTCATTTGATGGGGTAAGAGGATATTATCTGTCTTCCTCAATAAAAATCTAAGTGCCAGGGCTGGCCCCGTGGCCAAGTGGTTAAGTTCGCGCGCTCCACTGCAAGCGGCCCAGTGTTTCGTCAGTTCGAATCCTGGGTGCGGACATGGCACTGCTCATCAAGCCACGCTGAGGCAGCGTCCCACATGCCACAACTAGAAGGACCCACAACTAAGAATATGCAAATATGTACCTGGGGGCTTTGGGGAGAAAAAGGAAAAAAAATAAAATCTTTAAAAAAAAAATGTAAGTGCCAATAGTTTAAGAACCGTGTCTGTTTTGCTCACTACTATCATCCCAGGACGGTTGTGTCCTCAGAATTTGAAAACAAGATATTGTGACGGATAAGCACTGCCTGCAGGAAGGAAGGAGAAGGTTCACCAGCCAGAAGCTGGATTGTCTCTCCCCATCTCAGGTCTCTATACAGGGAAATCCCAGGCTTTTCTTTATATGTGAGCCCCTCCAAGATTCGCCTTAGGTGAGCAGGCCTCAGGGAGATCTCAGGAGGGAAGATGAGCGAAAGGCTCAGCAGGTAAGGAGAAGGTGGTTCTCAAGGTCACAAGAGAGCAATCTTCAAAAAGGTTGCTGGAAAGAGAACTAATAACCTGAGTTTGAAAGAGGGCACAGTATTTGTCCGGTAAAACATTAAAACTTAATAGTAATTGTATTGAAGCCTTAACAGTAATTGTATTCATTTCCTCTCAGTTTAGGTTCAATATGCTCTAAACTTAAAAAAAAAAAAAAATCAGTGATGTTGGTTTGAGGAATATGTGGTTAATATAACGCAGTCATTTTCCCCAACATTAGATAGACTTAGCTCCCCAACCACTGGAACCACCAAACAATTGCAGGCCTGCCCCACCAATGCAGCAGGTTCAACAGACACATACCTAACTGGATTGCACCTTCTCTGGAAGCAGATCAGAGGGAGAGAAAAATCCAGAAGGCCCAGAGCCAAGTATGCCTGCCTCCTTCTTCCAAATGTACCAATCAGACAGGTTACTGGGGAGCAGTGAAAGAGGAGAAAGAAAAGAAGCTGGAAGTGTTCCTCTGGTAGCTTGTCTCCTGGGGATTGGAGTGGAAAGTCCCTTCCATTATGGCAACATGAGGAGTGGGGAATGATTATCCCACTGGACAGTTATTTCAACATCAGCAGTGCTTCAGGAAATCTGTTAGTCTGTGTCTGCCCTAGAAATCCAGTGTGTTGACATTTTCATTTGCCTCACTTCCTTTTGCTTCAAGGTTTTAAAATCTTTGATGTCTGGATCGTGTCCAATTCAGATGTTGATATTTCTAGACAACGTCTGACCATTGCAGAAGTTGAAACAATGCACAACACGGCTCCTTGCTGCTTCTGAAGATGTGAAAAACTGATGGCCACTACTCCATGGATATTATTTTTGGAAAGCTGTGCCAGCTGTGGATATAAGGATACCTTGGGTGTCCCTATATGGTTGAGGTGAAGGGAAAGGCACTCTTCTCCGAGGAGAAGGAGTTAGGGCGGAGCCAATCAGAAACTTGCCAATGTTAGCAGTGGCGAGGCTACCACACATCCACCTTACTGGGCAGCAAAAAGCTTGGAGGGTGGTGGATGAAGTCTCACACCTCAGAAGAAATGCTGGAGCACGCCGTCACATACACACACACTCTCTCTTTCTCTCTCTCTCTCTCAGAGTCTATAAGACCAACTTTTAGGACAAGTCCTAGGCTGTTTAGAAGAAAGACTGGAGATGGGCAAGAACTGTTATGTGACATTTCTTCAATTTTCCTAATAAAGGACATGGTAATTTTGATTTAACTCTGCAGTAGTGAAATCAGATTTCATGGGTCATTGCAGAATTGGATTCGTTATTTTATATGTCAAACCACTTAAAGCTATGATTTCTAGCTCAATGACAGAACATTTTGAGGGATTTGCACAAACTAATAAACCTCATGCAATTTACAAGTGCATTTGAGTCTGCACCAAGGTTAACCAAAACATCTTAATAAAACGTACCTTATTTGCCATGACTTCTGTGACTTCTGTTTAATGAGGAGCATCTGCATGCTTCACTGGCAGATCCTAAATTCTAGCAACTTGTTTACTTAGAGAGATTTCATAATAATGCAACTTAATGATGCATACAGTATAGCTCAAGTGATTCAGTTTTACAAGTATTTTTTTAGTATGCTATGTCCTCTGCCTGGAATATTCTCCATAATGACTGTCAAAAATTGGAAACAAACCCTTGAGATTATTTAGAGAAAAGTTTTCATATATAGATGAAGAAACTGAGTTAATAATAAAACCAGGGTGAGAATATAGTTTTCAACTCCCAATCCTTTGTTCTGTCCTCTACTCATCCTTTAAGACCCACTGCAAGCAGCACCTCCTTCATGAAGCCTTCATGACCCCCAATGATTTATCACTTTTATGAACCTCTAATCATGGTCTATACTGTACCGTTTAGCATTTTGTTAAAAACTCCTGTCACTCCCAAAATTATGTCTTATCCTTGTATCTCTAAGCAGATTATTATATCAGGGACAAAATCCATGTTTTATGATTCTCTTGACTGGAACACCACAGTACCTAGCAAAATCATGTGCACCACCTTGTCATCTAATGTATTTTTCTGTTTTCTAATGAATTTAACACTTTGTTCTTTGCCACTTCAATGCTACCATCCTCTGTAATAATGTAAACTTTCATATGCATGATCTTTTAAACAGTAAACTTACTCTATTATATACACACACACACACACATCCTTGACACCTAGCACTGTATCTGGCACCTAATAAGCACTCAATAAATATTTGTTGAAAAAGAGAGAGAGAGAGAGGAAGTTCCTGAGGTTACCATGATCAGGGAAGGTACACAGGCACACAGAGGAAGTAGGATTTAAATTGAGCCTTGAAAAAAAAATATTGATTAACATGCAAAGAAGAGGGAAAATTATATTTGAGACCAAGAGTATACTGTGTTTTAATCCTAAATTGGGCACTTATCTTTGTTTAATCTTATGCAATTTACTTAAGCTTTCTGAGCCTCCATTTCCCCATCTGCTGAACTAGGATAATATATATTTCACAAGGTTGTTATGAGAAATAACTGAAATAATTTACACAGTAGGATTCAATAAATAGTAGTTATTAACAACAACAAAAATTAATAATAACTCCCAGAATAAAGAAGCCAGTAGATGTGCCAGTGAGAGCATAATGAGTAGCTCAGTTAGACTAGAGCAAAATGCTTCACAGGGGGAAATGATGATAGATGAGACTGGAGAGAGAGAGTCGCCAGATTCAGTCAACACTTCTCTCTCCAGTTAACTTGACGCTTAAAGCTATCAATTGCATCACTAAATCCACTGTGGATGTGGTGAAAGCTAAGGACTATGAAGTGGTGATTTCTCAGAAAAAGCACATGAGCGTTGAATCAAATAGGACATGGGTTGTAATGTCAGGTCTGGCACTTCCTATGGGAGTAAACTTGAGGACTTTGTTATTGTATTACTCAAGTAATATAGACAAAGCATCCACCATAATGCTAGGCACATGGCAGACACTCAATAAATCTTAGTCCTCTCTCCGTAATGTACCAGCATCACATCCGCCCTCTGTACTGTTCTTCCTCTCTTTTTTGTCTTTGCCTTCTCTTATGCTCTTCTCCTTCTCTTTCTTAGTCACCTGGTTCTTTTGACTGGCTACTTATACCTTGGGCGTTCCACAAGTGCTTATGGAGATTAATCTCTTTCAAAAGCATTTATGGAACACTTACTGTAAGTCAGGCAGTATGCTAATAACGCTAGATTTAAACACAGCTGCCTGGGCTGCCCTTGGAAGAAATGTCAAACTCATTTACATGAATGAGCCAGGTCCCCTCCAGGTAAATCAGTTTGCAAAGTACACCGGCTTGAAGTTAAACAATGCCACATTGGGGGCCGGCCCCATGGCTCAGCGGTTAAGTTCCCATGTTCTGCTCGGTGGCTGGAATTCACGGGTTTGGATCCAGGTGTGGACATGGCACCGTTTGGTAAGTCATGCTGTGGCAGGCGTCCCACATATAAAGTAGTGGAAGATGGGCACGGATGTTAGCTTAGGGCCAGTCTTCTTCAGCAAAAAGAGGATTGACAGCAGATGTCAGCTCAAAGCTAATCTTACTCAAAAAAAATAATAAAAAACAAAAAAACAATGCCACATTGTAAGCCGAATGTGCTCACATTTTCTGTAGTTCCAGAAGTCGGTCTGTGGGCATAGCATAGAGAAGAATCAGGAAATCTGGAATAGGTTATCACTGGAATGGCAGGAAGCAGCAGTGAACAATGGTGAAGATGCAAAAGTCAGAGTATAGCCAGGCATATCCTTTTGATTCATGAATCCCACTTATGGAAATTTAGCCTGAGGAAATATTTGTGGATATGCACAAAGATTTAGCTAAAAGATATTCCTTGCAAGCTTGTTTATATAATAGTACAAAAGTAAAGCAAGCCTTAACATCTAACAATAGATTAATTCAATTATGGTTTATCGATATAAGCTATTAATAAATGATATCAAAGAGGATTATTTACTAACGTGAAAAGATGACCAGGCTATACTATTAACTGACAAAAGCAGATTGCAAAGCAAAATACACTGCGTGAGCCTGTGTTTGTAAGTATATATGAATAGAAAATAGAGTGGAAGGCAAGGAAGATGTTACAAATAATGGATTCTGAAGGTGAGATTACGAATTTTTATTTTTTATTTTTCGTTTCCTGTTTGTTTCTGGTCTTAAATGTTCCATGTACCACTTTTATGACAAGAAAAATGTCATACATATACATATATGGCATTTTTTCTTGTTACAAAATATGTGTATATATATATGGACGTGAATTATGTATACATATGGATTCCATAAGTGGTAGTTATTAACAAAAATAATATGTAATATATATATAGTCTACACACAAAACACCACTGCACACACACACATACATACATACACATACTAGTGTTTTGTGAATGGAGAGAAATGATGGATGGATAGATAAAAGGTTAGATAAATAGATTAGATGGATTGATAGATTAGATCGCCGATTGATACATGATAGAAAGTAGATTAGATAGTAGACTAGATAGATGATAGACGATAGATTAAAAGAGAGATGATAGCAGATTAGATAGATGATGGATAGATAGTAGATTAGAAAGATGATAGATAGATAAATAGAGAGAGAAAGAGAGTAATCTCCAAGTCCTGGAGGCATGTAGAGCCAGATGCCTAGCGAGACAGTGTTTAATGAGCCCCATGCAGTGTGATGAGTTACACGTTAACGAAAACAAGTGAATGTCCTGGCAGTTGTGTCTGAGCCTGTCTCTTTTCCGTCAGGTCGACCCCCACGGCAACATTCTCCTCAGCACCCTGGAAATCAGGAACGAGACGAGCGGCTCGGAAGTGCTCACGGGCATGACTGACCCCAAGGCCCCCATGTACTCGTACGACAGCGCCAGCATCCAGTACCGGAAGCCTCTGAGCAGCCGCGAGGCATACGGGCGCGCGCTGGACCGGCACGGCGCGCACAGCAAGGGGCGCATCCGCAGGCGCGCCTCGCAGCTCAAAGTCAAAATCCCCGACTTGACTGATGTGAATTCCATAGACAAGTGGTCCCGAATGTTTTTCCCTATCACCTTTTCTCTTTTTAACGTCGTTTATTGGCTTTACTATGTTCACTAAGGTCTGTCCTAATGGTTCATAAACGGCTACTTTCCTCTTCTCATGATTTGTAACCCCCCAGGTCCCCAGCAGCGATCCTGCTGTGTTTTTTGAGGTAAGAGATTCAGTCATCCAATTGGTTTTAGGTCTTGCATATCAATTTTATTACTGCACCATGTTTACTTCAAAAAAACAAAAACACTATTTTTTTCCAGTCTACTGTGGTCCAGGTTATCGGCTCTTTCAGAGCTCTATTAATTGCCATGTTTACAAACACACACACACAGACACACACACACAAAGAGAAGTTAGATAGGTAGATCTTTAGCAGTCCTTCCTAGTTGCCCTGGATTTTAGTGATTTATTTTTCTCATGAGAATGAAAAGGGGACCTATCTCTCTGTGTGCACTGCTTCCTGGTAAACCGTAACAATCTCATGCTGCCAAAAAAACAACACAATTTCCAGGATCTCAGAAGACAAAACAAAGCCATTGACAAGTTACAGATTTCCAGGAAGAAGGGAAAACAAAAAGAAGCCTAGAAAAGGAGGACTCCCGTCCACCCTCAAGTTCCCCTAACTCCCTGGTAGGCGGGGTCTCAGCTCTGTGGAAGAGGCGAGAGAGACTGGCACGCGCTGATCCAGATTACACAAACTGAATCTGCCATCTTCACCTCACCAGTAAGCTAGAAATTCTGAAAAATGCTCCTTTTTCAGACTCCCGGGCAGATTTAAAATTAACATTAGAATCCAACCTGGTGGCCACTGAGAACATTGTTCTTTTCTTGTTGAGAATAGGAATTTGGGGGGCAATGACCATTTTTGAAATTACTTCTTTCAAATGAACAGCCCTGAACTTGCTTATTAGCCTGGAATCACTTGCCACTGTGCCATGAAGCCATGTCATCACATTTCCTTGGTTCCTACTCCAGAGAGATTGAGGAAAGGGGGGTGGGGGACGTGGGCTTCAAAGAAGAGGGTGGTGAGCAATTTTTGCTTGAGAAAAATATTGCCCTTTCCATGAGGAAGGCAAGATTTATGTGCTGTGAAAAGGGTGCCTGGGCAGTTACCTGAACTGCCAAATCTTAAATCAAATAGTATATATTTCTTAGCCTTCCAGACAGCAGTATCTAATGGTGACAGCTAGTTGTACAGGCCTCAGCTAGCACTTTATGGCTGTGCTCTCTGAGCTCTGCGTTCCAAAATATGAAACGAATGCTTCAGGACATGCATGCACACCCATGTTGTTATCATTCTCCTCCAAGGCCAGATTTCTATTTAAAAAAAACCTTCAAAACAGCAAAACCACAGATAGCAACAATGAAGACAAAAATCACTGGGCCTTCAAACATTTATACCAGCCCCCAAAGTACAGACCCTGCCTACACTCATCAATCGCTGTCATTACTGCTCTGCCTTATCTCTGCTCATGGATTACGTTGGTCATGGTCATCATAGAAGAGCAGCCTTCTGAGCCCAACACACAACTCTAAACATGTCCAACTAGCTACAGTTGAGATTTCCATTTTGTGTCATTAGCCTCATTGGTTTTTTTCAGCCTACGTATCTAAGAATTCTATATGTTCATTTGCAAGGTTGAGCGAAAGCCTAAGTTGACCAACCAGTGATAGAGGTGACTTGGGACCTGATCCTTGGATGTGAAATAAGGGTTGAGGTAATAATAGGGATGACTGCCTCATTTGATGATCTGGCTTTCTCTCCAAGGCTGTGATGAGGGCCTGTGTTTACAATAGCATGAGCTGCTAGGAATGATTGTCTTAATTGGAGAGATAAGGCTGAATTCCTGCTGATGAGCCCAAGGAAAGAGAGTTATGATATATTCTTTTAGAAAGCAAGAAGAAAAAAGAACCCTAAAATAAATGAATGCTTATGCTATAGATAATATACGTTAGTAAGAATATAAAAACTCTGCTTTACCTGGAAAAATCATCTCAAGGTTTCATAAGAAATTACTAGGGTATGGAGACCAAATTTTCATTTAGTTTTTCAGTTGTATAATCACAGTTCCCTGGTCACAGAAGTCTCCAGCCTCTAGCGATAAAGTGATCCATTTTGAAACTCTGATTAATTCCTTGGCAGGGTGAGATGCTTTGCCGTCATAAAATGCCCAAATAGCATGGAATGTGGCCATACCCATGATTGTAAGGTTAATATTACCAGTGACCACTCAGGAACCACTGTCTAGCCATTTATTTTAAATACAGGAAGGGAGACTTTTGGCTGATACCTCGCAGGAATGAATCGTTCTGATGTCAAAGCTCTTTAAAAAGCTTTTAAGAGTGAGTGCTAAATCAGAAAGTAAGTATCTGTAATCCATGTTCCTTAACAAAATTTCTCTTTATTTATCTGTTTAGATTATTCTACTTGGAAAAGATTGAGGTAATTTATATTTTTATTATTATTTTTATCTTGCCTTAAAAGTTGAAGAATCTGATGCTTGTAGTTTTAGACGTAAAGCATCTCCGAGGAAAAAAAAGGACATTTTTAATTCTTATATCTTAACCTTTGTAAAATGTAAAATTGGTAAGCCTGAATCTACCATCAGGCACAAAATAGTGTGACTGTATGACTTTTTGCATGGAGAGGGTCACAGCCACCATTATGCAAATCCTGTTAAATAGTTCTGATTTTAGAGGCAATGGCAGCCAGAAAAATGGAAATGTTACCATATTTCTGGTTAATAACCTCTGTCCCCACTCCCTTCTCCTGGACACCTCCTAGCCAAATCCTCCCCTCTTTGTCCCCACCCCCCTCCTTCCAGGCTGACCAGTGCATGGAAAAAAAATCTTTCTTTTCTGCCTCCTCCCTTGTCTTGCCCAAAATGATGTACGTAAAACATAACAGTTGTTAGACATTCTTAAGTGCCCCCAAACTGCCCCATTCCTGAAAGATTCAGATCATTACATTATGGAGGGTTACTATTTAACTATTATTGAGTTGTTTTCTTTTTGCCATGAAAATAGCCATAATCTCCTATATTACTGCAGTGGCAGCAGAGGCTGAAAAATCGCATGGACTCGCTCTCTTATGCCACAGTCATGTCCAGGGGACCCCATGTTCACAGTTCATAAACTGTGACATAAACTGTGTCATGGACTTAACCTCCGTAGATGCCGCAGAAATCCATCTTTCATTTAACAGTGATGACTACTCACTCATTCCTTCCATTCATGTTCCTTGGCTTAACATATCAGGGGTAACATGTACATTACACTTACCAGCTTTGTGAGGCAAAGAACCAGGTAAAGACATATCTTTGGCTTGAATTATCCATGATTATTGCCTCCTTCCTCCACATTGCCAAATAGAAACAGCAGACTGGTTGGTAATTCTGCTGACTAAATGATATGTGTTTTCACATATACCATCTTTATTGTGCTTTACAATCAATGAAAGATCTTGAAAATGCAAAGAGAAAATGTGGTGCAGAGAATAAAGTTTGGTTTATGGATCCAAGGATAGGCTTTCCTTAAACAAACATTATGTACAATACACAGAAATATTGACTAAATTCCATCTTTCTAAAATCAATGACTACTTTATAAATATTCATTTAAGAAAGAGCTCAATTAAAATTTGTCAAGTTAAACAAAAAAGATATATTTATAATGCTAGAAGGAAACAATCTCCAAGATTTCTTATATGGACAATTTTGAATAGTATCTTACCAAAGGGTGATGTACCACAATTTTTTTTCCTAAACAAAGTGTAATTATATATCCCAGGAGGGAGGAAAAAGGAACGTGAAAGCATTTGTTCATGCTGGTCCAATCAGAAGTTACTGGGATGAGGACAGAAAAACAAACAAAAATATCTCAGTTTCATGAAAGCAAACTAAATACAAAGGTAAACTTGTTAAGAGAATGTAGAATATTGTGTAAACTTCCTTGTAAATTTTGTACATAGTTCATTGAACTGTTCCCTGTTATGTGGTGGTCCTCAACTTTGGGTGGATGTTTGAAAACTCTGAGCATTGTAAATAATGTAAGCTTATAAGGCACTTGCTTTTATTCATAAAGTGAAATGACTAGTGATTTGGGCCCAAACCAGAATCTTTTTAGGTCTTGCTCTTTTTCTGCCATTTTGTGTATGCAGTTGTGTAACTCTGCCAGGTGTCTGTGATCCCTGCCTCACGCCCAACCCCACTGAAAGGGACAGTAGCTGCCAAGAAGGCTGCACAGTTGTGGGGCTCAGGAACAGCGCACCAGCAGAGACAGGAACTGTAGCGAGCTGCTCCTGGAATTGTGTCATGAAAAGTAGAGGTGTTTTTATCAGTCATTCGTGGCTATTCATATATTCAGATACTGAATTGTCCATGCTGTTGAGGGGGTCAGGAATGGAAGAGATGATCAAAATCCACAGGTAACACAAAGCTTCATTTACACCAATAGCTATAGCTTCTACATTTTTTCCTTTCACAGTGTTTCCCAGAACTTCCAATAAAAAATAGAAGTAGATGGATGGGTTTGATCAGGGTAAACAAACAGTCAAATGTCCAAATGATGGGAAGAAGAAAAGGAAGAGATAGGAAATGACATTGATAACACCAACTGGCTGATTCATCCCTGAAAGATCCAGAGGTAACCATGTCACTATTTTTAAAAGATAAAGAGAAATATTGGTAAAAGTGGACTGGGAATTAAAACAAGTATTTTTCAACAGGGGGTCAGGATATGTTTGATATTTCCTAAACTTAAAAGAGAATTAACTCTTCTAAAATATGTTTCTCCCAAGTCCTAGTGTTCTTGAAAAACTCCTCAGAATGGTGGGATATTACGCCACAAGATGTGTTTCCATGAAAACTGGCAGTCCCAGAGAGGGTGATGGTGTCTACAGAAATTCAGGATATCCAAACAAGCAGGGACATAGCTTGGCTGCTTAGTAATATTTTACAGTGAACAATGGCTTTCTTGGAGATAAGAGCTTAGTAAGGCCGGGCTTTTTGTGCCAGGAGAGTGCAGGGAGCCGACCTTGTGAGACATTTTGGCTCTAAAATGTGCCAACTAGGGTCCACCATTAATTGAATAAGATAAATGCCCTATTGGAACTAATCAGGTCAGTCAACTTCTAGGTCCAGAACACATTGTGCTTTTATTTTAATCATGCTTTTTCTAGATAACAGAAATCAGCTAAATTGACAGAAAACTTAACTGTTAGAGGCTGCAACTTCATAAGCAAACATTTGAAAACAAATCCTTTTTAATGGAAGAATTGCAAACCAGAAAACACAAAGTTCCTGGAAGGATAAGCATAAAGAGTTTAGAGTTTGTTTTCACTTCTCCCCGAATTTCCGTATTTAAACTGAAGAGGTGTAACTGTTGTTTGTTTTGTTTTTCCTAATTAAAAAAGTCCTTGGTAAATCAGTGGACTCACAACCATTCCTGATTGGCCCCTAGATACCTTGCACATCCTGGAGTAACCAGCACTCATGGCAAAGGCTTCAGCAGGAACTCAATGTGGGAAAAGTAGGTGTATTTCTTTTGAACCAGTTGGGAAAGCAAAGCATTCTCATGAGTGACTCTACCTGCATTTCCTGTCCTATAGACAATAGAAAAATAAATCAATAAAAGAGAGGCCAAATAACATTATGCATTTGCCTTAGGTACACAGGGTTACAGATTCACTAGCTTAAAACAGCCCCAATTGAAAGCCAAAGGATAAATAAAAGCAATCAGTTTTGCTACCTGGCTGGCTTCTACTTCTCCCTGAGCTTCCTTTTGAAGAGAAACAGGGAAGAGGGGACGTTTTCCAGTATAATTTTTTATAGGTGAAAATTATCAAAATATGATCTGTGTGTGCATTTTGCAGCTTTGGCTGTGTAAAATAGCTGACCTCTCTTGTGTTCCTTCCTTTCCAGCACCACATACGATCCTGCCTCATGCCTTAACCCAATGAAATCACTTCATCTATTTTTCCACTTTCTCATTTCCAAACTTCATAAGATATCTTGCCCATGAATAGGTGAAAACTTCAGCTTCTTTGGACCTATACTGCATATCTTCAACTGAATCCACAAAAACAAGGAATCTTAATAATTTCCCCAAATCCCTACTCCTATTGCCCTTAAAAGGCCTTTGGAGGTAGTTTGTATAAATCACAGTAGCCTCCTCTGAAGTGCCTTGGATTATTTTTCTTTCCTGCTCTCCTGTCCCTTATGTAAAGAGTACATGTGTTTACATAAACATTCTCTCTGCCAGCCTAATTCAAAATAAAGTGGAAATAAAAAGCATTAGCTCAAACCTAGGAAAACTTACACTCTCTACACCAAAGTTTGATGATAAGACCATCTCCTTACGTTATAATGTAGATGTAATACTGTGAGTTCACATTGCATCAATTCTTTTTCATCAAACTTGTTTATTCATGCCCTCTTTCAGTCTTAATTATAAACCATTTAAAAATCTATTATTATTCCTCTCAGAATGGCTTGTCATTCATGTAGCACATCACTAGTTACAGACTGTCCTCTAGGAACTGGATCCACTTCATCCTTTCTGTATCTGACTCCTATTATGGATTTCCACTTCTATGCATCATCACCCTACCTACTGCCCTCAGCCTTCTAGCGGACGTTACATATGGTTAGTAATTGGACAAGTCTTAGTACAAACTGTCTAAATTGCCCCTATAAAATACGTAGATATCTTTCTCCTCCAGACAGCATTTCTATAGACTTGGAAAACAAAGAGTTCTAAAGCCAAGCAATGTGCAGCCTAACCCTACAAAGTTAATAATAAACGAGCTGCATGGTGGGGAGAGGAAAATTATGGTGGACAGAAGACACCGTGGAGTTAGGATTACATGACATGGCTCTTATGCTGTCTCCAGCCCTGCCCAGTTGTGTGACTTTGGACCACCAGATGACCTCCAAGTTCCCTTCCAGAACTAAATTTTAAAAGGAATTTTAGAAAGGTGTATTTGTATGGGAGATTACAAAGATACAGGGGCACCATGTCCTCTGCTAACATAGCCACACAAATTTAGTAATATTCCCTGTTGCATGTCTTTGAGAGTAAAGCCATCGGAGTAAGCCATGTGGTGTCAAGTGAATTGAATTCAATACCTGTTCATATTCCTTTAAAAAATATAGAGAACATACAGTTAAATCTGCAGACAAGTGTAAAAAAAATTATTTTACGATTTTAGTAATGGTCTTTACTACAATATTTCCCTGTAAGAGCACTGGAGAGTCTCAGAGAGCAGAAAACAATGTGGTGTCTATCTGCAGATCTCTGGAAGATGCAGATCCCTTAGACCATTCTGTTAATTCAGTCAGGAAAAGCCACGAAACACCCCTCTTGAGTGGAAAAGCCACCTTCGAGGCAGCATCAGAGCAGAAAAGCTGTTGCAGTGTCCGTCAGTAGTCCTCCCCACTCCTGGACTCCATCACTGTCTTGTGTTCTGGAAGTGGAGTCGCAGATAGGCTTGAGCTCTCAGGCAAGAGGCAGCCTCCTATCTAGTTGGAAAAGATTCCAGGTCTTTAGGACCTCTGTTATCCGTTCTCCCAGCCCACTTCCTCCAGCTCCTTCCTTCTGCCACTTAAACTGGTTAAATCTGCCAAATGTTTTAGGCACAGCCATGAAAAAACTGCAAGATTACTTATTAACATTTCTAACTATTCATATTTCTAAAGCATGCATCCTCCCCATTCCAATCTCTGAACATGATCCCCAATGCGATTCCTGCACACAGATGTTCTTAACATTTTTCCTTTTTTAAAAGACACCTTCCAACTCTAAATTCTCATGATTCTCGAGAGCCCCCTGACCATTCACAATTGTTAGAAGAGTGCCTAGGAATTTCTCCCTCCCATCATAGGCCAATCTATGAATAGGGCTGCCTTTTTTTAACAAAGTGAGCCAAATGTTCTGCCCCTCAACCTCATACAACCTACCAAAAACTATTGTTCCAACCTTCTGATGAGCAGGTGTACTCATCACTCCTCTTAAAGTAGGGAGTTAATAGTTTCCTTTTTCTGGTTTCCCATCCTTTTTACCTAGAGATAGTTTCATATTTAATGTCATCTTTTTAAAGACAGAGGAAGCAATCCTAAGTCTTTAAATTCTCACCAAGTTGAGAATAATACTTACAATATGTATATCAATTAGGATTCATTCAGATCTAAGTAACAAAAGATGCAACTGAAAGTAACCTTAACAATCAAAATGTTATTCTCTCGTATAACAGTAGGTTCAGAAGTAGGGTGGCTACTGGGTTAATTATTTCAATAGCACGATGATGTCATCCAGGACCCCCTCCCTTCCATAACCAGTTCTTCCTAACTCTTCACGTTCTCAGCACCCATTGTGGTTGCAAACTGGCTACACTCATGCACACATACCACCTGGCAGAAGAAAGGAAAGTCCTGCCTTGGGTCTCTTTTTAAGAGCAACAAAACTCCCCTAGCAGTCTTCTCTTTTGTCCCATCGGCCAGGGTTGGATTACATATCCATTCCTGAACCAGTCACTGAGAAGAGGAATGGAATTGTCATGACTGGCTTACAACATTGACCCTCCCCCCACCCCAGAGCTGCCCAATAACTGAAGAAAAAGAGGGAGGATATGTGAACAAAAAGAAGGAAACATGGCTTTTGGAGAGACACCCAAGAATGACTGTCACACATGGATGTAAGGCAGGAAACACTTCCCACACATAATTTCACGATTTGATCTTCACTACAACCCCATGAAGTTATGATGACAATACCAATATTTGGAAATCGAGGCTCAAATAGGTTAATGATTTACCCAAGATCTGATAACTAGTTAGTGATAGAGTTAGTATTCAACCTGAGCTTTTCTTGGCTCCAAAGGGAAAGCTTTTTCCACTCGACTACACTGCCTAGATTTAATCCTTTTTACCTTGATGATCTAGGTTTCAGGTAGTTCAAAGATGAGTGGAGAGTAGGAGGAAAGAGAAGAATTTCCACCCGCAACAGCTAGTTACTACGTCCAGTAACCACTCCTGTTCTTTTTTACCCCTCTTCTCCACCCTCCCCATCTCCTACACAAAAGCCTTTCATTTTTCTCACAAGGGAAGGTGTAGAAGGAATAGCTTGTGCAACAACCGAATAGCCTGAAGTGTGCCCCAGTTCTTTCTGGATAACATTATTGATAGGGGACCATAAGCCCTAGTTTGCCCAAGACAGTCCCAGTGTGTAATTATCAATAGAGCCACCTTTTGCTCTCAAAACCGTCCATTGAGATAATAAATTACGTAGTCACACTAATTATGGCATCTCATAATTCCCATACCTACAGGATATGGGAAATATCAATAAGTTAATATTAACATCTTGGAGAAAATATATGTCTTGGCTCCCTATGGAATCATTTATTAAGTGTGACCTCAGTCTTTTCCACCACTCAGGCTCACTTATTTCTTATGGTTCCCCTTACTCAACCTCAAGCCAGCTCATCCTCAGGCCTTTCCTACCCTGCCACTGCAACAGCCACACATCATCCCTGAAGGTTCTCGTTGCTGTACTTGAAATTTTACATTTTATTTCTGCTGCCCAGATTTTCCTCTTCCTAGCCCTTCCCAATGGTGAATTAGGAATCAGGCCAATATCATCCAAAAAGCCATCCATGAGCAACTTTTGTTCATTCTGTTCACTCTCCTGCTAGCACTGCCTCAATTCCTATGACCATTTTGTCCAATAGTAATAGTTATTTCATTTTTGTATTTTCCAGCAGTTTCGCAAACAGATATTTTGCCTCTCTAAATAAAGAGTAAGATCTTTAAGGGTAAACGCCCCATTTTCTGATTCTCTTGTATTGCCCAAAGCATCCCTTGTTCTGTCCATGGTAGTGAGTCTGTAAATGCTGATTAAATGACCTACATTGGTAAATGAAGCAATTGAGAAACACATTTCCGTAACAGGCAATACTTCAGGATTACAGATAATATCTTGTGAGGCAGGTGCTCCCAGAAAACCTCTCCCAAGTTATTTTAGTCCCGTAGAGCCTATGTCTACAACCTTTAAGTGGATTTAAAAAATGCAAATTTACAGTTGAACCCAGGTTGGGGTCTGTGCAAAGTGGTCGTTGAGATTTTTTTTCCTTTGCTCATAGCTAAACAGACTGAATCCTAATACCATCATTCTAGATTCCACCAGTTCTGGCAGAATTGAACTTTCCATGGTAGTTACTACTGCTTTTCCTTTATGGAAAAACGAAGTTTTTCATTTAAGTTTTATTTTTCCCATTTACCCACCTTTGCCTTACTAAAAGCCTTTTGAATCTAGGTTCTGTGGGATGTTTATTCTTGAAGGTGGGACTGCACTGCATATTCAGGACACTCCAATGTGAATTCTCAGAGAATACTCCCAGAGAGTATTGCATCCAAATTTCATTTCTGCCAAGAAATAAATAGAAAGTTTAGAACTATCTAAGGGGTATGGGCAGTTCTTGACATTCACCACTGTTCCTCTAGACTGCATAAAATAGATGTACAGAGAAATACCTTTTCTGCCCCCCTCATTTCAATTGTTAACTTTCCTCTTCTCCTGTTATGTATATTATTTACATACTTGCATAAAAGAAATATATCATTTGCAAGCCTTACCTCAGAGTGGCAGCCAGCCACCCGTTTTACTAGACAACATATTTTTCTACTTGATACTCCCGCAAATACTTTGAATTGCAGTGTATCTGCTTTTTCTTTATTTAAGCTAATCAACGCATGTTAATCTGTTTCTTACGTCTTTTTGAAATACTCACTGGATAAAGCTTGAAATATTTTATATTTTGCAACAGTGCCCCTGACACATTTTTAGGGAAGCCAATTGATTATTCCAATCACCACAGTGTCATGAAAAACAGAATTATATATCCAAGTGATATTTCATATTCAGAACATCCACTACTCTTCTAAGTAGGGAATGCTCGTGACTCGATATGCATATATTTATTGACTGTGTTGCTCAACTCCTTACTTTAGAGGGGCCAATACCCTCTTGATAAAAACTATCATGTGGCATTATTACAAAGTCAAGATTGCATGAGGTTTTTGGAAATTCCAAATGATATGTTTACAAGGACCAAAAATTTTTTGACATCTTTAAATAAGCTTTTTATTTTTGACCACCAGGCAGCATTTTGTGCCATTGTGATAGGAACCTAATGGCTAATGTGAAATAATGTTGTTGTGTCATTTAAATGGTTAAGAAATGTAAATTGGAAACTTTAATATTGTTTAAGTATAAATAAAACTGTTTTTGAGAGAAATGCATCTGGGCTGAGGATGGCTTGCTTGAAAAATTCTCTTGGCTGTCCATCATCTCTGAATAATTATTTCACTCCTTTTGACTTTCCCCAAGGAGACTCAACCTGAGGCAAAGATCTTTATACAGAGATTCAGGTTTGGGAAAGCAGGACTCATTAGGCTAAAGAATAGGAAAATTACTATCTTGCCAGTAATGGAACACCTCTTTGGCTACCACCTCACCTAAAACTTGATTGAACCCCAAAATTAGCTAAACTTTCCAAATCAGTCTCCCACCATGTTAATTCATAGCACACTGTACTATAGCTGGGGCTTTCAAAAGCAGGTGCTATATATATATACAGAAAGAAATTCATGCCTTCTGTTGCCTCTCAAAATCCATTAAGCTTTTTGAATGTTTTTATTCCTTGTGTTTTTAAATCTCCTCTAATCAATTTGCTGAATGGTCTATCTACCCTCCTACCAAGCATAATTGTAGCTAATTCTTATCCTGATTGGTATTACACAGTTCTTGTAAATAAAATAATCCCTTTCTCCCTCTTTATTTTTTAGCAGGCAGAACTCCTTTAATTGCAAAAAAAAAAAAGTTACAATATTTTAATGTTCTTTTGCTTTTTTGACACAAGCATTTGCTTTCTTACATAAGCAGATAATGCTTTTGTACACCTACCAGACCACTGAAAAAGCCAAATGGCAAGAATTAGTATTCCTGGAAACCTATAGAAATTTTCATGAAAAGGGACAGGTTTAAAAAATGCAAAGAAAGGAAAGGTGGACTCCTTACTTTTATAATTCAAGTTTCTATTTTGTATCAATATATGCTGCATTTTCTGATTGAAACTGCTATTCTGTCTGATGACATCTGTGATTTTCTGTAGCTTCTCTTTACATCTGAAATCAAACTTTCATACAGGGTGTTTGATTGTACTCTTTGTTAGGGATTTGATTAAAATATTCTAGCCATTTCATTAATTCCTTTTTACGTGCTTAACATATGAGATGTCATGCCTTCACTATCTCAAAGACTATCTGTGGACAAAATCCATGAAACCTATAGACTGTGAGCTATACACATGAAAGAAGAAACAGATTTCACTCTAAGCAGAGAATCAGTGAATAGGAAACTATTTGGCGTCCTCCGATTCCTGACCCTTTGATCTTCATGGCCTTTTTTCTATTCTTAATCATTCATTGAGTAATCGTATATTCTTGTAAAATGCAAAATCAACTTACATGCAATCAGGTATGGACACAAGAAATGCTTGTGCTCTCGACTTCAGGACTCACAGATACCCTAGCCGTCAGAGGACTGTAGTTCACTCAGTATTTTTGTTAATAGTGTGGCTGTGCTATAAAGTAGGTCGCTGTTTTTTTTGCTTTGGTACTACAAGATTTTAAATGTTGCAGCAAATGAAAGAAAACATTTGAAGGCTGGTGTCAAAAATCATCAGCTATACTTACAAAAGCCGTGTGCAGCTTCTGAAATGTAGTTTATTGCTGTAAATATGTACAATTTATGTTAGCTTGTTTATTCCTAAAACATAAATAAAACCTTTTTTATTAAAAATGCCTACATATAAAAAGCTTACTTTGTACAATGTTTAAAAACATGCAAGATTTCAGGCATATCTTTTTATAATCTTTAAAAACGTTTAGAATTCTGACTCTATTATTTGAGAGCTTTTATTGTAAAATTTAATACAAAGCTAAATCCCTTTATTTGGAAGAAATTCTTTGCAGTATTACCCAGCAATTGGAGAAAAAAATACCAGCACTTTTCCAAGAGCTTATTTCTGTACCATTTTGATTTTTTTAAAAAATATTCTTTAAGATAACACGCCTTACAAACATTTGAACGTATGGAACATTTATATATTAGGAAAAAAAGAAGTGAAGTCTCCTTGTATTTAAAAATGATGCCTAAAACGGACTTTAATAGCATCCATTTGTGAGGTGCATTATGTCGATTTTTTTTTAATCTCCACTGTAAATATAAATATTAGAGTTGGCCTATTTGTCAGTTTTTCCTAATTTGAAGACCTCCAACTTCCGTACTCATTCTCTCCCTTCAGAAAGAATATGTTGACAATAAAATAATGAACAGAATAAAGGTGTGAAGCTCATTTATCCATTAATTGGCGGTTAGAATAGCTTTTCAATAAAAGTCTAAATTTCAGCCTAGGGACAACTTTCACATCCATCCAGCAAAATAGCTGGGAATCAGCCCTCTATCAGCAGAGTCTTGGCCTGCAGAGCTAACAGTGATCCCTGAGACATCCTACATGGGCTACTATTCCAGAAGACTGTGTTATACATTGGGAGATATAAATGGCCACCCAATTTTGTTTAAATTAAAAAAGAAACAAATATATAAGTAGCATACTTACAATTTTCTATAAGGATTATAGACAATAAGAAGCTAATGTAAGGTTAGCAGCCAACATCTTCCTAAATACAGGAATGCAAGAGCAATGGGAAAAGACAAAGATAAAGATATCAAACACATCTTCTCTTCTCAGCCTTGGAGAAAATTACAATTTAGACGGGAAGACCAACAAAGTAAATGAGAGCAAGGCAAACCAGCATAGTCACACATTCACAATAACTATAAAGTGAATATGAAAGCGCCTGGCTAGAACTGGGTAAGAGAGGGTCAGAAATGTCACTCTTAAAAGGGTTTGTCATATGCTGGCATGCAAGGAGGTTCTCCTTCCAACACCTGGGAAAGTGTTTGTGCACACAGTTTATCTGTGTTGTCACTAGTATCAGCCAAGGATATGGAGAAATTGGAACCCTTGTGCACTGTTGACAGGAATGTAAAGTGGTATAGGCACTATGGAAAACAGTATGGAGGTTCCTCAAAAAATTAAAAATACAACTACCATATGATCCAGCAGTCTCACTTCCAGGTATTTATCCAAAAGAACTGAAAATGGGATCTTGAAGAGGTTTTACACTCCTATGCAGCATTAGTCACAATGGCCAAGAGGTAGAAACAACTTATATCGCCTTTGACAGATTAATGGATAAAGAAAATGTGGTACATACATACAATGGAATATTATTCAGCCCTAAAAAGGGAAGGAAATCCTGTCATATGTTAAAACATTGATGAACCTTGAGGACATTATGGTTAACTGAAATAAGTTAGTCACAGAAGGACAAATACTGCACAATTCCACTTATATGAACTATCTAAAGTAGTCAAACTCATAAAGCAAAAAGCAGAGTGGTGATTGCCAGGGGCTGGGGAAGGCAGAAATAGGGAGTTTCTGTTCAATGGGTAGAGTTTCAGTCATACAAAATGAAAAGGTTGTGGAGACCAGCTGCTTAACAGTGTGCACAGAGTTAACACTGCTGTACTGCACACTTAACAATTTGTTAAAAGGGTAGATTTTGTTATGTTTTTGCCACAATTAAAATAAGAGAGAAATGCAAAGTGGTACAGCCACTTTGAAAAAGTTTGGCAGTTTCTTACAAAGTTAAACATAGTCACACAATACCATCCAGCAATCACACTCCTGGGTCTTACTCAGTTCCTTTGAAAATTTGTGTCCAAATAAAAACCTGCCTGTGAATGTTTACTGCAGCTTTATTCATAATTGCCAAGAAGTGGAAACAACCAATTTCCTTCAATAGGTGAATGGATACACAAACTGTGGTACATCTATATAAGGAAATATTATTCAAAGATAAAAAAGAAATGAGTTATCAAGCCACAAAAAGGCATGAAAGAACCCTAAATGTATATTGCTAAGTGAAAGAGGCTATAACCATCATAGACCAATTCATACTGGCCCTATCGTATCCTATTGCATCAATAATGAAATATCAAAGTTACCTTGCAGGGGCAATGAGCAAAAACTACAAATCATGTAGCAGCAGCATGCTCAGAAGATGGAAACCTTGTCCTCAGATGACCTCAAGCCCCCTAGGAACCAAAAGTTCCCTAACTGTAGAACTTGATATAAAGAGAAAGCAGCACAGAGAACCTAATAAGAAGTGAAGGGTCCCTTGATTTGTAGCACACGGGACTTACATGACTGTTACACTCCCACCCTCCAATCAGGTTCCGCGATGCTAATATTTTGTATAACCACTTCCACTCCCAACTCCTTAAGTCTGTCCCCACTTCAGCTAGGGAAGACAGATTTGAGCCTTGCTTCCTGTCTCCTTGCTGGTCTGCCATGCAATAAAGCTCGTTCCCTCAAAAGCCAGTGCTATAGTATTGGGTTCAGTGCACATCAGGGAGCAAACTCTTGTTTGATAAATTCAGTCTAAAAAGACTACATCCAGTAGGATCCCAATTATATGACATTCTGGAAAAGGCAAAACTATAAAGACATTAAGAAAAATCACTGGCTGTCTGGAGTTCAGAGGAAAGTGGAGAGGGACGCATAGGTAAAACATAGGGGATTTTTAGGGTGTTGAAATATTCTGTACAGTGGATACATGACATCAGGCATTTGTCAAAGATCAGAACTGATCAACACAAAGAGTGAACCTTAATGTATGCAAATTTAAAAATCATTTAGGAAGTGAGGGGATCCCTGCAAAGAATACAGACTAGGGGAAAAAACCTAACTGTACTATAAATGTATAAAACCACCTCACTGAGGGAGTGGAGGAAAAAGGTACTGACCTAAGCAACTTTGGAAATGAGCGGAGTCTGTAAAACTAAAACCAAAAGGAACTGTAAATAAAGTTGTTTCCCACATCCGTACCAAGGGTAAAGATTAACGATGTGGATACTGCTATATACACGTATATATATGATCATATATATATATGCACACACATGCATACTGGACTTGAACAATTAGTCAAAAGATAGTGGATGGTAGGAGTCAAGTTTCCCACTGCTGGAATGTGAAATTACAGATGAGGAGGGGTAATAGGCTAGAATATCCATGTAGCAATGGGTTAGAGTTGGGGACGAGGATCAACTCGTGTGGAACTTAATATGGATACAAATGATTTTATAAAAAGTACTTATAGATATGTATCTATACAGAGGTTAGTTTACAGGCATATATTTCTTTGTTCTGTCGGGTGAGAGGGCCTAAAAGAAAGAACACCCCAATAGCAGTAAGCACACCCAGATTGCTTTCCAACACTCTTCTTCAATAAAAGGAAGCAGGGCGTCTTGGAGAAATGGCTGACTCTAGCACTGGGCAGGAAACAGACAGGATGAGCATGAACATCTTGTATTACCAGAAAGTCAAGGAAATAAAAAAATCAATCAATTCTACCCCCATTAATAGAGGCTATGTCAGACGGACACAGGAGCCAACTGAAAGAGCTCCCAGTTGGCCAAAGTACAAAATATCCATGAGTCCATAGTATATAAATAAATGATTAAATAAATTAATAAATAGGAGAGTAGAAGCAAATCTGCAGGAGAATTCCAAATGATTTCTATAGATACTCTGACCCCAAGGAGGGGGAACACAACTTGCCGTTCCTTATATATGGAGTGCACATAGTGACTTCCTTCCGCAGTGTACAGTATGGAAAAAGGAGAAATAAGGAGCAACTTCACAGCGGAGACATCTGACAAACGCTACCTCAACCAGGTGATCAAGGTCAACATGAAGTCATAAATCCTATTAATAGCATGTACCCTTGATATGATGTAATGTAAATGGCACTTTCTCTCTGTGACATTCCTCCCAAAAACCCATAACCCAGTTTAAACATGAGAAAAACATTAAATTCCAATAGAGGGACAGCTTACAAAATATCTCACCCACACTCCTCAAAACTGTCAAGGTTGTCAAAAACAAGGAAAAGTATGGGAAATTATCACAACAAGAGAAGCATATAGATACATGACAACTGAATAGAATACACTGTCCAGGATGGAATCCTGGGAGAGAAAGAAGACATTCAGTAAAAGCTTAGGAAATCTGAATAAACAATGGGATTTAGTTAATAATCACGTATCAATACTACCTCATTAATTATAACAAATATACCATACTAATATAAGACGTTATTAATAGGGGAGCCTGGATGTAGGCTATATGGGAACTCTCTGAACTATCTGCTCAATTTTTCTGTAAATCTAAAACTGTTCTAAAAAAATAGTCTATTTAAAGAAAGAAAAAAAAAAGACAAGCCATAGATTGGGAAGAAAATACTTGCAAGGCATGTATCTAAAAAACACTTCTATCCAGGCTATATAAAGAACTCCCAAAACTCAATAATAAGAAAACAATCCAATTAAAAAATGGGCCCGTGGCAGAGTGGTTAAAGTTCCACATGCTCCACTTCGGTGGCCCAGGTTCACGGGTTCAGATCCAGATCCAGATCCAGGGCACAGACCTACCCCACTCATCAGCTACACTGTGGCGGTGTCTCACATACAGAAAAATAGAGGAGGATTGGCACAGATTTTAGCTCAGGGCTAATCTTCCTCAAGCAAAAAAAGAGGAAGATTAGCGATGGATGTTAGCTCAGGATGAATCCTCAGCCAAAAGAAAAAAGGGCACCAGAGAAGATATACAGATGGAAAATAAGCAAAAGAAAAGATGCTCAACATCATTAGTCATTAGGGAAATGAATATTATCAAAACTACAATGATATACTGCTACACACGTATTAGAATAACTGCAATTAAAAAGACTGACCATACCAAAAGGTGGCAAGGATGTGGAGGGAGAACTCTGATAGACTGTGGGAGGAATGGAAAATGAAAAAATTGCTTTGGAAAACAGTTTGGCAGTTTCTTGAAAAGATAAATATAAACCTACCATATGTTCCGGCCATTTCACTCCTAAGTATTTACTCAAAAGAAAGCATATGTCCATACAAAGACAGATAGAAGAATGTTTAGAGCATTCCGTGTATTATAACAGCCCAAAATTTTAAACAACCAAAATATCCATTAACAGGCGAATAAATAAACAAATTAAGATAGAACTCTACAACAGAATACTTCTCAATAATAAAAAGGAATGAACTAGTAATACATGCAACAACATAGACAAAACTCAAACTAATGCTGAAAGCCAGATCACAAAAAAAAAAAAAGAGCACATAGTGTCTGATTTCATTTATATTAAACTCTCAAAAATGTGAAACAATCTACAGTAGCAGGAAGCAGACAGTGGTTACCTGGGTGGGGGAAAGACGCAAGAGCAGGGATTACAAAGGAATAGGAGGAAACTTTCAGGAATGACTGATATGTTCATCATCTTCATTGAGGTGATGCTTTCATAGGTGTATGTAGGTGTAAACGTGGCCAAATTATCAGATTTAAATATGTGCAGTTCATAGTGCAGTATACTGAAATTAGATTTCAATAAAGGGGTTAAATACGCTAATACAGCGATAACACGTGATGAGGGAAATAAGCAGAGCCAGATTTTTTCCTTCTCAAAGGCAGTACTGCATGGAGGGCTGAAATTCAAAAGGGATCTCTAGATCAGTATTTTTAAAGTGCTGGTCTGCAAACCATTACTGGTCCATAATGACAGAAGGAACCTGCACCTCTCTAAGCACGCCGTTTAGTTCAGCTGATTTTTTTTTCATAACCAAAATTGCTCAGTACATTGAATAACATTCAAGCATAAGCTCCTTATCTAATCACCAACCTATAACAAACAGTCCATAAGCGGGCATTAGTCTACAGATACACTTTGAGCAGCACTGTCTAGACCACACTCACATATTTACTAACCTCTGTAAGCCTATCCTCATCTGCAGGATGAGAATAGTATGAACTGCTCTGGACACCTCAACTAATAGCCTGATGCTCTAATGAGCTGTAAAGTTGCAAAGGGCAGGTACCAATTAATCATGTATTGTTGCGTTATGTAGAAAGTCACCTGAAATAAAACAACATATAAAAATAAAAGAACATTTTTTATTTGTTCAGAATGCGTTTTTAAACTGAAATTAAAAATGGTTTGTTTCTCCAATGAAGTTGTTAACATCCAAAACTGTTAAATTCAATATTAAGAGTTTATAACAAAAATGGACCTATATGCATTCTTGGCTAATATATGAATAGTAATATATACACTATACATTGGTATCCATTTCTTTTTTCATCAGAGCACACTCTCCCAACCAAACATAGAAATGCAGAAGTAACAGTGTTATTTTCACTTTTTTCTGTGTTCAAGTATAAGAATTTAGTTTCTAGAATTCATAAATTCATAAACTCAAAACTGTTCCAATAAACTTGATTATTTTTTCTTGTTCATATCTGAAGAGCTTCTTTCTCTAAGAAATTTTGCATTTTATAATCTTTCCTTTGAAATATGAGAAAGATATGGAATCTCCTGAGTTACATATGCAGCTTACACATTCTTTAAAAGCTATTTTTTAAAAACATTACAAATTAATCATATATATCCATAATACATGTCCTTGCTATTCACATACTTCTTTAAGCAATATTCAAGTATATTTGTGCTTTGTATGTTTACATTACTTTAGAGCCTATTTTTAGCTTTCAATAAAACTGTTATAGCTATAAAGATTTCTCAAATATTTAATAAATGAGGCAAAAGTCATTACAAAAATATAAACAGCTATTATAGCTTTTTCATTTTTTATGCATTTCCTGGCAACCATGTAATTTCCTGTTCCTTAGATACGTTGACAAATTTTTATCTTTGATCTCAAAGCAGCTGCTTTCTCAGCTTGGCGTAATAAGTCAGCACATCACAGGTTTTCTGAACACACAGTATTCGCTCTGCCGTATCAGTTGTAGCAGTGGAATCTGAGTGTTGGTATTCACTACTTCCAGTTATTTCAACTGCATGACCACCTTAAAACATAAAGCGGGGGGAGAGAGGAATCAGGTTAGACCAGAAGGATGCCAATATCTGCTAAATGAAATGCTTTGAAATCTCTGAAGAAGGGCCTGCAGAACTGATAACAAGCAAGGACAATGCACAGTAACTCATGGCATGTGCCTGCCAGGATCTATGGTTCAGAATCATCTGTCATTTATACCAGGCTCTTCCACACACCCCGTCAGACATTTAGCCCCAGCCAAAGGTAAGCCAGGCTACCAGTTTGGTTACTGGGCATGTGGCCCAGTCAGGAAAGCACCAAAATGGCTTGAGTAACTGCAGAATATGGAGGGAAGCTGAAGTATACCAGGGTTTAAAAGAGGCAGACCCAAGAAGACTGGTTAGTAGCAAGAGAGGCTGGTAAGAATAACTGACTTTAACCATTGACACTAGATCACTGGAGAAAATGCTAGCAATAATGAAAGGAATGTATGTACACACAGATCATTATTTTTCTTTCTTTCTCACAGCAGCAGTTTCTACTGTTCTCATTAATTAAACCCTATGAGTGGTTACTGTTACTTAGCCATTCCTTTGTAAATGTAAAGTTTTTAGTCATCCACTAATTCTATTTTGTCTCAACCTGATTTTGTCATAACTACAAGCCATATTTTGTCTCCCATACTTTGAGGATTATAAAAGTAATTTTTTTCTACTTGTCTAGTTAAATAAGACACATTTTTCTTCAAGTCACAACCATTTTAAATCATAAAAACTCTTCAGAATCAACTAATTTCACAGCCTCAAGGTAAACATTTTATTTTTATCATTAATGAGTACCAGAGCAAAAACAATCTAGCAGTTACAACAGCACTTTTATTTTTTTCAAAAGCACTATTATTTTTTTCAAAAATAACTACTTGATAAGTTACGCTCAAAACTTAGTAACTAAAATAAGTTATAACTCATTGAATATCTAAAAATAGAGATGCAGAATACACCTACAAGTATTTTCTGTGCTTGACAAAAAATATCAGGAAAAAGAGAAACAATAAAAGTGAACTACGCGTTCTTCTTACATTGCTCTGATGTTGTCAATCAAAACTTAAACACTTTAAACTGTACAAGAAAATTAAAATACCTTATTAGCTGTACAACAAAATTAAAACAAATACCTTATTAGCTGCTTCCAAGGAATTTATTAGATTCTGCAGCTCTTCTTTATTCATTTCAACAGAATATGGTTTGACTTCACCATTTTCTTTTACATCTAGATGAAGGTTTAAAAGTGGCATTTGTAATGTAGCAATCTTGTCACTAGAAAGTGCAAGCTATTTAAAATGAGGAAAACAGTAATTAATAAGTAATAAAAAGGACTATATTAAATATGCATCAGAGCTTACTAACAATACATTAAAAAAAAAAAGAGTACTCCTGTTTGCTATCAAGTACAGGGAAAGGTAGAAGAAATAAACAAATTAAACCCATGCCAAACCAACACATGTTTGAACAGAAAGAGAGAAGAGAGTAAATAAACGAGGGGAAGTAGGTTAGGGAAAAAAGACAGTAAGCCAGCACTCTGTGGGAGAAGCAGGAATCCAGAGCAGAGTTACGGCTGGGAAGTACTGAATGGGTCCAATGCAGCAAGAAACAGGGAGAATTCTTAAATAAGTGTAAAGATACCTACAGGATGGAAGTCCATCTCCAAAGATACTAAAACCACTGGTAAACTCTAAGAAATTAAGATGCTTCATTCATGATCAGCTAACTCTCTACTAAAGTATTGATAAATATGCAACCAAGACAGAGCCATCTTCAATTAGAGCCACTTGACAAAAACATTCAACATATTTACCTCTCTTTCCACTTTCTGTCTAAAAAGAGTATCCTACAGGAAATGGAAGAACCAAATATTTATGACGCTAATACTTTTTGAAATAAGCACTATTGATTCATTGTCAGATGGCAAAGGGAAATTCAATTTTCCTGGAATCTGAGCCAGAAAACCCAAGAATAACTGAATCTTTGGAGTACTCCTACTTGCAAAAATTTACTTGGGCAACCGTAAGAGGCTCCTTCCCAAACAACCAACCTCAAAGCATCTCCCTTATGGTACACAGACCATAGAATCAAATCCTTAGATTTCTTTCTCCAAAAAAGCAACTCATAAATCTCTGAGATTTGGAAATATCACCTTTGGGTTGTCTACCTTTTGGATAATTCTCCTTCTCAATATTTCCAATAAATGGTTTCTCAGCCTATGCTTGAATACCACCAATGATGGGGAGTGTGGTAACTCAAGAAGAGGTTAAAATAATTTTCAGATACTCATAGTTTTTAAAAAATTCTTCCTGGGGCCGGCCCGGTGGCACAGCAGTTAAGTTCTCATGTTCCCCTTCGGTGGCCTGGGGTTCAGTGGTTCGGATCCCGGGTGTGGACATGGTACCGCTAGGCAAGCCATGCTGTGGTAGGCGTCCCACATATAAAGTAGAGGAAGATGGCCACAGATGTTAGCTCAAGGCCAGTCTTCCTCAGCAAAAAGAGGAGGATAGGCAGCAGATGTTAGCTCAGGGCTAATCTTCCTCAGAAAACAAAACAAAACAAAAATTCTTCCCTAGGTTCAATTTAAACCCATCTTATTGCAAATCATATACTTTAGGCCTTTGTCCTACCACCTGAAGCCATAAAGCATATATATAATCCTTCATCTACATGACTTTTAGTCCTTTAAAGATAACTGTTATATTTCTACTAAGTTTTCTCTCTTCCAGGTGTTTCAAAGCAACTTCATGTACCATGATTTTAAGTTCCTGGTCATTCTTTCCACTTGGGCTCCAACTTGCTTAAGTACGTCTTAAGTTTGGCAGCCAGAACTAAAAGGATTATCAAACCAACTAAACAAACTAAAAAGATTTAAGAGTTGAAAACACACTATATTAGAACTGCTACCCCTTGCTTGGAACAGAATTTCTACCAACGAAACATAAGACTGAAACATACTGCTGACTCAAGCTACACTTTGGTAAATCAAAACAACCAAATATTTCTCATATATGCTACTATTAGCATATCTCTCATATCTTTTATATTTATCCTTTGCTTTATTTAAATGAAAAATCCTCTACTTAGGTTATCTCTGCTTAGTTTATTTTGCTTTATTTGGTCCACCACTGAAATGTGCTATAAAATAATTTTAAATTTTGACTGTATTATATTACATATTAAATAGATCTCTAGTTTTGTGTCACCCTCAGATTTGATAAGCATAATACTCATAAAAATGTTGAAGATGACTGGGCCAAGACCAGAATCATTGAGACCTCTTTCTGAGCTAACACAAATTCATCCGGATTTGTTTATTTATCCACTTATGACTCCGTCTGACTGTATTATTCTTCTACATTTTTCCCCACTTTATCCAGGGTCATGCTGAAATCAAGAAACACAATGCATTTGTTTTCTCCTCATCTAGGTCTAGATACCCTACAGAGGATGGAAAGTTGGTGTGAAATTGTTCTTTATGAACCCTACTGATTATGACTCTCTTTTCAAAATGTTTCTTAAGTGCTGTTTTAATAACACATTATAGATTTCCCCTGAGGTAGAATGACATTTACCAATCTTGGGAAGACTATAAAGTCTATAAAATTCTAGCCAAACATAAAATGTTGAATATATACACACATACTCCTCCACTACTTATGACATTTAATCATTTACAGTTCTATTTAATTGAACTTATTATCATTGTAATGTCTATACACACGGTTTGTAGTGTACTGATGTCCAAATTAATGCAGAAAATGTCATTTTAATTATCTTTGATACTTTTTTGGGACAATGTATTCTCAAAAGAACAGAAATTTTAGATATATACATTGCAAAAAATAAATACTTCTTTCTATCCCAAAAATGAAGTTAAAAAACATACACATTCATAAATAAATAGATTCTCACCTTTAACTGCCAATCGAAATCTTGTAGCTGTGCAGAGGAAATATCAACTATTTCTTCTAACAGAGCCTGCTTGATTTCGTCTTTCCTACTTTTCAAGCATTTCATGATAGCTTCTTGATGAAATGAATTCAACTGACTCAATTGCTGAAATACCTATGAAAACAAAAATAAATGTTTAGGAAATAAGGGAAAGGGCCTTCCTATTTAAAATATACATAGTTCCATTCTCCTTTCACATACCATTTAAAATGGTAGTAAATGAAAAAAAAAGAGAAATACTTCTCTAACTATGAAAAGAACAGATGAGAATATACAACCAGCAAACAAGAAGTTTTAACAAATTTTTGCAAAACAGAAAGTAAAGGAAAAGGGCTGACTGATGAAGCAGCATGAAAGTGAGTGCATCCTTGGACCACTAAAGCTGGTATGACTATATTAATATATCAGACAACAGTCTTTAAGGCAAGAAGTATTACAAGAAATAGAGGAGGATGGCAAAAGGGTGACTCAACAGAAATATATAACAACCAGAAATCTGTGTGCACCTAATAACATAACTTCAAAATATATAAAGTAGCAAAACTTGGCGGAACTGGGTAAATCTACTGTCATAATTAGAGATGTTAACAAACCTCTCAGTAAGTGACAGAGACAAAAAAATCAGTAGATATAGAATTAAAAAACACTTTCATTCTATTTAACCTAATCTACACACAGAACACTACATCCAACAATTGTATAACACATATTGTTTTCAAATGTATATGGAACATTCACCAAAATGAACCACATCCCAAGCTATATGGCAAGTCACAACAAATTTCGAAGAACTGGAACCAGACTCTGTATTTTTGGGCCACCGTGTAATTAAATCCTGACAGATAAAAAATTTTTCCAAATATTTTCAAATTAAGCAAGACGGTAACACAGTACTAAGTGAAGAAAGAAACAAAATCAATCTTGCACAAACTCTTCCAGAGAAAAAGAAAAAAGATACTTCCTAATTCGTTCCATGAGACCAGAATAAAACTTGACACTCTGACACAGACATTATAGGACAGAAAAATCATAGGCCAATATCACTCAAATATAGATAAAAATCCTAAACAAAATATTGGCAAATCAAATCAAAAGACATATAAAAAAAGACAATACATCATGACCAAGTAGGATTTATTTTGGCAATGTAAGGTTAGTTTAACACTCAAAAATCAATGTGAGGCACCACATTAACAAAATAAAGGTGAAAAATAATAAATTCAGGAAAAAAGCATTTGATAAAATTCAATACTCAGTAATGATAAAAATTCTCAGCAAAGCAGGATTTGCAGGAAATTTCTTTCATCTGATAAAGGATATCTATAAAATGACACAGCGAACATACTGAATGATGAAATAGTGAACACATTCTCCCTAAGGTCAGGAACAAGGTGCTGCTTTTTTCCCCAACACTGTCCTGAAGGCGTTAGCCAGTACAATAAGGGGAAGAAAACAGAAATTAAAGGTATTAAAATTGAAAAAGAAAATTACTGCATTCAAAAAAATCCAAAAGAAATTTTATAAACTATTAGATATAGTAAGTAAATTTAGAAAGATTGTTGGACACAGAGTAGTATATAAAAATCAACTTTGTTTCTACACACTAGCAATAAACAATCAGAGAACAAAATTAAAGAACATCAGAAACATCAGTTACTTAGAAATAAATCTAAAAAAATATTTGCAAGACCTCTACACTGAAAGCTACAAAACATTAGAGAGAAACTGAAGCCATTCTAAATAAATGGAAGGTTATACCATGTTCATTGATAAGAAGGCTCAATATTGTTAAGATGTCAATTCTCCCCAAAATGATCTAGAGATTCAGTTCAATCCCCATGCTATGGACTTAACCGTGTCCCCTCAAAATTCATATGTTAAAACCCTAACCCCCAAGATACTTGGAAATGAGGCCTTTGAGAGGTAATTATGTTTAAATGAGGTCACGAGGATGGGGCATGGTATTAGTGCCCTTATAAGAGACACCAGAGAGTTTGCTCTCTGTCTCTCTCCCTGGGGCCATGTGAGGACAAAGCTACAAGGCAACCATCTGAAGCCAGGAAAAAAGCCCTCAGTATGGAACTGACCACCCAGCCTCTTGATCTTGGACTCCCTGGCCTCTAGAACTGTGAGAAATTAATTCCTGTTGTTCAAGCTACCCACTTTATGATATTTTATTACGCAGCCCAAGCTGACTAACACTTCCCATCAAAACTCCAGCAAGTTTTTTGCTTGTAATTGACAAGCTGATTTTAAAATGCATGTGAAAATACAGAGGATCTAGAATAACCAAGGCAATCCTCAAGAAGCAGAAGGTTGAAGTTCTTCTACTATCAGATATCAAAACTTACATAACGTAATGCAGCTTTAATTCTGCAGTAACTAAGAGTATAGTATCAGCAAATATAGAAAAGCAGACCAATGGAGCAGAATAAAGAGTCCAGATACAGACCCATACATACGGTCACCTGATTTACAATGAAGGCTGCACAGCAATTCTATGGGGCAAGAATGGTCATTTCAATAAATGGTCCTAGGTCAAGTGGATATTCATTTGGAAAAATTTGAACTTGACCCCTACTCCATATAAAAACATTAATTCAAAATGAATCAATGACATAAATTTGAAAGCTAAAACAATCAAGATTCTAGAAGAAAACATACAAAAACATCTTCATGACCTTGGCACAAATATTTCTTAAACAGGGCACTAATGGCACTAACCATTAAAGACAGACTGACAAACTGGACTTGAGTAAAATTCAGAACTTCTGTTCATTAACAGAGTAAAAAGGCAAGTGACATAATAAAAGAGATATAAAATACATACATCTAACAAAGAACTCATATCCAGAATATCACCCAAATCAAAACGAAAAACACATAATTCCATTTTTTAAAAAAGTGGGCAACCTACACAAACACGCCCAAATGATTTCTGACAAATGTACAAAGGCAATTCAACGGAAGAATACCCCATGATCCTGCAATTTCACTTCAAGATGTCCTCTGAGAAAGTTGGCCCATGTGGGTACAAGGAGACACATACAAAATGTTTGTAGCAACGCTATTTGTAATAATGAAAGAGCAAAGAAACAATGACCTAACTGTTCATCAGTAGGGGACAGAAAAATAAGTCCCACTAATTTCTATCATCAGATACTACAAGCGGTTAAAATACATGAACCAGATTTACATTTATCAACATTGGTAAATCTAAAACACAATGTTGCCTTAAAAAAACAAATTATAAATGGATACATTGTTATCATTTACAAGTTACACATTTAAACAGCTCAAATAATTGTCTATATTGCTTAAAGATGTACACGTTCATACAATATAGAATACAAAACATGCACACCAAGTTCACAAGTGGGTGATCTCTAGGGGAGGGTGGCGTACCCGGTGGTATTTAGGTATATCTGTAATGCTCTGTTTCTAAAACAATCACACAAACATGACATATATAAAGTAAAATGTTAACAACTGTTTAATTATGGTAACGAGAACAGAGGTGTTGGTTATATAACTTTCAGTTTTCTTCTATATGATTTAAATGTTTCACAACTAAAAAAATACAAACAACCAAAAACAAAATTACAGACACCCAGAACTTCTACTATCAGATTTTCCACTTAGGATTTTGAAGTTTTTCTTGCTATACAATATATACTTACTGATAATGGCCCTTGTATTATATGGGGCCTAAAGACCAATTTAATAAAAAATCTGAACACTAATTATTTTTTATTATTATTATTATAAGGTACAGAAATTTTGAGTGAAGTTACCTCTTCATCAGATAAATTTTTACCAACTACAGCTTTGAAAAATTTGGTAATATCTTCTAGAACATGCATCCATTCTGCTGACTCCCAAACACTCTGATAATCCTGGTAGACAGGATAAGTTCGGCCACAAATGCCATCAATTATTTTGTGAAGAAGCTAGAGAGAAAAAAGGAAATAAATGTAATTATAAGTAAAATTATTAAACCGCTTTATCTTCCTTGGAGCAAACAAATGTTGTTGGGAGAAGTTCCTGTTAACCACAAGAGCAAATGAGATTGAAATGTAACTATTTTTAACATTATTCTATTAATTCAAAGTTAAAGAGTCACAAAAAAAGCCAGACTTTCTATAATTTTGTCCACCTTCAGAAGCGAAAATAATTTTACAGATACACTGTTTCCCCAATGTTCCTGAAAGGAAGGTGGTGAGTATAAAAGTTTCACCTTGGGATTTCTTAGACATCATATTTATACCAATAACCAAAAAAAAGGTACAACTCAAGTCTTTTACTGGAGATCTACAAACTTCATTTTGCCTTGCCTCCATTTTTCACTACATTCATACTTCTTTTGGTCCACCCCAACAAAGTCAACAGTACCTTTCTTCTCCATTTTTACATTTCTTTTTCTCTATCCTACCTCAATATCAGCAATGGAAATCCTAACACACATATAACTGAACATAGTGATTAAGACGTTGGATTTTGGAATGAAACTAACCAGTGTGAATCCTAGTTCGACTACTTAACTAGTTTTACCACGTTAAGTGTTCTGTGCCTCTGTTTCCTCATGAGTAAAATGAGGATATCACCTACCCCCATAACGTTGCTGTAAGGATTAAATAAGAATCCATGCAAATCTCTTGGCACATTCCTGGCAGGTACAAAGCACTTAAACATTGCCAGCCACTGTTATCATTCTTCTTATTATTATCATCACTATTACTACTCCTACTAGCACTATGTTCCATGCCTTTAACATACACTGACTGAGTACCTACCATGCCAGCACTATTCTAGGCAAATGATTAATATGGTTTTCTTTCTCAGGGGATATTTGTGTCTTCTAAGAAGACTATTTGAACCCAAATAACTTGGAAATGCTTTTAAGCAGCAAGCCTTCTAACTCGTTTCCCTTGGATCATATTCTACTCCATTTTAAGCAGTAACTCCTCTATAACACCACCTATATCAGCACAGAGAGGAGCAACTGGTGACCCCACTTCCAACCACGGCTAATGCTCTATATGAAGAGAGTTCTTATGTACCATAAATCCACCAACATTCTCAATTTGAAATTCATTCAAAATTCTCTACATATATTCCACCTTTTCCCAAAGTGTCCCCATGCTAAAACAAAACCCAGAACTCAAACAGAAAAATAAAAGTGCTATCTTTTTTGGAATATAAATGTTTTTTCTTCACTTACGAATATGCAGTGAGCACTTCATTCCAGTTATTAAACAAGTTAATGGAAATATAAACAAAAAATAACTATAATAGCTACTTTTTATGGAGCCCCAATTGTGTACCAAACACTGCTCATCTCCTCACTACAACCCTATGAAGTAAGTACCGTTATCCCCATTTTACAGATGAGGAAACTAAGGATAAATAAGACAAGGTCCTACCATACCAGAGTCCTAGTCCATTTGCAAAAGGCAAACATATCAATAAATAAATGCACTTAAGAGTGATAGGAGTCAGAATACAAGTTTATAGAAGGTACAAAGGAGCAGAGAGGAAGCAGGGGAAAGTCTATCTTAAAAAGATGAGTAGTTGGCCAGTCAAACAGGAGAGAAAGGCATTCTAGTCACAAGCAACTGCATATGCAAAGGATGCGCATGAAATCATATGGCTCAACCTGGGGGATGACAGGATACAAGGATGGAGAGGTGGGCACAGGCCAAATCATAAAGGGCCTTGTACACAATGCCAAAGAGCCTAGACTTTAATCTGTGTTCAACAAGGAAGCAACCTTTTCACATATTTGCATTATTTTTCCATAAATCTGACAACAGGTCGGGAGATCTAAGGCGAGAAAAGGGAAATAGAAGGTGAGCCCAAAGGCCCCCATCTTCAGTTTACCAGCAGGATTAAGGGGGCCCACATTGTTGAGGATGCCCAAAATGAGGCAGTAGAGAAGTAAAAGAGACATGAAAAGGAGGAGGGAGCATGGATGATACTCAGAATTTCAGGCTGAGTGACTGGGTAAGTGGTGGTGCCACAAACTGAAAATGAGGCTACAGCCACAAAAGGAGTAACTCACGGGCAAAAGATGAGGAGCTCAGGCAAGGACACACTGAATCTGAGGTACCTGTGGTGTATCTAAGCAGAAGCCTGACACTCAGGGAAGAGATTTTTGGCCGGATCCAGAGATTTAGGAGTCATCGACATACATGGCGGTAAGGGTTGCGGGCCTTATCTAAGCAGTAGGCAGAATGAACACAGGAACAGAAGACTAACACACAAGACTCACAGTCAAGATGTACCACATGTGCCAGCTTGGCCACTTACTAGTTTGACAACCTTCGGCAAGTTACTCAAACCCTTTGCTGACATTTGTTTCCCCATTTGTAAAATCAGAGAAAAGAGGTAAGATGGTTTTTCTTGATCCTGGTAGGAATTAAGTAAGTTAATTCCCTTCCACCTCCCCCACACTTCATAAAGGGAATAAAGCAAAAAGGCAGGCCAAGATTAGGGACTTAAAAAGCTACCTACCACATACCCTTTGATACCATTCTGTAGGCTAAGCCCCCAACCCCACCCTTCACCCATGGTAAATGGAATAGAAGTTGCACTATCAACCAAGGTGAAAATCACCACAATTTAAAACAGCAGATATTTATTGGGGCAATTAGAATTGTAATTCGGGAGATACAGATTCAGGTAGAAACCCAAAATGTGTCCTGCTAGGGAGTAAAAGTCAGGGGCTTATAAAAGCAAAGAAAGGAGACTGTATTACAAAGAATTTTAATTGGACTTGGAGGCAGAGAGCTAGTCTTGGCTAAACATTGACTGACTAGTGATTCTATCTTCCAAAATCCACCATCCTCAGTCTTTGTGACCAGGATGTCTGTTCTCCTGCTGACTTTTCAAACAATTGCTTGTAACACAATTGCCATTTTGGCCCAGTCCAAAGGTTTGGCCCAGCTCAAGGTTCCAGACAGCAAAGCAGTTTCTCTGGAAAGGCAGCTCTGACTCCACTTAAAATGGCTCCACTATAGTCAATTTTTATATGACTTATTTAAAACTGCCTATCGATGACACTGAAGGCCAACCCACCAAAGCTTAGGATCCAGATAACTGCCCCCCGGGATAAAGCTGAGTTTAGTACGCATTGATTCCTTCCTTCCACAAACACTAATTAAGAACCCACCTTGAGCCAGACAAACTCTCAAGAACTGGGGACATAAAACAATGTACCCCGAAGGAGTTCAGAATGAGAGCGAGACCAAAGGCAAGCCAGCCAGTTAAGCAGCTGTGTTCAAGGAAGGCTTAATGAGGCCTGAATTGTTGGAGGACAGAGGAGGCAGAAGTCAACATATTAACATATTATTTACAATACAAAGTGTTAGTAAGCTGAAGCCAGAAGGCAAACAGAACCACCGCCCCCAGAGCTAACGCAGCCGCTCAGTTCTGCATATCCATATTGCTTTCTTTCAGGGGTAGGCAAATTTCCCTCCCATCTAATACTTAAGGCACTAAGGTTTTTTGCTTGAAAGTTCAAGGGAGAAAACACTTCTCAGATTTTCCTCTTTTGGTAACCATTGGGTTTGCTTCCTTTCACAGTTCACAGCCGAGATACTATTATACGTACTTACTGTCTCCATATTTCATCTTTCAAACTCACTAAAATTTTGCTGCCAGAAACAACACTTTAACCTGCCAGTGCCTTTGGTGTTAAGGCCAAACACACCAGCGTGACATATAAAGACTGAGCCACCTGACTCCTGCTCAGCTGTCTAGTTTTAGTCTCCCTGCTCTGCTGCTCACTCTGTATTTCAGCCTCTCAGAATTACAGCGGGTCCTCAAAGCCCCCGGAGACTGGCTCTCTTGTAGCCTCTGTAGCTGCTATTCCTCTGCCTGAAACACCCTCCCCTCTAGCCTATCTGGTTCCTACTCAGCCTTCAGGACTCAACCTAGAAATCGGGATTTTCCCGTTCTGGAAAGCCTTCCTTTGCCCCTTCAAATGTGGGCTGCTACCTGTCCAAGCTCATTCCTGGATAACTCGGTTTGGTTACCTTATTACATAGCAAGCTCCGCCTGGGCGCAGGCTGTGTCTCATTCACCAGTTTACCTTTTCCCATCAGGGCACTCAGCACACAGCAGACTTCAACGAAAACTGGCTGCACCAACGAATGAGGCTGCTTTTTTCAGATTCTCACCAGCCAGGTTCCTTCTCAGAATTGAGGTGCCAACCTCTTGAGGGAAAGGCCCCCTTGGGCCACCCTACCTATAGTAAGGCGCCCAGTTACTGGTAGCACTTATCAATTTTTTTTTCTGTCGCCCTCAAGGGGGCAGGATATCCTTCTCTAGGTCACCACGGTGTCCCCAGAACCTAGGACCATGCCTGGTGCATAGAGATCATTCGGGAGGTACGTGTTGGATGAATGAATGAAACGTAAATGAGAAGCTACAAACCGCCGACTCCACGCTGTAAGTTTCCAAAGTCTACGTGGCAGCTCCGCCCCCAGCCCAGGGTCCTGGGTCCCTGGCCGCGCGTGGGCCGGGGGCATGTCTGCGCGCAAGGCCCCTCAAGGGACAACTCCAAGCCGGGAGGCGGAGGTGGCACCCCAAGCCTAGGGCTCCTCGGCTCTCTAGGGTAAGCAGGGGGCCGGCCACCCGAAATCACGCCCCTTCCCCCTCCCTTCCCCTGCCAGCCCAAGCGAGCCCAGCCACGGCGTCCCGGTTGACCCGGCCAGTCCCGCACGCCAGGCAGTCCCGGCGCCCCGGCCCCGCGCCGCCAACACCGCACCCTCCTCACCTTCGGGCCCAGCTCGGCTGGAAGCTTCTGCAGCCGCCACAAGGGCGTCCCCTCTTCCGGCTCCATCCCTGCGCGAAGCAGAGCCGGGGTCACGTGACAAGACCCGGGCCGCTCCTCCTTCGAGATGGCTCGCCCACGTGACTCTCTCTGGTAAGGGCGGGGACAGGGCGGGGAGATGCAGGGGCCCCTGTGCGCGTGCGCAGAGACGCTGCTAGCGCTCTCCTTGTAACTAAGGGGCATCGTTTTCTGCCTGGTGGGACGTTGTGTAAACACTCTTAAACTATTTTATTGAAAGTAGATTTGCAAATCTCTCAAAGCATTTTGCAAAATTTTCGGAGTTCTATTGACCTTCCTCTGCACTCTTTAGAAAGCCGTCTGATAAGGGTAATGATATTTTGGGGTGCCCTCGGGGCCACTGTCCCGGAGGTTTGGCATGTCTCTTACTAAAGTGTCCTGATTTGGAAGGCAAATTACGGATTTACTGTGCGTGAAATGCTTTATATAGATTATCCTAAGAAGAAGGTATTATTTTCCTCCCCATTTCCAAGTAACAAAAGTAGAGAAGTCATTAAGGTTGTTAGATTTAGCAAGTAAAAATACGGGACGCCCAGTTAAATATGAAACTTAAGATAAACAACGAATAACGTAAGTCTTTTGTTATGAGTGTGCCTCAAATACTGGGCAGAGTATTGCATGGGACATATTTACACTAACAAATTATTAGTTGTTTATCTGAAATTCAAATTTAACCGGGCGTCCTGTATTTTATCTGTCAACCTTAAAAGTCACTTACCCGAGCCGAGTAAGAGGCACAGCCTGAAGTGAAAATCAGTCAGACTCTAGAGCCACACTCAACGCTGGACTAAACCAAAACCAAAACAGCCTTTCTGTGATTTCTCTCATTATTATAGTTGTTCCTTGAATCAAGTGCTAGAAAATGCAGTGGTGATAAGACAGTCCCTGCCATCCAGAAGCGCACAATTCGTAGGAGACAGAAACAAGAATTACAATCTGATATAAATTTAATAATAAAGTAGTGCAAAGTGATGAAGCATCCCACAGAGGGCAAAGTAATTATTTTAGTCTGTTGGCTATGCAGAGATAAAACTACTCTTTAGTGACATCCAGATTTAGCGCAAATGCCCTTTCTCTATTCGGTGTCCCACCTCGTGGAGGTGAAAGCAATTTCTTCCTTCTCTGAATACTCATGGCTGTCCTTCACTTAAAATATTTACCACTGTCTAGTTCTTAATGTAGATAGAATGTGCAGCTCTCATTGTCCCAACTGAAACATAATTGCCTTAAGACACTTTGCCTTTGTGCCTAGGAGCTCCCAAAGAAATAGCAGTTAATAAATGAGAATCTATGTCTACCTAATCTATGTCTCTTAGTAAGTTTACTGAGGGTAAGGTCTGTTTTCTAAGAAAAAACTAAATATTATGTAATATTTGGAATAAAAATATTTATCAAGCATCTACTATATGGCAAAAATTTACATATTTTATCTTACTAATCCTCACTACAACCGTCTGTAGTGGGCATTATCTCAACTTTAAAAGATGAGAAAACAAGCTTCCTGAAGTAATATCGACCTCGTCCAAGGTCACGTAGGTAGTAGCTGCAATGTCACTGGTCTGAGTTTGGAATTGGTGTCTCAGTCTGTGTGCTTCACTGGCCCTAATGAGGAAAGAAAAGCATTCTGAGGTGATATGACTTACTTAAGGCCGTATGACAGATTACTAAATAAGACAAAGAGTCACACTGAGCAGGGTCCAAGATTTAGTCAGAGGACACAGAATTAGTTCCTGATTTCTCTTTCAAGCCTCACTGGTACCATGAAGAATTGGTCTTTCTTTTGGAACCTGGTGGTAACAAAATTTGTATTTGTATTTGTTTAACTTGTAACAAATAGAGCTTTTAAAAAGTTCACAAAGATTGAGAAAGAGTGACAGAACACTTCATATTTGCCTTTTGGTTAGTAAGATGTTCTCAGTGTATAATCCAAGAGGTTTTCAGAACATACGTCTGTCTCTTCCAGTCCTGTTTTTACTACGTGTGGCTGGTCCCCATCTTCCAAATCTTCTTTGTAATGAGGGTTAAAAACATGGACTCTGGAGCTAAACTTCTTTTTTTTTTTTTTTTTTTTACTGAACTTCCCTGCAAACATAAATCATTAAACCTACAGAATGGAATGGAATGCCTGAGGTTGCCTCACTGAACGCTTATTCCAAAGTCCTTTTCCTTTGTCTTCCTCTACCTTAGAAGCTGGAAAGCTGAAAACTTGCCTTCCCAGACTCCCCAGGGATGACCAAGTCAATGAGACCTGAGCAGAAGGCTGATGGGGATTTTCTTGCTGCATGCTTGCTGGCTTGCTTGCTTGCTTGCTTGCTTTTTGCAGAGGAAGATTCATCCTGAGCTAACGTCTGTTGCTAATCTTCCTCTTTTTTGCTTGAGGAAGATTTGCCGTTAGCTAACATCCGTGCCAGTCTTCCTCTACTTTGTATGTTGGTGGTCACCACAGCATGGCTGAAAAGTGGTGCAGGTCCACGCCCAGGATCCAAACCTGCAAACCTGAACTGCTGAAGTAGAGTGTGCCAAACTTAACTATTAGGCTATAGGGCCAACCCCTTCTTTTTTTGTTTTTATGTGCTAGGAAAGATAAGGATTCAAATTCATTTACTTTCAAATGGATAATCAATTACTTAGAAATACTTATTGAATATCCCATCATTTCCCACTAATTTGAAATTACATCTTTGTTAACTCTACTCATAAAAGTCTAAATAAGAGTCTTAACTTTAGGAATCAACATTACATTGTTTTGTATCCAGATAAAGTTACGTACTCTAGGATCCACAAACCTTCTTCTAAAGTATATTATCTATAGAAATTCTTGTGCAAGTGCAGTATGAAATATTAAAAAAAGTTCACAGCAGTGTTGTTTATAATTACCAAAGAATGGGAAATCCAAATGTCAATTAACAGAAGTGTAAATATGAATTTATTTTCTTCCTATTTAAATATGAGGAAAATAAGGCACAAGGTCAATATATCTTTTTATTCATCAGATCTCCTGAATATGTATATTTATGACCAGCTATGTGGTTGGCATTTTTTTCTTTTTACCTTTTGACCCAGTTTACCCTTTTCTCCCACTCCCCACCCCCCACCTCTGGCAAACACCAGTCTTTTCTCTGTATCTATGATTTGTCTTTCTCTGCCTGACTTATTTCATTTATCATAATGTCCTCCAGGTATATCCATGTTTTTGCAAAATATTTCATTCTTTTTTATGGCTGAATAGTATTCCATTGTGATATATACCACAATTTCTTTATCCATTCATCCATCAATGGATACTTAGGTTGTTTCCATATCTTGGCTATTGTAAATAATGCTTCAGTGAATACAAGGGTGCCTATATCTTTTTGAGTTAGTGTTTTGTTTTCTTCGGATAAATACCCAGAAGTGGAATTGCTGGATCATATGGTACTTCTATTTTTAATTTTTTGAGGAGCCTCCGTACTGTTTTCCATAGTGGCTGCACCAATTTACATTCCACCAACAGTGCACAAGGATTCCCTTTTCTCCACATCCTCACCAGCACTTGTTACTTTTTCTCTTTTTGATAATGGCCATTCTAACAGGTGTAAGGTGATATCTCATTGTGGTTTTGATTTGCATTTCCCTGATGATTAATGATATCGAGCATATTTTTCATGTACCTTTTGGCCATCAGTATGTCTTTTTTGGGAAAATGTCTATTCAGATCTTCTGCCCATTTAATCAGATTGTTTGTTTCTTTGCTATTGAGTTATATGGAGCTAAACTTCTGAAGTTCAAATCCCAACTCTTTGAATTACTGTCTGTATAATATTAGGCAAGCTATTTCACCTCTCTGTGTCTCTGGTTCCTCATCTGTAATTGGTTATAATGATAGCACAGAATTTTCAGTCATTGTAAGTTCACATATGTAAAGTTCTTGAAATGAGGCCTGGCACGTAGAAAACATTATTAAATTCCCTTCTAAGTGGACTTTCCTCTCCTGTTATCTGGCCAAAGTTTAGTGAATTCCAGAAAGCAGGGTGTCGGACAGTCTCTGCCTCAAGAATGTAATCTGACTCTAAAACCCATTGAGGCTGCTATATGGTGCTGTGTAGGCCATGTAGGTCAGTGATCACAGTTGGGAGACATGTAGAAAGATCTCAGATTAGCCTCACTGGTGTACTTGCTGAGCTGAAACTGGAATTCAAGCTGGCTGTTTGTGGAAGAGTTAATTTGGTGCTTCTTTCTGAGGTTATTTAGTTGGGATTTTTTTCATTTTGAGACAGAAGGAGGAAGAAGGAGTTTTGTGCACCATGCCTTGGGAGATGCATTCATTCACTCATTCTTTAACACTTATTGTATAGACATCCACTGTGCGTTAGGTACTCTACTGGCTCTGGCAATGCAAGCAGAGAACGATAACTTACCTTCTGGTTGTGTGAGGGGGTCCTCAGATAATTAACAAATACGCAATTAAGATAATTTCAGCTTTTGAAAAGTGTCTTGAAGAAAATGAAACAGGGAAATGTAATGAAGGGGGATGGTGGAAATATACTTTAGATTAGTCGATGATTGGTCAAGATTGGTACTTCTTGCCAAGAAGTGGCATTTATAGTAAGGCATGAAGGATGAGAGGGAGACATGAAGGCAAGCATCTAAAGAAAGAGAGTTGCTAGTAGAATGTGAAAGCAGAAAGTTGCTTTCTTCAAGATAAGAACCAAAGGTCTGTGTGGCCAGAGTGTAGGGAGCAAGGCAAGAGAGGTAGAGATGATGGCAGGGACAGAGGTAGGGATTTTAATCAGCAAATTGACATGAACTAGTTTGCATTTTTAAATGTTTATACTCTGGAAAACAGACATACTTTAGAAAACCAGATCTCAGGGGCAAGAGTGAAAGTGGGAGAACCAGTTTGGAGGATGGTCCAGACTAATCCTAACTAATATATGCATTAAAGTTAATATGACCTAATTTGCATCCGCAGACTATAGAATTCTAGGGGCTTACCTGTTTGGTGGTGGCGGTGGGGCCAGATACAAATGGAAAGACTCAAAATATATTTTGGAGCTAAGATCTCTAGAACTTGAGGGGAATATAGATGCTTTTGAAAAAGAAAGAGATGTAGAAGTAACATGCAGACCACAGGAGAAGGGAAAGCAGCTGTTCTTCTGAGCTATCTTGAGGTTTTAGGCCCTGGGATGGAGGCATACACTATGGCTGCTGCGTTAGTGAAAGCTTTTCGAGGAACAGTGTGGTATGGTGGTTAAGAGTAAAGGCTCTAGAATCAGACAAATGTGGGTTCTCTACCACTTACCAGCCACATGACCTTGGATAAGTTGGGCAAATTCTCTTTACCTCAGTTTTCTCTCCTAAAGATGGGGATAAAACTACTACCCACCTAATAAAGTTGTTGTAAAGTTCAAATGAAATAATGCATACAATGTGTTTAGCATAGCACCTAAAGTATAGCTTGCCCAAAGTAAAGGTTAACTGTTATTTTTAGCCAGTGGTAGTATTACTTGGGGCACAAGTAGTATGGAGCCCTGAGAACAAAGTGAGACACAGTCACATGTATACACACATGCCCTATGCTAATGGGTCTCCTGAGGTGTCTTGATAAGAAAAGCCAAAGAGAAATGGAGCTGACTCATCCCTGTAAACTCCCATAAATAACCAGCTTGGCAGGGGGAGATGGATTGTGCCAGTAGTTCAGGCACAAAGTAAAAGCCTTCATAATTTGGGCATTGTGGCCAAGACTGACAGTTGTCCTGTAATATCTAAGCTCTCTGTTCTGGGTTGACTTGTGTCTCCCCAAAATTCATATGTTGAAGTCCTAAGCCCCAGTACCTCAGAATGTGACCTTATTTGGAGATAGAGCCATTACAGAGGTAACCAAGTCAAAGTGAGGTTGTTAGAGTGCACCATGACCCAATATGACTGGTGTCCTCATGAAAAGAAGAAATTGGACACAGAGATACACATAGAGGGAAGGTTATGTGAAGAGACATAGAGAGATGGCTTGGCTCTCCAAGCCAAACAGAGAGTCCTGGAATAAATCCTTCTCTCACAGACCTCAAAAAGACTCAACCCTGCTGATGCCTTGAGTTTTTTTTTTTCAGGAAGATTAGACCTGAGCTAACATCCACCACCTATACTCCTGGGTTTTTTGCTAAGGAAGATTGGCCCTGAGCTAACAATCATGCCTATCTTCCTCTACTTTATACGTGGGACGCCAGCCACAGCATGGCTTGACAAGTGGTGCATAGGTCCTCACTGGGGATCAGAAGCAACGAACCCTGGGCCACCAAAGTGGGATGTCTGATGCCTTGATTTTTGACTTCTAGTCTTCAGAACTGTGAGAATAAATCTCTATTGTTTAAGCCACTCAGTTTGTGGGACTTTGTTATGACAACACTATCAAATGAATACACTATCCCTTCTCCATAATAATAAAATTTTTACCTGGGCACAAGTTTGCTGGAAAGAGGACTACATTTCCCAGCCTCCCTTACATTTAGGGTGGCCAAGCATCCAAGTGATGGCCAATGGGATAAAAGTGAAAGTATCATCCAGCACTTCCAGGCACCTTTAATGTATGGAAGGACCCACATGTACCATTTGCCTTTTTCTTCTTTGTTTCTGCCTCCATCTTGCTTCCTAGATCTCAGATGACACCATTTTTGGACCGGGAGGTCATAGACTAGGTACAGAGGAGCAACAGAATGGAGTCAAGATGCCTCACATTGTTGGGCCCATGCCTGACACCATGTTAGCCCAGGACTATTACATGGGCATCTATGTGAAATAATAATCGATTTCTCTCTTGTTTGAATCTTTTATGTTGGGCTTCCTATCAATATCACCCAGCCTAACCCTAACTAATATAGACAGTAATTATAATGGTAAAGTTAATGTGATCTAATTTGCATCCACAGACTGGTAAGACATGTGGCCTTGAGTTATGCTTATGATCTTAATGGCAAAGATTAAAAAGAAAAATTTAAAAACAAAATATTACTGAAATTTGAAAGATAGGCATTCCCACATACTGCTGTTGGCAATATGGATTAGTAAAATTATTCTGGAGGGTTGTGATTATATATACATAAGCGATACATAAGGCTTTCAAATTGTACATACACTTTGACCCAGGAATTCCAATTCTAGAAATATATAAGAAGGAAATGTTTTGCTCTAAGAATATTCATTGATGTATTATTTACAATAGTAAATAGCTAGTAATGAGTTATTGGCCTAATAAATTATGATATAAAATTCATCAATGAAAAAAGTGATTTTGTAGAAAATATTTAACGGCATGAAAACTTGCTCACACTACACTATTGGGAAAAAAGTTAGGTTTCAGAACTACTTATACTGTATGATCCCTGGGATGTATTGTGTGCATACATGTAGGGTATAAATTCTTGGGCACAGGAATGTACTATATTTTAGTAATGGTTGTCTTTCATTTGAGGGATTACAGAAGACTTTTATTCTCTGCTAGTTTTTCTAGGTTTTCTATTCAAAGTTTTATTTAAAATATCTTAATGGTAGCTGTAATAAATTATGACTCTATCTATTCCTTTTAACTTTTACTTTAAATCAAGCCACGTCTTACCTGAACTCCTCTCCTTCTTCCAACATCTTGCTAAATACAACCAATAACAATCAATATACACTGATAATAATCTGTTTTCCAATCCCATTTCCTAGAGCTACAGTCTCACTTGGTATAGAGTCTGCCTTCCAAATTGTCAAAGGCATCGTATGACATGAATCCCCAGCTTTCCAGCCTGCTACCAACCACTAAGCCAACCATATATTTTAGGTTATTTTATAGTACCCTCCCAGTGCTCATCCCAATTTCTCTACCGATCAGAGTAGATTAACTATTTTAATAAAGCAACACCAACATTTTAGTACCTTAACATAAGATTCATTTATTTCTTGCTTATATATCAGTCTAATCTGGGTGTTGGTGATTAGGTACCTCTTCTGTTCTCCAAGACCTCAGAGTTTTGTCTGTTCAGTCAGCGAATGGGGAAAGACACAGTATATGAAAGATCATATAGGAGGCTTTTATGTGCCAGACCTAGAAATGATGAACATCACTTTTACCCACTTCCATCAGCTGGAACTCTAACTGTAAGGGAATCTTGGAAATACAGTTGAGTTATGTGCCCAAGAAGAAAAAGAAACAAAGTTTGGTAAACACACAGTTTCTCTGCCACAATCATGTTTTTTAAAAGACAACTGAGAATTTCTAGTCAGAGATATATCAACACTGTTAACAGTCATTCTCTTTCACGTTTTCATGAGAACTGTCATGCTTGATAGCTTACTATTACAACCAGCAAAATATAAAACTGGGCTCCAACTAACATCTTGTGCCTGTCTCGAATTAGTATTGATTCACGTTTGTATTAACAGGAGAACCTGAGAGATTAGTAAAACAATCAGTCACTTCTTGTTTTATTGCCACAATCATCTTAGATTAAAATGTGTGGTTCTAAAAGTTATATCTGAGAGAAATCAAGGAGGCAAACTGGTTGGCTGGCTGTTTAGGTAAGCCTCTGGGTTATACTAATTTAGCATTATTACAAAGAAAGGTCTGGTCCTCAGTTTTTTAGGTCCCCAGACTCTATTTCATCATTTCACTCAGAAGAGACTGACTCACTCTAACTGAACTCTCAAGAGACTGATTGCTACACCAGAAGGTCACAGGACAGGAATTGTTTCCCCTTAGGGTATTCTCTCTTGCCCCACAAGTTTGTTTAGTTAACTAAAGTATGGATTAGAAGGATGCTCAGTAAATATAAGACTGAATGAAAGAAAAGGGAATGGATCTAAAATGTTTCCTTCAAATTGTGATGAACTAACAGTCCTCTTTCATTCCAGGGATATTTCTGGGTAAAGAAAGAGGAAAGCACCCTTTTGTCTCAACTGTAAAGAAAAAACTTTCCTACTTTGACTCTCCTTTTTACTAGATGCCATACCCGTATAATTGCTTCATATAGACTCTTGACCAAGATTTAGGAAATACTTCTGTTCCAGAGGGTTACTCTGGGAATTTCTATTCCCCACCAGTGTGGATTGACCCTTACTAGTTAATTTCAAATGATTGCTTTTCTTTGTCCCTAAATTCGGGGGTTCCCTACTTTTGCTACCCATGGACTGACAACATTGACTTCAGTAATTACAATTGCTGACAAATGTTCTAGGAATCAAGAAAAGCTATTAACTCATTATTCAAAGTTTATGGCATCCTTTAATAAGAGAAATTGTCTGTAGCTTTCCACATCTGTTTTCTCAGTTCAAACCTGCTTTTCAGGTTATCCTATGACTTGACGTTGACTAATTTGTTCACCTTAATTAGATGTGTCGCAATGCAGATGTGCTTAGTAATTTGCATTGCAATCTATGTAAGTTATTCCTGTTCATAAATTGTTGAGAGGAAAGGGCCTTCAAGTTTAAATGAGTTTAATTATTATCTTATAGCCATACAGGAAATATTTAAATGGTATATGGGCATCGGTTCTATTGCATTGAAAGAAGTTATGAATAGCTAATTTGTAAAGACCTGGGAAGTATTGGTTTTGATCTTGTCTGTATAAACTCAGATTTGGCTGCTGAGAAAAACAGTTTCTTAGAAGTCAGTTGGAGGAATGTCTCGTTTCATTCTGGTGAACGAACTCAATAAACTGAAGGCCTTTGTCTTTCTTTCTGAGCTTTATATGAGATTAAGAAATGCTTTTAACACCTCCTTATTCCATTATTTTCTTTATCAAAAAGTATTCTTGTAGCTTAAGCCATCTGAGTTCTCTGCTAAAGTGACTGTTGAAACAAGTAGACGTTTTGATTTAAAAAAGGCAATAGAGATGCCACATAACAGTTATTTCAGTGTAGCACTAGAGAATACAATATATTAAAGGCTCTGAAATCGCTCTGTTAAAGTGACATACTTGAGTGAACCGCAATTTTGGACCTTAGCTGTACTGCATTGTAATCCACACTGTATCCTCCGGAGTTGGCAGTCTTTCAGAATGGCATGTCAAGTGCTCAATTAGTCTTTCTGATGAAGGTTCTGTGCCTGTAAGACCTCCCTTTTCTCAGTTGCCACTTCTTTTAATCACTGTACCGAAAGCCCCCACATCTGTGAGCTGTTAGGATTGCATCCGGTGGTTCTTCATCAAGACAGCACATTAGAGTCACCCCGGGGAGTTTTTGAGTGATTGATTTTTCACTTTAAATGTGCTACACTTTTGTTTTTTAAATATCTTTGTAATTTACATGCCATAAAATCCTGCCATTTAAAGTACAATTCAGTGAGGTTTACTAAATTTATACAGTTGTGCAACCATTTAATTTGAGAACACAAGCATGGCCCCAAAAATGTCCCTTGTGCCTGTTAGTAGACAATCATATGGGGCTTTTTAAAAAAAAATAATAGCCAGAACTCGCTCCCCAGACCAGTGATGTCAGAATCTCTTTGAAGGTAAAACACCAACATTATTTTGTTGTTGCAAAGCACCCCAGATGATTTTAATGTAATTCAGTATTGAGAGCCACTGATGTGGACAAAACTTTGTAGAAAAGGTGAAGATTTGGAAAGTGTAGATGTGATCCCTTACTAACCAAGTGATCTGGACAGTTTAGACCAATGTTGTCACAACAACAGCAGCACCATGACACAGACCTTTATAGAACATTTAGAGAATGGTCGTTTTTTGACTACTCCTGTTGTTTACTTTGCCTGGAATCTTCTCTCCATTCTCCTGCAGCTCCTTCTGTGCACACTTAGTTGGCCTAATGAATTCTGACACATTCCCCAGAGAATTTTAATTGCTACCTCACCTGTGTTCCCATAACTCTTTGGACAAACTGCTATCATAGTCCTTAGTGCACTGCATCACAGCTATTTGTCTATATTGTGCCTCTCCCGTTGTTCTGAGATCTCCTTGAAAAGCAGAGGCCATGATACATTCCTTTTAGTAGTCTAGACAGTGTCTGGCATGAAGCAGATTCCTCATAAATGTGTGTTGAATTCAGAAAAAGAAGTGATTTAAAAAAAAAAAAAACCACTGTGAAAATCTTAGGCAGTGATTCACAAACTTGACTACAAATCAGAATAAACTGAGGAGCTTTTCAAACTCCCTATGGTCAGATCACAACCAGGCCAATTTAATGAGAATCTCTAGGGACGGAACCCAGCAGCATTTTTTTCAACTCCCCAGGTGATTCTAATGTTTAGCTGAACTTGAGAACCATGAGCTTAAAGCCTTAAAGCATGGTGCAAAATTACCTCATTGACCAAAAATAGCTCCACTCCATTGCCTGAAAGATTTAAATTATTTGCTATTACTTTGCCTGAAAAGAACTCAGAAATACATGTGGATTAACAGATATCTGTTTAAAATATATAGAAAATCTCTAGGAGTCTCAAGAAAGAGTATTGGCCATTCATATAGCAGAAATTACTGATGTCTGATTACTTTCCTCCTGACATCTCACAAGAGGAACCATTATGAAAGAGGAATTAATTTAGATAGAAAATTGAAAGTGTCAAAGCAAAAATGGCACTGAACAATGTTAAACAGGCAAGGCCGTCTCAAGAGGGGAGAGAGACCAGAACTCAACTCCATGAAACAAAGGGCAGAAGGATGTTTAAGTGCTGGAGTGTGAGTGAGAACATAGGACATCTGTGTCTGCTAAGTGGCTTTATCCAAAGGAAAAGTAAACTCTCTCACATTATTGTGACAGGAGGCTGTTCTACAATTTGGAGCTAGGTGCCCGCCGAAATTAGGCTCCTACCCTTCCCCAGAAACTGAGAGAGAGGGTTGCTATCTCCTTTTATGATTAGGTTTCAAGACATAACTCACAAGTTCTTGAGAAAGATATTCCAAAACTGTAAAACTGGCAAGAGATTTTTTAAAAGATTTATATCTCAAAGGGGAGAGAAAGTAATTATAATTACATGTTTTCTAAAGAAAATGCTCTACGAAAGTGGAGGTCAGAGGTTTAGTCAGGAAGAAACCTCTCTAAAGTTTAGATGAGCAGGGAAACGTTAAGGTAGTCTTGGTCAAAAGTCAAATAATTTTGAAATACAGAGTGGAGGCCCAGGAGGACTGCCAAAGAAGGGCCTCACCAAACGGCTTTCAGCAGCAAAGTTTAGCGTGAAGGTGTTGGATACTTGAGAGAACCAAAGAGGAAAGCTGAAAAGACTTGGGGGATTCTGGAGATAGAATGTTTTACAGTTTTCCCCTGCGCAGCCTGGTTGATATCCAGCAAATGAAATGTGAAATGCTTGCTTCAGCACACACTTCTTCCTACCCTTCAGCTACTGAACAAAATACCCTTCACAGCCTACTCTTCACAACCTACCCTTCAGCTACTGAGCAAAATACCCACAGCTGCAATCTCCAAGGGGCCTGAAAAGGTCCTTCAACCTGGGTAATTGGCTTATTGGATGAGGTCCATTCAAATGTAACTTCTGGCCCCATAGCCTCTTAATACATTATTCCAAGCCTGTAATGACAGTAGAGGAAGCCGTAGGGAAGTTTGCCCAGCAAGCAGTGTGAGTTGTAGCTTGTTGGAATTTGGGGAGACTTCTTTGGGTGTTATCCAAGAATCACTGGAATACTTTTCTTTTTTGGTAGGTTCTGATTTTTTTCCACCTTCTATTCCGTTGCTTCTCCTTCCTTATGGCTCCCACTGCAGATACAGACTCTTTTTTTTTTTTTTAAGGAAGATTAGCCCTGAGCTAACTACTGCCAATCCTCCTCTTTTTGCTGAGGAAGACTGGCCCTAAGCTAACATCCATGCCCATCTTCCTCTACTTTATACGTGGGATGCCTACCACAGCGTGGCTTTTGCCAAGCAGTGCCATGTCCAACCGCGGGTCACAGAGAAGTGGAATGTGCGCACTTAACTGCTGCGCCACTGAGCCAGCCCGCAGATTCTTTTCTTCCTGAGCGCTTCAGTAACCTTTCATCCGCTTAACTCAACAATCGCCAAAGTCAGGCCTCTGTCTTCATGTGTAGATTTTTTGATTTCTGCCAATTTACCATTCTTTTCATTTTCATATTGTAGCATTCGGTCAATAGAGAAATTATAAATGAAATAAGGTACAGTCATGTAAGGGAATGCTCTTAAGAGAAATGAACTTATTCACTACATCAGTGAGAATGGATCTAGATCTTAAAAATATAATATTCAGTTTAAAAAAAGGCATGGAACTTGTTGGCATACCACATAACAGTCATGTGCACTAGCTAAAATACTAAAAAATAATAAAAGTAGCAGCATATATATGTGTATTTTTTTAAAGGATCTGGAAGGTTATACAACACATACATGTAGCTTCTGGAAACTGGACTCAGAGTAATGTTGAAAGGGACTTTGGCGATATCTGTAACATTTCATTAAAGAAACGAGATTGGAGGCACATAATCCAAAATAGTAACTGCAATCAACTCTGAATGGTAGGATAGTGTAAATTTGTTTTATGTTCTTTGTACTTTTCTAGATCACTTAAATACTTAAATTGCAAATTTCTAAATCACAAAAACAAAAGAAAAATAAAAGCAAAGATCATATGATAAGTCCGAGCTGGGAGTTCAGAAGAGGAAATCACTATCAGGGTGATCAGAGACATTCTGGTAAAGGAATAAGCAGGATTTGGAAGATGAGTTGAACATCCACAGTCAGAAACAGATGAGCATAACAATTTTTTTTTTTGGAGGAAGATTAGCTGTGAGCTAACTGCTGCCAATCCTCCTCTTTTTGCTGAGGAAGACTGGCCCTGAGCTAACATCCATGCCCATCTTCCTCTACTTTTTATGTGGGATGCCTGCCACAGCATGGCACGCCAAGTGGTGCCATGTCTGCACCCGGGATCTAAACCAGTGAACCCTGGGCAGCCGAAGCAGAACGTGCACACTTAACCCCTGCGCCACCAGGCCGGCCCTGAGCATAGCAATTTAGTTGCAAGGAATCACACAAACCAAAAAGGCAGCTAATAAAATGCAATGTCAGGATATATCCAAAAATTAGTAAATTGTTAAATCAAAATTTGATGCCAAGAATAAAGAAATTTCTATGTATGGTATTATGAGAATATTTAGATCAGGAGTGAAGCAGGTAGATTTTTCTAAGATAGCCCTTCTATTGACATCGTTGCTAAATTATAGAGCAGAGCAAAAGGAAACAAGAACTTGGTCAGATAATTACAACATAGAAGTCAAACTCACGCTAGAAGGTATCTAATCCAACTTCCTCTTACAGAAGAGGAAACCAAGGCCCTCCGAAGTTGAAATCACCCGTTGTCAAGCCCAATCCACTCTAACTATAACATCAACATCCTCAGAAGACAATTCACTAAGGCTAATCACATCCTGACTTTCTGTGATAGTAAAACGGTTATCCACTTGACATGCTGAAATCTAAGACAAATGACTAGTAGAAATTGTTATGTCTGCTCTAGATAGTAAGTTTTAAACATTTACAGATAAAACAGACACTTTTATAAATTCATTTTTGTTAAATCCATTTTATTCTAATCTATTTTTATGCAAAGAAAGATTATTTCAAAAATCAAAGAAACTTTAGCACAGATTATGGGAAGCTCTTTATCTCTCCTTCCATTCTGAATGACAGCCTTGATGGATAGAGTATTCTTGGTTGTAGGTTTTTTCCTTTTAGCACTTCAAATATGTTGTGCCATTCTCTTCTCGCCTGTAGGGTCTCGACTGAGAAGTCTGCTGACAGCCTGAAGGGCTTCCCTTTATATATCACTTGTGGCCTTTCTCTTGTTGCTTTTAGGATTCTCTCTTTGTCTTTAATTTTAGACATTTTGATTATAATATGTCTTGGTGTGGGCCTCTTTGGGCTTCTCTTGTTTGGAGCTGTCTGTGCTTCCTGAACTTGGATGTCTGTTTCCTTCCTCAGGTGAGGAAAATTTTCCTCCATTATTTCGACAAATAAATTTTCTGCCCCTTTGTCTCTCTCTTCTCCTTCTGGGACCCCTATAATCCGAATGTTAGCATGCTTGATATTGTCCCAGAGTTCCCTTACACTGTTCTCATTCTGTCTAATTCTTTTTTCTCGTTTCTGTTCTGCTTGGATGATTTCCTCTAATCTTTCGTCTAGCTCGCTGATCCGTTCCTCTGCTTCCTCTACTCTGCTATTGAGTCCCTCTAGTGAATTTCTCATTTCGAGTATTGTATTCTTCATTTCTGATTGGTTCTTTTTTATATCTTTCAGTTCTTTGCTGATGTGCTCACTGTGTTCATCCATTCTCTGCATATCTGTGAGCATCCTCATTATATTTTGTTTGAATTCTTTGTCGAGGAGGTCGCTAGTTTCTGTTTCACTTAGTTCTTTTTCTGGTGTTTTGTAGTGTTCCCTTGCTTGGAAAGTATTCCTTTGCCTCCTCATTATGCCTCTTTCTCTGTGCTATTTTCTTTGTACTAGGTGAGTCGGCTATGTCTCCTGATCTTGGAGAAGTGGCCTTATGTATGAGATGCCTTATGAGGCCCAGCAGTGTGCTTCCCTCTCGTCACCAGACCGTGAGAACCAGGAGTGACCCCTTTGTGGGCTACTTGTGTTCTTCTGCTGTGGCAGGGTTGCTCCCACTGCAGGTACCCAGGGAGTCTGATCTTTCCTTCCCAGGCCAGCTGTTGGTAAATCCGGTTTGGAGGGGCCTCAGCACTGTTGGCTACAAAGTCTATTAGCACACTCTTATTGCAATTGTCCTCTTAATTGGGTTGGTACCCAGTGTAGCTGGTTGCTAGGCTCAGGGGCTACAGTTGTGATAGGCCTGAGGCCAACAAGGCTGTTATCAGTTCTCTTAGGAGTGCAGCTGAGTGGGGCTAGCCCTTGGCATGGAGGCACTCAGTTTTCAGGCTTTGGAAGGTGGGGCTGATCCTTTTTTGGCTATTTGTGAAGCACAAGTCTTCTGCCGCTGATAAGCCTCATCCCCCACTGGACCACATACACTATGAACACAGTCCTGGTCCATGCACACTTCTCAACCCCCTGGAGCATACCCCAACTCCACACTGCAAAGGTCCCCACCTCTCCACCAATGCCCACCACAGTTCACCTGGTCCTCACACAGGCCCTGCCCCACAGAGGCAGACACCCTTGCCTGCCTGTAGAGGATCAAGGCACTCAGTCAATGCAGGCTGAAAAGTAGCCTGAGGGCTTGCTGTTAGGTGGGGCCAGTCCCTAGGGCAGGTTGCCTGCCCTGGCTGAACTGGATTAAATCTGTGCTCTAGTGGGTGTGGCAGACCCGTGGGCTAACAGCCCAAGGGAGCACCTCAATGGCCCCCACCGTCCATATCAGCACGCCTGGACCAGCTCAGAACAATGGCCCCCACCAATGTCTCAGTCTCCGGAGAGGATCCTCCTCTCACCAAGATGCCCCCAGAGCCCACCAGGTGAGTCTTGTTTCACCAAAGGACAGTCAGCCTTCTCTCTGGTGATTTTAGGTTGCTGCAATGAGTGAGTTTGTGTGTGGGCCCTTTAAGACCCGGATCTTTTCGGCTTTTGGCTGATAGCTTTTCGGGGATGTCCTCGCTGCAATTAATAGCCAGCAAAGCCAGACAGTAAGACCTCCCTCTCAGTTGGGCTGAGTCCGAAGGAAGGTTATAGCAGTATTGCCCTGGCTCCGGACCTCACTCCTCCAGGGAGGGCTCGTACCTTAGAGTGGCTCCCGCCTGGCCAGCTGAGAAGCTCCGCTGCTCCCAAAGGTGGCTTTTTTCCTCTCCTGCCGGAGTTGCTGCCTCTTCTGCCTTCGTCAGGACTGTCCCTTGTCGTGGGGGTTCTTTTTATCCAGTTTTCAGTTTTCAATCCAGGGTGATTCTTCCCAAAATTGTTGTAACCTGGTTGTGTCCGTGGGAGGAGGCGAGTTCAACGTCTGCTCACAGCGCCATCTTGACGAGATCCCCAAGCACACATTATGTAAATTGAGAGCATAGAAAAGGGTAGCATAAATCCTCTGTCCTAGCATCTGTAAAAGCTGGTTTAATGGAATGTACACACACAAAGTATTTTTAAGGATTCTTATAAAAGCCCTATGCCAATTACAGCAAACGGATTTTATGCAAACAGTAATAACCTATCAAAAGACCAGGCGAGGGGTCACTCAGAACCTAGCTGGTGTGCATAACGCACTGCACATCATTAGTGCTGTCTTTTAAGAAAAGGAAACATAACAAAATTTGACATTGTAAAAGAACCCATTAGCAGGCTCCTTTAATAATGAACTTCTCTAGGGCATTTGAAATAAAATTTGATTTATGGATAGTCAATAAACACAAAATTTTTAAGAAACATCATTTTGGTAAACAGAAATAAATACTTGTTTTGTTCTGCACTCACTGTGGGATCAGTAAATGTGTCTCCTACATGACAAATGGTCCAAATTAATCTGAACATGAAACATTATACCCTGGGTGGATTTAGGCAAGAACAGTTTTCAGAGGAATAGTCAATGCCAGCATGCGCCAACAGAGCAGTTCAGGCACAGCAAGGGAATCAGCCCCTTGGGGTCTAGCCCGTCCTCTTTGCTGCTTCTCAATTCTGCCTGATAGAAAAGGCAAGTCTTAGGGTATTTTCTAGATTCTCCCCTTCAGGTCTCAACTAACACTTCAGCAAATGCCCTGAACTTCCAGTTGAGAGCTTATTAACCTTCTAAATCAAAGAGATCATAGTATGGGCCAGGACCAAGCATGTGAAAACAGGAAAGGCCAGCTTCTACCTTGCTTCTCTGTTTTGATAGTGTTTGTTTGCTTGTTGACATATTTGATTCCCTGTCATTCCAAACGGCCCTTGTTTTGCATATTTTTTGTCTATTTTTATTATTTTTATTTGCTCAAGTATAATTTTTTTTTAAAGATTTTTTTTTCCTTTTTCTCCCCAAAGTCCCCCAGTATATAGTTGTGTATTCTTCGTTGTGGGTCCTTCTAGTTGTGGCATGTGGGACGCTGCCTCAGCGTGGTTTGATGAGCAGTGCCCTGTCCACGCCCAGGATTTGAACCAACGAAACACTGGGCCGCCTGCAGCGGAGCGTGCGAACTTAACCACTTGGCCACGGGGCCAGCCCCTCAAGTATAATTTGTTATTATTTGCTTTCACAACTGTGTGGGCCAACCTTGGGAGCTTGTATTCCAAATTTTCATCTCAACCTCCAAGAGAAAGGAAGATAGTGACTTTGTTTTAATTTTTAATGCATATTTACAGTTTAAACACAATAATAAAAGGAAGACCCATGTACTCACCAGTGATGGTTAATTTTATGTCAATTTGGCTCACCCACAGTACCCAGATATTTGGTCAAACATATTCTAGATATTTCTATGAAGGTCTTTTTCAGATGAGATTAACTGTGAATCAGCAGACTTTGAGTAAAGCAGATTAACCTCTATAATGTGGGTGGGCCTCATCCAATCACTTGAGAGCCTTAATAGAAAAAGACTGACCTGCAAAAGAGGGAGAATCCTGGCAGCTTCAGAATTCAGCTTATATATCACTCGCTCCAAGAAGTCTTGTCGGCTTATACCTGGGTTGCTTCCACAGTACTTGAACTTTCCCCATCATAGCAGTTTTCATATTGCATTACAATTGTCCGATTATTGCTCTTCTTCTGGATGAGGCTACAAAGTCTGTGAAGACAAGGACTTAGTTCATTCTCAGGTCCCTAGCACCTAGCCAGCCACACAGTAGGCTGTTAGTAAGTGTTTGTTGAATAAATATATGAAGCCCCTGCACACTTGTCAATGGCTGGGAAAGAGTGATAGGAGGTGCTAGAATGCCTAGGGCTCCCAGAGAGGGAAATGTTCTGAACCAGAGACAATCAGACAAGAATCAGGAAGTTTAGACATCCTCCTCGATCGTTGTTAGTCCCTGGCACCATAAAAGGAGCCCTCCTCCATGGCAATAGGCTCCAACATGGACTTGAAGTCCATTTTACAATTTGCAAAATGACCATTTTCTCAGTGGTAAATGCAAGAGCTTGAGTTAGCAGAACAGGAAATCTCTGTTAACCTCACAAAGCTTTCGTTTTGTTAAGAAGGCAAGAGGTTTGGCTGCATTTGATCATGTTTCTCTCCTGCTAAAAGTAGGATTACCTTGCTGTACCTTATTTCCTTATTTTTTTCTGGTATGCAGGAATATAAACATAAGTGAACCTATCTGGTCCTCTGTTCCATTTTTGAGCATCTACATTTTAAAAAATCTCAAGATGTTTGAAATCCACAACATCTTATCCTCACACATATGTGTGCTTTGAATGTGTCATTGAACTGCCTCACAGGAGTATCCAGGCTGGGAGGCAGATGAGGTTTTCAAGTGGTTAATGAGAGAGCACATAGAAGGGTATGGGCTCTGGTTACAGGGGGTGATTTTTAAAGCTCCAGAATTGGAACTTTCCACCTCCAAAATCAATAAGGTATGGAAAATAAGTAGTGATGGGCAACAGTTCTTTGAACTCTGAAATCATTATTTTCTATTTTGATATTTTTGCAAGATTCAGTAAAGATACTCAGTTGAAAAGTGAAGTATTTCTTGAAACTTAGTTACTAACGTATACAAATGAGAGCTAGATGAGCAAAGAAAAAATGTATAGCTATATAATACGTTTTAGCAGCAATACCATAAAAGGCTGACAGTATCATAGTAAACTTATCTTTAAAGGAATATCATGTTTCATAACTGTTAATTCCAAGTGCTCAATTACCAGGCACTGAGGCACATATGAAAACCTTACCATCCTGACACACATAGATTATTTCCCCTCCCTGTTAGGGTCAGATCTAGGTAATGGTAGCAACAAATCATTCCGGAGATGAGCAATAATCAGAATGATTAAGCAACTCTAGTCTTCCAGTAGCTCAGGCCAAAACCTGGGGATTATCCTTGAATCTCTTTCTCTTATAACTCACGACAATTTATGAGCAAGCCTACTAGCTCTACCTTCAATATATATCCAGAAACTAACCACTACCTTCACAGTTACCATCCTGGTTTAGGCCAAAATCTCTCCCCTGGATAATTAAAATCACCTCTTGACTGCTCCCAGCATCCACCATTGCTCCCTCTAGTTTGCAGTCAACAGTAAAGCTAGAGTGCTCCTGGTAAAACATTGGTCAGACTGTATTAGTCCTCCAGTCAAACCCAAGTCTTTCCAGTTTACTCAGAGAAACATCCAAAATCCTCACAGAGAACTGCAAAGCCCTCCAAGATTTTACATGGTTGATGTCACTTTCTACTACTTCCTACCACCACCACACTGTTCCCCCAATCACAGCGCCCTAGCCACACTGGTGCTGTGCTGTCTCCCCAACATTCCAGGTGTACCCCTGCCTCAGGGTCTTTGCACTGAATGTACCCTTTGCCTGAAATGCCCTGTCTCCAGATACCCTCATGGCTTGTTCTCTCACCTCCTCAGATCTTTGATCAAATGTCACTTTCATGGTAAGACCCCCCAAAATTGAAAGCTATCTTCTCCCCAACTCTGGCACTTCCCCTTCCCTGCTGTGTTCTCCATAGCACTTACTACCATCTGATGTATTTAATATTTTACATCCTTCCAACGAGGGCCAGGCTTTTTGTTTTTTTTCCTTTACTCCTCTATCCCATGTCCCTGGAATGGTGCCTACCACACTTTGGGTGCTCCATTAATATTTGTTAAATGAATAAGTGATGGAATAAACAGAGATATAGGGAGTTCTGAGTACAGAGGAGTTGAAGCTGAAGACTTGATTCTTGCTCCAACTTTTTCTAGTACTGTAGAATTGACATGTAACCCAAGCGTCTCAAATTCTTCCTGTCTTCTAAGGTCACTGTACCCCTTAAAATTTAAATAAAACAACTATAACTCCCTCTTGTTTATAATATTCCTAGAGAAAGGGGGGCTGATCACCTCTTGCCCTGAATTTGTGCCCCCCCCCCCCATAATTTGCAATCCCAGCTGGTCACACTGCCTCAAGTTTGCCATCTTTTCTCTGGGCACCTCCCCTCAGGCATAGACATTCCTCTCCAATTCCCTAAACCCTGTTAATAGAGGCTGGTGGGCACAACAGACTTTCATTAAGGGCAGGAGGGTAATACAGAACAGAGATTTTCATCACTTTTTATGGGTTGGCATTTATAGAAAATGATACTATTTGTACAGCCCAATGAGGTAAACTGATTGATCTATATGGGGCTTGGTAAAAAATTTCATTGCATTTTCTTTATATAACAGAATTATAATAAATTTTAAAATTCAAAGTGTTGAAGATATTAAAAACTCCGACTTTATATAAAATTTATTTATAAAAAATTTAAATTTTTCTTGAGTATCTCTTACTAGCTTTGGCAAATATTTTTTCTAATATAATTTTTTATATTGAGATATAATTTATGTGCTGTAAAATTTACTTTGTTTAAAGTAAAGACCCCTTTTTGGTGGTTTTAGTAGAGTTGTACAACCATCACCACTATCTAATTTCAGGACATTTTCATCACCCCAAATAGAAACCCTGTACCCGTTAGCAGTCACTTGCCATACTCCTCTCTCCCCAGCTCTGGATTTACCTATTCTGGGTATTTCACAGAAATGGAATTATACAATATATGGACTGTTGTATCTGGTCTCTCTCTATGAACATTTTTATATGAGGTTTTATGTTTGAAACGGCTACATATAATTTTGGATAAATGTAATGATTTCTTCAAATTCTTGATAATTACCGTCAATGAGAAACTATTTTTACAACCGTACCAGAATTTGCAAGAGTTGAAATTCTATGTAAAGACTCTAATAGCCCTTCCTTTAATTAATTGAGCCATATAAAATTGCCATTTTTGGATGTCAAAACTAGCTGAATATTGGCAGTTGCGTATGGTTCAACCTAATATTTCACTGAGTGATGTAAAATTGAAATTCTTTGTGACAATGGGAATGGATTTTTAATCCAATTCAATTTTTCATGTCGAGTTCTAATTTCCAGAACATATGTCCTAAGCAGCAACAGACCCCCACAGCGGAAAATGGGGAGAAGTATCCAAGATATGTGGAAAAAGAGAACCAGGACCAGGCCTGGAGCTGTGCTTGCTTTGGCCTCCTCACCAGCCCCACCAAACATTCCCTCAAGCTAGTAGCTGAGCTCTTTGGGAACCTGGAACAACGATCCCTCATCAGCTCCATGGGTTCCTGGTCCCTGGTGAGCTCCAGACCCCCAGGCCCCATGCAGCCACACTCGGGGCTGAGAGATAGTTATCTTGCAGCACACCCATAGCCTGTTGGAATACTGCACCACAGAAAAGGAAACAGCTTAGAAGAGGATATTACATATCAGTTTCTTAAAGCCGCTTAGCCGTACCTACTCAGGGAATTTGTCATTGACCTTCTTCCACCTCTGGCCCAAAGTTGTGTGCCATTCCTTAGAGGCTGGATCGATCTTCTCTCCTCATAGAGCTGTCGTCCATCTTCTCACTTTTCCAAAGCCACCAAACTCCTGCCTTCTCTGGTCAACAGGGGAAAAACATGATAACCAGAGAAATGTATACTTCTTTGTCCCAATTAGATCTGAATTCAGACAAAAGCTCTGGGGCCTACTTTTGTCTAAGTAAGGGACTGATGAATTATCTTTCCTAAACTAAAGGGCCGTCGATCCATGTGAGGAATTCTGCTACTGTCCTATTAACAGTGTTTTCTATCACATTACAAACAGGATCAAGAAGGAGTTGATGGACATATCCAGAACTCTGGGACCAGCTTGTTTCTCCGCCATTATGGAGCTTCCCTTTCTGAAATTCTGTGTGATCATTGTATTTCAAGGATTTTTATAAGATTAAAAGCCACCCTGTTCTCATATGGAAGGAAGTGATTCAGCTGATATAAAGGAAAGGAGATGTAATTCCTCTTTTCAAGAAAAGCACACACATAAAATTAAGGCCTAAGTTTACAAGTGGTATTAAGGACGTATATATTCTTGTTGTTTCTAAAAAATATAGAATTTCTACTCTCAACAAGGCAGTTATAAAATCATAGCATGGTTTTACCTTCCCCCAACAAAAATCATTCAATACTCACCTTCCTAATTTATTGAAAGCTGTGCTGAATAGTCCTCAATAGAATGTGGGTTCTCAGGTCGTTCACCTACTAGCTGTGTCATCTTGAGCGAGTTGCTTTATCTCTCTGCACCTCATATTTCTCATCTCTAAATGAACACTGAACTCATAGGGCCAATAAGAGGGCTAAATGAGGTAAGAGATGTGAACGACTTAGAACAGTGCCTAACACTGTGTCGACGAAAATAATCCATATCCAATCTATAAGTGAAAATTTGGGTGAGTTTATTCTGAGCTTAAATCTGAGGATTATAACCCGGGAGAGTCTTTCCACAAGGGAACAGAGCACTCCAAAGAAGTGGGGGTATAAGGGTGGTTATATACCCTCAAAGAGGATGTTTCACATAGGATTGAAATGTCCCTTTTACAATAGTCGCGAGACTGCTCTGTCGGCACAGCGATTGATGGAAATACCAGGTAGGTCTGCTGTCTCGGTGAACACAGCAGGGTGGCAGTCTCTTGTCTCCAGCTGGGTGGTCACAGGTGAGCTGGGAGGTGAGTGCAGCAATCAGTTCCTAGCCTAAGGAAAAATGCTAATGTGGGGGGAAGTTGCATCTTTATCACAAGGGCCTTTGTTCTGGCCATAGGAAATGTCTAAGCAGATATGCAATGCGTGCTCAATAGCCAGTCAGGCCCTTTTGGAGGAAAAAAAGAGAGAAGTCAGGCCGAATTAGGTTTATACCAAATGGCTTCCTCATATACTCCAATATATCCTATTGCTTGCCATTTTTATTTGTCAACTGAAATGTTTTACTAGTGCTTAGTAAATATTAAGGAAGGAAACAATGAGAAAGAGAAAAAAATCTGGTGACGATGTTACTAAAATCAGGGCTCATATACATGGGATAAGCCCTTATTACCTGAAGCATTGATCTCTCCTTTTTTTGTCCAAAATTTAGTCAGGAAGCCCATCCTGGAAAACACTATCCTTATCTGTGCTTGAGTTACGCTCTGATAATAAGTACAGAGAAGAAGAAATGGTTGATTACGAATCATGAAAAATCAGATTGTGTGTCCCTTTAGGAAACACTGTTGTATGTAAACTATTTTGAGGCAAACAAACAAAAACATTGTTTTCTGTGTTATATGTTAAAGCAGCAGCCTGAAAGAATGAATATTTCTCTTTCACATATAACTGGATAAGAAGTATCATCCATCATAAGAATCATGCTTACTGTCTTTTAAAAGTGTTTTCTGATAAATTCTTAGCCCACTGCTGCCATGCTAATCTTTGACTGTGTTTGAGAAAAGAGAGGGGAGAGTAGAAGTCAGTGACTTGATAACTATCATTCATTAAGCACCTATTATTTGCTTTACCCAGTGATAAGCACCTCAGCTACATGACTCAATGTAATCTTAATAACACTGAGGTAGATATTATTGTATTCATTTTACCTTTGGGGCTTAGAGATGGTACCCAAGATCGTATATCTAGAAACTTTCAGAGCTAAGATTTAAAGCTGGGTGAAACATAGGCATTGGACTACTATGCCATATGTTTCCTACTGGCAATTAATTATGAAGCTATAAGTTTAAAATACCAATTACAAATAATTTTCCAGTTAGAAAAGATGAAATGTCTTTCATCTACATTATATGCTTTGAATATTAGTTTTGTAAAAACTTCGTGAGAAGATAGGTACATAAAAATTGAATATATTTCTGAAATTACAAGAAAGTAAATCTATTTCAAGTTTGGCAATGACTGAATTACTACTTATATTTCAATAGCTAATGTGCTAAATCAAAGATTTTATGGTTTGGGTTGTTTTTTTTTTTCCTACAAAATGGAAATAACCCTTAGGAGAAAAGGGATTAGGGAAACATTTGCAAAAACAAACTGAAGCCCACTTTAATAGTGGTTATTTGAATGACCATTCATAAGTATTAATTTTTAAAACTTGATTATACCATTTAAATCATAAATAGGACACATGCTCCTTTCATTCAGTCAAATGATACAAACACAAATAGAAAGGTAGTAATGACCCTTTACTCTTCCCTCCTTGTCCTCTCAGTAAACAATTTTATGTATCTTACCACATATTTTCTACATTTGTATTAAATATGCAAATATGTAAAGAATATATATAAAGATAAGCTGTATTACAAAATGTTTCACATTATTCTGCTACTGTACTTTTTCTACTTAAATGTATTGTAGATTTTCCTCTAAGGCAATAAGTTCAATCGTAGCCAGTGATTCTCAACCCTCACTGCAGATGAGAATCACTTGAGGAGCTTTAAAAAGAAAAGGAAAGAAAATGCCAGAGCCCCACCTCCAGAGACTGCAGTTTAATTGGCCTGGGTGGGGCCTTGGCATCAAGCTCCCCAGTTGACTGATGGGCAGCTAGTTAGAACCACTGATTTAAGCAATCCAAACAGGCTGCAAATACCAGCTCCCTGCCTGAGTTGTCCTGGTATGTGTCCTCCCACCAAGGCCCTGGGATTACAGCATCAGGGCTGACTGTGGAAACTCTGGGAGGCCTGTCTTACATTTTGTCTGCTCAAGAAGGTTGGCTGTCAAGAAGGAATTCGTTTCATTTTTTTTTTTAAAGAAATTTTTCCTTTTTCTCCCAAAGCCCCCCGGTACATAGTTGTGTATTTTCAGCTGTGGGTTCTTCTAGTTGTGGCATGTGGGATGCCACCTCAGCGTGGCCTGACGAGTGGTGCCCTGTCTGCACCCAGGATTCAAACCAGTGAAACCCTGGGCCGCCGCAGCAGAGTGTGGGAACTTAACCACTCGGCCACGGGGCCAGCCCCAAATTTGTTTCATTTTAAATCATATTAGGGACAGTCACTGCAAAAAGTGCTACGAGGGCCAGGAATTTCAGAGGCCATGTGAAAGACAGTCTGCTCTGCCAGGCTGAGTTTATTCCCAGAGTCTACTAAACTGAAGAGATTTGCCCTTGCCTGCAGTAGGCGGTTTCCCAAATCAGCCTTTGCAGGAAGCCACACCCAGAACTTGTTTCTCCCCGTCTGGGAGAGGCACCTTCTCCGTGGGTGCAGAACTCGTTTGGCCTCTCCTGCCTGGTCTGGGAGAGTTTACAAGTCTCCTGAGCAGCTCCACGTGTCTGTCTGAGTGAGCTCTTCGCTACTAGTGAAACATTTGTATGACCATTTAGTTTTCTTCACTCTCGCTACACATTTGGGAAACATTTGAGAAAATGGAAGATGGCTGTACAAAACAGGAGAGTTGTGAAAGTTTTCGCCCTTCTTTTATTTTTGTTTCAGTAGGATAAAAACTTGGCAGTGAGTAGTGAGTAGGTTTTGGTCTGAATTACTGCCCCCGTTGGTTCTGCCTTCTCAGAATGTCCTTCCCCTTTCTCAAAGCACTTAGTCGGTCAGCAGTTTTGAGAGAACAGAAAAGTTGCTGGAATTTTTTTAGGAGTAAAAAATTTTTTTAAAGCTGTTTTAAGCTAACAGATCATAGCAGGTGTATGGACAAAGCCACATTATACTGAGGGAGGAAGGGAATAGAAGGTCAAGGAGTGGGAAAAAGAATCAGAATTGTGGTCTTTTTCTTCAGTTTCTTTTCTAGTTTAAAACAATAGCATTAAATGTTAAGATTTGATTCCTTTTCCCTCCAAAAAATAATTGTCAAACATTTCAAGTCTAGGTAAGTGGGTGAACTGTTAAACAGAATTTTTGCAAAACGACAACGACAACGAACCAAACCCTCAACAGCAAGCAATCTGTACTGTAACGTGAAAGTCAGAGGTGGGACTGTAAAGGCTCCAGGACCCTGGGGCATCTGTGCTGGGCAGACTGGCAGCTCTGTCCAACAGCTGGAGCTGGGAAGCCCCAGCTGCCAGGCCCGCCCCCGCCCATGACGTCACAGGAGGCGGGGCTTCCGGCGATTGGCTGCTGGCGGAAGCTTGGGCTGCTCTGGAGCCGGGAGGAGTGGGGAGGGGCAGGAGGAGAGGAAGCAGGAGGAGGCGAGGGCGGAGGAGGAGGAGGAGGTTGCCGGCTCTGCCTCGGGTCTGGCTCCGGCTCCGGTTCTGGCTTCTGAGTTTGGGAGCTGTGTGAGAAGTGATTCTTTTTTTTCAACCCCCAAAGGCAAGTGGCTGGTGTAGAAGCATAAGCCGCCTCCACTCTCCGGATTTTTGCTTGGTTCTTCTTTTGCACCTTGGGACCCGTGACCGTCATGCTGTGATGTGTGCCGAGGGAGGAATTGGTAAGGGTGAACGAGCGAACCCCTTTGACTATTTCCCTGCCTTATGTTTCACTACCCACTCTCTTTTCCTCTTTCTCTATTTCTTCTCTGTCTCTCTCTTCCCCTCTTCCTCTCCCCCTCCCCCAATAATTGTGTTCAGGTTTGATGAAGTGCCTCAAAACTAGTTTAGGGCTGATGAGCTTAAAAAACAAAACAAAAAAAAAGGAGAAACTCGCCATTTTCAGTCACTTGATTTGAAAAGAGAAATTATTTTATCTATTTTTAATGCTGGGTTTTGTGAGAAGGTAAATTATGCACACACACATACACACACACACACCCACCCACCCCTTTGTCATATTGTGAAATCTGCAGTTTAAGGTGATTTAAGGTCTGTCTCAAAGTTAACGAAGAGAATGGGGATTATTTCCTTAGGAAGAAAAACGGTGTTTGCATTGGAGCTTGCTCAAAAATAGTTTTTAAAGGAGCACTACAAAAAAGCCCGCGCGTTCTTCCTGGCAAACACTAACTTTGCAGAACTTAATTGTTGTTTGGGGCACCCTTCATCTTTCATTATAAAACATAGAGTTATACTTTACTATGTACAGCAGAGAGACTTCTGGGTGGTAAGTGTAGCCCTCCAGCCTGGAGGGTCGAGCACCCTGTGCTTTTAGAAAAGATATGTTTAAACTACTCCTAATCATAAGGGCATGTTAACTCAGGTATTTAGAACGTTATCTAAATAAGACCAAAGTTTCTTCGTGCTTCTTTTCACACTAGTTTTTTGCAAGGAGAAAAACAATCCTGTACTCTGAGAGCAAGCCTCTGACTAAGTGTCCTTAAAAAATGGACCCACAAGGATAGGGTCTCCTTATCCACCAATAAATGTTACTGTATCAGAAAGTAACTCCAGAGGATATAATTATTTTTATTTGGGTGGGTCACATTTCTGTGAAGAATACCATCATAAAAAAAAAGTCTTTGTTGGCTTGTTTAAAATGAAGGTAACAGAGTAAACTCATTCAGTGCTGTGGTGTGAGCCCTCACTTCAATCTATCCCAATAGGTAATGTCTCCTCCTTCTGGACTCTTTTCTATTCTTAGTACAAATACATATTACATACCTACATTGAGATAGTTTTTATCAAAATGAGATCATACCATATATGTTGAAAAACTAGGCAACATTCAAAATTTTAAGTAATTTAAAAAATAACATTGTAACTGCTAATTTAACATTTGTTAAATTGTATGGAAAAGATGGAGAATCTAAGTCTAAAACAGGGTGTCAGGAATGTTTGACCTTTACATAGCAAGAACTGAATACTTTTTCAGTTACTTAGTGATTAAATGGAAATTGAATAGGATATCATTTATTTTGATGTTAGTGTTGACCTAAATAAAGAGGTAAACAGTTGGCAAGCTCAAAATTGTCAAAAAGATGAGTTTCTTTGGGAATAGCAGAGGAATTGAAATTCAGGATAGGCAGATTGTAGTAAGCCACAGACAAGTCTGTGGAGGGTTTGGGGTAGGCTGTATTTATGGGCACAGAATGTAAAGAGAGGAGAGTTCAGTTAGAGTGTGTTAAAATCAAAAACAAATGGAGAACAGCTTTGAAAATTCCCCTGAAACACAAAACCAATCCAATCATACAAAACTCAATTATGCTTCTTTTTCCAGACCAACCTGACCTGGGTCATTTTTGTTCATGCCTGTGGTGATCATAAGTAGAACTTCCCAAGGTTGATATGAAGCAACCCCTGGCTAACTCCCAATCATTTAAGAAAATTCCAATATTATCAGTTTTCTGTAAATTAGGAATTTATGGGAAATGAGTCTCAGTCCTTAAGTTTCGTTTTCCTTAGGGTACCTGCATGAGATTTTCCATTTTGTATTCTCTGGTTCCATTTTAGGTTGAACATCTTTCACATCTGCAAAGGAAGGAAATGCTCAGAATTTGATTATAATGTATAACAAGACAGAGATGACTCATTTGTTAGACAAATGCACTTCTTAGAGTCACTTTTTAAAATTGAGATAAAAAATGTCCACATATTCAAACCTTCATTACATGTCTTATTTATTGTCTGATCTAGTTGGAAGCAGTCTTTTTAAATGAGGGAAAATCAAAGAAAATGCCACAAGCAAGATCACTTGGGGATTCTCAGAATCCAATGCATCAGTGAAGATAAATCTAATAGCTTGTCAGTGCTTGAGAAAAGGAGAATCTGTTTATCAGTGCTTCGAACAATTGTGTGTACGCTGAATGCTATCACCATTCCTGGTGAATAGTTACAGCACTGAGCCCCTCTCCTTAAATCTTAGAAGAGGTTGTGAATATGTATTCTCTTGAAAACATTATTCCCTTCCTTTTATCTTTGATGGATTTGTTTCATTTCAGAAATCATCTTACCTATAGAAACAATACTTTTCACAAAACTAATCGCTATTAGAGTAAGAAGTAATAGTGATGCTAGTTTCGTAAGAGTTGCAGCCTTAATGGAATCTTCTTTTATGCTACTCAATGAAGGGTTTATTCACGCAACTATTTGAGGTAATGGTATGAGAATATGTATCAAAACCTGTAAATGTGTGTAGCCCTTGACTCAGTAATCCAGGGTCTAGAAATGTATGCTAAGGAAATCAAGTGAATTCCATTGGAAGATTTATAAATGTGTTCATTACAGTGTTATCTGTAAGATGGGAAAAATTAGAAATAAAATAAAGCCTGCATTAGCAAAGTATTTAAATAAATTAATGTACTGTATATCAATATTGATAAATTTCAGTTTCCAAAATATTTTTGAAAAAATTTCATGACTTAGAAAGATCCTTGTATTGAGTGAAAAAAGCAAGATTTAATACTATATTATCTTTAATGTGTAAAATATAATTTTCACATAAATACATATAAAATATCATTTACTCAGTGAATATTAAACTTTTACAATATATCAGGCATCATTCTAAATTAATAAACATTGAACAACACTGAACAAGACTGTTGCACTTCCTGTTTGTACACAAGTTCTGTTTGTATCAATGGATATATCCACTGACATTTCATGTACGGAAAAAAGTTGGATTTCTAGGTGGTAGAGTTATAGCTTTTTATTTCTTTATATTTCTCCTGATATCCCCAAATCTTGTATAGCAACTATTTTTATTATAATCCCAAAAATACCGTTTTGAAAAATATCACCAAGAAATACCATAACCTAAATTAAAAGACAACCTCTAAGCTCTATATTTTATATGCCAATTTGCCCCTTTCAAAAGATATCATAAAAAACAGTGAGAGATGGATGAACACCGCTATAAAAAATGATCCCCAATGAAAAATGGACATAAATGGGCAATTCACAAAGAAAAAAACGGAGTTTTCTAAGGTTGAGGGTAGAGGGATGTTAACCTCCCAATAATCAGTGAATACTCAGCATAGCAATAAGTTACCATGTTTTCACACGTCACGTTAACATACATGGAAAGCAAATCAAAATGTGTGAGGTTGTTGGGAAGACTAATGATATGGAAAAATGTTCTTGATATGAGGAATGAAAAAGTAAATAACAAAATATCCTACTTTTGGGGCCGGCCCAGTGGCGCAGCGGTTAAGTGCACACGTTCCGCTTCAGTGGCCTGGGGTTCCCCGGTTTGGATCCCAGGTGCAGACATGGCACCGCTTGGCAAGCCATGCTGTGGTAGGCATCCTGCATATAAAGTAGAGGAAGATCAGCATGGATGTTAGCTCAGGGCCAGTCTTCCTCAGTAAAAAGAGGAGGATTGGCAGTAGTTAGCTCAGGGCTAATCTTACTCAAAAAAAAAAAAAATCCTACTTTTGAAAAAAAATCCAGTCTATACACAGAAACTACTTTATTGGTGGAGAAGAAACCAAATGTTAATCGTACTTATGTTTGGGTGGTGAGATTATAGGTGATTTCTAATTTTTCTCTTGGTATTAATCTGTAGTTTCTAAAATTTCTACAGTGAATATATTTTAGTTATCGGGGAAAAAAGCCGCTATCCTAATAAAGCAATTCGTCCTAGAATGAAGAGCACATAGATGATATTATCTTAACCCCCTTTCACAAAGCATCCACAGTCTCATTGTCTGGATTTCCGTGTTAGGTGTCATTGTTGTGAATTGTATTTGCTGGTGAGAACATTTGGATTATAAGGGAAATCACAAGATAAAACTTATTCTAGTCACATTCACTCTTCTGCCCCCAGCTGTTTCCTGAAAAAATAAGCAATGTTGGACTGATTTGAGCTTTATTCCTCTTCATTTCCTGTTGATCACATCTGCTAGGATCTCTTGCTGATAAGCATTAATTAAAAACTCTATTTTTCTAAAATCTACTTATTCAATTTAAGGCCTTTCTGAATGAAGAAGATGAGTACAACTACATTTCTGTTAGCAAAATAAACTTATAAAATTTCAACTCTTTATGTCAGATAGGTAATTTAAAAAATCGTAATATCTTGGGATTCGGCCTGGTGGCACAGTGGTTAAGTTCGCATGTTCGGCTTCGCTGGCCCGGGGTTCGCTGGTTCGGATCCTGGGTGTGGACATGGCACCGCTTGGTGGGCCATGCTGTGGCAGGCGTCCCACATGTGGGGTAGAGGAGGATGGGCACGAATGTTGGCTCAGGGCCAGTCTTCCTCAGCAAAAAGAGGAGGATTGGTGGCGGATGTTAGTTCAGGACTAATCTTCCTCAAAAAAAAAAAAATCATATCTTGGTTATGAGAAGGAAGGTAAAAATCATTTTTAAGTTATACAATAATGTTGTGAAGTCTTTTTCTTCAATTTATAGTACTCATAATGGCTTAGCACTATTTTTAAACTTCTCATTCCCCTTATAGACTATATGAAGGTTATAGTTAAAAAGGTTATCTATGAAGGTTACAGTTAAAAATCTCAATTATAATATCCTTTCTTTTTCACTAAAGTCTTTCCTAGAAAGGTGTACTTAGATGTTTTCATCACAAAGATTCTCTCTACTTACTTCTGATGTCCTTTAGCCAACAAATCAACTTTTCTACCTTGCCAGGTTAGAAAAATGCCTGAATCTGAAGCATTATTATGTTTTTAAGGTTCCTAAACCAAGGACTGAGAGAAAAGTGCAGTGCTTTCAATGGAGCAAGGGAATTATGAAATTTCTTACCCTGAGACCTAAACTGGCTTTCTTCTCCCAAATGGTCACATTTGCTTTGAGCTGGGCTGGTACAAAAGGGGAGGTATGCTGGTCCCCAGAGCACAATTTGTCACATATTTTTTGCCTGCTTGATTTGGGTCGTGGTTGGGATGGCTGGGTGATGACAGGAGTGTGTAGATAAGGAATGTAGTATTAAAGATGCTGTATTGGCAAGAGGCGGAGGAAGGCAGTGATAGAGCCCTATGGGGAATATGAGAGTGTGGCTCATGCCAAGTTGTTGCAGTGTGGCCCTTGCCAGCCATTGGTGTTGCTGTTGTCACAAAGGTGCACTCAGAGATGCCTTTAGAAATCCCTACTCCTTGTTAGATTCCTGTAAACTGTATTCTGAAGCACGTTACTCAGTGTTTCCAGTCTAGTCTCCCTGGCTTTTCTCCCCCATTCCATTGTCTTTCGTACTTCTTGCAAAGAAATCTTTTAAATGTCTATATCATACCACACCCTCTCAAATATCTTTGATGATTTCCCATTTCCTTAAACTAAGGATAAATTCTTCATCTTAGTAAGGACTTATGTGGTCCTAACATAGATTTCCATCTTAACGTCCCATTACTCCTTAATTTGTATTTGAAACGCCAGCCATGTTGAACTACTCAGTGTTACTTAAATGGACGCAGGGTTTTCCAGCCTCCCCACCTTAACTCATAATATTTCCTTCTCTAAAATCTACAAATCTCTCCTGTCAGATTCTAGACGTTTTCCAAGGCTCATTTAAAATGCTCTCTCTTCCAGGAAGCCCACCGTCTTTTCCCTTTCCGGTTTCCAACCTCATGTGATGCCTTCTCCTAGGACTTTCTACTTCCCTAAATTTACATACTGCATGATTACCCTAGTGTTATCTTTTTTGTTGGATTGAGTATTTTGATCTCTTCTGTGCACTTTTATTCATTTTCAAAGTGCCCAGCACTGTGCCTAAGGCAAGGTAAAATAAATGAACCCTAGCAAGTAAGTTCCTAGAAGGCAGAGATGTTGTCTTTTGTTCTCTGATTTATCTCTGTTGTCTTTAACAATGCTTGGCATATAATAGGAGTCAACAAACAGTTGAAACAATGAAGTTATTGAGCACTTTCAGTGTGTTAGGCATGGTGCATTATTTAATAAACCTCCTTACAAAACTGAGTGAGGTAGGTGATGTTATTTCCATTTTACAAATGTGGAAACTGAGGCTTACAGAGACTAAGAGCTTGTGATACGCAGCTGATTGTGAATCTGACCAAGCATCATCATTTGAACTTGTTAGAGCTTATGTTAATACAGATGTATTTGCTCCTGTTTTGAAATAGCTGATTATATTATCACTTCTTATTCAAAATAGATGTATTTTGGAGGGTGGGTAGTATTGAATAAGTAATGAAAGCTTTTTATAGCTGTTTTGATTACTATAGGTTTGTAGTATACTTTGAAATCAGAGAGTATGATATCTCCAGCTTGGTTCTTTTTTTTCAGGATTCTTTGGCTATTCAGGATCTTTTGGTCCATATGTTTTAGGATTCTTTGTTCTATTTCCATGAAAAAAATATCCTTGGGACTTTGATTGGGATTGCAGTGAATCTGTAGATCACATTAGGTAATATGGACATTTAAGCTATGTTAATTCCTCCAATCCGTGAGCACAAAATATCTTTCCATTTCTTTGTGTCTTCTTCAATTTCTTTCAACAGTGTCTTCGAGTTTTCGGTGTACAGGTCTTTCACCTCCTTAGTTAAATTTATTCCTGGGTATTTTAGTTTTGTTGCGATTATAACTGGGATTGTATTTTTGATTTCTCTTTCTGCTTGTTGTTGTTGCTATATAGAAACACAACTGATTTTTAATGTTGATTTTGTGCCCTGCAACTTTACTGTATTCATTTATTGTTTCTAATAGTTTTTTGGTGGATTCTTTCAGGTTTTTTAAATATATAAAATCATGTCATCTGCAAATAGTGGCAATTTTCTTCTTCCCAATTTGGATCCCTTTTATTTCTTTTTCTTGCTTAACTGCTGTAGCTAGGACTTCCAATACTATGTTGAATAAGAGCGGTGAGAGTAGACATCCTTGTCGTATTCCTGTTCTTAGAGGGATAGCTTGCAGTTTTTCCCTGTTGAGTATGGTGTTAGCTGTGGGTTTGTCATATGTGGCCTCTATTATGTTGAGGTACTTTCCTTCTGTAGCCATTTTATTGAGAGTTTTTATCATAAGTGGATGCTGAATCTTGTCAAATGTTTTCTCTGCATCTATTGAGATGATCATGTGATATTTATTCTTCATTTTGTTATTGTGGTGTATCACATTGATTGATTTGCAGATGTTGAATCATCCCTGCATCCCTGGAATATATCCCACTTGATCATGATGTATGATCCTTTTGATGAATTGTTGTATTCTACTCACTAATACTTTCTTGAGGATTTTTGCATTTGTGTTCATCAGTGTTATTGGCCTGTAATTTTCTTTTTATGTGGTGTCCTTGTCTGGTTTTGGTATTGGGATAATGTTGGCAACGTAAAATGAGTTGGGAAGCCTCCCATGCTCTTACACTTTTTGGAAAAGTTTTAGAGGGATAGTTATTTAAATCTTCTTTGAAAGTTTGGTAGAATTCACCAGTGAAGCCGTCTAGTCCTGGACTTTTGTTTGTTGGAGGTTTCTGATTACTGCTTCATTCTTCTTACTAGAATTGAGGAAGATGGGCATGGATGGTAGTTCAGGGCCAGTTTTCCTCAGCAAAAAGAGGAGGATTGGCAGTGGATGTTAGCTCAGGGCTAATCTTCCAAAAAAAAAAAATTAGAATTTCCAGCAATAGACAGGTAATAAGGAAAAAATTTTCAGTTACCAGGACTTTCTCTGGTACTTCTCCCATAACAACAGCAGGCTTACTACATTCCATAGTGAGCTTGCTGTATTCCAGAGACCATGCTAATTATTCTGTTTATCAATCCATTTATCAATCCGTTTAATACTCATAGGAAAGAAGCTGGTACTATTATTCCTATTTTGTGGATATGAAAACTGAGGTTGAGAGATGTAGATTGCCAAAGGCATCAGGCTATCAGAGTTGATAGAACTGTGATTGAAAACCAGTTCTCTCTGGCTTTTTACAATTTTCAAATGAGTTTAGGTACATAACTAATTCACTGCTCTAGAATAAGTATAAAGTTTTATGTTATTACAATCCACTCCAATGATCAATGAGAATCAAGAACTAAATGCACAGATAATCTTCATTTGGGAGGAATGAGAAATGCACATTAAATAGGTCTAAAATGCTAGGTTTGTCCCAACTGATAAAATGCCAGCAAACTCACTGGGTACAGTAACAGTTGAACTACTTAGAGTTTAAAAGCTGTTTTAGATCAGAGGGTCATGAGATTTGCACTTCAAAAACATTGCTCCAGATGCTGGATGGAGAACTACTTAGAGGCAAGAATGAATACAGGTGGGCCAGGTGGAAGGCCATTGCTGTAATCCTGGTAAAAGTTGACAACATCCTGAACTAAGACTTTAAGTTTGGATTTGGTATTTCAGCCTATATATGAATATCCCATTCTTGCCCTATCCTGGGAACTATCTGATAGAAGATACTATACAGCAAACAAATGTTTTCTTTTTCCAATATTTTCAGATTTTCTATTTCTTCTTGATTCAGTTTTGGAAGATTGTTTGATTCTTAGAGTTTATCCATTTCTTCTGGGTTATCCAATTCGTTGACATAGATCTTTTCATAGTATTCTCTTATAATCCTTTGTTTTTCTGTGGTATCTGTTGTAATTTCTCCTCTTTTGTTTTTGATTTTCTTTGAGCCTTCTCTCTTTTTTTGTTAGTAAGTTTAGCTAAATGTTGTCAGTTTTGTTTATCTCTTCAAAGGTAGTTTCATTGATCTTTTCTATTGTCTTTTCAGTCTCTATTTCATTTATTTCCACTCTCATTTTTATTACTTTCTTGCTTCTACTGACTTTGGGCTTAATTTGTTCTCTTTTTTCCTAGTTCCTTTAGGTACAATGTTAAATTTTTTTATTTGAGATTTTTCTTGTTTGTTGAGGTAGGCCTGTATTGCTATGAATTTCCCTCTTAGTACCACTTTTGCTGCATCCCATAAGAGTTGGTATGTTGTGTTTTCATTTTCATTTGTCTCCAGGTATTTTTTGATTTCTCCTTTGATTTCTTCATTGATCCAGTGGTTGTTCAGTAGCATGTTGTTTAGTTTCCACGTATTTGTGACTTTCTCAGCTTTTTTCTTGTAGTTAATTTCTAGTTTCATAGCACTGTAGTCAGAAAAGATGCTTGATACGATTTCAGTTGTCTTGAATTTACTGAGGCTTGCCTTGTTTCCCAACATATGGTCTATCTTAGAGAATGTTCCATGTGTACTTGAGAAGGATGTGTATTCTGCTGTTTTTGGATGGAATGTTCTCTGTATATCTATTAAGTCCATCTGGCCCAGTGTTTCATGTGAGGCCATGTTTCCTTGTTGACCATCTGTCTGGATGATCTATCCATTGATGTAAGTGAGATGTTGCAGTCCCCTACTGTTATTGTGTTGCTGTTAATTTCTCCCTATAGGTCTGTTAATAGTTGATTTATATGCTTTGGTGCTCCTCTGTTAGGTGCATACATATTAATAAGGGTTATGTCCTCTTGGTGGAATGTCCCTTTTATCATTATATACTGCCCCTCTTTGTCTCTCATTATCTTTTTTACCTTGAATTCTGCTTTGTCTGATATAAGTATGTCTGTTTGCTTTCTTTTCGTTGCCATTTGCTTGGAGTATCAGCTCCTATCCCTTCACTCTGAGCCTATGTTTGTCTTTAGATCTGAGATGGGTCTCCTGGAAGCAGCATATTTTTGGTTTTTGTTTTTTAATCCTTCCAGTCATTCTGTGTCTTTTGACTGGTGAATTCAATCCATTTACATTTAGGGTGATTATTGATATATAAAGACTTAATACTGCCATTTTGTCTTTTGCTGTCTGATTTACATTGTTTCTTTTTCCTTGTATTTACTTCTGCCATTTGAGTTTGGGGGTTTTCTGTAATGTGTTTCTTAGTTTCCTCTTTTTTTGTGTTTCATGACTCTGCTCTGAAATTTTGTTTTGTGGTTACCATGAGGTTTGTATAAAAGGTCTCATAGGTAAGATAGTCCTTTTTCTGCTGATAACATCTCTCTTCATTTGCATATGCAGGTTCTGTCTTTTTTCCTTCCCCCTCTATGTTTTGTTATCATAAATTATCCCTTTTTGTATTGTGAGTTCATTGTATTGTATTGTATTGTATCTATTGTACTGTGAGTTCAAATTGAAGTAGTTCTAATTATTTTTGATAGTTCCTTTCCCTTTAAACTTTGTGTTATAATTGTTTACTAACCTATTCTGATATAGAGTTGCAATTTTGTGATTCTGTCTATTTATCACCTTGCTCAAATCTTTGTATACCTTTGTCTTTTTGTTTCAGGTAGGACAGCTTTTTTCAACATTTCTTGTAAAGAAGTTCTAGTGGGGATGAACTCACTCAGCATTTGTTTGTCTAGGAAAGCCTTTATTTCTCCTTCATATCTGAAAGATAACTTTGCTGAATAGAGTATTCTTGGCTGACAGATTTTATCTTTCAATATTTTGAATATATCATCCCATTCTCTCTTGGCCTCTAGAGTTTCTGCTGAGAAATCTCTGATAGCCTAGTGGGGGTTCTCTTGTAGGTCATTGGGTTTTTTCCCCTGGCTTCTTTTAGCATTCTTTCTTTGTCATTGACTTTTGACAGTATTATTATCACGTGTCTTGGAGGTCATTTTGTATTGAGATAATTGAGTGTTCTGTTAGCTTCATGGATTTGTATATCTAGTTCTTTCCCAAGATTTGAGCAGTTCTCAGCTGTTGATTCTTTGAATAAGTTCTCTGCTCCCTTCTCTCTTCTCCTTCTGGGATAAACATTATCCTTATGTTGATCTTTCTAATAGAGTTGGATAGTTCTCATAGAATTTCTGCATTTTTTATAAGTCTCTTAGTTCTTTCTCTTCTTCTACCTACATCATTTCTAGGTTTCCATCTTCAAACTTGCTAATTCTCTCTTCTATATGATCTGCTATATTCCCAGTTCTTTCTAATGCATTCTTCATCTCCTTAAGTTCTTCAGATCCAGAATTTCTGTTTGGTTCTTTTTTAGAGTTTCAATCTCTTTGGGAAAGTATTCCTTCTGTCCATTAATTTTATTCCTGAGCTCATTGAACTACCTTTCTTTTTTTGTGAGGATGATTAGCCCTGAGCTAACATCTACTGCCAATCTTCCTCTTTTTGCTGAGGAAGACTGGCTCTGAGCTAACATCGTACCCATCTTCCTCTACTTTATACGTGGGATGCCTACCCAGCATGGCTTGCCGTGCGGTGCCATGTCCACACCCAGGATCTGAACTGGCGAACCCCAGGCCGCCGATGCGGAATGTGTGCACTTAACCACTGCGCCACCGGGTCGGCCCCTGAACTACCTTTCTGAATTTTCTTGTAGCTCATTGAGTTTCTTCACAATTATCTTGAATTCTTTATCAGTTGAATCACAATCTTCCAAGACTTTGTGTTTGGTTTCTGGAGAATTTTTGTTTTATTTTTGTGATGCCATATTATTGTGGCTTTTTGTGGTACTTGCTGAGATATTACTCTGCCAATGCATTTGTCATAGCACACACTTTTCTTATTTAGGTATAGCTTTGTTTTGATTTAAAGTTTTCAATAGGTTGGAGATTAGAGCCTTTGTTTGTTTTTCAGTAGGTTATCACTATAGCACTAGTTTTTGGTTTCTCTTACCTGAGCTGCCTCTGAATTGTATTTGAGGATCTGCACCTTGCAACTTGTACCTCTATTTGGGATATCACCAGTACTCTCCTCTTCACTGCTGCCTGCACCACTGGAGGTCACTGATGCCTTGATGTTGGCCAGTGTCACTGCAGTTATGGGCTTTTTCACCAGAGGTACAGGAGTGACTGAAGCCTCCACTGCATTTGGTATCACCTGGGTTGGAAGCTCTGCCTTGGTTGGGGGGAGTGATGGTGGAAAGGCAGCTAAGTTTGTGGGATACTGCCTCTGCTGTTTCCTGTTACCTTGTGGTTACCGGTACCGCTACCATTGGGATATTGGTGTCCTGTGCAAGTCTCTAAGCCACAGGTGGAGCCCTGGATCACAGGGCTCTACCTGTGCTGCTTCTTTGCTCCCCATGGCTGCAGATGCCACTGCATTTGGCTGGCCAGAGTTGCACATGCAACTCTGCTGCTGCCCACCAGGTTCTCTGGGGCTAGAGGTGGCTGACTCAGCCACCATGGCTGGGGGTCCAGGGTCCTGGGCATTGCCTCTGTCCCATTTAGCTTCCTCTGTATGTGCCAGTCTTCATACCTACTGATGTGTGGATCTCTCTGGTATCCTGATATGTTGGGCAATATAGCCTTTCTTGGGTTATGGATATTTTACTCACTGTAGATTGAAGGAGAGAGACAAAGGGATCCTCTTATGCTTCCATGATGATGATGTCCCTCCCTCCTGTATACTTTAAATCATCTCTATATTACTTATGATATCTAATACAATGTAAATGCTGTGTAAATAGTTGTTATATTTTATTACTTAGGGAATAATGACCAAAAAAGAAAAATGTGTGTATATGGTCAGTACAGATGCAGCCATTGTGGGCTTTTCGATCTGCGGTTGGTTGAGTCCACACATGCAGATTCCTTGGATGGGGACAGCTGACTATATAACATATTTTAGGTTACCCAAATGCTTCCAGAAGTGAATTTTTACATAGTTTTTAGACATGAATTAAGCCTGTCATCCATTACACTGAATGTCCTTTTTATAGTTCAACTAGAGTAATGCCAATCTGTCTTCATCATTTATCCAGTAAAGCCATGCACTTTAAAGAAAAATGTATATGATTTGAAATTTTAGTCTGTGTGTTTATTTGATTCATATTTATAGCTCAGGTTAATAATCTGCAAGAGACCTTGAGAAAACATTTGATGTAGCCTATTGATTTAACCTTTAGTTTTAAGTATAAACCATCTTTCAGCAGCTAAATTCTTTCCATTTTAGCTACAAATAACTTCACTTCCCTATTTATTTTTTCTCTTATCATTCTTCATTCTTTTAAGTTTATTTTCTTTTGTTTTTAAAATTTCTGTGGTTACTCATCCAGAAAATAATTGCCCTATTTCTTGTGTATAAAAAAAGTAGTTTCACTAATTATTTAAACAACAATATTTACACCATTGGGATGGAAGTGATAGTTGCATAAAATAATATTTAATGATAATTCATGAAGCAAATATATTTAGAAATTAAAAATAAGTCTTTCCAGAGCAGATTTGAGTTTCTTAGGCCAACGGTTTCAAAGTCTGATTCCCAGACCAGTAGCATCAGCATCACTTGAACTTGTTAGAAATGCAATTCTCAGGCCCCACTGCAGACCTATTGAATCGGAAACTGGGCTGAGTGTCTGTGTGTGTGTGTGTGTGTGTGTGTGTGTGTGTGTAGGGGGTGGAATCTGTCTTTTCACAAGATCTCCTGGTGATTCTGAATGTGGTAGTTAACACAGGCTTAGGGTAAGATTCTCGGTGAGCAGGTCCTATTCATTGGGTTTTGGCAGGCAGGTGCCTGGTCTACTTTAAAAGGCCTCTGGGAAAGACAATTCCATTGACTTTCTAGTATGCCATTTCAAATACTTCTGTGTTATCACTGAGCTGGCTTCAAAAGCCATTAATTTAAGACAAAAAACTTACAAAACACTCCAAAAAGACAAATTTTAATACTTAAAGATTTGTGTTGGTTGGTTTTATGTTATTTACTTCCTGGCAACAGATTCCCTTTTAAAGCATAATTTAAACTAAACATTTTTGTAGGTGTTTCATAAGGGAAAGAGGGGGACGTACTTCTGGAGGATGATTAAAGGAAGCAAATATGAATCCTTATGACTCTCAGTAGGTAGTTTGGGCCTAGGGAATCAAGTTTTCTTATCAGAGGTCCAGAGTGTCTTTGTAGAGGTGGGGAATGATGTAGATTCCTACTATGATCTATTAATTCTATATAAAGTTAGAGTCCCAGCCTGGAAGCATTTTCATAGTGCATCGTTATGTGACATACACCATTCTTTTAATATACTTTGGATTTAGTCAAGTCAGATTATGTTTCATTTATTGCTGGAAATTTTGTTTGCCAGCTCTCTTTATCCTACCAGGCCCACATGATGTTGAACATGGTCATTTCAGAATACTGTAGATTGGTCATATTATCAAGATATTAGGAATTAGCGGAAAGAATCTTGAAATAGGTTCTCAAGTAGGAATTGAGAACCTTCTTACTTACAAGTGTTTTTTTTCCCCCACTGACTTTAATTTTCTAATATAATGTGTAATGAAAGTCATTTTGAAATATATACAGACTTGTTTTTGAGATTTCGAGATTACTTTAATATCTAGAAATGTATATGCCATACATAAGTGTAAAATGTTGTACTACAACAATTACCTGAACTTTCTTTTGCTGAATATCATGTAAATTCTGTTTCACACCTTATTTTCACAATGAAGGCAGTCTCCCACAACTGTCTGGGCATAAGTAATCTCTCTTAAAATTTAACCAGCCATATCTAGGAGATATTTTTAGCAGTTATCTTTTGTCCAAAAGAGACCTGAATGCTTTAGTTGGCTTTGTAACATTTTTAATTACATTCAGGACTTCTTGTCGGGAACACACATAGTTGCCTTTATGATGAAGTTTATATACTAAATTCTGTTTTTCTTGTTTTCTCTGATGTATTATCAAGTATGCACCCATGCTGCTTGTGGACTTGGATGTGAACATTCTTTTTCAGTGTTGAGGCAGCTTGCTTGTCTTTCATTTTATACGGTGGTTCTTAAAACAAAAACTTAAAAGATTGTATCTTTTCCCTGCATCTTAAATGTAGAAGCAGTACATTAACTTCTGTATATGGTTTTCTCTACCATAAGCATAGGCTTTGTGATTAAGTAAAGTTTAATATGTTTTGTGGGATTAGAGTTTGGAATAGTTTTTGATTGAAATGAAGATCTATTTTCTAATTATAAAGTAAATATCTATATTCATGGTAAAAAATATGAACAGTTACAAGAGATACTTAAAAATAAAAATCATCTGTTAATATACTACTTCAAAATAACCAGTGTTAATGTTTTAAGAAATATTTCATTCCACATTTGTGTACATAAATAGTTTATATAAATATGTATGTTCTAGTTGAGATCATATTTGTATACAGATCTAAATCATGGTTTAAAATCTCTTCAACTTTAAGCATTTTCTTGCACAAAAAATTCGTTTAAATACCATTCTGAACATCTGTATTATATTTCCATTTAGATATACCACGATTTAACAATTTCCCTTTTTCTGGACATTTGGGTTAGTACCCTTTGAATGCTGAATTGGTCATCCTTCTACGCAGGGCCAAAGAGGTTGAACATTTTTAAGACATATTACCTTTTGGTTCCAGAAAACTAACAACAGGCTAGCTTCTCTAGCACTATACGAAAGCTTGCCTTCATTGAACACTGTGAATAGAGAAACTGTTTACTATATTAAAGGCAAAAATTATTAACTGCTTTAATTGCTTTTCTAAAGTTACTAGTGAAGTTCAAAATATTTTTTTCCTGATTTATTTGTAGTTTGTCAGCTTCTGTGTGTTTGTTCATGCTCTTTTCCCAAGTATATTTTAAACCAAAATGAATAATTTCTAATATTGCTTTTATAAAGTATCAATGTAAAAAGTAGGCCATTGTGAGTGATAACAGGACTCATTAGGAGGAAACTGAGACAATAGGGCAGATCCTACAAATTGGCTCTGAAAATGTTAAGATAGATGCATATCTGAATAAATCTTAGTTATCTTATAGTCTGAACATGCTATCATATAAAATTTTAGCAGGTATAAAATCTTGTATTCAAATCGACTTAAATAATTTATGACATTCATAAATAATGACAGTTTAGAAATTAATAAATTCCTATGTATGTATCAGTAATAAAATGATGGTGAAGAGAACAGCTGGATTATTCTATGTGAGCTGCCACTAACTTGATTTGTAATATTGGGCAAGTCAGTGACTCTGAACTTCAATTTTCTTATGTATAAAATAAAGTATTTAGTTGGCTGTTTAGGATTTTTTTCCAGCTTTAAAATTTCTTAATTTTCTATTTAAGTCGCTAAGCCTTATCATCTTTAAAATGCTTTTCCTACCTGACAGAAATACTGGCATCAAATGATTAATAAGTGCTCTCATATTAGTAAGAATTGTTGCCATTTACTGATCTATTATATATCAGGTACCTTGTATATATTCTCATAAACTCTTCACAACAAACCTAGAGAGTAAGTATTATTTTCCTGATGCGAAAACTGAGGGTTATACAAAGTCCCATTGGGGCTGAGTGGTTAGAGTCAGGATTTGAACCCATGACTGACTGAAAAGCTCCTCTCTTTCTATTCTGCTATTTACCTCTCTCATGAACAAATGTTATGGCTTGCTCTAGACCACCATTTTTTTAGCAGTAGCATTTTTGGAGTTTTGCGCAAGATTATAATTTGTTGTAGGGGGCTGTACTTTACATTATAATAGCATCCATGGCATCTCATCTATCCATTAGCACTAACTCCCTCGGTTGTAACAAAAATGTCTCCAGATATTGCCAGTTGAGGACCACTGATTTAATACAACCTAAGTCAACAGGCTAAGGACAAATATAATTGTTGTCTCTGGTAAAGGTAGGTGGCTTTAGGCTATCTTGGATTTCAAAGGTCAAGATGGAATCCACCAAGTAGAATCCCAGGAAAGGATGCCACTCCATCGTCAACAATACTTGTTGCACGTATTGATTGCTTGGCCTTTATCCTCTTGAGATTTTTCTTGTTCAGAGACTACTCATTCCCAGGATGCACATTATACCCTCATGAACCTGACTGAACATTAGTGAATTTATTTAAAAATATTCATTGAGTACTTGCCATATGCCAGGCATTATCCGGTTACTGGTTAAAACAGCGAACAAGATGGTCTTGAAGGGGAAGCAGATACTAAATAGATAATTGCAACTCGTTCCCCTTTTTTTGTCTTCCTAATAATCTTTTAAAGCATATCTTTAGAATCACAATCCAGTGTATTTATCATGTTTCACTCATACTCACACAGCTTATCACATAGAGCTAGAGTTTGCCCTCCTTCATGTGAATGAATAAAGACAGCAAACCAAGAAATTTGAGTTATTCTTCCAGTTTAAAAAGATACTTTGGCTCTAGTTTTCAAAATGAGCACTTATCTGGGGTTTAGCTTCATTTCAGAACTTACTTGTTTATCTATTAGTTAGTGTTTTAATGTTCTTAGAGTTTGTTGCTATGAAATTTGGCCATAAACATGTCAGGTTTTGTCTCATGGGGATTAATCTCTGAAGGATTTCAGGTAATGAGGGGATCTCTTACCGGACTGTGTGCTTGAAGTTCATGCCTAATCTCTCTACTGGACCGTGTGTTTCTTGAGGGCAAGAACCATGGAGTTTACACAGGACTTTTCATCATTCTGTTTGCAGTGCCTGGAAAAGTACCTGGCTGGCACGTGGTAGCCTATTTATTAAACTGATACAAAGAAATGAAATCTCTGAACAGTGAAAATAGGTTTCACTTAAATAAGTTTTGCTGGATTTCTATATTTTGCTCCCTGAAGACCATTGAGGTCGTTAATTCAATTTACTTATGTTTATTAATTATTCTACAGTATTTGGTAGTATGAGTTAGATTTTGATAAAGGCAGATATTTGGGCAGCCAGGGGAGAAACAAACCCATAAAATCAGACAGGAAGATCCAAAACAAGGACGTCTTCAACTACTGGTTGAAAACCTATGGATATACTTCTGAAGACCCCAAAGGCATCACTCTATAGAGCACTGTGCAAGAATGGATGCTTAGAGCATTGGTGCTGAATTCTCAGAGAAGAAAATTTATTTAAAATGCTGTGAAAATATAGGAAAACTGAAAATACATTTATAATGATTTCGATCCCAGATGAAATTATTTTGATGGTTAAAGATTTGTCTAAAAAATAGTTTACTCAAAACTCCTTCCGTAAGAGTTTTAGAACAATGAAATTCAAATACCTCAGCTATTTTTAAAAATAGATTTTACTTGTTTTATTTCCCTTTTTTATGGCTTCCTGTTGCCAAGTCTTATTAGTGGCCATTTTAAGGTTACATGCTGTAGGTCTTAATATGAACCATAATAACTTATGCACTCATAATAAAAGCTTTAATGACATATCATGAAATAACTAAACTTATATCACTTCTAGAGCTGGTGTGTATAAGATTGTTACAGCTATCCTGGTTTTTACTGCATATAGGAGAGGTGTTATTTTATTCATTCTTATGTTCAATACAAAAATATGTGTTGAAAGTCTACTTTGTGCCTAGATACTGTTTTAGGCCTAGGCTGTATCAATGATCAAAAAGATAGAAATTCCTCCTCTGATGGAAGAATAAGAGGGAAGGAGAATAGGGATTGCTGAGACGAGGCTGTGTAGGGGGTGGAGTAATAGGTTGGAGAGGACATTGGGGGCCAGATATGAGTGGCACCGGTGGCTGTTACTACAATTAAGATGAGAGCCTTTGGAGAGTTTTAAATTGTGGAAATATCAGGATCCAACTTAGGTTTTAACAGGACTAGGTAATAGTATTGGACTAAGGTGATAGTGATAGAAGTGATGGCTAGTGGTAAGATTCTGGATATATTTTAAAGGCAGAACCAAAAGAATTTGCTGACTGACTATATGTGGGAATTGAGGGAAAGACAAGACCCCAGGATGACTCAAAGGCTTTTGGGCTGAGGATCTGGAAGGTTAGAGCTTCTGTCAACTGACAGGACTAATCTGTAGCAGAAGCAGGTTTGGGGGGAGTATCAGGAGCTCAGTTTTGCACGTTACCATGTGGAGATGGGCTGCCTAGGTGGCAGTCACTTGTATGAGTCTGGAGTTTTGGGAAGAGGTCTGAGCTGGAGGGCAGTTACATGGGGGTTCAGAACCTGTAGAATTTCTCTTTTGATGGTTTTGGTTTTCTCAGTAAAGTAGAAATAAAGTCATCAACAGGAAGGAAGTTGGGAGGGAGATATGGAAAGGTAGAAGAGAAGGTATGAAACAGTTGTCTATGAAAGTGGGATAGTAAAGAGGTTAGAAAGGCTATGTGATTGCAGTAGGCATCTATGGCCAACTCATGGTTCATGGTCAATAATTTAAAGTGATACTAATCAGGGATGGTATGTGTTTTTCTCCAGGCATTTTCAACCTGTAGGTATTAGAAGAGAGTATATTAGGATTTAGATATAACTTACTTGAATATAACTAGAGTAAGTTTTGCCAAGAAGGAAGTAAGAGAGGAGCTAAGGGGTAGAGAGAAGATACAAGGAAAGTGATAACAGTGCTCACCCAAAAATTTCAACTGAGTAAACAGGGAAGTGAAGCCATGCAAGAAGCGGGGGGACAGTGAAGATTGGGGTTCAGTTGCTTATTGGCCCCTGTGGGGTCAGATGATATTGAAGTTAGGTTAAAAGTGAATTATTTATTTTAAAGTGAAGTTTATTTTTATATGTTGAATCATATTTCAAATACATGTAAAGAGCTCTCTACTGAATGTGTCTAATGAATATTTTTAAATTAAATACAAATATTTGAATTTATTTGTTAACTTTAGTTTTTCTAAAATGAAATATTCCTTTAGTATTTTTTTAAGTATTTTTTTCCCCTAAATGACTTAAGTTCACATTTTTTATACCAGTCGTCTCCCATTCTTTCTCCCAACCCTCGCATTCTTTGGTAGGCTGCCAGATGCTGTGTGCCTTCTGCCAGCTTATTGTTCAAGTGTTCCCACCCTCTATCAGGGTCTTCTCGTAGCTGCTGAGGATACTCTGATTGGGCTTGGTAACCACTTGCTAAGCAGGGTTGCTTGAGTTTCTCAATCACTCAGACTCAAGTTTTTCATCCTTAAGTGGGGATAATAATATGTTCTTTGTTGTAAGGATTAAAATTAATGTATATTTATCCCCTCACAGAACTTGGCATGTCTTTATAGATGGTGGATATTGTTAGGTTCTTAGGTTTATAGAATTAATAATATTTTATTAGAGTTGAATAACCAAATCTCAAAAATATGCTATTCTGTCATTTCAATAACATATATTTTAGAAGTATCTGGGACTACCAATGACAAAATATAGTGTTAAAGATTACTATCGTTAACATTTTGATGTATGCTTATGCTTTATCAGCTTTAGCAATAGACTAAGACATATTGGGAACTCACCATGAGTATGGGTGAGATTTTTTTTTGGTTCCCAATAACATAGAGAGGAATGAATACAACTGCAACATTTTCACTACATTTTTGTTGTCTTAAACCAGTTTTGACCCTAAGCATCAGCAAAAGGTAATTCATTTGGATGTGTGGTCCCTTCAGGAAAAAGCTGAGAGGTAGTAAAGTTTTCAGTTTCTGAGTAGAGATTATATATATATATATATATATATATATATATATATATATATAAAATTTATATATGTACATACACACACACACACATATATATGTATGCTTTATTCTCACACGAGAGAATTGAAGAATCTCTTTATATTTAATGTATATTTGGAAATGCTAAGATTAGGTAACTTTTCTTAGTATAAAACAATGAATCTAAATACCACAGTCATATTTTATACCTCTGTCTTCTTTCAAAATAAACATGTTGTATATGAAAATTCTAATTTGACTCATCAGCAATGATATAACACATGTCACTCCTTGCTATGGAGGGTCCCTTCCTTCAGTCTGAGTCAGAGGCCGCTTCTGTGGTGTAGAACAGTACCTTTTGTTTCTGTTTCCACAGCATCAGCCATAGTGTCTGGTCTTGGGGTCATGTTTGATGAATGCCTTGAGACTGAGTGAGTTTGGATTAAGCACTCTTTTCTAAAGATGCATAAGGGCTATGTGCTTGAGTAGAGTTGACCTTTTCCCATTTAGGATCCTAAAAATGACAAAACTATCACCAAGATTTCTTTGTTGGTGGTAAAGTGAAAGATATTATGACTTAGTTTTTATATACCTATATAACACTTCCTCCCATGATAATAATCACCAATTATCAAAAGTAATTTTTTAATGTTTTTTTGTTTTTTTTCGAGGAAGGTTAGCCCTGAGCTAACATCCATCACCAATCCTCCTCTTTTTTGCCGAGGAAGACTGGCCCTGAACTAACATCTGTGCCCGTCTTCCTCTACTTTATGTGAGAGACAGCTGCCACAGCATAGCTTGACAAGCTGTACATAGGTCCGCACCCGGGATCCGAACCAGTGGACCCCAGACCGCTGAAGCAGAATGTGTGAACTTAACTGCTGTGTCACAGGGCTGGCCCCCAAAAGTAATTAAAATGTTTTTGGTGTTGTATTACTCTTACCTGGCCTCTTGTATATATTGAAAATATAGAATATGTACTTCCACTGGGGATTTAGTTCAAGAAGTTCAAATAACAAAAGATATTAAATAGCACACAGAACTCCAAAATGACTTTATTGGGCAAATCTGATTCCTCCCACACAGTGGAGATCGTTGAGGATTATGTGACTTTATTATCCAAGATCACAGTTTTCCCACTAAATAAATTTACCCTTGTCAGCACTGAAGCCCATATTAGATAATCTATGACTGTTCATATTTATCTTCTTTTCCTAAGATTATGTGGGGTGAAGAAAATGCTTTGTCCTTTTATAGATAGCAGGATAATAGTCACTAAGGGAGCCATACCAACATGTCACCTTGGCACCTGATGCAACAAGGAGATCAAATGATCTTACTGCCGTCCTTATTACGGATACAGATAAGGAATTGGTCTCCTTGAGGAAATAAGCCTCTTATAGTGAGAGTTGGACAAGTAGGTCAGGGATGACCCAGATTGGAAGAAGCCCTGGTTTTATCAGGCCTCACTGTGCTTCAGGGAGGGCTACCTGTGACACACGGGTCAAGGAGACTTTCATATCTTGAGTCTACCGTGAAATAGTTCCTATTCTTATTCTCAGAAACCTATAGCTATAAAATTTCTCTTGTATTTTTAATTGATCCTGATACATAACTTTCTTCCAAGGTTTGGAGCATGTAAGAACTTTGAGATTTTGTTAGTGTTTTCTCATCTTGGCTGAAAAGAACATTACAAGTCTGTCAAGGCCAGGACCCAGTGTTCTCCTTTGCTGAGCTTTTGGAAATGTTGGTTGCAACTGTATTAAATCTGCAGAAAGAATCCATCCTGAAGTCCTCATCACCACCGAGCTCCGGGGATTTTTGTGTAAACCACTAGATTTTCAGTATTGTAGTTAATTTTAGCCCTAGATGAGAGGGTCTGCTTGTATCGGCTGTCAGGCCATTAGTGCACAGCCTAGGTCTATACACTCAAAGGAGATGGGCTTCTGAAAAACAGGAGTGATATCTAGTAAACTGTCCACTCTTAATTTCAACTTTATGTTTTGAATTCAAGTTGCTTAGCATAGAGTAGTGGTTCTCAAAGTGTGGTCCCAGGGCCAGCAGCATCAGCACTACCTGGAAACTTGTTAGACATGCAGATTCTTGAGCCCCCCGCCCAGAGCTGCTGAATCACAAACTCAGGGGGTGTGATTTGGAACATTTTGATATATGCTGGAGTTTGACAGCCACAAACAGAGTATCTTAAAATGACTATATCTAAGAATGTTTTTCTCTTTTAGACTAGTGAACTCATGTGTATATTTCAAGTTGTTTGTTGGCTGGTGATGACCTCAGAAATTTTTAAATACTAACTAGGCCCAAGGGAATTCATTGCCCCGTATTTACCTATAGTAACCTTCCCTGCTACAAACATTTCATTAAGCATTCATTAAGGGAAACAGGGTTTTCGAGAACTGTCTGCTTTTAAGTACATTTGTGTACAAGAAGGAACATATAATATGTTATTTTAGGTACACTCTTTTATTGAAGGATTTTATTTTTTAATATCTTCTAGAAAAAATGTACTATAATTAGAAGTAATCTAGTTGTAAATTATCATATTTGATTATTTTAAATTTTACATATAAATAGCATTGTATAGTTGAAAAGGCATGACTTTGGAGTCAAAAATTATATGCCTTAAGTTATAAAACTTTCTTCGAACTTTTGTTTCTTCCTCTGAAAAACTGAAATGAAACTCCACACCAAGTTGTGAAGATTAAATTAAATGACATCTATGAAATGTATTTTGTAAACAGTAATCATCATGGAAGTGTTAGTACTTATTTTCTAAGCAGTGCTTGGTTTATATTTCTTAATTTCTGATCTTAATTGATTTTATGCCTAAAATTGGTAAACTTACAGATTTTAGAATTTTTAATTTTGGATTAATTATGGATTATGGATTTTTAATTATGGATTTTTCAGCTTATGTGAGTGCGTGGAATATTGGATCATGTGGCATCCTGCAGACCCAGTGCTTAGGGCAGCATTAGTGTGTTTCATAGCTATTAATTACAACTTCTTCCTTCAAAAACTTTAAATTAATTTTTAAACATTATGAATCAATACATGTTCATTATAACAAAGAAAATAAAGGAAAGCTAACAATCTCCTTCTATTCCTTTTTTATTCCCACGTTGAGATAACCAAGATTCATAGCTTCATCTGAACTATTCTATACTTTTATCCATGTCCTTGCAAATGTACATAAACATACATATATCCAGGCATTTTGTATTATTAAGTGAAGTAAGCCAAGGCCAGGCCAATTGTAGATTCAACAATGCAGTAAGCAAAGAACCTAGACCTATGAAACTGTGGTACAGGAAGACAGTCCTTAATTAGTGATCGGTAGACCCTGTGTGCTGATGTGGCCCCCCTTCCAGCCTAAGAATTTGAAAAGTCAGTGGGCTTGAGTTCCAGGATCTTGTGACCTGACAGGCTCCTTATCTCTGACAGCTGACAAAACTACTAAATGGTCACACAATCACGAGGAACTAGACAGGTGATGGGAGCTGCACCCACTCATATGTAGCCTAGATCTCGTGTATACCTTTGCACATCTTGCTTACTGTTTAGATAGTAAACCAAAGTGAAACTTTAAACCGTGTCCAAGTTGTCATTCTCACCATTCTTTGAACCCACATCAGTCGTTTTGATCTGTTTCTCATTCATTTTTACAAAAGTTGGATCAGTATATTTCTCCGTCATTCACTTTTTTTTTTTTTTGGCTTATAATACATAATAGTCATCAGTCCAGGTCAGTGGATGAGATATGTCCTTTTTAATCGATGCATAATATTCCATAATGTGGATATCTGTCCACCATGTAGTCATCTGTTCTCCAGTTGAAGGACTTTCATATTTCCAGGTTTTTGTTGTTACTACAAAAAAAATAAAAACCCCAACTACAACAAACATTTTTGTACATATACCCATACCTATAGGTAAGACTCCCAAAAATGGAATTGCTGTGTCAATAGTTATATGTATTTTTAATTTTAATAGATGTTGTCAAAAATATTGTCAAAAAATAGATTTTTTGTGGGGGAAAGATTGTAGCATTTCACACTCCCATTTTTAGAGTTTGTTTCTCCCCATCCTTACCAGTACTGACTATAATTTATTCATTTTAATTTTTATCAATCAAATGGATAAAAACTGTATCTCTATAATAGCTTTAACTTGCAACCCTCTGGTGACTAGTGAGGTTGACTATGTCTTCGTATTTATTGGTCCATTGAATTTCCTCTTCTGAGAATTGCTTATTCATATTCTTTGCCCAATTTTATTTGACTTTATTTTTTTCTTGTAAATTTGTATGAACACTTAAGATATTAGGAATATTAAGTGTTTGCCTGTCATTATGTGCTGAAATTGTCTCTTGATTTTCTTTATGACTTTTGTTATATAAGATAGATGATAGATAAATATTTAAATTGTCTTTTCTAACTTTTTTTTTTTTTTAAAGATTTTAGTTTTCCTTTTTATCCCCAAAGCCCCCTGGTATGGAGTTGTGTATTTTTAGTTGTGGGTCCTTCTAGCTGTGGCATGTGGGATGCTGCCTCAGCATGGCCTAATGAGCAGCGCCATGTCCGCACCCAGGATCTGAACCGGCAAAACCCCAGGCTGCCCAAGCAGAGTGCGTGAACTTAACCACTCGGCCACGGGGCCGACCCCTTTTCTCACTTCTCTTGCTTAGGAAAGTTTTGCCCACCTAACAATAATAAAAATATTATTCTAAGTTTTCTTCTAGTAAGTTTACTATAATTTTTACATTTAAGTTCTCAATCTATTTAGAGATTTTTTAATTAAAAATGTATTAAAATATGTATATATTTTTTCTTCTCCCCGAAGCCCACCAGTACGCAGTTGCATATGCTAGTTGTGGTCCTTCTGGTTGTGCTATGTGGGATGCCACCTCAGCATGGCCTGATGAGCGGTGCCATGTCTATGCCCAGGATCCGAACCAGTGAAACCCTGGGTCGCGGAAGTGGAGTGCGCAAACTTAACTACTCAGGCACTGGATCCGCCCCTTAAAATATTTTTGATTCATCTATACTTTTTAATGTGTAAAGTAGGAATTTAACTTTCTTGTTTTTGAGATGGATGACAATTTATTTCAGAGTTATAAACAAATTACTATTTTCCCACTGAATTGAAATTCTACTTTTGTTATATATTATCTTCCCATTTGTACAAGGATCTACTTTTGGGCCCTCTGCATTAGTTTCGTATTGCCGTATAACAAATTACCACAGATTTAGTGGCTTAAAACAACCCCAACTTATTAGTGTATAGTTCTGTAGATCAGAAGTTCAGGTAGAGGGTGACTGGGTTCTTTGCTCAGATTCTCAAAGCCTGAATCCAGGCTGAATCCAAAGCTGTAATCCAGGCTGAGTTCTTATCTGAAAACTCTGGGGAAGAAACCACTTCCAACCTAATTCAGGTTGTTTGCTGAATTCAGTTCCATGCAGCTGTAGGACCCAGGTCTCTTTCTTTGCTGAATGTAGGATGGAGGCCGCTTTCAACCCCTAGAGACCACCAGCAGCCATTCTTTTGAGTTGTAGTTAATTTGCTATATTTTATTGAGTTTTTCCATCAATATTCATAAGTGAAATTGGCTTCTAATTTTCTTGTGGCAATTATAAAGAAGTTTATACATATATGTTTTTAGTACCTATATATACTTATATGATTGTGATAAATGATTACTTGCAATGAAACATTTTTTTCCTACCATATAGTTGCCTTGCCATGAACTGAGATTATCACAAGTTGGGTTTATATAGCATTTGGTTTGTATTAATCTCATACCCAATCCCTCACTCCCAGTGTTAACATGTATCAAGAATCTTGATCTTTAAGTTCTGTAGTCATATTAATTAACTTTACAATGCTAGATAAAATGCTAATATCAGTTATTTAAAGCAAGGTGTCCAGAGTCAGGTGTCCTTTGATGCTGCATTTCTGGGTAACGTTGTGCTTCAAGTTACTGTGCTCAGCCCCAGCACATGCAGGCCTTTTCATGTAGTTAATCTTTAATGGTATTTTCCATCACTAACCAGCAGTGAGTTTGTTGTAATCCAAATTTCACAAAGTAATAGTTTGCTTTTAATCTGAAAGTAAAGTTAGGAGTGTAGACTTTAATAAAACTTAGATAAACTATAGGTTTTCTTTTTTACTGAAATACCAAATCTTCTCCGTTTAAGAACAGCAGCTCACTCAAGAGTTGAGTATCTAGATCTAGAGCATTCTTTCTGGTAATAATAATTGAACTTGAAGCACTTGGTTCTTTGTGTGTTTGAAAATATTTTTGTTGTTAATTCTCAAGGCAGAGTTCCAATCTGTGGCAGAGTATCAAGTCAAATAAAGCATGGGACGATTTAGTTTATTAGCAGATAACCATGCAACATCAGCTCTTTTGGAGTATGCTAAATCTTAGAATTATGAATGATGTTCTTGAAAAATCCTGAAAATATTTCACACTAACTATTCATTAGAGCTCTTGTCTACCAGGCTGCTCTGTTTACCCCTGGGAACAGTTGAGAGAGGGAATGGCTATCCTCAGCTAGTTGGTTGCCTGGCAGACTCTCCAGTTCAATGAAGAGCAAAGTTGCTAAAGCCAAAGTGTGATCAAGTGGTTGAATGTGAGTTACACACAATTTAAGAAATTAAACATAGGGGCTGGCCTGGTGGCACAGCAGTTAAGTGCGCACGTTCCACTTCAGCGGCCCGGGGTTCGCCGGTTCGGATCCCAGGTGCAGACATGGCACCGCTTGGCACACCATGCTGTGGTAGGCGTCCCACATATAAAGTAGAGGAAGATGGTACGGATGTTAGCTCACGGCCAGGCTTCCTCAGCGAAAAGAGGAGGATTGGTAGCAGTTAGCTCAGGGCTAATCTTCCTCAAAAAAAGAAAACACAAAAAGAAGAAATTAAACATAGATGAGTAATTGGCTATAGTATCAACACTGTGCATGCAAATTCTCAGTTAGTACTTGTGAATGCTTACTGTAGTTGAGAGAACATTTTCCAGATAATCACCACAGTTGTTAACTTTTACTTAGCACTTACTATGGTTCACACACTGTTCTAAGGGCTTTACATATATTAACTCACTCAATCCTCACAGCAACCCTTTGATCAAGGTTAGCTGACAAGTAAAGGTGCCAGGAATTGACATGAGCATCTAGCTCCAGAGTCTGTGCTTTTAATCACTGCTATCCTGCTTACTGATCTTATAAATCCAATGGGAAAGAAAATAGATTTTCTGAAAGAGCTTTTCAAGCCTGGAGGAGATTCCTTCTATCAATAAAGATAGAATGATGCATTCGCAAGTTGGAAGTGACTACTTCTGTTTTCTCAAAGTAGATCTTTTACTTCTGCTTCTAATGGAGGAAAGCCAGGCTGAGCCATGAAAGAGAAAATGGAGTGTTTTCATTTCCTTTTCCCTTACTACCTCTTTTCTGTAGAATTCAATGATTAACAGCTATTTGTTGATCATATAACTTTGGCGAAGCCTTAGACTCTGTGGAGTCTGGAAAGGACTTAGACAGGTTCCCTGACTTTGAAGAATGAAGGACCTGCAGGACACTACAGCAAGTGCAGTGACTGTGCCATGCTCAGGATTGTAGTGGGAGCAGAGTAGGGCATGCCTTACTGTATCTCCTGTGTGGGTCCTTCTCAATCATCCCCACTCCAAGGTCAAGCTAAATCATTCTAGAGGATGAATAGGGGCTAGTGTGATGAGTGGGTGATATGATCAACCAGCCTTCCAGAAAGAGAGGGCAGCATTTGCAAAGGTGCAGGGTATAAGCTATGCTTTGCAACCTCCCTGATAAGTCACCTGGGTACTAATTAAATTCCACATTCAGGGGCCCTATTCTAGATCTTCTGCATCAGAATCTCCAGGGGAGGGGCCTAGGGGACTGTGATTAATAGGGGCCCCAGGGAATTCTTATCAGGGGAGCTTGGGAAACACCAAACGAGTGGAATACAGTTTGTTGATGAACATAGTTGGAATGAATTTTGGAGAGAATGGTTGAGGATGAGATCAGATAGTATGAAGGTCATTTCATGTCATTTCTGTCTTTTGTGATTGTTTGGTTTTCTATTTGTATCCTACTTGATGCTGGTTATGTCTCAGGTATCAACAGATACGTTCAACGAGCATTTGCTTAGACTTGGACAACTTTATTTAATTTGAAAGCAATGTATTGAAAGTTTAGCCCTCTACCCATTTACAGAGTTTCCAACCTTGGCTTATTTATGACCTGAGAAACAGCCAAAGAGGAGAGTGGGGAATTGAATGAACATTGTTCGTCTGCAGTGTGCCACATGACTCGTAATGGTGTCTCATTTTGTTCATTAGCAGGCTGAGGCTCAGATGTTAATTACATAGGTCACATAGCTAATAAGTGATGCAACTGACATTCGAGCCTGGGTCTATAGATCAGGAGGAATTTGTTTGATTTGTCAAAAAATGGTGAGCAGAGTGCTCAATCACTCAATTAAAATAGATGAACTGGAAAATGCAGGATTTGGGCCATGAACTATAGTGAAAAAGCTTCTGAAATTTGTTACCATGTGAAAATATGTGCCCAGTACTGCTTATTTCTTTTTCTTTTTTTTTTTTTTAAAGATTGGCACCTGAGCTAACTATTGCCGATCTTTTTTTTTTCCTGCTTTTTCTCCCCACATCCCCCAAGTCCATAGTTGTATATTTTAGTTGTGGGTCCTTCTAGTTGTGGTATGTGGGATGCCGCCTCAACGTACCCTAATGAGCGGTGCCATGCCTGCACCCAGGATCCAAACTGGTGAGGATCCGAACTGGTGAAACCCTGGGCCGCCGAAGTGGAGGGCACGAACTTAACCACACAGCCACCGGGCCAGCCCCATGCTTATTTCTTTTTAAGGGAAGCTAATTATCAATACTTTATGTGAATTTATCTCTATTTTAAAATGTTGGTCCTATATTCAGAAAAATTAAAACAATGCATTTGCTAACACCATGATACAAAATACATCATTGGGTAGAATTTTGCTTAAGGGCTGCTGGTTTGTGACCTCTAGATTAGGTAATCTCTAAAGTCTAAGCTTTAAAATATCATGGTTCTTGCTGATTCTTGATGAGTTATGACTTACTCAGATTTTCTTTCATATTTTAAAGAAATTTCTCTGAATATTTATGTGACATATTATTAATCATAGAGTCTTCTTTTATATACTTTTAACTTTACTGGGGTAGATGGAGAAAGATTAAAAGACTACTTGCTCTTGACTGTGGTGGGAGAAGTGTTGCCCTCTCCCGAGCCTTCTAGTCTAACTGCTGTCTTTCAATGTCTTTCTGCCCTAAGAGGAGCAGAAAGTGGATCTATCCACCTCCATGTGTGCTTTCAACCCATTGTGGAGCCACAGGTAATCAGTGTCTTTCCAAAGTATGTAGCAATATATTAGTGGACCTTGAAGCCAATTCAGTGCATCTTGATCAGTATTAAAATGAGAGAGAGAGAAAGAGAGAGAGAATAGAGGAGAATAGAAAATGCATGCATTGCAAGTAGTAAGGGTAAGAATTGTTTTGTAGGACTTTTGTTTCAGCTATATACATATGTGTGTGTCTGTGTTCCAGGTTGCATCGTAGAATGTATTTCTCACTGGCAAACTGTTAAATTTTGAAAGCACTGAGTGGAGTGACTAAGTAGATCCTCGGTCATTCCTGCTTAATATAAGATGGTTTAAATTCTAAGCTGGAAGTTTGAAAGGATTCTTTACCACATGTTAATTACCTCCACACCTGATCTTTTTTCTTCAATCCCTTGAAAACACTAACAACTTCTCTGTCTGGTGTAGATCAGTCCTGTGATCCAATAATCACTTTTCAGGACAGAGTGGCAGTGCTGATGTGAGGGACAGTCATTACAAGAAGATAAGCCGCCTGGCCTGAGACTTGATGGCTGAGGGAGGATACTGAGAAGGGCAGTGAGCCAGCCCCAATTCTATTGTTACTAAAATTCCTTGAGAATGAAAAGGGGGAAGCGGGAGGGCAATATGTGAGTAAAAACAGCCCCTAATGTAAGTTTAAGGACATTGAAAAGGCACAGAGGAAGGTGGACCTAGGAATACTTTGGCTGTGAAATATTTTCCAGTCATTGATTTGTTTCTTTGGAACTGAGTGACTGGGGAAAGAAGATTCTTGAGTAGGTCCATGGAATGAAAAGCTGATTGTTTTTGTGAACCAGTAAGTATTTTTGCTAGTGTGAGGTTATTAGTTAGATACGCCACGAATTACCGGAATTTAACACCTCCCATGTGTCATATTTGTTTAATTATTTCTGTTTGCATTCTCAAGAAATAGTATTCTGAAATTTAAAAATTAAAGTAGAATCTGGATTGTTGTATGAGATTGTGGACACTAGAGGAATACACACTCCTATGTCTTAATAAGAATTTAACTGCAAGTGAAAATTTCCCATTTAAAGTTTTCAGAAATAATATAAAATCGTATTGATTTCAACCTTCTAAAAAACATAAGATTTGTCATAATGGCCACCTGATGTGCATGGGGTCAGACACTTGAAAAGCATTCAGTGCTTATGTTAAGTATTTTATATTATCTATTGATTCATTGGTAAAGCACTATCTTATGTCCTTATTCTGGGGGAGATTTCTAGATGTGTTATGAACTACTTTAATAACTCAAGCTGTCACTACTGGTTATAGGTTAAGAAGTTATTTTTCTATACTGAAGGGAAAACCAGGCTTTTCCAGAGGTAGACTTTTAAAAAATTATGTTGAAAAGATGCTGAGAATTCTTCTGGCCAGTCGATGTTCATTGAGTTAGCTCTCTATGAACAAATATTTTAGAGCAGACTCCAGAGGGCAGAGACCTGATAGGGATAGAACTTTCTTTTTCTTCTTTTCAGTAGAAAACTGATAGGACTGACTTTATGAATATTTTCTCTCACTGATAATAGAGGTTATATATTGTGGGTCCAATATCCAGGCACAAATGCACACACTTGGAGGCTATTGTATTCTTCCCATTAAAAGTGGCTTTCTGTTTTTATTTAATTGTTTTTATTATTTTGCTTTCGATCCTATAATTTTTAAAGATCTTATGGATTTTTAGAAGATTATTATTTGTGATTCAACTTATTTTCTGTAAATACAATGATAAAGTGATGCTGCATAACTGTAATCTGTTGGATTGCTTAAGGACCAATGAGTGTGTTAGCAAGAATGGATTATTAAAAATATTGATTCACTAGGATTACTAGAAAATGTTGGACCAAATCTTCCAGTACTACTAGGTAATGATTTATGATTTCAGATGCATGAAAGCTGGATACAATTTTAATGTCTTTAGGGGGTAAGTATTAATTTCTGATTAGTATAACACTTTAGAGAAAAGAATCGATAGACATGTTGTAAACTTAGAATGAAGCTTAGGAAAAGAGCAAGTTTAAAGAACTTTCCCAAACTGCCTCAGTGCCTTGATCATTATTTTGCACCTGGGATTACATTTGTACATTTCCATGCCTGTCACCTCCCCTAGACCCCGAGCTTCTGGAGAAGGGGATCTAGGTCTTAATCATCTCTGTATTCCTAGCCTAGGCTAGTGTCTAGCACATAACCTAGTTTTTCTGCAGATGAGGTCCTGGCCAAGATCAGAATCAGATTCATCTGGGGAGTTCTGTTAATAATTCAGATTATCAGGACACACCCACAGATTTACTACATATGAATTTCCAGAGGTGAGCTCCAATCTAAGATGATAAGTAACTGCAGTGGCGTTGATAAAGCAAGGATGGAAACCAAGGCCTCCAGACCTTGCCCTCCACACACTTGCTGATGTGCTTGTTACCTTCCAGATGAACTTTTATTGGGCATCTACTAAGTCCAGCTACTCTGGATACAAAGATAAATGAGGCACATTCACAGTTAGAAGCAGAAACTGTTGAGTTAGAAAGATTTGGTTTGAATCAGCCTCACCTACTTACTAACCATAGGAATTTCAGCAAGTTGCTTTACTGTAAGCCTGTTTCCTCTTTTGTAAAATAGAAACAATACCTGCATCATAAGATCGATGTAAGTATTAAATAAGATGATGGGTGTAAAGTGCTTTGCAAAATGCTCACAATATAGCATGCTCTTGAAAAGTGTTAGCTTTTTTTTTTAATTAATGAGCTCACTTTCTAGGTAGGGCTGAATTTCTTGGAAAATAAGGAAAACTTGGAAATAAGGAAAAGATTGTATAAGAGTTAGATTTCATTTTATAACAAACCACCCCAAAACTTGGTGATGTACCTTTTATTGACTCACGGTTTGGCTGGTTGATAATGGTTTGGCTGAGCTCAGTTGGGACAGCTCATCACTGTTCTAGGTTGTATCATCTGGGCACACTCCTGTGTTAGTGATCACCTGGCAGGCAGTGGCTTCACCCACATACAATCATGCATTGCTTAATGACAGGGATACGTTCTGGGAAATGCATTGTTAGGTGATTTCGTCATGATGTGAACATCATAGCGTGGACTTACACAAATATATGTGGTATAGCCTACTACACACCTAGGCTGTATGGTACTAATCTTATGGACCGCTGTCGTATATGTGTCTGTCATGACTGAAACATCATTATGCGGTGTATGACTATATTGACAAGAGCAATAGTGGTAAGTGGATCATGTGTACTCATCATCTAGTAGAATAGCCTGGGCTCAGGCATGTGGTAGTGGTCATAGTGTTCTCAAGAGCAGTGGGAGAGAGGGAGTCCCGTTAGCAAGCACTTTTCAAGCCTCTGCTTGTGTCACGTTTCCTAGTGTTTCATTAGCCAAAGTAGTGCAAGTGGCCCAGTGCAGATTCAATGGGTAGAGAAAGACTCTACCACTTGACGGGTAAAGCAGTGTGCATACAGAGATAGACAGAATTTGTGGCCCTTTTTGTAATCTGCACGGAATGAGTTTCATTGACTACTTACTCTATATCAGGCTTTATGCTGGGTGATTTACATGTTCCTTTAATCCTTACAACAATTTCCTGACATGTGAGCATTCCCATTTCAAAGATGAGAAAACTGACAATCAGATAACTTAAGAGACTTGTACACATTAGGCCCAAATTATTTGCTTTGTGTTACAGAGTGGCCTTTTAGGTGCTGTCTCTTGTTCCTTAGATAATCAGCTGATCAGTCCATGAGGCAGACAGTGTATGCTTTATTCAATAAAGCTTTAGTGAAAGTGGAGTTCTAAAGACTGATTTTACTTTGCCATTTATACCTTGAATCATTGGGTCATATATTTATTTGGTATAGAAAAAAATTTAAAATTTTACTATCCCTACTATCCTTTAAGACCTTCCAGAAGTTTATAGAGAGTGTTTAGTGTTGTTTGTTTGTTTTGCCAGATCACCTACATGACCTGGATCTCTCCGCATTTTGGACATGACTGAGGCTCTTCAGTGGGCCAGATATCATTGGCAGCGGTTAATCCACAGTACAAACGGGGACGACGATGAGAGGCCATACAACTATTCCTGTCTGCTTGCCTGTGGGGGCACGTCCTCTCAGACCCCCAGACCGGCAGGAAAGCACCGGCTGGTTGTTCCCCATCTCCAGCCCTTCAAGGAAGAGTATGAAAAGTTCTCTGGAACCTACACGAATAACCGAATACGAACGACAAAGTACACACTTCTGAATTTTGTGCCAAGAAATTTATTTGAACAATTTCACAGGTGCCCTTTTCTTTTTTTAAAAAAAAAAAATTTTAGAAAGTTCCTTGTCATTTTAGTTGATATATAAAATTTTTCATTTTCATAACATTGTATGTTACCTAAGCCTAAGAGTTGTGATATCATCTTTGACAATTCTGATAGGGTCTGTGGTGAAATGACCCCTTTACCTCCACATAGCACTTTATAATTGGTAAGATGCTCTCTCTTGACCAGAGAAGATACTGTTATCCTCATGTGATAGATTAGGAAACTAATTTTTACACTGTGGTTTAGCCAATGTCGTTCCAGTGGTAAGTAGTGGACCAGGGCCTATAGCCTTGAGTCTTCCCACTCTTGCTTTCATGTTCATTCCATTCAACCATGCTGAATTTTCATTTTAGCTTTTTCTTACTTGATAGTATGGGAAAATAGAGCTCTGAAGCCAGTGCAGATGTGGGATGTTATTAGGTGAAACAACATAATTCAGTTTAATATGTATTTGTTGAAGCTCTCATGAGTTTAGGCACTGAAGGAAATGCAAGTATAAGTTCCTCCTTTACTTATGGAGTTTGCTGTTTAGCAAGGGAGACAAGATGTGTATATAAACAATGAAAACACTTAGGGAATGTGATGAGTTTTATAAAGTACTACAAAGTAGGATGGAAGCCTCAAAAAGAGAAATAATACTACTAGCTGTAGCAACGGAAGGGGAAGTGGCATTTAAACTTAATTGTAGAGGGTTGGTGAGATTTTCAAAGCCGAGGTGTCAGCAAAGCACATCTGAGATGGGAGCAGGAATATGAGTAAAAGCAGAAAGGCAGCAGTTGCATAGAAGATTTGCTTGAAGCCTGGGAAGTAGTCTTCTCTAACACAAGTAGAGGCAAATTGAAGGTAGAGAGAACATTTAGGAAGATGCTGTATATATCCTGGTGAGTTGTAATGGAGGTCTGAATTTAGAACAATGTGGGAATGAAAAGAAGGATAACCTATTACTGATACTGTGGATTAAATGTGAGAAATAAAGTGCAAAGAGTAAAAAGATGATGTGAATATATTGCATTGTAATGACCAGGAAGAGTAACAGAAAAAGTAAAGGCAGGAATAAAAAGAACCTTGGCTGGAAGATTATTTTGTTTTTGTAAATGTTGTGTTTGAGATGGTAACGTGAGTATAGAGATTCTCAACATGCATTATTCATTCCACATATATTCATTCTTATTATTCATTCTGTATATATTCTGTATGCATTTATTCAACAGTGGATCTTTTTAAAGTACAGACATGAATTTGTTGAATTAATGGCTTAAATGCCACGAGTGGTTCTTTTATGGAGTTCCCAATCTAGTGCACTTGAGGGAATTAGAATCTGAAACTTGAACAGAGTCCTGGGCCAGCACTATAGATTTGGATACAATTCATATGAAAACAATTGAAGTCACAGAAATAGCAAAAAGGGTTAAGAAAAAATTTTCAGAGTGAGAGGAGTTGAAGGTGAGGAAGAAGTTGTGTGTAGATTATTTTGACAGGTTTCATGGTTAACGGGAAAAATATGTGATAAAAATTCAAGCTGCTATGCAAGATTGAGGTTTTGTTTGTTTCTTTTAAGGAAAAGGGTTATTTGAATTTACCTTAGGGGCCACTGGAGGAGTATTTGAATAAATAATATAGAGGAATGGAGGAAGTTCCTGAAAGAGTTGTTCTAAATAGCCCAACAGCAGAAGCAGAAGGGTTGGTCTTAAGGGGGAAAAAAACCTTCAGGCTTTTCTTCTTATTTTGAGCTTTCTTTGAATCTAATGTTTGGATATACAAATTAACTTCTGAAGGCTAGAGAGTTGAGTTTCTTACAAATTGACTTTTGTGATGCATTAACACTGGGTTTTCTCTAAATTTTATGAACTTTTAAAAAGAAAAAATATATTTACTATTATACTTTATATCATGTGTTACACAAGTGAAGACTGTCACACTCCAATATTTACTAGTATATATTTAATAAATAATACCTCTCATTTATTAAAATATGCCACGAGTTGGATGTCTACTGGAGTAATAAATTGTTTATTCAGATGTGTTCAATTTTGCTAGTTCTCTCTATTCTGTAGCATCCAAAATCAACTGTAGAAACTTGTAGGAAAACGCCCTGAGGTATTTTTGTCTCTTTTGGTTCCGGCTTTTACGTGATTTGTTAACACCTCCTTGTGTGTGTTTGGGTTGCAGAGCCGCCAATTTATATTTCCTGTTTCTAGCTGTCCTGAACTGGGTGCCTTTGGTAGAAGCCTTCCAAAAGGAAATTACAATGCTGCCTCTGGTGGTGGTCCTTACAATTATTGCAATTAAAGATGGCTTGGAAGATTACCGAAAATACAAAATTGACAAGCAGATCAACAATTTAGTAACTAAAGTTTACAGTAGGTAAGTGTAACAGGAGCTCTGTTAGGGAATACATGTGTATCATTTAGAAACATGCAGAATATTACTTTTCTCCCCCCAGGTGTGACCTGGATCCTTTTGTGGTGTGACAGTGTTTTCAACTAATTTAATAAAGTCCTTCAGTGAATTTAGTTCAGGTGTCATAGGAAAACAAAAATGTATAAGCCATTGTCAACCCAGGAGTTGATAAAGCAAAAGCTTCTGTAACTTATGTATAAGTGGAATTGAAAGAATTAAACTTCAAACCATAAGAAGGAAATCAAGCAGATCGTTTTTAATCCTAGATGTTACAATTTGGGATTAAGATGAGGATGGGATATGAAAAATATGGATGGCTATGAAAACCAAGATGGAACAGGAAAAAGAGAAGATAAGAGCTGCCTCTGGAGGAAAGGGATTCTGAAAAATGGGGAAGGTATTCTTTTTTGTGCACAAAACTAGAGACCTAGGAAACCCTGCCCACTGTAGCAACAACAGAGGACACTCATAATAGGACGTCTTTTTATGTTTGCTCTGTTGGAGACTTGCGTTTCTAGTATTTATGAAATAGAAAGCTTATGTAGCCAAGAATAAAGTCTATTAAGGTGAGTTTTCAACTGTGCTATATAGTATATGCCTACATTTACAAATTGTATTAGACCTATAATCCTCCAGAGACAACTATTTATAGCACTGATATATATATTCCTTCAAGTTCTGTGCACATTGTGTATTTTACAAAATTGAGATTGTGCTACATGTATTGTTTTTATTCTAATTCTTTTAGCCTACTATTATACCATAAACATTTCCCATGTCTTCATCTTTCAATAAAGTATTTTTATTAGCTGCATTGTCTGTCATATGACTCTAAGGTAATTTATTTAAATATTTCCCATATTTATATACTTTTGAAAATTTATGCTCCATTGAGTGTTCTTAACGAAAGTTTTAAAGATCTATGATTATTTCACTATTATAAGTAGAAGTGGAATTACTAGATTAAAGAAGAGGAATATATTTAAGTCCTTTATTTGTGTGGCTTTTATGAAAATGAATCACAAAGTTTATGATGTTAATTCTTTGGAGTCCCTTTTAATGAGAAATGTATCTACTTTTTAAACAAACATCATTAGGACTGATTTGTGAAATTTTAAATATAGTATGTTAATTGCTTTACAAACCAGTTTATGGTGTCACTTTTTTTCATTTCAGAGGTAGGAAGGTTTAGGGAGTGTTCTGGGGCTAGTGAGTATGTTAACTTTGCTTGAGGGGAGTAACCAAGTAAAGGAACAGTAATGAGAAATAAAATGTTAGAGAAGGAGTTTGAGGCCCAGTGTGGAGGTTCTACCATCTGCAAGCTGGAGTCCCAGGAAGACTGGCAGTGTCGTTTGAAGGCCTAAGAGCCAAAGAGCCGATGGTGTAGATTCTAGTCCAAGTCTGAAGGCCTGAGAGCCAGGAGTGCGGAGGTCAGAATATCAGCATCCCAGCTCAGGCAGGCAGGCAGAGAGTAAATTCAACCTTCCTCTGCTTTTTTGTTCTATGCAGGCCCTCAACAGATTGGATGATGCACCCCCCACACTCAGGAGGGCCGTCTGCTTTAGTCACTTCATCAATTCAAATGCTAATTTCTTCTAGAAACACTTTCACAGACACACCCAGAAATGATCTTTAACCAGATATCTGAGCATGCAGTGGCCCAGTGAAGTTGACATGTAAAATTAACTATCATAGATATTTTCATTTAGTAGTAGATAATCCATCTGTTGAGCAGAGAAGTAATGTGGTGAAAACGGTGCTTTAGGAAAATTGGTCTACTCGAGACCTGGGAAAAGCTTCTACTAATAGAGTAGATCTGCCTCTACTGATCAATCAAGGGCACTACTGGGAGTAGCTGCAAAGTACAGGAAGGGATTCCTAGAAGAGATATTGTGAAGAAGAACCCAATTGAATTTGATGATTTTTGAGCTTTGGAGAATAAAAGTACCACTGATAGAAATAGGGAGCATTAAATTCACCTCAGGTAGAGTGAATTGGAAATGACAGCAAGACAGGCATCCAAGTGGAAATGCCCAGTGGGCAAATAGGAACGTAGGACAGAAGCTTAGGGAGGAAGGGAGAAATTTCAAAGTCATCAGTCTGTAGAGATGATTCTGAAGTCAGGAGTTTGACTTAAATCCTCAAGGGAGAAAATGTGAGGGGCTAAAAGACTGAGCTTTGAGCCCAAATGTAGGCACCCATTTTGGCCTTTGAGAAGACTTCACAGGTGCCCTCGGACAGACACTGTCACTCTTTCTTCTGAAATCCAGAGCATTTGGTACATTTCTTGGGTTGACTTTGGTGCTCTTGTATAGACTCTAAGTTCATAATTCAGGAATTCTAAATTTGTCAGACTAGAGATTCTATTCATTTTTCTTTATTATTGCGGTAACATTGGTTTATAACAGTATAAAATTTCGAGTGTTATTTCATCATTATATTTCCATTTCTGTGTAGATTACATCATACTCACCGCCCACAGACTAATTATAATCCACCACCACACACATGCCTAATCATCCCTTTCTTCCTCCTCCCTCCACCCCTTCCCCTCTGGTAACCACCAATCCAAGCTCTGTCTCTATGTGATTGTTTGTTGTTGTTTTTATCTCCTATTTATGAGTGAGAGCATACAGTATTTGACTTTCTCCCTCTGACTTATTTCACTTAGCATAATACCTTCAAGGTCCATCCATGTTGTCACAAATGGCCAGATTTCATCATTTCTTATGCCTGAGTAGTAGTCCATCATGTAGAAATACCACATCTTCTTTATCCATTCGTCCCTTGATGGGCACCTAGCTTGGTTCCAAGTCTTGGCTATTGTGAATAATGCCGCGATGAACATAGGGGTGCATCTATCTTTATGCATTTGTGTTTTCAAGTTCTTTGGATAAATACCCAGCAATGGAATAGCTGGATTGTATGATAGTTCTATTCTTAATTTTCTGAGGAGTCTCCATACTGCTTTCCATAGTGGCTGCACCAGTTTGCACTCCCACCAGCAGTGTGTGTTTCCTTCTCTCCTACATCCTCTCCAACTCTTGTTGTTTCCTGTCTTGTTAGTTATAGCCATTCTGATGGGAGTGAGGTGATGTAGAGATTCTGTTCTATTCTAGTTGCCAAGTCAGAATAAAAGATATCTAGGTTCAAAAGTATAGTTTTGTAATAAACAGAAGTATATTATGAACAAATTTAAGGCTCTTTTGACTGACCAAAAGTTCAACCAGATGACATAATTTTATTTGGTTTTGGGAGAAAAATACCTCAAAGGTTTGTCCTGATAGTATAATTGTTTCCAATTTTATGTGAGCCATAGAGGAAATGGTTAGGGAAGGCTTCTCTTAAGAAGTGACATTTAAGCTGAAACCTGCAGGATTCTGAATTTTGTTCGTTATTAGTACTTCTCAGTGGCTTTCTCAACATTTGTTTTGAAGATTTACAAAGAAAATAACTTTTTTTCCTCCTTTGTAAGATAGTATGAGCTATACTTAGGAAAAAGTAATTTTTTTTTCTTATACTCATATCTAATCTAAAGGGAACCAGAAAAACTGATGTATCATAGAGAAAAATGAAAATAATAGTAAAAGCCCATGATTTTTATTTTAAAGGCATAGAGCATTGTACTGAAACAGTGCTGTTTATCCTTTGATGACATGTGTTTATTATATGCCAGGGATAGAGAGGTAAAATATTGATACAATCTCTGCTCTCAAAAAATAGCTGCAGGAAATAGTGTTATACAATGATTACACAATGAACAAAGTCCAGATTTTGACCAGCTACAATCAAATTTAGCAAATGGAAAAAATGCTTCTTATGGTTAATTTTGTATAGAAATTCCTGTATATAAATAATCACTGATTTTTAATGCTGGTTTATAGTTGACAATGCGTGTTTGTTTGCTTTCCTATGTTGTTCTAAAAAGTTCTAATCTTGATTCTCTAATTTAGCTGTGTAGCCTTGGGCAAATTATGTAAGCCAGTTAAATCCTGGTTCCCTTCATTAGAATGTATTAGTAATAAACAGTAAGCATAGTACCTCGCCCTTTCTAAGTGCTAAGTAAAGGTTTGCTATTATGATTATTGTAGGTTAATAACTACTAGCTGGAGTCTATGTTTGTCACATTGTCAAGTCATTTAATCAGCATTTGAGAACTCCTTAAAATACTGTATGATTTTGTAAATATTAAAATTGCCTAATGGGAGACCTGGTACCTACAGTTTTTTTTCTCAGGTGTCCTTTTAGACATAATCCAGATCTCTTTTAGATGATTTGTATACAAATTTAAAGAGGAGAGGCAATATTCTGTTAAATTAAGACCTATTCCAAGATATGGCTTTATGACTGCATTTCATAATAGAATTGGATAACTCTTTATGTCTTTTTATCTATATTCTATGTAATTTGCTTTTGTTTGGTGTTGTAGAAGAAATAATGCTTACATCCCTCCCCCCCCAATTATTCTTGAAACAAATTATGAGGATGTAAAGAAATAAAGGTAAGCTATAAAACCATGCCTTGTTGATTTAAATCTAACTTAAATTCCTGTGCAACACAAAGAAACCACTTTTAGAGAACAAATTATTTTTCAGCAAAATTAAGGCGAAAGTATTGGGCCGTTAAATTTTGCAAGTTTTTGGAAGAAGCATGTTAACATTTCTTTTCAGGTAATTTAGTTCTTGTTTGTAATATGTGGTCTTTCACAAGATGCTTAATTTTCTTTGGGTAAGTATCATTGGAAAAATAACAAGCACTGGTATAAAAATGAAGCATTTAAACCCTATTACACCCCAAGTAAGTTGGAATGAACTATTATAGAAAACCTGACTTTCTTAAGGATGCTTTTAAAATTGCATGCGTTTGTAAGGTTTTAAGCTTTGTTTCAAAAATAATAGAAATATCTTGAAAACAACTGTTAATCCTTCAACAAATTTAAGTGTCTACTGTGTTGTAGACAGTGAAAGATTTAGAGGTTTAAACAAAAAATAGATTCAATGTCTGCCCTCAAGGGACTTTTCTGATCTTTAAAAATCACCATGTTGTTGAGGTTAAGAGTTTCAAAATACTACCTAATGTTAGTATTTTCAGATTGCCTCATAAATCCATAGTTTCATGATTCTTGAAGAGACTAAATATCAGTGGCCTTCCAAGATAATTAACCTTATATGTGACATTTTCTAAAATGGTGGTTCTTGAAATTCACCTTCTAATACACAGTTATACCATGTTTTCTTTAGTGGTCATCAGTAAGTGATGATAGCTGGGAGTAATGTCCAATACTGGAGAGGTGGACTCTGGAGCTACCTTCCTTGTTTCAAATCCCAGCACCACTTAGGAGCGGTGTGACCTTGAACAAGTTACTTAATCTGTCAAAGCCACTTTTTTCTCATTTGTAAAAGGGGGTCCATAGTGTATTCATAGTACCAACCACTCAGCATTAATACAAAAATTAAATGAATTGATAAATATAAAATATTTGATAAATCTTTGCTGTTGTGTCCATGATTATTCATTATTTGCTTATTATGTTATTTTTAGAGTTTTATTGGAAAAATACTAAAAAGCATCAAAAAGAAAAAGTCATTCATAATCTCACTCTTTGTCTCTTTAAACTTGTTTCCATATTCTCTTGAAGTCCACATTCTCCACCCTTCATTCTTACCCTTCCCTCCTTCTTTACACCTCCCACCCACCCCGGTAGACTCACTGTTAATAGTCATGTGTATTCTTTCCAACTTTTCCCAATGCTTATGTAAAAGAGCTGTTTGATATTGAACTCGTAAAAAGCAAAATGAGTCTAGAAGTTTGCTTGAAGGAGAAATTGCGAGAGCTATATCCTGATCAGTGAGAGTAATACAGAGACACAAACAACCAAGTTAATGTGAGAAATTCTAGTTGTATGTTTAGGCTGTGGGAGGAGCAGAAAGTCTTCTTACTAGTTTTAATTCTCTACTAGGGAAGGAAATACAGCCTCATTTTGAATCTACCACAATGATAAATTTTCAAAGCGAATTAAATGTGGCAGTGAGCATTGTCACTTAGCTTGTAGTTGCTTTCTCACACCGTTGCTCTCTTGTGCCCTCTGTCTTTGTGCCTCCGCTCTCAGCATCACTCTCTGACTGATAAACTGTCCCGCCTTTCTTCAGCTGACTCGCTGTTGATCATGCTTCAAGACTCACCTCCTCCAGGGCTAAATGCCCCAAGCGTTTGCTCCCGTAATAGCCTGTGCATACTTCTCTCTTATGAAATTACTGTTTGTGTCTCTTTTTCAAATTTTGACCATAACTTCTGAAGGGTGGTGACCATATCTTAATCGTTTTCGTATTCTTAGTTCCTATCATGGTAACTGGCATAAATTAAGATCAGTGTATGTTTATTGACCTAAACTAGCTAACTATTGGGGAAATTAGCTATTTTTTTAAAATCCTGGTATGTACTCCAAATGGGGAAAAATTAAGTTAATCAGGTTGTAAAATTGGCTTCATTTGAATTTTCCAATGTTGAATAAAAAAATTGTCCCTGAGAGGAATCCTACTTCTGTTTGAAAGAAAAGTGAAAACCTTCACCCCACTGTTCAAATCTGTCTTCTCTCCTTACCTTCACAAATTCTCAGCAAATTTCCTTCTGGCTTTCTTCTTGGAAAATAGTCATTAAGCATGATTTATGTACCTCAAATTCCTTCTTATGTCATCCACATCTTCCGCTATTTTCTTCCAACCTTACATGAGGTGGTAACGCCCTTGCTTGTAATAGTAATCCTTTCTTAATATATTCTTAATTCCATTCCTTGTTGTTTCCCCATAGCCTCAACCAACACCCTGTACTCTGTCCTCTGTCTTCTACCTTGCCTTCTCCATTGGCTTCTTCATTTCATCCTATGTGCATGCCAGATTCTCTCATCCTCTTGTCATTGCAGTGGCTATGTTCACCCTTTATTTCTTTCACAGATAAACTTCATGAAATAGTCTGCTTCTTCAACTTCTGATCATTCCCTGATTCACTAGAGGTCTCACTTCTTCACTCTCCATGTCACCAATTTCGTGCTATCAGCTGGATGAGACATCCTAGCAACCAAATACCATAGGCATGATCCCTTTGTGACTTTTTTTTTTACTATGATTACTCCCTTTTTGAAATTTCCTTCTCCCTTGATTTCTCTGACATCATTTTCTCTTGGGTCTTTCCCCTTCCCTATCACCTTGAAGTCTCTTTTCCTAAGGAATCTCATATCCTTACCTGGTATCAGCTGACATCTATGTAGCTAGGACTTCCAAATTTATATTTCTCCTCATAAACTTCAGATCAGAACCCTCAGATTGCTGCTCATCATCTATTACATATCCTACTTCAAATGAAAACTTCCCAAGCTGAATTTATTTCTCCTGTGATGCAACCAGTTGCTTCTAACATCTGAGACATGGTGAAAAGACCATTTGTCATCCCCTCATACATTAGAAACCATAGTGTCATCCTTGATAACTCCTTTACATATAGTAAGTCATAAAACTTGGTTGTCTCTAGTACCCAAATATGTCTTGATTTAATCTCCTTCTACCCGTCCCTTTTACTGCCTTCATTCTGACCATCTTCATCCCTCCCCTGAATTATTTCAATAACTTTCCATTGGTTTCTTAGCCATTCATACTCCTAACTAGTCTGCCACCCAAAAGTCCATCTATTACTCTGTCACAGGAGCTGGCAAATAGAAATAGGATCACATCCTTCTTCTCGTGAACCTTTAGTGACTCCTCTTTTTCTATAGAATGAAATCCCTACTCCTGGATACGGCAGGTAGGACTGAACCTTCAAAATATGACCCCTGACTACCTTTTCGGTTTTCTCTGTGTTACTTCCCTCCATGGAAGAGTGAGCCAGTGTGCACAAACACTAAGGCAAGACTGGTAAAGACAAGATAAACCATTGATTTGCCTTTCTCTATGAACTGACAAACTCTTTAGGTAACCAAGGATTTTCTTTAGTTGGGTTCAACCTGGATCATAGGTATTTTGGAAGAATATGTCCTAAAAATATACTTATTGCGTAGATATAATTCTGTATAGCAGAAGTTATACAAGTATTGACCTACAGTAGCATTTCTATTTAATCTGATGCATTAATTTTTAATATAGAGGTCATATAACTTAGAATATAACTGTCACCCAAACTTCTTTGACAATGAGTTTGAATAGTTAGCCCCGTAAATATACTAGAAAATAATACACTTTTAAGATAAGTGTATTTTCATGACAAGTACCATTTCTTTATGGATATTTGGGAGGCAGTAGGGGAATGAGATAGACCTTCCTGACATTTTTGGCAGCATTGTATGTGAAATGCTGCTTAACTAGCTGATATGATGTTCTATGATACAAATTTCCTCATTCTACTCTAAGGAAAATGCTTTGTGGAGCATAATTCATGCTGTTGGCATGAAAAGGCATGAGAAGTTTGGCAAACACTGTAACATAAAGCAAAATATTTAAGTCAACTTCAAATGACATATCTTTCCTTTTAAAAAGAATTGAGTACATAGAATGGGAAAACTACGCTTTCGGAAAGAGATAAAATTTGCCATCCTCTTTCCTAAGAATCAGCTGCAGAAGACTCAGGACTGGTTTAACCAGTATTTCTATTAAATGATCATTAGAGGTGTTAATATGGTGGTATGATGATTTTTTTTAATGTTGTGTCTGGGTATCTTATTTCATTTCTTTTGTGTTTTCTTTAATTATCCATCCTATCTATCAGATTGGAAGCTGAGAACAGATGATGTGTCTTGTGCATTTCTGGATCTTTGATACCTGACTGGGGCAGTATGCAGGGATGGCTTCATATATGAATAAACCCATCAAATCTTCATTTTAATGTTATTCCAGAATTACACTCAAACACCATACTGGTTCACCTTGTACACTTCTGGTGGGAGTGCAAACTGGTGCAGCCACTATGGAAAGCAGTATGGAGTATCCTCAGAAAATTAAGAATAGATCTACCATATGATCCAGCTATTCCACTGCTGGGTATTTATCCAAAGAACTTGAAAATGCAAAGGCATAAAGATACATGAACCCCTATGTTCATTGCAGCATTATGCACAATAGCCAAGACTTGGAACCAACCTAGGTGCCCATCAAGGGAGGAATGGATAAAGAAGATGTGGTATTTATACACAATGGAATACTACTCAGCCATAAGAAATGATGAAATCTGGCCATTTTTGACAACATGGATGGTCCTTAAGGGTATTATGCTGAGTGAAATTAGTCAGAGGGAAAAAGTTAAATACCGTATGATCTCACTCATAAATAGAAGATAAAACAACAAACACCTATCAATGGAGATTGGACTGGTGGTTACCATAGGGGAAGGAGGAAGCGGGGGAGGGCAAAAGGGGTGATTAGGCTCACATGTAAGGGAATGTACTATAATTAGTTTTTGGGTGGTGAACATGATGTAATCTACATGGAATTTGAAATATATTACTGTGTACATCTGAAAGCTATATAATGTTATAATCCAATGTTACTACAATTAAAAAAATAATAAAAATAAAAAAATGTTTAAAAAACTCAAAAAAAAAAACCCAAAACAGCATACTGGTTCAAAATCTCACAGGAAAAAGAGCTGAAAAATATGTTTTAGCAGCTTAGCAACTAACTTTTAGGTGAAACAAGTTGTGGAATTTAGGTTTTTACCAGTTCTCTGGCTTCCCTTTTAATATTTAATGGATTAAAGTTCACCCAATTCACCCTAATACTGTAAACATGCTTTAAATTATCCACTGAAACTTAAAAAAAAACACCTATTGTGTTTTCAGCTTGATGGAGTCTTTAAACTTTTGTCTTTTTTCCAATTTAGGAAAGAGAAAAAGTATGTTGACCAATGCTGGAAAGATGTTACTGTTGGGGACTTTATTCGCCTTTCGTGTAATGAGGTCATTCCTGCAGATATGGTCTTACTCTTTTCCACTGATCCAGATGGAATCTGTCACATCGAGACTTCTGGTCTGGATGGAGAGAGCAATTTAAAACAGAGGCAGGTGGTTCGGGGATATGCAGAGCAGGTAAATAACGTGTTCTCAGTTGGTGACTTATTAACATTTTTTTTTCCAGAAGATAACTGAGCTCATTTTCACATGTACAGATAAAGAGATTTCTAAATTCATTTTTACCGTTAAAAAATAGAATTCCAGAAGGCTTAATCCATGTCCAGATATCAGTGGAGGTGTGCTGTATTTTACAGACAATAGGATATAATGGAAACATTTCGGTCTGGCAATCATATATTTTTTGGAACTAAATTAAAGGACCTAACAATTATTTTGCAGTTTAGAAAATTATTTTGCAATAGAAATAATCACCTCCTAATTTATCTTTCCTAAGCTTAGATTTTATGTATTATGTCGTACTGAAGCTGGAGGCATAAATTGGTCATTGTTCCTACAATCTATAATTACTTACATACCCAGGCCTTTTGAGACTTGTAGCTTCTCATGCCCCAGAGCTTCTAGACCCTTCCCCGTGCTGTGGTGAGGGAAGCGAGAACTTTAACGTTGTGTTAACATGAGTCTGAAAGAATTCCAGCTCTGCCATTTATTTACTGTGTGACTTTGGGCAAATCACTTAAAACTTAATGCCTCAGTTACTTTATCTTAAGGTGGAAAATGATATCTCCCTCGTAACATTGCTGAGAGACACAAGTGAAGTATGTACTTAAAAACGTCATGCATAAGGCCTAAATGTTGGTTTCCCTTCTCTTTCTCTGAAAGCACATGAGATGAAGTATTTTAAAATGGAATGGCCTTTTTAAACTGAACTACTGTTAAGGCAGATTTCCTTCATCTTCTACTTATGAACTAGAAAATGTTTTAGCCAAATAATAACCCTTATCTTAAATTCATCACCTGATAAATTTCAGTAAATTTTGTCATCTGATGTCACACTGGGCCCACCTTTCCATCTGTGGATTTCATTTAGATCCTCTGGTTGATAGTCTTCTCAGCGTGTCAGTGTCACTTTGTAAGCCTTCCTGTACCTAAGACATTGGTAAAAATCTTGTCAACCTGGAATTCTATTACATACCACTAAACACTTACTTTGAGGGTGACCCATTGACTAATCAGCACACTTTGAGTTCAATTAAGGGTAAGTACTCTGGCATCCCATGGCTTGGATTGTAATCCTGCTTCTAAACGCCTTCTTGTTTTGAGGCTTTAGCAAATTACTTATCTTATCTGTGTGTCTCTTTCTTTATCTATTAGACCTAATTATAGTACCCACCTCATGAGGCTGTAAAGAAGAAATTAGTTAATATATTTAAAGTGCATAATATAGATTCTAGTACATCAAAAGAACTCAAAAAAATTAATTATTAGCAAATCAGATCTTATAGCTCGCATTTTCCATATCTTTGCTATGATATACATATTAATATTTAGGACATATAGATCCATAGCATTTTTCTTACTAGCCAAAAAGCTAATCTAAAAAAGGAAATGAGGGGCCAGCCTGGTGGCGTAGCAGTTAAGTTTGTGCGCTCTGCTTCAGTGGCCCAGGGTTTGTTGGTTCAGACCCTGGGTGCGGACCTAGGCACCACTTATCAAGCCGTGCTGTGGCAGGTGTCCCACATATAAAGTAGAAGAAGATGGGCATGGATGTTAGCTCAGGGCCCATCTTCCTCAGCAAAAAGAGGAGGATTGGTGGCGGATGTTAGCTCAGGGCTAATCTTCCTCAAAAAAAAAAATAAAATAAATAAAAAATGTTAAAAAGGAAATGAAATAAAGGTTCACATGGCTTGTTCTTAGTGAATTCATGCCTTATAGAATCGATGCCTATGTTCTATAAAGGCACTTTGCTTAGGTGCTCATTGGTTTCATAAAGCATTCTAAAATTATCATTTGATCCATTAGAAAATGTTGTAAATCACTAATATCCAGCTTATTTTTAAAATTTTTTAATAAAATTTTCTGGGATTAAATGCATATGTGTTCAGAACATTCGCATATACATTTAATCTCAGAAACTACCTGTATGGTTAAGAACAACAACAGAAGTGTTTTCAGCTTTTCAGTGCCTTCTGGATAAGCGTGTTTACCGTATGAGTGGATGCTCTCTTCTGCAGAGTTCTGCATGAATTCCAGTATATATTTCAGACATTCTCATCATACTTGCCTTCATTTGGGCAATTTGTGATGTCAATTTTCTGGCAAGAATGCCTTAGTTTTATCTTAAGAATTGATGAAAGGATAAACACTTAAATATCAAGAGTTTAACCTTGAATTCTTCTTGTTTTGTGATTTTTTTTAAAAAAATATATATTTTTAGGACTCTGAAGTTGATCCTGAGAAATTCTCCGGTAGGATAGAATGTGAAAGCCCAAACAATGACCTCAACAGATTCCGAGCCTTCCTGTGAGTGATACATGACTTACCTTTGTGGGTATGAGTGGAATTATGTGTTGCAATTATACTTAAAAAACTCAATAAAATTTTTCTGTATGTATACGCAAGTTAAATCACTAAAGGCCATATGTTTAGCCACCTATAAATTTGACTTATTTTAATAATTTGGTAAATATTTACATGTGTATATCTTAAAAACAACAACAGCAACATAAACTTGTTCTTAAAATAATCCTAGAATCTCTTTCAGTGGTGTAAGAATGTCTTACATGAGCTCTATATTGAGCCCAAGACGTGTTTAGAAGGAGGTGTATGAATAGAACTGGCAGCTTGACATAACAGGATATTGTCTTTCTGCAGAATTAGCGTAGCAGGTGGACAATTCTGATTGGCACAGGTTAGCCAATGGTTTGGAAACATGTCTAAAAAAAAGTATGGGAAGCCATGACAGTGTTCATTCTGGAGGTTTCTTGTGTTGTCTACATCCTTTGTGCAAGGACAGCCAGAATTTGGAGTCTTAACCTAATTTCAGGCCTAGATTCTGCCACTTAAGTGCTTTATGCCTCAAGCCAAGTTATTAACTCTTCAGGATCCTTAGTTTCCTGATTTTTAAGAGGAGACAATTAGATCTACTTCATAGTGGTGATCTTGTGAGAAAATAGTAAAGTTCCCAACTCATTTTTTGAGACCAGAATTACCCTGATACCATTACCCTGATACCAAAAACATACAAAGACATTTAAGGAAAGATCAATATCCCTCATGAACATAGATGCAAAAATTCTACACTAAATTATAGCAAATTAAATCCAACCATATATAAAAAGGATAATACATTATGACCCAGTGGGACTATCCCAAAAATGTGGGATTGTTTAACATTCAAAAATCAAACAATGAGGGCCGGCCCCATGGCCTAGTGTTAAGTTTGGTGTGCTCTGCTTCAGTGACCTGGGTTCGGTTCCTCAGGCAGGAACCTACACCACTCATCAGTGGCCATGTTGTGGCAGCATCTCACATACAAAATAGAGGAAGGTTGGCACAGATGTTAGCTCAAGGCAAATCTTCCTCAAGCAAAAAGAGGAGGATTTGCAACAGATGTTAGCTCAGAGTGAATCTTCCTAGGGAAAAAAAAAATCAAATAATGTAATTCACCATATTAACAAACCATCTTTAACAAATTAAAAAAGAAAAACCAGATGATCATCTCATAGATGTAGAAAAAGCATTTGACAAAATCTAACTTTAGTTCTTGCAAACTGGAAATAGAAGGGAACTTTCTCAATCTGATAAAGGGCATTGATGAAAGACCTACAGCTAGCATCATACTTAATGGTGAAAGACTAAATGGTTTTTCCTAAGATCAGGAACAAGACATGGATATTTGCTGTCACCAACTTTTATTAAATATTGTACTAGAGGTTCTAGCTAGTGCAGTCCGACAAGAAAAGGAAATAAAAGCCATCAAATAAGAAAGAAAAAAGTAAAACTGACTTTTATTCATAGATGGTGTGATGTTCTTTGTAGAAATCTGATGAAATCTACAAAAAGCTACTAGAATTAATAAATGAGCTTAGCAATGTTGTAGGATACAAGATCAATACACAAAAATTAATTGTATTTCTACATCCTAGCACTGAGCAATCAGATATTGAAATTTTTTTAAATAAAACTTACAATAGCATCTTACAGCAGAAAAAAGTGAAATACTTGAGGAGGAAACTGACAAAAGATGTGAAAGCCCTGCACACTGAAAACGCCCAAACACTGCTGAGAGAAATTAAAGAACTAAATAAATGAAAAGATATATGTTGTTCATGAGGTGAAAGATTCAATATTGTTAATGATGTCATTTTTTTCTCCAAATTGATCTATAGATTGTGGAATCCCAACCAAAATCCCAGCAAGATTTTGTTTTTTAGAAATTAACAACTTTATTCTTAAAATTTATGTGGAGATACAGAGGACCTATATTAGCTAAAACAACTTTGAAAAAGAACAGAGTTGGAGGGCTCACACCACCTGATTTCAACACAGCTTGTAAAGGTACAATAATGAGGCCAATGTTGTTTTGGCATATACACGGTCCATTAGATCAGTGGAAAAGGTTATAAATTCCAGAAATTGACCCACATATTTATGGACAACTGGTTTTTGACAAAGATACAAAGGCGAATTAGTGAAGAAAGCTTAATCTTTTCAGTAAATGATACTGCAACAATTGGATATCCATATTCCCCAAAATGAACTTGAATCCATACCTCTCACCATTTAAAAAATTAAAAATGGATCTTACACCTAAATGTAAACCTAAAATTAGAAAACTCTTAGAAGAAAACATAGGGGAAATCTTTGGTATGTTGGGTTGGGCAAAGATTCCTTAGATATAATACCAAAAGCACAATCCATAAAAGGGCAAGAAAGCAATAAAAGGGCTTCATCAAAATCAAAACCTTTTTCTCTTCAAATGACAATGTTAAGTGAATGAAAAGATAAATCACAGTCTGGAAGGAAATATTTGCAATGCATGTTTCTGATGTAGGACTTGTGTTCAGAATATATAGACTTGTCAACACTTAGTAATAAGAAAACAAACAATACAATTTTTAAAAGGGTCAAAAAAATTTGAACAGACACTTCACCAAAGAAGATATATGGATGACAAATACCTGTGTGAAAAGATGCAAGTTAAAAGTAAAGAGCTATAACTGCTACAACTATACCAAGTGTTGGTGAAGACGTGGCGGAACTGGAACACGCACATGCTGCTTGTGGGGATATAAAATGGTACAGCCACTTTGGAAAGCAATTTGGAAGTTTCTTAAAAAGTTAAACATAAGCCTGCTATATGGTCTGGCTGTTCCACTCCTAGGTAGTTACACAAGAGAAGAGAAAATATTTGTCCATACAGCAACCTGTACACAAATGTTCATAGCAGTGTTATTGGTAAAAACCAAAAACTGGAAACAACCCAAATGTCCATTAGGAGGTGAAAGGATAAACAAATTGTATGTCCATACAATGGAATACTACTCAGCAGCAAAAAGGAATTCACTAGTGATACATACAGCAACATGGATACGTCTCAAAATAACCATGTTGAGTGAAAGAAGCCACACGAAAAAGAAATATACTATGTGATTTGATTTATGTAATCTCTTGAAAATGAAAGCTAGTTTATAGTGACAGAAAGCAGATTAGGGCGTACCTGGGATGGAGAGAGTGGGAAGGATGGATTACAAAAAGGCATGAAGAAACTTTTGGGAGTGTTAAATATTTTCACTGTCCTGATTGTGACGATGGTTTCAAAGGGGATGTATGTCAAAACATCAAATTTTACCTTTTAAATATGAGCAGTCGATTCTTATTAGTTATTCCTCAATAAAGTTGTTTACAATTTTAGAAAGAGTAAGACTTATCACGGAAGGAAGTGTGGAAGATAGCGGTAGCATCTTTAAGTAGCACCTGATACGGACAGGTGGTAGGGCAGGGATGGGGAGCTGTGCAAGGGAAGAGGGAAAGGGCTTGATCCAGATAAATAGAAAATACCAGAATTAAATCTTCAAGAATAAGAAGATGCCATGCAGACAGCTAAGTGCGGAGAATGGCTGACACTCCAGGTTGAGGGAGCAAAACAGGCAATGGCAGAGAGCATGAGACCATGGTGCGTTTGTGGAGTGTGGTTAAGCATGTCTGGAGTGTAGGTGAGCAATAAGGTAGACCATAAGGAGGCCAGATCTTAAAGGATCTTGTGTATTTTGCTTAAGATGAAATATTTATCCTGATTTTTTGGGGGTTACTATTAGAGAAAATTTTCCAAGGTCAAATTTTAGATGGTCTTCATGAAGAGACATTAGGCAGATGTCCCTCTCTCATCAGAAACATGCTCATAAATCATCTCTTAGGATGAGTCCTTCTCTAGGATTATTTCCTCTAGTTGCTGACTGTCCATACAGTTTTCTTTTGTAAATGTCAGATTCAGGGTCTGCCAGTTTTTGAATGTGAGGTCAGATCTGTCTTAGCGTCCATCCCACACAGCCCTCCTCTGCCCACAGCGGGGAATGCTGGCTCCCCTAGCAGGCTCAGATTTGCCTCCAGCAAGGTGAATCTTGTTTACAGGCAGGAGAGAGCAGGAAGGAACTCTAGTCGAGTGCTGTGTGATCTGAAGCATAGGAATATGCACAGAATCTGACACAGAGCATTTGTTTAGTAGATTTTTTTTAAAAAATTATAAAAATATTGTTGCCATACTAATTCTGATCCTGTGTCCCAATTCTGACAGCTTGGGTAGCATCTGAGACTACTCTCCTGCTGCCTCAGACCCTTCACTCTGGTGTGAAGTTAACCAGATTTCTGAGACTGGAGTCCTGATCTGCCTTTGTCAATCTCTCTCTTCATCCACTTTGGACATGATTCTTTGTTAATAGACACTTCTGAACATCACTTTCTGTTCTGGGTACTGAGTCTTGCCCCAGAGCCCTTACCTAGTCTTAAGGCTCTGCTACTTCCCGGTTCCCCAAACTATCATTTGCCTCTGGATTCCTAGACACCATGTTGGTCTGCCCTGTAGTTCTTCCATCGGTGGTGAGCACTTCTGAGTCTGTTTGAACATGTGCTGCTTACCTTCTGATTAGCATGGTCTGACCACTGAAGTGGCCTTCCTCTTGGAATCCACAACTAAAAGATGCTCTCTGCTTCCTCTCCCCTCCCTCAGATCCTGTCTTCCTCAGTGATTGGACATCCCTAGGTCTGCCCTGTTAATGCCTATATTGAGAGATGGCTTCAGCAATTTCAGGGAAACATTTAATGAGAGAATCAGCCCAGATTAATAGTGATTTTCTGTGAAACTGTTTTTAACCACTAGACTAGCTCCTGTCCTTTTCCTGCTTTGTAGCCTAAAATCAGCAAAATCGAGATGCTCAAGCTCACTCTCTATGTGATGCCTTCTGTGCTCTTCTTACTCTCAGGTAGAACGGACTGACTTCCTATTTATGCCTACATTGTATGCTGAATATCAGATTTCTATCATAATATCTGTAGTATTTCTATCACACTTACATATTTCTATATCAACCACCTCCTCTTAGACCACAGGAGACAAGATTGTATGTTTGTTTTTCCCTTCCCAGCCTCTGGGTGGGAGTGCTGGGCACATAGTCAATGTTACATAGGTTCTTGAATGGATGAGAGCTGTAGGTGGACAGTCAGTGCTTATATGGAATCCAGAGGTCCCATGCTGTAAGTGCCAGATGTCATACACCCATCAAGTGCAGGCCATGTTTCGTATTTGGGGCCGGTGCAATCAAGATAGAAGCTGGGCTTCGATCTAAGGATCTAAGGATGGTAAGTAATCTAGAGTGATGTAATGGTGAAAATTAAGAATCCCAGGGGAAAAAAATCTTAATACTTATTAAAGAACTTTGGAAATGATGCTTTTATAGGTTAAATCTGTTCCTGTGATGGTTCTAGGGGTGACAAATGCTGTATTGATGAGGATTGTGTGGTGCTTGCCTGGGAATGCTATATGGAAATATAAAGTTAGGACTTAATTCCTTCATCTGTAGGATCAGATTAAACCCAAGGACGCTACGCTACTGGTTCTGACTGTGATCTCCTGGTTCTCCTGTTTGTACATAAACCCAAATGAATGAAGGAATGTAAAAATACACCTCTTAGAAGAAAGTGTTTTACAAATTATTGTAGTGAAATGACAAATCTATTTTCCTCCTCCTTTGTGGTTTGAAGCCTTTTTTTTTTTTTTTTTTGAAACCTTCTTTGAAGAGTTTTTATATTCTTTTCCTTGTAATTCCAGGAATCAAGGGTAACAGATGCAATAATCATCTTCCTATATGTAAGAAAGAAGAAGCAACTTATAGACCGAAGTATATTGCTTAGAAAACAATCTAATTTTAATGCTGAAATTAAGGGGTATTTTCAAAATATGTGAAATATGTTACTTTTTGCATATTTAAAAAATTTTTCCAATGATTTTTGCTCTGTATTTTTGCCAGTATAATAATTTAATCAAGTAATTACTTTGATACTTTTTAAACTGTGTGTTACAGAAGATTTCAAACATGCACAAGTAGAAAGAAAAGTGTAATGAACACCCATGGGCCTTCACTTAGTTTTAGCTATTTCATATTCTGCCAACTTTGTTTCAGTTATCCTCCAACTTCGTTCCCCACCCCTATATCACATCATTTCACTGTAAATACTTCACTTTGAATATGTTGCAGAAAAGGACTTTTTAAAAAACCAGAGTCATAACATCATCACATCTAATTAAGAACTATTTCTTGATATCATCTAATACCTAGTTTTTGTTCAGAATTCTCCAATTATCTCAAAAAGAAATTTTATAGTCAAATTTACTCTACCAGGCTCAAAACAAGGTCTACACATTGCATTTGGTTGATATGTCTCTAAATTTCCCCTCCCAAGAAACTGGATTATTTAGCTTGTAGAATTTATCAGGTTCTAGATTTAGCTGTTTGCATCCCTCCTGTGTCAAGTCCTCCTCCCCTCCATTTGCCTCCATGCCATTCATTTGTTGAATAAACCAGGTGACTTTGCCTGTAGAGTTTACTACATTTTAGATTTAGCCGACTGCATTCTTGCGGTGGTGATTGCCATGTTTTTCTGGCCCTCTTATTTCCTGTAAATTTTCAAGGGGCGCTTTCTGCACCTGATGAAAAAAATAGTTTCTCTTCCTAGAGTATGACAAACGTATACATATGTACGTACGTACACACTCACACAGGAAATATTGCATACAATTTCAAAGACTTCACAGATCTGAAGCCACAGACCCAGGTTGATTCACCCTTATAGAGGCTTAATTAGGTTCCCATGGAGATATGCACTTTCGATCCCATAACATCTGGAGGCCTGTGATGTCCCCTTGTCCCATTGGTAGTTCTGTTAAGATTGGTGTTGTCAGCTTTATCCTTTCATTATAAAGTTCCCCATCAGCCTTTCATGTAATGATTTTAGCAGCCCCTGATTATCATTGCCTAGAATGATCCTTGATTTCATCTGGATTGAAAATGGTAACTTTCTAATTCTATCAAGAACTTTTCCCTCATCGCTTCAAAATACAGTTTGTACTACGGAAGCAGGTTCCTTATTTGAAATATTTTTGAGTTTTTGTAGTATTAGAAGTTGAGAAACAATGAATAATAGAAAACAATGGTAGTTAGAAACTTACTGCCTCTTTTTCCCAGCAAAGCAAGTAACTGAAATAAAAGCAAATGGGCCAGAGATTTGAAACCTTTCCTGTGAACTGCCTGACTTAGTACTCCAATCAAGAACCTCGAGAACCATGATTTTTATTTTTACATCCTCACTTTTGCCATCTAAAAATGAATCTATGTGCTGTCTTTCATATAGAGAACATTCCAACAGAGAACGCGTGGGTCTCAGTAAAGAAAATTTACTACTTAGAGGATGCACCATTAGAAACACAGAGGCTGTTGTGGGCATTGTGGTTTATGCAGGTTAGTTACAATTCTGATTTTTCACCATTGTCTCCTCTCTGTTTTTCTACAAGTTAGCATTTTCCATTTCCTCAAAATGTAATCTGCAAAAGCAGAAAGGAAACTTTGTCTCAATAAACTTAATCATTGGTCTCTTTTTCTAAATGGAACACAAAAGGAAGCATTCAAAATATAGTATGTAACTACTTTTTATTAAATTGTCTGCCAGAGAGATTTTAAGTAAGATATTTGCTACCTGGCTTTAATTTACACATTTTTCTGACATGTTGTATTACCTTTGTAGGCCATGAAACCAAAGCAATGCTGAACAACAGCGGTCCAAGATATAAACGCAGCAAATTAGAAAGAAGAGCAAATACAGATGTCCTCTGGTGTGTCCTGCTTTTGGTTATAATGTGTTTAACTGGTGCATTGGGTAGGTAAAATTTGATTCTTTGCTGTCATCTTCTCAGCAAGATATTCATTTAAAAGAATTTTATTTTCAAAATATTTATGAATGTTTGACTTTTGTAAGGGCGGTTTTCTTTGCCAATCATTTTTTTCCTCACATCTTTATCGCTCTCATTCTCTGACCTGAAAAGCATTAATGTTGATTATATCCAGTTACACATGGCCACAGTACTAAAAAGAACTGGAAAGAGATTTAGAGAGAGAGAGAGAGAGGCAGAGACAGAAGAATGTGTAGCCTTTTGAATTTGAATGTTTACAAAAACAAACAATTGGTGTTCAACCAAAATAAATACTCTCATCCATCTTTCTTTAGGAATGAAGTTTTATATTTGCATAATATATATGTAGCATCCTTTTGATGTCTGTGTGGTTTTTTTTGAAAGGTCATGGAATCTGGTTGAGTAGATATGAAAACATACTCTTTTTTAATATCCCTGAGCCTGATGGACATGTCGTCTCACCACTCTTGGCAGGATTCTATATGTTTTGGACCATGATCATTTTGTTACAGGTAATTTCTACTGAGTTCATCAAAGAATTTTGAGATCTTTGTTACCTGTCTATCTATATTCAGTTTCTCATGTTTTCTTTTCCCCCTTCAATATTTTTTAAATTGGTTCTTCTTAGGTCTTGATTCCCATTTCACTCTATGTTTCCATCGAAATTGTGAAGCTTGGACAAATATATTTCATTCAAAGTGATGTGGATTTCTACAATGAGAAAATGGACTCCACTGTTCAGTGCCGAGCCCTAAACATTACTGAGGACCTTGGACAGATTCAGTACCTCTTTTCTGATAAGACAGGAACCCTAACTGAGAATAAGATGGTTTTTCGAAGATGTAGTGTGGCAGGCTATGATTACTGCCATGAAGAAAATGGTGAGTACTAAGCTTCTATGAAAACTAACCTTAAGACTGGTCCTTTTTTCACCCACGTAAAGGTTTGATAATTCTGGCGTGGAAGTTCTCTATTTAGGCGTTGGATACTTAACTCATCCAGATGGGCATTAAGCTTCATTGTTGTCCCTTCAGACTTAGTAGGTCAAAGTCAGGGAGTCTACTGCCATGGTTTCTTTAAAAGGAAAGTAAATTATCGGTAGTGGTAGAAGGCTAGGGGTTGGGTATGGTGACACTGATATTGCATTATAGATACTTCTGAGAATCTAATGAAACTGTGAACCATCTCCTTAAAAAATATTTTGAGAATAATTCCAAAGGGACTACAGCCTCCCCTAACCCCATCATTCAGCCCATAGGTACCCACTGATTCTTGTTTAAGAATACTTAGTTTAAGACTAAATAAGATGAACTGAACGTCTAAGGCTAAGGAAGGAAATAAGTAAATTTCAAGTTTTCTTTAAAGAATTGAACTTTATTTTGTTACTTATAAAAGTAATATATACTTCTATGAAAATAATTCTGAGATGTGGCCAAAACAAATTAAAAGCCCTACTCTCTAGAGGTTAACCACCATTAACAATTTGATGAATATATAATCATTCCTTTATGTACATTCCTCTATAGGTGAACATAGATACTTACACATTTTTCCTTTTGTAAGTTAGAACATGTTATATTGTTTTGCACTGTGCTTATTTTATCCAACAATATCTCATGGACTTTTTCCCATAACTTAACATTTAAGTGCATAGTATTACATTATATGTGGTCAAGCTTAGTTTGCTATTATCACAGTGCTTGCAATTAATGTCACTTATTCATTCAACAAATATTTTGTGAGCTCCTAATATGTGGCATGAGTCCTAATCTCATGTAGTTTAGAGTTTAAGGTGAGGAGATAGACAAGATTAAGAATTATGATATGTTAATGCACAACCGGAAGGACCTACAACTAGAATATACAACTGTGTACTGGGAGGCTTTGGGGAGAAGAAGAAGAAGAAGAAAAAGAAAAAAGATTGGCAACAGATGTTAGCTCAGGTGCCAATCTTTAAGAAAAAAAAAGAATTATGACATGTAAAATAAAAAATTCATCATGCAATATGCATTTTTGTACATGTATATTTGTACAATTATTTTTATAAGATACATTTCTGGAAGTGGTATTACTGGATCCAGAGGTATGTGCATATAAAATTGTATAGGTCCTACAAAATTTACCTCTAAAATATCGTGCTAATTTACATTCCCATAACCCAGAAAAATAATACCTGTTTTTCATGCCCAGCCATAATGGAATGAAGTTATTCTTTTTAATCTATGTGATTTTTGTAGATGCTGTTAGCACTTCATTATTTTAATTTGTTTCCAATTAGTAATGAGATGTTTAACTTTTTATGTATTTCATCTGCCATTTGAATTTCCTCAGTAAAGTGATCTTATCCTTTTCCTGTTTTATAAATGAGTTTTTTATTTTTTGTAGTCTGTAGCAGGGGGGTGTTATTTATTAAGGCAAAGTTGATACTCACATTGTACGCCCCAGTCTAGGTTGTCTGTGGCCAGCGTCCATTTTCATATGTACACTTGGCTTGAACGAGTGCTTACATAATTTGAATATCAATCCTGATTTTATCCTTTTCTTCTATATGTGGCAAATATTTTGCTAGTTCATCATTTATCAGTGTATTAGTTCTCTATTGCTGCATGGCAAACTACCACCAACGTCGTGGCTTCAAACAACACAAAGATACCATCTCACGGCTTCAGTGGGTGCAGGAGAGCTGCATCGTCCTCTCTCAGGGTCTCTCACCAGGCTGAAACCTAGGTGTCAGTTGAGACTGTGATCTTTTTTTTTTCTTCTCCCCAAAGCCCCCCAGAATATAGTTGTATACTGTAGATGTGAGTGCCTCTGGCTGTGCTATGTGGGATGTCGCCTCAGCCTGACCAACGAGCAGTGCCGTGTCTGCGGCCAGGATCTGAACCAGCGAAACCCCATGCCACCGAAGCAGAGCATGCGAACTTAACCACTTGGCCATGGGGCCAGTCCCAAGACTGTGATCTTACCTGAGGCTCGGGAAGCTCTTTTTAGCCCACTGGTTTTTGGCAGAATTCTGAATCTTGAGGTTCTACGGCTGAGGTCCTGCTTTCTTGCTGGCTCTTGGCCTGGGACCATTTTGACCTCCTAGAGGTGGCCTGCCACAGCATGGCCCCTTGCTTCGTCAACGCCAGCAGCAGAATCTCTAACTTTGATTCTCTGTGACTTCAGGAAGTCCTGACCCCTCTTTTAATGGGCTTACCTGATGAGATCAGATCCACCTAGGATAGTGTTCCTTTAGATTAACTCAAATTCAGCTGATTAGGGACTTGATCACATCTGCAAAATCCCTCCACCTTTGAGACATAACGAATTTAATCACAGAAGTGGAATCCCGTCATATTCACAAGGTGTGTGCACCAGGGGGCAGGAATCCTGGGGCCCATCTTAGAGTTCTGCCTACCAGTCTCTTAACTTTGCTAGGCTGTCTCTTCTTGTCAGAAGTTTTATATCTTTATTAAATAAGTTTTGTCAATTATTATGAATATTAGTAAGATTATGAATATTATGATTTCTACAGTAATGTTAAACTTAGACATCCCATCCTGCCCAAAATTTTAAAAAATATATTATATTTTATCCTAGGTATATATATATATTTTTAAGCCAGCTTTGTTGTTACCTGTCAGTTTGAAAGAGAAAATGTTGTGTATTTATCACGTAATCACTATTTAAATGTAAAAAATAGCTAGTCATATTGGAGATGATGATTCTCTGCCTTGTTTCATCTTCTTTATTGTATTTTTATTACAAAAGCAATATTATACAAAATTCAGATAAGCCCAAAGAGGAAAATTTAAAAGCCACCAATAACCCCCACCAGAGTGGACCACTGTTAACATTTTAGTGCATTTCATTTGAAATGTACACATTTATGTGTTTTTCAAATGAAAGTGGCACTACAGTGTACTTTTACTTTTATCCCCATTTTCTTAAGACTTCATCATGACCACCTTTCCATTCTCTCCTTATTGCTCTAGTGATTACACTGTATTACATTGTAATAATTAACAAAATTTATGTGACTAGTCCACCGTTGGTTTAGGCTGTCAGCAGTCATTTGCTGTGGCAAAGAATGCTGCAGTGAACATCACTGTAGCTAGACTTCTACATCCATTTGTGAGATTAGCGTTTTCCAAAATTCTTTGACTATAATCCCTATTTTCGAGAAGTATCTTATAGCAGTAATGTTTCACAAAACATACAGCAGAAAGCGCTGCATTATTTTTGTATTTGTAGCATTTTAGAGGGTTAATACCAGCCCTCTCCCACCCCAGTCCCTGAGCGTGCACGCTCCCGCCCCATGAGTACTTCTCTTCTGTGGCCCCTCATGCAGAGAAGATACCAAGTGACCGAGCGCCAAATGCTATCCTGACTGAAGTTTGGTTGATAAGACACCCGTCTGTGAACCATGGAGTGTTGCACTACTTCTAGAAGGTGCTGACTTTGCCCGTGAACACTTCTCTACCATTGATACATTTAGAGCCTCCTGAGAGAGAAAGTGTTGAGTATTCATCACATAATCACAATGCAAATGTGAAAAATAGCTGGTCATTAGTAATGGTTTAAAAACAAGCACATGTGTACACACACACACACTTTCTCCCTCTGAATGCTGAAGAGGGTAATGGTAGGGACTAATTCTCCCCAGAGCTTAACTCTGAGACATAGTAATTTTCACTGAAATGAAAACTCATTAACCCTTCAAGATTTTCTGGCAAAGCATTGCCTGGGAGATACTTCCATGAAGAATATTGCTGCTAGGAAATACCCCCTTGCACATATGCAATCGAACTAATAAACACATCTGATGATACCATTTTATGTTTTAAAATCTTGCAGCTTAGAAATTTGGTGCATGGACAAGCAGCATCGGCAACACTTGGGCATGTGTTAGAAACATGGTATCTCAGGCCCCTCTTTAAAACTTCAGTTAAAATCGTTATTTAATAATATCCCCAAGTGATTTATATGCATTTAAAAAATTTTTTAACTCTCCTTCAAAAGATTACTGAAAGAGAATGCCTTTTTTAATAATAAACTTTTTAGCTGAGAATAATGAATAGTTTTAGATTTACAGAAAACTTAAAAAGATATTATTGAGGGTTCTATTGTGCCCCTCCACTCAGTTTCCCCAGTTAGCATCTTACATTAGTCTTATGATAAATTTGTCATAAGAATGAACCAATATTTATATGTCATTATTAACTGAAATCCATACTTTATTCAGATTCCCTTTGTTTTTACCTAGTGTCCCTTTTCTGTCCCAGGATCCCATCTAGGAGAGCACATAACACTTGTCATCATTTAAACTCCTCTAGACTTGACAGTTTCTCAGACTTTCCATTTTGGATGAACTTAAGAGTTCTGACGGGTACTCTTGAAGGATTTTGTAGAATGTCCTTCAATTTGGGTTTCTCTGGAGAGTGCCTTTATGATGCACAGTTTGTGAATCTGATGTACATGGTAGCAGCATTTAGTAGTTTCCCAAAACAGATTTTGGAATCAGGCCTCCTGAGTCTGATTCCCTTCTTCACAGCCTACAAGCTGTGTGACCCTGGGAAAGTTATCTAATTTCTCTGGGCCTCAACAAAAAGGATCAAGAATGGTATCTACTTCATTGGGTGTTAAGAGGATAAGAGAAGATAATTCATGAAAAGACTCTTACAGCATGGCACACAATAAATTCCTTGTAAGTGTTAGCTGCTATTATTGTTGTCAAAATAAGAAATAAGCTTGTCTTTTGAGGAGCTCATGGTGCAATGTGGGAGACAGACATGGAAACATAAAAATACCTTGTTAAGTGTCATAAGATTAAAGTTGGTGTTCTTGTTCCATATTGTTTGATTTTCAGGCAGTCAGTTTCAGAGGTAGATTTTTGTACCAATCGAAGTTTGGGGCCTTGAGGGATAATAGACAAGAAATTCTTGGAATGTTGGAAATGTATGGGGAATTAGCTTAGAATGAAAGGTTAGTGTGTCAGGGATTTGTGGATGATACAGCTGGAAGAAGCTCAGCTGAGTGTGCTGTTTACAAGCAGGTGAAAGTGGAACATTGGAAATGGTTAGGGTATTAGTTCATAGCAAAATGTTGGATGGAAGGTATGTGGATGGTACAGTGGAAAGAAGTTCATCTGACTGTGCTGTGCTGTTCACCCCTGTTTGCAGCCCTTTGGCGAGTACATTGAAAAGTGTGATAAACTTTTGTTCCATAGTCTCACGCTCACTTCTTCCGTATACAAATAAACGTAAGTAGTAGACTATGGACAGGTTACTGGATATTTGAAGAGCGGAATCAGAAGAGAAGACAGATTAGAGATTAAATAAGAACGAGAAACAAAGTAGTAAACCTAGTACCTAACCCAGGATTTACCTTGAGACAAAGGACTTTGTATGTTTTCTCTTATGAGTCATAGGGCAAGAATTCCTGCCCCTCTTTGAGGCATTCGTGGAACTAATGAGAACCTACTTTCAGAGACATAGGAAAAGTCTTCATGATCATTTGGGTAGATTTTGTTTACCAATATGATAATAAGCCCTTGCTTCTCATACCCAATTTTTGAAAAATTTTTACTGAGTCTAGAAGTATTGCTTCAGTAGCTTTGTTTTCTGAATCACATTGTAACTTTACTAGTCTGTTTACTTCTCATAGCTTTCCACAAAATGATTACAGATTACTCTATGAATTTTTACTCTACTCTTGGAGTTCTACTTACCCAGCAAGTTTGTCCTACAGTAATAGCTGAGCTCTCTGGCATTGTACAAATTACACAGTTGCATGATGACTACTTTCCCTAATGATGGCTGGAGGAAATTCCTCAAGTATAGCCTCCATGTTTAAATATGTTTTATAATACTCTACTTATTTTTAAAATGGTGTCACATCATCAATAAATTTCTATAGCTACACAAAGACTTATCAACCTCAGCATTATTGACTTTTGGGGGTCGATTACTCTTTGCTGTGGGGGATGTCACATGCATTATAAGATGTTTAGGAGCATCCTTGGCCTCTGCCCACTGAACACTGGTAGCACTGCTCCCCCAGTTGTAATGACCAAAAGCATATATACACATTGCCAAATGTTCACTAGGGGACAAATTCACCCCTTGTTGAGAATCTCTGAGCTAACCTGTCGTATATAAGTAACCGCTAAGGAGATATAATGTAGTGGATACATGTACTGTCTTTTCAGTCAGAAAAACCTAAATTCAGGTCCCAACTCTACTCACAACTAGCTGTTTAAGCATGGTCAAAGTACTTATTCTCTCTGGATCTTAGTCTCCACAGCTGCAAAGTGGAGCAGTGATAGTTCCTACCTGATAGCATTATTTTTAAGGTGAAAAGGGAATATATAGATAGAGATGTTTATTGAAAGGACCTAACCAAGTGCTTGATAAAAAGGAGGTACTCAATAACTAAGTCACTACCATACAGCTTTCCCTTGATGCTAGAGATGTTTCATTCCTATGTCTATTCATACATTCATTTACTAAATATTTATTTATTTAAACTACAAAACATGGGCTCATGGAAATCAAGCAGGGGAAGATTGACTATGTAAAATTATAAGGAAAAATATATGTTAACAGATATGGCGATATTTTGAAACAATATAACATGAGGACTCGGAGCACTGGCTGTGGAGCTTATAGAACTGGATATAAGACCAATGTGTATCACTTTGTGAGATGGGGAAGATTACTTAGTTTTGATGTCTTTATTTCTAAAATGGAGGTATTAGTGGTGTCTACCTCAGCAGGTTATGGTGATGAAATGGGACAAATGCCTGGCATGTAGTAACACTGAGCACATGGTAGCTCTAAAGGCCCAGTGAGTGAGAGCCAGTACAGTTACAGAGGTCATCAGTGAGGAACTGGCATTTGAACCAAGCCTTTTGAAATGTTCAAGATTTATTGAAGTGGAAAGGAAAAGAATGGATATTCTGAGCAAAGGCACAGGTGAGAAGGGAGAACTTCGGAATGTTTGGAATGCGATAAGTGGATGGGTTTTTGAAGCTGAAAGGTGCTACAGGGAAACATTCTATATCTTTTAGGCAGAGAATATGATGAAACTTGCAGAACTGCAGAACTGGAAAGGATCTTGAAGTCATTGAATCCAAATTGTCCATTCTGCCAATAAGAAAACAGAGGCCTAGAAAGAGCAAGTGATTTGCTGAAAGCCACGTAGTCTTTGGAAGAGTTGGCTTCTAGAACCCAGGATCACCACATTGCCTCTTAGCCTCTCCTTGTCCTGAAAAACTAGTCAGAAACTATTAAAATAAATAGGATATGCAAATAGTCTTTATTTTATAAATTAACTTGCCACAAGCCTTACTTTATTCAGTAGCTAGACTTGGCCTGAATACAGACAACTAGCAATCCAACAAGCACATATGTATTGATTGTCTGCTCTATATTCCAGACACTGAACATAATGATAAACAAGACAGACAAGGCTCCTGCTCTCACTTCTATTGGAGAAAATAGTCACAAATAAATTAATTTTTAAGTCAAGAGAAATATTAAACAATGAAAAGTGCTTTGCAGAGAATTAAAATGGGGTGATATGATATACAATGATTGGAAGGCAGCTTTGGATTGGATAGTTGAGCAAGGCCTCTCAAAGGGGGACATTAGAGCCTAGGTCTGAATAACATAATCTTGAAGTTCAGGGGCAAAAACCTTGCAATTAGAGGGAGCAGCTAGTATAGAGGCCCTCAGGCTGAAATGAGCTTGGTAATTTTCAAAGTAAAGAAAGAAGACCAATGAGGCTAGATTTTAGTGGAAGTCTGGAAGAGGGATGGGCAAGAAAGTTAGAAAGGTCAGCAGAAATCAGATCCTTTTGAGTTATATAAGCCAAGATTAAGAGTTCAGATTTTATTCTAAGTGAATTGTGAAGCCACTGGAGAGTTTTATGCAAGAGTGATCTGATCTGCTTTATCTTTTAAGAAGATCACTCTAGCTACTGTTTGAGGAATGGATTGCAGAGGGGCAAGGAGATCAGTTATGAGGCCATTGCACTGGTCCAGTTGAGTGATGATGGTGCCTTGCACTAAGGTAATGGAGGTAGAGAGAAGTTGAGATACTTGGGATATATTTTGGATGAATAATGGACAGCTGTTGGTGACGATCTGGATATGGGGGCTGGGGAAGAAGAGAGGAATCAAGGAGAATCCTAGATTTTTGGAATAAGTAACTAGATAGATAGTTAGGTGCCATTTTCAAAGATGGGGAAAGCCAGAAAAAGAGTAAGTTTGAGAGGGAAGAGGAGGAGAATTCTATTTTGACCATGTCAAATGTAAGTTATCTATTATTTATTTACACGAGTATTATATTGAGTTTCTATCACTCACTGCTTCAGGATCTGGGAATATCATATTACAAAACAGACGAAATTCTCTGTACTTTTGGAGTTTATATTCTACTGGATGATTCAAAAAATAAAAAGGAATAACATATATAGTGTATAGATCGTGGTAAGTCCTGGGACAGGATTTATAATAAATAGTGTGGCTAGATCTGGGAAGTCTTCACTGCCAAGGGGTCATGATAAGAGACTTGAGGGAGGTGAGGGAGTGAGCCTTGCAGATATCTGCTTGAAGAGCCTCCTAGACATCCAGCTGGAAGTGTCAAGTGGAGAGTTGGATATATGATTCTGGATTCCAGTCAGAGCTTGGAGGTGAAGGTATAGATTTGGAGTTCTTGTGCACAGAGATGATATTTCAAAGATGGGACAGATGACATCACCAACAAAGAGTATATAGGTGGAGAAGGAAAGGAGCTCCTGCAGCAACCCAATATTTGAGGGCTGAGGAGAAGAGAAGACAGCAGGAGAAATTAAGAAGGAACAGCCATTGAAGTAAGAGGAAAAACAGGTACCCATGGTGTCACGGAAACCAAATAGCTATTTGGTCAACTCTGAAGTTGAATTCAAAGAGAGAATGGTCAACTCTGTTGGATATTGCTAAGAGTTCAAATAAGATATGGACAGATGCGACCATTAGATTTGGTAGCATGGAGATCATTGGTGACCTTGACATAAAGTCATGAGATTGGTTGAGGAGAGATTGGTATAAGTGAAAGAGAGGAGAGCTGGAAGGGTGAAGTCCTTGAGAAGGCCAGAGGAGTGGGATGCAGATGACAAGTGCAGGGTTTGGCATTTAAAACGTTATCCATAGTAGTACGAGGGAAGACAGAGAGTTTGGATACAGATGGAGATAGGTTGGTAGATTTGATGATGGGAAAAGGAGGGGGTTCTTATGTGATTGCTTCTACTTTTCTCAATGAGGTAAGTTCATTAACTAGGTGTATTGAGGGAGGGGAGTTTGGAGGCCAGGTTTGAAAAGGGAGGACATGGTGTGACATAGCTGTTTAAGTAAATGCCTGACATATTCAACTTGCAAGTGGTTCTTCTCAGGTAATGACCCAGTGTAATTTTTATCCCTCAGCCAAGAGGTTAGACTCCTATCAGGAGGCTGTCTCTGAAGATGACGATTTTGCAGACACTCTCAGCGGTTCTCTCAGCAATATGGCGAAACTGAGGGCCCCCAGCTGCAGGGCAGTTCATAATGGACCTTTGGGAAGGAAATCCTCGAATCATCTTGCTGGGAGCTGTTTCGTTCTAGGAAGTGGAGAAGGAGCCAGTGAAGTGCCTCACTCCAGACAGGCTGCTTTCAGTAGCCCCATTGTAAGTGTGAATGCATGACTTGACTTTGCGCATCCTTAATAAATGCTGAAAGAACATCCTTGTGATTATGACAGAGCCAAACGATGTTGTCTTTTCTACCTGAGAAGAGGCTACGTAATTGCAGTTCAGTGTGATTGCCACACATTATTAGAAGTATAAACAAACAATATCACAACTTCCTAATTTGGGGGATACTTCAGTGTTGAGAGATAGTATATCATTTCTGAAAAAACATATTTCTAATCAGGGCTGATCATGCCTGAGCCTGAAGAAGGCTGCCTTGCTTTAAGGATCGTGGCTCACTCTCAGAACCAGCAAAGCTTACCAGAGTTATGCCATAGACAGGTAAGTACGTATGTCTAAGTCATAGGGAAATTCAAAGGCCTTTTGGTACCCTCCAAGACCTTTTTATCTTTCTGTAATCTTGCCCCAAATCCCACCAAACCTGTATCTTCTTCCCCGTTCCTAGTCCTCAGAATGGCATTTTCTGATATTTCCATTTCACAGCTCAACAAGGTGTATACTTGAGTCTGAGGGGCAAGTTTTGGGTACTGTCTAGTTACACCCATTGAAAAATCCATGTTACTGCAGAAAAATATGGAAGACCATGTGGAAGATGGGAAAGAAGAAAGATACTTGTATGAAAGAATTAGAAATCAAAAGTTTTGCTGTGCTTAAAATTACTCTATAAAATTTCCACTGCCTTTTTTGTCTTCCACATTCCATTAACTCTTGTGTTTTACCAAGGTAAGGGTTCCCCAGCCATAAGACTGGTAACTGGTTGGTGAACTGTCAAATAAGTGACATAACAGGAATGAATCAGCTTTGGGGAAACTTTGTGTTTCTATATTGAATTTATTGTATGATTTTCATAGTAGTGGCATGATCTATGAAGACCGCATCAGTCGTATTTGTCCTGGAAAGGCCTTGAGGGGAATCTCCTGGCTCTTTTCAAAGTTACCAACAAAAATTGCAGCAACAAGGGTGAATGTTTCAGTGCAACTCATTTTGTTCATTTCTGGGGCACTAGGATATAAAACCTGTCATATTGTATCTTTGCCTTATGTCAGGCTGTTCCAAACATCTAGAATTCATTTTTCTCCAACTTATGAAAAAAAAATAAGGAAAGAATGCAGATAACCTCTGCTCAGTACTCACTTTAAGGCTATATCAGAAATAGATATATATTTTCTCCTCTTGTCTTTCTACCTGTTCCTCTACTGATATTTTACATTTTCCACCTACCTGAAGTTAACCACATGTTGACTCGTATTTACTTGCAAGGAGTGTGATATTAGCAACCAGGTGGGACTGTGCTATACCCACTCTTGGTTTCCTGATCCAGCCTCACTCTCTTCTTGGAACAAATGATTATTTCTTAGTTTAAAGTCTTGGTGCTTTTGTCTATACCATTTCCCCTGTCTAAAATTTATTTTCCCTCACAGCTTACCCTGATCTACCAAATCTGATGACATATTTATTTCTTTAAAAAAATTCCTTAAATATCCTCTCTTCTGAAGACTTCTCTCAGCTTCTGAGCTCTGTGTCCTACACATTCCCTCCCTCCCTTGGTCCTTATTACATTGGACTTATTTCCACCTCTGACATATAGTACCATTTGCTCCTTGAGAGCGAGGACTTACTCATCGTGAATCCTCAGCATCTGGCACAGTGTCTCACATGTCCATTCTCAATAAAGCAACTTCAGAAGCTGTTAAATTAAGCTGCTTAACAGGCTCAGTCTTCCCATTCAGTCCATTTTGTTTTCATTTGACCTATATTCCAATGCCATGTGTCACTTGATTATATGGACTCTCTGACGTTATTGTTTTGGTATTGTTTTCACTACCACACCTTTATATATAAGATGGTCTTCTTAAAATAAGAGATCATCTCTCACTCTTGCTCTAGACAAGATGATTTTATGCTTTTTGGAGACTAAAGATTATTTTAAGAAAGCTATAGATCCTTTGACCTGAAAAATTAGCGTCTATAAAAATTTTGCCTATGATTCCAAAATCCCATCTGTGAAGCCCAGGTTGAGAACATCAGCTTGAGAGCCCACTGAGAGCTGTGATGTCTAGAAGTGGAATATTGTAAGATAGCATCTTTCATGGGTGGCAAGTTGAGAGCCAGAGAGCGAGGATCCTAGACAGGGTGCTGGCAAAGACACGCCAGCCTTTGGGAATTAGAATGTCATTGAGGCCTGTGAGTGTTGGGTTCGTATTACCTAATGTCTCTGTGCTTCTTTAATCCTCTAGAGGTTTTCATTCAACAAGCATGCTGTTCATTCTACCTGGATCTCTGTTCTCTCAGATCTTTGTTTGCCTATCTCCTCCCTGTCACTGAGGTCTCAGCTCAGATGTCACCTCCTCAGTAAACCTTTCCTGCCGCCCAATCCAAAGTACTTTCCAAAGTACTCCTTTCCTCTCTCCCTGCATGCCCCGCCCCCATCTCTCTTTGTCTCAATCTAGAAGTATCTTACTTATTTGTTTATAGGTTAGTGTTTTGGATCTGCTGTTTCCTCCAACTAGAATGTGCGTTCCGTGCAAACCAGGATTCTGTCTGTCCTATGCACTCCTCTTTCCTTGAGGGGTGCCTGGTGCCATAGGTCAACAATAAATGTTTGTGAGATAAATGAGTTAATTAATGGATTAATGGGAGATAATGGCATAATACTAGACACTGGGATGTAAAATGAATAAGACATGCCCCCATCCTTCAGTTTTGTTCTAGGTAGAGGAGGCAGACATAATGAATCAATCAATCAATCAATCAATCAAGTCCTGTATTAAAGATGCAGTAATAGCAGTTAATCCAAAGTATAGTGAGGGCCCAAAGAAGGAGTGATCAGCTCTAAAGGGGTGAGGAGGGATCAAGAAAGGCTGAGCAAAAGAGGTAAAATTTGAGTTCGGATTAAACTCATGAGTAGGAACTACAGAATAGAAAAGGAAGGGAAAGCATTTGGGGCAGACAGTGTGTGCGGCAGGCAAAGGCTCAGAACCACAGGACTGTGGGAGAAGGTGGTGTGGAGGACGAACTGTCAGTGCGTGGTTATTGGCCTCTGGCTTTTTCCTTCAGATCTGTAGTATTGAGGAATCCGAGGAAGCTAGAAGAAGGCGTTTGCGTCCACCCTTAAGTCAAAGTTGTAGAGGTGGAGTGGTGAGCCCCTCCAATGGGAGTGGGGTGGCAGTGGGAAATGAAATAAAAACCTTGGGTACAAGTGGAACTAGGAGGAGTAGGGAGCAGTCAATTTTGTAATATAGGATCCCAATGAGCAAGATTTGGATCTTAGGAAAAACGCCTATGGATACAGTCATACAGGTAAGAATTGCATGTGATAATTCTATACTTTCTCCTCAATTCAGTCACTAAATATCTTAGTCATTAGGGATTAATTTGTTAATTAATCCAACTAAAGACCAACTAAAGCAGAAGAATGCTCTATGCCCGCAGCTTCATTTTGATGTGGGTCTTTCCTTAAATCTTCTGTGTTCTTCTTTCTGTATTGTTTTATGATGCCTTTAGGGTCTTTTATGGTCCTGAGTTCCTGGATTTTTCTCCTGTTCATTTTGAAAATACTTTTTATAAACGCAATTTTGCCAACCAGAGGTTCAACTTTGACCAGCTCTAGTATCTCTCTCTTTTTTCTTTTTTTTTTTGAGGAAGATTAGCCCTGAGCTAACATTGCCACCAATCCTCCTCTTTTTGCTGTGGAAGACTGGCCCTGAGCTAACATCCATGCCCATCTTCCACTACTTTATACGTGGGACACCTGCCACAGCATGGCTTGATAAGCAGTGTGTAGATCCATGCCTGAGATCCAAACTAGGAAACCCCGGGCCACCAAAACGGAGCACACAAACTTAACTGCTGTGCCACTGGGCCAGCCCCGTAGTATCTCTTTTATTCTCATGGTCACGGCACAGGTCCTCAGTCATGCAGTTATCAATTTCCTGAATGACATAATGGGTTGACTTATGTCAATAGCGTTTATCACGCAGGTAGAAGTTATAAACATTTTATTAGTTTTAGATTGACTTCAGAATACAGTAGAGTCCTTATGTTCTGAAGCCAGTCAATGTGGAGATTATTGATACAATGAAATCACTGTTAGCTTCTAAGGTGTCTAACTCAATCCCAAACATGTTCCATAAAACAAATGTCTCTACAAAATAAATTTGGGAAGCATGTACATACTAACCTCTTCTTGGAGATTCTCAGTACTCACTAAACTCTCTGAGAAGCGCTGCAATAAAGAAACCTGCTTAAACACTTCTTAAACTTATTTCAGTATGAAACTCTTGTTTCCTTTTTTGCCTAATAGATATTAACATTCTGAGAAAGATGCCTCTGGAAATATTGCTCCAATCCATGGAGCCTCACAAGCACGAGATGACAGTATAATCAATCGTAGGCCTTTGCAACATTACCCACACGTCCCTTGGTTGACTAAACATTGAGTGAGAGGGAAGTCTCTCAGACTTTACCGCTCTCTTCTACTGATGTTGGCAAGGAGATCCTTGAGGAAAGGGTTCTTCTCCAGTAACTGAGGACTTAGCAAGGTACCGGCTCAGTGTCACCATGTATGTGAGACTCATGAGGAAGTGTGGTGGACACCTTAATGAGCAGCCATCAGAGTAAGAGTGCCTCTGAACTCCATCAGGCTGCACCGGGACTCCAACAGTGTTCAGCCCAGTATCACAGGACAGTGGATATTGATATTTTAGATAGATATTTAAAAATGCTTTGTGACAGCAGATAATTTGGATTTTTAAAACCCATTGTGAGCCTGGTAACCTGCCTGAAGGTGAATGTGTCTTTCAAGAAGGAAAAGGAACATTAAATTATTTGGGTTCCTGTTGTGCTGCTCTCGTATCTCTCATTATCTTATTTACTTTATACAACTGCCCTGTGAGGTATGTGTTATGTTTACCATTATTCAGAAGAGGAAAATGAAGCTCAGGGGTTTTGAGTAAGCTAGCTAGAATGCAGTGAGTCTAGAACCAGAACCCAAACCCATATGATTTCCAGCCTGTGCTTTTTTCTTATTAAGCCTATGCTAATTCTCACCAAACTCCTAACCATGCAATACAAGCCATGGTCTTCTGAGTCTACTGTCACACATCTTATTTTACTCTTTTCTCTAAATCACCTCTCCTGGCTTTCCTGCAGTCAGTGTGCTTTGCCAGCTAACTGCGTCTAGGACGCCTCTGAATACAATGGAGCTTTTGTAAAAACTTGAATCAGAGCGGATGGTCCCTCTTTCGACTTATCTGAAAAATTTCTAAAGCAGTTGACTATATGTTACAGATTATAAACAGATTTCTACTACAACATTCTTTTGTTGAAACTGTTACTCTTAAATAAGTGTGAGAAGCACTGTGTTAAACAAAATAGAGTACTTTTTTTTCAGTAACAACTTCTCAGAGGCAATTTGTACTAAGAATCTTTAAGAGGAGGGCACAGGGCATAGTTGCCAAATAGATTTGACCATCAGAAATCTCTTGGAGGAACCCTCACTAATGTCTTATAGAACACTGTTAGGAAATGCTGGTTAAATCTGTTAGTCTGCTCATGGTAATTTTTATTTTGGAGGGTTGGTTTATTACAATAGTAGTGACTTGAGCTATAAAATATTATGTTAGAATAATATAGTATGAATAACACTCTCACTTTAAAAACATCTGAGGGGCCGGACCAGTGGTGCAGTGGTTGAGTTCGCACGTTCTGCTTCTCGGTGGCCTGGGGTTCGCCGGTTTGGATCCCAGGTACGGACATGGCACCGCTTAGCAAAGGCCATGCTGTGGTAGGCGTCCCACGTATAAAGGACAGGAAGACGGGCATGGATGTTAGCTCAGGGCCAGTCTTCCTCAGCAAAAAGAGGAGGATTGGCAGTAGTTAGCTCAGGGCTAATCTTCCTCAAAAAAAAAAAACCCAAAAAACATTTGATACTCGTCAGTTGTTGTTGGATGAATTTATGCCCAAGGTAGAATCCTAGACACGATAAAATACAATGCTGGCACTATATATTTCAAAATTAAAAAAAAAAAACACTCAACTAGATTATGATGAAAGGCATTGGTCCTATTTACTGTTTAGTTTAAGTCAATAGTCAAGGTAGCCTCCATTCATATTGTGCCTTCTGGATCTTCCATGTATTTATTTTTTGTCTTTTATTTTCCTATTCTTACTTCCCATGATACCATGTACATTAAATCTTTTTTGGAAGAGTAAAGTTTACTGTCTCATGCTTCATAGATCTGGTTATAAATGCTGCTTTTCATGTAGATTTAAAACTCATTTTTAGATACTTATTGTAACAACACTTTGTCTTATTGGATCTTTAGGAAACAGATGTGGTACCAGACACCAGGCTTTTGGACAAGTTTAGTCAGATGACACCTCAGCTCTTTACCCCACTAGATGAGACCATCCCAGATCCACCACTGGAGACTTTGTACATCATTGACTTCTTTATTGCATTGGCAATTTGCAACACAGTAGTGGTTTCTGCTCCTAACCAACCACGACAAAAGGTGAGGTCTCTAATGCAAACAAAGGTCACCTTCCAGAAGAGAAGTTTGGGATTGAATGTACTTGTACTGGTCTTGTTATGCAGATCATAATTAATAATAGTAATAATAGCTAATGAAAGCAGCTTAACATCTACACAGCACTTAATTTGTGCTCTGCAGCTATGATGTTCTAAGTGATTTCTTGGTATTAACATGTTTAATCCTCCCAGTAACCCCATGAGTTAGGTACTATTACCCTGCTATTCCCTATTTTACTACTGAGGTTAAGTAACTTGCCCAGTGTCACAGCATGGATTCGTGGGGGATCCGATTTGAACCAAGGAAGTATGGCTCGGTGCTGTTACACTATTTTGCCTCAAGGATAACTGATGAGAGCAATTCTTGTGGAATGTGGCTCTGTTCATTTTGCTTTCATTTCTTTACCAAATTGAAGCCTTCTTTGAGACGTCTGAGACCTCCAACATCATATGCACTACATCAAGCAAATATAAAATATTGGATTAATTACCACATTTAATGATAACGTGCTTTTTCACTTACCAGTTGGGTTAATTTTAACTCAATCTAAAATCCAATACATCTATGCTGTACTAAGGTTCCGCAGTTTCCACAAAAGCTGGATTTTTAAAGTCTAATTTGTAGCTTAGAAGTCATGCAAAATTCATTTTCAATTAAAAAGAAAAAGTTACTTTAGAGACGGGTGATTTACCGCTTGCTGTGCTGGCTTCCTTGTGTGTAACTATCTCCCCTTTTGCATGCATCCAGTTAAAATTCAATTTGCAGAACAACCCAATTAAATTTTAATTTTCCATCAGATCGTTTTCTTTTGGCAACTTCGGAGGTGGTCAACTTTAACATAAAAATAATTTACTTCCAATTAAGCTTTCATTTCATCAGAAACTATATTTTTATAAGATTTCTACTAGAAAGTTGCTCTTTGCAAAATGATTATGGGTTTAGAGAATACATCACTGGATATTCTGTTTTCTCCCCATAAAACACTTTTTCATATGCATCTGTTTCCAAAGTAGGCAAGTTTTAGTATTTTCTGTTTAAGAAATATTGTTGCCTTTCCCTAGAGAGTATAATAATCTTTGGCCTGAAAAAAATCTCTGTAGTCATATAAGAGCCTAAGCTTCATGATATTTCAAGGTAATGATAGAAAGGCAGTGAACAGGAGCTAATCAGAATTCACATGGAATACAACCACCTCGTCTGTGATTGAGTTTCACTTTTCTTTTCATTTCTGAGTCGCTAATAAGTTTCAAAATCAACCAGCATGAGTCCTTCAAACTATCATAAAATTAGTCATTTTTAGGAGAAAACTTTGTAATTCCTTGGGTATTTCTGAATGAGAAAATTTTAGGATCCAATTAATTAGTTTTCATGATTAGTATTAAATTCTAAATTTAATCTGATAAAAATTAAGAACTGGAAGAAATCAGGCTACAAACAAAAAGTTCTATAAAAGTAGAAATTAAAATTCACATTATAATGTTGATAACTCTTCTTCAATAAACTACTTAGTTTATTGGCCTGTTTAAAAACGAGTCATAGTAACAACCTTTTCTAGAAGCTGGAAAATAAAAGGAAAAAATTTACTTTCTTCCAGTGTTTTTTTATGTATATTATTACTCATTTATTCTTATATTATTCATAATATTTTATAGCTTTTCCAATTTTGCCCCATAGTCTTTATAAACTTTATTTTAAATACTGTATAACCTTGCAAGAAGATGTTTCTGTTTTGCTATTATTGAATACTTAATTTGCTTTTAATTTTTAAATTGTTATTGCTAGCATGTATACAATAAAGATTAGGGATTGTCTATATTTTAACATGTCTTATTTTATTAGGAAAAATTTGCTATAAGTATGTCCACTGCTAGTAATATTAGCATTTTATGTCTTTGCGATTAGCTGTCAAGTTTCTTCCTGAATGGTTGTAGAAATTTATAATGCCATCAACATTGGCATGTTTTCATCATGATTAATGTTTTCTCTGGCAGTTGTAGGTATGAAGCAGGCTGCTGGCTATTTAAGGGAATGGTAACTCTTTTCGTATCTCATTTTTTCCCAGTTTGACTTCAAAGTTATTATAAACTACTTTTGACTGTCTTATTGAGACCTTCCCAAATTATCTTTCCTAGATCAGACTCTCTTCACTGACTGGAATGCCCATTAAGTCTTTGGAAGAGATCAAAAACCTCTTCCAGAGATTGTCTGTCCGAAGATCAAGTTCACCATCTCTGGCCAGTGGGAAAGAGCCATCTTCTGGGGTCCCAAATGCCTTCGTGAACAAACTCTCTCTCTTTAGTCGAATGAAACTGGCTTCACCTGTGGAGGAAGAGGTCTCTCCAACAAGCGAGAGCCCCCAGGGCTCGGGGAACGCAGTTTGCCCTACAGAAATAGAGAAACAAGACAGTGATGCAGGCGTCACAGATGGCAAGGTGGAATCCCTCCCTGGACAGTCCTTGGCCTCCAGCCTGTGTTATGAGGCCGAGAGCCCAGATGAAGCGGCCTTAGTGTATGCTGCCAGGGCTTACCAGTGCACTTTACAGTCCCGGACCCCAGAGCAGGTCGTGGTGGACTTTGCTGCTTTGGGACCATTAACATTTCAACTCCTACACATCCTGCCCTTCGACTCAGTAAGAAAAAGAATGTCCGTTGTGGTCCGACATCCTCTTTCCAACCAGGTTGTGGTGTATACAAAGGGTGCTGATTCTGTAATCATGGAATTGCTCTCTGTGGCTTCCCCAGGTGGGTTCATACAGAACCAAGAAGATAGTGATATGAAGGGCTCAGAGATTAAAAGTCCACTCTCACTGGTTGTAGAAAGGCAAACAAGCAGATATGTGGAGGTCAGACATGCTTGATGAAGTCAAGGCAGCTGCTTAGGATTTGGTGAGAAAGCACATACGTTTTGGGATTACCCAGACCTGGGTTCAAATCTGACCTCTGTCATTAGCTATGTCTTGATAAAGTTACCTAACTATTCAGTGCCAGGTCTTCAATACATGAGGATTATAGCAGTTCCTTTATAGTTTCCTGAGAGATTTAATGTCGTACTATGTGCAGTGTATGTAGAGCCCCTGCCAAGTGCCCCACGAATGGTAAGTGCCCAGTGAATGACTGCTAGCATTATTAAAGATATTGCCACTGTTGTTATTGATAGTGTGGGAACGGTGTTTGTGTTACCTTCTTGGTACTTTCCTCTCCCCGGGGAGAAAACAATGAGGGAAAGATTTATTCTGAGGGGGTCCCTTTTATATATGCATATTTGGGATTCAAAACTCTAAGGCCTTTTGTTTGTTGTACGTTAAGCTATCATTTTTAAAAATACGTCTGGAATTGGGCAGATTGGTGGGAACACTTGTGTTTTGTTAATTATTTCAGATGGAGCAAGTCTGGACAAACAACAGAGGATAATAAGGGAGAAAACCCAGAAACACTTGGATGACTATGCCAAACGAGGCCTGCGTACTTTGTGTGTCGCCAAGAGGGTGAGGCTGCTTAGTAGACCCTTCTTTATTCTTTCCCTTGTTTAACCATCACTTGATGAAAACCAGCATATATCAAAGTCTGGTCCAGGCACTGGGGAAATCGGCTCTATTTTCACAGCTTCTCTAGTCCTTATGTGTTAGTGGGTTGGAATTTGTTCTCAAACTTTTTTGCCAGAAGGGCACCTAAGAGTTATCTTCTCTGAGTTCGCACATGTTTCAATATATCTGAGTGCCTTTGTATATGAACTGCAGTTTGGCTGGGAACAAAAATCCCTAGGTCCTACTTTCTTCCCCGAATACTTTGTAAATATTACTCCTTTGTCTTAGAGCATTAAATGTGCTTTGGAAAGAATGAGGCCAGGGATCCACCTCTCTTTTCCCCATATAAGTTCTTGATATTTTTTCTTTACATGCTCATAAGTCTTTATCTGTAAATCTAGGAAAATTTACTGAATGTTATCTCAGTACTGATTATCTCTATTGAGAATAATCCTGGGATATAGTGTGTCCCTTCTAAGTAAAACTTTAAGTAGTAAGGAAGAAGACAGAGCTCCAAGAAATGATCTGAGGGATGTCATTACCAGAACCACCCCTGCAGGTCATGGGAGAAACAGGTGGAGCCCTTTAAGAGTGAAGTGGTCAAATTTTGGGGCCACTTGCCCAATGACTTAGGTATTGACCAAGTCAAGCTGCACAGCTGCGATGAAGCTATGCAAGACCTCAAACTCCTACAGTGCCCTCCCTCATTGAAAAGCCAAGATTTCCCCAGCCGCATCCCTACAACCTTGGCCACAGCCACATCCGCAGCTGCATACCTGGACAGTGTGTTTCTTTGTTCAGTGCAAGCTAAACTAGCCTATTGAAGTTCACAGTAGAGCAGATGGCAGGAGAAGAGGGAGGAAGTCTGCTTAGGGTGGAGAGAGAGAGAGAGTCTAGCAAGGCCTAGTGCAAGAGAAGGATGTGTTTATGGGGGAGTGAGAGGAGTTAGTTGTATAACAGAGACTTTGATGAACGCTGAAGGACAAGAAGCAAAGAACAACCAGCCCACACAGGAGAAATACTGGAGAAGAACCTAGGAAGCTACTCTTTTTATTTTTTCTTTTTTGAAGGAAACAATGCAGAGGAACTCTTTTTTTTTTTTTTTTTTTTGGTAGGAAAGATTCACTTTGAGCTAACATCTGTTACCAATCTTTCTCTCTTTGTTTTCTTCCTCCCCAAAGCCCCAGAACATAGTTGTATATTCTAGTTGTAAGTCTTTCTAGTTCTTCTATGTGAGCTGCTGCCACAGCATGGCTACTGAGAGACAAGTAGGTGGTTCCACACCCAGGCCACCAAAGCAGAGTGCGCCAAACTTTAACTGCTAGGCCATCAGGGCTGGCTCCCAAGGAAGCTCCTCTTGCCACCTCTGTCTCTCTTCTCCATGTCTACCCCCACCCCCTCTGTCTTCTTTTCCCTCCCTGGCTCTGGCCCTGCAGTTAATTTTTGCAGTGTTAGAAGCCAGGGTGTCAATTTTCCCTCCTTCATTCTAGGCTCCAGCTGACAGAGAAGACAGAAAGATACATGTAGATCAAAGTGTCACTGCGTTAATGGCTGTCCAGTAATTCTCAAACCACAGGGCCTGGGAAACCTGAATTTGAGACTGTAGCTAGCACCTAAGACCAAAGTAGGGACTTAGCATTTCTTACCCAAATTCTAGTTCTTGGGAGCTGCCTTAGAGAAAATGGAATCTGTTGTAGACTCCAGAGCACTTACTCAACCAGCTGCATGGAGAATCAAAAGCCTGCTTCATGCAAAGGTGTAAGAAGAATGGAGAGTTCAGGTCAAGACAGACCCTCTGCCTTTTTGGTGTAGAAATGTAGGCCAATTCCCCGATAGAATTGCAGGCGAATGGATGTCAGATTCTCCCAAATCAAATTACCTTGTGGAGAAGAATGAATAAATAAAGAAATTCCCTCCTCATTCTACTCCACACTGCTTTATAAGAACTGAAATGTAGATTTCTCTCTCTATGGCAACCTGAAGACCAAGGGAAATGTACCATTGGTTCCACCTCCAGGAATTCCACGTAATTTTTGTTTGGAGCAAGCCTTTCTTGCTTTACTCATATGGCCACCTCTTTCTTTTTATCTTTACAAATAACTAACTCCATAAATCAACCATCAAGAGATGTCACAGGTGCTGCTGGCTACATAATACCTCAAACTGATCAGTCCTGACACCACTTTCTCAGTTGTACTATTAGGCCACTCTGGATTTAACTACCAAGTAGAGATTTCTCCTAACTGCATATTCTGGTTTTATTAAGTAGATTAACCCACTTTCATCATACATGGTACCTAGAATTTCCCAGAGATACTGAGCTATGGGATCTGTCCATCATCAGTGTTACACTAGTCTGATCACAGAGTTCAGGAAGCTTGTGACCAGGTGACATGAGGATATGGACCTGCATGAGTGTGCCCAGAAAGAGGAATACCTAAAACAATTTGATGCCTTGATATTTTGCCATGGGTCAGTCCTGGCAGGATCCTGCGAGATCATGTGGCCTGCTTCATAGCTCTTTTTTTTCCCCCATAGGTCATGAGCGACACTGAATATGCAGAGTGGCTGAGGAATCATTTTTTAGCTGAAACCAGCATTGACAACAGAGAAGAATTACTGCTTGAATCTGCCATGAGGTTGGAGAACAAACTAACTTTACTTGGTAGGTAGACTATGTTGTATTGTCTGGATGAAGAATTTTGAAAAACATCAGATGTGTCTAAGTTATTCACTAGTGCCTTTTTTCACTTTGATCTAATAGATATATGTGGTTCTGCCCACCTTGTCCAGTCTGACCTCTACCCAGCTTGCAATCCTTTCTATTCTGTTTTCCGCTGCGGTGAACTAGACTTCATTTATGGTGGGATCAGCGTGGTCACTAAGAACATTTAAAAACTCAACACTTAACATAGAGTACAAAACCAAATAAATATACTGGTTCAAGAGAAGAAAGCTAAAGTTTCTTGCCAGGCATTGGATAAGGTGCTTAATATGTGTTGCCTTTTTGAATTCACAGAACAAATCTCCATCTTATTTAGAGGAAACTCGGGACACCGAGAAGTTCTACGACTTGTTCAAAGTTGTGCTAGTAACTAACAGACCCAAGAAGAAACTCAGGTCTGCCTGGCTCCAGGGCCCATGTTCTTTATCCTGAGCCTGCAACCAAACAATGAAATTTATTTCCCTGTCTTCTCTTACTTCCTGATTTCAATGAAAGTTTGCACAACTGACACCTCTTGTCTCAGATTGAGCTGCATCTTGAAATCATCTGGAGCACTTTAAAAAATTCTGGTGCCTACATCTGACTTCCAGCGATTCTGATTCAACTGGTCTGATGTGTGGCCTGGGCATTTGAAATTTTGAAAGCTCCCCAAGTAATTCTAAGAGGCAGCCAAGGTTGAGAACCACTGCCCTTAGAGTCTAGAAATCTGGATCCTAAGATGAGTGCTCACACACCAAGAGACCAGCCTCTGAGCTCCATTCCTCTGGTTCAAAGAAAAACAATGATCTAACTTGGTGTCTAGCCAATAGAGTAATGATGCCTATTCCTAAGTCATTTCTCTGTGACAGTGTGAGTAGTGTAGGGCCACATTTCCTTTTCTGCAATTCCAAAATAAAAAATTCTCTGTGGGTGTAGTGCCAAAACTCATTTGGCAGCAAAATAAGTCTGTATCATTCTAATTAGTGTGAACACCAATGTAAGGTTTTTTTTTTGTAAGTTTTGCTGCAGAAATATTAATATGCTTGGTTACCACATATTACAAAATATGATATATATACCATATTACCTTTTTAAAATGTAAAAACTTTTAAATTCCAAAACATCTGGCCCCAATTGTTTCAGAAAAGGGAATTGTGGACTTATATTGTGAAAGAGTATTGCAAATAGATATTCCATCTTTCTGGCAAGGGCATTCTTTAAAAGCCTCCCCTTACCCCTCATAGAATTATAAACTCATAGAGCAAGGTTACATAAGTAGCTGACTCAAACCCCCTCAATTTACAGATAAGAAAGCTAGCCCAAAGGAGAACAAATACGTTTGATAAATTCATTGATTCCTAAAGCTTCACTCCCAAAATATCACTTTGTATGTGATTTTGGCCTGGGTCTTCACCCCTCCTTTGGATCCTGGGGCAGTTGGTGTAATTCAGGATTGGTTGGCTAACAGATATGGTCCAATTATAGCCTAGGTGGGCTCCAGCTGGCTTTGGTTCCTTATAAGCCCTGTTACACTTTGGTTGTTTTTTAGGTGCTACTGGCATTGAAGACCGTCTGCAGGAGGGAGTCCCCGAGTCTATAGAAGCCCTCCACAAAGCCGGCATCAAGATCTGGATGCTGACGGGGGACAAGCAGGAGACAGCTGTCAATATAGCTTATGCATGCAAACTGCTGGAGCCAGACGACAAGCTCTTTATCCTCAATACCCAAAGTAAAGTATGTATAATGGGATCGAATGAGTCTTTTTGTGGTTTCAAAGCCAGTGGAGCATTTGTAATTTGATGTATATAAGGAGAAAGAAAAGCTCCTTGATAATTATTTCTTCTATCCAGCATTCTAGCTTGGGATGCATGGGAGGGCACCATAGTTCTTCTAAAGGCTTGAAAAAATTCATCATGGTTCAAAGGAATCATTGCTGAATAAAGGCATTAAAGGCAAGTTTCCTTTTTATTTTGTATTTGTGTTTTTCCCCTACACATTGGATTACCAGGGATTTGACAAAATTCAGTCCACAATGACAAAATATGTCAAGGTCAGGGACGGGAATCTATGTCCTTTTCAAGTGGAGGGGAAGTGATGATTTCTATTGGAATCAGGTAAATAATATTTTTATGGTAACTCTAAAAATAGACTCTCAAGACAATCACGCCCTCTAGTGGTAATTCTTAGATGGTGCTCCTGAGAATATGAAGTTCCAGCTGCTGAAGGGAGGGGGAAAATTTTTTTTTTTTAAAGGAGGAGGAATTTTAGAGATTTGGACACAGCGTATTTTTTCTAATCCCCCCCCCCCGCCCCAACTCTTTAACATAAACGTTCTAATCAGTTAAACAGCGCTTCTGTTTTTTTTCAGATGATTCCTAGCATAGAGATACTCTCCAAGATTTGTGCATATTGTTTAATTAACTTGGAACACCTTCCTCCCTCCTTCCTCAGTCACCAGACTTAATCAGTGGCATCCATTCCTTCCCGGGAAACTGCCTTTCAGAAATCCTATGGAGCTTCTCATCTGACTCCCATCTTGGGCCTCTGTCGCAGGCTGCCGTGTTTGGTTAGCCATGTTTTTATGGTCAGGCGTCCATTAATACCCAACTACATAATACATTTTGAGGAAAGAGGGCTTTCCTTCTTCAGCACAGAATGGGTGCTCCTTCACAGCTGGCAGTGGCCCAGGGACCTAAAACCACAACCATCAGCCAGTTCCCAGAACCGGCTGGGGGCTGAGCACAAGAAAATGCTTAATCATTTTAGTCACTAAAAAAGATGTGGCCTAAGGCTTGGCCTGCCAGTGGCCAAATATGTGACTTACTCTCCTGAGTCCCTTTTTCCTTACCTGTAATGTGAGAGTCGTGCCTATTTCATAGGGTTGTTGTAGGCAATGAATGAGAAAATATAAATGTGGTGCCTGGCAGATGAAATGAATTCACCAAACATTAAAAAGGAAAAGTAATCTATTCTTGATGTTTGATTTTGGCTTTGAGATTTTTGTGAAGGAGTAAAATCATTAGGATTGTGAAATTCATTTGTAATTGTACAATTTATGGTTAAAGGCATTTAAAACTACCAATTCAAGGGGCCAGCCCTGGCAGCCTAGTGTTTACATTCAGCATGCTCTGCTTTGGTTGCCCAGGTTCAGTTCCTGGGAGCAGACCTACACCACTCGTCAGTAGCCATGCTGTGGCAGCGACCCACATACAAAATAGAGAAAGATTGGCACAGATGTTACCTCAGGGTGAATCTTCCTCAGCAAAAAAGAGATTATTAATTCAAAAAGTCTTTATTTAGTATCCATTGTTGGCTGTTCTAAGTGCAAAAGATTATTATTATTATTATTATTATTATTATTATTATTTGCTATCAATAGCTATTCCACCTGTGTGAATTTTCCAGATAACTAAACAGAACGCAATGAACATAATTTAATTTAGTTTTATGATGACTCAAGTCCATGCATATACAATGCTGGACACATAATGGGGTTTCAGTCACTGTTTTTTCCTTTCTCTTTTTCCCACTCCCCACCCCTCAGGAAATGCTAAGAGTTAAGAAAGGATTGACAATCATGGAGCCCGATTTCTCATTTAATGCAGGAATTGTTCCTGTAACATTCTAAGTGGGCTACCTGGCAGTAGATGGAATGTCTGCTCACTTCTATAGTGTGGTACCTCAACTTTGCAAGTTTCCATCAACTTTGGTTCCTAACCCTAATCCAGTCTGCAAATTGGATTATAATAATGTGGCCACTTACAAACCTTGCATACTTTCCATGCTCATACAAGTTTTGAGTCTTTGTTTTAATACAATCACATCCTGAATTATTTACTGCACTGTGATATATAAAGGCCTTTCAGGGTTCATCATTTAATTTTTTGTTTTATTTTAATTATTTCTTTTAAGATTTTCTCCTGAGATAGTAACTTTTTATTTTCATAATTTTTATTACTACCTATAAAAATCTTGTTCATACATGATCCTTCCCCATTTTATAGCCTGAGACTCTAAAGGGTTGTGATTTTTCTAAGTGTCCATGGCTGATTACTTGTCAAGCATAGAGTAAACTTTAAATTTTGTGACTCCTATTTCAGTATACTTTCTGTATTATATTACATCTATCTCTCTACCTATATGTATACAGTTGATTCTCGTTATTCATAGAGTTAAGTTCTATAAAGTTGCCGCAAACATGAATTAGTGAATGCTGACCGTTGCTCCCAGGAGATATACAGGATTAGGTTCTTGCCAGTCTCTGGTCACAGCATTTTTTTGTCAATCAATCAGTACATAACCTTGTTTCATATTTCTGTTTAAAGACACTTCATTTAATGTATATTGTTGACTCATTGACATTGAACTCACAGCCAACAGCTCTATAACTTGTGCCTGAACAAGGCTTACTAGCACACACATTCTCTTGTTAGGCACATCGCAGTATTATTGTGCTTAGGGACACTAGACAGCACTTCACTGCTACTCAGGGCCTTTTTAAACAGTGAACTCACAAACGAAAAACACAAAAATGTAAAAAATGTGGCACCCAACAGTGAAAAGGACATTTGTTTGCAGTGTGGGAGCTGCCATAAGAAGGCAGAGCGTCACCTAGTTCAGCTTCAGCTGAGAAGGTGCATGTCGCGTGACTCAAAATTTGTCACTCTTGTGCATGTCCTCAAATGACCGTGAAAGCCCTGCGAACATTGATTGTAGGATTACAGATAAATTTTAGCTAGTAGGTGGATTCACAAATATGGAATCTGTGAATAATGATGATCGATTATATGTGTGTATGTGTGCATATATATATATTTCTATAATGAAAATATAGTTAATGTATAAAACTAAACAATACATACTCAAATAGGAGGTTAAAAACATCAATAATCAATCTATAATCATAAAACCACAGATAATTTACATCCATATTTTGGAGGGCATCCACTCAGACTGTATTCTGTGCACTATGAGCATATAAATGCTACAAAGCCTGGACTTACAGTAATGTATTGTATTATAGCTCTACTTTTTCACTTAAAAAATATTTTAAACATTGTATCTCATCTTAATAAACATTTTAATTTATGATAACTGCAGGATATGTTACCTATAAATGTAGCATTTTAATTTAACCAAACTCCAGAAGGTTTTTAAAAATAATTTTTTACTATTCTATGTTGATCCTATAATGATCGTATTTGATTCATCTTTGTACACTTTTCCTGGGGGGCTTTTGAGATGTGGGGGATTGTGTTTATTCCTAAGATAAAGGTTGCTGGGTGGCTCCATTTTAAAGTTAAATCCCTTGTTTACAGTTTCTGTGGTTACGATGGCTTTGTTGTGTCCTGCCTACATGTCCATATCTACTTCTTCCCTCCCCATCTTATTTGGTTGGGGGTTGAGAATGCTTGATAAAATAGCATTTGAAATAAGAGTAAATGGGCTCTGAGTGAGGGGCTCTTTCAGGAATCAACCTAAGTGCACTGCTCCTGGATTTTATTTGACTCTATCCTTAGTGGTCATTTGACACAATAACTTCTGGATAAGTTTATTGGTAGTCTTCTTGGGTAGAATTCATTCAACAAATATTTATTGAGTGCCTGATATCACTCTCTTTTAGGCATGATGAAGGCTTTAAAGGTAAATTAAAAGTGATATCTGCCTTTAAAGAACCCCTAACTGGTGTGGGGTGATGAGAGTAGAGGGATGTACACCGACCAAATATGATAAGCACTGCTAGGAACATCCTGACCAGAATGTAGATACATTCCATGAGGGCAGGCATTTTTGTGTTCATTGACATATCCCCAGTGCTCAGTGCCTTTCTAAGATGTAGTAGTTTCTCAATAAATACTTGGTGAATGAATGAATATGTTGAATCAAAAAGAAGATAAAAACAATAATTACTGTTTTAAATTCTGCTATGTGTCATGCCTTACACTAGAAGCTTTGCATGTATGGTTTTACTTATTCCTCACAATGATATTATGATGGAGATAATATTTGCATTTTTCAGATGAGAAAGTTAAGCTCAGAGAGGTTATATAATTTGGCTAAAGTTAAGCAGCAGCTAGTAAAAAGCAGAATAAGACAAAAGGGCTCTTGAGAGTCACCGTTTGAGAAGGCAAATTGCACACATAAAGAAATTCTATGGCTATTTCTTAGCTGTAGAATTGGGGCTGAGATGTCTCCCATCCTTTTAGCCAATCCCCACATACACAGAGAAGTCTCTGTGGAAGAACTATGAGGTCTTTGAAAGTAACCGGTGATTCACTACCTAGGGTTGCCTTGATGCAGCAATTGCTCAAGAATGACAATGACAAATTTTGCTGGATGTGGCCACCAAGGGAGCCCCAACACTAACTGTCTTTGCCTCATTTTTCAAGGATGCCTGTGAGATGCTGATGGGCACAATTTTGAAAGAACTTCAGAAGAACCCAGCCTCTCCAGGGCAAGCATCATTAAGTGAGAATTTACACCAGCCTCCTGCCCCCCGGGACTCAGGGCTGCGGGCTGGACTCATTATCACTGGGAAGACCCTAGAGTTTGCCCTGCAGGAGAGTCTGCAGAAGCAGTTCCTGCAGCTCACTGCTTGCTGTCAAGCTGTGGTCTGCTGCCGAGCCACGCCCCTGCAGAAAAGCGAGGTGGTGAAATTGGTACGCAACCATCTCCGGGTGATGACTCTGGCCATCGGTGAGTGGGGAGTGGGACCCAGCCCTAAGCTTCTCACATTCATGCCACACCAGAGGTTGATCCTTCTGTCTGTCCTTGCTTCTGTTTACCCTCCTTCTGTCTGTTTTCCTCCCCACCATTCCCTCCCATTTTCCTCCCTTCTTTCTCTACACACCCCTATCACTGTCTCCCACTTTCTATCACCTGTTTGACCACCTGCTATGAACCAGGTGGTAGGGATGTGACATGGAAAACAATATAGTCAGGACTCTTTGGGTTACATGTCAGACCCCCAAATCAACTGGGTAAATAGGGTGTTGTGCTGAATTGTAGAACTGAAAAACCCAGGGGTTCCACCTTCAGTAAAGTTAAATTCAAGGACATGAGCAATTCATTTATTTATTAACTCAACATATATTTATTGAGTGCCTTCTATGTACCAGGCATTTTTCTAGGCAACAGAGACGCAAGAGTGTATAAAATAAAGTACCTTTTTTTAAGATGCCTACATGTGGTAAGAGGACATACAGTAAAAAACAAAACAAAACACAAAAGGCATAAATATAAGATATCAGAGTGTGAGAAATTCTATTGAAGAAATAAAGCCGCATCAGGGGGATGTAGAGCATTGGAGGAGGGCAGAGGCTGGAAGGAAATGATAGGGGACCCATGGAAGATTTGGGGAGAGAACATTCCTGGCAGAGAAGAAAAGGAAAGTGAAGGCCATGGTCCATGCTTGGTGTGTCTGAGGCCAAAGCAGATTGAGCAAAGGGAAGAGTTTTCTGCAGGTTAATTAAGGGCAGAAAGGTGGCAAGTGGCCAGATAATGCAGGATCTTGGAGGCCATTATAAAATTTTGCATTTTATCCGAAGAGATAGGAAGCCGTTGGAAGATTTTAATTAGAGCAGGCACATGATCTGCCTTAAGTTTAAAAGGATCACCTTGGTTGCTTTGTTGGGAGTAACTTTTGGGGTGCAACAACATGAGTAAGGAGACCAGTTGGGAGGCTATTGAAATGATTCAGGCAAGAGATATTGGTGGCTTGAGCTTGGATGGGAGCAGAAAAGATGGTAAGATGTGGTCAGATAATGGACATGGTTTGAAAAAAAAGCAGGTGACATTTGTTGATGGATTAGATATGTTGTATGATAGAAGGACTCAAGGGGGACGCCAAGGTTTTGTCTCTAAGAACAGAAAGGACAGAGCTGCCGTTTACTGAGATGGAGTCAGGGAAATCAGAATGTGGATCTTACCCATGTTAAGTTTAAAAAGTCTATTAGATGTCTAGGGAGTGATGAAGGTAGGCACCTGGATATAAAGTCTGGAATTTAGCAATGAGGAACAGGCTAGAGATATGAATGTGGGAATCGTAAGTCTCATGGTAAAGCCTTGATATTAGATGAGATCACCAAAAAATGAGTATAAATGGAGAAGGGAAGAAGTATGAGATTAAGCTCTGAGACACTCCAGTGTTGAGACATTAGCAAGATGAGGACTCAGCCGCCTCTTTCAGTCTTTTTTCCCTAGATTGCTTTCAGTCGCAGGTAGCTTCTCCCCTCAGGATGCTGACATAGCCACTGACAGTCCCAGGGTTACAGCCTGTCCTATTAGCAACCCGAGTGAAAAGAATGAGCCTCTTTTTAAGTTGCTGGAGTAAAGCGTCAGGGTGAGGGTGGAATTTTCTTCAACTGTCTTATTGAATGAACATATAAATGAGTGAATTATTCAAGCCCCTGGATCCAGATGTCCCTGAGGCTAGAACTTCCTGACTTTTAATGATATCAATTAAGTTGTGTCATGTGCCCATCTCTGAACCAATCACTAAGGCCAGAGGACAGAATTTGCTAGTTGTCTAGGCCTAGGTCAGTTGCCCATCCTAAATCTGGAGGTTTGGGTTCATCCTAACAGACCACATGGACTCAGAGTTCCCAAGGAAAATCAAGATACTATTACCAGAAAATAAGTGAATGGTTGGTGGGCATTTGGGAGCAATAAACGCTCATTACCAACAGGAATGTAATACCTCCTCTTAAGAAGCTTCCAGTATGTTGGGGAGGTCAAGAAATCTATATGCAACCATAATACCATGTGATACATATGATAGAAATACACAGGGTTGTGCTGGAGCCTAAGGAAGGGGATCTGATCTAAAGGGAATATGAGAAGGATGTTGCAGAGGAAGTGACGTCTAAGCTGAAGGCATGAGCAATTGAAATCCAGCAAGGTGGTGTAAGGGTAGGGAGGACAGTCTTGTAAGAATAAAGAAACAGCATATGCTGTACAGTGGCTGGAAAGAGCAGAGTGTATCTGGAAAATTGAAAGTAGAGTGAGCAACATGGACAAAGGGGAGATCAGTCCAGGTAGGTGCCGTAGCATGGAGGATTTTAAGGCAGTATTGAGTTTGGAATTCTTCCTCATGATAGTGGGATGCCACATTTCATTTCTGCTTAACTAGCTTCCAGGTAACTTGGAGACATGGGATAAACTTTGAAGGATTTGTCTGTTCACTTGAGTGGCCGCTATTGATTTGCAAAGTTTGCATCTTTTCTTTACTCCTCATATGTTTCTCACCTTTTCTTCTGCCTCATGAAGGTGACGGTGCCAATGATGTTAGCATGATACAAGTGGCAGACATCGGGATAGGGATCTCAGGTCAAGAAGGCATGCAGGTGAGTGGATGTTGTGTACCCAAGTACCATGGACTTGCCCTGCCCATCTAAGGCAACATTCTCCGAGATAAGATCTCTGTGGTGGAGTGAGGCTGTCTGAAGTTAGCTTAGGAGTGAGAGACAGGAAGTTTATCCATTCATTGATTGATTCCTGGGTGAGGATTATGGTATTTTCCTGGGTAATTTTAAGAGTGTCACTTACTTGTTCAGTTTAAAAAAAATAGAGCTTTTCTAGATCATAAGAGTATATGTTTTTAACTCTGTAATAACTATGTAGCTTCTGGCACTGATGAAAGCTACTAAGGATTTGAATAAAAAATCTAAAGATCATGAAGAGAGAGAGAGAAGATATGAGAGAATGAGAATGAGGGAGATGGTAGTGGCCTATTTGTGTGTGTGTGTGTGTGTGTGTGTGTTGGATAGTATTTTAGGCACAAAATTCAGATAGAAGACTTCTTTTCATGTATGGAGCAAATGCTGTCAGAGGAAGCTGAGATGTGAGGCCTAGGGTTTCCAGAGAATTATAAATTAGGACATCTCCACAGAAGATGAGGCATTCAAGTACCTCTTTGCCTGACACAGTATGCAAAGTCATATAAAGTCATAAGTGCAATCCTTTTTAATATTCTCCTCATTGAGGGAAGCAAATGCACATTGTGCTGCACAGAGTTCTTTTGGAAGGAGCTGCTTTCTAGGCAAAGTGCGTTTGCTGAAATTACATCATGAGTAGTAACCAAAGAGAAATCTCGCTTCATGCGACCATATTGGAAAGCTAAGTAGTAACTACAGGCAACCTGTTAAGGCTCTGTATTCAGGAGTTTTTGCTTGTTTGGAGGTTTTCGGGGGGGGGGGGGGCGGTGTGTGTGTGTCTGTGTGTCTGTGTCTTGATCTGCATGTAAGGTTTAAGCCACATTTTTGACTAATCTGAGTCTGATGATGGCAAGGCTGCCCATACTCTGTCTGTTCTAACACGTTGGATTGCTCAGTGGCATTCTCTTCCCATTGCCTCTGCAGGCTGTGATGGCCAGTGACTTTGCCCTTTCTCAGTTTAAACATCTCAGCAAGCTCCTCCTGGTCCACGGGCACTGGTGTTATGCACGGCTTTCCAACATGATGCTCTATTTTTTCTACAAAAATGTGGTATGTAACTCCAGAGAATTTGTCCCTTCCCCCTTTTCGCCTGCCACTTTTGCTTGCGTAAGGGATGAAAAGGAAGTGCCGTACACCTAAGCAACTTTGCTTATTGATGTTTTGGGAGCAGCCAGGAGCACTCCTGCTGCCTTTCCAGAAATAATCTGAGAATGTGCTATGTTTCAGCTGCTGACAGTAAATTGCTAGGCTTGTCCATCTGCTGGCATTTTCTATTCCCTATGTATTTAAATTCAGTTAAGTCCTGTCTGGTTCATTTGAAATCGAATTTTTGACCTTCTATAAAAAGGTTATGACAGGCAGAATTATGAAATGCTTAAAGTTATCTGTCAGTAGAGAATGAAGAGGTTTGCTTCCATTTTACAGGAGATATAAAAAAAATCTGCTGTCCCCAAATTGATGTCCCCTGTGGTATATTGAAGACACAGATACAGATGAAAACCCAAATGCAAGAATTTTCTAGAAAACCTATAAAATGTGTTTGTGCTTGGGAGTTATTGGATGGTCAAGGAATTTTATTTTCATTATATGATCCCAGAAGGACAGAATATGATTAGAAGTCCTGGTTTCTCATCTTTGGCATACCATTTAAGTTTCAGTTTCCTCTTTTATAAAATCATACTGACCTCCGGCTGCTCCACTTGAGTCCCTTCTAGGTGGGGTAATTATGTAAATAGGGCATGATTTTTAGACCAAATTTATTCTTAGTCTTTAAAGTCCATATGTAGCATGTTAGTGGTAAACCTAAGTTTACATCACTCTGTCGAAATGCCATCTTTAGGAAAAAAATAACTTTAATGGGTCATTTTTAGGATACCCTAAGTGTGTAATTCAGATATGTGGCTGGCTGTCTGTCTTTCAGTCAGCAAGAGCCTCTTTTTTCTCCATAATGCAGTGAACTTTTTGGAAGCTCTCAGTGCTTTCAACTAATTAGAATTAGCACATTTAGTCAGTTTAATAGAACTTTGATACTTCATGAAAATATTTGAAATGTGTAATGTCTCTGCCCGAGTGTGTGATTCTTGAGAAAGCTGTGATTTGTAATGTGAAATTCTGAGATTTAGTGGTCAATGACTTTTAGGGAGTAGCCCCTCTCCCTAGTTGTTTTTTTTAATACTTTCTCATTTCTCTACCTTCTCTTCTCTTGCAAGGTAGCCCACTTTCCTCACACCTCCTTTTAACCCAAGATTAAACCCAAGGGTTAAGAAACACTAATATTAGAAAGAGGTGCCATGTGCTCTTGGAGAGAGGGGGAGTGTTTATAAGTAGAAGGCATATCACCCGGGAGCAAGGACCCTGTGGTCTTTCTGCTCCATAACCCTGGGATGGCCATTCATACTGATATCCTGCAGACTTAATTTCTACCTCTTGCTCACCTAGCCGGACAATGAATGCTCTAACCCTATTGAGAAAAGGGCCAGTACCAGAAGCCATTCGAGTAGCTTATCTTTCTGAGACTATGGTTCTTGGGTCTTGGACAACTTTTGAGATACTGATGAGAACTATGGATTCACTCCCCAGAACAGTGCCCCAAACCACATGTACCCCAAATTGATACATGTGCAGGAGCTGGGCATTATGCATGTCCATGGACCCTAGACTAAGAAACTCTATTCTAAGGACTGTGGTCCCTGTCCTAAGATGTTATAGTGTATCTATGATGCCAATGATAACCATATCTTATATTCATAAGGCACTCGGGTGTCAGGAGCACTTCCTAACTTGACCTTGATACTAAGCCCTGAGGTGGGATAATTCTCATTTTTCACATGAGGAAATCAAAATTCAGAGAGGTTAGGAAAATGGCCTAAAGTCAAACAATCAATAGAAAGTGTTCCCAGGCCTTGAAATAAGACTTCTTAAATCTAAGTCCAGTGTCCTTTCCTGTTCTCTGCCTTTCTTGAGGGCACAGAGCTTTTGCTATTGTGGCCTTCGTTGGAGAAGAAATACTGGAGGAAACAATGAAGGATATATGTTCCTAGTCTCTAGCATGACCAACTGTCTTCGTTTGCCTGGGACTGACCAGTTTTAGCAGTGAGAGTCCCGTGTCCAGCGAAACTCCTCAGTCCCAAGAAAACTGGGATGGTTGGTCCCCTCCTGGCACCATTCCATTTCACCACTGGAAAGTAATTGTGAACCTACAAAGTGAGAGAATGAGCATTTGTTGTGTACCTGCTATGGACTGGGCTAAATTCTCGTCATCTAAGAGCTGATATGTCTCAATTTGAATGCTGGCTCTCCCACTTATTAGCTGGGTAACTTTGGGCAAGTCCTTTAGCCTCTCTGTGCCTCACTTTGCTCATCTGTAAATGAGAAGAATAATTCCCAAGTTGTTATGAACATTAAATGAATTATTTGTAAAGCTCTTAGAACAGTGCCACCACCACACAGTAAGTGGGGGGGGAGGTGTGTGTGTATGCATATGTGTGCGATTTAATTTAGTAAAACATTTACCAAAAAAGCTGTGAGGTAAGCTGTGCCCTTCCATTCTGTAAGTGAGGAAGCTGCTCTGAGACAGAGGCTGAGCTCACACAGCTCAAATGGCAGTGTATGGCCTGTGCGGGCATAGCACGCGTTGCTGTTTCTAAGATGCCAATGTTCCTCTTTGTGTCCTAGGCCTATGTGAACCTCCTTTTCTGGTACCAGTTCTTTTGTGGGTTTTCAGGAACATCCATGACTGACTATTGGGTTTTGATCTTCTTCAACCTCCTTTTCACGTCTGCTCCTCCCGTCATTTATGGGGTTTTGGAAAAAGATGTGTCTGCAGAGACCCTCATGCAACTGCCTGAACTTTACAAGAGTGGTCAGAAATCAGAGGTAGGTGCTAAAGCAAGAGTACTTAGGCCAGTACACCTCTGTGGTCAAAGCCAGCACATTTTCCAATCAGCCAGCTCAAATATTGTGGTACCTTAGGAACTATTTAAAACTGTTTGAATTGTCTGTTTGTTTCAAACGATCTCTACTAACACAGCAGATATTAAGTTACTTGCCTCTGAGATGAGCGTGGGTAAAATTTTGAAAGGAGTTGGGTGCTTATAAGAAGAAATCCAGTGTTTAGACTTTGCAACTAATAATATCTAGCATTTACCAAACCCCACTGTGCCATCTATTTTGTGACCTACTAACCATTCCCTGTCTCATTTATCTTCACAGAAACACTGAGACAGAACCTAGTATCATTCTCATTCTAAGGTGAAAAATCTGAAAATCAAAGGGGTTAAGTAATTTTTCCAAAAATCTCACAGCTAAAAATGGCAGAGCCAGAATGTGAACCCTTCTCAGTCTGATTCCAAAACAAAAGTTAAATTCTTTAGGTCCTATTGTCAATCAGAACAGTGGAATGATCTTAATGGCTCCCTCTCCCTAAAACCGTGCCCCACCTCCACTTAATCAATCTTATTCCAACAGGCTACTTCTGATACATCGCTTATATCGATCACCCCCTTTCCATCCTTCTGTCATTACTCTCATTGTCTCTTACCTGCAGTATTGCAGTAGCTGATTAATTGGGCTAGCTGTCTCAAAACTCTTTTCTTTCTAATTCATCTTCCACAAAATTAATAATAACCAACATTAAAATAGCTCTTATGAACATGTATGTAATGCCTCCTGTATGCCAGGCGCTGTTCTGAGCATCCCTAAATCTAATCCTCAAAATGACCCTGCAAGATAGGTGCTACATCATTCACACTTTGTGGATGAGGAAAGCCAGGCACAGGGAGATACATGATGTGCCCGTGTCACAGAGCTCGTGGGAGGAGCAGTTGAACCGAGCCCATGCTGCCTCCCATTAAGCTCTGCCCCAGAAAGAATAGTGATGCTATCTTTAACCCTTGGGCCCCCCAGCCCTTGGTATTTAATGGCCAGAGATTCAGAGTGCTCTGATAAGCTCATTGTCCGGATCACAGGGACTGAGTTGGACCAGGAGCCTATGACACCTATAAGTGGACAAAGTTGAAGAGTCAGATATGCTAGTCTTGAGAAGAGGGCTGTCTTAGTCAGGACTCTTTCAATTGCAAGTGACAGAAAACAGGCTGAAATTGGCTTAATGAAAAAGAGAAAATTATTTCACATAGCTGCCAAATCCGAGAGTAGTGGTGACAGAACACTGTTATTCTTAAAGCAACTGTAAATGTCCTGGTTATGACTCACTTCCTAGTTTGAGTCACAGGCCTTTCTCTGTGTTTATCACTGTGGCTAGAAAGATCGTTTTCTCCCTGACCAGCCCTAGGACATATGTCATTCCTGAGGACAGAGCTGAACCACACAGAGAGGATTGGGAAGAAGGGTTTCCTACAGGACTGCACAGACAAAAATGAGGCTCACCATAAGAAATCTGTGTTTTTGGCTTCACTGGCTATTCTAAAGTCACTGACCCGGATTGACGCATATTAGAAAGAATGCGTTATGTTAGCCTGAGTTTAAATTCTGGTTCTGTGGTGTGTGACCTTGATAAGTTATTTAACTTGCCTGTACTTCAGTTTCTTTAAATTTTGGAGATGTTGTGACATTTTGGTAAGATAATACATGTAAAAGTTCCAGCCATCAGGGGCTGGCCCAGTGGCGCAGTGGTTACGTTCACACATTCTGCTTCTCGGTGGCCCGGGGTTCGCCGGTTCGCATCCCGGGTACGGACATGGTGCCACTTGGCAAAAGCCATGCTGTGGTAGGCGTCCCACGTATAAAGGAAGATGGGCATGGATGTTAGCTCAGAGCCAGTCTTCCTCAGCAAAAAGAGGAGGATTGGTAGTAGTTAGCTCAGGGCTAATCTTCCTCAAGAAAAAAGAGGAAAAAAAAAGTTCCAGCTATATTAAGCTCTCAATATTGTTATTTTTACCTGTCCCCTACCCCCAACTCTGAATAACCGTAAATTTGAGTAAGTCCTGCATTTAAAATGCTATGTTTCTTTTCATCAGTCTAACTTTATTCTGACTTGAACTGCCTTTCCAGACTGGAGACTAGTTGAATGTCCTTAGGCTACCTGGGGCAGCCAACAGAGAGATGTCGTATTCTGCTTTTAGGGAAGAAGAAATCCTTCAAATCCTTTAATATCATCCAGTCCATTCAGATCGAGGAATTACATAGGGTTTTCCTAATGGAGTCCAATCTAACTGAAAGTTCAAGGCCAGGATGCAGGAATGTATGGTTGATATTAATGAGGGTTGTCCTGCACCCCAGGCCTACGTTAAATTTCAGGTTCACTGGGGAAAGAGTGGTGAGGGGGACCATCAAAGTTTTTTATAGCTAGTATTTTAAAAGCCCATTTGTACAGACTGAACATTATAATCAGTCCTTACTCTTGGAAGAGTTGAGGTCATTGTTTCCTGTTGTGAAACCCTGCTAGCAGTCCTTTGCACACGTTGTTCTATTGAGCTGGCCAGTTTTATAATGCACGGTAATAGCAGGCAGATTCCCAGCATGTGGCTATTGATAAAAGGTAACTGATTTCATTGACTTTACCTTCGAGAAGAGTTGTCCTTTCTTTGAACTTGGCCTCCAAACAAATTCTGTTTTATGCTTTGGCCATTTCCTGTCTTCCGTGTCATAAAATATATTCTCCAGGGTTATAGAATCTCTCTCCTTGAAAGGAGATGGGTCTGGAAGGCTGCAGTCAGAGGCTTCCCTTCCAAGAGACAATCATCTATTACCCATCTCTCATCACCCACACAGTATTTTCTGGCTTTGACTCCATGTCCAGATTTTCCCTTTCGATTTCCAGATCCCATGCGTTAATACCTCCAGCTTCTCATTTATCTTGTCCTTTGTCCCTTCTCTACTTCCCTTGCTCACGTGACTGTGGAGAAATTGTACTTTTTACCTTTTTGCTCCAGGTCTTCTGAGCAACCTCTATTCCCCCAGAAGCGTAAAGTTGTATTTTAACTTATCCCCAAATTGCTCTTTCTTGTCTAGTGGCATTTTGGTTGTCCCTTTACTGTCACATTCTCTTCCCCCATTTGAATGTGCTTCTCCTTAGATTTTATGTACACTTGGATGAAGAAAGGCGGTAGAATATTCCATCATTTCCACTGAGGAAATAGTAAAAGGAGATATAGGGAAAAGTAGACTAGAAATAAGGACTCTTCGTTGCTTTGATTTTCCAGAGGACAAAGAGATAAAAAAAAGGATAGATGTAAAAATTCCAAGTGTAGTCTTTTGAAGAATGGAAGAATGTATATGAAGAATTTGTATATTTATAAAGCTTTGTTCTTTTGGAGAGAACTAGACATTTTCAAGGAAATTTCAGTCTCTTTTTGCATTTGGAAGGAAATAAGACTAAGAACACGTTAAGAAAAGAGAAGAATAGCTCAGGGATATGATATGTTGCCATTTTTGTCCATGGCTGACATCACTAATAAACTGTAGCACTCCAACCTTCCTTCTGGGTCTGAATGCAGCCTCAGAATCCTCCTGAACACAAATTACCATTCAATCAGAGTTGACTCTTATTTGAAAACCTGTTTTCAATCACTTGAGTAGTATCTCTACTTGATCTTTCTCTTTCTGCAAATTTTTAGCAGGAAGCAGTTTAGCACATGAAAAGCTATATAAGAATAGTTTATTAGTCCAACAACTGTTTGTTGAGTACCTGCTATGTACCAGGCACTGTTTTAATCATTTGAATAAAAGAATCAAAGTCCTACACTATGAAACTTGCATCCTCTTGAGAGAAGCAGAAAATCATTAGATAAACAAAGAAGATTATTTCTGATCATAAGAGACTTCTAAAAGATGCCACGGTAGTAAGTGATCCGGTGGACATAGTTTTTATTCTGGCCTGGGGGCGCCTCTATGAGGAAGTGATATTTGAGCCAGGATATAAATAATGAGCAACTGGCCATGTGAGAAGTCCAGCGCAAAGAATTCCTGGCAGAGAGAATAGTGCAAATAAAGCCCTGAGGAAAGGAAGGATTTGGCATGTTTGAGGAATAGAACAAAGGTCCCTGTGGCAGGAGCATAGTGAACGAGGGTAAGAATGGTGATCCTGGAGAGCAGGGGCTCCAGTGGGCAGACATGCAGGACCTTATAGGCGTGGGAAGGAACTTAGGAGGTATTGGAAATGCAATGGGAAGTCATTGGAGGTGGTCAGTTTGATTAATTTGGAAGATGGCATGATCTGACTTACAGTCTTTTAAAAACCATCTGGCTAGGGGCCAGCCCCATGGCATAGTGGTTGAGTTCATCGCATTCTGCTTCGGCAGCTCGGGTTCACAGATTTGGATCCCGAGCACAGACCTACACCACTCGTCAGCTGTGCTGTGGCAGCAACCCACATACAAAATAGAGGAAGATTGGCACAGATGTTAGCTCAGGGCTAATCTTCCTCAAGCAAAAAGAGGAAGATTGGCCACGGATGTTAGCTCATGGCAAATCTTCCTCAGCAAAACAAAAACAAAAAAACCCTCTGGCTCCTATGGGAAGATTGGATTAGAGGTAGGAGAGGAAGCAAAAAGGCCAGTTAGGTGGCTATCCAGTCATTCACAGAGAGAGTTGATGGTGAATTGGAATGAAGGGAGCAGTGGAGATAGAGAGAAGTGGATGGGTGTGGAGAAGTTTTTGAAACAAAAATGGAAAGGTAGTACTACTGCCCCTATGTCAGGTAGATTTAAGATCGATCAGTGATTAAAGCAACACAAGCTGAAGAAAAGTTCCTTCAGGATTTTTTTTCACCTGTGAATGCATCTCATTCAACTCTCACCCCTCATTCTTCCACTATGATTTACAAATCCTGCCTGTTTTGTGAGTGAGAGAATGAAGGGATAGGGTTTTCTCTTAGGGAAGCAAAAATAAGTACTGGCTTGTGTTGTTCCTTGACTTTACTTTGACCCTTATAAATCTGCCTCCCCAATATCTGTTTGATTTTCAGGCATACTTACCCCTCACCTTCTGGATCACCTTGTTGGATGCCTTTTATCAAAGCCTGGTCTGCTTCTTTGTGCCTTACTATGTGAGTCCTTTCACTCAAAGTATTTGTTATTAATGAGTCAATGATGCTTCTTCGTACTTTGTCGCCTGTATCAGCATATAGAATGGGTATATTAGAGTAGATTGCTCATATAACCTAGTTGATTATTTAGCTGCCTAAATTATAAACACTCCCCCAAATATGTTAGGTCATGGAATAAATTTGGAGAGAAGTGTCTCGTTGACTCCTCTTGAGTCTCTTTTTAGTCTTGTACTGCTTGATAATTTTCATCAATGACTTGAATAAAATTGAAAGTCCAGCCATATAATTAGATGAATCAAAATCAGAGAGGCAAAGTCAGAATACGAAGGTTATTATTAATGAGTGCTGGGCTAATTCTACCAGGATGACAGCTCTTATAAGTAGTCTCCCCAAAATTAAAAACCCTGTTTTACAGGTAAAGAATAGAGGAAAAGCGACTAAGCAAAGAATGTCTCAAAATTAATTTAAAAATTGAAGCCAACACCAAGCACAGAGCAGCATGATCTAGCTACCCATCCACACATACCCTCCCCTGGAAGAAAACACTAGCTTGATCTGAGTGTTAATAAAAGTATAGTATTAAAAATGAAAACAGTGATAGTCTCTAAGTTAACCATTTTCTTCTTTATTCAAATAAAATGGCTAGAATTAGCCCAGCTAGGATTTCTGGGTATACTGCATTTCAAGAGGAATATAGGTAAGGCAATGTGAAGTGTATTCAGAAGAGAATGACTAGAATTGTGAAAGATCAGAAAATTGTGTCATTTGAGCTACTTGAAGGCATACACATAGGACAGAGGAGGGCATGTTTACTTCGCAGAGATACAGACTCAGGATAGCCTGAGGTTTGCAGCTCTGTTAAGGGGAACGTATTTTATATTTCCCTATAACTTAAAGAGCCAGAAGTATGAGTTAAAGGTTCCAGGAAGATAAATTATGATTCAGAATAAAGAGGAATTCCAACTGATAAGTTCGAAGATTAGATGGCCTGTTGGGAGAGAGAGTCAGCCTCTCTTTTCTGGAAATGTTCAAGTTTATCCTAAATGACCAGTTATTGTGAACATTGTAGAAGGAACTCAGTCCTCATTTGCGCTACAGAATAAAGTGATGTTACTCCTACCATTGAGTATGCACAGGTCTCCAAAGTCACCTACTGTTGTCCTCTCTTTGTAGACCTACAAGGGCTCAGACATTGACATCTTTACATTTGGAAACCCCCTGAACACAGCTGCTCTGTTCATCATTCTCCTCCATCTGGTGATTGAAAGCAAGAGTCTGGTGAGTGGTTTTCCTGCCTCTGAAGTAGCCTGAAACTATGCTTGGGGAAATGTGTTCTATTGGCAGTAACCCTGCTAAGCCCTTCATGCCTAGAAGACAAGTGGAAATGAGAAGAGTAATGACTCCATGTAAGGAGGGTGGTTCATGGCTACTGATTGTTGAGTGCCATTATGTTGAGGTTGATTTGCAGTCAGGAAAAGTGGAAAATACCTGCCTGGTCACCTTGGTGGTATCTATGGTGAATGGCTCATGGAGGTATGAGTCAGGCTGGAAAAACAATTACTATCCTATGACCAGCATTCTTCAAGACCAAGCTGATGCCTTTCAACTAAAATAAAAAAAGATGTTATGCCATAATCTTGGTACACCGACTTTAGTAAGTGATGGTTTTGTGCCTTTCTTATAATACAAAAACTATCTTTTTCTCTCTCCAGAATGTCTACCATTCATTTAAATCTAGGTGTTTTTAACTTAGTTGCTGACTTGATAAAGCTGTCTTTTCATCAAAATGATTGCAAGGTATCTCTCTGCATCAAAGCTAATGTGTAGGGTTCAGATAATGAGAGCGTTATTGTCAACCTCCCTTTGCAGATGCAGAACATCCCACCCATCTCTGGAGAATAAACTACCACTGTGATTATTTATGCTGCTCACTCATTTCCATTGTCATTGTCTCTGCTGTAGTCTAAGCCACTGTCCTCTCTTCCTGGACAATTGCTGCAGCCTCCTGAGTCTTCCTACCTCTACTCTTGACTCTTCCAGCCTTTCTCCATATAACAACCAGAATCATCGTTTTGAAACAAAAATCATATCTTTTTGCTCTCCTTTGGGTAAAATTCTTCAGGGGTTTCCTATTGTACTTGGAATAATATCTAAAAGACCTAAGATAACGCGAAGACCTCATGCAATGATGCCCCCACTTCTCTCTGCAATCTCATCTCCACTTATTCATGGGCTGGAGCCACACTGTCCCTCTTTCAGTTTCTCAGATGCATTGACATGGTTACCACCTCAGGGCCTTAGCATTTGCCACATCTTTGGATGGGAGTATTCCTATTTCCCTCTTGGATCCCTGCACTTTACCAAGTTCAAATGTTATTTTAGGCCTCAGCACAAATGCTACTTCCTCTAAGAGCCTCTCCCTCACTATCCATTTTCTCATACCATCTTCTTGTTTTTATTCATGGCTCTAGTAATAATTTATAATTATTAATTTAATTTTGTGATTATCTGATTCATGTTTATCTTCCTCATTAGGCTATAACCTCTTTGAGGGCAAGATGCATGTTTCCTTTGTTCCCCACTGTATGCCAGTATCTAGGACAAGACTAGCACACAGTAGGTGTTCAAAAAACATTTGAATGGATAAATGAATGATTAAATGACTAACCAGTTTTGAGGTATATTTACTATCCTGGAAGCAAATGCATTTCAAACAGGAAATAGCTGAATGGCGTTATAGTTTACAATACATTATATGAGATTATATTATAAGATTATTTATAATAATTTCTAAAGAATAATTTATAATAATCCTGAGTATTTTTGGCATCATTCACTTTGCATATAACCTGCTACAACCAATCCTTACAAGCCTAAAGTATAGTAAAAGGTTAATATCCTGAAAATACCAGTTGGGTAAAATAAAGGGAATTCTAGAACTAAATCTATCTATTTTAATATCTATTTAATTTTCAGCAATTGTGGAGGTACCTGTGATTACTGCCTAAGCAAATGTCATGAGTTCTGACATTTATTAGTGTTCTGAAGGATCTAATGCATAAAGTGTGCCAGGTTGAGTTCACTGGTTATAAGCAACAGCAATCTGTTCTGGCTAACCTGAACCTAATAAATAGAAAAGTAATTAAAAATATCTTGGAGAACCACGGGAAAACAAAACAAAACAAAACCATCCCTAGGAACCAGAGTGGCTCTGGAGATCCAGGGAACAGACACTAATGAACAGGCTTGTCAGGATGGTACTCTGCTCTGCATTGGCTCCAGTCGTTTTCTTCTCTTGCCTCATTGTGCTCCAAGTTTAGTACCTGGTGACAGAATTCTATTTCCTGAGCGCCAGCCATAGGTTTTGGCTAGAGGAGGAATATTTTGCCAAGACTATGCATAATGCTGAGTGTCCTCACCAAGAAGAAGGGGAGTGAAAGCTAAGTGCCAGGAAAAACAGTGACTGTATAAAGGACGCATCATTAAAGAATTGTTTCTCATGCGTGGGGAGGCTAGAGTTTATGGCCTCTGAAGGTCCCTTGTTCAATAGGTCAGCCATTCTGAGTACGTGAATCAGTTTCCCTTCATGCTCTTGCTCACCATCTCATTGCCATCTCCCACCTCCCTGTCGGGTTTGACCCAGTGTCCCTCAACTTTAACTTCCTTTATCAATTCATTTAAATGTGTCCACTCCATCAAGTCACTATCTCACTTGCCAAAAGCACATTTTAAGAGAAAAAAATTAGGGTAGTAGGGCTCAATAGAAAGGAAGGACATTGGAGAAAGAAAGGAAAAAACAAAGAAATCATTGTTTTAGAGACATGATGATATTAAAGATTTAGCCAACATTTTCTGAGCAGTTTGTACATTTTCCAAAAAAAGAGCAGTATTTGTGACTTTTGTGAAGATGTCTATCATGGGGAAATACTTTGCAAGCTTAAAAGGAAAAAGGAGAAAATTGGATCTTGTTTGAAAAGTATAGCCCTAAATAATAAAAAAGACTAATAAAGGCAGTGCTTCCCCCAAAGCGTCACAGATACCACCATGGTGTACACTGTGATTTTAGATGGCACCGTGCACTGCCCTAGAGAACACTGGATGCTGCAGAATGTGAAGGTGATTCTCTTTTCACACTTTGGAGTATGTCAAAGAGGAAGTCTGCTTGGGGCATTTTTTTTTTTTTAAGATTTTATTTTTCCTTTTTCTCCCCAAAGCCCCCCGGTACATAGTTAAATATTTTTAGTTGTGGGTCCTTCTAGTTGTGGCATATGGGATGCTGCCTCAGCATGGCTTGATGAGCGGTGCCATGTCCACACCCAGGATCTGAACCCGGGAAACCCTGGTCCGCTGAAGCGGAGCCTGTGAACTTAACCACTTGGCCACGGGGCCGGCCCCAGGGGCTAGTATGTTTTATCACAATAATTCTTGCTAATTTCCCTTTGTAACAAAGATAGATCAGATTCCAGACTCAGCACTACTATGACAGGTAATGCTGATGTTACATTTAAGGTAGTAATCTGCTTTTTTTCCCTAAATAAAGTTAATTAAATAGGGAGTCAGTTTAAAGAAAAATATTAAGAAAAATAATATTGCAAGCTATCATGGATGTGAAGATGTCTAGGCTATGGTGTGACACACAGCGATTTATTTCTTACTCATCTAAAGTTAGCTAAGGTTCCAAACAGCTTTAGAGCAGTTGTCCTCTGAGGGGTGGCTCAGCAACCCAGGCTGTGTCTCACAGCTGTGCCATCTGGAATTGTCCCCAAGAGGAACTTCTTGGTCAAGATGAAAGGAAAGGAGACAGCATGGTAAATTGCACACCAGCTCTTCCATGCTTCTAACCTGAAAGTCCTGCATATCCCTTCCATTTACATTTCTTTGGTCCAAGCAAGACCTGTGGCCATGCTTAATTTCAAGGGGGTGAGGAAGTGCAGTCTTCCCAAGTGCTTATTAGAGGAAGAGAATGAGAATATTGGTGAGCAACAGCAATGTCTAGCTCCTATGTGGATGGGGTAAAGTTTGAGGATCACTGGATTGAGGTATCACCTTAAAGAAGAAACAGACCAATGAGTGACTCTATGAAAAAAAAGTTGAAAGAATCCAAACACCTTATGGTACATGGACAATACAAAATAAAGTAGTCATCAGAATTACTTTATGGCATTTGACTTAGTTTTACCGAATTTCAGCAGTGATATGAGCTCTTGCCAAAAGATGCTCTTGTCTTATCTCCCCAGTATTTTGTGTTTTGTTCACTAACATTTGTTACACCATTCACCCACTGCTTAGATGTGTTGTCTCTTCAAGAGTAATTTTGCTAGGCTGCAAAGCCCCATCAGAGAGAAAGAATGTTTATGTTCCCTGCTCTTCTTGTCTTGCAGACCTGGATCCACATGCTGGTCATCGTTGGTAGCATCTTGTCTTATTTTTTCTTTGCCTTGGCTTTTGGAGCCATGTGTGTAACTTGCAACCCACCCTCCAACCCCTACTGGATTATGCAGAAGCACATGCTGGATCCAATGTTCTACTTAGTTTGTGTCCTTACAACCTTTGTCGCTCTTCTGCCCAGGTATGGTATTTGTTTTATCTTCAAGAGAGTAGGTGAAATCATAGGCTTAGAATTCTTCAAGCAACCACTAAGAATTGATGGCAGACCACCCTGTTTAGTGTTGGAGAAGTCAGCCTATGTCTTCATTAAAAAATTGGTTTTAACAGTTTTACCAGAGAATGGTAGTAGCTTAAGCAAACTGGAAGACTTATTTCTCTCTGATGGAAAATTCTAATCTGGTTGACAGTCCCACAGGGATAGGGCAGTTTTGCTTCAGAAGGTTATCCAAGGACCTAGATACTTCCTTCTATCTTTTTGTTCTGCCATCTCTCATCTGCATGGTTGAAGATGACTAACCATCAGCACCTCCCTGTCCCTTCCCTCAGGAGGGAGAAAGAAAATGAAGGGCGAGCAGCTTTCCCCCTTTTTTCTTTGGTAATGGCATGACCCAGAAGTTGCACCCATCATTGCTCATGTCCCATTAACCAGAGCCTAGGTATGTAGACTCTGGGGGTTTCTAAAAGGAAGAAGGAGACTGAGTACTGAGGGACAAGTAGCAGTCTCTACTGTAATCTGTAAACACTGAAAACTTTATAACTTCCCTCCCTTATCTGACTTCAATTACCTTTCCCATTTTAGTTTAACTTGATTTCTAATATGGTATGGGATGGAAATGGCTAAGTATGCATGGGTTTTTAATCTATAACTTCTTTGAACTCTGTTAGAGCTCTTCCTTTTTATAGTTTTATATCTGTTTAGCTGAAACCACTACAGCAAATAATTTTTCTACCTTTTTAAATGTGAGAGTCAAAACTGTAATTTCATATTATTCTCTAACATATTATTCTGTAACATATTAACAAACTGTGGCTCACCGGCCAAATCTGGCTTGCTGCCTATTTTTGTAAATAAAGTTTGACTGGAACATAGCCATACTCATTAATTTATGTGTAGCCTATGGCTGCTTCTGCGCTGCAACAGCAGAGTTGAATAATTCCAACGGAGACTGTCGGGCTTGCAAATTCTGAAATATTACTATCTGGCCCATTAAAAAAAAATTGCCAACTCCAATCTGAAACACTATCATAAAGTACAATGGACACAAACCCTTTGTGGCTCATGGGCATCCCTTCTAGAAATGCATAGGAAAAACCCACCCAAGTCATCCTGCGGTAGTGGTAGATGTATACTTAACAATATCACAACTAAACTGAGCTGCTTCTGTAGTGCTCACTGTTTATTACCAGTTTTCAGATTAAAAGTGGACAAGACGAATTTGTAGAATTTATGAAGAAAGAATTACTTTAAAGTTGTAGTCTTAAAAAATTCCTTCAAGAGCATTAACAGTACAAGTCTATCTAATATTGTTTTGCTAGGCTGAAAAATAACCCCCTAGAAGATATCCATGTCCTACTCCCTGGAACCTATGAATGTCACTTTATGTAGCAAAAAAGGACTTTGCAGATATAATTAAGTTAAGGATCTTGAGATGGGGAGATTATCTTGGATTATCCGGGTGGAGCTTTGAATGCAATCACAATTATCCTTATAACAGAGGCAGAGGGAGATTTGACACAGACAGAAGAGGAGAAAGCACTTTGACCATGGCAGCAAAGATTCCTCGGCCACAAGCCAAGGAATGCTGGCAGCCACCGGAAGCTGGAAGAGGCAAGAAATGGATTCTACCCTAGAACCTCCAGAGGGAGCATGGCCTTTTTAACACCTCTTTTTGGCTCAGTGAAACTGATAGAACTGTGAGAGAAATTTTTGTTGTTCTGAGCCACCAAGTTTGTGGTAATTTGTTAAAGCAGCCATAGGAAACAAATACGGACTTTGAGACCATGAAGATGGGCGCCACTGTAACGAACACCTAAAAATGTGGAAGTGGCTTTAAAATTGGTTAGTGAACAGAGGCTGGGAAAATTTGGAGGCAAATAAGAGAAAAACACTAGACTTCTGTAAACAGATTGTGGGTAGAAATAAGGACATTAAAGTTCCTGCTGGTGAAGATTCAGAAGAAAGTGAGAAGCATGGGTAGAGAAAGCCATATCATCTTAGAAAATATATATGTCGTCATAAACAGGATGTTGCTAGGAACATGAACATTAAAGGCATTGCTGGTGAGGACTCAGAAGGAAATGAGGAACATGTTATTGGAAATTTGAGGAAAGGCGATCTTTGCAATATAGGGGCAGAAAACTAGCTGAATTATGTTCTACTCTTAGGTGGAAAGCAGAATTTGTAAAGATGAACCTGGATATTTAGCTGAGATTTCTAAGCAAAGTGTTGAAGATTTGGCCTGGTTTCCTCTTGCTGCTTGTAATAAAATGTGAGAGAAAAAGAACCAAAAGAACTATTAAGCCCAAAGGAACTAGATTTTGGAAGTTCTCAGCCTATCTAGATTTCAAAAGTTGCTAAAATTAGGAGATCGACTGTTGGGTGTATGCTCTAGAGAGAAGGCCAAGAGTGAGGATGGAAAACATTTTGCTAGTGTTGCAGGGATTGGATGTGTGACCCATGGACCCCTCAACCACCTCAGCAGCTACCAGGAAAGGACACAGGATTGTACAGGAAAAATCTGTGGACGACCCTCTTATCTAATGGCATAAATCCTCATGACATACATTGGAGACCCACAAGGTTTTTGAAAATGCTATAGCAGCATAAACACTACCAGCTTGGACTGAAAGGGGCACATTTGTGACAATTTGTCACAGTAGCCATAGGAAACTAATAGCTAGCATTTTTTGAACACTTACTGTGTGCCGACACTCTACCTGCTTTGTGTGTATTATCTCATTTAACCCTGCATTAAGCCTATGATGTAGCACTATTGGTATCTCTACTTTTACAGATTTTATTTATTTTTTTATTTATTTAACAAGCATTTACAGGGCACTCACTGTTTTCTAAGTGCTTTACAGCAATTTAATTAATATTGTTATCTTCATCTTATAGTTCATTATTCTCTCCCTTTACCTCAAGGAGGCAAATGGCCACCAGACTCTTTTCCTTTTCCTAATTGGTGAGTATTGTTTGTATCCCATGATGCATTTGAAGTGAATGTAATTCTGTGGTGCTTTTTGTAACCTAGGTTTATATACCGAGTTCTTCAGGGATCCTTGTTTCCGTCTCCAATTTTGAGGGCTAAGCACTTGGACAGGCTGACTCCAGAGGAGAGGACTGAGGCTCTCAAGAAATGGAGAGGGGCTGGAAAGATTGGTCAAGTGACATCTAAGTATGGCAACCACTCAGCTACCAAGTCAGAGAGAAGACCCACGCCTGGCTCTTCTGCTGTCTTTGCAATGATGTCACCAACTTCTTGTGCCGTTGAGCAAGAAAACTTATCTGTACATGAAACTGCTTTAGACTCAGACTACTCTGAAATGAAGGCCTCAGAGATAGCTGGACCCATAAAGGATTAAAAAAGCAGGCTATCTTCCTTAGAGTTGCAAGTATTTCTTCAAGTTTGGAAGAGGGACTTTGGAGAGGCACCTCTACCAAGCAAGAATGACTTGGATTTTTCCTTAAGGGACATTTGGACATTTTACTGGGTTTGGAAAAATTGATGTGACGACCTTTATTGTATGTTTGTAGATACATTTGTGAACGAGGACAGAGTTTGACCTGGACAGAGTTTAGGGAAGTAAAATATTTAATTCAGAGCCAAATGCTTTTATGAAACTTTTTGGATTTTGTAAAAGCATTTTAATTATCTTAGAAATATAAACATTTTCAAGGGGATTCGTTTGAGATGTATTTATTTTACTGAGAGATCTCAAATTCTGTGCAAAATGCTTTCAATGAGCAGACTTCAATCTGAATTTTTTTTAACTAAGAAAAAAAAGTAGTTTTTAGATTGATTAGTTAGAACTCAGGAGAATTCCACATGAAAAGATGTTATAAATGGTTAATATCCAGAGAAAAAATTCCCAAGAGCCTTTTAAACAACAGTGTACCTAAAATAGGGTGATAATTGTATTATTTAAAAGATAGTGATTATTAATAGCTTTTTATTTCCTGTGGGAAGATGCTTTTGGTCTTCTGTCTGAAGATGTTAGGCACACCTCTCTGCTCATTTCAGTGTTCTCAGGTGGAGGCTTCGTTGAGAAGGGGCAGGAGGAAGCCAGGGTTCTATAGGAACATGTTCCTCTCTCAGCTTCTACTCAAAAGAAGACTTTTTATGAGGTCTGCCTCTGTGCAGATGTTGTCAATTGGGAAACAGAGGCCATAGATAAGGCAGACAGAATCAGCTGAGCCTATAGCCCATTTGGCAATTTCCTATATTCTAAAACTGACAATACAAAATGAGACAATCAATTTCAAAACAATCTTCAAGAGACCCTCTAAGGGTTCATAGTCTTTACAATACTCTGTAACTTTTCTGGAGTTGTAACCTCTAAAACTGAGCTATTATAAATTGAGAATAATACAGGTGATTATCAGGAGGATTCCATGAGGCTCTTAGAAAAATTTGTTTTTTAGTATGTTTTAGGACAGAAATGTCTATAGCAAGTTAACTGCTGTTGCAAATCATGTATGCTGGCTTTAGTTGGAACAAAGAAACTGCTTTATACCAAATAAGGAAGTAAGGCCAGGTGTTATTCTAAGATCATGTATTCTTGTTGAGTTCTTTTAAAAGTCTATATTTATTCATCTGAAAATTGTCACCCACCAATCACCCAGAATTGCCTTCACGAAATCTCCATGCTAGTGTTCCACGTCTATATCAAGATCTTCTTAAGGACTATTAAACTGTTATTCTCAGGGCTGAATCTTCTACCTGCTACCTACTGTCCTGGTCTGCCATTATTTTGTAGCCTTGTGATATTATTGCAAATAGTTTTTTATATAGATTGATTTCTAGAACTTTCAAAATACCACATGGCTAATGGAGGTTGCTTTCTACTTTCTTATGATTTTTTTTAAATAAATTGTTTAATAAATAACATGTACAAAAAATCGCCATCACTCCTGTAGATACTCACCGAATCCAACAGTAATTAGTACCAGAACTTAGAAGGAAAATCCCAAAGCACACTTTTTACCAGAATATTGTTTTGGCCTTTTCTTATATAGAAAAATCAGTGATGGCCTATCATCTGTTATCCTCATAGCAGCTGACATTCATTCCCTGAGAGCATCATCTTCTGATAAACAAAAATTTAGAGATATATTCATTTGTAAATAAAGGATTAGAATCTAAGGATAAAAATAATAAGCCAAAATGACCAAGAAAAATGATTAACCTCCAAAATGTGAAGTATCTGTACATATGAGGAGAGCAAAGTCTTGATGGTTCATAATATGAGTCCACAATCTCTTATCCACAATTCCAAAATCACAAGAGCTCTGAAACTGAAAATACCATCGTAAATTAGGCACAAATTCAATGTCCTAAATAGATGTAAGGCTCTTTATTTATTTAGTGTAACTATGCATATATTTTGCTACAAAAATATTAATTTGTTTTATTACTGGTTGGTAGACTCTACTTTGTCTTTAAAATTTTGAAAAATTTTGGATTCTGAGACAGATCTAGCCCTCAGGCAGAAGAGATTTGGAATCTGTATTAAGCCTTTAAAGGGTCTCATTTATAAGAATAACTCTTTTGCACAAAGTCACCCAAGCTCACGTGATCTATTGCATTTTGATACTCAATGTATTTCACTGAATTTGGGGGGACCAAGGATGATATCATTGCTTCTAGTAGCCAAGAAAAAATAATTAATTATGACTAATACATTTTGGGATATAATTTTACCCCAAAAGATTTAGAAAAGAATTGGATCAGGTTCCCAAAATGTATTCTAGACATTAAAGATCCATGCATTCTTACCAAAGCCGAAGTTTCCTTGGACACTCAGTAGGTGATTTGAGATTATTAGCAACCTCTCATTTCAGACTACTCCAAGAGCCATCTGTCATCTAAAATAGAAGAACCTGTTCCTGAGAGATATAAGACAGGTAAATTTTGATTGGTGGGAAGCTCGGTGCCAACTATTATGGTGGGAGACACAATCTTCTGGGACTTGATATCCATGTTCCATATCCAAAAAAAAAAAGTTTATACCATTTTATTTAGATTGAGGGTTATTTAAAATAAGTACAATATGTACATTTCACTGAACATAAATTGAGCAAGGCTAAAAGTTGTTACAGTAAGTATGTACCTACAGCTATGACAAAACTGACATATGTTCTTAACCATTCATACAACTGTGACCACAATTCACTTGCTGGATTTCACATTCTCAGTAGGTTTATACAAACTACAGAACAGGAGATGAATAACATGGAAAGTGTCAAGACAACATTTTGGATTTCAAATACGTGTACACATAGAAAAGAGTGCAAAAATACATGTATAAAATTGCAGGTAGTCTCTCTGTGGAATGCTGAGGCAGTCCAGGTTGCTGGTGGAGGTTAGCAGAGAATCCTACTGTTTTTTAAACATTTTAGGCATTTGGATGTTGCAGAATGGATGCCTGACTAAGGTACATGTGAAGATTTGTGTTTTGAAGCTTTTTAGTGGGGAAACGTACTTTAACCACTAATTACTTCAGAAATTGATAAGTGTAAAATCACTAGCACTGGGCCTAGTGCTTAAAAGCATCTTTAAATTTTTGTTTTGATTATCAATAAGAAGAAATGGCAACACCAGATGTTAAATATCTTTCACAGAAAATTACAAAGTGTTTTACTCCATGCAAAGTTTTGCTGTGCTTTGAGATACATTTCTGTGACATTATTGGGATGGACGAACACATGAAAACTGGAATATCGAATTGGGAATCAGGTGCAATTTAATTTTCTTTTTAAGAAATTGCATCTCTCCAGTCTAAAGTAAGTTCTCCTTTAGCAAAGTTTAATCTCAACTTCATTGTCACATAGGCAGAACAAAATATTTCCCTATTTGTTGAAATCTCAGTCAACTGATAGACACTTAAGAAACCCCAGCTACAGGGAAGGGTCTATAGAGATTTTTCTATAAAATGACAACCTTGATTTAAATTCAGAATGGGCAGTCCTATAATGTCAAGTGCTAACGTTGATGTCTGAAGAGCTTTGTGTTCAATATGTCTTGCTATTTCAGCCACCAAAATGGATGCTACTTGTCTTTTACCTCTGACTGTCTTTCATAAGTTCTCAGAATTATGCAAACTTTAGAAGAGTCCTAGTAAATAATTTAAGCATGTAAATTATCTTGGCCTTTAATAAATCAAAAGCAAGTCTCCAATGTTGATACTGAAATTTGCCACTATGCTATTGGGCTTGAGAAACAAAAGCTGGCGAAGATTAGTCAGCCTGGATCTCAATGTCCTTCTTGTGATTGGATAAAGAGAATTTTCTATAACCTGTTACCCTAGCACCTGCATTATTCTAACTCTCTCCAGAGTCAATAATTTCTTGCTACAGTCGAGGTTAGGCCTGGCAAAAGAACAAAATCTGCTTTGCTCTGTTTCCAGACTTTCACTGAATTTGAAATAAGAGAAAAATACAGTTGAAAAAGAAAGCTGAATAAAATTAGACCAAAACAAACATGAAAATTTGCAGTGCACTGTTGGGCACCTCAGTCCATGAAAAGTGCTGCTGTACAGCTCTCTGCAGGAGCTCTCCACGGTCAGAAGGCATTTTCTTTGAGTTGCTGGCAAAAGTCTCCAATGATCTTTGGAATTAGTTTAGGAGAAAAGTGTGGATGTATACTTGTCTTTCAATCCATTCGACGAAATATGAGACATTGCTATAAACTCCAGGCCCCAGGACTTTGGAAAAGCAGACGGAACCCCATGAAGTTAAACCAAATAATGTCCACTCTCCTCCAGGCCGCTCACAAACAAGAGGCCCACCGCTGTCACCCTGTAATGAATAATAGTGGACGTTAGTCGCTGGCATTTCAGAGTCCTAATGTCCATGTTATCCTGAGGGCGCAATAAAGCTACAACCCAGCTTAACCAATTTCTTGAAAAATTTCAACAAAGCTTTCATTGTCCACCTGTGGCAGGAGCATGCTGCCCACTATATAAATGGAACTTTCAAATGAACATTTTAAATTCTGATGTTTAAAAGGATAGAAGTGGCTTAGGAAAGAATTATAGTCTTCCCATCAAATCAGAAGACATTTCCAGGCATTCCCTGCACTTATCAAAATATGTCATGAACATTTTTTTAAAAACTTTGGCGTTATCAGAACTATTTCTCTTATAACTAATCTCATTCTTTAACTTTGATGCATTTTATGAATGCAGAAAGTACCCAAAATGGAACATTCAAAGATTTTTTTTCCCCACAAAACAGTACGAGAAAAGTATTCTAAAATAACTCTTTACTTTCAAGCTTCTTGCTATGTGGATGATGCTTTGAGTAAAACACTCAGGGGCCACTTACTGCGTTTCTTAATAATTCTTAGGACTTTTTTCATTTAGTATATTTGAATGGAAAATACCACATGAGAATTATTTACAGTGAGGTATTTCATTTATTTATACCCTGTATTTTATTTCATATACATAGAGATTTTCATTCTTGATATTTAAGTTTAGGTGTTGCAGCTGAGTTTTATTCAGTGCTTTCACCCACATAGAGTAAGACGCCATGGCTTTATACACATTAATATTTGCTATCTCTGAAAAGAGCAGAGTAGGTTAGAGAGGTGTATTCTGCATTGCCTCAAAAGAGAGAGATTGATACCCTAGAGAATAAGGAAGTAAGTATGTGAACTCATGGTGGAAATTTACAAATACTCCTTGCCCTGCAGGAATTTCAAACCTGGAAGTACGTGGTCTTCCCACTTGAAAATGTTGGAGAATAACAGTAACCATGTTTATTGATGCTCTTCCAAACACTTTCCCTGTATTAGCTCATGTAAGTCTCGTGAAATCCCTACAAATTGATAATTTTTTTTCCTTTTTTTCCCCAAAGCCCCCCGGTACATAGTTGTGTATTTTTAGTTGTGGGTCCTTCTAGTTGTGGCATGTGGGATGCCTCCTCAGCATGGCCTGATGAGCAATGCCATGCCCGCGCCCAGGATCCGAACCGGCGAAACCCTGGGCCACCGAAGCGGAGCGCGTGAACTTAACCACTCGGCCATGGGGCCGGCCCCCATAAGTTGATAATATTTTATTATTACTATTATTATATCCATTTGGGAGACAATGAAACTGAATCACAGGTTTATGACTTGTTCCTTGGCAGAGCTAGAATTTAAACCCAAGCAGCCTGGCACCACAGCTCCACCTCTATAATCACTCGGCTATTTTGCTTCTTGGAAATGTGAGTGAATACTATTGCTATTAAAGCAAAATTGAATTTTTGATTGTGCTGTATGCTTTTGTGGAAGTGGTGATCTTTACATTCATAACTTACCAATGCTGTAAGTCTAAATAAGAAGCCTAGACCTTGCAAGGGGCAAAATGAATTGTTCTGCCTGAAAGCCTAGTTGAATTGTTTCCATCAAAATTGACTGAGAACATTTTCATTAGACATATTCCACAAAATTTTTTTCATCTCCTCTTACATGGAAGAAAGACTAAGATGCTGAGTTGTTTAAGTTGAACTATTTATTATGCCAGGGAGTGATTAAAACGAGACATTTTATAGGTTGGCTCTACACTTCCAGATCAGAAATTTAGCCAAATAATTACTTCTCATGTACTTTTTGCAAGATTCTGTGCTAGCATCTCCACAGGTGAAGAAAGCACTGTTTTCATCCCTGAGGGGCCAAAAGTCTGCTTGAGTAACATTAACACCTTTACGTGAAAGCAAAATCTAAGGCCTATAAATAAAGGAGTCTTCAAAGGAATGAGCAATTACTTCCAGCTGGAGAAGAACAAAAACTGCCTTCCGGAGACATGTCTTTGAGCTTGTCGTAGTGAGGCAGGTAGACCTTTGGTAGGTAGAAAACAAGAGTTGAAGAGGAAACAATTCAAAACAAAAGGGAGAATCCAGCTAAAGGCACAATGTGCTCGTCTTTTTGGTCCTCTTTTCCTCTGTGTAATATTGGGCTTTAGGCTGAAGTTTATGATTGCCCTCAGTATTGATCCCCATGATTTCTGACCTTAACAGAGGGACCCATGGCTTCCAAAGTGTCCTGTTGATGCAATTAAGGAAGATAAGGAAAGGTTCTGGTAAATAATCTTGCTCGAGACCTAGCAAAAAGCAGCTTTTGTTTGTTTGTTTTGAGTTTTGTTTTCTACCTGAGTTGCGTTAGAGAACATCTGGTATGAATTTAATGTACCTACAGTGCTGCATCCCCACTACTAAAGAAGTTGGTATGACCTGGTTTCTACTAAGACATCATGATATGAACATACCGATGCCTGTGTCTGTGCCTGGACCTTCAAATCTCTTTCAAAGAATCACTCCCTTCCCCTCCTTTAGCAATTACCAAGAGATGAAGAGGCCCTAGCTTTGGGTAGACCTCCAAATCCTTGTTGGGGACAGAGAGAAATGTATTCACATTAATCATTGTACTAGGAAAGCATAGCAGCCAAGCACTTGGGCCCTGAAGCCAGACTGCCTGCGTTCATACTCTCATTCTACCACCTTCATGCTGGATGATATGGGGTAAATTACTTAAGCTCTCTGCTCCCTTGTGTTCTTGATCTGTAAAATAGGAAAAACAATGATACTGCCATGAAGGGTGATTGTGCAGATTAAGTGAATTATTAGTATTTGAAGGCGATCCTGGACCACAATATATATCAACTGGTAGATGTTAATATTCATATGGTTACTAGTCATTGAGCGTATGTGCCAGGCATCACACACAGATGTGTGAAAGATAGGGGCTTTGACATACATTAACTTAGTTAATCCTCAGAACACCCTGCAAATTAGAATCAGCCCCATTTTACTCATAAGAAAACTTTCTAGAGAGGTTAGATAACTTCTCCAGGTCACATTGTTCTTACAGACAGAGAGGGGATCCAACCCAGATCTTTCAGGCTGCAAATGCTGTGTCCCAAACCCACACCACTCTGCCTCCCAAAACACTTTATGTTTGGTTTTTTGGCTTGGGAAATCAAACCTGGGCCTTTGCGTGGAGGGCAAGGATTCCTCTACCACTGCCCACCTCAGCTGGATGACTTGTGGGCAGGAGGCAGAAGGGAAGGCAGTCTCAGTGAAACTCCAAGGGAGCCATCTGCCCCCCTCTTTCCCAAGACCACTGTCTAAGGAAACACCACTGGCCGTGTCCAGTCCCCTGATTTGCCCATTCTGAAATGGACCATCAAAATGTCATTTTATTATGTTAGTTAGTGGTGATGGAATTGTTGCATCTCTTCTTCAGTTCTAAACTGTGGGGGACAATTTCAACTCTGAAGGAGTGAAATAACAAAGGTGCTCACAGCAGTGCCATATAATTAACTGTCGGCCCCACTCTGTTATAAGCTGCTTTGAGCTCTTGCATATTTTCATCACTCCCTGGGAGCCAGTCCGGTATGATATTCAGTGAGTGTTTACGAAGTAAAAATAAAAATGCTTCCCTGCACTACTAAGTTAGCAGGGCTTACAGAATTTAGTGAGCAAGAATCCCGGATGTCTCAAGGTCGCATTCAGTGACAGTTCAGGACATGCTGGCAATCAAGTGCAGGCCCAGGCAATGCCAGTGTGATCATCTCCTGACACAGAGGTAGTTCTGTCACACACCCTGGAAGTTGGGGTGTTGTGTGTGCCTTAATGCCATCACCCTGATGGTTGAAAATGTCCTTTGGTGTCCCTCTGCTCCCTGAGACAGCCTGGTCAGAGCCACGGTTACCGCCAGCTCCTCTTAGAGCTTTGTTTGTCCTAGCTGCTAAAATGGTCCATGAGTCGGACCAGAACCATTGCTTTCCTGCATTGCTGACCCAGAGTGCTGCTCCCCAGGCGTAGATGGAAAGCTGAAGGCAGCCTGAGTGAAGGGCCCAGAAGCAGTTCGAGGGATTGCTTGGGTACTGGTTGAAGGAAAACACACTGTATAATGAAAGATTTGGTAAGAAACAATTGTCAAAAAATGTTCCCGAAGGGCCACACATTAATAATAATGAGTTTATATGGACCCACTGAAGTTACTGCTGAACTGAATCACCTGGTAACCAGAAGAAAGCAACTCACCATGCACGAGTCGACTGTGCCCGACTCATAGCCTGCACAGATCATCCGGGTGGTGATGGTCTTCATGTCAAAGTAGGACTGACACTGCTCCAGAGGAATAATGCGGACTTCTCCCTCCTGCAGCTTAAAAGGCACTTGATGTTTTTAAAAAGAAGAAACACAAGAAATAAAATATTTCTTTTATAAATAAAATATTGAAGAGGGTAAAATCACTCAAAAATGAGGCTAGCCATGTATGAAATGATTACATTTTCACACCAAGAGAACCACAGCCTTTACTTAAAATGTCGTTTCAAAGACAAGGCTCATCTGGAATCAGAATTTTCCAATTAGAAGTGTTGATAGCAAGCATCGAGCCAAACCCCTTTATTTTATTAATCAGAATATTGAGGCACAGACTGCTTAGGTAACTTGGCTCGTGCTTTCCCCTCTTTATATGCTGCAACAAAAACAACAGCTACTACAATGAAAAGGAAGATAATCAAGCGAGAACTCTGCCCCAGAGAGGAGGCTGCCAGCTCAGCGTCAGCTCACATCAGTCCCGCCCCGCTAAGGTACAGAACACCCATTCATTCTAACAGGGAAGGACTGCCCTATCCTTGGTTTAAAGAATGTGTCTCACCATGTGCTAAGGAAGCCATTATTTAAGGTAAGAACCTTTAATCCTAGCAGATATGACAGAGGGATTTTGAAAAGGACAAAGCCATCCCTTAGCATCAGCAGAGAGACTATGTGAGGTCCATCTTGCTTGAAAGTTCTTGAAGAATAACAATGGATTTCTCGAAGCATGAATCTTTTGTTATTTCTCCATTCTACAGAATTATACACACTGTTCTCCTTTTAGATAGTGAAGGTGAAGCAATGTATATGATACAGGATATCTTACTGGAAGAAACAATCATGTTGGGAAAAATCAATGTGATGCAGATAATGAAAGTTTCCCGAGTTGTCAAAAGAAAGGTAGTAAGAACCATCGCTAACATTTATGGGGCACTAGCAGTAGGCCAGGCGCCTGCACTCAGCATTCTCTGGGCCTACCATCTTTAATCTTTATGATAATCCATGAGTTAGACAGCTGCTGTTTTTTCCATTTTAAAGTAAGCTAAAAGGTAGTGCAGTCAGAGCGAATAAGATCTTTCTCACTGAATTCAGACTCTGCTACACTACAAATATGGTATGCACCGTATGTTACATGATTACTCTGATTTTAATGTGGATATTGTGGAAAAAATACAAACAGAGGCAATATAAAGTATATTCTACTTTTATATCTCAATACTAATTACAACTTTTAAAAACCAAGGAGCACAGGAACGGTGATGTCTAACCTTGCCTTCAAAGTTCTTACATGTGAGCTTTTCAGGAGTCATTTACTTACTTACTTACTTCTCTCTATTGACTTTTTCTTTCTGCCCTCACTTGATCATATAGAAAAGAAACTCAGCTTAGCTCAAAACTTATCTGACTAAATTTCAAGAAAAAAATTGTCCTTCAAATTGGCAGTTCCTAAGATGGTTAACAATTATACCAATTGTTGGTATACCAGTCAGGTGGACACCAATATACATCACCATTTCTGAGAGCCACGGCAGTACACTTGAGATAGTTGGAGTGGTCAGCAATCACCATTAAAGAAAATGTCTTGCGGATTACACTCTTATTCTTAACTTTTAATAGGTCAAGCAAAATAGGAGAGACTGTTATGGGGTCTGGGAGTAAGTAGTACAAATTTCTTAATTTCTGTATGTTTTATATATGTTTACATCATCTAGGGAGCCAAAATATTTTAATTAATTTAAATAGACAAATAGCAAATCAGCTTTCTTTCTAGAATGACTTACAGGTTGTGTTACAGACGTCAACAGCACCAAATCATAGCACAGAATTGCAAATGTGACCATGCAGCTTGACTGCACGAGCGGAACTGCCTCACCACTAGATAAAGTCTCCTAGTGACTTTGCCCGCAAATCACTGAGAGAGACAGTCCGAAGCGCTCATCAGGGATGACTGATAGGTCTCACCTTGCATGGCAGCCACAAAACATTGGTATTGGCTCCTTGGAGAAAGATTCGGAGGTGTGGGGAAGGATTTTTGAGGTTACATCTGAGCTTGGCACGTTTAAGTGCCACGATGAAGTATTGACATCTACCGTTTACATGGAAGGGACAGTGTGACACATTCTGCCTAGCATTCACCATTTGCAGCTATAGTTAAAATGGGAAATTACTGCCAAAGACTAGGAGTAACACAGTGTTTTCCAGTTACAAGCTGAAGGGCAAGTGCTCCTGAGGATCCTGGCTTACTTTTGTTGCCCATGTGCCCCCAGCCTGTGATGTAGCAGTAGGTATCAGGTTCTAATAACTGCCCCGTGTTGGGTAAGCAGACCGGCCGGACGTAGCTCGTTTCATTGATGTCCTCACTCAACTCCACTATGCTGATGTCATAGTCCACCACTGCCCGACTATAGCGAGGGTGCAGGATGATGGTTTTCACGTGGCGCGTCTGCATGAACGTCGATGGATGGTCTAGATTGTTGATGCCACACACCACTTTCCAAACGGCAGCATTCTCTCTCCTAAAAGAATAATTCAAGAGCTACTGGCATCTTAAACGTGGATTTACATTTTAAAATTTACGTGATTTTTAGAATATTTTATTTATGTAAATAATGGCTCTTTCCATGCCCACCTCCTGATATGTTCATATAAGAAGTGTTTAGATAATGGCCTGAGCAATTCGTAAACAGATAGTGTTGTGGAAAGCACAGCTCATACTTCTTGAAAGGGAATATTCTGGAAGATAAAACTTGTTCAGTTTGAAAGACAGGCAGGGTAGTTACTTGCTTCATTGAGTGGAAAAAATGAAGAAAGAGAATAAAAAGCCAAGGCTAAGAGATTCCTCCAAGAAAGAGCAAGTGCCTCAGAAAAATGTCATGTTTTCAAGAAAGCCTTCTGAAAATTTCAAGCCAAGAGCTTAAAAAGGTCACCCACAATTTCCAATGGTCAGTCTCAAACTTCACTGTTCTTGACTTCAAATCTGAACTTGTCAACAATATTCTAGTCAATTCCCACCTTAAAACACTTTCCTCCCTTGGCTTCCAGGACTCTCCATTCTCCAGCATTTCCTCCAATCTCATAGGCCCTTCCCTCTCAGTCTCCTCTTCTGGATCCTCCTGCTCTGCTCTCAATGTCTATGTTGAAGTGCCCCAGGGCTCTACTTTCAACCTTCTCATTCCATACTCACCCGCATGATGATTTCAACTAGTCCAGTGGTTTTAAATACCCCCCCACACACACACACCCTGCTGACTCCCAAACATTTATCTCCAGCTCCATTCTCTCCCCTGAGCTACAGGCTTGCATGCCCGATTATCTCCTCTACACACTCGCTAGGACATTTGATCGTGGCTAAGATTTATTGAGTGCTTACCATGTACTGACAATGCTCTAAGCATTCAGAATTCATTTTACAGTTATTTAATACTTACAACCACCAGTTACACAGTTGAATCTTCTCTTTCTCTTATACCCAACATTGAATGCATCAGTAAGTCTTCACCACTCTACTTTCAAATATATCCTGAATCTTGTTTCTTCCTCCTGCTCCACTATGATCCTAACCTAAGCTACCCTCATCAACCAATCAATGACCTCCCAAATAGTAGCCTGTCTTCTACTCTTTGCCCCTATAACCCATTTTCCTCACAGCAACAGTGATCTTTTTAAAAATAAAATTCAATCAAGTCTATATAATTATAACGCTTATAATTCTCCAAGGACTTTGAATCATACATGAGACAAACTGTAGACTCCTATCCATGGCCTCTGAGGCCCTACATGATCTGCTCCATTACAACCCCAAGGACTTTCTATTTTTGACCATGGTGAGGACATCCCCAACTCAGGGGCTCTTCCCTTGCTGTTCTCTCAGCCCTCACCTGGTTCCCATCTTTACACCTTCTCTTCATCCAGGTTTCAGCTCGCACATCACCTCCTCAGAGCTGTCCTCTTTGACCACCTTGCTGAGCCTTTATTCTACCCCATCACTCTCTACTCTTGACTCTGCTTTAATTTTTCTCTCATAGAACTCATTGGTGGCAATGACGTGGACACATCTATTTGTCTTTTCTGTGCCTTGTCCCCAGACTGTAAGTTTTGTAAGGGCAGGGACCTGGCTGGTCTTGTTCACTGCTGTAGTCACAGAGCCCAGTAGCTGGCATGCAGTGGGTTCTCAACAAGTATTTGTTTATTGAGGGCTCAATGGATGTCATTTCAAAACATTTATTAGTGGCCAAATCCAACCACCTAAGCAAGGTCTATTCTTCACCAATCCCTCCACCTCCTCCTCCATTTGCAGGCCCTCCTCCTGCAGAGTAGGCCAGGATCAAAGGTGTGGGCATTTAGTGGGCCACAGTGTTGGAGGCTGGAGCTTTCATTATGGACATTCTCTCATGCTGTGGTAACATACATCAGCCATGCTACCACTTGGGAGCTTGCCTAACTAAAGTAGGTTGATTTGATTAACTAGACCAGTTGTTTTTCAACCCAGGCTGAACAATGAATCATCTGGGGAGGTTTTACATATGGATTTTTGGGGCATCACCCCATATCAATTGAAAGGTTTTGGGACTGGGTCCTGAGAATCAGTATTTTTAAGAGCTCCCTAGGGAGTCTCAGACAAAAACCCACCCACATTCCTTCTTTCCTTAGCATGCCTTTCTTCACCATCTTCTTGTGCATGGCAAAAATTCAAAGTGCTGAGATTTCAGGAGGGTTAGGGAAGCAGTGGCCAAGCCCAGCAGTCCACCTGTTTGTGGCATTGTTGAATTCTTGGACTAGACTCCATTAAAAGACTCCTCTACACAGTCCATGCATTCTATCCTTTTCCTATTGTAAAGGAAAATAATTTTAGAGCTATCAGAACAGGAATTGATGTCATTCTTTGAATATAGATGTAGATATAGATAGACAGATATAGATTTATAGCAATTCTTTCATGCCAAGCATTGTGTTAGGGATTACAATAATAAGCAAGAAAGACATTATTTCAGCCTACAAAACTTTAGAATTGAGCAAAGATGGACAAGTAAAGAAACTATTATAGTCAAATGCAGGAAATGTTATCTCATGAGCATTACAAGATAATTTTACAGAACTATTTTTCATTAAATAAATCTATCACTCAAAGAACTTGTCTTTTCTTCCTTCCTTCCTTGCTTTTTTCTCTCTTCCTTCCTTCTTTCCTTCTCTCTCTCTCTTTTCTCCCCTTCCTCCCTCCCTCCCTCTCTCCTTCCCTCTTTCTTGTCTTCCTGTTCTCCTCCCCTTGTGCCTTCCATTTTTTAGTCTAGAGGAGTAAGTGCATGACCATTTAAGAAATTCAATATTCACTTGAGATTCTATTACTTAAGATTTCTGAAATCAAGTAATAATTTATTTCAAATTTCTGCTATAATATTAAAATATAATAGCTTCTTGCCCTTGAATCAAAGCTATTAAATTTTGGTTATAACAAATACTTATCCATTTTCTTAAATCACAAGCAGTATTTCAAATAGTTGAACACTGCAAATTATTTCTAACAAGAAGAAATAACATAAAAATTCCAGACAATTACTGTATTAGGGGTTAATCTAATTCTAACAGTAAAAAATGGGTCAATAAAACTGTTAAATGTTATTGAATTGTATCCAGTAATCTCTTGCTACATAAGCTACTGTCTTTATGGCATTATCCACCAAAAAACAAGAAAAAGGAGTACACAGGAAATTCATATGCTATTCATATTCAGTGAGGATATTGTTCTTTTCTCTTTTGTTATGAGTAGCGTGGGAAAAATAAAGTCTCTTTTAATTTTTTTTCCAAGTCTGGCAAAAATCAGCAACAAAGCCTGTTGTTTGAAAGGGGTATTTGAAGTGAGGGAGCTTTGTATAAATGGTATATTTGTAGATTAAGTAAGCGTGTGCTGGAAAGAATGAGTCAGGAATAACGGCAGAGACATCCCCGTCTGGGTGGAAGCAAAAAGGAAAAAAAGAGAGAATTTAGGGCTACTAGATTCAGTTCAAAAGTACCCAGTGAAGAAGCACATAGGACTGAGCTACGTACATATGGCCATTTTAGGGAAAAGAGTTATATTGGGCTACAAAGAAAGACAGCCAAGTATAGTAGCTAAAAATTTCAGCATAATGGGGACTTTTTCTCGCTGAGCTGTCAGACCTCAAAGCAGCAGCAAGGAGAACTGGTGCATCCTTAAAGAAGGTTGTGCAAAGATCTCATGTTCCGAGAGTGAGGAAGCCAAGGTGAAGCCAGGTGAAAACGCACTGAGCACAATGAAAATGGCTAAGGAAGGTGTTAAAGGACCTTTTTCACCTCTCGTTCTTGCTCTAGATGATGTTTCATTAGCTAAGCTTCACATTTAGGTTCTAATTTATTCATGCCTATATGACTGTTTTAATAATGAACATGCTTTATAGATAACATTGAGAGAGTATGATTTCAACGTACAAGTCTTCAATTATCAGCTCAAGAGAGAAAACCCAGCTACTTATATAGCTCAGATGAACTAAGACCTGCTAGGGAATTGATACAGCATTGCAGGCACAACGTTTCTGGACACAATAACCAATCACTTTGGTTTGTAATTTGCCATACTCAACTCTAGTTTAGACGTGAAAATGCCACAATTCACTTAATTCAGTTAGCCAAGTTTAGAGATCTTCCATCTTTATCTTTTTTTAAGGGCACAAAATTTTCCTTTCTTTCACCTTTTCTGATTTTGCTTTAATATATTTAATATTAAATAAATTAAAAATCTCCTAAGAAGAAAAAGGTTAATATTTATAATTAACACCTGTGATAGAAATCACCCTATTTTACAAGTCTTCCTCCAGAAATAGCAATGCAAATGGTGATGTGGAGGTAGTTTGAAGGCCACCAAATTTGCACTCAATAAAGAAATATCACTCGATGGCATCGTTGTTGTTCTACAAATCTGACGAAACTCTTACATTCAGTATTGTGCTCTGCCCTGGGTATTTTTAAAAATTCTCTGTAACGCATGCAGTGAATAGCCTCTAGAATAGGATGACCACAAAGTAGATGTGAGAAGGGGCTGGAAGTAAGCCAATAAGCAGAAGGTGTCAGACCACAAGCTCTTACCATCTGGAGGGTCATCCGCCTGTCAGCTCCCTGCTGATTGCTGTCATGTTGGAATGCCCAGTGTGACCTGACTTTCCAATTGTTCAAGGGAAGCCAGAGTTCTGGATTTTATGTAAAGTATCCAGAGTTTAAGTGCTGGATAAAAGTTAAGAAAGGAATACAACAAGGAAATAGATCAGCAGCCTGGATTCTTCATTGGTATAAGATCTCTGCTTTATAGTTTCCCAAGTATTTGTACACACATTATTTCAAATGATCTTCTCACCAACTGTGAGGTGTACATAGGAATTCTTATTCCATTTTAAAGAAGAGAAAGCAGTGACTTGAAGCAATGGATGACTCATCTAAAGTCACAGAGCCAGTAAGTGATGGTAACAGAGCAGAATGCTGGTCTTTTTAGCCCTCGACCACGCGTTTTCTACTAAACTTCTCTGAAACAAAGAGAAGGGTCCACAGGCATCAACATAGGAATTAAGTTCTGGCCACTGGAGGGAAAGTATGTAGGATGGGTAGAGACTCACTGGTGAGCGATAGGATGACAAGTAGCAGGAAGATATCTTCTCTTTCCCGAACATATCTCCCAGGAGTGGTGGGAAGCTATCCATCAGTGATGAAATTACAGAAAGTAAACAATTTTGTCATCCCAGGCTCCAAAAAATCAAGAAAAAGGGATAGTCAGATACATATCCTAGACCTGTTTTGAAAAACTACAGAGATCATAATGTGTCCAGAGACTCTTAAAACAAGTGCAGCTCAACATAGACAGGGGAGTTCAAGTGCCAAATTCTGAGGCTACCATCACAAATGACTGCAGTAAGAAAATAAAGAATCAGCTAAAAACTAAATTTGACTACAAAGCGATCCCAGAGCTTTGTAACTGGAAAGTCTATCACAAGAGTGGCATGAAACCGTAGTAACTGTCAGAAAATCTTACTCATAGAGTGATCAGGGGTTTGTTTAAAAAAGGCAAAAAGTAGGAAAAGTAAAAACTGCTTTTCAGCAAAATAATGTGCAAAAAGAGGAAAATTTCTGTCTGTGGCAAATAATATTAGTAAGTAACTAAGACAAAGCAAAACTATTTGAAGTTTCCTGTACTTCCAATTTCTCCCATTCAAAGAAAATGATCTTCAGACAATATCCAGAAAGTTCATCTTCTGTATGATAAAACATACAGGTGCTTAATACATTGATGTTTTGAACTGATGTGTGGTCTAAAATACGGGACGAGTCAGTGAGAAATCACTGACCTTCTGTAGATGAGCTGACATTTCCAGTTCCAGACAAACTATAGTCCTAACTACTAAAAGAATTACAGATGTGATTACTAAGAAACATCAAGAAGGGGCTGGTTAGTCAGTTAACAAATATTTATTGAGTGGCTGTTATCGTCCATGCTGAAAGAAATAAAAACACGAGGGTGAGGAAGACAGAGTTCATCCCCTCATAGATTTTTCATTCTACTAGGCTAAAAAAATATATAAACAAATAAGATTATCTCGGGTACTTAGAAATGAAAAGCTAGAGTAATGTGATAGAGGGATAACTGATGGGGGTCACCTTAGCTGGGATAGTTAAGGAAGGCCTTTGACAAAATGACCCTTGAATTGAGATGTGAATGACAGGAAGGAGGTAGTTTTGTGATTCTATGAGAGTGCCCCAAACTGCAGAAGCAGCAAGTTCAAAGGTCCTGAGGTAAGAATGAGCTTGGAGGATTTCAGCGACAGAAAGAAGGCTAGAGGACTGAAGTGATAAGCCCAGGGCACTAGGTTAGCTGGGGAAAGAAAGGGGATGAGGAAGAGGTTGATGGGCTGAGATAATAGGGGAAGAAGTGCAGACAAGCCACCACAATCTTGTCGGAGTAAAGAACTGGTGTGGTAGAAATCAAGAGGTGAGTAACCCAGCAGGGTTAAGGGTTGTGGTCACATAGCGAGCTGACAGTTTTTCATGCAGGCTTCCTAGAGAGGAATTAGATGCTTCTGACAATTGCTAGTTGTGTGCCAGCCTAGGAAGTTCATCCTTAAGTCTTACAGAGGTGGAAGAAGGCAGGAAAATTGCTTGTTCAATTACTCGTGAAAGTCAAAGTCTTTATTCCTTAGAACCGTTGAAGTTGAACTGTTATTAGGGCCTATGGGACTTGATCTGATCAGCTCAGCATCTCATGTTTTTAATTCTCGTGTGGGATTTTTAAGTACCTCTCCATGGAAGAGCAAAACGTACTTGTCTTTTTTGCATGAATATAATTAAAAGAGACAGGCTTGAGAAGACCTACAGATGGGGCACAGTGGGCCTTGTCAAAGTATGGGATCAGGATATGAAGTAAATTCCATTAATTGCAGCAATTGATGGCTCCAGCAGAGTAAGGCTTACAATTAGAAGTTCTCAAAAGCTTGCAGGGCCACTGGAGAGAATGGAAAACAGAATCAGAGTTATTAGCACACATTCAAGCGAAAGCTTGTTAGAAGTTTGGCAATTTCTAGTTTCTTATGGATAGGCCAGGCCCCTCCTGACAGTTCTGTTAAGTTTAGTCTTCCATGAAATTTCACCAAGGCCTTTGATATCATATCCATTTCCTTAATTATAACCACATATTTCTTCTCTATTGCAAGATCTTCACAGATCTGTCAGTGAGGGAAAATTGGACACCACATATGGAAATGACAAAAGTGGCGTATGAACCTGGATTAATGCATGTAAAGAGTGTTGTTCCCTCAAAGACCTGTTGGATTCATTTAGATAATCATCTTTTGATGAATGTACTCTTGCTAGTATAATTCTCTGCTTATCAGGGAGTTATAAATCAGAATTGGAAAAGACATCTGGAAACATCTGGCACCTTCTGAAGCGACAACATTGCAGTGTATTTCCTGACGTACTATACAGACTCTTCCAATCATTTTGGGTCTTACACCTTAAAAGTTCCCAATAGGAGGTATTGGTTTGGTTTTTTATATTCTATTTCCCCCAAAAGAGAAATCAAATAACTGGATATACACTTTTCCATTTTATCATCACTTATCACATTATATTCTAATTATTTGTTTAACTGTCTGTCTCCTCACTAGGTTAGCACTCCAAGGAAGGAAACACGTATTCATCTCTCTAACCCCCAGGTGGAGCTAAATATATGTGCTGGGACTCTGTCGTATAGAAACAAAAGTACCAGTAGGTGAGTAGCTTTATATAAGAAGATGTACTGCGGTATTGTTAAAATGGTAGCAATCTGGAACTAACCTGAATGCCCACCAACTGGGGAATAAAAGAAAAAGTTATGGTAAATCTATATTATGGAATATCATTTAGCTCTGAAAATAATAAGCTAGAGCTACATCTATTGACCTGGAGGGATGTCCATGAGATACTGCTACATGAGAAAAGCAACTTACAAACAAAAGTATAGAGTGTGATTCCAAACTGTGAAAGTAAACAATGACACCCTGCGAAAACTATGTTTATAACTGTGGAGGAATATTCCACTAGGCTGTAACAGGGGTTATCATGAGGAGAATGAGAAAGTAAAAGAGAGAGTATGGCAGGAGATAAAAATAGTGCTAGCAAAATGCAAAAATACCCATGCTGTAAGGCTACGGAAAAAGGTAGAATACGTGTTTTTAGTAATTTTTTAAAAGAAAAGTTGATCTTTATTGAGGTCTTACTGATTGATGCCAGGATGGTTCTCAAGCTTTCCATAGACAATCTCACTATACGCTCTCACCAACCCTGTGAGGTAGGGACTATTAGTTCCCTCATTTCACCAATGAGGAAACGGTAGCCCAAAGAAGCTAAGTAATTGACCCACAGAGACACAGCAAGTGGCAAAGCTAAAAAAAATAATAATAGGCAAAAAAAAAAAATTGCATTTTTTTCTAGAAATTAACCTAGTCAAATGCAAATATCAATTAGGTGATAGAACTGTGAGCTATTTTAAGTTTTTGCTATTGCCTAATATTACTGTGAAATAAAGTAAAATTATTAAAAATAAATTGAATAAAATGGGTGGTGTAGTGGTTTTTCAAACGTGTCCTCAAACCCTTTGACACTCCTCTTGCTGAGAGGAGGCTGCTTTGTTTGTTCCCTTTGGATCTGGGCGGGGCTTGTGAGGGCTCTGACCAACCACAGAGCAGAAGCAATGTTGTGTGTCTTTGGAGGAAAGGTCAAAGGCCACCTATCTTCCTCCTGGCTCCCTTTTTGGGAAGCTGGCTCTGGAGGATGCCAGTCACCAAGCTGTGAGTCCCATATGGAGAGGAACTAAGGCCCCAGCCAATGGGCAGCTCTGACCGCCAGACTTCAGACGGTTCAAGCCCTAGCCTTAGAATCTTCCAGCGGAGGCCCCAGACATTGCCCAGCAGAGACAAACTGCACCGCTATGTCTGAAGTTTTTTTGTTTGCTGTTGTTATTGTATTTTTTTTCTCCTAAATTACACAACAACAGATAGTCAGAACACATGAGGACCTTCCACAGTGACATTTGTCAATTTGGAGTAGGTTTCCCCTTCATCTTATTTTTCTGCTCCCTTTAGGTATACTGTGATGGTTAATTTTATATGCCAACGTGGCTGGGTCACGGTACTCAAATATTTGGTCAAACATTTGGTTTAACATTTACATTGGTGGACTTTGAGTAAAGCAGATTACCCTCCATGATGTGATTATCCTCATCCGATAAGTTGGAGACTAGAACAAAGACTTGACCTCCACTGAGTGAGAAGAAATTCTACTAGCAGACTGCCCTTGGATAGAATTGCAGTCTCCAGCTTGCCAATCGTATTTTTGACTCGCCAAGCCTCCACGATCTTGTGAGCCAATTTCTTAAAATACATTTCTCTCTCTCTCTCCTTCTGTCTGTCTCATTGGTCTGTTTCTCTGGAGAATCCTGACTAATACATATAATGTATCTTTAACTCTGCTTGCCAAACTCCTCACTAGTTCCTCCAGCAATCTAACCTGACTGTAGCGTCCAAGTAAATCCCTCTGTTTGACTTCAGATGTACCTGATGCATATAAAGAGGGCTAGAAAAAAGACTACTGCTGGCGGCAATGTCAGTCTTCTAAACCTCTTCCTCTCCCTCCCTCTTTAGGACGTAAATCATAAGCATTATATATCCTTTGCCAATAAATGAGCAGCACGTGTACAGGATAACAACACTGAGGGTAGAAAAATCTAAGCAGATAAAGCCCCAGGAAGTAGATCAACCGTGGCTTTTGCACTGAAATGGCATCACAGAATTACATATGCCACTAAGAATGCCCCAATGACAAAATGATCAGATTCAGGCAAAGCAAAAAAGAAAAGATGCAGCTTACCCCTCGAAGCAGTGGGCAACCGTCAGAACCCACTTCTTGGCAATGAGGACACAGCCACAAATGTGTCCACTGGGTTCACTCTGCAGGGAACACTGCCATGGCCACCTTCCAGGGCGACTCGTCCGACCCCCGAGGATCCTTTTGTTCATTCGGGCAGCAGGGCGGTGCCCACAGTCTACCAAGGAGCAGGAAAGACAGCATATGACTCTCTGCCAAACCCACCTAGATGCTTGAATCTTTGCTGTCATGTACAGTGATCATTTTCCCCCTGAGCCAATTCGGTTAAATGAAGTTCGTATCCCATTGCTCCATCACTCATTCTCTCACCTTGTTTAGTACACAGAAGAGAAATCTTACTTCTGCTGTGACAAGACTGCCTAGATTTGGAAACATAAAATGGCATAATATTAAGCTACATATTTATCTTCACTTCAAACACTTTATCAGTGAAAAGCAACACACAGATTCAACTGTTAGCAGAGGTTGCATCTTTGACTAACGACTATACTTAGTGCAGAAATTCTCAAGGCAGAGTTGTGGTCAGAGATCACCTCAGGGGTGGGGGTGTTTGGAGGATGTGTTCTCTTCTTTAGTTTATTTAATATCATCATCATAATTTCACATCTGTGGGAAGAGAAACTACTGTTTTCAAGTTTCCCACATCATCTTGGCTGGCGGTACCACCCAGAATATTAATTCAAACCACGGTTCTCAAGGTAGAGAGAGGAAAAGGGAGGAAACTGGGTTGCTTCTTAGAATCTGTGGTGAGGAGGGAGCATGTCAGATTGTTGTGCTGATGCAGAGAGCATGTATGTACAAAAGAAGTTGAGAAAGTGTTTGAGAGAAATAAAATATTACTTCAAAAAGTTAGAGAACAGATAAAGGAACTAAATATTTAGACTGGAAAGGAATCTTGTCAAGACTTTCATTGTTAAACTGTGGGTCTATGATTAGCTGACAGAAAAATGGGGGTTAAATTTATTCCCCAAAACCCTAGATGGAAGAATCATAACCAGTAGGTAGAACTTATAGGCAGTGTGGGTTCAGGAAATGAAGAACTTTCTAAAAATCTGAGTTAACCTTTGAAGGTAAGAACATGGGCCATGTTTAAGCATCTATCAAGGTAGCTGCACAAGAGAATTCGGTTTAGAATACGCGAAGTTTTGCCTGCAGAGTTCTCTTCCAATCATGAAGCATTTATTCACAGTGTAAATTTAAAAGACAGAAAACACTTTGAGACTGTCGAAAGTATTGTGATGTGCTTAGAATGCTAGACCTCTAAAAAAGATAAAATCCAGCCCTAAGTATGTCGTTTCCACATTCCTTTTTGATTATTTACTATATTTTTATTTCTTGCTAAAATTGCATGGGGATATGTGTAATTATTTGTACATAATAAATTATATAAAGCAGAAAAAGGTATGTTTGCTTTTTGCCTTCCTACAACGTCAAGTCGTATCTCTTTCTTACTTTCTCTCTTTATCCTTAATTTCTTTGCAGCACTTCCAAATGTCTGAAATTCACTTTGTTTACTAGTTTATAGTCTCTCTGTCCACCTATACAAATATGTTCCTTGAGACCAGGGCCCTTGTCATTCACTTCTACATCCCCTCAGAGCTTAGCACTGACCCTGGCATAGAAGAGATACGCAATAATTAGTTATTTGCTAGATCCCAAAATCATGGCTTGCAGGAACAGGAAAAGACATCAAAGACTGTCTGTCCCAGCTCTTTATCTCACAGGAAACTGTGATTATATCAGATCACATATCTAGTTAGCAAGCCAGGACTAGAACCCATTCTACCAATGCCCAATTTAGAATGATTGTATAATTAGTTTATTTATTTGACCTGAAAGGGATTTTTTGGCATTCCCACTTTGGGGAAACAAATCACTCTGTTGAAAGATTCAGGTCATTGTTTAGAAGGAAGAACTTCAGTTGACAAATACTCAGAAATTTGGCAGCAGAGTTTGGTCTGTGGGGAAAACGTCAAGAGATTCTACAAAGAAATGGTCCACCTTTAGTTTTCTTCTTTGGAATTCTTAAGAAGTGCTTTCTCTAGCACTTATTAGAAGATTTGGATTCAGATAAACTTGGTTTGAGTTGAGACGATATCACTTACTGTCTGTGGGCTGTGAGTTTGTGAGCAAGTTATTTAAATATTCTATAGCTGTGTCCCTACAATGTAATAAGCACTAAGATAAGGGTTAATTCCTTCCATTTATCTTCCTTCTGCACCCTTACCCTTAGACAAGGGAGGCAGTCCTGTTTAAGATGCCATGGTTCTCTGGGGGAAAATTTCAGAAGTGTACTTTCAAGGCTACTCGATTATAACTTCATTTTATGTCAGTTTTTGCCTCAGACTCTCCAAGTTTTATCAGTCATCATTCCTTCCATTCCCTCTGTTAACTAGCTGCAGGTAGCACTGGAGAGGGGCAGACAGGAGGATTTATTTCAAATAGGCTACAGAAAAAAAACGCACGATTAGAAATCAAGTTCCTCCTCCTTCACCATGAGAGTTTCTGTAATCATCATTAAAGAAAATCATAATTAGCCAAGAGGAAAAAAGTCTGTCTAGAAAGAAGGAATAAAACCAAACAGTGTTAAACACAAAGGCCAATCACCATTCTACGGGAGCTCTTTATTGACGTGACAAATTTGGATTATTTTAAATTAGACATAAAAGAAGGCCCCTGATGGTAAACTTTGCTCTGGAATCTACTCTACACAGCTCTTGTGAAGGCTGTCTTACCCTTCGACCAGCAGTTCATGCAAAGTGGTCCCACTGAGGCTCTCCCAGTTGGAGTGTAGTGTCAGCCACTGCTGGTCTTGCTCCTGCTCCTGTATCATTCCGGTCACAGACGGCTCTCTGATAGAAGGGCAAATATCAGATAAACATTCAAAGTACAATGATCTTTGACCAGGCAATGTCATTATTTAGCACTCATTCTCTTTCAAAAAGAACCATTACATCATAAGTCAATATTTCAAGAGGGAGATTTGTATTAGAAGTTTGGCATGGAATGTGCAGTAAGAAGGAAGTTACTAAAAGCATCCTGAAGCAATAATGGCCCAAATTTTTACAGCTGTTTTAGTCATTCTCTCTGCTGACATGTATTTGAACTTTGTGAGGTGACAGAATTCTAATGTATATGATGTAAAATGTCCAATATCTGGAAAACAAGAGCAACTTTAGGCAGGGATCAAAAGCGAAATAAAATTTATCTAGCTGGAGTTTTGTCTCCTCTTTTCTTGACCATTGTAATCCTGCAATATAGCAATACTTTAAAATAAAATAAACAATAGAGAATCGATGGCCAGTTAGTATCTGTTTAGACGATATAAAATTTTAAGTGGAATTTTTTCAACATACTGCGAAATCTTTATGCACTAAAAATTAAAAAGAACTCTGGAAAATAGAGATGGGACTTAGACAACATTATTTTGCTCTTTACCTATATTCTCACTCAATCTCTGCTAATATTTCCTGTGAATGTCTCATTTAGTCATTCAGAGAAAATATGGTGACACTGTATCCAAGATTTAAAACCTTAGTTTTCAAAAGTACTTGTATTTTTTTGTATAATATCCTATTCTTCATGAAAAAGTTGGTTTATTTAGGCAATCCATATTTGAAGAAAATGTTTTGGATTTTTATCGCCTGATGCTATCAAGGGTAGAAGAGGGAAAGGAATTAGTTTTAGACAGGAGGAAGGAGAATGTTTTCTGAAGCTAGAAGGAAGTAGGAGAGAAGGAAGCAGGCACTTTGTTGGCGTTGGAGAGGGGGAGAGAATTCATCAAGAGAATTCAAATCAGGTAGTCTCCACTTTTCTTTCCAAGTAGGAGGTGAGCTCCTAGGATGAAAGCTGGGGAGTGGCAGGGCTGCATGATGACGAGGAAAGTGACATGTGTATGGAATTGTTTCCTGGTGGAAGTGTTTGAAGAAACACATCAAAGATAACTTAGAAGAATGGCAAGCAGCATTGAGCGTTCAAATGAACCTGGAAATCTTGCAGTTGTGGGAGCGTCGAGTCTGCATGCTTAGTGACTTTCTTTTTCAATAATGGGATGCCATTTTTTTTTTCAAAATGAAAAATTAGGGGGCACAGGAAGGGAAGAAAAGTTAGATTCAGTGGCACTGAAAGAAAAATGATCATTTCACCTGACTATTAATTATTTAAAAACTACCGTAATCACATTACAGAAAATAAAAGAAACGAAAATCTCCCCCAATCCTGTTACTCTTAAAAAGAGAAAAATCCTCTAAAGAGGACACTTGATAGAAAAAGAGCCAAAGAATAAAAACAAAACAGAGTCCTTAATAATGAGTGAATTCTAATCATTTGCTTTTAAAACAAATGGCATAAACCCTGACTGCACTTTAAGAAGAGTTGCACAAGATTTAAATTTATTTAGAAACTTGAAGGAACTGTTAGATTACAGAAGACTTCACAAAACCTACTGCAAAATGAGAATTTTTCTTTTCCTCGACCAAAATGGGAGTCTGGTTTTCTATTAACCCCAGAAGTCCTGCATACGAAGGCACGGTGGGATGGAACGTATAAAAGTCAGAGGCCACACGTATCACTCATGGTGTTTCTCTTGACACCTGCCTCCTGAGAATTACTTTGGGCAATAGAACAGCCTGTGGCCTCTTAAATCCAGGCGTTTTACTGGCAAAAAGCCAAAGGAAGATCAGCTTCAGATTTCTTGCTTAATGAAGTCATTCTTTAGGCAGATATTCATAGGGCCACAGGGGACTTGCATGAGGAGGACGATTCAGCGCAGGATTTTCACTGATGCTGGATAGAAAAATCATTGCAAAGGACACTTCAGTCTTTCAGTCCACAAGACCCCTTCAGTTACCTCATTGCACATGGGACATTTTTGCATTTCATTCATTAGCCTCCAACAAGTAAGGCAATTTAGGCTGAATCTCTGTTACATCAAGTGGAAAATCTAAGAAATTCATCATCAAGAAGAAGGGGAGTATCACCATAAAAATTAGCTTTCTGTGAAATGCTTACACACTAGCATGCTTCTCATGCACAAAATAAATCTTTCAGAACTAGAAATGTCACCCTAGGGTCCAATAAAAAAATATCAGTGAATCCACATGGTTCTATCTCTGCCATCATAAAGCATCTGAGCATCTGTGTGATCTCAAGTTTTCTTAGTTTTCTTTTAAATAATTTTTTAAATTATAAAAGTAATGCTTATACATGGAAAAAATAACAAAAATTATACAATGAAAAAATATTCTTCCTATCCTAGATGTATTGAAAAACCATTGGAATTTAATCATTTGATTTTAAAACAAATGGCATAAACCCTGACTGAGAGCATCTGCCTATCCTCGCCAACCTTTTTCGATAATCCATGTATAAACGCCCTCTTTTTTCAGTCTATACACATTGTTCTGTGTGGTGTTGATGATAATTTCATTTAATGATTTCTCTTGGAAGTCTTTCCATAGCAATAGTTAACATTTGTTAACTATTTTCTGTATCCCAAGCACTAAAAGACTAACTCATTTTATTTTATTTAAACCTCTTAACAACTTTGTAAAGTATGCTTTATTATTATTCCCCATTTTGGAGATAAAAATTTGAGGCAAAGAGAGAATAAGTAACTTTCCCGTGGTCACACAGAACTGACACTTGAATCTCTATGGTCTGATGTCAAAATACCGCTCCTCACACTTTGAACACCATGTAGCCTTCTTCATTAGCAACACACACCGTGTTCTTTTTACAACTGCACAGTGTTCCATTACGCGGGTGTACATACGTTTACTTAACCAATCCACTATTGATGCACATGTAGGCTGTTTCCAACTTTTGGCTATAACAAAAAAGCAGCAGTTAACACGCTTAGCTATTCACCTTTGCCTACTTGCACAAGTAGAATAAATTCCTAGAAATAAAATTATTAAATCAAAACTTAAATTTTTCATTAATGGCATGAATTTCTCCTTCAAAGAGTAATGCCAATTTACAAACTCATCAAGTATATGTGTCCATACTTTTTAATTTTTATAATTACATACACAATGTAAATCATGCTATTAAAAAGTATCTGGAAATTAACAGCTGCTCAAATTTGGTTTGACAATTCGTAATGCATTTGACTGATCTTTTTCCATATTATATCAAGAGACAAATTAAAGAAATCTGTTGGGTAGAGAGCAAAAGAGCAAAAAATATTTTGCCAGTGATTAAGCATTAGTCACTGTATCCTAAGAGAGTCTGTGCGGGAATGCAGCCAGACCCAAATGCCTCTAAAGCAGCCATGACATCACAGACAGAGAAGGAAATTCAAGCAAAGATCTAATCCAATGCCTTCATTTGACAGCCTGAGAAAACTGAGGCACAGATACAGACCCATCCCAAACACCTTTGGGGCCTACAGCAAGAGGACAAGTAGAGGCCCACATGCTGTATGTCTACACCTTTACATGTTAAAAATCGAGTTAACAAACTGTTAAAGGAAATATATTCTATCTTCCCATCTTGATAAACATATCTTTTAGGCACAACTATAGGATTCTTGGACTCCTTGGAACAGTGGTTTTCAAACTTTACCATTCATCAGAATCACCCAGAGGATGTGTTATAACGAACATTGTTGGCCCCATCTCCAGATCCCTGAGATGGTAAGTCTGAGATGGGGCCCAAAAAGTTGCCTTTCTAACAAGATCCCAAGTGATGCTGACACTGTTGATCTGGAACCACACTTTGAAAACATTACTTTAGATCAGGCTCCAAGTGGACATAACTCCATGGTTGACAGACTCCTAGCCCCATGGGGCCAGAGTGGTCCCTCTAAACCAGGGTCTCTCATCCTTGTCACTACTGACATTTTATACCAGAGGATTATTTTCTATGTGGGGCTGTCCTGTGCATTGTAGGATGTTTTGCATCATCCCTGGTTTCTGCCCACTAGATGCTCCTATCACCCCACGTCTCCTGTGTTGACAGTCAAAAATGTCTATAGACATTTCCAAATGCTTCCTAGGGACAAAGTCACCCCTGGTTGAGAACCACTGCTGTAAATGCTGGGGCCCATGGCAAGGCCTCTCTGCTCTGGGTCTAAGGCAGTACTGCACAGAAAAGTGAAAGGATTTCGCTCAAATTTACTCCTTGAATTGTGTGGCCTTAAGACACATATAAAAAATGTATAATTCCCCTGACGCATGCACAATGAAATGAGAAGACAGAATTTAACCAGAATGATGAAACATCTTGACATTCTGATAGGAATTTTACATTTCAAGGCTTAGGTGAACAATCGGATCTCTAGACAATTTGCCCTATAAATCTTGTGTCACTCTCATGAAGCCACTTGATGTTTAGTAATAAGGCATCGCATGCTTGTATTATAATTATGTTGGGGCTGCTGACTTAAAAAATAAAGGTCAGCACAAATCCCCAAAAGTCAAGCGCTTCTTTAATTTGGCAGCAAGAGAGCAGGAATTACCAACACACGTTATACATTTCAGCGGAAGGACGAGAACTGTTTTCTTGTGTCTATTACCAGGGAAAAATAATCTGAGTATTCAACCTCAGTGCTGACAATTAGGCTTGATATGCAAATGCCTTGTGTAGTGGACAAGATACATTATTTGCAATTCTGAGCATCCTGTTCAGAACTTGGAACACTTCCACTAGACACTTAGTATCTGATTTTAAAAATCTTTTCTTAAATCCTGTCACATTATTATCTCTGTTTGGTTCCTATAGACTAGACATGTTAATATTAAAAGCTAGTTAAATTATTTTGTCAAGCAGAAAGGTGACCTGGAAATTTTGACAGAAAGGCATAACAGGTTTCAAATAAAACATGAATGAACCCTACTATAGAATCATTCATCTGGATAGACAGCTCGTCTTACCCTTTATACAGCCAAACTCCCATCAACCCAAATGTTTAAAGGAAAGTATGAAGCCTGAGTTTATTTTTCCAGTCAACTTAGTATTTAAGAAAATATTTTTATTGCAACCTTAACTGAAAATATATAATTTTATTCATTTGTCTACCTCAGAGGTAGAGTATAATAACTGTATTAGGCTATGATCTATGGGTACAAGAGACAAAAACTATCTCAAAGCAAATAGAGAAGTTATGGATTATAAAATTAAATTGCAGAGTGCTCATATTTCATAAAATAAAAAAATCAGTGAAACTAAATATTTCATTCATTTCCCATATAAAATTACAAAAGTATAACATGAAGTAAAATATAAATTTATAAAATATAACTACTGAACAAACATTATCATTCAATATAAATTAGAAAATAAAGTCAATAAAATAAAGTACTACATAAACTTTTCATTAAAAGTGGAAGAAGAATGAATCGCAAAAATTTTAAATTAAAATACCATTTGATCGCTTATAAAACTCAATCTTATGAAACAAGCTGAGTAAATGGTGTCAAGTTGTAAGTATATTTTTGAGCAAAAGATCCACCTCTTTCAGAAACTACACCAGCTCAACTGTATCCTTCGGGTTTTTTGTTTTTGTTTTTGTTTTTTTTGAAGATTGGCTCCTGAGCTAATATCTGTGGCCAATTTTTTTCTTCTTCTTCTTCTTCTTCTTCTCCCCAAAGCCCCCCAGTATATACTTGTATACTTCAGTTGTGGATCCTTCTAGTCGTGGCATGTGGGACGTTGCCTCAGCATGGCCTGACGAGCCGCACCACGTCCACGTCCGGGATCCGAACCTGCGAAACCCTGGGCCATCAAAGCAGAGCGCGCGAACTTAACCACTCGGCCACGGGGCCGGCCCCTCCTTCTGGTTATTTTATCTTTAAAAATCTGATCTTTTTTTCCACAACTTAGAGGAAACTTTTTGGAACAATTATGTTTTTTATTTTTAGGAAAGAGAGACTCAACATTTTATTTACAGGAACCTGAGTTTAGTTTCAAAGAAAGTGTTTCGTATACATCTTCATTTTCTTTAGTTCATCAGTGTAAAGCTAGAGATTACCAGTTTCAATCACAGTATGCCATTTTTTATGCCACTAGTTCAGAAAGACTGTGAACCACGGTAGAATTTATTTTTCTAATAGAAGCTTTGCTTTGTTATTTGGCCTTTTCTTCCCCTTCTCGAGGATTACGAGTATAGAAAAATGCACCTTTATTCAATTCAAATTTTTAAAGCAGAATATGACTCTCTTGGTATATTACAAGATAAAATTATTCAAACTTCAGAGATTTAAAAAAAGTTTCAGTTAAGAGTTACACTAAGTTACACTAAGAAAAAGGTCAGCATTTTAGTACCTAAAATAGCGCTGGAATATCAAAAAGCAGAAATGTAATCAATCACTAAAGGGATGTGGATGGTTTCCAGCATGGCTGGTGCCAGGAGCTGAGTACCTTCAGGACTCTCCATCTCTCATCTCCACTTCCTGCTGTGGGAAGGAGTGTGAGGAAAGGGGAGGGTGGTTTTCTTGTCTGCAAGTGACTTTTCCAAAAGCCAGGGGATAGGCTCTTGTAGCTCTAAACTCAAATCCATTGACTTTTGTGACCAAAAAGGAAAGAAGTCTTCTTTCCCACCTCCAATTAAAACAAATCTTGTTGAAGAATTTTAAGCATCCCAAATCCAATCACTGTGGCCTGGATGTAAGGTCCTTTGATTTGCCCAGCTCACCTTACTTACTTACCCCTCAACCACTCACTGGAGCCAAGAAAAGTGAGTCATGTACAAAGATGGCAGCTCCTCTTTGGATCCCAAGGATAGAATGGGAAGTGAAGCAAGTCGCCAAAAGGAAAGGAGGCAGGTCCCAAAGGAAAGGAGGAATGCAGGGAAGCAGCGCAATAAATGTCTGCTACAAGTGACTTTCATTGGAATTTTTCAGTTTAAAAGATAATTGTACTTCAGAGTCAAGATTCTACATTTTCTTTTGTTAGTTTTTGGAAGATATAAGGAGGGTAAAAGATTGTGTAGAAATTAGACGGCTTATTAGACACAGTGGGTCAATCAGTGAGTATTCAAGCTGATATTGCTGTAAAATGAGTTAGATCTCAGAAAGAATATTACTCTGGCAGAATTTAAATAAATGACACAGTCAGATGGACAAGACTAAAACTGACGGTGAGGGTTTAAAAAGGGGGAATGGAAATGGAGATAGCACTTTGGTGCTGTATCAGGTGGAGTCCCTCCCTCAAGAGTTATTATCTGAGTGAGAGGAACAAATTACGAATGTGAAAAAAGAATTTCTGATATTGATCATTACTTTGAAGAAGACAAAGAAAGCAAATAGTGACTTGGTGAGGGTGAAGGCTGCTCCACTACAGTTGTCAAGGAAGGCCTTTCTAAGTGGTTGATATTTGACTGAGACATGCATGATGACATAGCGGTAATCTTGCAAAAGGCTAAAGATCAACATTCCAAGCAAAAGGAACAGTGAAGGCAAAGCTTCTGAGGTGGGAATAAGCTGACAGTGCTTGAACATCCGTAATAAGGTCAATGTGTCTAAAGTTGAGTGGACAAGTGGAGGGTGCTAAGAGATTGGGTCAGAGAGGGAAGCCAGCCAGATTATGCAGTGTCTCAGAGGCCAGAGTGAGAAACTGGATTCTGAGTCCAAACTATATAAATAATAAGAAAAGACCAGTGGATTTGGGGTGTGGATAATATCACTACTGACTATCAGTCCTATCTTGGAGGTAAAAGAAAGCCAAATTGCAGCAGGTTTCAAAGAAAACATGAAGTTACTAGATCAGAAGTTAAGTCAACATCAGGAGTCTTGTGGTGTTAATTCCAAAAGGAGGATGCTGCCATATAAGGACTTCTAACAGAAATAACACCAGCCTCCTTGGTCAATTCCTGACGGATGGCTCAAGCTATAAAGCATGCTCTTATTTACCCAGGACCAATTCACATTCAAGTCCAAAGGCAATGCTATATTCATTATGATGACTGGGGAATCTTTTGCCCCTAGAGACTTCATGGAGATTGATTCTTCCCATCCCAAAATCTTCTTCCTCAAAATTACCCCCAATATTTTTGGCTAAAAGATGAGTCTTGACAGTACTTAATTCTGGACAACCCGTGGAAACCATCTTTGGTTTTATAAATCAGGATGTGAAACTACTTTTTAATGATGAATTTTTTTTTTTACCACCGAATGGAATGTAAGAGAATTAAAAAGAAAATCTGATTAATTCAGGTTTAATCAGAATGCAGATTAATTAAAAAAATCCTGCATAGTTCCATTCTAGTTAATAAAGGTGAATTTCTCTACACCACTGAGAAGTTTCCATTTAATTTCATAAATTATTCATTAACTCAACCAATACAGTTTGAGATTCAGTTTGCCAACAAATATCCAAATTCTTAGCAGAGCTTGCTGTTAGTGTTCATATGGAAATGCTCTTGGGACAACTGGTAGACATCCCTTGCTTTGTTTATTAAAGCCTTGTACCCTATGGTCTCACGGAAGAGCTTAAAAAAACATTTCCTCTTCCTTTAGGATGCAGCACTTTTTCAGGAAAATGATTCTTCTCCCTCACCCTAGAATAGCATGTTCTAGAAAACACTATGCCCACACATTGGGTTCTATGATTTTCTTCTCACCCAGGCAGTAATTTAACCAGCAGCTTCTTGGAAATACGCAAGAAATTAATTCTCCACGCCCAAGCTACTTGTCTGCCAGAAAAGCAACGAAGCCGCTGTGTGAAAGAAAATAACACTTTGTGGATTTGACTTCTAATTAGAATACGCCAAGCATCTACTTATTACTGTAAGTGACTTTTGAAAAAGTGAAAAACACTTGGATTGTGGTCCCGCATGATGAATTTCCTCCACTTCCTCACCGCTATCTACTTAAAAAGTCTACAATGATAAGATCACAAGGTGGTATTGAGACTTGCCACGAAACTCCCATGTAACGCAATAGTGAAAGGGATTTATGTTTAAGAAGCTGGTTGGTCACATCAATCAGGTCATGTTTATTGACTAAATCGGTGCCATAAGGACCTACTCCTAGTACCCAAGAGGCCCTCTGCCCTTGCTTGAACTTGCATCCTGGCTCTGTGTTTTTCTGTGACCTCGCAAAGTTCCTTGACCTCTCTAAGCCTCTGTTTCCTCATACGTAAGATAGAAATAACAATATTACTTATCTTACAGGATTGTAATGTGGATAAATTGAGATAACACATATCAAGTACTTGGAACAGCCAGGCGCACAATTAAAGTTAGCCATTATTATTTTGTATAACCTATTCTGGGAAATAAGATAAAGAATCAAAAAAAAAAAAAATACAGGGGCTGGCCCCGTGGCCGAGTGGTTAAGTTCGCGCGCTCCGCTGCAGGCGGCCCAGTGTTTCGTTGGTTCGAATCCTGGGCGCGGACATGGCACTGCTCATCAGACCACGCTGAGGCAGCGTCCCACATGCCACAACTAGAAGAACCCACAGCGAAGAATATACAACTATGTACTGGGGGGCTTTGGGGAGAAAAAGGAAATAATAAAATCTTTAAAAAAAAAAAAGTGCATACTTCTTTAAAAAAAAAAAATAATACAAATGACACATGGCATTGTAGAACTAAGAGGGAAATTGTGTGGTACCTATTTTTAAGTACCACAGGAAATATAGGGAGGAAAAGGATCAAGGAGATGTGAAAGGCTCCATATGGGCTTGAGTGAGGCCCTGAAGGATTTTGATAGGAAGTGTAGAAAATGGTGCATATATGGACACAGAGGCAGAGGCAGAAAGGTATGTGTCCATGGAACACAGATAAAAGACAAGCCAGCCTGGAAAGAGAAGGAGCATATAAAGGGATATGAAGTTGAAGAAAGAGGAACTAGTTTATGGTGAGCCCACCAGTTTGGGAAAATAGTTCAAACTTACTCAGTTAAAAAAAATACGTTACAGGCCCAGTAGCATTAGCAGTTAAGTTCGCTCGCTCTGCTTCTGCAGCCCAGGGTTCACCAGTTTGGATCCCAGGCGTGGACCTATACTCCACTTCTCAAGCCACGCTGGGGCAGGTGTCCCACATAAAGAATAGAGGAAGATGGGCACAGATGTTAGCTCAGGGCCAATCTTCCTCATCAAAAAGAGGAGGATTGGTGGCAGCTGTTAGCTGAGAGCTAATCTTCCTCAAAAGAAAAAAAAATACATGCAATGAAAGAAGTCTTTTAACATAAAATGATTTATTTCTGCCTTAGTCTATTCAGGCTTCTGTAACAAATTACCATAGACTGGATGGCCTATAAACAACAGAATTTATTTTCCACAGTTCCAGAGGCTGGGAAGTCCAAGATCAAGGTACTGGCAGATTTGGTGTCTGGTGAAGGCCAAGGTCCTCATTCATAGATGCCCATCTTCTTGCTGTGTCATCACACAGTGGAAGGGGTGAGGGGGCTCTCTGGGGTCTCTTTTATAAGGGCACTAATCCCATTCATGAAGGCCCCACTCTTATGACCTAATCATCTCTCAAAGGCCCCACCTCCAAAGACCATCACATTGAGGGTTAGGATTTACCATACAAATTTTGGGGGGAAATAAACGTTCAGTCTATAGCAATTGAACGTGATGTTCGTACTACAGCAGGCAGGGCTCTTTCAAGAATTTAGCCATGGGATAGTGAGAGTTTCTAGGGAAATTAAGGCACCAAACAGCTCCTAACCCTATTGCCCCCAGCAGCCACTGCTCACATTTCTTTGCTCCTCTTTGTAGCAAAATTACTCAAAAAAGTTCTATACTTACTATCTTTTATTTCTCTCTTCCCATTATCTCTTAGGCTTTTGCCCCCTCACTCCACAGAAATTGCTCCTGTCAATGGCATGCACGTTGCTGAAACCAACAGTCAGTTTTGCTGAAAGCAATAGCCAGTTTTCAGTTCTCATTTTACTTGACTTCTCAGCAGCATTTGATAGAACTGACCATCACCTCTTACTTGATACACTTTCTTCACTTGGTTTCCAGGGTATCACATACTCCCATCCCACTGGTTGTTCCTTTTCATCTCTGTTGACTTGTTACTTCCCTTCTCCCATCATCTTAATGTTGGGGCTCAGCCCTACATATTATCTTCTCTTTCTATACTCACTCTCCTAGTTATGCCACCCAGTCCCACAAATCTATATATCATCTGTATTCAGGTGATTTCCAAATATTTATCTCCAGCCCAGACCTCTCTAATAAACTCCAGACTTGAGCCTTATAAACATCTCCACTTGGATGTCTACTAGACATCCCAAACTTAACATGTCCAAAACAGAACTGCTCTTTCTCCCTAATCTTGCTCTATCTGCAGTCTTACTCATCTCAGTTTATTGTAATCCCATCTTTCCAGTTGCTGCCCCGGAAAACCTTTAAGTCATCCTTGACTCTTTTCTTTGTTAACTCAATCTGTCAGGAAGTCCTGTTGGCTCTACTTTTAAAATAGGTTCAGATTCAAACCGTTTATCACCACGTCCTCTGCTACCATACTGATCTGAGTCACCAAAATCTCTCACTTGGACTATCACTTGAAATCTCCCCCTACAGCCTATTCTCAATACAACAACCAGAGTGATCCCTTTTAGTCAGATAATGGCTACAATAAAAAAAAAGAACAATAATAAATGTTGCTGAGGATATTGAGAAAATGGAACTCTCAAGCATTACTGGTGGGAGCATAAGCCCCTTTGGAAAACAATTTGGCAGTTCTTCAAAAATCTAAATATAGAGTTACCATTTGACCCAGTAACACTAGTGGTAAGTAAACACCCAAGAGAACCGAAAACATATGTTCACACAAAAACTTGTATATAAATGTTAATAGCATAAGAGCCAAAAAGTGGAAACAACCTGAAAGTCCATCAATTGATGAATAGATAGTCAAAATGTGGTTATAGCTACACAATGAAATATTATTCAGCCATAAACAGGAATGAAGTACTGATACACACTACAACATGGATGAACCTTGAAAACATTATGTTACATGAAAGAAGCCAGACAAAAAAGGCACACATTGTATGATTCTATTTATGTGAAATGTGCACAAGAGACAAATCCATAGAGACAGAAAGTAAATTAGTGTTTGTCAGGGGTTTGGGGAAGGAGAAATGGGGAATGACTGCTAATGGGTGTGGGGTTTCTTCTCCAAGTGCTGAAAAGTTTCTGGAATTAGACAGTGGTGATGATTGCACAACTTTGGAAATATACTAAAAACAACTGAATTTTATGATATATGAATTATATTGTAATTTTTGAAAAAATGACTTCAAGGTTTTGAGTTTCTTCTCTATGGTTTCCATATACAAGACCAGCGATCTGGACCAGATTTACCACTACAGAGGACTGAATCTGTCTTCGAGCTTCATGGAAGTCAATCAACAAGGAAACCATCCCGGACCAAATAGTTCTTACATGACAATCTGAAGTTGGAAACTTTTTCCAGGGAGTAAACTTTAGGAAACAATTACAATGTAAATCCTTATATCAGGGACTCTTAGGTAATATAATAGATTCAGTCTTTGTGGTTTTGCCCAAGACAGAGAAACATTCTTCGGAAGGATGTCTCTTCCATTGACCAACTCTAAAAGATTAGGGCATAAAATCAAATTGCAACTAACTCCACAAAGGAATTTTTCCAAAATAGTATAGCTTATTTCCAAATGATCTAACTATATAGAGAGAAAGTTTGTGAAGCCAAGAGGCACAAAGAATCACATTCCCACATTCCCTAGACCAACTTCCTCAAATACCAGATGTCGCAACTGAGCATTTGGCAATTATTAGAGGGCAGTCTAAATTCTGATTTGTACTGTTGACTAAATAAATGTCCATACGTTTTTGATACTGGACATGCAGGTAGCAAAGTCAATATACTGTCATGAGAATTTAGGGGTTTGATTTATACCCTTGTCTCATCAGATAGTCACAATATTTCCAAGCTGGGGCAAACCCTAGAGCTACATGCAGATGGGGGTAAGAAGTTTTTCAGATTCAGCAAAGAATTCAGACTCTTCTCATTTGGACAAGCACTTAGTTGAGAGCCTAGCATTTGCGTTGTTAGACATGGAAGGCGAAATACGGGTCTGAAAAGCTCGAAGTGCAGGTGTTTTTAATCAACTGTCTCTATCATGAAAGCATTTCAGTAGAATCCCTGCAAAATGTGTAATTTGGTGTAGTCCTGTGTTTTTGATGCACTAGCTCCAAAATGTACTCCCTCAAATAGACGGATGACCTATTTGGAGTGAGAGTATGTTTGTTTTGAACACTGCACTACAATGTTTTTCCCTATAAATGCTTACTGAATGAAGAAATGAATGTTTAATGAAGTTATATTATAACATCACGATAATATTAGAGTTGAATATTTTTCTTATACAATTTTAATAGGAATGCCATGTGCTATGCTATAAACGAATCATTCTCAGATGACGAAAAGTCAGGAATTTTTTCTAATTTTACATTCTTGGTTGTTTCCTCATGTCTTCTCCACTACATTATAAGCTCTTTGAAGACGTCATTCACCTTTACGTCCTCCACACAGTGCCTACTCCGGTACAAGGCCCATTAGCAGATACTCGGAAAACAATGGGACGGAGATACTGAATAGAATTAGTTGGGTTTTTTTTTAAAACTTCAAGATTCTGATGCAGAGTGAGTGTGAAGGTATAAAGGCAGGCCAGTGTAATGGACACTCCACTCCAGAAGCTAAAGAAAGACAGCTATTCCTCTCCCCTCCTTCTGGCAGCTGGAGTGCAGGTCAATGACTAGTCATAGCCAGACAGACCCTGCTATTAGGGACTTTGATTCTGGAGGAAATGGCTCAAAGGTGCAGAGTTACGTAGAGTTTGAGGCATCATTGGCAGGATTGTGAATTTGTGGCACAGTGGCTGGTCTCCAAGGACCAGATAACAGAGCAGCTTCCCAAGCAGCCCACTCCCAGAGCAGGAATTTGGCCTCATCTTGCCCATTATCTTTGTTCCTGCCCCAGCCTGGCTCCAGATTTCTGTCAATTCATGAGCCATCCATGTAAACTGAAGAGTAAACTTGAAGGCAACCAAAAAGTACAAAAATACTAAGACTACCTTCCCTACTCATTTCCCTGGAAGACTTATCACTGCTTACCCATTAACTCAGTCAAATAACGTTTACGGTTTTTCATCCATACTGCTCTCTCAGATTTTCCTAGCCCTTCCCTGAAATAAAGTTATCTTTTAAAAAAATCTAAATGTCAATTTAGATTTCAAATATCTAAAAATCTCAAAACGGATATTTTCTGCTATGTTAAGGAAATGCAACAAATGAAATAAAGAGATTTTTTTAAAATCCAATATGCACACAATAGCCAAAGGGGGAAATCACTGAAATGTCTATTAATGGAATGAATAGATTTTAAAAAGGTGGTATATCCATGCAAAGGAATATTATTGAGCCACACACAGGAATGAAGTACTGAAACATGGATGCACGAAAACATTACACTAAGTGAAAGAAGACAGAAAATGGTGATGGTTGTACAACATCGTGAATAGACTTAATGCCACGGAATTGTACACTTTAAAATGGCTAAAATGGCAAATTTTATGTTGTGTGCATTTTACCACAGTAAAAAAAATTTAAATCCAATATGCAAAGAATTTGAAGAAATATAAAGCAGAATATTTAAAACAAGATTCCTTCTATTTGCAGTAGAACAGAGCGGTTTGCCAAAAGAATTTTTCTGGTTGTAAAATCTTTGTAGTTCCAACTTTCTCTCAGAACTCTCAGTGGAGTTACCTGTCAGGCATTCAAGTTTTCATATTAAGAAATAACCTTTTGTCTTGGTGAGAGGAAAATAAAGCTCATTCAAAAGGCTTTTTCATTTATCTCTGATCGCAATCATATCCCATTTCATTTAGACATAATAAGGAAGTTGTGAAAATGAAGTATAATTTGATGGATCTTGGCAAATATAATTTTTCCACTCTGGCAAAGTTTAAAGTTCTTTTATCACAGATTAGCATCAGTTACTCAATTTTCCAAAGACATGGGTGTTTACAGGGGAAAAATGGGCTGAAGACGTGGGATTTACATAATTCTTCAAACCAGGATAACAAAAATGTGCTGCTAGTTGCTATTCCATAATTGAATGGCTCGTTAATGTAAAATTGTTTTAAGTTTGCTCAAAGGAGTCCTGGGAAATACCATTTAATCAATTTTTTATTCTAAAATTTTATAACTCCGTTATCTTTTATTTTTCTCATCTCTACATTTCCCCAAAATCTCACATACATCAGTGGTAAAATATATATATACACACGCATGTACGTACACACACGCACTCACATATAGATTCTAAGACCTTTCAATTATTGCTTTCTATCCCAAATAGAGCTGAAAAAGAAAACCCTACAAACTAGTAAGTATTCAACTTTCAAAGTATCAATGTCAGTGTACTTGTATCAAAGCCAGAGTGAGTGTCTTTTCATTCTACTAAGAAGTAAAAATGGTGAGCTGTTTCCTGCATTACTTAGGGTAAATTAAAATACCAGCAAGTCCAGCTTCTATTTTTCAACTTATTAAAAAGTGTGTGTTGCTTAAAAAGGAATTTTCAATAACCTTTTGGGGGAAAATCACAAGATTTTCCCATCTAAGTTCCTTGGAGGAAACCATCTTAATGCTTTTATAAATAAGGAAAGTATTTCATTTCAGAAGCATGTAGAATACAATTACTTCATTTACTTTTAGAGGCTTCATCAAAGTAGGTTTTGAATCCATGCTCTTCAGAGCAGGTGTCTGTAATTAAAGGCAGTCCTCTCCTGACTCATTTCCGGTGCTTTGGAGGGCTCTGCTTGAGAGCACTAACTCACTCTGCATTCATAAGGAAGATATTATTGCCAAGTCCCGCCAAGCCCTCTGAGAAATTCATCAGTGCTACAAACTACTGACCTTACCCTAAACCCATCTGCTTGCAGGCCAGCTGACTCAACGTCTCCTGCCAGCCGTCTGCACACACATGGTGTTCTCTGGCAGATTTGTGCACAGTCAAGAATGAAGAGGAGTTCACCTTTTTAGAGAGGGTCACTGAGGAAAAAAAAAAGGAAAATCCCAATTAAAATCACTTCTTGGGGGCCAGCCCCATGGTATAGTGGTTAAGTTCAGTGTATTCCACCTTGGTGGCCCGTGTTCGAGGGTTCAGATCCTGGGCATGGACCTACACCACTTGTCAGCCATGCTGTGGCAGCGACCCACATATAAAGTGGAGGAAGATTGGCACAGATATTAGCTCAGGGAGAATCTTCTTCAAGCAAAAAAAAAAGACGAAGATTGGCAATAGAGGTTAGCTTAGGGCAAATCTTCCTCAGCAAAAAGAAAGAAAAAAAACCCATTTCTTCTCATGAAACCAAATGATAAGTTTCCGTGACTTTGCTTCCCTTACACACATTCATTTTAATTTATTTTAGTTAAGAACCATTTGGGAAGTACTCACCCTGTGCAAATCACTGCTCTCGGTGTGATGGAAGACTTAGATTAGAAATGAATTAGAAATGTTCTCTGCCCTCAAAGAACCATAGGCTCTAGTGAAAGAGACAGACAGTTCTTAACTTTTCTTCATGAGTTAGAAGATGGCCACAGGCAGGGCCCATTCCCCTGAGTTTACACAAGGATTTGCATAACTATAAGGAGCTAGTTGTAACTTCATTCATATTTCCTTTCAAGAGAGCATATGAGAATGCAAGCGTGTGAGTGATGTTAACTTTGGATTAATTTGGTATGTGCACTAATTCCTATTTTATAGAAGAGCATCCTCTGTAATTCTTAATAAACACAGATCATTTGTGGAACACTGCACAATTAATCACAACGCACATGATAATCATGATTTGGCCAGATGACGTAAAGGACTGGAGTAAGAGCCAAGTGAATGGAAGAAGTGATGAGTATGAGACGATAGAATGAATCAAACTTGAGACTACCAACTGCAACATTGATCGTACTGGCGGGAGATGCCTTTAAGTGCTGTCTATGTAGGGGAGTGGACAGTTAAAAGTCCCATCTGGAGCAAGAGTATAGGGAAGATGGAAGGGCCACTTTCATATCCTGTTCCAGGATGTGTCAATGATACAAGAATGACAGAATATTGGTAACTGTTGAAGCTGGATGATAACAAAGGGTTAAAATTTTTATTATAACAGTTACGTTTCTAAAAGTTTGAACCCCAATTTTTAAATATATAATACGGAAATTTCAAATAGAGGAGTAACTTGGGGGAAGTTTTCTGTGAGTTGGAAATAATATATATGAATCACCACTGCCAGCTTTTCTAATAGGAAAGCAAAATAGATGAACTTGGTTAGTAAAATTCGCGAAGCCATTTAGGATTCGTTTCGCTTAAACGGCTGGCAGGCCTTAGAGTGCACAGCACATGGCAGAAACAAGCCACTTACCACAGTCCCACTCATCTGAACTGTCTAAGCAGTCGGCTTCACCGTCACACCACCGGTCACGCGACACACACTCGTGGTTTGCGCATTCTAGGTCATCATCTTGGCAAAGTGCTGGCAAGGGGCACAAAAAGCAAGAAGACAGAAACGTTTTAGAAGTAAATGTGGTTATCACTACATGCACATTATCATTTGCCAGCAGGAGCATGGAAGGAAGAAAAGATGTTATCACCAAGACCTCCAAACAGGTGTCAAAGACAGAATAACAGAATTGGTACGATCTCATGTTGGAGATGCCAATGCATACAAATAACAGTCATTTAAACAGAACTACTATCTCCAAGTGACTAGATTCTCTAGTTCTAACAGTGGGATTAGAAAGGGGAACCCAAAGCAGTAGAAATACCAAAGATTACAGAACAGGGTTGAAATCTGAAGTGGCATGAGCAGACTAAAGTCACCATAGGACGAAAACAAGCTCTGTCCACACATATGGATAATGTTTTTGGGCTTTTTTAGTCTCTACTATTAAATGACTTTTTCAGTCACATACTAATTCCCTCTTGGGTTTTTAAAAATTGTAGTGAAACTCCTTGATTGCCTACCTAGCATCCTTTCCTTTCTTGCACCTTTTTTAAGGGAACCTGATTTTGTTCAGGCCCCTCACCCCAGCTCCAGAGAAAGATCCTGATTAGGTTAAGTGGAACATGGCATTTTTCTGACTATGATTACTTTTTCTGAATATAATCATTAGTCCAGGAGTAAATATGCAATCCAAGATCAGGGTCTTGCCCTATGGTTTTGTGGGTTGGGCTTTGCAAAATAGTTCCTGCCCAAACCCTGCTGGCCAGGCCGTGTGTCCCAGCCCAGGATAGGGGCAGGCGGGAGGAAACAGCATCTTTTTCTAATTGGTTCTCCCTAAGGGGGCCTTCCTTTTGCAATTCAGCTGTTTGGGTGGAGTCTTTTCTAATTTACACAAAGGCTCCTGACAGCTCACTGGGACTCTACTCAAAGTTGACCCATCTGAGTGAATCCCTAATTGATGCTTCAGAGATGAGGGCAAGGTTCTTGCTCCTTCTCACTGGATATGATCAAGGAAGCATGGCACCCCAATGCTCTTGGGAGCCATCTTTTGACCCTGATGGGAGCCAGCCAGAGGTCAAGCCAAACAAAAGAACCACAGAAGAGGTGCTGAACTCCCACACCCAGCTTCAAGAATCCACCCTACACTTGACTTTTTCTATGATAATATGACATATGTGTATAGACAATAATAAAAGATAAATGTCTTCATTGTATAAGTCAGTTTGAGTTGGGCTTTCTGTTACTAGTAGGTAAAACATCTCAGGAGATATATATATATTTTTCTGATTCTAAAACTACTAGCCATTCATTTAGAAAATATAGAAAAGACAGAAACAGCACAAAAATTTACTAATCCCGCCATCCAGGGATTATAATTGTAAACTTTTTATCATGACCTTTTCCTATATGTGGTTATATATACTTTCAAAACTCTGGACAGTAGTACACCTAACACTTTGTTTTGTTTTATTCACCTAATGATATGTAACGAACCCAGGAGTAAATATTCTTCCAATTTAACTTTTAAAGTTTACATATTATTTTATTTTGTGGTTGTTTTTAATGCCCCCTATTTTGGAATATTTGGAGTGTCGTAACTTTTTCTATGTGATAATGCTAGAATAATATCATTGTGCAAATATTTTACACACGCTTGATGGTCTTCTTGACATACGTTTTTACAAGTGCAGTTTTGGTCAAAAGGTCTGAACATGTAAAAAGCTTTTGATACCTATTTCCAAATTTCTGCCTTACATTCAAAATGAGGAGTAATTAGTATTTAAAATAAAAATGTTGTGTCGATCAATTCATGCCATCACTTACAGCAGTTTTTTTCATCCATGCTTTCAGGGCAGTCTGGGAACCCATCACAGACGACTATGGGCTTCAGACACTGTTTATTAGATGGGCATTCCCAAAGCTCTCTCTCCTCACAGCCTGGAAACAGAAGAAAAGGTTATTTGTAATAGATGTGGAGGTGAAAATAATGGTGAATTTGATCAAGCAATAAAGAAAAATTACAACACAAAGGCATGATTTCCTTTCTCTTAAAGAGTTTTGACTCCTGTATCCAATGAAAAATGTAATTTTAAAAGTAGAAATACTCCATAATCTCCATCCTGCAGTATAAGTAGTGCAGCTCTCCTAAGATAAGATCAAAAGTGACATATGGGAAATGGGAAAAAAACGCAAACGCAATTATACATTAATATTCATCTTGAGCTGTTCCTTTTGCTTTCTGAGTCAATTTGCCAACACATAAGACTTATCTATAAAATGATGAGTTATGCTTTTAGGCAAATATGCCAAAACTTAGTGATATAAATGCATATTATCTCAAAATGTAATTTCAGTCAACAAATGGAGAGGCCATCTGTGTGTTTAGCAAAAGAGCCTCTTTCGATGTCAAATACCTACAAAACCAGTGTAAGAGCCAGGTGTGAAAGCCGTTACTTTAGTAATGTAGTCAGAGATCTGAGGGTAGAAACTCGATCAATGAATATGAGAAATGAACAAAATTTGCACAAGGTCAAGACTGTGAGCTCGAGCTTGAACTTAACTTGAATCTGCCTGTGAAATAGCAAGCACTGGTGATGAACTTAATAAATGCCATTTGATTCAAATGCAGGGCATTTCATACATCCACTAAAACACGCCAGGAGTCTCACGTGTTCTCGTCATTCCAGCTGGATCCATGGCCCTCACCAGGCTGTAAGGTGCATGAAGAAAGACACCACATGGCATCAGTCTTTGGGTACTCTTCACCCCCTGCCTAGAACATTGGCTAGCCCTCGGCAGGCCCTCAACACATGTGTATTTTAAATGGAGCTTTATTCACGTAAGGAACAAAAAGTCTCTTCTTCGCAGGAAAAGATAATTTAGTTTAAGGTGAGTGAAATGCAAAGCAGTCATCAAATAAGGAGTTCCCAAAAACATGCTATTTCTCATCTGACCTAGTACAAATAATTCAGAGAAATTTTGTAGATGATTGACTCAGGTTTTTTGGAATCCATTAAAACAAAAAATCTGCTCTTTTCAAAATTCTCATTGAAAACCGTTATCAAATTAAGTCCTCAGAAGAGACCTTTTTACTCTGAGCTAAAATTAGATTTACAGTGTTTCACCATTCAAAGATATAGGAAATAAACAGTGAGAGCCCTTCACTAGCTGTACATCTGGAGTGGTCTTAGGCCCAGGGACATCTATTCTAGGAACTCATGGGGATCTTATTTGGAGTTTTCCGCTAGAAGAGGATATAGACATTATCTGGAATGTTCTGACAATGATAGTCCCTTGTGTCCCTGAAGATTTGAGAAGGAGCCCGTAGTCTGCTCTCCACAGCTTAGCTCCGGCCAAATGGCACAGTGGGTCCATTCCACCAGAGAGCAAGGAAAATGAAGACAGAGGTCTCAGCCTCCCACAGGGCCTCCCCAGCTCCAGGGGCTGCTTCTCCCACCACAAACCACACCACTTGCTAGTAGAGGATGAGAGAAAATAGTGTGAGTCTTTCTATCTGTTCACAAGGTACCCTCCCTACGAGTAAAGAGAAGAACTTGAACATTTGGAATGAGCTGATAAGTAGATCTTCTGGGACATAAGGCCTGCATCCGCATGAATAGTCATGGTAATAATAAGAGATAACATTGATTATGCACTATAAATCCACATTCTCAAGATGAGTTATAATTCTTACAGTAACACCACACTCTCAATATTATGATCACCATTTTATAAGTGAGGAAACTGAGATTTAGAGAAAATAAATAAACTGCTCCAAATCCAGCCTTACAGAGAAAGATCCAGGTGGGATCCAGGCACAAGTCTTTAGCTGCAGTCCTCTATAAAATGAGAACGTACAGTGTGCATAAGGAGTAGGAGCGCGGGAAGCACAGTTTCGCATCAAATCACAGCTCCAAATCTCACTAGCTGTGTGACCGTGACTAAGTTACCTAACTTCTCTTATCCTCAGTTTCCATATTTCTAAAATAATAATGGTAATATCTGCTACATAGGGTTGCTATAAAGATTAAAGGAGTACTCTATATGCATTAATTTACTCTTCTGTATCTTCTCTTTTCTAATAAAAGTTTATGTGGGCTAATACCTCCTTTGCGGAGTGATGGTGAGCATAAATGAAGGAGAATGAAAAGGTCAAGACAGTCACATGGAAGAGAGTATGATTCTTTTGTGAAGAAACTACTTTCTAAGTGACACTTTTGGTATAATTTTGTTTTAAATGTATGCTTCCAAAGGAAAAGGGTATGACTCCATTAAAAATTAGACAGGTATGAATGGGATGGAATGTGTAACGTAGCTGTAGGTCGTGAAACCAAATAGTCGTTGATATAAGGATAACAACCACCCCAGCACAGAGATAATGACAGAGCCCACCATGGGGGCCGGGTGTGTTGCTGAAGTGACCAACTTGTCCCCATTGGCAGAGACTTAAGCACTAAAAGTCCCTCGGTCTAAGAATCCCCCTCAGTCCCGGGCAAACGGGGATGGTTCGCCACCCTGAGGGTGCTCAGCATTCTGCTGGGTTCTCCACTTCCTCCAGCCTCATTTTCAACAAAACTCTGTAATGCAGGCTTCTCTGCCAAGGGCAGATGCCACCTGAACTGGGGCATCTTTTTTTCTCTACCAAAAAAGTTGACATTATAGGGTAAAGACAGCAAACTGCCTTAAAGTAGATGCTTCTCGTACTGTAAGAATCTCTCAGTTATGCAAATCTAGGGTAGACAGGTCTGTTCATTAGGCCCGCTAATTGAGCTACATAAAATAAAAAATATCTTCAGGGAGGAGCTGGTCACAAGGGGGAAGGGGCAAGGTGATTCTGGGTCCTGGAGCTGGCAAAAGTTGGAACAGTCTGGATCTAGCCATCCTGGGCCACCATGTGTCCCAGGAAGTGGCTGTGGGTGTGACCTTGGAGCAGATCACAGGAGCTGGACCAGTGAGGCCCAGGCCTAGAAGGTGTGAAGACCCCTCCAGAGCATGTGACTCTGGGCGATGGAGCCCTAATCTCTAAAAACAGCCACAGAGGTCTCTGCCCCAGCACCTGTGGTGGCAGCCTGAACAGAGGCCTTGCCTCCCCATTGGACTCCAGGCCTGCCTGTCAGGGGCAGCAACACCAGGACAAGTCTTAGAGCTCCCATCTGCAACTAGAAAGTCCCAGCAGTCACCCCAATTCCTGAGTCAACGCCCCTTTTTAGGGGTACCATGCTCATGTCATCCTCCTCAATATATGCCGGCCTAGTACTCTGTGAAGAGGCAGGATGAAGAAATGGAAAGAGCTCTAAACTCAGGCTGGGGGCCCCTGCAGTGACTGTAATCCTGGAGACGGGGACATCCACCCCAAAACAAGCACAACCTCTGGACAATGCGCCACCCTGCTGCCCATGTTTGCTGCGTGAACCAGGGACTCTGTCCGGCCCATGCTTTGGACGCGACACGTCAGCCTGCTCTCCTCTGCCATAAATAAGACCTTGGTTTGTCAGAAACAAGACCAAGCCAGACAAGAGTCCTTCCCTTAATGGAGATCCCTGGGGCGACCTTCAACTGGAATTGCTTTCTGGATTTCCTAGCATCATGGCAAGTCAGTTCTTAGTTGTTGTCTTCTGAGGACTGAATAAGGCATGTTATAAGCATTCCAAGCTGTGGAGGATAAAACGAGTGTTCTCCACATTTTGCAAGGGAGGAAACTGAAGTCGAGAGAGGTTAAGTGACTGGCCAGAAGTCACACAGCCTCTAAGTGCTGAGTCAAGACTTAAATCCAAGTCTACGTCTCCACAGAGCACTCTCTGCCATCCCAGCCTGCTTGCCCAGGATGCCATATAAGATAGCAAAGTGGCTAACCAAGTGCAAAACAGCTAAGGGGAAGAAAAATGTCTCTCCCTTCACATGGAAAAATTAAACCCTACTGAGCGATCAGAGATCCTGAAGATTCATCCTGAAAGCACATTTGTGGGTATGTGACACAACACGGACACAATGACTCACTCAGCCTTCTGCTAGTCACGGTGAAGAGTCAGTCTCTGCCACAAGTGGAGAGATGTGAAAGCATGGGGCCTGGCTTTTAAAGCACTAAACAAGCCCGTGAAGCCCTTCTCTGTGAGAAGTTATACAAAAATTATTAAAGAGTCCAAACAGACAGAAAACAGTCTTTGGAAAACTTTTGAAATGAAGCTGTAAAACCCACAAATATCAGAGTCAGAGGCTTTGAACACAGCCCGAAAGGGTTTTGACCCTGAGAAGGTGTTCAAGTCATATTTAATTACTTTATTTTATATGAGCCCAAGAGGAGATCAAAGATAGATGACGATATGATTTTCAATCATCTGAAGATAAACAGAAAGACACTTAATGACACTCAGATATTTGAATTCTGAAAGATTGTTGCCAATCTTTCTCCATATGATGTATGCCCTTTCCTATAGATTAGTAGTCAATTAGTCATTGTGATGCTGTATTCATGTAACAAAGAGTTTTATTTCTACAGTAGATATAAAGAAAGCTTTAGCTATATTCTCACTGAACTGTCCCAGTGAGCAGACTTGCTGCTCTCATCACAGCCCAGGTACCATCTTGCTCATGCTGGTAGCTCACCCAAATTGTGGGCACAGAGTTAGCAAAAGTTTACCTCAGTCTCACAAACTCAAATCTATAGTGTGATGTCAGAGCTCACACATATAATCCCGTTATTTTCTTTAGTTTTATTTTCTTTTATGTTGTTCTTATTAATTTCTTTGACCAGATCTTTGCCTTTTTATCCATTGCTTAGATACCAATGCTTGGAAAAGTTTGTATTGAAAATAAACTCGTTTCATCAAGTCACTACTTTTAAAGAGAGCTCCACACAAATACTATATGTTAAATTAATGACAAACCATCATCCTTTAGGATAATGAAGTGCTTCTTGACTGACGGTGTTGACTCTATAAATCAGTCCCATCTTTTAGGCTTCCCTCCCATGAAGCAATTCTGGAATGATGCGCTCAGATATGCATAATTCTTCCAAACCCTTGCTGAAAACATTTTTAATATTGACAGTGTTCTCAACTGCTGTTTACATTAGCAGTTACACAATCAAAACAACTTCAAGGATAAAAATTTACCACAAGAACAGGAGACACTTCAGAACAACATTGCTCATTGCTACATTGTAACCAATATATTTTAACAGTGTATTTATAAAGGATGTGCTTTGGCCACCATGTTTTCCTGCTGTAGATGTGCCAAAGAAACACAAAGTAAATTTCCAACACAGAAATTACATTAAAATTAAATTAAGTAAGTATTGTTTTGAAGGGAAAACCCAATAATGTTGTTAGAAGTTCTAGGGAGCTGCAGATGTGTGAGAATGAATAGTAAATAGTCACATTATTCAGTACAGCCCAAGCCAACTCCACAATGGACAGAATAAGTCAAAAAGACATGAAGCTTGGGGAGAAACCCAGCTTCGCTGGAGCCGGTGTTTGCATTACCAGATGGTATGCCTATGCACACTTATGGAAATAGAGAGAAAAACTGAACAAGTAGGCAAAATCAAAACTGGTTGATTTAGCAATGGTCCTCTGTTGAGCTATCCTCAACCTGACATTCTTATTTGATTTTAAGTGGCGTGTCCTCCCAGAGCATCAGACATGCCCCTTCAGTTGTGTTCATACATCCCAAAAGGGAGAGTATGTGGAATTTCTATTATCAATTGCTTTGGAAAACTTTATGAGTTTTCTGATAACATAGTAGTGTTGCAGCAATTAATGTAACTTCAAGCATGGTAATTTCTTACTCACTTTTATCTTTTCTTAACTAGAGCTCTGATAGTGCCAACAATATTTTGAGTGTTTGATAAGGATTAGGCAATTTATTCTATCTTTCCAGTGTGCCTCAATGCTGTGGTTGAAGCATTGATGAAAATTCATTACTTAACTAGAATTCTGACATTTTAGGGTTATTTAAACTCTATAGCACTTTGAATTTCTCTTTGCGAGAATATATTCTTGAACTCAGACTGATCAGTCTTGATAAGGCTCTTTTTGAAACTAAGCTTTTACATTTTTTTTTTTTTAAAGATTTTATTTTTTTCTTTTTTCTCCCCAAAGCCCCCCGGTACATAGTTGTATATTCTTCGTTGTGGGTCCTTCTAGTTGTGGCATGTGGGACGCTGCCTCAGCGTGGTCTGACGAGCAGTGCCATGTCCGTGCCCAGGATTCGAACTAACGAAACACTGGGCCGCCTGCAGCGGAGCACACGAACTTAACCACTTGGCCACGGGGCCAGCCCCTAAGCTTTTACATTTTTCAAAGATTTAGTCCTCTACTGCAAATTTAGGTCTAACCACCCCAATAGAGTATCATGAAACATCTTTGGAACCATCTAAAATAATCTATTTTAAATTGCATCTCAGAATACCATAACCCATCAAAGTCATAGTTTTGTGAACAAATCTAATAGATTCTCAATAAATTACTTATATAAGGGATATTCAATGAGTTTTGATTTATTCCTTTACATAAAGACCACAAACAAACAAACAAACAGTAGCTTCTTAAAATACTGTATCTTCCTCCCTAACAAAATTACCCCTGGTCATTGTACATTCTGACAGCTCTAGTTTTCTAGAAGATGCACTTGTCCCTATTTATAGCAGCTGACGGGATTTTAGTTGATTGCATGTGACATTTTGTCTAGACCAGACAGGCAATGTCTACTATGGAAAATTCATTTTGGAGAGCAAGGCAATATTTCATACTTCAAAGGCCAAAAGAATAAAATGATTTCAAAAGATGTATTGCCTTATGTGCTTTCAATGGCAAAAAGCGTCAATTTTTTTTAAGCAGAACAAGCTAAATAACTATAACCAAACTGTTCTTTGGATAGCCCTTCAATCATTTGCTTTACTCCAGAGTATTGCTTAGTAAAGAGTGTTGCCTGTTTCCTATTCTCCGACACGTTCTGAGGTTACAAAGATTTGCAGGGAAATAAGATGGGAATTAACTCCACCTAAATTACCACTGGCATTTCTGGCCTTTGCATTGGTGATTTTGGAGCTCAAAGGCAGAAACGTCAGGAAGAGTTTTATCCTTTGCCAACAGAGACAAAATCAGAGAAGGCATGAAAATAAATCCCAATTAAATTTGAACATTGGAGGCTGAACTCTGTCTTTGTGTATCTAGATGCCTATTTAACAACATGGAAATGAGATGCAAAGACACATATTATTATGACTTTAAAACAGATGACAATTGCTTTATAATCCCTAATGATAACAATAATTCCTTACATTTGTAAAGTGCTTCTCCTTTTACTAAGGGTTTCCGCATATATCATCAAGGTGTAATTAAATAAAGGTGTAATTTAGGGAAAATCAATAGTTAACAGGAAAAACACTTATCAATTCATACCTTGCCATTTGATAATTTAAGAACTAAATGTCTTAGCATTCAATCCTTGTGACTACTCACAACTATCAGGGAACAGTTGACATTTTTTAACACAGTCCCTTATCCTAACCAGTTATTACTTGCATTTAAGAAAAATGCCATCTCATATACATACCACAATTTTCTTCATCACTGTCATCATCACAGTCAGCCTGACCATCACATCTTCTGGAAGCCAGAACACACCGTCCTGAGCTGCACTTGAAGTGACTAGGTGAGCATTCTGTGAAAACAATGGGCCATGTTACTGTCAAGAGAGAAAACCCAGAACCGTCAGCTAATTTATCTATTTATATGTGGGATGTTGTGGAGAAGCTGTTACTGAAGATAAGATAAGAATGGTCTTCCATTCAGCAAAGCTGAAATAGCCAAAGTTAACTTGGCTTTCTTCTGTCTCGGAATTTTTGTCCTTCAACCTTGGCATCATCTCTTTGATCAGCTGTTTAATATCTTTATGCTTTGCTGCAATTAACTATCTTTCCGAATGGACTACCTAACAACTGCCAGAGCTTGAAATGTCCTGTGGTCAATGCTTCTAACTATCTAGCTACTTTTAATGTGTCAATTTGTTTCCCATCCTAATCTTTCCACCTGGTGGGCCGGTCCCCAATTCTATTTCTCTACCCGATGATGCTACACTGCCAAGATTTCCGAACACTCTGCATTTGAAGGAACCAAGCCTTGATGTTCCCCAGTACCTTCAGGACCCCTAGTATAAAAGCAGTATCCATATATAATGGGCTCTGTGAGTTAAGTGCCGTTAAAATAAATACCTGGAATATTAAATTCATCTCTGCAATTTATTTTTAAAACGAAGACGATGCCTAACAAATGAGCACCAAATTCTTCAATGTAATCAAATTTATAGATTCACTCATCTATGTAACCTAAATGGCAACTAAATAGAAAAAAAAAAAACAGAGAACCTTCAAAAGGCAGCTGATAGATTCGTCCATGTTAGATACCCCACTGTAATTAATTTAGAAATTAACCTTCTACATCTTCATCAGGCATTAGGCAGGTTTGATTGTCCGAATTTTCCTCTGGAAATTGATTGCAATCTGTGTCTTCAGGCCACTGTAGGCCCACGACCCCGAGAACAGACTCACAGTGTTCTTTGGCGTGCTCACACAGTGCTCTAAAAGAGTAAGAAAGACCAAACATTAGAAACACAAACGGCTACATCTGAGATGTTTGTTAGGAACCTATGCAGAGTTTTAATTCTGTGTGGATGTAGGTCTGTGTGTGTATGTGGTGTGAGTGTGTACCAATATATATAGATGCAAGCATATATAATAAGTATTTGGGAAAACAAAACGAGTAATATCTCTACAAAGGAAACATTCCAGCAACATACTTTCACCAATAGAAACTTCATTGCAGAAACAGAAATAGAGATTTGTTTCATTTTGTTTTTTATTGAAATATATTTGACATATTGTGTAATAAGGTATAAGACATGTTGATTTGATACATTTATATACTGTAATATGGTTGTCATTGTTGCGATAGCACCTCTATCATGTCATAATTCTCATTTCTTTTTTGTACTTGGAATAATTAAGATCCAGACTCTTAGCAAGTTTGATGATTATAATACAATATTGTTGCCTGTATTCACTACACTGTGCATTGTATTTCCAGGAGCTATTTGTCTACTAGTTGCAAGTTTGTACCTTAAACAACATCCAGGACACAGAGTCCCTTCTCCAGTTTGCCTTTCTCATTCTCTCTTCTGTCCTTCAAGCAGATACATTCTCCAAGGTTTTTGTTCCAAGCAGGGAAATCCCTAATCTCACTGTGAACAGTCTGCCACCAAAAGTGAAGGAATCTGTACAAGCCCTCATTCTCAGGGGTTGCTCCCTCCAGTGACAAGCCACGTGAGCCATGGCATGTGCCAACCTGGTTTATCTAAGGTATTGCCTCCATTTCTCAGCTTAGAAGTATTGTCGACAAGCTTCGTACTTCTCCCAAACCCGCCTATGTTGAGCTCAAGTTGGTTAAAACGAAGTCTGTTGTTCTTGTTGTTGTTTTTAAAGAAAAGATATACTAAATATTGTTCTGGGTGCTTTCATGTGTGTTTTCCCATTTGTACCCAAAATATTTTTATAACTGAGGTATCAGCATGTCTCACAGAAGGTTTCTTTACTTCCTAGGGAAAAAAAAACATGCTTTTGCCTCAATGTATTACCAAGAAATTAATTACATGGTTAAAAAAGCAGACACAACCAAAGTAAGTTCCTAGGCAAATTTCTTATTTCCTTTCAAATACATTCTTATTTCTCAAAAGTTTCAAACTTTCTAAGCGAATTTCAACAAGGTAGGGAATAGTTAGCAATCGAATGGGGAAGTTTCAGAGAAAGCTCTGTCTACATTTAAGTCTGGACAAGGCAGAGCATAACTCGATGCTGGTTTAGCCTAGGAATTTGGGGCAAAGACAAAGCTGTGGCGTTCCCACACTAGTTTTGCCAGAATGGGAAGTTCAGTAGTAATCAGTAACTCTCTTTTGGACTAAATAGTTTTGCTGCAGATTTATTAAAAATGTATATAACACAATTGTTGCTGCTTGTTTAAATTAACCATATGACATCTAATTTATACGGAAGACCGTATAGTGCCCAACTCTACTACTTCCTATTTTTCCTATAAAATGGAAATAACGCAATATGCGGCACTACAACTCCAGGGGGCGCTGTTCTCATAATCTATATGGTGCTCAGCCATAGACAGCGCCCTGATGGCAGGGACCGCCCTCAAAAGGTTATTATGAGGATGAGATGACAGAAGTATCCTAAAGTACTGAGTACATTGTCAGGGCTCAATAATGTTAGATTCTTCAGACTCATAACAAAAACTAAATTAAGATCAATAAATTGGCTTGGCAAAAGTAACTATGCATTGCGTCATGAACATATCAGTATATTATTCTTGTCATAATATTAAAAAAATTTTCTTATAAACAAATATCTAAATGCAAGATTTATTTTGATAACCACTGAGAATGAAAGATTTAAGTGTAAACCTAAGAAATAAAACTAAAGTGTCTAAAAGAAGTTTACCAAAATGCTAACTGAATAACATTTCAGGATCAATCTCATCTCAGACTTTTTAATATTAAAATTAAGCCGTGAAATTATAAATTATATGTGGATATAAATTTGTTCCAGAGAATATTGCATCACGAAATTTTTTATACATATGAAAAGAAAGTCAAATACAAGAATTTGTTAAGTGCTACTAGGAATAATTATTCACTGTCATTGATCTTGCTTAGCAAAAGTGGAATAAGATTTAGAAATAACTTGTAACATCAAATTGGTAGATTTTTTATCAGCGATACTTGAAAGGGCATTTAACAAAATTTTCAGAACTATCTTGCACAAGCCAACGTTAAGCTTTACTCTCTCTATTTGTACAATTTGTTCAGCTCCCCAAGTCATTTTGAAATTTTATTGTTTCCTGTCCCGACTCTACGATGCCCCTACTTTGTCATCCATTTGATATTCGGTATATAATTTATTGTTTTCCCATCTGTCCACTATATTGATAGTATTGCTTTTTCTTAAAGCTCTAAGTGACTTCTGATCCCAACATATGGTTTCCATGGATACCACTCACATTTAGAGAAGCACATCTGTATATTCACCCCTTGATGGAAAACATTCGCCCTGGAGCGAGCAGCAACCCACCTCTGTGACAGCATCTTGTACGCGCACATTCTCTGACTACAACCCCTAACATAGAAGTTGCATAGAAGAAGGGCAAAATGGCCACCATGTGGCCGTGTTCCTGTCCTATCATCAGAGCTATTGTTTATTCAGTGCTGACAATCCATCGGAAGCACTTTACATTTATGCACTTCCATCTAATCTCACAACAACACGACTCAACAATTATGGCTATCCTGATTTTGCAGGTCAAGGAACAGAGGCTGTGATCTCTGAGGCATCTGTCTCAGGCTGCACAGCAGCTACAGAAGAGCCAGACTTGAATCAGACAGTGGACTCCAAAGGAGCACTCTTAACCCTTAGGACATCACTCAAACCCTAGTCCAAGCCACACTCTTGAAACACTGTCCCTTACAGTTGTCCCATCTCATCCTCGAGGACACATTCCAAGACGCCCAGTGGATGCCTGAAACCACTTCAGATAGTACCGAACTCCATACGTACATACTATGTATTTTCCTATACGCATATACCCATGATAAAGTTTAATTTACAAATTAGGTACAGTAAGAGATTAACAACAATAACTTCTCTTTGGCATTTCTGAATTGTCGGCATCACTACTCTTGTGCTTGGGGCCATTATTAAGTAAAATAAGGGTTACTTAAACAGAAGCACTGCAATACCAGGACAGTCAATCTGATAAGTGAGAGCTCCTAAGTAACTAACTGGCAGGTATCGCAGCGTATACAGTGTGGATACACCAGACAAAGGCATGATGTCAGGGTAGGACAGAGTGGGATGCAGAGGGATTTCATCACATTACTCAGAACAGAGTGCAATTTAAAACTTATGAATTGTTTATCTCTGGAATTTTCAATTTAGAATTTTCAGACCGCGGTTGACCGCAGGTAATTGAAACCGCAGAAAGAAAAACCACAGATAAGGGGAGACTACTGTATTTCATTCAAGCAGGTTGAAAAACATCAGTGATGTCCACCCCCTGTCCGATCTCTGAGGTTGGCGTTATGTCTCCTTCAGGCCACTCCCTGTGTAACGTCTCTAACTTTTGAGATTTATCGGAAGGCAGCATTTTAAACACACATCAACGTTGTCAGAGGAAGAGGTAGATAGTCTCCTTCTTCTGCTAACTCACTTTTTTTTTTTTTTTTTTGGTGAGGAAGATTGGCCCTGAGCTAACATCTGTGCCAATCTTCCTCTATTATGTATGTGGGTCACCACCAGAGTATGGCTGATGAACTGAAACTGAAAACTGAGACTTTATTTCTTGATCTCAAAGTCTGCACCTAGCACAGTGCCAAAACGAAGGAAGGAAAGCGGGGGGGGGGGGGGGGGAGGGAGTGTCAGGATCCAAACCTGCGAACCCCAGGCTGCTGAGGCAGAGGGTGTGAATTTAACCACTACAGCAGTGGGCCAGCCCCCTAACTCACATTTTTAAAAATGCTTCTTGATCAGCCAAAATGACACATATGTGATTTTATTTGACTTAAGTCCACAAACTATTATCAAAAGGAGTTCATACCTCCCTTGTTTGGAAGTTGAGTAATGAATTCTTACTCAAATACTCATTTTAGAATTCCCATTTCTTTACCTTTAAATAGGTAGTTTATTAAACACAGAGCTCCTTAGCAAAATTTGCATTCTGTCTAACTCAAACTAAGTCTTCATTCCCATGGTTCTCCCTGGGGGAAATGAAGATGCTTCGGGGAGACCTCATTGTATTACCTGCAAGGGGGGATACGGTGGTTGGTATTCACATCACACTTTGGTACCAAAATGGTGCAAGCAAAGAACATGAGGTATTTGTAGCAGTTGGTTTGAACAAGTGCAGGGAAGAGAGAGGACTCCCAGCTGATGGATGCTTCCTTTTGAGTCCTGTGGCCAAGGTAATTTGGATAATTTGTATGGTTGTAGGGCAAATTCATGCAGAGTTCCAACGTAATTGGTTCACATTGACCTAACAAGAAAACATACATACAGATACATACATATATATATATTAATTTCACATATAAAATAATTTCTTAAAAACTTACAAAATTGAAGTCTATCGTACCCTCTTTATAGTAGCTAAGACTAGAATGCAAGCAGTATATAATATTGCTGTCAAGATAAATAATTTGGTTAACAAAGTGCCAGACCAAGATTCATTTCTGTATATGCAGCTGCTAGCGGAGTGTCCAGCACACGTTTTAGAAAGTCTTTCTCTTTTTTTTCCTTGGCTCAACTTATCTGAAGTGACTCTCTTTAATGAATCCTTCCACTCACTTTAATTTGCCTTCTTCTTCTAATCTTCATTACTTCTAAACTAGTATATCCCCCATCATCTTCACAGCCATTAAAAAGAAATGAATTTGGCTAAATGGGCAACTAGATGACTTTTTTCTATTTTCTTTGTTGATCAACAGATTTAAATACAAAGCTACAAGATTTCAGGGCAAGGGGAGGCTGAGACTGGTTAGATCTCCACTGCCAATGAGATAAAAATCTTAACTCATTAGCTTGGCATCCAGGCTATTTCACACTTCAACCACAGCCTAACTTTCCAACCTCATCACCTATGACTATCCCGTCAGCAACATTTCCTTGGTGACACCAGACATTTTGAGAATTGCTTGCCTTTATGGGCCCTGCTAGCTCCTCTCTTATCCCTTTCATATCTTGATATACTTGTAATCACCCCTCAGATTCAGTCATGCTTCTAGCCACCAGGTGCAGACACAGCCCCTGCTGCCTAGCATGATGCTTTCCCATCCTCCCCACCAAGTTAAAGCCTCCTTGACCTACAGGACTCAGCATAAACACCTCTTCCAGGAAGGCTTCCTGGTCAACCACTCTCCCCCTCCTACTATGAGTTTCCGCTAGGCGCCATAGCTTCTCAGGCATGTTGCAGCCATAGACTCATTGTTCTCTGCTGTATTCTTTACTGACTTGTCTCCCTCACACAATTGGGAGAATTTTGAAAACTGAGACTTTATTTCTTGATCTCAAAGTCTGCACCTAGCACAGTGCCAGAACGAAGGAAGGAAAGCGGGGCGGGGGGGGGGGGGGGCGGGGAGGAGGGAGTGTCAGGAGCTATCCTAGGAACTTAAAATGTAAAAAATAAAAAAAAAAGAGTCCCTGCCATTGAGGCACTCGACAGTCTTCATAGGAAGAAAGACATGTGTGCTGGCAATTGTAGTATAATGTGAACAGGCTAGAATAGGGATATCGAACAAATGCTGGGAGCCCAGAGGGACAAGGTGGTGCAAAAGGGACTCAGGAAGACTTCCAAGGATAAATGAGCTTTGGGCAGGTTCGAGGGAAAGACCCCCTGTTTCCTACCCCTGTCGACAGAGGATGTGCCACATTTCCGGAGGTGAGAGAGGTAATCAAGTGAGTGTCTTGGTAGAATCAGCCCAGGCTGACTGAAGCCTCCACGCCTTATTAAGAGTAATTATTCAAATTAGATTGACTAAGAAGTGGTACGCACGTAAATAGATTAGCAATAAGAACTGGGGTGAAATATTAAAATGGCTCCAGGACTATTTCTCAATTTAAAGAATCTGAGGGCTTCGCAGAGGTTATGTTGATGAGGAGCCTGTCACTGCCCAGATTAAAAGTCTCACGGACAAAGCCTAGTAAGTCTCTCAGTTTCCTGGTGAAGACGTAACACTGTAAAGATGGCATAATCTTGAGGATGAGCACAGGGTGCAGAGAAGAGAAAGAGACTGAGGAGGTATGGGGTTGGTTCAGTGTATCATTTCCTTTGATTTGTGAAAGAGGAGTAACATTTACACATTTTGATTTCAGATTACAAAAACATGCGTATTCCTCTTAATGATAAAAATACAAAAATGCATAAAGAAAAAGTCCATCCTCTAGATCTACCATATGATCCAGCTATCCCACTGCTGGGTATTTATCCAAAGAACTTGAAAACACAAAGGCATAAAGATAATTGCACCCCTATGTTCATTGCGGCATCATACACAATAGCCAAGACTTGGAAGCAACCTAGGTGCCCATCAAGGGACGAATGGATAAAGAAGATGTGGTATTTCTACATGATGGACTACTACTCAGCCATAAGAAATGACTAAATCCGGCCATTTGTGACAACATGGATGGACCTTGAGGGTATTATGCTGAGTGAAATAAGTCAGAGGGAGAAAGTCAAATACCATATGATCTCACTCATAAGTAGAAGATAAAAACGACAAAAAAAAAAAACAACACATAGCATTGGAGATTGGACTGGTGGTTACCACAGGGGAAGGGGGGTGGGGGGAGGGCAAAAGGGGTGATTAGGCTCACATGTGAGGGGATGCACTATAATCAGTGTTTGGATGGTGAACATGATGTAATGCATACAGAATTCGAAATATGATGTACATCCGAAAAAATAAAAATTAAAGAAAGAAAAAGTCCATCCTCTACCCACTCCCCAGTCTCTCACACACCTTTCACTCGCTCATATTTGCACATACAGCATGTTCACGCAGAAACACAAGTTTGTGTGTTTTTGCCAAGTAGACTTGTACTATTCCGATTACTCAACATTCTTTTGCTTAATTATTTATCAGGACCAGCTTCCAAGTCAGTAGATATGGCTATAACTCTATATTTTTCTCAACCTCTTTAATATACTTATAATTTACAAAAATGGGATCATTGGTACAGATTTTGGTGCAGCCTTTTTCTCCTCGACTGTCTTTCCTTTCTCTCTCTTCCTCTACCACCCGATCAAGTTCTAATTCTTCATCAGTGTATTTCATTTAGTTGATTCACAGACATAGCACATAGATAACTGTCCTCTCTTTTGATATGTGGAGAATGTGTCACTTTCGATTTGGGATAGGATATAGCCTTTAAGTGTTTCAGAGCCAGGGGAGATGAAAGGATTAAGTTATGATCATATATTACCCCAAAGATCTTTATTGAATGTGGTAAGGTTGATTGAATCTTGTGCTTTACTCCTTCATAAGGCGTTCTTCACAGAGTGCTAAGCAAGATAAACTCTCAAGATATCTGTCAGCCTCAAATTCTATGATTTATGATATCAATAAGCTTTTTTATCTTCAGCATTAGGCTCACTCACTAGCCTGATTTACAAGAGCCACTAGAGGGCGATCGCGTCACAAACATGTGAGGATGATTAAATATCCAGGACTGTTTTCAACGCACGTTTGACGTAACGCCTAGCGCGATGCCCTGAACATAGATGAGGTTTAATAAATATCTGTTGAAAAAATGATCCTGAGGGAGTCTCAGTGATATCGCACCTTTCAAAGTCTGAGAGAAGATTTGTTAAATTCAGCCTAAAGAAGGAATTAACTAAACGGTGTTATATCCTTGTCATGATGTAATCAATACTCTGAAGCTACTGGAAATCATGTATTAAATGATGGTCGTTTACACGAGAAAATGTCACTTTTCAACATCCATTGGCATATATAATACTCCAAGATTCATCCTTGCCTCAAATTCTATATCTCTATCATTACTATTTTAAACAGCTTGATGGGTTATTATAAGGTGAACACCCTTGTAACTACCATCTAGGTCAAGAACTTGAACTTTGCCAGACATCCCAGATGCCCCTCCATATATCCTGTCTTCTCTTAACCTTCTCCTCACCCCCGAAAGTAACTACTGAGATTCATAATTATCACTTTCTTTCTCTTCTTTATAGTTTTATTACCTGTGTGTACTGCACCTTAGACGCTATAGTTTAGGCTTGCCCATTTTTTAAAGTTTGTTTTATCTTTGCAAACTCTTATAATGTGTGGGTTCCCCCTCTATCCCTTTATTTTTCCTTACAGTTTAACTATTGAAGAACCCAGGGACTTGACCTGTAGAATGTGCCAGAGTTTGGATTCTGCAGACTCCTGGTGAGATTAAACATGCTGCCTTGTCCTACCCATTTCTGGAACACTGGCAGCTGAATCCAGAGAGTTGATTAGATATCATTCTTTTGGAAAGACTCTAAGTGCTGTGGTGCTCTTTCATCAGAAGGCACATTGTGTCTGATTTCTCTCTTTTTGCGATGTGGGCAACTGTAGATGTTCAATGCCTTGACCCATTAATTCACTGTGTTACCAAATGGTAATATTCTAATTCAGTCATTTATTTTTCATTTACTAGTTCAGAATGCTTTTAGAAAGAGGTCATTCTCCTCATCTACTATTTGCTCCCAAGGACGGAAGTCCTTAACCATTATGGTGTTTGGCTTTTCTACCACACCCCTATACTATTTGTTCCTTTCAACTAGAGACTATAAAGAGAGGGCAGGAATTGATAGACCATGGGAAATTATTCAAAGAACAAAGCTGTTTATTTCTTCCTTGGTGTTGGAGAAAAAAACGCATGAGCACACATGTAGAACTAAAGGTTGATGGAAACTATGGGAAACTTGGAGAGTGCCTGGACGTGACAGTCACACCTGGCTTCACGCAGCCGTGGTGACCATGGGCACAGAGTGGTGGGGAGAGACACATGTCCAGCAGCTGCTCTTTCCACTGGCTTCCCCTGCTCTGGATTGCACTCTATCATGTGGAAGTGATGGATTAGTCCCCCTACACCAGAGTGAGGGGATATACTATTCCTGCTCCTACCCTCTAAGGCAACGATATGTCTGTATTTTCCCTCCCAGCATGACGCAAACATGTTTAAAGATTCTGGGCTATGAGTGGATGTGGTGATAGTGGGATATTTCAAGTTTATCAGCACACAATATCATCAGAGATGTTGGTTTTAGACTTTTTTTTTAAATTGTAGGCATTTCTTGGAATCTGAGATAAGCCATGGACCTTCTCCATTGAAAAATTTGAAAACTATGAAGACTTTTTCACATCCAATTTCAGGGACGTCAGTTCCCCTGAAGCCAAGTCATGAATAAATCTCTAAAGCAGTAATTCTCAACTTTGGCTACACATTGGGGTCACCTGCGGGATTTTCAAAATACTGATGCCTGGGTCCTACCCAGTATATCTTCAAGGACCATTAGAAAGTTATACAGTATTTTATGGGATGGCAAGAACCGGTATCTTCAATGACTAGACTCCCCAGCAATTCCAGTGAGAGCTGATCCCACCAGACAGAATACTGCAAACTCACACTCTCTATTGGCAGGAAGCTAGAGAAAGAGACTGTTGTTCAGTTGTGGCTCAGAGTCTAAGTAGTGATAGTTTCTGATAGTGGTAAAGATCTTCAAATAATTAACCACACTTTCAAGTGCATGAGGAGTTTTCTGAGAGGAGATGCTACTTTTGCATCTTTACAGAGAATGAAGCACACACATACCACTCTGAATCTCTCTGAAAAATGAGGAATAACGTCTTTACTCTCAACTGGA